>NC_138663.1:65954331-67265581 GCF_964273445.1 Streptopelia decaocto | reverse complement strand
TATAATGCAAAAGCATTGTATATATATACAGAGTGTTTCAAAAGGATGGACCCAATTTCAAAGCAGTAACAATCTCAAATTGGGTCCATCTTTTTGAAACACCCTGTATATATAACCTTAACAAACCATTGATTTGTAGGAAAAAAAATCAATGAATCTTGGACAAGAATGTGTACACAACCTATTAACTGACCCTAAAACGAGAATGTATGCTATGCGTAAGTAGCACACACAATGATTGTCAATATGCCACATCTGGAAAACACTGTTTATGTTATCAGAAAATGATATCCTGAAGGACATCTAAGAAAAAAAGGAACTGCTTGTTGGAAAATCAGCCAACCACCATACAAGAGTTACATGAATTTTGAACAAGAATTGTGTAACAACTGATGGAAACAGCATGATCTTCATATTGTGCACAAGGCTACAAAAAAATGAGCTAGTTATGTGAGTGCCATTGTTTCAGAGCCAGCTATGCAGAACCAATCACTGTCACTCTTTAATACTTCGCTTCCGAGAATTATCTTGCTATAATTAAAGAAAACAAATTACAAATGTTTGTGTAGCTCTTGAAGCCCTGTTGCAATGTGGGTACAACACTGGATTGTGATACATCAGGACTGTGGTATAGCTTCACAATGGATTAAAATGTTCTCTTACAGATAGAGTTCTGATGTCTTCAGTTTTATCTAAGAAAGTCTTCTGGAGTTGTTACCTCTATCTCAAAAAATGAAATCTAGCAATGATTTTGGAAAAAAGGTTTTAATCAAATCTTTGATCTTACAAAAGCTAGAGAAAAATCTCTGTGATTAGTGGAGCGGGGAAGCCAGGTAATTGTTTATAAGTCTGTCAAACAAAATATCAAGTTCCTATTTCTCAGGAGAAGGAAAGGAACACCAAACAACATGACTGGCAAGTTCAATTAATTCAGCAGACAAAGAGATGGACAAGCTGTGCTAAGGAAAATTTCTCATTCTCACTGTCATGTGCAGAACCACAAACACACATCCCATCACCTGAGATCAGTCCCACCCACCACTCCAATGGGATGGTGCAGTTAAGCCCAGGGGAATCTGCCACTCGCTCTGTCTGACGTGGCTCAGTGTCAGGCTCTTGGGCAGCAACGTGGCTCCAGCATGTCACAGTTCCACCTCTCACCCTCTGCCTGTATTCAGTGTCAGTCATCCACCCAAGGACCTCTGCTAAGGCTCTTTTGTACCCAGATGTCAGCACAGGCTGCCAGTCAAACCAGTTCATGATGCTATTGCAATATACCTTTCTGGAAGTTTCAAGCATTGTTCAGTAGGAGGAAATGTAAAGGCAGCAGGAGGTCACAGGCTCATGGTTATGGGAAACTTTGCACTCAGATGGTACATAAAGCAAATTGTCAACCCAGCACAATTATACAGAGAATCTTTGTATTGAGACAATAACTGAGTCACTGATTTAGCATAAATTAATTACTGATTTAGCAAAAATGTATTCAGCATTTGCCAAGCTATATGGTAAATAATGTAACAGTTAATTTAGCTGCATAGGAAAGGCAGTGCTGGATACAAAGAGACTGGCCATCTCTGGATCGGTCTCATAGATGGTGATCCACCAGAAAACATCAGTCTAAGTAAAATAAGAAAATAAAGATCGCAGGTCACAGAAACTAAAGGGGATAAAAGGTCACTTCGCCAGCTATGGAGTCAGAGCAGCAGCAGCAGATCGGTATGGAAGACCCCAGTATCTTGGGACCAACTGCTATGGAAGAAAATGTTGTCCTCTAGAGCACTTCAATGTGTGAGACAGGACACTGGGAACCTTTTTGGGAAGCCTTTGACATGCTTGAGGTTGCCTGTTGCTGTTGGGAGTAGATAGCTACAGGAGGCCTTGACTTCTACCTAAGTCTAGCACATCTAAAGATCTCTGTCAGCTGTCCTTGACCAAAGGGCCCTTGGAGATTTTTTCCAGCTGACACTGATTTGGGAGGGTCTGGCACCCTTTCAGCCTGTGCTCAGGAGAGGCCTATATAAGAGCTGGGCTTAAAGCATAGGTCTTGAGTGTAGTTGGTGTAGGGTAGGTTAGTGTCTATCTCATAACACTACACATTTTCTCAGCAGTGGGGATGTACTACAAGGTACTGTGCTCAAGTGTTCTTGGACAAAGCTTCCCTTGTAATGTTAGAGGTCTCAACCCAGACAGAGCTTCGGGAGAAGGGTGCTGGTCTGGAGCAGGGGGACATTCCCTTTTAGCCTGATGGGAGGTATATAATTTTTGAGGTGTTTTATTAAGTAAAAGAGCTGTAGAAGGAAGGCAGCACACTGAATCATTAGAGATTATGAAAGAGACTGACTTGATCTTCTCTGAGATCTTACAGCTTCAAGAAACCACAGAGGTATGTACTGAAGGAGAGGCAGGATGAGTGTTTCTGTCAGGGAAGCAGAGACTCTCTGGATGGTGGAAGCTGGTGACTCTTGGTACTAGGAGGAATGCTCTTGCTCTGCCTGAAGATTTATGACTGCAAAATATATTAAGTGCTACTGCTGGAGAAAAGGGGCTGGGAGCTCTGTCAAATGAAATATCTGAGCTGGCTGAGCCTGAGCCACACAGAAGAAAGCACTGAGGGAGAGTAGATGGTGAGCCCTCAGCTGTAGGGAACAGGCCTGTCTGCTGCCCTGTTGTCTGGGGGGCTTTGCTGCTTTCCAGCACCTCTGATTTATGGAGAACCTGCAGAGGCTTCCCTGGTTATTGTTCCCTGCTGCTTTTCCACATGGGTATCAATGATATTGCTAAGGGAGACTTAGCAAGTATCAAATTTCACACACATATCTCTGGGGTGATGACCAAGGACATAAGGCCCCATGTGGTGTCTCCTCAGCTCTTCTTGTCAATGATAATGCAGCTCAGTTTCTGTGTGTATTGCATGCTCTGAGGACTGAATGCTCCTTGGAAGATCTGAGACCCCTTGGACTAAGAGTATGGTGAACCTGGTAAGAAGAGCTTTAAACTAGGAATGACAGGGAAAGGGAGGATGAAAATCAAGTGAGGAAGTGATAGGTCAGGTTATTGAGCAAAGGGTGTGGGCTTATGCAGGAACAACTACAAAATCACACGTGAAATGCAGAGTATATTTATTTTAATTACCTTGAAAACAGGGGATCTCTGAAGCAGCACCCAGGCAGAGGCACAAAAGCTGAGCTTAGTCCAGGAGGGAGGATTGCTGAGCCTCCTGTTTTTAACTGTTCATCAAGGATTCACGCAGGCACAGTTTATCACTGTGCTTTTATCTTCCCTGTAGCAGAGCAGGAATTTCAAGCATGTCTGATGGGGCACTTCCAAGTCTATCATAGGCCAATGTTATCTAAACACAGATGTTCTACTTGTCAAACACACAAGGATAAACAAAAACTAGTATGATACATGTGTTCTTCTACAACCCAGCTGCAGGTAATTTGAGCGTGTTTATAATCCTCCTCACCAGTTTATTTCCCTGCATTCTGCCCCCTTGTTCAAGGGACTACTTCCACTGTGGCTGGCAAAGCTGGAAATGTATGCTTGGGCTTGAGGGACATGGGGTAGGTTAGTTTACAGAGGTAATAAACACATACTTTTTTTTTTTTTTTTTTTTTTTGTATCCCTGCAATAATGCCTTGGAGCAAGTGTCCCATCCACCCTGGCAGGGAATTAAACCACTCTACTAGACAGGCATTACCAATACATTATTTTATTTGATGCTTTAAGTCCTGGAGATGTTGAATGTTGTTCTCTATGCTTGCTGATTCATCAGTTATGTTGAAGTAACACTTTCAAAATTGGAGCAGCATTTATGGTGTTGAAGAGGGAGATATTCCACCACCAATTGTTTTTGTAGTGTTCTTTGGGTACAGATGTTAACTCCAAATTCAAGGCAGCAATTGCCTTTGTCTGATTTAAACCTTGTGCTAGGGCACATGTCAAGTGCTCTATATTTGCTATCAAATACGTTACCAAGACATGTGCTTGTTGTGCAAGACTGCAAAGCATGAGCCAACCTGTGATAAGGGAGGAAAACAGAAGTGTCATCTCCTTCCAGTAATACACATGCTGTCGCTCCAGGTCTTTTAGCTAATATTACTTTGTGTTTGATAACCTGATGTAGGGCAATTGTCTGTCTACACAGATTGAAGAGCTATGGCTTGCACTTTTTCAAATTGCAAACTCAACATCTGATTGAAATTCAACACCAGTAATGCTGTTTCAGTGCTATCTCCTCTAGATATGGTGCAAGTATTCATCAAAGATACCTGAAATGCAAGAACTCAAATCTGATATCACCAGAGGATGTAAAATAAGAGAAGTTGGGGTACAGAAACAAACAGCATTCTCAGGGATTATTATATGAATCTTTGTGTCTAGGCTAATAGGTCTCAGTTCTACCACACAATCTGTTGGTGTAAACAAATCAGTTTTCCCTGTAGTTAATATTTTGGGAGAGACACCATCTGGAAGAATTTAAATCTTCACCGTGTTTTGTAATGGAGGTGTTGTAATATGATCATAGGGTGTTTGATTACAAATATTCTGGGAGTTTAACAAAAAACTGCTTTAGTAAGGTGTGGACTCCATTGTTGTAAAGTTTTAGTGCTGTTTTTTTAAGTGCTGTAAAGTTTTAGTTAACTTTTTTTTTTTTTTATTTCTTTCTACACCCCATTCATATTTTCACTCAAGCCATTAGCTTGGGGATGGTAGGCAATGTAAAATATCCAAACTATCCCTAGCCTTTGAGCTCAATCTTGGACATTATGTCCACTAAAGTGTGTTCCTTGGTCACTTTGTATTTGGTGATGAGGTCTGTATTGATGAATGAGTTGTTAAAATGCTTTGATTTTGCTATGCTGATTCGCATATTTGGTGGGTCTAGCAAAAAACAGTCCTGATGCTGCATCTGCAGCAGTGAATACATATCACTACCTCCTTGTTGGGGACAGGGGGCCCATGTAATCAACTTTCCAGGTACTCAAGGCCCACTGACACCACTTTATCTTTCTCCATGGCCTATATAATGCCCTTGAATGTAGCTGTGTACAAATAGTACTATTATGTGCACATATTTATAAATACATAAAAGCAGAGGGGCCTGATTGTGATCCATATGCCGTGCATGCACAGTATGAGCTGATCAATGTTCACAAGCTATATGTTCATTTATACCTTGAGCACGTACTTTGGTGGAGGTCATACCGTCTACTCCTTTTTTGTGTGTGTGAATCAAGCAAATAATATTTTTCATGAGCTTTACTTTCAAAGGATACCTTTGTACATATTGCCCAATTTGCTGCTATATATCTGTCCCCCATATAGGCTATTTTTGTACATGCCAGTTCTATTTGGCCCAGTAAGGCAAATGCATTTGGGGGCTTTCATATACAACCCAACGGTCGATGTGTAAGTAATATGCCTTCCCTTCCAGCGTGGCAAGAGATGCTATAATCAATTCATCCTACTGACTAGATGCCTGTACACCTGTTTGCCATAATGTAATTCCTGGAACTGGAGCATATGTAACTCCTCTTCAGAGTCTTTGTCCAGCTGCTGTGGATGTTACATCCATAAACCAGGCAATTTTTGTGCTCTTCTGTTAACTCATCATAAGGGGGAGCTTCCTCCACAGCAGATGTAGGGTTATCTCCACAAGGAAGAGTTCCTCCTAGTGTGAGCATATGATTTAAATGACTCAATTCCTAGAAGAGTGTGGAGTGGTTACATGTGGTCTTCCTGGTAGAAAACATTCCTGTAAATAATGTTTCCATCTCCTACCTGTGGCTGCCTGAGCTGCCCCTGCGTGGGACCTAATGGAATCATCAGTAAGCCGGTTATAGAGTAATTTAGGTTGGAAAAGACCCTTAAGATCATCAAGTCCAGCCATAAGCCTAATACTGCCAAGACCACCACCATTAATACCACCAGTGTGGCATCAAAGCTCTCCAATACCCTAAAAGTCCCAAGAAGGTCTGTAGCTGGTTTACCGTGGTTGGTACAGAAAACTGCTGGACTGTTTGCTGTCTCTTATTTGGTATTCCTCTAATTTGTCCATGCTAAATAATTCCCGAAAGTCGTGCAGTAGCACTAGGGCCCTGCACTTTCTTTGCATTAATTGCCCAGCCTTGGTCCTGCAAATGTGCTTTCAGAGATTTTGTACCTACTTCAGTTTTTTGTGACTCTGCCATAATTGATAGATCATCACAGAATCATAGAATGGCTGGGATTGGAAGGCACCTCTGGAGATCATCTAGTCCAACCTGCCTGCTAAAGCAGGTTCACCCAGAGCAGATCACACAGGAATGTGTCCAGGTGGATTTTGAATGTCTCCAGAGAAGGAGACAGTAGCGGACCACAGTGCTGTATCAGCTGCTGTCATTTGATGGAAAAGGGAGGGACTGTGTTTGTATCCCTGATGCAACACCTGGAAAGTATGTTGCTTTTGTTGCCAGGCAAAGTCAAACTGGTCTTGCCATTGCTTCAGAAAGCCTATCAAAAAGAAAACATTAGCAAGATCTATCACTACCTTCCAAGTTTATACATTTCTGCTGATTTTTGTCTACAAGAGTAACCATGTCTGGTACATAAATGCAAGTGTCGGGGGTGATTTTACTCAATTCTCTATAATCTAAAGTCATTCTCCAAGTGTCTGGTTGTTGAACAGCCGAACAGGACTATTAAAAACCATCAAGGTTTCCTTAACAATTGTAACTTTGTTGAAGTGCCTGAATGGTTTGAGTAGTTTTCTCCTCCACTCTGGAATATGATATTGTTTTGCAGTTACCACCTTGGCAGACATGGGCAGCACAACGGGGTCCCGCTTCAGGAATCAACACAAGACAGTGACAGATTGAATAGCGAATCCCACTTGTGAAGTCCTGAAGCAGAAGTAACCATTTCGTATTTCAACTCTTTGTCCTACCAACACATCAATACACAAGATATATTCTTTAATTGGGGCAATTAACACCATCATGGTAAATGCAGTAGCATTTCCCATTGTTAAGGTAATCTTAGCTTGGAGGGCAGGTGTTGGATTTCCCCCTAATCTGCAGATCTGTGATGTAGCTTCTTTATTATTAATATTACTCTGCAATACAGTAACATGACCTCCGGTATCCACCAGAGCTAACACATGTAAAATCCCCCCAGAACACCACTTTATAGTTAAAGGAACACAGTGGTGTTGGTCCCCCTCACAGTAAGAGGCTACAGTGGCAGCAATTTTGGTGGGACCTGCCAAACCTTCATTCCTGCAGTCTTGGTATTTTCTAGTTAGTGCCTTGCCTTGAGGTGGCAGGTGGGGCTGAGGGTATTTAACGGTTCCTTTGCATAGGAGCTAACTTTTGCAACCGATAAAACATTTCTCATGTTTGGATCCCATTTATTTCTGCCTGTGGGATCCTGGCTCATAGAAAATCATTCCAAATTTGTTTCCTCATCGCCTGTAATGTAACTCCTTTCGGTTTTGCTGGCTTTCCTTTATCTACCACCAGCACAGATGGTCCTGAAGTTCCAGCCCAAATTTCCCTCAAGGTATTTTCTAGGTCATATACATCACCAGTAGCATTTGTGACTACTGGTATAATCAAATGAAGGATTTTAGTGAAGCAGGTACTCCTCTCAAAAACTGTGTTTTGATACTTCTTTTTACTGCTACCCTGTCTGGACTGGATCCTGTAATCAATGCATGAACCATCCCCATCTGTTGCACTAAATCCCTCTACCGTTTTATACCCATTTCTGAGGGAGAACACTAATTTGACAGGTTCAGCATATGCTGTTAAAACTGCTGCACACAACCATTGGTGAAGTGTAGGTGCAATAACATCTTGCCCATCAGCATCTCTATTTTGCAACTGAGTGTATCCTCATTGTATCTGATCATCACTGGCTATAGGGCTTAATAAATCTTTTTCACCCATTCATAAACAGACAGATGTAGCTCCACCATACCAAGCTTGCAAAATCCATGCCAGTATGCCTTCCCCACTCTTTTGCGAACAGAGCTCTAAAAATTCCCTTAACTCTTTCAGGGTGCAAGTGCGCATGGCCTGTACTCCCCCATCCACTTGTTCTTGCTGCCCTTTCATTTGTAAGAGGGGTCATGCTTCTACCACCTCCCTACCTTCTAAATCTGACTCAAACTCAAGCTCAGAGTCCCAAGATTCACTCTAGATATTTCCGTCCCATTCCTTGGGATCCCACAGACATTTTGTGGTGAGAGCACAAACTTGGGAAATCAAAGCATTACTCTTTCCAGATCTGTCCCTTTGTTTATTAGCAATATGCACTAACTACCACCATATGGTGCCTTGCAGCCCCCACAGCACTCTACTTGAGTAGTAATCACTTCTTGCACAATTGCCTTTGCATCTTGTGAAGTCCTGACTTCTCTTTCCAGCTCTCTTATTTTACTCTGTAATACAACAACTTCACCATCAAAAGATCTAAGACCAGTAACTAATAATGATCTCGGTGTCCCTGCTAAACCTGTGACAAGACTCCAATGCTCATTCCACGGCAGTCCACACTGCTTACAGTGATTCTTACAACTTGGAGTTCCAGTCAGGGACATGAAGGTTGTGGCAGCCTTGAGATGGAGCTCAGGATCATGAATGGAGGAAAGAAGGCAAAAACTGGGATCATGGTCCTGGATTGCAAGATGCCAGACTTTACCCTTTACCCTGTTAATATGATCCTGAAGAGAGCAGGAGAGCTGGTGTGTTCTGGGTTTTGTTTGTTTGTTTTTTCCCACAATCTCAAGAATGGTCTATCCCTGTGTGCAGGAAAACCTGCAGAGGTGGCAGGAGGGCCTGCATGGATGAACAAGGGGATCCTGACTGAACTCAAGCATGAAAAGGAAGCAGACAGGAGAGGGAAGCAAGAACAAGTGTCCCAGAAAGAATAGAGCCACTGTCCTAGTGTGCAAGGATGGGGGTTAGGAAAGACAAATCCATCTGGAGCTGAATCCAGTGACGGATGGGAAGGGCAACAAGAAGTGCTTCTATAAGAGAAAATGTGAATCCACTCCTGAATGGGGCTGGGACTTGGTGAAGAAGAATACTGTGTCACCACAGAAGGCATTATAAAGAAGAGATATTGATTTCAAGGAGAACTTAGGCAGAGCTTAACTGTAGATTTTTATTGTAGAAATGGATATGTTATCAGTGGCTGCTAAACCTGAGCATATAACATATTAGTACATGCTGCCATTAACAATGCAACCTGTATGTAATCTCTGTAAAAGCTTGTTCCACAGATATGTGTAAAAGCATGATGTTTTCAGCAAACTTCAGTGTACCCTCCAGAACATTCAGTATTGTACAAATAAGAGACTGACAGCTTCGTTTCACTTGGAAGATGTGATAAACAGTGAGTCCATTGTACCTCACCACAGAGGAATTCTGTACAGAATTCTCTACCAGAAAGGACTGTCCAATGCCATATCATTGTATGTTTCTCAGCATTGAAAGAGACATGTAAGACTTCTCACTGTGACTTTTAAAAACATTGATACAGGGGACTAACGTTTGAAGGGTTAACAAAACAACAATTGTCTAACTCAAAGCTGAACGGAACAGGACGACTTTGCAGACTCCGCAAAGATAAGGGCTCAGCTGCATCCTTGGGTGGATGAGATAAGGGAGTCTTCAGCACAGAGCGGGAGGACAATCCAGTTATAAGCAGCTCAGCAGTTTGAGCCTCAGCCAACTCAGCATGCTAGGCCAAAGGTAAAAAGTGCACAAGGTAGACTGCAGCCTTCATCCAAAAGACCCCAGCCCACGACCACCAGGAGGCATTGCGCAGGCGCAACAGGGAGGAGACGAAGGTGAAGACTATGTAAATTATTTCTCGGAACTTATTTTAATAGGAATGGCCTGTTTGGGGAAAGGTTATGAATATGAATAGGCATTCCTGGGATTACCATGAATATGTAACACTTTACTACATTTAACCAAGCTTGCTGCTGCTGGCGGTATGCGTGTCTGTGGTGGAGTGATCCCTCATGTGCCCAGCACTGAATAAATGTACCTTCTTTATAAAGTACTTTTTCCGTGTGTCAATATCGTTTTCTCTTAAGCATCTTGTGCCTTTTTCTTGAGATCAAGCAGAACCAGAACCTCACACTGCAAAGCAGACATAGAAAAGATTGAGATCCTCGATGCCTTCTTTGCCTTAGTCTTCATAGAATCATAGAATAATTTAGGTTAGAAGGGACTTTTAAAGGTCATCTAGTCCAATACCCCTGCAATGAGCAGGGACATCTTCAGCTGGATCGGATTGCTATCCAGCCCAGTTTGAGCTGGAGTGTTGAATAGTGAGGTAGACTGGAAACAGTCCGAACTTCTGAATTGAAAGGGTTGAGATCAGCAGCACAAAGACAAGCTGGATACCAGTCCCTTGTCAATACTACAATCATAACACCTAACATCTTCATTAATGACCTTGATGATGGGGCAAAGTGCATGCTTACAAGTTTGCAGATGATCCAAAACGGGGAATAGTGGTTGATGTACCTGGTGATGTCTGTCTGAAAAGAGACAACTGACAGGTTGGAGAAATGAGCAGAGAAGAACCTCATGAAGTTCTGTAAAGAGAAGTGCTCTCCTGCACTAGGGGAAGAATACCCTCATGTACCAGTAAAAGCTGAGGTCAGATTTACTAAAAGCAGCTTTGCAGTGAGTCTAAGTTCAAGCACTTCCCAAACCACCACTTACAGCCTAGTGTTTTATCAGTGCAGTTTTTCACCATGTTTAGGCTGGTGTTACTGAAGTCCTTTCTGCAGCTGCCTGCAGTCACATTGGTGTAAGAGCAGCACATAACTGCTCCCTGAGATAGCTTGGGTTCAGTTTGAGATTCACCATGGGTGTGTGAAGCTGTTTCAGAAGCAACTCCTTAGGTTAAACAGTTAAAGGCTGTCAGTAGGCTAGCAATTATTTCCATCCCACAAGCTGAGGAACAGCAAACATACAGCCCTAGCCTCACTGCTGCCCACTAGCTGTTGCCACCTAGCTGATAGGAGTGAAGAAAAGCTGCCAAATTATTGGGTACAATGATTAAGTTACAAAAGACATATCCACCATTAACTAATCAACATGATAAATGCTTTCTAACCACCTGCAAAATGAGGGGATATTTTTCAAGTTTTAGATTGTTCTGCATGACAAGGGGAGACAGAACATTAAGTAACACATTGTTTAGAAGCAGAGTGTTTAGTTTATATTTAACTAACAATTAACAGATGTACTGTAAGAAAGAAACTAATTACAACTAATGTAATCAATTATTTCTTAGTATAGATATATTGTGAGTTAAAAATTTCAAAAAAATGTAATGCATATGCAATAATTATGTGGATATAAGCAATGCAAGAGCATCCAGTTGTCGGAGCATTTATGGAGGATGAACCTCTGTTCCCCAGAGCTCATTCCCCAGCACTGATAAAATAAAGAATGCCTGCTTAACAGTATAATTGACTCTGCTGTTAAGTTTCTTTCTTTTTTTCAGGAAAAGCAGATGTGGTAAACTGAACCTTGTGAAAAACAGCAAGAGAATTTGTTGCTTGTCAGCCAGGGCTGTCTGCTGGTTAGGATCATCCTGCAGGCACACAGAATTTGCCTGCACTACACAGCCTGCTGCAGCTTTGTCATGTCTCTGAACACCAGCAAAGGGATCTCAAGGGAGGCCTGCTAGCACTCCCTGCTCAACCCAGCACCTCCCAACAGCATGGGGGTTTCTGCCTTCTCAATGCTAAAATAGATATATTTTTAATATGTTTATTAGCAAACATGTTTTGTTGAAAAAAAATGTTTTCCTAAATTACCAAGAATCCCACGAATTATTTTGATGTAATACAGTAAAAAGCCACATCCTCCACACGTGCTCTATGAAACTTCTTCTTCCTGTCACCTTCTTCACAAGTACCATATTTCCCCTTGTGCATGGCCATGTCATGTCCTTCCAAGGAATTAGCCCTCCAAGCCACCAGCCACTTGGGTAAATTGTCTCTATCCTGCGTTTCCTTAGGGACAAACACCCTTCCACGGTGGCTGAGGCCAGCCTGCTCCTGCAGCCTCCCTGCTGCTTGGGCTCCTCAAGGGACATCTATCTCGTTTGTGCCGTCAAGGGCACAATGAGCTAAAACAAAGCTCATTCTGCTGGCTTCATGTGCCTCCTGCTTTTGTTATAAAATCCACAAGTGTGCTGACTGAATAGAATTACAAAGGTAAGCACTTACTAATGTGCAGAGGTGTTCCAGCCAAACTGGGCAGATCTGAGCGATTTTTCTTTAGGGGTTTTATAGCTAACACTATAAGGGTATGTATGAATCATCCGATCATCTACTACTAATGCTAATGCATATTTCTAATTACCCAATCATTAAAAAGTATATTTTTTAGGTGTTGCAGCATCACCATTTATCAGCATTCTTGTGGTTTATCTGTTAATCCAGATGTTTCAGTCGTTGACTTCAGTGAAGTTATCAGGCACTGTGAGCAACCCATGTTTCTCTTAGATACAGATCCTTCAGTTAATGTTGTGAGAACAGAGGTTTCCTTATCTTAGTTGATCACTTCTTCTTTTTGGTACCGGTAGGTGATTGGTCTTACGTCTGAAGATAATGATGCAGCAATTATACACTAATAATGTTGTTAGTTCCCAAGGACTGTGTGGTCTTGATTTATATCACACTAACTAGGCAGAAATATAAAAATAGAGAAAAAAAAAAAAGGGGGGGGGCGGCGGACAGTGAGAGAAAATGAACTGCAGGTAGAAAGATGTGGCAGATAGCAGTCACTCGTCTCTGCAGATTAATGGAAATTAAGAGAACTGGTGCTGTTGAATGACTCCACTGATGCTGAAACGAAGAAATAAACTTAACAGCAGAGTCAATTATACTGTTAAGCAGGCATTCTTTATGAAATAAATAAATCACGCTTTTTCAATGAATAAACAGTGTTTAATCCAATTCCTTAATTATATTCCTTAAACACGTGTTGATTAAAGCATAAGCAAATCAGTGCTGGGTACACAGGGGATTCGCTCCGCCCAACACGCACAGCTTCTAACAATAAGAGGTGTGCCTAAATACAGTAAGGTATTACATATTCATAATAACCCCAGGAACGCCTATACATATTCATAACCTTTCCCCGCTTCTTATTAAAATGAGTCTCAGATAATCATTTCCATAGTCTCCTCCTTGACCCCTCCCTGTTGCACCTGCGCAGTGTCACTTGGTGGTCTTGAGGAGGGGTCTTTGGATGAAGGCTCCTTCAGCTTCGTCACAGTGAACATTTTACCTTTTTGGCTCATTATGTTGAATTGACTGGAACCCAAGCTGCCAAGTCGATTGAAGCCAGACTGGCGCCCCCTTTTGCCGTAAATCTTGGTTATCTTGTCTCCTCAAGGTTACAGCTGATGCTGTAAAACTTCTTATCTTGGCATTCGATGAGGTTCTGTTTTTTCTTAACACAATTGGTTACACAAAACTCCAAACTAGGCATTCATTATGTGGCTTAAAGTGTTAGTTCATTAGTAGGCACTCATTATGTAGTTGGTTAACCCTCAAAATTTTAGTTCCCTCTATCAATATAACTTCATAAACAAGTTTCACAACTTTTTACATAGAACTTAATCACCTTTTCCTTTTTTCGGGTTCAGAGCCCATGCCTCATTTGGTTATATCTGTAAACATTAAACATCATCTCAGCACGAATCACAACTGCATTTCTCACATTTCTTTTATCAGCGCTGGGGAACACTGGGGATCATCCTCCATAAGTGCTCCAAAGACTGGATGCATATTCACATAATTATTATATATGCATTACAATTTTTGAAAATTTTGACATACATCTATACTAAGAAATAATTGATGATGTTAGTTATAATTGTTTAGTTTCTTACATACATCTATTAGTAGTTAAATATAAACTAAGCACTCTGCTTCTAGACAACGTATTACTTAATATTCTGTCTCCCTCTTGTCATGCAGAAGGATCTAAAACTTGAAAAATATGCCCTCGTTTTGCAGGTGGTCAGAAAGCATTTATCTCACGTCAATTGGTTAATGATGGGAACGCCTTTTGTAACTTAATCACCGTATACGTTAATTTAGCAGCTTCTCTTCAATGTCAGCCATGAGGGAACCAGCAGTTCGCCGCTTGCCTGAAGACACCCAACCTACCCAAGGTCCTCTGTGCTTCCAGTCTTAGGAAGGTACTTTGTCCTAAATATTAAGCGCTGGAAGTGGGGAAGGCGGCCCTTTGTGCGAGATTCGGGTGTTCTCACAATATTTCACAATGTTCCGTGAGGCACTGCTGCCGCTTCACGCCACAAGCCCTGAGGCGACCGCAGGGCGGGCGGGCGGGCAGCCGGACTACATCTCCCATCATGCCCGCCAGAGGCAGCGAGCCGCCGCCATTTCGGCACCGCTGCTCGGGCGCCGTTGGGTTGGATTGGGTCGGGGCGGCGCCGCGTTCCCCGCTCCCCGCCGTCGCCATGAGCCGCCTCAGCGGCGCTTGGGACGGTACCGGCGAGGAAGTCCAGCTCCTTCTGGACCTGTGAGTGCCGCCCCGACACCCTCCCCAGGGCCCGCCGGGCCCCTTTTCCCTCCGGGAAGCCCGGTGGATTCTGGGCCGGCCGGTCGGGTCAGACCTCGAGTAAACGGAGCCCCGCGGGGCGCCCTGTGAGGAGCCCGGAGAAAGGGCTTGGCCAGGGTGACAGGGCAGGGGACAGGATTTGGCAGAGGTGGCAGCATTCGTAGTGGTGACAGGGTTTGGCAGAGTTCAGCAGGAGCTACAGGAGAGGTGACAAGGGTGGCAGGGTAGGTGACAGGGTTTGGCTGGGGTGACAGGGTTTGATGGGGTGGCAGGGTAGGTGACAGGGTTTGATGGGGTGACAGGGTTTGGCAGAGGTGACAGGGTTTGATGGGATGGCAGGGTAGGTGACAGGGTTTGGCAGAGGTGACAGGGTTTGACAGAGGTGACAGTTTGGGAGGAGTTACAAGACAGGTGGCAGGGTTTCACAAAAGTGATGGTGCTTGCTTGGGAGTGACAGGCTTCAGCAGGCACACAACAGGATGATCCTGACAGATCTGGATATGGAAGGATGGTTGAGGATCCCTGGCTTCTCTTCAGCGATTAATAGAACGAATCATGTTAGCAATTACTAACCTAAGGATGTGTAGGCAATATGAATCCTGTCAGCAATTACTAACCTAGGGATATGCAGGCAATGGCACAGTACCACGTCAGTCGGCTCCTTAAAAAAAGAGTGATTTGAGGAACTTCCTATCAGGAGCTGCTGTCCTTGCAGTTTGAACATCCTGGAACATTCATAATTAGCTAAGATCGTTTAATGTGTATCTTGAGGCTGTCAGACAGTGAACTTTAGGTGAACTTTGCCCATTATAATACTAAAAATCACACCCGCAGGTGGGAAAACCCGCGAAGTGAGGACCCTAACCCAGGAGCATGCAGAATACAAGAAAATGATTGTGTAACCATATGTAAATGACCAACCAATCCTGGAAAGGGGGGTGGAAACGTGGGGAGGTACTTACCAAAATCGAAAGTGTAAATGATATAAGTACTGTGAAAAAGGTGTGGTGGCTTTGTGGTGTTAGCACCCAGCACCTGACATTGTGCAGTCTGCAATAAAATTATATCTTGATTCTTGTGTGTATATTCAGCTGCTTGCACACTGGATAAATAACCTTGCTTTTTGGACAGCAGCCACAGTGAATCTGCTGAATGGTGTTTTGCTTTGAGTTTTTAATTGTGTTAAATTTCTTAGTGTTTAGGAGGGAGTTAAGAGACAGCACAGGGTTAAAATATTTGATGTGACAGCTAGGAGAAAAATAGCTAGCAAGCAATGCAGTTACTCTTACACGTTTTATTCTTCTTTTAAAGCACTAGAGATAAGATTATGGTTACCCTGGTGTAGCACTAAGTGTTTTATTGTTTCTTATAAAGTATAATAACAGTGAAAACATTTCTATTTTAGATGATTGTTTAAACTGCAGATCAGTAATGTATTCTGAGAAAATAATATGATTAATCTTAATAACCTTTTCTCTAAAATTAAATCTAAAATTCTGTGGCAAGGGAGATTTAAATGTAACTAGATTTGATATAGCTCACATTGATTTCCATGTATCTGCATTGGTTTTGGAGTATTTTCTGCAAATTTGAACTAAGTAGTCAGTCTAGATTTGCAGGTCGCTGTTCAAGCACGGCTGTAAGTTTTTCGATACAACTATCCCTGTGTAATACAGTAGATGGCATATCTGCCTCCTTCAGGATGAATTGCCAGAGAAGTTCATTTACCCAGCGTCCAAAATGTAGGTGTCGTATGATAAATATGTGTTCAGCACATAACTGAAGTGTGTGCCCTTGTATAAAAAAGGACTGCCCACCCATTCACGTGACTCAAGAGGCATCCATTGCAGAACCAAGTCACATGGTGGGCACACACATCATCCCCCAAAAGGCTCAGACAGTCTATTGATCTCACCCTAGACAAAGGTGGGGTGCTGTTTTGCACTGAGGAGATGCTGGTTCATTTGGGATCTCAGTAGGAAAGACGTGGGCTCTCAAGGCTAGTTAACTGGTTAGTTGCACAAAGAGTAGTAGCAGTGGAAAATGTGTCAGCAATCTTACGTCTGATGCTGAGGACCCTGGCTATCGCAGCGTCAGACAAGCCCCTTCTGTGGCCTTTAGAGCTTTGAGAAGATTTGTTTAGAAGTAAACAACTAGTCTTCATATCTGCAGTTAAGGAACATTACGTGTAGATATGCTGTTTAATCTCAGGACTAAACAAAGAATGTGGATGGTATAATCTACTTGTGCGTGTATTGAGTTGGAGCCTTGTACAGGCTTCTCTGCTACAGGCAGTCAGCTGAGTTCATCCAGCAGTAACCAAGGCTCAGTGGAGGTATTTCATTTTTGCACACCTCTAGAGGAATGAGTTAAAGACAACCATGGTGTGTGCTCAGCTTATGTAATGGGCACTCCTGCTGACATATGGGTCTCTGCAAGCAAGGCCTGTGGTTAAATTCTGTCCAGATTCTGCTTGAAATCACTGTCTCCTCGTTGCAGCATCTTCTGCAGTGACATGCTACAGGTGCTCCTATTACACTGTGCTGACTTCAGAGGTTTTTTTAATGTGCTTCCACACTGGAAGTCTTGCTGCTTTCCTCACTTAGATCTGCTTCACTTCAGATTATAGAGCCTTAATATTTTGACTTCTCTAGAGTTTTTAATTGGTATGTATGAGTTTAATTTGCTGTGATTTGGTGGCATTCTGGTGCCAGACAATGTTCTGTTGCAAAAACATTGTCTATAGGGACTTGGGGCTATATGCTAAATCTAGTTTGGCTTAACTCTAGGCTGTTGCTGCCCCCTGCCCTCAGCCACTTGTTTTGGCAGTATTGTTTCTGTGACCTCACAGTTTTAGTCACTGGAATTCTCATTCAGATCAGATGCCGAACAGCTCACTGCACAGCTGTGAGTTTCAGAGCCAGCATGAGCAGGGTGCGCTAAAAAGTGATTGGGGAGACAAGGTGGGCCGGAACGAGCCTTTTCAGCCTCTGTTCGACCTTTACATTTGGTTAGAGTGGTGTGTAATGACAGCTGGACTGCTAATAGAAATTAATTACAAGGGCTCTATCTGCTAATAATTTTTCTCTTTTTGCAAAGCTAAAACAGTACCTATACTTTGTGCATAATTAATCTGTTAAAATGATAATTAAGACATGCATTACACTACATGCTTATGTTCTCATTATTAACCTTAGATCTTAAACCTAGTAATTTTTCTTTACGTGTGCTGTAGCACTTGATAGCATAAACAATTGCTGCTTTTGTTTGGTTACTAATATTTTTTTATACTACTGTATTCATACTGCTGCAGTGATTTTTCTATATAATATAATGATATAGTTATTCTACCAGTAAGACTAATACTTGAAATTAATAATTACACAACTTTTCAACAGATGTGTGTCATTTTCATGTATTGTTTCTTGTCTCACAGCAATCAAGTGATGGCCATCTATGCCCGCCCGCACTTTAAGCCTCTGATTTCTGCTAATGCTTAGGCTTACTGTTTAACTAGCAGGACTTACAACAGAAACTAAAAACTGAAACAAATCTCTTCGGGTGTGCAGTAGTCCTTTTACTAAGGTCATTATTTTTAAGATTTCCAAACCTAACAGAAAGTGTGTTGATTAAGGTGTATCTGCTGCTTGTTTGCTGCTTATTATTAGCCTTTGCCCTGTGCCCCAAAAGACAAAGTGGCAGTCCAAAGGTCACATGCACAAGAGCATCATATTGGAAATATTTAGAAACATTCTTTTTTCTTTTTTTTTCTTTTTTTTCTTTTTTTTTTTTTTTTAGCTCAAGTTATATCCTATATTAGCTTCTGTTTCCTGAAGTTATTGTTCCCAAGATGTGAAATGACCAACTTACACACACACTCCTAGCTTCTGCAGTTTTAAGGCCAGCATATTGAGGTACACCAAACTGGTATAATAGTTCATTTACATAATTATACTTAGTTGAAAATTGACAGTGTAGGAGTTGCAGGGCCTGCCAAATAGAGATGATGCCTGGCAGCACCAGCACTTGCTGGAGAGGTGGAGGAGGCAGCCAGGGCCGAGAGCAGCTTTAGGTGTCATACTTGGAGGAGGCTGCTGCTACAAATCTCTCAGAGCCCAGGCAGGTGTTTTAAGCTGACCTGTTAATGCTCAGACATAAGTTCAGAGACAAGGGAGTTTCTGCCGTCAAAAATGAGACTCTTAGAGCAACACGAATGAAACATCAAATGTAAAGGTGTTTTAATTAAGATTGTCATTACACAATAAAGAAGTGTGCTGCACATGTAAGTTGTCACAAGATTATATAGTTGCGTATTGCTTAGGTTTGATTGTTCCATGTTTCGTTGTTAGGTAGCTCCTGTGTAACAGGTGTCATTAACAGGTGGCCAGCCTACTGCAGACTAATGCATTACCTTACCTGCCAGTGTCTTGGAAAACTAAGGTCTTACAATAGCATCAGAACATCTGTAGATGGTTACATCAGCATGAACAAAAACTGAGGATGGAAGTGGAGCATCAGTTTCAAAACAGAGCTTCCTTTTATGGTCTTACTATGTATATAAATGATGCAGCCCTAAAGAATGCAGGAAGATATATGTATACTGTTATTTGCCATTAAATTTATTCTCTTATCTGTTCTTCTAGTTCATTTCTTGTTCTGATGTGTCCCACTTCTAACATTTGCCCTGCTAGTCTATTTCATGTGACATAACTTTAGTATATACTGTACCTTGATGTAAGTTAAACTTTTTGTAGAATAATTAGTCATAAAGATCTAATTTCTGTTGGAAATGTACACATTTGTCCTGTCATGAGGCCTTAACTCTGTCATGAAGCTTAAGGTTAAAGATCAGGGGCCTTTTTTGCTCTGCACCTCTTTACACATTTGGAACAAATCAGTAAGCCATTTGACACTTTGTAGACAGCTCTGAATTATGAACCGCTTGTGTAACAAGCCTGATAATGTGGAGCCAGGGAAAATGCAGTTGGGAGGTTTGCAAGGAGGAATGCTCTTTTGTCAGGTTATACAGGAATAAAGCACTGCTCTTTTTTTCCCTGTCCATGAAACACAGGATTCATGGCTTCTTTCATTAAGTTAGACTGGGACGAAATCTGTTTGCCAGGTGGATGCAAAATACTTATTACCTACCAATCTTAGTTATTGCTGTGTGTATACAGTTCACATAAAAGTAGACAAGCCAACTACAGTAGAGTTACTGTGCACTTAGAGTAGCTGATCTGAGTTTACAAGTAGGTCGAGTTAATGGAAAAATGTTGATTCTACAAAAGCAAAATATTTTGTAGGACAGTAATATTTTCTTTCAAAATTTTGGATAGGATTTAAAAAGAAAGGTTGGCCTAGGGAATCTAATTCAGATAGCTATGATCAATAGATAATAGAACCTCCAATTTTAAGAACTCCATCACTTACATGTGTTGTCACAAATTGTGGTTTTGCTTCCGGAGTGTGAAGCCAATCTCACATCCAGAGACAAGATATTGATTTTATTACAGAGGTGTACAAAATCAAACTAGCATACCAGCAATACAAAAGTCTTGGCTCATTTATAGAAAATCTTATCACCATTTATACCCCCTCAGGGCAGTCCTGTAGGGCTGATTGTTTACAACATTTGCATACAAGTTACATAACACTGTTCTTACTACTCATGCTCCCTGAGGAAGGGTCCTGAATGGGCTAGGGGTCTTTCCTTCAGGGGTGTGTTTTTTAGCATTATGATATTATAGTGAGCAAAGTTTACCTTAGGTTCAGCATGTCCACAAAATTTGGCAATAATCACTAGATAATCAGCTGTTCATGGTTGACTTCTCAATTCTGGGATAGGCTTTGTTTTACAATGAAAAGTTAATTACTGCTAGACATCTCATTTATTATTCGTATTAAAGTTAACCTATGCTAGACATCTCATCTGTTATTCGTCTAATATTAACTTTCTAGTAGGCCTCATGGTCAGGTGTTTTTGGCCTATCTGGCAACATATGGACTCATGTTTCTAAGGAAGAGAGGTACAGTCAGGAGTTATCTTTCTTCCCCCATTTCAACTCCCTGCATTTTAGTTTTGCTGTAGTGTAACCCTTTTTGTAATCTTGGCATTTCCTAGATGACAGAGTATTAGTTTTCAGTTTCCTCTGGATGTTGATTAGCTTCATTCTAGTTTATGTTCCTTATTTGCCTAGGGACTTTGTTTTGTGATAAGAAAATCTGCCTTCAGAGAGTTTCAGTTCCTTCCTAAAGGACCAGCAGTTGTCTTTTAGCATATTAGCAGTTGGTGATTGCTCTAAAGCAGTAGGAGTAGTTACATTTGTGCAGTCTGAAAATTACATTTGGCCCTTTGAAGGCAACTGCAAGGCTGATTTTGCCCCCAGTGAAAATGAGTTTGACGCCCCTGCCTTAAATGTTAGCATGCTCAAGATGCTTAGAAGCTATTCATAAGCTCTTCTTGGACTTGCCGCTGGTGGTTCAGTAAGCCTCCGATTGTGATTTAAAGTTGCAGAGGTTGGGACATGAACATTTTTGTATCCTATGATACACTGAAATGCCTTGGGAATCTTAAAAAAATAGGATTGTTAGTGCCCCTGTATAGTACTCAATATTGGATAAGTAAACACTCTTCTACGTATTTGACCTTTAAAACCATTATTTCAAGTGTTCCACTTGGGTATTGTTCCACATGTATCTGGATAATACTGATCTGTGTTTTATTTTGCTTAAGTAAAGTTCTTCATGTTTTCTCCCAGAAAGCTCTGTTCCATCTGGAGTCTCTTACAGCATATTCTTACTGAAATGATCCCTTTTTGTTGCATTCACACAGATAAAATTCTAGGATTTCAAATCCTGTCTTAAAGCATCACCCAGAATTGTGTGATACTAGTAGGTCTAATATTTATTTCTGCCTTTTCAGATAAAACCTTAAGGCCTCTGTGCCTTTAAGATTTGTTTGCAATTTCTCATGCAGCAGTAACTCACCATGAAAACTTTTAAGTCAAGTTTCAGTATCTGGCAAAGGCAACAGATTTCTTGGAACGGATAAACAATTTCGACCCTGAATACAAAAGGTGTCTAGAGAGCAGGACATTTATGGTGTACAGAAAAAGCAGTGTGTGTTAGCATTATTGTTAGTTCAAAATCTCTAGCCCAGTGTGTATGATAATCAGGCTGTTTCCATCAGGTTGATAAATTATTCTGATGAATCAGCATGGGGAGGGGCAGTCTAACATACTGCTATTAAAACAAAACAAAACAACAATGGCTATACTGAATCAAGCCAATGATTGTTTCTGATTGTGACAGGATTTCAACCAGTTGTGTGTCAACCTTTCTTCTCTTCCCAGGGCAGCTTAATTTAGTGAAGAACCATTGTCAAGGAGGCTTTTTGAATACCTTGTAAATATCCAAATGAGTTTACTGTTCCCTATGTATTATATTTTCCATGTGTCTACTAGTTATGTTGTCTAATTTACTTTGTAGGACCATGAACTTGTTGATCTGTGATTTCTTGGACCCCACTAAAACAGCAAAATCTATTCCTCAGGTGACAATCCTCTGTGATCAGATCTAGTTTTAAGCAAAAGTTTTAAAAGGCTGAGCACAGGGTTACACAGCACAACTCATATTGAAAGAGTACTACAAACTAGAGAAAGTGAACAAAATACTACATCTGAAAATCTCTCCTTAGTGTTTTTAACTGAGGTGAAAGAGAAGTGTCCCTTCTCTGGAAGCAGCTGTCACAACTAAAGATGGCTATTGGGTGGAGACTTAGCTAGTGAGAAGGCTTTTCTTAGAGCTTGGGAATATACTACCAGCAAACTCATTTTGTGAGCTGTGTTAGTGATCACAGTGAATGAGGCCACAATTTTTGCCCACAGTTGGTTGGGGAATGTTTGCACAGAAGGAGAACAGCTAATTGACTCCAAAGGACGATAACTGAGTTGGTGGTAGCATGGAACAGCTGGAACCGATAAAGTCTGAAGGCAACACAGGTGGACGCAGAAGATGACACCTAGTGGCTTGATTGTTCTAGTTCTAATGCATAATGCCTATTTTTGACTGCACTGTAACTTTCCTTTATTTCAGATGCCTTCAAAGTTTGACAAAGAACCTTTCCAGATATGCTGCAGATATTAAGTCATTGCCACCCAACATAAAGGATAAACTTATTAAATTAATGAGTAGTCAAGGGCAAATAACAGATTCAAATATCAGTGAGGTAAGAACCCATTCAAAACTATTCTGTCTGTGATAGTTAATACACAAGGATGTACTAAACTAAAACTATTTACATGAGACAACAGATAAATTCAGGCCTGCTTACTCTGTCCATATCTTTAAGGTTTGTCTTTTTTCTTCATAATGTTAATAGTCCTGTATTAGTAGTAATAAGATTATATTTGTAGTGACAAATTAAAATGTTCTCCCTTCAGTGATAATTGACTTCTGTGTAATTGGCTGACTTATATTATTCATTTTCAGTATGGGAAACTAGGATCTATTGCAAACCAGCTTCTATTCCTGAATGTAGTATGTTTCAAGAAGCTAGTGCATAATTTAGTAATGACAATATTTCAGGAACTTGTTAGATTTCTGTTATATTCTATTGACACGATGCACTATTTAAATCTTGATTCTTTGAAATATGATGATGCTAGGGCTAGAAATTGGTAGTTCTAATTATCTCATCCCTTTTGCTCACTGACAAAATGAAATCAGTTAATGACTTTTCTTTAGCTGTAAATTCAGGGATACATGTATTCTGTTATCTGCCTACTGTTGTCTCATTTAGCCTCAAAGGGAGGCATGAGAACTGAAGAAAGCTCAAGGTTGGCCTTGGTGAAACAGAAAATGAAAGACTCCCTGTTCATTCCTGCTTTGACCGGTAACTCAGATGAGGCAAATAGTATCAGTTTCTCAGAGTCAGAATAGTGAAGCCAACATTAGAAGCAGAATCAGGAGTACTGTGGAAAACTTATGACCAAGAAAAAAATATCTTTAATATGCACCATTTTTTTGATTGTACAAAGTAAGGCTTTGTGTAAAAATCAGTCTTATTAATTTATATTATTTTGGAAAATTTGAGCTGACAAAATTTGATTTAGGCTATCTTTTCAGTAAGTAACCCTTTCTAAGCATCCTAAGAGATTTACTTGATTAAAACCATATGATTGTGTCCATATAAATGCACAAAACCTATTAGGATATCTTAAGTCTGTACACAAACTACAGTGTAAGTTACAGTCTTTTCCTCTGTCTCTTTGTAACATGTCATCTGTCTTCGTCTTCATTCAGCAGTTGATCAGTGCCTTCTCTTGGAGCCTGTTTTCCATCTGAAACTGGGATATTCTGTTTAGGTTCTTTTTCTCATATGTTTTTCCTTTTTCTGTTCCTGCAATTTCCTGCAATTCTATCCTTAGCTGTCATCACTTTTCCTGGGCATGTTAAACTTTAGCTTTTTTTGCTAACAGCTTCCAGGTTTATATCACTTGCATTTGAAAAAAAATGCTAGCCACCTCTTGGGTTCTGAATTGGGACTGTTTCTCCATACCATTTCGCTATTCAGTTTTCTTGTTTTTTCATCTTGCAGATATTTTTGTAGCTTGGCATAGCAAAAATGGCTTATGTTGTTAATCTGTTCTTACTATTCCTTCCTCACATCATGTATAACCATTCTACATGTGACACATTTGCAGCATCTCAGTTAGTTTTCCATATGGACAAGGAATTTTTCTTTGCTGTTGCTTCTGTCCTGCCCTTTTCTTTCACAGTGTCCACAGTATTGCAGCTAGATCAATTCTCTTGGAATTTCCTGGCTATGCTATCTCATTTGCTTTTATGCATGTCCTTTCTTTGGTGGTGTTTAAGCATTTTGCTTAAAGTTAAGTTTCTTCCAGTTGAAATTCTGTTAACCTGTATTTATCTATAAACTTCTTTTTCAGATTTTACCCCCCCGTTCTTGTCCAGATTTATGTTATCATGCATTTTTTTTTCCTAACTCTGCTTTTTGCTTGGAGCAGCCTTCCATGACACACATCCTAAGCTCCTTATTCCAACTCACTTTTACCATAAAGATCTATAAAGCCATTCAGCATGTGTCCACAGGATATGTTTGTAGTTTAATCTCCTGTATTCTGCATCCAAACAATCCTTACTCTATCTAAAATTCCATCTTCTTTGAGATTGATTAGATTTTAGTATATGCATTCAGTGAGTATGAATCTGTGAATAATAATAGAAACCAAACCTCTTAAGTAATACTTTAACATGTGAAGAATCATGACATAGGTAAGCTTAATATTCCAGCTACTTTAAATAAACAGCATTCTGATAGTATTGTTGCTTGTCATTTAGACTTGCTTGCATCTAATAGTTCTTTTTCTCATATGATTTCTCATGTGGCTTCAAAACCAGCAATTTGCTCACTTGTTGTGTCCTAGGCAATTTGGAATGGTGAAAGAAAGCCAACAGTCAGGGAAAACATCTTGAACAAAGGTCGATGGTCACTTTGGCTTTAAGCATGTCATCTCTGTGTTTGGCTGCTTTATTTCCTTAGATATGAATTCAGAAATATGATAGAGATAAAAACTGAATGTTACATTGTAAAAACTGTTACACAAGTGTGTTGTGAGATATATTGGTGGTTTTATGGCATAAAGAGACATATCTGAGGCTTTTAGCATTTGGGGAGAAACAGCTGTCAAAGCTGTCCAAGGTCTGCCATTCATTTTGGAGAAAGATTGCAATTATAATCTACAAGAAGTTTTTGCTTTTTTTGCAAAGTCTTGTTTGACTTTGTCATTAAAGATTTTAGCATCTTATATATTTGCAAAACAGAAAAAAAGATTTCCTTGTAATGTAATTGTACCTGTTAGAAAGGTGAACCTGAGAAAGGAATAGGCCTTTAACCAGCCTGTCAGCTATGCTGGTATCTTTGCTTGTGTGTGGAAATTCACCATATGTTTTAATCCTTATGAATTAAAGGAGGGAATGACAAAATGAAGGGAATAATATAAGATAATGTGAAAACCTGATCAAACACTTCCCTGTTGGTCTGAAGTACAGCTCAGCATAGGTGTAGATTGTTTGCACAAGAGGGAGCTATAAACAATATTTATTAAAAAGCAGTGAGAATCCTTGAAAATTTAACTAGAGGTAAGATACATGGCTGTTGCTGCTAAAATCTGAGGCCTTCTATTTCTTGTCTAAGTTTCATAAATGTCCTCTTGGAGAATATTTCACAAAAACTCCAACGTATGGTCTTATGAGAGTGAAAGAGCCTATTTAATGAGGATTTGATACCTCCTCAAGGTGTGATAATGAGAGTGCTTGTTTATGAGAAAAAGAGCATGTGTGTAAGTGAGAAAAATACTGTGGGCCCAAATATCTTTCAAATCTTACCCTTATCTGTTCAGCAGATTTAAGTTTTGATCACAGTCAGTATTTTTTTACACTTCAGGTTTCTGCCGTCAAAATTGTCCTAATAAGTTTGAGGGTATTATCCTTGGTAAACATACTTGTTTGGGCAGAAGCACTAGTGTTAGCAGCTGTACTGTCAAAATAGTACTTCCACTCTTTAAATAGTAGTGTTAATGTGCTTCTACTTTAGATCTGACCACAGAAACTGAATGTTTATGCTGTAGGAGATGATCTGCTGCAGCAAATATACCATATTTCCTTGGGAGTTTTTAATTCCTAGGGCTGGTAATCCCATCCTCTAGGGAATATTTTGTAGAAGTTCTACGTGAGTGTAACATTGCCATTATTTTGGATTAAAAATATGTGTGTTCGATGACATAGCAGAATTTGACTGAAATTGTAGGTTTTCGTTACAGGTATTGCACCCTGCTGTAGAGTCTCTAGACCTCAGAGACTGTGATATTTCAGATAATGCATTATTGCAGCTTTATAACTGCAAGCAGCTGAAAAAAATCAACTTGAATTCTTGTAAAGAAAACAGATTGGGAATCACTTCGGAAGGTATGTTATCTGTGCGCAGATAACTGCGATCTTATTTCTGTTTTATATTTTTTGTTAGATTAGAGTAAATTGTGGAAAATATCTAGGGTAAATATTGCTTAAAAAATCCCCAATGCCACACAAATACTAATTAAAAGTCACTTCAGTGGTGTAAATTGTAGGCCTGGAGCACTGATTATCTTATGAAAGAGAGCTATCAGGTTACTCTCATGCTAGGTTTCTGTTAAAACTGTGCTACATTTGATCATGTTTTCCACTTCATCTTAATTATTCCTTCGTCAAAAGTTGTTCCAGAGTCTTACCAGTACTACCGTGGTTGAAGTGTCAGTCTTGTGATTTCCTACATTACTTTTTTGCTCCTTTTAAATTAAATTAGAAAGAAATGAGAGTGCTTATTAGAAAGAAATTCTTTACAGAGAGAGTGGTCAGGCATTGGAATGGCCTGCCCAGGGAGGTGGTGGACTCGCCGTCCCTGGAGGTTTTTAAACTGAGATTGGACATGGCACTTAGTGCCATGATCTAATAAACGGACTAGAGTTGGACTAAGGGTTGGACTCGATGATCTCTGAGGTCTTTTCCAACCCAGTCGATTCTGTGATTCTGTGATTCTGTGAAATGTATTTTTTATTTAATAAGCTTATAGCGTCTTCTCTAACTTAAAAGACTTCACTTGCTTTAGGACTTTAGGATTCTTTAGGATTCATTTTAACCTCCAGTTTCAAATTGTATCAGGAGCTATTAGCATAAAAGAATTAAACTTGCTGAGTTTTATTTCCCACAAGTTTTGATTTGTCTTTTGATTACACTTACTCCTTTGTTCCATCATTAACTCATCCTTATTGAAAATTGAGGCAAAATATTAATTTAGTACTAAGTTAAAGTATACCATACTTTAGATCAGTCTTGGTTTGTATTTTCTTACCACCGCATAGTGATGTACTTATCTTTCTACTTAAGTAATTGGTTAAACTTTTAAAAATCGATTTTATTTATTTTCAGTGTCACCTCTTTGCTATACTTTTTGACCCCTTTGTTATGGTTTGTGATGGTCTTCCCTCCGTGCCTTCATCTGGCCACTGATTTCTAGTATGGTTCTTAAGGTACCAGCTAAGCCTAGACCTCTTTATGTATTCTTTTCATCTATTTGGATAGAGATTCCTGATTACTTTGCCATTAAAACTGGGAAGTTTAGTTCTTTATTGGCAAGTTCCTAGTTTATCCGACTTTACTAACTTTCCTACTTGTAAACTGAGAATAAGTTATGAAGCCTTTAATTTAAGCTGGAACAGTTCTTTATCACTCATCTAAATTACACACAGAAAAAAAGACCCAAACCCATGCCATTTTAAACCAGTGTTGCCTTTTTCTTGTTCAGTAACAGGAAATGGTTTTCTGGTTGATTGGTTTGAGTGTTGGAGTTTTTGGTTGGTTGGGTTTGTTGTTGTTGTTTGTTTTGGTCAGTTGGTTCGTTTTGTTTGGTTAGTTTTTTGGGTTTTTTTGTTTTTCTAAGAAACCTGCTGGCTACTACATCCAGAAATACCTGAGCCCTATCATTACTAGGAAACATTTGCTCTCTAGGTTGCATGTGGAATGTTTAGTGTAATTTAATACAATATCCAGTAGTACTTACTTCTCTGTCAAATTCAACTGCCACTACTGCCTCTTCTATCATTCTTTGCAAAGTGGTTCTGAACCAAGCAAGTACTATCTTATCCACGTTTATTTGAAGTTCATACGTAGTAACATCTCTTAATGACATCCAACTTTTTATCAATATTTCTGTCTATCCAGAAGTGATGTAATTTTCTGTACCTCTGCAATCATGTTTCCATCATCTTTGAAATAAATTCCTTTCACGAATTGCATCTGTAGTTCATGTACTTCTATTTTATTGACTAGCTCCTGACACTTCTGTGCAAATATTTTGGTTATTACTAACTGTCCGGGCTCTGAGGACACCAACAGACCCTAATGGCTGTGGCTGGTCTCACCTGCTGTGCCCACCTCCACCAGCTACACATGCACCTTCAGTGCTGTCCTGAGCTGTGTCATAGGTTTAACTGGTCCCTGTCCTGCTTCTGAATAATCATTTTGATTTCTTGAATTGACCTCAGGCATGACATTTTACTTTGCTTTTTGCCTGATATTCACTGCACCATCAGTGGGACCTGGCACTATCCATATGCTTTCAAGCTTTTCTTCGTGCGCTCACTGAGGTGATACCTCATGTGTATAGTATCCCTCGGGTATCCCTCTGCAGTATGGAAGAGTATTTAGCATTTAGAAATTTTTATCAACTCTAGCATTGTTCATTGTCATTTTCTTTTTTTCATTCTTGAATTAAAAGAAACCAACCACAAAATTATTAGCTTGTGCAGAATCTTGTCAGCATTGCATGATGTTAAAGTTGAACAGTTAATGACCAGGGGACAGTATATTGGATTCAACATGTTGCTTATTTAAAAAAAATGAATAATTCTTCAAAAAACAAATAACTATTTAAATTTCACTGTTTCTTTGACAGGTGTCATAGCGCTGGCCTTGTCCTGTCCTTACTTGCGTGAAGCGTCTTTTAAAAGGTGCTGCGATATAACTGACAGTGGAGTTCTTGCTCTTGCGCTCAACTGCCAGTTCCTACAAATAGTGAACTTGGGCAGCTGTTCAGGAATCATGGATGCATCTCTGCAGGCACTAGGACAAAACTGCAAATTTCTCCATAGTGTGGACTTCTCATCTACTCAGGTAACTATGGTGGCAATTGGCTAATTGACTTTTGTTTCTTTTTAAGGATTTTCATGATAAAATTTAAAGGGGATCTTTTAGCTCTACTCTTGACAAGATTTAAGACCACGGTTCACTTCCAATTTCTTCCTCTCAAGGAAAAGGAAATATATTTTGCATCTTGGTTACCAGAAAAATGAACATTTTTGTATTACAGCGTATATTGTGGACCAAACATAAACTTTTATTAGAGTCTACCTATTATTGGAGATTTGTGAGTGATAGAAGTTACCATCGCCTTGCAGTCATGTATGTTTAGCAGAGAGAGAGTGCTCAAAGTAGGCTCACCCATACTGTCATATTTATGGAATAAAGTGGTTGACTCATAGTCAGATTGCATACAGTGAGAAAGGTCTGCACAAGGCTCCCTGCACCCACAACTGATCAGTGTTCAGCACCCTTCTGCTTCCTTGTGGGTTTCCTAAAAGGAGTTCTTGGCCCAGCTGCAGCTCAGGCCTGTGCCTCCTTTGAAGCCTGGACCAAACTGCTGCTGGTTTGGTTGTGGGGGCGTTGAGTGTATCCGTCACAATACTCCATAACTATTTCTAGTTCAGGAGTGACCATGCTTTCTGAATGGCTTGTCAGAGTTATGGAGTCAACATGGAAAAAATTGACATTTAAAATGCCAGAAAAGGCGAGGAAGAGGTTTTAACAACAGTTAGAATTTAGCATGAGAAGTGGGAAATCAGCTGCAACAGCAATACTGTAACATACTTCATAATTACAGCAAGATAATTTGGGGAAAGGATTTTCTTGTGGTAAGTGTAGCATTCAGTTAACTGTGATGGTGAGCAATTATGTTGAATGTGAGTCAAGCACAGTAGTTGCTGTGAGCTCATACAGGGAAGTGAGGGGACTTCGTTTTAATACAAAATGGGTCTCATGCTCTCACACTGTCATAACCATATACTCACAAGCATCAAGTCAGTAGTATTCAGATGGTCTCTCCACTGTTCAGGGACTAACTGGGCAGTCTGATCCAGGTTTGTTTTTATGACGTGGAGGATAAGGGGTACAGGCTGTCAAATCTTCATCACATTACTTAGGTTACTCTTAGGTTGGTGACCAAGTGCTGGTTTTGTATGTGCTATTTTATACCCTTTACAAAACGTCAGCGATTAATCTCTCCATTCTCTCCCACCAATGGGAATTGTTAGAACTTACTCATTTACTGCCTTTTGTCTCCTGGTCTGGGTGTCTTGAGGAGCTAAATGTGCTGTCATCTTGATGACCTGCAAAGCTAGGTACTGACAATACCTATCATTCTTATAGGCTTTTGTGTGCCTCCATGCTGGGATGTTCCTGTCCATTCTGCTTTCACACTGATCTGACCCTTTCTGTGACAGTTCTGTCCAGTAGACTTGCACTAGAGGGCCAGAAGGCAAGAAAACATTTTGTGCAATGGAAATAATCAAATCTTGAAACAGAAATGGAGCTTGTGGTCTCTGGAGTCTAGCTGACAAATTTGTCTGAGCCTTACTGTGTATATTTGATGATGGCTATTCCTGCCTTCTAATAAAAGCTCAATGAACAAACCTGTGTAACAGATCTGATATCCAACCCAGCTTTTGAAGCCAGGAGGAAGTTTAATGAATTTGCTTCCCAGAAGCAAACAAATAAATTGGCCTTTCTTGCCCTCATAAGGAAAGTAGTGTCATTTGTCTTTCTCCTCCCTCTTGCAGGTAATCATTGTTTCTTGGTTGTCTGTAGCTTGTCACTTTGATAAACTTTTTAGTGCGAGTATATGACAACTGCTGTAAGACTGCTTGTTTGAGGGATATTTATCTTATGTAACTGGTTTGCTTCAAGATAAGTAAGACAGCAGATAAAAGACTGCTGTGATTACTTTTTTTTTTTTTTTTCCCCCCAACCCAAGAATCTTCCTTCAGGAACCAATTCAGCAGTCCTGAAAACAAGGGAAAAATTGGTCTAGGTAGAGCAGAAATGCTTTAAACTTCAGAAATTAAAGATTTCATGCTCTGACCGTAGTAGTGTACCCACTGTTAAATGAGACAACGAAGCTGCAAAAATAGCACTTACACAGTTGGGAACATCCTGGTAGAAAGTCAGGTTGGATCACATGGCAGTAAAATGCAACAGTGTTTAATAGACTGAAAAAAACCCATACTTGGATAATTTTCTCTGCATATTTAAGTGGGAAGAAAATATTGTAATGTTAAGTGTATTCAATGACTGCAGGGAGTGAATATTTTTTTTCTCTCGAATAGCTGTGTTTGAAAAAATAGAGCTTTAGTCCATTGTGTTAATAACAATCTTTTTTCTCTAGGTAACAGATGATGGCGTTACAGCACTAGTGAGTGGACAATGTTCAAAGACTTTAAAGGTAACTTATTTAACCAAACAACAAAGAAATGAACAAAGCGAACACCTACATTTTAAACAATTATTATCAGTATTACTTCTGAGAGGTTGTTTTTGACTGACTTTTACCTTTGTTTGTGTACACCCTTGCCCTGATTTTGGTTAGGAATTGAATATTTTCTGGTTCTCTGTATTTAACTCATGTTGTTTTAGAGAGCTGTAAAATCAATGCAAATGAATGCTTAACTTTTTCCCTTGATTTTTTTGGTAGTTATTTCTTGATTCTGTTGAACACTGAGGCAGAATGTGTAATGTAGATAATTTCACAGATTTAAGAAATCAGTTAGCACCTCTGCATAGGTAAATCTCTTAACTCATGAAAGCACTTGTGAAATTGAAGTTGTCTTTGTGTAAAGAGACAGTGGTAAAATGGTGGAGAAGAGGCATCCCATATCTCTGACCATAAATGATCTACTTTTCTATATAGTACATTTGTTATCTCTCTGTCTGTCTTTACTTCCATTAAGGCTGGTTCTGAATCTGTAGCGGTTGAGACGGACAAACAACATAGGCCAAGTTCTTAAGTACAAACAGCAGTCCCCATTTATTGCCACAAATGTTTTTTTATATAGCCTTTAACAGCTCAAGTGTCTTTTTGCTATTGGTTACAGGCTGCAATAGTAACATATAGTTGGCTAATTTTGCTGTCCTCAATGTTACTCTTTTACTCCCTTGTTTCTCACGGGTACAACTTAGTATCTCCCGATACTCCTTTACTCCCTTCTTTCTCATGGGTACACCTTAATATTTTCAAGGCCAATCTCTGTTCCCATGCCCTCTGTCAGGGAATCCATGGACCCACCGTAGTCCCCCACATGAATCCAAGCTATTCATATAGGAACTAAGATGGGAAACAAGTAATACTTTTTCTAGTTTATAGTGTTTAATTTAAAACAAACAAACAAACAAAAACACACACCACAACCCTAAGGAAAAAACCAAATCTGGGTCAACTGACAATATTAATAACCTGAAAAAAGTAAAACTGTTATTGTTTTATTTGGAAGGTGAACAGTTCGATTTTGATTTTTTTTTTTTTTTCCACCAGCTGATTTTGTCCATTTTGGACAGCTTTTTTAGTCTTAAGAAGTCTTGTGGTATAAGATGAAATTATTATTTTTCAGACCATAGCAATGAGAGATCTTTTTTTATTTTAGATACTAGAAGTGACTTGAAATTATCTTTGTCTTTTAGCTGGTTACATCTTTAGCTGTAGCAAAACAGTGATTCCAGATTTTCTAAGCAACCCTGAGACTATGCAGACAGTCTTCATAAGACACCTCTCGTATCCAGCCTACAATTGTAAAGCAATGTGTATCACGGTGATTTGGGTTAGGTCCTATAGATGAGGTCACTCTCAAGTCTTCAATACATATGTCTTAAAACACAAATATTGTAATAAGTTTGGGGTTTGCTACTGAGTAGAGCAGGGTTCTGTAAATTTTCTAGATGGTTTTGAACTATTTTCCAGCAATATTGGTATAATTACTCAGTCAGTATTATCTTCCCTCTTCTGTATTATTACTGACCACAGTTTGCAGGGAATTGTATTTTTGTGTGTAAGCCCTTTTTCTTCAAATCATAGAAACACAGTTCCATTTATTTTTAATAAAAATTTCCAGCTTACAAATTGTGACCTTTAGTGTTTCCTGATCACATCACTGTAGTTACTATTTCTTAGAAAGTGCATGGGTTTTCTTTTGTGTGTGCTGTGTGTGGATGCCTATGGAAGCCATACTAGATCTGGAAGAACAAGTCAGGTCACTTGCCTAAGACCTGCTCCATCTAGAAATATTCAGGAAAGTGATGTTGAGGTGGTGAGATTTGATTTCAGGAGAACTAATGGGAAATTTCAGTCATGTCAGACTGAAGTATGGATTTTGCTTGTTCCTTTTCCTGTGCTTAATACTTGTTTTCTTAAAAGGGATGGATTTAAGTGCTTTTGCATTTGTTTTTTTTGGGGGTGGGGCAGGGCAGTTTGTGCAGTTTTAATAAGGCAAAAATTAATCATTTTCCATGGAATGACTGGAATTTTAAAAACAAAAGTTGTGTTCTGTCACTATAAAAGGCTAGAATGGTTTAGGTCTCTTGGTTTACAAGCAGTAAGAAAAAAAAAATTAGTAGAGAATATGGAATTATTTGCTACAATCTGTTCTTCAGTGTAACCCCTTTTCTTGTCTGTCACAATCTTCATACCTCTGTTTCATGTTGTCAAAGTGCAAATTTGTTGACAGTTATCTAGGGTCAGGTACATGGTGAAAAAAGTAGGGTCTTAAAATTCTCAAATTGTAACTAGCAGACAGATTTGTAAGTCTTTTTACATCATTCAGGCGCATTCAGATTCCACATTTCACTTATTAAAATGAACTCAAAACTATACATATATCAGCTTTTGTATATCTTGCTTCTATGAATACAGTTCTTTTCTGTGTCATCATTATGTACAAAGTTGCACTTATTACAAAAAGTCCCTATAATTTCTGTGCTCTTTCAAGGTCTTTGGAGTTTATAATTTGGAAAGACACTCTTTCACAGTAAAACAATGGGGTTTTTTTGTTTTTACCCTAGCATGCCCAAGTCCTATTTTCATAAGATTTGATAATCTCTTTTCTGTATTTCTTCTGGTATATTTATTGATATGTAAGACAGTTTAGAGGAAAAAATGTATTCTGAATTTATTCTTTCTCTAGTGGGTTACACAACTACACAGAAGTGATGAAGAGAGCAGGTTTTAGTCTAGTCTTGGAGGAAGTTCTTGGACTTCTTCTAGGAATGGAAGAGAGAGGGAGGGAGAGAGAGAGATTATGAACTTCAGCAGAGACTCATGAATCCTGCCTGTTTTGGGAAACCCCAGAATTCAGACTGGATTCTGTTCTCCTGGATCACAAACTGCTAAGAGAGTGGACGTCACAGGAAAACTGATGGGACTCAAACACCATAGAATCCCATTGAAGAGTTTTCACAGTTGTCTTGAAAGATATATATATTTTGGGAAAACTCAGGTTTATGGGTTTTAGTTTTGACTTTTCATAGAAAAGCTGTCTTATTTTTCCTGGGGGTATTTTCCTGGTCTGTACAGGACTACATATGGGGTCAATGCGCAAAGGAATAGGAGGTCATAATTTCTTCTGGGTGGGGATCTCTGAAAATCACTGGGCAAAGGAAAGCTTTACCTCCAAAAATATGAGTGCTCTGACGGGCTTGTGTTACTACTATTCTCATAACAGGAGATCCACATGGAACGCTGTGTGAATCTGACTGATGTTGCTGTGGAAGCTGTCCTTACTTGTTGTCCGAAGATACACATTTTTCTATTCCATGGGTGCCCATTGGTGACAGGTAGGTCAAATCATGCAGCGAGTAAGAAGAGTAATTACTTCCTGATAATATCTTCTTGCTCTCTGGAAAAGCACACTAAACTTTATAAATAATCCCAAACAAATAATAGCTTAATAGATAAACTAATAATCGCACATTGAGATTTTCCAAGCAAGGTGAGAGTTTTGCTTTGAACCATGGCAGCCTTCCCAAAGTGTGGAACTGTCCATTCAAGAAACAGTGGAGAAGGAGTAGGATGTGGAAAACAACAAGCACCAAACAAACAAGCAAACAAAAATGCAAAATCAAACCAAACAAAACTTAAGAGAGATTATGATCTATCTTAAATTCAAGTTCAGTTGGTTGGTGATGCTTTACAGTTATGTAATTGGAGAAAGAACTGAGTGGTTTTGAATTACTACAGGTATGTCTGAAGTGTGATATTGTAATAGCAAGATAAGGATAAATGCAGATATATAATGGAATCATTCTACTTTTTACCTAGTTTCTAAACACCACAATTCTGAATGAATAACAAGAAGCTCCTTGGTTCTTTTGCAGATCGTTCCCGAGATGTTTTAGAGCAGCTAATCATATCAAACAAAATCAAGCAAGTATCATGGACTGTTTACTGATTATTTATCATGTACATATGAGTGTAAAGTTTACAGATGGAAGAGCTCTTTCAGAAAACAAGCACCTCCAAGAAAGAGCTGGTGACTTTGGTAACACTGGATTGCATCCCTCCTTGTTCCCACCAGAGGCCTCCATCGCCATTCCAGTCCTTGCCTATGAGTCTGGGCTTCCCAGTTGTCTCTGCTTAGAGCTCTGTCTTTGCATCGCTGATCAGACTTCATTAAGAGGAAAGTTAAACTATAGTTAGCATTACACTGACATCGCTCAGCCTCCTTGAAGTATCAGAGTTCACTACTACTTAGCACCTTAGCTACATATACAAACTGAAGTAATATACAAACTCAATTTAAGTAAGTCTCTGTTCTGAGTTTGTAGTCTGGGAGGGTAGTTACAACTAAAAATAAAGTTGGGCCTTTAATCTGACAAAAGTCAACGAACAGAACTGGTGAATGGAGGTGGCATTAACATCAATGCAAATGTATTTTAAGTAGTAACAAACAGTCTCCTTTCACCATGTACTTTTACTAGGTCTGGAATGGCAGATATGTATTTGCTCTGGCTTTTGTCTGTTTTCCTGCATGAAAATCCTTTTAGGGAACAAAATATTGGTCCTCGTAAACACAGCTTTGAGCGAAGCAGGACCAAACTCAGTGTCTGAGCACAGGAATCTCAGGATGATAGAGTTCAGCTGAGTATGTGTTCTATTGTATGCATTTTATTATTTCTCCAGTGGCCTCCAGAAGCTGAAAATGACAACCATTTATGTGTTGTTCAATTGTAGTCATATTAAAGAAAAAAAAAATTAGAAGTGTAGAATTTTATTACATGGCAGAGCAGTGGTCCTACCACAATTATAAGTCATGTTCATTTGCTTTCTTGAAACTTCTATGATTTCTACATGAAACGTTTTTAAGTGCTAGCAATTTCAGCATTATGCAGGGCAGGTAGCATACTATGTTGATACTTTGCATCTGGAAGTGGCAGGGTTTAGCTAGGCTGGTCTTACATGGATGTAATGACACTTGAGTACCCATGAGTTTAGGCAACCATAAGGAATATGTTTACATTAACACTTGCCATAGTCACCCTCGTTTTACGTGTTGCAGAAATAAACTAGTCTTCTACTAATCTATTCAAAGTTCAGGTCAAATTGCATGAAAGATAATAATATGTGTTGCATCTGGTAATATTAAAGGATATTATGTTGTCTGGCAACAATCTCTGTTCTTCTGTTGATTATATGGTTTATGGAAGAACAAGTCCATTTAAAAAACTTGTTCAAGTGTGACCGAAAGCGTAATTTTCAAATTCTGGTGCCTAAATCTGTAATTCTTGTTGCATGCAGTACCATGGCTCAGGTCTGTGATGTATGTGTTCCTATGATACCTATAGGTATAGCCATTTCCACAAACAGAAGTTTGTTTTGATGTGTTAGCAACTAGCATTTGAAGGCTGTAATTGCAGCAAATCTGTGGAATAGATAAATCAGGGATGTCAAACTCATTTTCACCAGGGGTCACATCAGCTGTGTAGTTGTCTTCAAAGAGCCAAATGTAATTTTGGGGCTGTATAAATGTAACTACTTCTACTGTGAGGCTGATGTGGCCCCCAGTGAAAATTAGTTTGACACCCCTGAGATATAGGCTAAAGAATGTAAGTATATACCTAGGTCCCTGTTTTAATCAACCATATTTTATTATTTTTTTGGCTAAAGAGTAGTGTATTGTTTTGCCATGTGGGATGTCTGGTGTCAGTTGGGGCAAATTATTGCCTTGAACTCTTGGACATGAGCTGGCAATAAATCTGTTTTGCACTGTTTTTCATGCTAATCCATCTAGCTGATGAGAAAGCAGCACTGACAGGCTCAGTGATCATGTTGAATAAGTATAAGGATCAGGCTGCCCTGGTTTCAGGAACGGTGTTACAAAAAGAGTAAGTAGAATTGTAAGCTAACTCAAGTGGGAGGGGGCCGTGGGAGGTTCCTAGTCTAACCTCCTGCTCAAAGCAGGGACAGCTCAGAGCAGCTGACTGAGGGCTTTATCCAGCCAATTCTTGAAAAACTGAAGATGACAGAGCCTTCACGACCTTCCGAGGCAACTTGTTCCACTGCTTGACTATATTAATGGCAGAAAAAAGTTTTTCTTCTGTCCTGTTTGACCCTATTTTGTTTCAATTTACACCCATTCTCACTGGAAGAGCCTGCCTCTTATCTTGACAACCCTCCTCATAGGTGTGGGCAGGCTGCTCCCTTGAAGCCTTCTCTTTTCCAAATGTAACAAACCTCATTCCCTCAGTCTGTTATTGTAAGACATGTGACTATAACGTAGTGTGGTGATAGTTGCCAGACTCTCAACTGCTACATCCAAAAAGAAAATTGTAAATGGAAATAACATTAAGCAGCTAAAGGTGGAAGACCTTTAACTTCTGTAACAGCAAAGAACACTTAAAAAATTCTATCTGTGGGACAGTGCTACTGCTAACCTCACTGGGAAAGATGTCCTTTTCCCCCTTGCTAATGTAACCTTGGATTTGTCATGTTGAAGGAAAATGCGGCTTATACTGTGTCCTTAAACGTGTGTAGATTTACCATGTTCTCCTATAACCTCTTCTAAATGTGTAACTTAGAGGTATATCCTCATCTTGTGCTTAAAAATCTGTACAACACTGCAATGAATTAACATTGTACTTTTATGTTTGAAAGTTTAATCTAAGTCATGATAAATCCTTCAGTGCGAGAGCTTAAGTCTGCTGTCTTAAGGGTTTGTTGCTAGCATAACTCTACAGGAATATTTTTTCATTCAGGTTAAATCAGTTATTTTCCACAAATGTTTACAAGTGCTGAGTGAAGTGGGAGAAGAACATAATGTGTGCACTTACCACTTCATATTCTGTATTGTTTGAATATTGTTATCGTTGTAAATTGTTGGGTGAACACTGCAGAATATGATTCACTTACTGTTCTGAAGATTAAAGTTTAAGTCTTCCATTTGGATTGTTTTTAAAACTAGTTAAATTACATTTTATGACCATGTACATCTGAATGTGCTCCTAAACCTCCTACTTTGCAAACACCATGGTTTTCTGAGTGAATACCACATCTTTTTCACTTTTATAAGTTTCCACCATGTCACCTGGTATTTGGATAGTTGTTGGCGCAGTGTGTTCCATTCTGCAGTTGTTAGTTCCCCATCACTGCTTGTTCAATAGTTAACTGCTAAAGGTGACAGTTCCTGCAAGACTGCTCTGAAAACATTGGTTTCTTCTTCAAATGGCTGCATTTTTTTTTTACCGTGCAGATGATTCTTCCTTGACAGATGTAGCTCAGAATGATTCTGTAGCTTGTTGTCCAGCATCTCCTCAAGAGAATAGAAAAATAATTCTATGCAACTTCCATCCCCTATTTTTTATTTTGTTACCTTCTGTTCAGAAACACTAATGGAAGAAAAAATTTCTTCATCCCTCACCAGCTTCCCATGATGATAGATTGCCTTTTGTAGCCCTGCAAAGTTAGTGAATGTAAACCATTTGACCCTACTTTCTTGACTAGGGCTGTCAAACTAATTTTCACTGAGGGCCACATCAGCCTCACGGTGGCCTTCAAGGGGCCAAATGTCAGTTATATTTCTACAGTCCTAAAATGACATTTGGCCCTTTGAAGGCCACCGTGAGGCTGATGTGGCTGCTGCTGAAAATGGGTTTGACACTCCTGCTCTAGGGGATAAAGTTACCCTGTAGCTATTTAGTAACTTTCCACTTACTAAAAACTTTAGCTGGAGTTCAAGAAGAGTATTTCAGATTTGTGTGCAACTCCTAAGTAATCACTCTGGCAGCTTCAAGAAAGAGTAAATTTTTATTATAGAAGGGAGGTGGGAGACTCACATTAGTTACTTCGACATTCAGAAAAGATATCCAGAAAAAGAGCAAGGCACTTTCAGTTGAGTATAGTATGAGCTAATAGTCTAGCAGAGAGATCTATGAAGAACAGCAATAATTTTCTCTGTAAATAAGCTAAAAAAGTCTGTGAAAGCAGTGCAGTAATCTTTCAGGCACCATCTTCCTCTCCCCACAGCGGTATGCTGGATGTCTAAAACATTTCACAATCACGTCAGAGAGCAAGACTGATACATGAATTTACATGAAAAACAGCAAGCATGCAAACTCCTACATGTAGCTTGGTTTTGGATTTGCACTTCAGTGTAAGCCCCTTTGAATACAGTTTGCATGTAGGTTGTACCTCAAATGGAGCAAAAGCCTCAGTGAGTATGACTGAAATCAGTACAGTGAAGGTAATCTACTTCGCATCAACAGGTACGTCCCATGTTTAATTCCCATTTTTATTTTACATACTTACAAAAAAGCCAAGTGAGACAAAATTCATTAAGACAGCCAGCTTCAACAACTTTCTAAGCTATTTGAGGGCTGATAACTCCAGACAATACTTGATGTTAATCCATTGTTTTCTTGTCTAGTATACTCGGGAAGTGAATATTCAATAACTTTGTGCAATTGACTGTGAATACTGTGGCTTAAAAACTGATGCCTGCCAGGGTCACCAATCAGCACTTCAGTTTGCTGTATCCTGATGCATTTCCTCAGCCAGTGATGGAGACCATCAGCAAGTTGTTCATCATAAAACATATCTCCTAGAACAATGAGGTCCCAGTGTCCAGCCTCTGAATTAATGATGTTCTTAATAGTGATGGGGAAGGGATTCAGGTGGTTCAGTTCACAGTTCAAGATCATTGCCATTCCTGCAACTGAAGAAGAGTCAAAGTAGAATTAAAATTACGTTTTAGGATTCTGCCATTCAGCCTTCTTACAAGTTTCCTTGACAAATCTTTCAGTTTCGTCTAAATATTTTTGTTTATCTTATCTAGGGACTTCCCACAGTTTTCATTATGGGTCAAAATCTGGCATGATGTGATGCAATTTTATCCTCATTGCACACTGGCAAGAACTATTCCTGGCATCAATACCAATGGAAACCAATAATGGAATCATTGAACCAAAATATCCAACTGCCTTAATCTATAGATATACTTCCTTCTTAGCCAAGGAAAAATTGAATTATGAATAAACTGAATTTGTAAGTCAATTATGGGAAAAAAAAATCCGAGGGGAAAAAGGCAAAAATCTAGGCCCTAACATAATAACATGCAGGAGAATGCCATGGTCCTGCAGAGAAGCCAGCTTGCTGCCTGCGCTTAGAGTTCTCTTCCAAACCAGCCACGATGGTGTAGAGGAAGCATTTGAGAGAACCTTTGCTTTTGTCTTCTTTCTAAGGAGCTATGGAAATATACTCGATGCGAGAGATGCTGGCAAAATCCATTTACCTTTTTAGCATTCTTAGAAGTCTGTTTAGAACCTGAATTTCTCACAAATGGAGCTAAGAAAAGCCACTGTAAATGTCCTTTAAAAAATAATAAATATCTTCACACAGAGATGAAAAAAAAAGGCCTTACTAGGGTCGATGTCATTAGCAAGGACTTGTGATGCACCACTCATCACAGCAGCTATTGCTGTTGCTCCACATCCACTTCCAAGATCCAAAACGGACCGTCCTTTAACAACACGTGGATTATCTAAAATGTACCTGAAAAGAAAAAAAAAAAACTGTTAAAGCAATTAACAAGATGATGCACATTTCTCAGTTTTGCATTACACTACAGAAGAGTTCACATCATACATGTAATGAAGCATAGTATCTTAAAAACAGTGTTCCACGTGTGCAGCTGGTACATAGCTCCTTATTCGCCTCTGCTGATTTAAAAATTAAGAACCATCATCTTTCTTCCTTAGTTCTCATTCCCCAAACAAGAAGAAATCCAGCCAAGTAAGCAACATTTTACTTCAATCAGCTCCTTCTCTGACAGGTGAGCTTATCTAATAAATGGACACAAACTGCAAGGTGACTGAAATGCTTGGTATCAGAAATAACGATGTAAAGATTTGTAGAAATTAAAAGGAATCTGACTGAAGAAATGTGTATTCACAGAGAATGTTGCACCCATCAAAAGACAAGGCTTCTACCCATCGATCTAAAACACTGCTTGTGCAACTGCTTGGAAGAAGAGGAATTTCTCCTCTTTCTTTTCCTGAGCTGTGCAGACACAGATTCAAATTCTTCTAGTCTGTTTAATGTTGCTCCTGAGTAGCAAGAAGAAAATGAGAATAGAGCAGCAGTGAGCAAAAAGAGTGTCTTCATCTAGTTGCTGACACCTGCCTGAGGAATCAACAAGCAAAAACCTCTAGGCTGGGAAATGAGAGGAACGGGCAGAAGACAAGCAGCAGTTATTGTTAAATGCTACAAATCATACAACTGTTACTGAGGGTTCAGGACTTTAACAATTGTCTTGAAATTCAATCTTCTGCAAAAGAAAAGGCCCAAAGTGACGGGGAAGAGCATGAGGTGACATAAATTACAGCGATTGCCATAAATTTACTACCAATTGCTATAGAGTAGAAACAGGAGAGGATTCTACGTTTGCGTTGTCTTCTGGTGTGGAGGGTGATGGCTGACTCCTCATGCTGGGCTACTGGTGAGCAGAGCATTTGCAGGTGGGTTCCAATGCAGACAACTGTAATGGAAATGTGAAGATTGGTGTGAATGGCAAATGGATGGGTGGAAATGTCTGGGCCTGAAAGCACCATCAGGAATGGCAGAAGGAAGCCTAATAAGAATGTCAAGTGTTAATAGCACCTAGATCCCACCACATTTTTATACAGATTCCTAGGAGCACAGGCTGGGAGAACAAAAGACAACCTACCATCAAAATAACCAGTGTGAGCCATTACGAGATGATAGCAGGAAGGTTGAGACCAGGACTGAAGCTACAAAATACCCAGATCAGAAACCCAGGAGACATGAGGAAGGCCTGACATCCCATGCCTATTGTCCTACATGTCATCACATGGAACCCTACCAGACAGCTTGGACATGCACAGCTTGGTGCTTTTGAGCATGTGGGTTTGGATCCAATGAGCAAAACTGGTTCAGCATTAATGAAAAAGCACCTTCTCCTATGAGGTCTGCAGCATTATTTGCTACTTTGAAGACCTACAGATGCTCTTGGGGGCACCCAGGCAGGACATCTGTTCAGAGGCTCAGCATTTCAGATGTTTGGCAACTCTCCCCCTGAGGCCACCACTCCTCTGAGGCCAGCCCCCAGCTTTGCAACAGCACAGAGGACAGGGGTGCAACCTCCAAAAAAGCATTCCCTTTCCCCTTTCTAGGGGCTATGCTTGGATCTGCAATGACCTTCTAGCAGTAACTTGTGTAGAGCATGACCTGGCCCAATGCTGCAAGTACCGTGTTTCCAGCTGAGCGGTTCTCAAGTTACCGCTAATGACGGTGGTGACTTAGGACAGCTGGAACCGACTGTCCCCCCTGGCAAGGCACAGCGCATTACGCTGCTGCTGGAGCCTGCTGTCTGCCGTGCTGGGTTAACGGGGTGTCTTGGATTACACCAAGAGGAACAGCTTGAAACAGGAGACTCCTCACGGTGTAGAAATGCCAACTGTGAAACGAGCACAGTTACGGAAGCAGCGTGTTCTCATGCTCCCTTTTTCTTTCTACTTCTCCAGATGATGCAGCTGATTTCTGAGATTCGCAATACATCAAAGCAAGTGCATAAATGATAAGTCAACAGAGTGGTGAAATGCCATATAATTATTAATGCTACCCAAATATCTGAGCGTATGAATAATATGATAATAAAATGTAGAGATACCTAATTCAATTATGCAACATTCAGGAGCACTGTAGTTCATCTACATGGCAGGCTAATCAACTCACACTTTAAGATTCATCTTACCCTGCTCAAAAATGCCCTTCCATTTTATGCTTTCTTGCAGAAATCAAACCCCAATTCAGATCCTTCCCTTCATCCATGTGGGGAATGTCTGACAGCTTGTTCTTTGCTGTAACAATTAGAAACTTTATCTGCTGTTCAAAGCGAGAGATTGGATTTTACAGGATAAAAGAACTCTTAACTAGTTCCTGGAAATCAGGAACATTGAAGACATTTTGACAGGAAGTGGCCAAAATGAAAATTGGGTTCTGACGTCACTAAAAGACGGCCACAATAAGGCTCGACAATGAGGCTGCTGAAATCCTAAATGAGGAAAGTGATTCAGGCTAACCAGCACTCCAAGTGCATCAGCATAAACCTACTTTTCTCAACAGACCAGACACATCCACACTCCTGTCTGTCTCCTACAAAAAAAACCCACCAAACCACGTGTATGACAAAAAAGCAATCCTCATGTTTGGAGTGACAATGAGTGATAGAGTTAAACACCTCGCTAGGTTTTGATGGCAACTGCACAGCCCTTCCACAGATCCAAATTCAGCCCCGTTTTCAACTCATGCATCACCGGTGAAGAAAACAGATTTCAATGTAAAGAGCCGTAAGTTATTCTATATGCCACAGGTGCTGAAACTTCCCTGCCAAGCACCAGAGATTGCATCTCTCCTGTGTAATCAGAGAAGAGTATGGATAATGCGCTCTCATACAGGGCAAATACACATCGCTATGAATTACTATAAGCAGAACCAAGTCTGACATCCTGGCCTGCAGCAGGTTGGACTTTTTGGTGATGAATGGTGCGTACCTGGAGAGGGCTTGGCCTCCTGGCCAGTAAATTGCCCAGAACGGGTCCCCGTAAGGCCACAGGTCAGGTTTTTCCTTCCAGAACCTGCAGCGAGGGGTGAGGAGGCGCAGTCGTATCTCTGGCGTGAGGTTCCCACTGCTGGTGACCTCTGTGTTCTCCTCTAAAAACGCCCTCACCTCGGGGTCCAGAGACTTGCTGGTGCTCCAATGGCAGCAGCGCTTCCAGCGCAGAGAGGGGCCTCCCCTCCTGCTCCTCCAAGCCTTGGCAAAGGTGCTCTGCCTGCCCAAGAGAAGGAGCCGCTTCCAGCTGCGCAAGGCCATGTCTTCCCAAGGACAAACCCTCCCCAGGAGAGCTCGGAGCACAGCTTATCTGATGAGCACAGCAGAGGATGAGGCAGAAGACTCGAAACAAACTCACAGGATGTTGTTTTTCATAGCGATGGATGATGCACGACAGACAATTCCTGAAAGGAGAACAATGCTACATAAGTCATGTTTCTTCAGTGACTTCAAGGCTATGCCCCACCAGGGCTTTAGGAAGAAGAGGTCCATGTGCTATTGTGTGACTATAAATATGTTCCTTGCCCCTGCCTGAAAGAAGTGGTATTTAAGGAAGAAGCTATCAAGAGACCCATTCAGGAGAGTGCTATAAACATATCCCATGACAAAACACCAGTTAGCAGGACAGCTGATAGAGGTAAAAATTAAACATGCAGGCTTTTAACACCTTCCCCCCATCTGTCTTGAAGATACGCACACAGGAAACGAATCCTGTTTAAGGTTCTTCCATTGACTGTTTAGCTTTTGCAGTAGGGCTCTGGCATTGCAGGGCCTGTGGACACAACAAAGGTTGTTTGTAGGTTGTTTGAGAGGCGCTATTAATTACAAGTTTTGTAATGGTGATGAGTCTTTTATATGAAAGCATCTTTTTAAAGGCAAGCAATTGAAGAACTTCCTCAAAAGACTTTCCTCTCTCTCTCTCTGATTTGTCAGGCTGCCAGCTCTAAAATGAAAACCAAACCAAACCAAACAAACAAAAAAACCCAGACAAACAAACCCAAGAACTGGTCTTAATCAGAATATTCCCAGTTTGTTGCATTTCACAGAATCAGAGAATGGTTGGGGTTGGAAGGGACCTATGGGGATCATCTAGTCCAACCCACCTGCTAAAGCAGGTTCACCCAGAGCAGATCACACAGGAATGTGTCCAGGCAGGTTTTGAATGTCTCCAGAGAAGGAGACTCCACAACCTCTCTGGGCAGCCTGTTCAGTGCTCTGGCACCCTCAAAGTAAAGAAGCTTCTTCTCATATTCAGAATGAACCTCCTGTGCTTCAGTCTGTGCCCGTTGCCCCTCATCCTACCATTCAGCACCACTGAAAGGAATTTGTATTTTAGAGGGTCAGTCTTATGGTGCAATAGTCTCATGTGGATGCTCTCAGCTGTAGAAGAAAGCAGACCTCCATCACTGCAGCCTGTGAGAAACTATATAAACATGCTTCAAGCAGTCTAAAGCAACAGAAACATTAAAAAAAAACATTAAAAAAAACCCCAAATTTGTAAAAGGTGACACATTCAGACTAGATGAGCTCACACTCAAAGGCCTTCTGACACCATGCAAGGCCAGCTTTCAGGTCACAAGCCATGAAGAGACTGGAAGATTGGTACATCAGAGTTTAGACTCATTTAAGAATCAGGAGAATGGAAAGTGAAGAGCCAAAGCACTCAGCAGGAAAGTGAACCAAGCACTTCATCACTATCACCATCTTCCCCTCACCCACCACGTCTTGCAGATCCTGGGTCTTTCGTACACTAATCCTCTGAGTATCCTTACCAAGCAGTAGCCTGAAGAGAGAGCAGCTGCTTTCCTGCCTTCCTGCTCAGATCTCCTTCATCCATCCTTTAATATTCCCTTTTCTCCTTCCTCATCTTACTCTCTAATTTCTTTTCAATAACTTGCAGTTACTTGCTTCAGGGCACAGCTTTCAAACCTCCCCCACACTGATGACCAAAGAAGCATTTAAGGCCTGTGCTTCCACTACAGCAAGACTCCAAGTACCAACAGACACAAGGGAAACTGCACTCTCTATTTTTCAATTGTTTTCTCTCCTCTGCAGTGGTTTTCATGAAAAAGCAGAATGATGCATGAAGAAAGTCAGCTTCAGCCCACCCCTGCTGACTTTTCACAACAGAAGAGTTGTGCCCAGTTTCACCTGTGCAGGTTGCCCTTAAAAAAATAGGCAAAGGGACAACAGGACCAAACAAAGCCTTAAAACTTCATTTATCATTACTTCATTTTTCCTTTATCTGTCTGTATCTTTAGTAAAAGTTCATACGCTTTTAGTGGCATTTTTGTTGTGTGCTGGGCTCTGCTTTAGGGGCTGGGTTTAGCTCCATCACTTACTACAATGTTAAGCTGTGACTCCAGTAACGTTTTGCTATTTAAGCAAACAGTCCAGTTAAGTCTTTGTTTAAACCACTGGCTAAAGGCTTTCAATTTGAATTTCTATTACAAATAAATACATGTCACCTTTTGCATTTTTCCACATTTGAGAATGCCATCCAGCAGAGTCCATGCAATTAATGAATATAATTAACGATTGCCTTCCTTCTTGAAGGCAGAGAGCTATATAATCCCCATCTGCCTAGGGGAAGCATGAAGTTAACTGAAATCAATCAGAGACATAAATCTTGTCAGCTAATACCTTATGCTGTTTTTTCCCCATGAATTGCTGCAAATTAGCAGGGCTGCGATTCGGCAGCGTGTATTTTGCATGGCCTGTCATGGTGGTTACTCTTTTAAAATTGATGGTCTGTAGAGAAACATCTGCCAAGAGCATTTTGCTCGAAACGCCAAACCGAGCTTAAGCGCTCGGTGCGGGAAGGCGTCAGGAGGGATACCCTTGTGTTTTAACACTCCTGGCCTTGCCAGCTTATTGGGAATACAATCAGTGGGTGAGCAGAACTTGGAAAAGGGGACAAAAAAAAAAACAAGAAAAAAAAAGTGTGATTTAAGCTTTTTTTTTTTTTTTAATTAAAAAAAGGAGCAGGTGCCGTTCAAGGCATAACCACATAGACCCCACGCTTCCTATCGGGGGAAGCCAGACCCGACCAAGGCCATAGGCTGCCGCTTCAGCTCCCGGTCACCCAGCCCCGCGATCACCAGCGACCCGCCCGCAACCCGGAGCGGCCCGCCGGGTCACACCGCCCCCAGCCCGGCGTCCCCAGTTTGTCACCCCGGGCTGGGCCTCCGGGCGGGGGACAGGGGGAAGAGAAGGCCGGGGCCAGGCCGCACCGCCCCCGCCGGGGCGGGACCGGGGCCGAGAAGCGCCCGGCCCTTACTTACCGCTGCTCCCGGCCGCCGCCGCCGCTTCGTCCCGCCCCGCTGCGCTGCGCTGCGCGGGGGCCGGGCCGAGCCGGGCCGATCAGGGTCGGGATCCCCGCCCGCCCTTAAAGCGGCAGCGCCGCGGAGCATGAGGTCCTGGTCCCGGCTCCGGTCCCGGCAGCCTCTCCCGCTGAAGTGTTCGCTGGTGCTGGGAGTTGTTTTTTACCAATACCGCAGCGCTTGGGCGCAGCGGCCCGGGCCTGTCCCTCTCTAAGTGCAGGTCACTGATCACTGTCATGTGCTGGCTCTGGTCCCGCTTCATTTAGAATACTTTTTAGAAGACTTGCGACAATGTAAATTAGCTTTGTATTTTAAAATTGTAATAAAAATCCACGTGGGAAAAGGAGTGATAACACACATCCGAATTTGACAGCAGTGAAAATTCGATTTTTTTATTATTTTTTTTTTCTATAGCACATCAGATCAAGGGCACCGTAAAATGTTCTATGGCCTAACCAAGGTTTCCCAACCTCTTTGTTACAGCAACAGCTGTTGAAGGTGCTGGCCACAAAAGACCAGCCAGCCAGTGCTGGGTCTGTTCCTTGGCCAAGCTGAACCTCTGTCTTCCCTCCATGTGTGTGTCTTCCCTGTGCCCCATCTATCCCGTTAACAGAAGGTGTTTCATAAAGATGGACCCAATCTGAAATCACATTGCTTTGGAATTGGGTCCATCTTTTCTAAACAAGTCTGATGAGGAGCAGCTGAGGGAACTGGGGCTGTTTAGCCTGGAGAAAAGGAGGCTGAGGGGAGACCTTATCACTGTCTGCAACTACCTGAAAGGAGGTTGTAGCATGGAGGGGGTTGGTCTCTTCTCCCAAGTGGCAAGTGATAGGACAAGAGGAAATGGCCTCAAATTGCACCGGGGAGGTTTAGATTGAATATTAGGAAATATTCTTCATGGAAAGGGTTATCAGGCATTGGAAAAGGCTGCTCAGGGAAGTGGTGGAGTCACCATCCCTAGAGGTGTTTAAAAGGCATTTAGACAAGGTTCTTAGGGACATGGTTTAGTGCTAGAGTTGGATTCAATGATCCTTAGGATCTCTTCCAACTGAAATGATTCTATGATTCTATGAAACACTCTCCATTTCTGCTGCTTTAAAGATGCCGTTGCTCCTCTCTTCCCCAAACCCTCTCCAGTACGTACATGCGGGAGGGGTCTCCCCTTAAAGTGCTGTTTCGTTGTGACTCCCGAGGGCACAGCTCTGCTGTGAGCACCTGACAACCTGCCGACAGACAGCCGTGTTTCCACTGAGGCCACGAAGTGCATTTTCACCAGGCAGCGACTGCGGTGGCTGGGCAAGGAACCAAACCCTCCCACATCTCCCCCCTCCCCCGGCCTCTGTCCTCCGCAGAGGGATCCCCCGAACGGGGGATCGCCTGCCTCCCAGGTGGGGGCCGAGGGGGTTCCTGGATTCCCACCTTGTGGGTCTGCTGGTGCGATCCCATGGCCGCTCTTCCCGCAGGAACTGGTTTTGCTGTGTTGATTAGTGGCTCTCCAGTAGGTCCCACCGGGTCTCTACCCTATCTCCAGTCCTACCTGCCGGGATTTCTGGAATACAAGCAGCTGCTGACAACGAGAGTGACAAACATGGTTTTCTCTAGCTTCCCTTTGGGACTAAGTGTCCCATATTTCATACGCTGCGGTTTGAAAAGGCTCTTGTGCATCGCCTGGGGTGACGATTTAAGTCCTACAGCACTTGGGGTGAGAGGTTTTCAAGAATAAATCTGGCGATTACACAGCCTAAGCCTGGATCTGCCCAAATCGCTGAGGTTACGAGGCCATCTAGCGATCTGCTGGCTTAGTACAAATAAAATGTGCTCTCTGGGGTGTGAAAGCTGCTTACAAAACCGGTCTTTTTCTCTAAACGTGGGTGATCCCCAGTGTCCTGAGGGAAGGTAATTCCTCCGTGCTGGGCTGCAGAGAGGCCGGGATGGAGGCGATGCACTGGGAGGAGGCCAGGATCCAGACAGAAGCTGGTGTCCACTTGCCACATGAAGGAGCCTGAAGTTCACAGACAGGTTAAGCTACAGGGATACTTATACGCATTTTACTCTCGTAAAGGAGGACTCACGCTCAGTCTTCTCAGACGTGATCCTCAAAATTTCTATAGAAGTGTGGAACTTTGTGGTTTAGGCTCAGGAAGGGCTTTATTTCTTGGAGCGCTTAGAGGAACCATTCAGTTTCAGGTCTTGAGTCTTTCTGCAGTTCTTGCTGGTCCTCTCCAAGGAGCGAGACATTGAAAGCACTTTAAATACCCAAAACTGTGCACAAGATGTGCAATTCAGTACAGAGGCCCTTGTGTCCTCTAGGCACTCATCATTATGCTAGGAAAAAAGAACTCAGTAATATATATAACAGGAGAATCTTTATCAGCATTAGCTCAGGATGCCATGTGGGACATGGTAGCAGCTTTAGGCACACTGACAGGTGATGATACACCTCTACTTTGCACATTTTATTTTATGCCTGAGAAGGTTCCCAGAGAAATCTGGCAGGAAAGCTTTTTCACATGGATCTTCAGCCTCTTTGATTGGGTATTTTAACACATAACTTCTCAGGTCTTGTTTTGTGTTGGTTTTTTTTTTTTTTTTCTGAACTCCTGATGTGTGATATTCCCCAGTAGCTATGGGAACGTCAGTGAAGCCACTTCTGTCTAATACAGACTGACACCACACTGGAGCAGTTAAAAACAAAACAAAAACAAAACAAAACAAAAAACCACAAACCACCACAACCTTCCCTGGCTGCTTCCAGCCCAGGGATGGCTTAGCTAAAAAAGGAGGGGTGAAGTCCTCACTTCCCGGTAACATTGGCTGGGATGTTAAAGCCATAAATCTGATCATTCTTATTTGACTAACAAGATTCAATTATTATTGTATAGATTCCTAGCATGACATAAGAAAGCTTTGATACCAATGATAGCTGTCAGCCCTCTTGTGAAAGCCTGAGTAAACCACTCAGACTTCCAGGACATGCTTTGTGCTGATTACTTCAGCAAAGTATCAAAGCCTATTCTCTGTGAGAAAAAAAAAATGTTTAATTTCCAAAGACTTTGTGCTTTAGATGGTGAGATCTTGAGAATTTCTGCTGCTTAAATGTATGGTATACCGTGCAACCAGCTACCATAACTGTGCTGGAATTTGCTCTGAGGACAAGGACATCTTTGATCACAACATAATATCGATTTGGTGTATAACGGAGGAGTGCAACACTTGCAAAATGCCATTGTAGAGTAGCACACAAGGGACTTCCATGTATCCAAGGGAATTAGTGGATTACTAGCTGATGATACCACTGCCCAAGTCTCAGGGGAAATCTTGTTTGAGCCAATTAACAACAAAGAAACAGAAATGCACAAGGACAGAGAGAAGGGGAAGGCAGAGAGGAGCTACCTTCACATTAACAAGCCCACAACTCATGAGTCTTCCTAAATGGAAAGGTTTAAACTCAAAAGAAAGCAGGTCTGTGGCTCAGCAGCCAGGTCATCAGTTCACGCCTTCTCTTCTAGCTGTCACAGCTGAAGCTCCAGCCCCAATTTCCAGACCTCTTTTTTTTTTTTTTTTGCAAGGCCAGCTGCTGCAATTTGCTGCAGCAAAATTCACAGAAGGGAAGAGGGACGGCTTCAGAGCATCCTGACAACTCCATATCAACAGTCAGGGGTTTTTGCACATCAAGATCAATTTGTGGTCACCCAGAGGCTGCAGAAGAAAGTCAATACCAAAATGTAGCTGGCACATCAGCTAGTAGCTAAGGTAAAATTAAAGATGAGAGCTCTGGCCAGGTAAGGGAGAGGCAATTCAATTGTTCTGCTGTGCCCCCAGCTACAATCCACACCTACTCATTTCAGAATCACTGTACATCCCTGGCAGTTGAAGAAGTCCTAACAAAACAAACCACACATTACCTGTAATATGTCCCAAAAGCATTAGATATGTTTTTCCTAGGATTACCTTTCCCTGCTGCCTTACCAGCTGCATTAGGTTAGAAGTGGCAGCTGGCAGAGATGAGGGTATCAAGTAACTTCTGGCAGTGGATGTAAGGAGGGGAATCTGCAAGATGCATCTTTTTAGGGGGTGGAGGTGGAATGACAAAATGAGGAGAAGCTGTATTAATCTGACCTTTGTGCCACTGCACATTTGGTCTTCCTGATATGAGGAGTCCCTGCAAGAGCCTTCATAGTAAGACTGAGAAGTTGAAAGTGTCGCGGTTGAGATGGACAAATGACGTAGACCAAGTTCTTAGGTACAAACAGCAGTCTCCATTTATTGCCACAAACACTTTTTTATATAGTCTTTACTAGTTCATGTGTCTTTTTGCTATTGGTTACAGACTGCAATAGTAACATATCATTGGCTAATTTTGCTATGGTCAATGTTATTCTTTAAGTCCCTTCTTTCTCATGGGTACACCTTAATATCTTCGGATACTCTTCTACTCCCATCTTTCTCATGGGTAATCCTTAATATCTTCAAGGCTAATCTTTGTTCCCATACCCTCCATCAGGGAATTCATGGACTCACTGCAGTCCCCCAAATGAAAGCTATAATCTCTGTGCTCATTTTTTATTTTTGTCTTTTGTTCATGTGTGTAATTAAAGCACATTTGGCCTTAGCTGGCTGCTTGTGTTCATATACAGTCAGACATGGGAGCATTTTTGTAGCAGAGATGAGGACTAGAAAGACACACAGAGTCAGATGGTTTGTGCTTCCCTTTGGTGTACTGTTTGGATGCTTGTTTTGATGTTAAAATTAGAGGGTACATATTTTCAAGCCTTGTATTTGAACAGCTAAACTCTACTTGAACTAGTGGGATTTTAACTCCCACATATCTCTCACAGTAATGATACTTGGGCTCCTGAGTTTTGGGTCTCAGCAATATTTTGTGATGATCAGCTAGCATGAGTGAAACCTCACTGTGAAGGAAAACTAAATGGAAAGCAGTCCAGCCCGATGAACGTATTTGTACCTAATGAACACATCTAGAGATACACCCTGAAAAATCAGATGCCCTGCTGGTGTTAGCTGCACAGCAAGAATTTTGCAGCACAGGCACCAGCCACCATGTTGGCCCAGCCACTTGTGATACAACTACCTGCATTAGTGCACTGAAAGAGAAAGGGGGAGAGGGACACACAGTTTGTAGCTCCCTCCAGTCTTCCACAAACTGAGCCATCCCTGTCATACTTTTTGTACTGTTGTGATGCTACTGCAGTCATCTGTAATAGCTTTCTGGCTGCCACTGTCCTGTCTTGTTTGCAGGAAGCTTTTGGGTGTCCCCAAGGCCTGGGCGAGCTCTGGAGCCAGCCCAAGGTGGGATGGAGGCACAAGAGGAAGAAGAAAGGACTGTAGAGCTGATCAATGGCCGTGCCTGGTGTCACAGCATTTATTTGGGGTATTTTTGTTCTTGTCTGAGGGTTTTTTTCTGTGCTTTCCTGAAAAGCCCTGAGACAGAAAGACAATGGAAGCTGAGAGAAAATATGCAGCCAAGGAAAGGGGCTGCTTAGGCACTATGGAGCCTCTCCAGTCTGGTCTCCATACAACCGGTAGCTGCCTAAGTTTTCCTGACTTAAATGAAGGTGTTCTCCATGCCCTCATCTGTGTTGACTTGCAATTACAAGAAAATCCATCCTGGAAGCCTTTCCCACATGACTTTGTCCCATGTCCCCTCCACATGTGTTGTATCAAGGGTCATTCACAAGTCTCATTTCTTCAGTATATTTGTTAGACCTTAGCTTTTCCCAGACAGGTAGAAATACTCTCAAACAACAGAGCTATGCCAACATTTATTTTGGAGCATGAGAATACGACCATGGGCTGGGGCCCTAGCGCAAGCGATGCTTCCCAAGCTTAGCTCTCTTTGTTGCCAGGTAGGCTGGATTCACTGCCGTGTTTAAACCTCTAATTCCTTGTTTTCTCCAGGCAGTGCAATTGCTCCAGCTTACTCTGGAAATAAAGCTTGAAGCTGTAGTTTGTCTGGTCATCTGATTTTTAAGGATCATACTAATGGCCATCAATGATGGGGATAAGGTAATGAAATCAAGTTTACAAGGATTCAGTTCACAGCAGCCAGTTGACTTTCCAATTCAAATTTCTTATTTTCCTACTGGTGCTCAGAGTCTGACAGCAGCTCTAATCTTCCTTTCACCTTCCACATGATAGCTTGCCAAACACTTGGACTCTTCCAGGGACCTGGGGACAAAGGAAACTATGGAGATCTGAGACAGAGACAAGACAGGCAGGTGGTGCTTACTCTCTAGAGCTCCTAGAGGAAACTGTTTGCCAAGAACCTGATACAACAAGCCTCTTCTTTTGGCTAATGTGCGCTCTTACATCTTGGAAGGGTTCCGAGGTCCTCAAGCAAGTTAGCTCTGAGTCAGGGTCACACTGTGTCAAGACCTCTGCTCTTCACTATTTTGCACTAGTATCCAGAGGACATAGAAAACAAGTGATACCACTGCAAGGGTGCTCAGAGGAATGGAAACACCAGCCAGCTCCCTCATGTGATGAACAGGCTGAAGCTTAAGTTCAATGTGACCAAGGACAGAATACTTACTGTTTATGCACATGGAGGCATGGGAAGGTCGGAAGGGACTGGGAAAAAAATGACTCAGTCCTTGGACCTCTTATCAGTTTTCAGTGGTACCCTACAAAGTGTTAGTTTCACTGGCTTTCCCACCCATACTTACGCAGCATACCCTCTGAAGGAGCACTTGGCACACCTCTTCTTTAGGTACAGGCAACTTTTGTTACTTTTGTATCAACAAATTCCAAATACACATGTGACCAGATCCATGGGGCTTTCCTACAGAACAACTTAAACTGACATTAGCCCGTATGTAATGTCTTTGTGCGTTTCAAGCTTCTCCAAGCTCAGTGCATTGGCAGTGCACTGCAATTTCCTTCACTGTGGCAGAGGACGTGGGACAGTGACACCCACATGGCTTCGGTGGGAGGGCTCTTGCTTCCAGCTGGACCTGCTACCTTCAGGGCTGGGCAGGTTGGATGTGGGGTTGCTTGGATGCCTCCTTGTCGCAGGCCCATGGCTCCTAATAGTGAAGGCAGTGCTAGAGACCCCCAACCCTGCACTCTGTGATCTGGCATCTCAGGTTTGCATGAGGCATCAGGCTTCATGCAAACAGCTGCATCCAGCTTGAGTGGAAGCAACAGCATTGCTGTGACCGTGCAGCACAGCTGCCACAGCTGTGGCTGCATGAACCAGCTCTGGGGCAGCCAGGGCAGGCACATCTGCAGGCAGGCTAATCCTCTGTCTGAATAAAAAGCCCAAGGATAACAGAGCACATGGGCTCTGTCATCTTCTAAACAAGAAAGTGAGCACTTCTGTGACTGAAATCAGCACTTCTCAGTTCAGCACTAATGGGCCCCGATGGCCTTGTCCTCTGCCTCTCCAGGGCTCCTCCCAACCTGCCCATGGCTCATTTCAGCCCCTGGAACTGCCAGTCCCTGCACTAGGGACATCACAGCAAGGCTGGTCTCCAGCTCACTGCAGCCCTGCTTGTCCATGGGCCCCACCAAGCCACCCCCCATTCCATAGCCATCCTAGCACCATGTTCCCAGGCTGGTTCCCCTCGCTGGGCCTGATCTTGGCCTCCACCCATGGGCTGACAGCAGAGTCACAGCAGCCAGACACACTGACAGTACCTGGCACCAAAAAACTGCTGCTGCTCTCCTGCCTTTACCCCTGCTTGAGAGCCAGGAAGTCAATGTCTCTGATTTAGCCTGGGAAACACTGTTTACCGGGATTGCTCAGTAATAGTCCAAGAATTCTGGCCTCGAAGGAGGTGCGGAGCTAGCCCTTTGACATATCAGAGAGTGTCAAATGTTCCCACCTCCAAAGGATGTGCTTGATGTGAACTGCTGGAATTGCTCAGCATGGATCCGGTCTTCAATAATTTGTGGCTATTGGTTTGCAAGGAAGTCACCAAGAAACACGATCCTCAAGGAGAAGTGAATTCCTTTGATCTCTGTCCTTCTGTTCCATGTGAGCTCAGAGCTGATTTCCAGTATTTCTGAGCTAAAGCACAAGGGCGTTACGCCAACGCAGAAAAGCTACAATCCAGATGTCATCAGTAGCAAGTCTCAGCAGGTACTTCAAGGCCATGTGCTGTTCTCAGGCATGAATAATAAGTGGCAGAGAGATATGGCTGAACCTATGGACATAAACATTTAGACATCTGCTAAAAAAACTAACAGGGAAATCAAAACAGATCCTTTAGTGCTTTGATTAGCAAGAACTGCTTTTAGATTCATAACGTAACATCACTGCAATGGTGTGGACATGTACTGTAACAGCAGGCAGGAAAGCAGCAGTCTTTGCTAAATGACAAAACAATTCACCATGCATATTCATTGCAGGAAATACTTTTCATCTGTCCTTGATCTCATGTTGTATATTGGCTATGGATTTGTTGGATTTGGATTTCTTTAGCACGCCCTTGGGCTTTCAAGTGTGCTAGGATGCATTGTAATGTAGATGCAGGGCGTCTGGCACTTCTTACTGAACAAGGCTTCAAAGGGAAGTAGGAAATTGAAATCGGGGAAGTCGAAATCACACTCTAATTACATTTGTACAGAGGCCAAAGGCCTTCTCACAAAGCTTACCTGCTGTTCATGCACAGGTTTTGTCCAGAGTGCATGAAAGCGTACGGTTGGTTCATGTTCCCACTGCTATCAGCAGACAGGGGACTGCCTGATTTTTGGAAATGAAGATAATGGAAAACAGTATTTGTGACTAGGCTTTGAACAAAATGCTCTTGCTTGGGTAGATGTGACAGTCTGAGTGCATCTCCTTTGGATGCTTTCCCAGTGCCAGAAATCAGCTAACTGGGAGCACAGGCCACTGGCACAGCTGTGCCCGAACCCCTGCCACTGCAGACAATATTGCTGGGGGCATGTAGTCCAAGCAGCTCACCAGGATTTCCTCCTGCCTTTCTCCTTGCCACAATATATATCTGTGAAGCTCTTGGGGTTTTTTAATTGTTTTTTTGTTTGTTTGTTTTGTTGTTGTTGTCAATTCGCTTTTTGTTGATTTTGTTTGGTTGGTTGGTTGGTGGGTTTTTTGTGGTTTTTTTTTTAATTTACTTTTTTTTAATTGGTTTGGTTTGATTTGGGGGGGGGTATTTTTTGTTTTTTGTTTTTTGTGTTTTTGTTTTTTTAAGGCCACAGCCCTTTTGTCATGCTTTACATGGACAGGTATATTATGTTGCAAGACCTTTACCTCCTCAGGTCTTTCCCAAAGCAGATAGATTGTAAGGTACCGGGATCTTGGAGCACTGAAAACAGAGAAATCAGAGTTTAAAGGGAGGGAAACAAAGCACCCTCAGCAGAGAGCTGCTAGCGCGCGGCTGAGGAAAACATGCAGGCCAACTCCATGAGAGTGATAAAGCATGATTCAATTTTATTGCCCGAGATAGCACGTATTTATACCAAATACCATAATTATGCATACTTGTCTCTATCTAATAGGCTAAGCACCAAAAGGTTACATTTACTTACTCCACCTACTTGCAATTAGCTAACTATACACATTCCGCACTTTTCTGGACCCTACTTTCTCAAGTTGTTTATCACCTCTTCAAGGGCATGCTGACCCTGTTTTAATTAGTACTTTCCCATTTCCCCTTTTCCCACGGCCTACTAGTAAAGCAATCTAAGGCCTACTTATGTCAACTAGAACAGGCTCTGCTCGTACAGTTGCTCGGTGGGCTCATGTCCACGCTCATTGAGCCAGTCCCTAACAGAGAGCAAAACTTATTTCAAAATGAAGAACAGAGCTTTGCTGTCCCCACTGAAAACCTGCTTCATCTCAAGCCTGGTGTGGAAGGCATCTGTCAGCAGACTATGGAGTTGGGACGCGTGGGCTGGAAGGACTCGGCGTCAGGGCTGCTGCCCGCTTAGAGGTGCATCTGCCTCCCGGTGTGACGCCATTGGGGCTGCCTTTGGGAACAATAGAGCCTTGTGCCTGGCAGATGTCCAGGCAGAGGAGACGCAGCATTTGCTTTCTCTTCCTGGGGGCAGTTGAAGCACAGGGAGTGCACTGACTTGATTTCCAGGACGCTGGTGCTTCTGCAAGTCAGGCTATGAGTGATTTGGCCAAGGTCATGCAGTGAGTGAGTGATGTCAGAGATGGATGGAAATCTCCGTGTGGGTGCTTTAGCTTGATGGTCCCGGCACAACACCTCCATTAGTGTGTGACATGCTGGTGATTTATCCAAGCAGCGTACTTTGCTGATTAGGTTTTTATCTCAGTAGCGGCTGGAACAGTCTGTCCATCTCCTACAGGCAAAGAGCAGAAGGCATACCTCACTCCGAGCAAAATACGGTCTTTGACCTCTGGGTCTTGGCACTGAATCATACAAAAGGTAATGGCTGCATATGATCCTGTTCCCGACTTCATGAGGGAGGGAAGGAAAACCCACCTAATCGGTATCTCAGCAGGAGGAGGCGCATCTCACAAGCTCAGTATAAAATCAAAGACAGAAGCAGAGTGAAATGGCAGGAGTCGCCACGGATTTTCACCATTCTGTGCCACTGAACACATGGAGAGGAAAGGGCAGGGTGGCAAAGGACACAAACGTCCGAGAACTTGGCACAGCAACTGCTGGACTTGCTTGGGAGTAATTTCTGAGGTCATGTTCAAAGTCCGTGTGCCCTATCTGCCTGGGGTGTCATAGCCACTTCCCTCTGCACCTCCCCAAGATCTGAACCCCCAGAGAAAGCTGATTAATTCTTGGGTAGAGCTTGAAACACAGGAGATGAGGCCAGCCCTGAAGAGGAGGTGCCTCCTCTGCAGAAGGCTCACCAGCTGCATACTGCAAAGTCTGGTTTGCAGCATGGTCACCACGCAAATGAAGACTGGCAACTGTCCTGTCCCATGTCCATCCTTGCCCATGTTGTGGGATAAGTTTCCTGGTTGTGAACTGGATGCACTCACCCAGGAGGCAGACAAAACTACAGATTTTTTTGTGAAAGGAGCAGCAGGAACATAGGGCCTGTTGTGGGAGGGAGCAGGAAAGAAGCTGCACTTAGCTATTTAATCTTTTCAATTGTCTCATGAAACCTCTTCCCCAAGGATCCTCACTGAAAGTAGATAAGAGCAGAATGTGTCTGTATGTGTTTTCAATTCAAGGGCATATGTATGATGGATGTACATAAAATTAACAAAATGCAATGAGCTACAATAGGAGGTTAGAGATTTCAAACCTTTAAATTTTAAATCACAGAAGCTTCAGAGGTCCCTATGGCAGAGAGGCAAGAAACTAGTCATCTTTCACTTTGTTATCTACATTCTGCTGTATGATTAATCATTACACAATGTGACAGAGCAAAGCCATGTGCTTTTATTCAACCTTAATCTTTCTAGATATAAGTCCAGTATGGAAGATGAGCTACTTGCATTAATGGTATTATAATTTGATTTAAGATTAGAATATGTGCCTGCAGTATATGCTTTCTAAGCAATGGTGAATCGCTCTGGAGGAAATGTTCTTTGCTTTATGTCTTATGGCTAGCATTCTGGTCTATTTGGTTTAAAACCCCAAGGCAGCCAACACCTCCAGTGCTTTAACTAGTCTTTTTGCATAGGCTCAGAGAATAAAAATCCTTTTTTTTACAAACTTCGCTATAAAATCTTCTGCTGTTGTTTTTCTTCTCACTTTCACTATGTAGCCTTCTCTGCTCTATGCCAGAACGACTTCAATTTCGGCCTTACAGTCCATCCTTATCCCACTTCTTTCAGCTGACTATTCACATTTAGCTTCTCGTGAAATAGCTCATGACACTGAACTGCTCAACTGAAAGTCAGCCAAAAGTAGAAAACTGTTCTTCTGAGCATCACAAAACATTTGTATTGCATCTTAGTTGTTATCACTCTTTTCCACCCTACAGGATCTCATGACCACATAGATACTAGAGCAGAACAGGAGAGGCTTTGAATGGAAAACCAATGCATCTTGGCAGTTGGTGAAAGATCTTCTAGGGGGAACTGTAGAGCAGTGTGAAGGAGTTGAGCAATCCCCCACCAGCAGCATGATTTCCAACTCACTGAAGAGTGTTGAAGAAAATAAAAAGTGAAGCAAGAGCGTCACAGCAAGGAAGAAGGGATGTAACCTTTAAATAGAAGGGTTATTCCACCTCTTGGAAGCAGCAGGCATTGCAGAATTAGGACAAAGAGCTTGATGGGCCTCTAGTCTGATCTTTTATGGCAGACCCTAAAGGCAGAGGGGGCTGACACGCTTGTTAGCATTTGACCCAGTTTAAACTAACAGGTTCTGAGAAACAAAGACTGGCCAAGAGGTTAAGGAGAGGGAAAGCTGAACCGACTTGATATTGAGAGAAATATTCACTGCAACTGAAGACACAAGTACCTAAGGAACAAGAACAAATCCATCCAGCCACAAACCTTCCCCTGCTGTGTTGCAGCACTGGCAATCCAGCTGGAGATGGGACAAAGCTGCTGCCACAGGAGAGCAGATCAAAGAGAAGGGTCCCAGGTCTATGCCAGTAAGTTTTTTGTTCTTGTCCCAGTCTGAAATCCTCAATCTTACCTTATCCCTGTTCCTTGGAGGAACATGTAAGAAGCTCCTAGAGCTCTGACACTGCTTTGTGCTCCGCTGTGCCAGGGAAAGGCCTTATCTCCCCAGGGTCATTGTTAATATGCTTTGAATAGGGGACATCCAGCCCATCCGTGCTGCTTCTGGAGCTTTAACATCCCTTGCTGGCGAAAGGAAAAAATACTCACAGTCCCACCCAGTTACTGCTGATCATCCCAGATGTGCCTCACAACACAATCCTATCACTGACTGCCTCTTCCCAGGCTGTACAAATGCTTTTCCATGGCATTTGGCTGATTAGTATGTCCAGCAGTTTATGATGCTTTGAGGCCTCATCTTTTGTTATCCTCTCACTCTTGAAACAAGCTCCACAGCCTCTTTGTGGACTTGCTTGTGCCTGCTGTGAAATGTAAGCAATCAATGTTGCAAACAGAAGTCTGTCTCTAAAGCAGGGTAGACCCTCTAGAGAGCCACTGGTGACCAGTACAGGGTAGGCTGGGATGGTGAGAAGACAGAAATGCCTAGATTCTTTGCGGGACGGGGGGAAAGAAGTGCAAAAAAATCTCAGTATGGAGAAAAGGGAATTATGGACAGAGAAGGATCACCTTGGTGCTTTCATGTGCTACGTGCCACAAGGTAACGTGCATCAGGTGATGGCACATGATACACAGAGGTGCTGTTGCACTTTTTTCACACATCTGTTGTGGGAAGATTCCATGGCAGAACAGAGCATTGGGTGGGCACAAAGCGCTGCTGGGTCCTGCAAGTTAACATGACTCTGCTGTGCTGTGCAGGCTTGTTCCAGCCAAAGGCAAAGCTCCTGCTGCCTTTTGTTGCTTGTACCTGGATAGAAGAAGGGAGCAGCTTATGACAAACTTGGATGTGTTCCTATCCATTTTGTGCTGCAGTACATGTAACTGAAGAGGGAAGGAAGACAAAAGAAAAAACAGCTGTAAATGGGTATCCAGTCTGCCTCCTGGAGTGGAGGTAAATACTGCCACTGGACAGGAAGAAAAGAGTCTTGATGTTAACTAAGATTGTGCAGTTGAGTTCTGAAATTTTCAATTATAACTGATATTATTGTCCAGTGAGCCACCTTTTAAGCTTACTCTCACTGTTAAAATCTCCCCAAAATTACTAATTCCTTGGGATGGGAGCCAGGGTGGAGAAAACAAACATGAGTGAATAAGAGCTACCAAAGGCAGCATATGCCATGTCTAAAGCCTGACCAGCTTGGAGGGAAAGATTGGAACAACCCAGATGGCAGGTTTTAGATGAGAAAAATCCAGGCCCAGGGACATGATGTGACTCAACGGAGCCCAGACACATTTGGCACAACCAGGTCTGCTGACACTGTGAAAGAGCTGAGGGGCCTTGTTGGGATGACTTTTTACAGAAGATCTGTTTTATTAGAAGAAATCCGTGCTCCCATGAAACTCTTACAAGAGTGCCTGTGGGAGCTGTATGTACAGGAGCAGGAACTCAACCTCACAGCTGTTCCAGGAAGAGGAGTGAATTTATCAGACTTTATTCCTGCAGTCTCACGTGTTGTGTGCTTTGTGCTCATATTTAATGCTATACGTATTACTGATTTTGTTGAAGTATCTGTGCATTGAACTTTATCGAAGACAAGAATACTATTCTGTACAGAAGACAGCTAAGCCAAAGCAATCTAGAACTGCCTGCTGCCCAAGAAATAAAGGTCAGGACCATTGTGTTACATTTTATGTTAATCTTGGAAGCAATCTTAACTCATACATCCTTTAGAGAGACTAGTAAAGTTTCTACCTTGGACTGCCTGGAGACACCCACGCAATCGGGCCTCCAAGAGAGAAGCCTACAGCAAGAGTACAAGATGGTATTTCTTCACAGTAAGAGCAATTAGTTTTAAATGAGAGTCAGAGACTGACTTCTCATCTGACCTAGAGCTGAATAAGCAAACACATACAAGTTAATAAACAAACCAAACTAAATAAAATAACCTAGCTCTAAGTGCAAAGTCGAAAAAATAACTGGTCTTCTGGCAAACTCCTATGTGGATCTAGCAAGGTTCAGCTTGATATACTGAGTGCTGCAACCACCAGAATCAGTGACTGTGATAGAAGACTCACTGGGATATAATGGGAAGTGAGGAAATGGGTTTAGCTCTTGCCTGGTCTCAGTAGAGCACTGTAGGAAGCTGAGAAGTAAAAGGGCATACATCTTCTTAATTCAAAGGGAAAAAGAGAGAGATATGCTGGTCTGGATTGCCTCCAGGTAGGAAGGAACAGTTGTTCCACGTTCGTCCATAAAACGACCCATGCTGGATGAAATACCAAGTTCATTGCAGGCATTTCATTATCAAAGAAGCTTGTTCAAGAAGAAAAAAGGTACATCATAGGGAAAAAAAGAAAAAAAATAAAAGTCTGACGCTGCTGAGAGATAAATGAAAGAGGTCATAAGAGTCGACAGTAAGCAAAGGATGCGACTGTAATTATTACAGACTGCATGGACCAAGACTAGTAAACAGATAAACCCAGAAGGATCAAAGTGCATACTGAATTCTACAAACAACCTCCTTAAAATATACAGATGGCAGAGTTATCTGACATAAGCAGGGATCTCATCGGTTTGGAGAAAAAAAAATCTCAGAACTTCAAAAGCATCATCTCTGTCCCTTTAAAAGTAGGTGGCACTCCCGAGCGGATCTGCCAGCACTTTGGCATCGGGTAATAATAACGGGAGGGTTTTTAGAAACGGGGATTAAAACAATACTGTGTGTTTTGTTTGTTTGTTTGTTTCCTGGACGCAACAGAATGGTTATAAAATCTTAAGTAAGCTGGGAATTAATAAACTTTTTAGATTTTGCTTTGAAACAGAGCGCGTGTGGCAAAGAAACAGTTCTCCGTCCCAGAAGTTAACGTAACGTGTAAATCCAGCACGGCGCAGTGATGGAGACCACACAAAAGCCAGCCATCACCCCCGCTTCCCCTGTCAGCAGACCCTCACTGGGGTAGGTTTGTTGTCGTTGTTTCGACATTCGGGTCAGGAGAAGAAAAAGCCATTTCTCCCCGCAGGATTCCCGCAGAAAACGCTCAGCGCAGCCCGGGCGCTGGCTGATGCTCGGCCAGTTCTGGCTGTGGCGCTTCGGGCGCTGCCTCCTAGTGGGGGGAGCAACATCTCCGATAGTAAGCGGCATCATCCCCTCTTTTATTTAAACAAAAGCCAGCCTCCTCTGCTCACACCTCGGAGACGAGGGGGAGAGCTTCAATCATCACACATCCCGAGGATTGTGCAAAAAACGTGCGGCGAAGCCGCCCAGGGCTTTCCCGCATCCCTCCCACCCAAAACGCCGATAAGGGCCGGAAATGTCTCGCTAAAGCCCCGGAGCGGGAGGAGCGGAGCGAACCAAAGGAGGCGCCGCCGCGACCGCCCAGGGTTTAAATGCCCCGCGGGGGCGGGCTGGCAGTGCGGTACCGCCCGCTCCGCTCCCTCCGCCCCGCTCAGCTGACAGTGGGGCCGCTCGGTGCCCGCCCGCCGGAGCCGTCGCCGCTCGGTGCCCGCCGGAGCCGCTCGGTGCCCGCCCGCCCGCCGCGGCCTGCGCGCTCCCGCCGGGGATGGGTGCCGGCGCGCCGTGACCGTCCCGCGGGCGCGCCCCCGCGCAGAGCCGCGCTACCGCAGGGAGCCGCCGCCGCCGGCGGGATGAGCGGGAGCGGCGCCCCCGGGCCCGGCGCGGCGCCCTGTCGCTTCGCCCACTACTTCGTGCTGTGCGGCATCGACGCGGAGAGCGGGCTGGAGCCCGACGAGCTGGCAGGTGAGCGCTGCCGCCGGGGCCGGGCGCGCCGCGGAGGCCTCGCCCGCAACCGCACCGCTGCGGCTCGCCGCGGCCCGGTGGGCTTTTGGGATCCGCTGCTTCAAAATGTCTGCCCCCCCAACCCCGAGGAGGGGGAGAAGCGAAGCGGGGGGGTCGCCCCGCCGGCAGAAACCGCAGGGAGGGAGCAACTTTGAAGGCTAGCGCATCCGCGGGAGAGCTGGTGCAGCATCCCCGGAAGGCAGCTCCCGCGGGGGGCGTTTGTCTGTCGGCCGCCGGGATGCGCCCTCCCCCGCCGGCCGGGCTCCGCCGTTGGCCCTGGTCCCTAATGGTGGAAGGGGAAAGTCAGCCCTGGGCGGGAGGGTGCAGCGGCTCTGCCGCGGCCAGCGGGGTGCGATTAACGGGAGAAGGGTACGGTGGGTTACAGAATTGAGGGGAGCGGAATGATCGGGCTTTCTGTCGGGGCAGTTGCATTTTCATCTCTATTTGCACTAGAAAGGGCGGGGGGGGTGGTGGGGAATCTGAGAAGAATGGAATAAATTAGTGGAATCGAATCTTTAATTATGTTGCTTCATTCATATCTTATGTCTATTCGGAAATAGTCTTTCTGCATCCTTCGTTCTTTCTCCATCCCCAAGAATGTTACAGAATCAAAGAGTGAAATGCATTTTCAAAAATATTTCTTTTTGGAGAGTTTATGACTGGGTTTGAGCTGATGATGTTGGGAAAAGGCAGTATTCCTTCCCAAACGTCCGTTGTGTTCAAATAAAAGGAGCTGTTTGTCAGTTTTTACACAGAAAATTAGCTTCCATGCTATTGAGCCCTGTTATTAAAGATTTTCTCTCTGAGTTGAGTGAGAAAGCCCTTAAGTGCTTATGTTTCACCGTTTGTATGTGTTTACACAGCAAATGAATGGGCTGTGAATGAAATTGAAGGCAGCTGTAGCTGTCACAGTGCGCACCTCTGCCAGGTGATGGGATCCTGGCGAGGTTTCCACTGCTGTCGTGTCAGGAAGTACCTCACCTTCCTGTTGTGTAAGAGAGAGACTTGATGATCTACATCACTGATCAATGTACCCTGGTTGAAGTTCATATTTTTGTAACCTGTAAGAAGGGTGGATGCACGCACCTGACGTTCCAAGGAGCTTTATCTTAATGCGGGGTGCCTAGATCTTTTCACTTTGCAGTGAGCACACTCTGGAGGTAGCCCTAGGATCTCCAAGCTGAAGTATTAGCCAAACGTGCTTTAACCTCTGTTTGCTTTTTAAAGTGTACTGGTGACCGCAATTGTGTCTTTTCAGTTTTGCTGCTTTTAGTAGAAAACTCCTGGCTCGTGACCCATCTCTCAGCTGATGGTGTACAGAGTTGGATTTGCATAGTATGACCTCTTGGGGTTTCAGCTTCTTAAACTTTGAGTCATCTCAAATTCTTCTATCTGAAAAGAAACTATTTTTAAAACGTAGAGCGCACCCATCACAGGCTGGCAGGCTCTGCCTTCCCTGATGAGTACCCAGACTTTCAGCTTGTCTTTTGCTCATTTCTGCTCCGTTTCCCAGTGAGATGCACAGGCGTGTTCTTGGAGTGCTGCTCAAGGACAGGCTGAGTGCAGTGGGTTTGTGCCGTGTAGTAGCTCAGCTACCAGGGCTCCACTTTCATGGTCATTCAGTAGGTTTAGTTGAACTGCCCCAGCAACATTAAGCATATGTCAAAGCTAAAGCAAGTTTCCCTCTTTGTTTTTCTGTAAAACAAAGACATTTTGGCACATGTGTGATATGTCCACTTATAAAAATCAATGCAACCATGAATCATTTCAAAGAGAAATTACCGCAAGTAGTTGTTTTTAAAGCAACTGGGGCTTCTTTTATTTTCTCCCTCCCCTCCAATTGGAAATCACAAGTCGAAATGTCTACTGTAACTCATTTAAACTAGGCGAGGTCTAGCAGTATGGCTTAAACATACAAAAATTTTTGGTAATGCCAGTTTGGGAGGCAACCTAGGAGGGTTGGGATATGGTAGAGGAAGAAGTGGAGTAACAGAAATATGATGAGACTTAATATTGCCTCTGAGCAATGTTATATTTTTAGGGACTCGTGACAAGAGCTTTCTGCTATCAGCTGGGAGCTCAGCAGTTGGAAATGTTAGAGAAGAACAGGGAGTGCTGCGAGCTACAAATATAATGCAGCCGCGGAAAAATTAACTCTCCTTTTAGACGGAGCTGAGAAAACATTTCTGCTAAAGCTTGGGGGGTGTTAATGTCACTGTAGGCAAACAGTAGTGAGATCTCATCTGGAAATCTGTGTTAACAGTTTTCAAAAACCAAGTTACCAGGGTTGAATTCACAACCAAACAGGTGGGGAGAAAGAAACTCATGGAAACAGAAGTCTATTGTGTCACAGAAAACTCACAAATTAAAGTTATTTCTTCCTAAAAATGCACTTACAACATTTTGTAGAAATAAATGGTCCTGTTTTTTCCAGTATTGAATTATGTAGCTGTGATAGCTTCCCATGCTGCTAGCCTCGTGCTTTAAGAGCTTGTTGAGGTAAGTCACGGCGTCAATGAAAAGTTGCTGTGACTTAAGCTGCCGCACAGATCATCCCCAATTTAGCAAAAAAGTAATTAAGAACCTGCTTATCTGCAGACCTGTGAGTCCCTTAGCAGCTGGTGTACACAAAGTGCCTTGCTCAAGCCAGGTCTGGCTGAACGGAGCTTTGCTAGGGCTGAGCAGGAGGAGACAAGAGAAGCAATTCTGCCAGCCCGGGGCCTCTCTTGTGAACAGAGAAGCAGAAGTTGAAAAATCCTAGAGGGATTTTTGGTTTCCAGATAGTTACTGGCGATAAGCTGAGGCACAGATGCCTCACCAGGGTGTGTGGTGAGTCTTCTCCAGTGTCATTTGGAGCTCCCCAGCCTGCGACCTCCCTTTGGTGGGGACAACCGGGCACCCATCCCAGGTGAATGCTTTCCTTGCCTGATGGGTTTAAACCCAAAATCTCTTTCCACACAAACCCTCTGCAGTTAAAAAACAAACCAACCAAACAAAAAAACCTCAACAACTGAAAAAAAACCCCACGAAACAGTAACAAAAAAACTGCAAACCAATATCAACCAAACCAAAAAAACACAAAAGCCCCTCATCTACTCCATCAGGCATGAAGTGAAATGAACTAAGTTTTTAATTGGATGTTTTCACAAAATTAAATGAAACAACATGAAGCTTTTAAAGTTGTGTGAGGTCTTGACGTTCTTTTAGGCAAGAGTGACTTTCTTCATTGTTCTTGTTCCTGTGGATGCTCGGTGCTTAAAATAAATTTGGTAGATGAGAATTTGCCACTATGCAAATGGTTCATGTTGCTTTTTCCTTTGCCTGGGTACTATTTTCTGGTACAGATTTTCCTGAGCAAATTACTCCACATCTGGCTTTTCAAATGGATTAATTTTAGGTTTTAAAGCAAATTAATTTTGAAAAGTAAAAAGCTGTTTACTTATTGTTCAACTTGGTGGTGTATCCAGGCACACAGCGAAGTGGTGTATTGGATTCTAATGCTATCAAAACACTTGTGGCACAATCACAAAGCTCTCAGTGAATGATGGAAGAAAGAAGTCTTTCTAGGGACTTGAGGGAGGAAGTGAAGCTATCTAAGGACTTCTTGGCAATTAATAGTTGGAGAGGTCAGAAAATAAAAGCAGGATATTTGATGTGAAATATCTTGAAAAACTTGAAAAATTCAGTATTGGTTTCTGTGCCCAGTTGAACTGCACTAAAATAGGGTGAAGGCAGCTTTTCTTTCATGTTCATGGCTGATAGAAAATACCATGCAGTTCACTTTCGTCTTCATGCCTACATCTTTCAGGTAAAGCTGTTTTGAGACTATCAGCCTTGGAATTGCATATGTTTAAATGGGCTTGTTACAGTAAATATTTAACATCAGCTTAAACAAAAAGGTGTAATCATTCATTAATTGCATATTTTGTCGTATTATATGAACTTTAAGTGTGTCTGCAAGGCACAAATTTTTTCTGGCTGTAGCGGCTTTTACATTTTACTTTGAGAGCATATTAGATTTTGTAGTATCTTTTTACAGAGTGTCACAAACTAGAATTTAGAAAAATCCAAAATACCTATGTGTCAGTTAATAAGAAAGCTAAATATCTTTTATTGGGGAAGTAATTTAGTGCTCTGGAAGAAAGGAGAGAGCGAACTACAGATGGGTGTTTTGTTCCCAAGTGGAAGTGACCTCATCACTCTCTATAACTACCTGAAGGGAAGTTATAGCCAGGTGGGGATTGATCTCTTCTCCCAGGCAGTTAGCAATAGGACAAGGGGGCATGGGCTTAAACTCTGCCAGGGGAAAATTAGGCTGGATATTATAAATTCTTTACAGAGAGAGTGGTCAGGCATTGGAATGGCCTGCCCAGGGAGGTGGTGGACTGACTCACTGTCCCTGGAGGTTTTTAAACTGAGATTGGACATGGCACTTAGTGCCATGATCTAGTCAATGGACTGGAGTTGGACCAAGGGTTGGACTTGATGATGTCTGAGGTCTTTTCCAGCCCAGTCAATTCTGAGATTCTGTGACAGTTCTGTTCCATTGAGGATGCTGTTGCTGGTGCAGTTTGGAGGTAGAGAGGATGAAGTAAGCCAGCATGAGAACTGGGCTCTGAAGGACCCTGTTGGATGATGCCTTCTGCATCTCTGAATGTGAATGTCAGTGGAGTTGTGGTAGCCCTCTTACTGTGTGAAATGAAGAGTTTTATAGCTTCTTTCCACACATAACCATAAAAATATTACCTCAGGGCTATGCTTACAGTGAGGACATGTTTCAGTTATTGTATCTTGTCTAGCAACTTATTTTGCACTGTCTAGTTCTGGCCATTGCATAAAGATTCACTATCTTATTGTCCTGGTTCAGTGTATACTTCAAAGCTGTAGAGAGCTTCACTACAACCACTGAAGCTGAGAATGCTTTTACTGGTCATGCTCACTGGAAATGTTGAGTCTCTTGGGGAAGATAAACACTACTTCTCCCTTATGCTGTTTCCCTACAGATATTGGTAATTAATTTCCCCTCAGTTAAATGCTAGTTCAGTTCATAATGTTGAAAACCAAACAGGTTGTATTGCAATCTGGCTAACTGATTTTTGTCTAGTAGGCTCTTATTTTTAGAAAGCTAAAGGACTTTTTTTGTCCTTGTGTGAGCTTGGCACCTGCGCGCTCACGCCTTGCAGAGCATCCCTGCGGCCCATGCGGTTTCTCTATTGCAGTTTTCCATCCCGGTTCCTTCGTGCCAAGTCACCCTGCAGTGCCAGATAACTTGCTGGTATTGCTACAGCAATACAACTTCTCATGTACATGTCTTTTTCTGAAAATAAGTAATTGGGTTTTTTCCTGGTTTACTGGAAATAGACTGAGAAATTTCCCTTTACCAAGGAATATCTGAGCAGTTGCAGTTCCTGTTCATGACTTACGCAGTTGTCACAAATGAAAAGTGGGCTACGGGAGTTTTGCTTTTCATTTTTAAGTACAGTCCAGAGTTGCATAAAGGATTTTTGGAGGGATTGCCCAGGTTAAGTAATCTGGATGTGGATGAGAGTGGAGGAGAAGACAGCTTGTGCTGTACAACTTAACAAAACTTAACTTGTTCCTCAGGAGCAGTTGTAGTAGATTGCTGAGGTTTTCTGATAATTATAGGGCTTGTGGGATGGATGGGACTCAAGCATTTCTCCCGCTTAAGAGGCGATGCTTAAATGCAGTGCTAAATCTTCTGACTTTATGGCTGGAATAAGGAAGTCTCATGGATGAGGGACTGGATGGAGCAGTTGGCTTATTATTGAAGTAACTTGGGTTTTTTTGTAACTTGTCATAATAAACAAGGAAACACTGGGTATACATTTTGGAAACCTGTTCGATAAAAATCTAAGCCGGGTTAATATTTTGTTCATGTGAAAACAAATATTTTGATCTTGATCTGCGTAGGTAATGAGCAGCTGTTATAGTTAAAGGGAGTCTGGAGATCATCTCCGCTTCTGTGCCACCTCAGCTTGATGCTGAAATGGAAATAATGTTTCTGCTCTCTTGTACGTCTTTAAAGCTGGTGGCGTGGACAATTGCTGTAATCGTTTCTTCTTAAACTTGTTTGTTTGTTTTTTTGCTACTGGAGAAAGACAGAACTGCATTGTGACACCACACAGACTTTAAAAAATGGATTTCTGAATTATAAATTAAAGACTTAGCTGCTGTAGGAGGATTTCTGCAGCCAAAGGAAGCAGTGCTTTTTTATAAAGAATTGTCAATATTATTGACAAGTATAATCTCCATTTATAATAACTTTTAATAAGGACTGACTGTCTTGCTTACTCGGGTAACAGACCATTTGTGGAATTCCTAATGGTCGTGACGTATTATGCTTTAGTAATAGCATTTTCATTCTCTGTGCCAGAGAGACATTGGATTTAAATGCTCCCCCAACCCTGATGTGACTATTCTTTTATATGTCTGCCCTCATCTAAGTTTTTATACTGTATTCCTTTGAAAATAAGGCATTTATTTGCTTGGAAAAAAAGTCATTATTTGTATCAATAGCGCTGACTCACCAATGCTAAACCAAAGATAATTTCTTGTACTTTTTTGCTAGATAAGCTGCTGTTTTAATTTCCAAGTAGAAAGACTAAAACCTTTTGCACTCTCAGAGGCTGTTTAGCTGCCAGCAGCAGTTGTTGCAGTAGCACAGAGGAAGGTGTGACCATGTACATGAGGGTTTGTTTTAGGGAAAATTCTAGTAACTGATCTGTTAATATTGGGGTATGTAGCTTTTTTTTTTTTTCTTCACATAGTGTAAACCTCAGTAGTAATCAAATTGCTGGCAGGCGGGCTGGCTGAGCTGCTGTCCTTCATAAGAACGACCTAAATCCAACTCTAATCTTGTCCCTGAGCATCAGCCTGAAGTCACAGCCAGTCTCACCCTGATGGCTTAGTGATGCGGTGGCTGGGGAGCACTGGGGTCCCTGGGGCTGCAGCTATGTGCCTTGGTCAAAGAGCACTGAAAGGCAAACTTGCACGCGTCTTACTTAAAAGGGGCCTATAAGAAAGATGGGGACAGACTTTTCAGCAGGGCTGGTTGCGATAGGACAAGGGTAATGGTTTTAAACTAAAGAGGGGAGATTCAGGTTAGACATGAGGAAGACATTTTTTTACTATGAGGGTGGCCCAGGTTGCCCAGAGAGGTGGTAGATGCCCCATCCCTGGAGACATTCAAGGCCGGGCTGGAGGGGGCTCTGAACAACCTGATCTAGTTGAAGATGTCCCTGCTCATGGCAGGGGGTTCCACTAGATGACCTTTGAAGGTCCCTTCCGACACAAACTATTCTGTGATGTCCTGGAGAGTGTGGCAATGCTGTATCAGGCCTTGTAATGGCTAGTTGTTGGTAGGAAGCATGAAATTACAGTTTTGAGCCTATGCTGAAGGTCTTTGTTGCCAGTGGAGAGGCTCCCTTGTCAGCATCCACCTCTGTGGTGGTCCTCACAGTGCTGGTGGAGAGTGAGATCTGGGGGAAGGGGATACCTACTCTTCTCAAAACGGGAAAGCAGAAACAGTGGATATGTCAGAATTGCCCAGGGCAGTGTGTGACTGGAGTATTGATTTCTCTGCTCAGCTGTTTGCCTGTGAAGCCTTTCCATCCTCTCTAGGGCAACCTACCAGCACTGCAGGAGCCGTGCCAGCTCCCTGACACTGTGCCCACAGCATTCCTCTGCCAGCATGGCGCTCGCTGTAGGAAAACCTCCAAAATAAGCTGGTTGAAATGCATGCAAGCCAGCAGGGCAAGGGTGTCAGGGCTCTCTTGCCTGGGTTCTTTCACCTGCTTGTCATGGGCTAATCAAGTTGTCCTCAATGCCAGCTCGTTCCTGAAACACGCCAGCAAACGTACAGCCTGCAAAGCCTTTGCGCAGGCTTGACGCTGGGTACGCGGCTGGCACGCTGCTCCCTGCTGCAGCTGCTGATGTGCTGCAATGAGGGTTGGAGTCAATGAGAAATGTGAATGAAGCAGGGAAAGGAAAAAAATAAACAGCATTTGGACTTCAATCCAGTTAATGGTGTGGTGCTTGGTTGGTTCTATTTGAGATCTGTAGGACCATTTACATATATGGGAAGAAGACCACGAGTAGCTTGTTCAGCCATCTCTTGTGCACATGGAGAGGAACTGTAACAGTCAATATATGAACCTTCATAAAGTTTTCAAGTGTAAGTAACTGACTTTTTTTAATCTACCTCTTGACCAGAAGTAGGAAATGTTACGTTGAGGAAAAACAAATTTGGTTAGGTAACAGTAGATGTTCTCTGTGTTATTTTGGTCACATGAGCGATATTGACAATCTCAAATGTAAACAGGAAAGAAATGATGATGGATCATCACAATAAAAGACACATACTGGGGAGATGACTGATGTGTGACAGACAGCTGAGGTGTCAGATACTAACATGGCTAGAAGAAGCTTCTGTTACAGTATGAAAGTACAAACAGCTCAGTTTTTGCTCCTTGCTTGGAGTCAAAGATAGTTTTACTTGGCTGTCTGATTATTATATCTTAGCTGAGAGCTTTCTCGTTAGGATGTCCTAGGCTTGATGAAGATGCCTGGCTGGAAATGTGAAGCCATGCTCCTTCAAGGTGAGGGGTTTTGCTTCTTCCTCCTTCTACATACCAACTCAATCCGTGAAAGATAATCTCAAAACACCCCAACAGATACTTAAAGAGTGAAATGGTAAGAGTATTCCCTTGCTAATAGATACTCCATGTAGAGCAGTCATGAAGGACTTCACTAGATCTCAGTGAGCAGCTTTGATTGATAGTACACAATTTAACTCTTAGTAGAATATAACATGGGGGAAAATGTCTGGGTTTGGATCTGCAAAGAAAACTTGTTCTCTCATGGGAGAATAACTTTCAGGATTTCATACAAAAATGTCAGCAGTCCTTGTTTTGTGTTCAGAGGCAGTGTCAGTCTTGGGGAGCAAGATTCCCCCTCTGCCCCCCACCTTGGAGCACAAACTTGGCTTTGCTTTACAGTCATCTTAGTCACAAAATTCCAACAACAGTTCTGGCACCTAGTAGCGTTTTTTAAATAAGCCGCATATCAAATGGAGTCAAATCATGTTTCAAAGCTGTGTGAGTGGTAGGTTGCACAGCATGAAAGCTAGAAGAATCCCCTGTCCACCCTCTTCTTGGTATTCTCTTGTCATGTTAAAGACTAACATGTGGAAGGGTAAGGGGGCTTAATCTGAAACACCATTCTGTCTAAACAGTAACAGGATTTAAAAAAAAAGGCGAAGCTCAACTGTCATGGATATGTAGTGGCTGGTGCTTTTCATGCATGACTGAAATTATTTGTATAAATTTGCATTTTCCCCCTGGCATCTAGATAAACCCATGCTCATTTCCATGCATAGCTATTTTCACATGCAAACTGGCATGCGGTGGCATGCGATGTAATGCAATATTACCTGTGTAAGCTGTAACTATAGATACAAGGAAAAAGCAAGTGTCGCTGTGGATGCCCCTTAGCTGGGGCTTCCCAGGTGGAAGGGGCACTTCCAGTGTCTTGTGACTGAATGACAAGAGGGCTGAGCTCTTTGTAAAGAAATTATGAAACCAAACACTTAGTTTCTCAATGAAATATTGATCAAATGGGCCGAGTGGTCTGCTTTGGACTGATTGACGTTTGAGGTGTAGCTGGAGCCCGCTGGGAGAGGAGGATGCTGTCATGGTCCACATAGGTACTTGTTACACTGACTTTAAATGTCTTGAGTTCTGGACCCCAAGTTCTCGCTGGCCTGGTGACTGTCTAGAGGGTCCAAGTCCCTGATTTAGGAGTCCCCCTCTCCTGCTTTTTGTCTGGGTTGCTGCTGAGATGAATCCAGTCAGATGATGCAAATACCTTCTGCTAGGCCCTCTGGTCTCCCGCCAGATGCTCAGGAAAGAGAATTGAGATTTATTTTTTCAGATTCAAACTATGAAGTATTTGAGCAAAGAATGCAATAATATGCAATTGAGTAAATATTTGGCTTTTCATTGCTGAGGGAGGGGAGGATTTGCTGATTAGTTAGTTATTCACACAGTACTATTTTTCCATCAGTATTCCCACTTGATATTATTGTTTGCTTTATGCTGTGTAACACTCTGACGTGAATTTAAAATGAAGAACAATTTTATGCTTAAAACAACATAGACATGTTAACATAGGCTTTGTCTCAGCTGTGATGCTGGCTGGTGTGGAGAGACGAAGGGCCGTTACGCAGTTTCTAGGATGGGACTTTTTGTAATGTAGATGTGCTTTTTCATTCTGGTTATTCTTCTAGTATAACAATTTGAAAATAGACAGCACCAAGTATTTGGGGCAGAATTCTCGCATTTTAGTTTAAAACAAAACAGAAGCAACAAAACACCCAAACCCCTAAAATTTTATGTAATCATATGAAGAAGAAATGGCTGGTTGTGACTCAGTGCATAAAACTGCCAGGCACTTTGTAAAACAGCTGATGGTGATGTACGCTCTGTCGAAGAGCTTTGAAGGGTGTATTCTGCTATAGGTTTTGCCTTGTAAACACTTCAAGAATGTGAAGGGCAGGAAGAATGGTACTACAGTCTCTCTAATGCACCTCTTTTTGGGTTGTTAACCTCTAATGTCTATGGTTATGTATCTGTTAAGGGAGAATATTTATCTCTGGAAGTCAGGAAAGCAGCTCTTCAGCCCAGCTGAATTAGGTGTTTAGCCTTTTCCCAAGATGATGCTATTCAAGATGAGTTTGTCTGACTAGCATTTGCAAATATGTTGACCCTGGCTTCAGTGTCTCATTCTGGCTTTGCTGTGATAGCAGATGTTGTTTGACTCTCTTAATTCAAGCAGGGATGTGTAGTCTAGTGTTTCTATCTCAAATTGAGGAATGACTAAGAACTAAAGAATCCCAGTGTAAGGAATGCTATTAAGTAATCATATTTATTTATGAAAAAATGAACATCTGCATAGGGCGAGGCAGCTGTAGCTGTGGTCTGCTGTCTTACTTAGCAAAGTGATGGCAGATGTTAACTTTAGCAGTAGCTGCTCTGGCTAATAACTTACTATAATTTCTATGCCTGTTTCTTTGTTTTCTTTCTTCTTGGAGCTGCGTGCAGGATGGTGAGTTGGGAGGGGAAAGAAAGAGCCCTGTTGAAAATTGCTCCATCTAATACACACATGAGGAAAAAAAATCACCACCAACAACAAAAAAAGAAACCATTTAGCTTAATGGGGGGTGAACTTCCCATGAAAACTCTGCCTTAATGAGCTCAGGCCCCTCAGCCCTGCTTTGTCCCGGTCAGCAGGTGAGAAAGAGCCGAGGTCCCCGGCTCGGGTGCCCTGGCTGTGACCCAGGGGCTCGGGGCCCCGATTAGTTCAGCTCTTGTGCTTTTGGCGGGAGTAAGAATGAGAAAACATCTTGTCTTGGGGCCTGGATGTATTCATGCTCCTTGCCTGCAGGTCTGTGCTAGTGCTGGAAAAGGCATTTGTTCAGGAGCTGAGGAAAAAAGGCACAGATTTAGGTCTTTCCTAAAGCTGAGAATTAATTGCCCGGAGCAACTATCGCAGTGAAATGTCCAAGATATCATACTTGATAGTGGTGAAGATCTGAAAACTATTTGCAATTCAACATCTGTCTTGGTTTTCAGTTATTGATTAGTATTTTGTCAGCACTTTGTGGCAGTGACTTCTGACTGTGTCCCAGCATCACTTGTGCACCGAACAGCCCAAAAGGGATGTTGACGCTAAGCAAGAGACCATCTGTGGTGTTAGTAGTGTAGTATTATCACACTTAACACTCAGGCTTGCATGATTGATAACCTGATCACACTAGACCTGTTTCCTTTATACAAAAAAAGTCAAAAAAATACACCACCCCCCAAAGAAAATAATAATAATAAAAAAATCTGTATCCTTATCTATCAACTCCTGAGCCCATAAGTCAATTTTGTCAGAGGTGAAACTGAAAAGATGTGGGATTTTTTGTGTGTGAAGTCCCTGCGGCTAGAGCAGAGATCCTCATTAACCTTCCAATCATACAAAGGCTGTGAGAAAAGCAACAGCACTTTGTAAAGCAAGAGAGGCCCCTCCACGCGGATACCCTGGCAGGCTGATTGGCAGCCTGGGATGTGAGTGGAGTGAGTGATGCATCCTGCCCATCTGGTGGGTCAGGGACTGAAGGGTGCTGAAGGGTAACCTGTGGTGCTGAGAAGGAAAGGAAGGTAAATGGGAGCTCACAGGCTCGTGTGAGCAAAAGGAGCTGCAGATGAGAGGACTGTGATTTCTGTCCTGGCGTCCTGTCGCAGAAATGCGAGTGCTTTTCACCTGTGCCTGTGAATCCATTCAGTTGTGTTAATGCCATCTTCCCTCATCTTTCCTTCTCGGCCTCAAAGGAAGATTATTTGTTAGGGGAAGCAATTCAGCTACAGCTCCTATGATGTGATAACAGGTGGTGGGAGCAAAGCTGTGTTTGGCAATAAATAGCAACGCAAGGATGGTTGGTTGCTGGTCCAAGCCCTTCCTCAGGGTCAATGAAAGGATGTAGGAGGTTGGTGGTGTTGGTGCTTTTGCATCCAATAGATGTATCTGTGCAAAAGGACTTATTTGTTTTTCAAAATGCACTGAGTGGGACATATGTGCTCGGGAAGGGGGTTCTCTACTTTTTTTTTTTCTCCTTAGTCTTTCTCCTTCCCACATTTAAAACAAATCAGCTTATCCTCATGCTTTATTGTTTTGAAGTTATTTTGACCTTTCTGATAATATTGTTAAGAACCAAGAACTGTATTCTGATCTATTAAAGTGCTAATGATGCATAAGGAGTCATAAAACCCTATTAAGTGCTTTACATTTTGAGTAACTCCAGTAAAAGGCACCGCAAGGGATGGCTAATCACTCTGCATTTATGAGTTGTCTTGGAAGTAAATGGCAATATTCAGCCGAATCTGTCCACCGAAACAGCCTAGAAGGAGATAGCATTGCGTTGCAGTGCAGTGGGAGGGTGGCAATCCACACTTGATTAACCTTCTCATACCAAAGTGGCATTGCTCCATGCTTCCAGCAAGCTTGTTAGAGATGAGTGCATTAATGGGCCCCTGGGTAACTGAAACTATGCTTGGGGAGTGCAGGGGGAAATTAGGATAAATGTTGCTGACTCAGTTTCTCTTTCTTAGATGACCTCTACATGTTTTTTTTCCAAGCAGTGCTTAAGTGATTCCATGTTAAAGTTAGCATTTTAAAATGCCTCTTGGCATCACTAACAGTCACAGAGCTGTTTTGTGTGGCTGGGTTATTTAAACCTTTTGTTTCCCTCAACTTCCTCCACCTGAAAAATGTTGTGTTCCTCAGATCCGAAAGACTGACTCTTGGTTAGTCACTGTTACACTATGCTGAGTTTCACTATGTTAGACAGATGTTGGGGTCAAACCTCCTTCGGGGCTGGACAAGTGGTCTTCTGAGCCATCTTCTTTTGAGTGGATACAATTAACTGGTTGGTAAAAGTGTGTAGAGGTCTCTGAGGGCCGACGATAATTTGCGGTCCAGAAAGTCTGGAAATTATTCTAGCCTTAAGAGAAACCAATTCAGGAGGCTGCTTAGCTTTTGCAGGGTTGATTGTCTTTTATTTTCACTTTCTGAGTATGTTTAATAAAAAGGGGATTGCAGCTAAATTTAAGCAAACTCTTGCATTCGAGACTTAAATTTCTGTTTTCCTTTCTTGCAGTGACTTAAAAATGTATTAGCAAGACAATTATTGGTAAGTAGTAGAATTTAAATGTATTACCTGGTTTATTTTTGTGGGAGGTCATCGGTTTCACAATACTGTATAAAACTGAAACCAAATCCTCCTGTCTGCAGCTGCAGTGTTAAATAGAGCATCATTGTCATGTGGTGAGCATGGCTGTCAAAACATTTCGGGCAAAGTGGGTAACATGAACAGTTCTTCTACGTTAAATATTTATAGAAGAAAATGCAAACTCAGAAGGCTGCCAGCAGACAGACGTACTGCTTAAAAACATTGTTGTGTTGGTGAGGGCACGAATCTTCACGGTGCAGCTTTAGAAGAAAACAGTGAGTTGTTTCTCCTTGCGCATGGGCTCAAGGGTGTACTTTTTCTCTACAGAAATATATATTCAAAGGAACTGGAAGTTTAAAACAACTCAAGAAAAACAATAGCTCTACATAAATGATTTGCAAGCCAGTGGCTCCTGAAATGAGCTTTCTCTTTGCCCACTGGTCTTCTGCTATAGCAGGCGTAGCAAAAGCCCAGCACAAGCGCTCTCTGGCATGCCCAGCCTCAAGGGCAGGCACATCTTTATTTCTGGTCCTCTGGTGCAAACAGGTGGTGAGCTACAAGCGGCGAGGTACTGAGGAGAAAACCGTGTAATTAAATCTGGCACCATAGTATAATAAATCTCCCTTGTACTCTTTAGCTTTCTAGACGCCTTTCAAGTGGCACACAATGGCTGTGATTAATGACTATAGTATTGTCTTAAATAATAAGCTTGAGCCTTCAGATAGGTGACATAATTTAGCTGTAATGAGCGTCAGCTTCATGTATTTGATCTCAGCGCTTTGAATTTCAGCGTCATTGTTGCCATGTCCTTGAGAGATTGTTTTATGCCAAAGAAAATCAGTAAAGGGGAGTGGGGGGTAATTCCTATGAGAGTGTGAAGAATCCAACCAATCTGTTGCTCTTGAAGACATTGACTTTTTTGTTGTATCTTGTTTTTAAATATTCAAGATAAAAGCAGTTGGATCATTCATAAACTGGACCTACTGTTATTGAGAGAGAGATTTTCTTTTCGACTAAAGTATTCCTTGCTGGGAGGTATCTGCTGACAGTACCAGTGATGGGTGTTTCCTTTTGTGTGTCAAGATGCACCAAATACCCATAGCAGGTAGAAGGCTTTTCGATCCTTTCCACACCACCGCCCCATCCATCACTTCCTCAGCAGGCTTCTGTTTTTCCTTCCCTTGACTGAAGGCAGCAGCTCTTTGATACGATCTCCCATTTCTTCACGTTTCTCTTTCCATTGCCTAGGTTCATATGACACAAGAGGCAAACAAAAACAAAAAACCAAACCACAACAAACATTATATTCTCTTCCCTGCAGCCACCTGTGAAGAGTTATACCCGTCTGTGTGCTGTGTATCTGTACTTTGGCAGAGCTGGGAAGGGGGGGGGCTGAGGACCTACAAAGCACATCAGACCTAATTATTCAGCTAGCAGAAGGGCCTTTCTTTCCTGCTTGGGATATTTGCTCTTGACTGTGTGGGTAGTTTGACTGACAACGTGTGCTGACTTCAAAGCCTTTGCAGAGCACCGTGTAAATGCTTCAAACCCAAATCCATCCTCCTTCGGGCAGCCTGGCCCAAGTGGGCAGCCCTGACCGCAGGGTTATGCAGGGCTCATGAACGAAGGGTAAACGCAGCCTCTCCCCTTTTGTCATTATTTTTTGTGGGGATGGGGGGAGGAAAGGATTTTAAATCCCTCACCATTTCCTATTTAAGTCCGACTCATTTTGTCTGGTTTAGCATTGTGGTAGAAAGAAACATAATGGATTTGCTAGGGTCAGTGCTTCACAATGTGACGGTTGATTTTGATGGGCAATAGGGCCTAGTTTGCCACTCCAGACAAAGGATTTGTAGGTCTTGCAGGCTGCCATCTGTTTCTAAAAGCAAGTTTTTGTGGAGAAGGGATGCAGTTTGCATGCTGAAAAAGTTGCGTGGTTTGGTTTGTTTTTTGAGAACTCCTGGGCCTTTGTATTTGAGTTCTTAATTTCAAAACTAAGCACAGTTTATTAATAGGAAGTCCCCTTTTGCCCTCCCCTGGGCACGCTGGCTGTCCAAATCTCATTAGTGATGGGTTGATGTCTTTTGAAATACTTGTATTTTAGAATACATGTACTCATCCCCCGCAAGTGTGTTCTATTCTACTCTCCAGCCCCCGCCCAAGCTCTCTGTAATGCAATATTTGGCTACATTCAGGTTGTTTGCGTTTATTATGATACATAAGCATATAAGGCGCAGATTGGAGAGAAACTAATGTTCAGCCTTCATTTGATTTTTCACTTGTGCCGAAGTTTTGTCTTGTGCTCTCTTGGAAACAACAGAAAAGAACAGCTGTTTGTACTCTGCCTCTATAATCCAGACTGCCAAGTTCAACTTTCTGCAGTGATTCCACTGCAGAGTCTCTTAAATAAAACAACCAGCCGACCTGTAGGGCTTAGACATGCTGACAAGTACGATCTATTTATGTGCCATGTGTTAACCTGACTGTTAATGGATTGTTTCTATGTTTAACTACTGGAGGTAGCACAGAGCTGCGCAATCCAGGTCTGGAGGGCAGGAAAACATCCTGCTGCAGGGCTTAGCAAAAAAAAAATGGGTAAAGCCTCTGCAGTTTTCTTTCCAGCTGGAGACGAGCAGGACTTCCAGCACTGATAAAGAGGTACTGGCTTGCAATCCTGTCCTGCTCATTTATCTAGGCAGTTGCTCTGATGGTGCAAAATGGGGGGAGAGGGTTGATCTGGTCCTTTCTAATGCTCTTATGGTTCATTTTTTCATTTTTAAGGGAAATGACTGTGGCTGCTGTAGCTGTGCAGGTACACACGTGCATCACTGGATGTGGGGCTGGAAGCGCAATGCTCCCCTCATTGTGGCAAGTGAGTTAATACACTACCTATGAATGTCATGTTAAAAGTGTGGTGGCAGCTACGAGACTGGCATCTTCCACTCACCCACAAACACAAAAGCCCCCGTGTACTGTGCCAGAAAAGCCTGCCTCTGTAGCCATCCTGGGTACCTTGGCACCCTCCTGTGAGGCAGCGTTTGCCACCAGAACTTGTTCTTTGTTTCTGCCGGTTGCCAGCCACTAGCAGAAAGCTGGTGAGCCACGTGGGGACTCATGCTCTCATTGCTGGAGTGCCATATTTTTGGCCATTCCTTGAATTAACCTTTTCTCCAGACTTGCTCCCAGCCCCGGTGAGCAGCATGTGCTGGGGGCTGGTGTGAGAGAGGGAGCTGCCTGCCCTGCCTGTCACAGGGAAGATGGAGACACAGCAATCAGATGCCGAGCAGCAGAACCAGGTCCTATTCCCTGCCCCAGCTTTCCTCGCAGCTCTGTGCCTGAGCCTGTGCTGCTTGAGCAAGGAGGGATTTTCTTCTGTGCAGGCAGCTGTGAGGAGAAGCAGCTATTTTTTTGAGGGAATTAAATGAATAAAATGACCGCCTTTGATGTGGCAGCCTGGTTGTATACCAAGCTCTCTGTTGCCAGACGTGGTAGCCAGGATTTCCTCTGAAGTCCACTAATGGCTCCTGAGACGCAGCCCCTGACACCCTGCAGAAACTACACCAGTGGTGTGGTCTTAACAAGGTCAATTCTTCCACCTTTTTCTCAGCCTCCATATTCAATCTTCTTCAGACTTCATCTTGAGATTAAGACATCATCTATCTTCCTTGGAAATCCCATCCTTAAATATGGTAGGAAAGTTTTTGTCAGAGGTGGTTCTGCAGCTGGTGTGGAGCACCAGTACTGAGGGAAGGTTGCTTGCAGCAGAAGTCCATATCTTGCTTCTGAGATCTTCAAGGTCCAAAGGGCATAAGCCTGGAAACATTCCAGATAAATATGTAGGCACGAGAGAAGTGGCATTCCTGTTCAATGGGGTTAACTTAAATGACAGTGTACTCAACTCTTAAAAAAAGACCGGAGCTCCATATGTAGTAGGCAGTCTAATTGCAGGCTGCTCCTACTAATATGGGTTCCTAGGTGCTTTACCTGGCCATTTCGTGGAGTTTAAATATCTTGCCAAGATAAGGCTTGTCAGGTCCTGCCATGTCAAATACCAGCACTTATATGGGACCCTTGGAAATGTACTTGAGGAAGCCCACCATTTTCATGCAGTTAACTTTAAATTACCAAAGCTGAGAATCTCTTGGTTCTACAGGCTGACACAACAAGCTTCACCAAAGTGTCTTCATTAGCTTAAGGGAGCAGATTAAAATCAAAAGGGTTTTGTTTAAGAAAAGTTCTCATAATGGGATGCAGTAGCCAATGATGATAAATCAGTTACTTCCAGGTGTCTGTGTTATCAGTGCATTTAAAATGAGTGAGTTTAAGAAGCCAACATGCTCGTTGTGGTCTGTTTGTGATCTCCAGGCTATTGGCAATGTGTATATATGATGCTCCTTGGAAGCTACTGAACTTGCTACAGTGATAGCTGTATGATCCTCTGTGTCTTCTGTTTCTGTGTGGTCTTTGTATCTTCTACACCTTCAAAATAAAAGGCAGGTGGGAAGTGATACTTAAGAGAACAAAAATGGTGGAAACATTATTCATGGAAACAGCAGCTGATTTAGTTGGTTTAGCCAAAGAAGCTTTGGCTCTATCAGGTAAGAACTTTTCTGCTCTACTTAATAGAATTTGCCAAGCTGGAACAAGCCCTGACATAGCAGTTTCAGCCCCTGCCTTTGCTAGTCAGCAGCATTCAAAGCTGCAGAGAGGTGAAGGAAAATGCTGAGCCAATGCTGCGTGAACTGGAGAGGCAGCCCTGAAATGCCTTCTTGACCCGGTGGTGACGGTGGGTCATTTCCTTCTCCTAAGTCAGTCTGGGACATTTGGGCATGTGTCCAATGCACAAAAATGAGTTGCCTACAGCAGGCAGCATGGGTTGCCACCATAAGGATTTTTGTCCTTGCAGAGTGTGTGTAGTTGGTGCCATCCAGGCAGGTGCCTGTACAGGCTGTGCTCTGGAGGATGCATCTCATCTGATCAAGCCTTTATGGAGAAGGAAAACTGGGATTACTTGGGAGCCGTGAGAGGAAGCCAAGAGTTTTCACATCCCATTACACAGGAGCATCATTTGTGTCTGCAAGAATAAGGGTATAGTAAGGGAGCCTAAATTCTGAATTTTAATCCTGGTGTGGCATTGACTGTAGGTTCTGAGGTCCTTTATGTTCTGTCTTTCCTGCAGTCTACTGGAAAAAATGTGTTATTTGTACAGGGCACTGAAAGTGTTGGCTGTGTAAAAAGCTGCAGTTATTTAAGTGTACAGAGGGATGGTTCTGAACCATTCCAGCCCGCCTAGTGGGATAGCAAGGGACTAACATCCTGCCAAATCAGTTGTTGCTTTAATTGGGAAGGGGAGGAGCGGTGTGCAAATGAATGCCTGCCATTTGAGTTAATTTGGAGCTGTGGATGTACGAGCTGCTGTTTTTGTTTGATAAACTTGATAAACCTCATCTGCTGTAGCAGTGATTTCAATTGGAGGAAGATAAATTGAGGTGGAGAAGGAAATTGGAGGGCACAGGCTCAAGCCTGAGCAGGAACGTGGTTTTGATAACCTTGTAAAATGCATCTTGCTTTGGTTTGGGGTGAATGCCAACTCTTCAAAGTTTTTAACGTAAAAAGGTAGAGACCTCGAGTTCTTCAGGTATATTTGAATATAATATTCAAATGTATTTGAGGTGCCTCTGAGAAGTGAGACCAATTTCAACCAACAGACCAAGACAGAAGACTATAACTTTGTTGTGAAAATAGGCAGGCTTGCTGTTGGGTTTGTGTTCTTAGTCCTAGAATGAGAGCTTTGTTTGTCCTATCCAAAACATAGGTTAGTAAAATGTGCCAACTAAAAGAAGGAATCTAATACAGTCAGGGGAAGCAGAGTGTAGTTTATCTGTGGGCATGGGTGTGCCTCAGTGGGTGTGTGAGATTCCTGCCCTGGATTAAGGGAGATTGTGCTTCTTTTGGACCTGGAGGAAATGACTATAAATGCAGTGAAGGGCTGAAGAATAGGGAGGCAGTGAACACATTTAAGATTATCTTTTGGGTTTGTTTTTTGTTTCATACACCACATTAAAATAGCCCAGATACAAAAGCTGAGTTTGAAAAAGCACACTAAAACTGGAATACAGACTGCTGAAATGTTGAGGTTGAAAAGTGTGCTAAAGCTGGAATACAGATTACTGTTTGGAAGAGGGAACTTGCAGGAATTTGTAGGGGAGGAGAAGTCTGTAAGCTAAGAAACAGGCAAAACCAATAAGACTTGATAGTCTTCCCAGGTTATAAGGGAAAAATATTATCACACAGAAGAGAGATTAGTTGGTGATGCTGCAAGTCTAATGGTTTTACGACACCATGAAAAATCCTTGAAGTAAAGATGCACAACCCTGGGAGGCTTTTCCTTCTCCAAATCAGTGGGGAAATGTGTGTACAAATCCATGTGTGGATCATGTTCTTCTCTTCCTTCACAGCCAAAGGGGCCCCAAATAACCCAAGTTGTTAGAAAATGGAGTTTCTGCTGGCTCACTGCTCTCTGTGACCCTTTTCCCCTCACTCGATGAGAATTCAGAGAAGTTTTCTGATAGTCCTAAATGAGAGATGACCTTGATGGCCAGCAGGTACAGCTTCAAGAAGAATCATGGAAACTTAATGACTTCATGTGTGTGTTTTTTCTACATCAGATCTGAGAATTAACTATAATAATCTTTCGCATGGGGTGTCCAGTCTGTGATCTGAGCAACGAAGTCAAATCCATTTGTTTTGTTTTAAATTTCATTTTGAAGCTGGCAGCCACTGTGTCTTCAGCCAAGGTGATGCTTTTCGATGCTGTACATGTGATTTCTGTCCCCACAGTGCAGGTACCACATAGTCCTGCGAGGTGATGAGTGGCTTCCGAAATGGGCTGCAAAAATCATCCTGCTGTTGTAGCAGTGGGTGAGGACCGAGTTAGGCATTTTGGTGTGGTGGTGGTGATGATGGTTACTGCAGCACTAGCAAGGCAGTGGCTGGGGGAAGAGGAGAGCTCATGATGAATTTTAGGGAGATGAAGGACTTGATCAGGACTGTCCTGTCTGGTGATGCTTAACTCCACAAACAGGCTTAGCTGAACTATCATGCTAAAAATCTCGTGGGTGGGAGCTTGAAGCAGATTTGGACAGTTCTCAAAGACCAGTCCATTCACTGATATCTGAAATTCTTTCCTTCAAAAACAATTTTCAATACAAGTATTCTTATTCTTCAATCTGACTCTTGTGTTGGAGTACTAACAAAAAGGAGAGGGTTATCTAAGGGCCTGTAAGTTTTTTCTTTGTTTTTTTTTCAAGAGGGAGTATGGTGTAAGAGGCCTCAGAGGACTTGCTCTGACGGAAGGAGATACCCTTTGGAAGAGTCCTCTGCTCTGCAAGCTTAATCTTTCTCCACAATACTTAACCTGTCTAGTAGGAGAAGTCTTACAACTCTTTGCCTTCTCGCATGTTGCTACATCTCCAAAGAAAAGTACTGTCCTTTTTGAAGCAATTTAAAGACTACTAAGCATAGTTGTTGCCATATGTTGTACTACTGGGTTAAATTTAGTTGGAAGGCTGAAAAAAAGAAACAGGTTGTCTCACCCAGGCAATCCCATATGTTGATTAAATAGCTTGAGCTGCAAGTGCTGTTCTGTGTCTATCTATCAGTGTCTGCCTAGATCGCCAATGGTTCAACCTAATGCCAAAGAGGATCCGGTGTGCTTTCTGTTACCTATTAATAGCAGATAACTTGTATATGGCGATTCCTGTTCTGGTCAGACGTACTGTCCATCTTGTCCAATAGCTGGTATATGCTGTTACTATGGAGTATTATTCATAGCCAGTGTCATAAAATAACTGTTCCTGAGGGGGCACATCTTCATGGTTCCCCTTTGGAAAGGTTGATTTACATGCTGAAATAGTAGGGAGCTCGTCTGTGTACACGTGCATCCTTCTGCTGAGCCCAGTGTGCTATGATGGACAGACGGGGTCAATGGCCAGTCAGCTTTTCATCCTCTACTGATACCAAAGGGAGTTTTTGTTTGTCTGTCTCCTGTGTGCCCGGAATTCTCTTCACGAACATCCCTAGCCTGGAAAGTAATTCTGGTGATGCCTGTATAACTCTGTTCAGTTTGCCTGAAGGATGGAGTTTATCCCCACCACAGTATTACATTTCTATTCCAACTTTTATCCTTATTTTGGAAAGTTGTTTAGTCAGTTGATGGGAGGGGGAGTCACAGCTTATCGAGACATGATATTTTTGGAAGTGAGAGAGAGGAGGTTGTAGTTATTTGGATTGCTTCCTTGAGGCTGCCAGATTGATTTTTCTGAAGACTGTACAAGTGCAGGCAGAACTAGTGTTTTTTAAGAACATGCTTACTTCTCTTTTACGCAATATTAAGAAACTCTTCCAGCGCAGGAAAGTACTGTGCCCATCCAGAAGTCCAAGAAATCACAGCACAAGTGCATTCATTGCCCCTGGAAAGAAGGTAGTGCACAATGCTGTTTTGGAAACCTGTCTCAAGTAGTGCAGAATCCTCTCAATGTGTGGTTACTCATGCTCAATGAGCCACAGTCCTTCAAACAGAAGCAGTAATATGAAGAAATAAAATATTAAGGAAATTGAAGTTCAGTGTCATCACCGTGTTAATCAAAACCACCCTGCTATTTAGCGCAAGAACTGCTGAAACAAAGTAATGGACTCATCAATATGGATTTCATTAATTTACAAATGATTCCATCAATACTTTGCTCTTTGATATATTCATTTTATCCAGTTCATTTGTTATGTAGCTGTTCTTTCCCACCACAGTCTCAGCATTCCGTATGAGGCAACTTGCTGTGGCAAGGCTCAGTTTTTCAGCATGTTTGCTCATTGCAGGTTTGCAAGTGAAGTATACAGGTTGTGGTGTATAGGCCTCAAGTTTGGGCTTGCCTATCAAGAATTCCTGGGAGAGCCCCAGGAATCCTTCTAGGAAGAGCAAAAGAGAGTTTCTAAGTCCATTTTAATTAAAGTTTTTATGTTTTGGTTGGCTGAGGGTTCAGCAGATCTGCACCTCTGAGCACGTGGGAAGCAGTGGCACAGGCTGACAGAAGAGGTTTGGGGGTGCTCCCCTCCCAAATCCTGCACTCAGGCTGCACACTCTTCCCTGCTGTCCTCTTCTTGCTCCTCTTGTCTAGGCAATATCCCTGAGGTGTCTGTCAAGAGGAGCAGTGATACTAAAACCTTCTATTCTTCAGATAGAGTTGATTTGCAGTATCTGTGGGGTTGAGGAATGTCAAAGTCCTCTTGCTAAAGCTCTCCTCACAAAGGGGGTGTTAAGTACGTCAACTATTTAAGGAGAGCTTAAGGTCCCGCTGTTGTGGTTACCTTCAAGAAATCTCATGTGTAAAAACCAGCCAACCAAAACCAACAACAACAAAAAAAACCACCACCACCACCAAAACAAAAAAAAAACCCCAGATGTTCACGCAACTTTCAGAGTTGTTATGGGTTGGACTGGATGCTGTGTGACTTCTGAGTAGCTGCTCCCGGACTAGTTGTTGTTGATGCAAAGATTAAGTATGAAATATAAGTTGATATATCATAAATGTTAGCCCATTCTCCATATTCCTAGGTCCTGTCACAACTTTGGTTTACAAGAACAAACCTTTTGATTGTATTGTGGGGTGGGTAGCAGCTTGAAGAGGCTGTGTGAAGGAGTCACTGCTTTGCTGTGTTTTGGAGAACTGCAGTGCCTGGCTGAATCAAAAACTTTTGCAGGTTGCATAAACCATTTGGTATGGAATGGCACGAAGTAATGAAGCGCATTGTGAAATATTAATGTAGAACTTAAAATCTTGCTTTAAATGCTTGTTAAACTTTAATTGCAACAAGCATGGTTTAGACACCTCATTAAAATGTTAAAACTTGATGTTCGGAGTGTGAGTTCAAGCAGGAGAAGATTATCCTGATTATCCTGAAATATGCATGCGAACAGGATTTCCCCTGCCCTTCTCCACCTTCAGAACAGCAGGGAGTAAGCATCAGAAAGTAAAGTATGACATTAGCAGTGCCAGTTACAGGCATCTGCATGGACCGAAGTCACTAGGTTGATATCCATAAAAGAGCTTGCCCCAGGAAGTAAGAAGCAATTGCTCATCACCCTCTGCTTAATGGGTGCCATAAATCTCTCTGACCCAATGAAAGCTGCAGAGCACAAGAAGAACTTTGATTCTGTAACACAGTTAGAAGGTTCAGCATGAGAGTGAGGAAATCCCAGTCCCCACTCCTGGGATTTGTCCCTGTATTTTATCCAGCTGTGATGAGTCAGGCAATTTACCTTCCAACATGAAGCTCATCCCTGTCAGATGAGTGGTGTCACCAGGGGACTACAGAGTTAGTCACCTTATGGGTCTTATCTGTGGTCATTTTACAAGCTTCTTGGCTTAGCCAGGCACGACACTTTTCCTTTAAAGTGTTGTCAATGGCATGGCACCATTTGAAGTAATGCATAATCCTTCATGTAGGCTCTGAAGGACTGTATGTAGTGATTGACTTGGCAACACTTTGGAGTGCCCCATTTATGATTGGACTTGATGATCTTGAGGGTCTCTTCCAACCGAAATGATTCTGTGATTTGCAGCTCCGTGGTCAGTGTCTCTGATATGGACAACTTGAGCGCTGTGGCGTACATCTCTTAGAGGGCCTTTTGCTCTTGGTTAGTTGGGCTAATTCCTCAACAATGCATGCAGCAGCACTTATAGTTCAGTGGCACTGTAAAACAGGTAGTCCTCTTCATTTGATCCTAAATCCTAATCACTTAAAATAAAGAATTTTTTTAAAAAAATATCCCTAGCGCATTGCAGAAATGACTATTCCAAAGCAGTGAAGAGCCTCGGGCTCATCAGGTGCAGGCTTCTCTCACTGCAGTAGTTTTCTTGGTGTAAATTATAAATGCAGTCATGTCAAACAGCACCATATTATTGGACTGCCTTGCAGTACTGTGTGTGTGGGTGGGAAGGCAGAAATGAGCAGTAGCCCCCTAAGAGGAAGTCCCTGGCTACACATATGGAAAACCCCATTATTACCCCTTTGTAAGCCAACTTTTCTAAGGTAGCTATGGGAACCTTATTTCAAAATGAGGTAATTAAATGTTTTTCATCATTCTGCATTTCAGGTCAGTTTTCACTTACTTCACTCTTCCTTTCTGCTGTCTCTTAACAGTTTTCCTTTGCAAGTTTGAGGTCTCAAATGCTAGAGAAGAATGTCTGTCTTTTATTGTCATTTTTTTTTTAAATCAATGCACATTAAAGTCTCTGTTCCTTTTAGTAAACATTTCCACTACCCAGAAATTTAAAACAACTTTTGCCTGGGAAACCAGAGACAGCTTCTCTGAACTGTTTAAAGCTAGTGCTGCTTGCTTGCTTGTTTTTCACCAGATCCTCTCCATCCTCCAGGTGTCTTTTTAACAGAAGAAGCTGAAACCATCTCCGAGGCATCACTAGCCTACCATGCAGGGCGCTGGAGCTTGTGGAGGCTTTTATACCATAATTAACTTGCAGATGTTTAACATGAAAATTTTATATGTGGATCTGAATGTGGAATCATTTACCATCTGTAAATAAAACAAGGACAGGGCTTTGCAATAATAATGAGACTCATTAGTCAAAAGAAATGTGAAAATCTGAAGCAGATGTCAGAGATCCTTTTGTGGCGCTGCTAGCAAAGTAAATCAACTCAGCTGCACAGGTGCTTAGAACAACAAGGACATAGGAAACAGAGAACTTTGGTTTCTCTCTTAAAATAAAGCCAACATTAACTGCAAGCACAAATTGCGGTGCCTATTTTAGTCAGTATAAACCTGACTAGTAGACCACCTGTAGTCTCCTCGGCACAACAGTGAGGCAGTAAAGGCTGCTGGCCCTGCATCACATCTGAAACACTTGAAATGACATGATCCTACGTTTTCTTCGGTTTCTCTAATGCTACAAAGATCATACTTCTGAAGCTCTGATAGCACCTTTGAGGTAATTAGAGGTGACTGATGTTACACAGAGCATAAAAGGACTGGGATTTTTCCACATTACTTACCACATCAGTTGTACTTTTGAAGGGAATGGTGGACTTCTGAAAATTTGATTACTACAGGCAAAGCAGATAGTGACCTGTGGGGATAGAGCCTCAGCATTAGTTAAAAGTGAATATGCACAAGATAGACCAGAGACCATGTTTGAGCAGTAACAATAGATAGCAAATCATAAATGAGCCAGTGAAATGGTAATTATTACGGTTATAAGAAAAATAATATAGATCTGTCTGATCCTGCCTAAATACTTGACAAGTGATGCTAAGGCAGCCCAGAGAACAGAGTATTCATCTCTTCCTGCCTCCTCCCTGCCAGAGCCTCTAGAATAGGGACACAGATGAGAAATTAAGCAGAAGATTACAGCCACTTTAACGACAGCAAATCGTGTTCCCTAGAATGTATGTAGATGGTTACTGAAGCTTCATTTTATGTTCTGCTTAATCTCTCATGTAGCCTTGTAGAGACCCTATAATTTTTGTAACTGTTTGAAATATTTCAACACTCCTTCTAAATTAAGACAGCAAATTGTACAGATAATCACTGGAAGGCTATGTACTATTTTCCTTAGATTGTCTACATAATATTTGCTTTAAAGTTTTCATATTTGCTAGTTTATGAAAAAGGGACATTATGCTTTCCTATTATGTACAAGCCTGTTTCTTGCAACTAAGGCAATGTGAACACGTTTCCATTTTTTGTCCAGTTATTTATTGTAGTACATTGTTTTAAAAAGCTGTTACTGAATAATTGAACATGTCTCCAACTATGCTTTCAAATGAATGTTATTGCTAATGTGTGAAAAGTAACAGATGCCTTAGGTTAGCTGCTATCTTAATGTTCTTTGGGAGAAAGGTGTAATTCCATACAGTGCGCCTAGGTATGCCTCACTTTTTTGGTCCATAATTTTTTATTTCCCTTGTTCTGAGAGCTGCCTTTAACATCTCTAGTCTACTTGGGCTATGTATTTGGTTGGCTTTGTTCCTATGACTGGATTTCTTTTAATATAGCTGACTTATGTTAGTTCATATTTCCATAAAGAAGGATAATGAGCTAAAACTGAGTCATTTTTTACTTTGAAAAATTAAGTAAAATTTGGCATACGGAATTTTCTGGTTTGGATGAATGTTTCAATGAAGCTGTTGTGTTACCTCCGCTGTTCAACTCGTCATCTTGCTGCGCTCCGTTAAACAAAACGACAGCTACAGGAAACATATGGTTTCAGTTTTAGCAGCACAGTGTGTTAAACAATTCACGATTTGTGTTCTTAACCTGTTTATTGAGCCTGATTTTTAGTTGCCTCCATCAGTAGGGTTTGTTTGTTCTAGGGTGGCTGGTGTCAGGCTTCCCCTTGCCAATTTATTGGCGGGGCACTGCGTCTGTTTACAACACAGATGTCTGTTTCCTACAATACAGTCATACAGTTCCCATTCAAACTGAGCTTTTTTTTTTAAAGCCGTTTGAATGTTTTTAATATTCAAGCCCATTGCAGTCTCATAACTTAACCTACCAGCTGAAGTGAAGGCTTTTAAATGAGACTCTTCACTGCCGTTCCTATGGTTACACTGGAACAGAAACCTGCTAAATAGGAGCCAGCAGGGCACAGAAAATCTTCTATTAACAGTTGCTGTCATTACTGCAACTTTACAATTTCCAATTTCTTTCATTTTCTTTATTTTCTCTTCAAGTGGAAGCGTATCTTTCTGAGGATTAGTGGCTGCTACTGTTGGAAAACAGTAGCTAGAAAATGATGGAGACAGACCCCCTGGAAACAGGGTTTTGTTCTGCTTGCAAGTGCATTTCCCTCCCCACCCCCTCTCCCTTCTATCATAGTTAACTTAAATTGCAAAGTGCTCTTTATGTGTGATTCTAAGAGATAGTTCCTGGGTTAGCTGTAGGTGACTTGCATGCAAACTACAAACCATCGTCAACATACACGTTCACATCAGATTGTAGGAGTAATAGGTGGTATGTTAACTGCTACTGTGGGGAATAATACATATTTAAAGCAAACAACCAGCAATTCCTTGAGCACTGGAATGAATGGAGCCTGGGTCTCCTGCAGATCTGCCTTGTGCATGATTGATTTTAACCATTTGAGAATGAGCACGAGCCATTCCTCGCAGCTGGGGCATTTTGTGGTGTTGCCATCACGTCATGTCTCGGCTGGGGAAAGCCCACACAGCAGCACTGGTGGGGACCTCTGGTCTCCTTCTCCCATTCTCATCCCTATCCTACTCCCACCTCTGGCAGAGGAGTCTCCCCATTTGCCCAGCTTTGCCATCTGTTTTTGCTGACACAAGAGTATCTGTTCACGGCTGCAGTCCCTGGATGCTCATCCCTCAGGCTCCCTGGAGATGTGGGGAAGGGGGTGTCAGGGCACCAGTATGCCCTTGTCTGGAGGTTGGAGAGGGCTCCAGGGCAGGGCCTGGAGGGGTGCAAAGGTGGACTTGGCAGTCAGTGATGGGTCTGCCTGATGTTTCTCTGGACCCTCCCTGTATCAGTGAGAAGCTGGTGCAGCCTCTCTCCATCTCTGCAGGATGGTGCCAAGCAGGCAGCCGGCGGCACTGGCCCATGTTGGGTCTGCCTGGAGCTGCCTGTCCCTAGGACCCCCTTCTTCTGCCTGACTTGCCCTGGGCAGCAGATTGATATGTCACTTCTGTTCTCTCGCTGCCACTGGTGGACACAGTTTCCACTGGAGAGCAGGGTGAGTGGTAGCTGCAGGAGGGCATGTTACCTGTTACCTGCTTGGGTACTGGCATCCCAGGGCCCGTTCTGGTTCCTGTTTAAAAGAATTGCCCTTGTGAAAACAGCCCTCAAGCCCTGTGGCATGAGAGGTGTCTGAAGTCAGATTTTGTAACGCAAAAAGCCCAGGGTAATCAGGCATCCATATAAATAACACTTGAGGACCCATTAAAACAGGAGAATGTTTATTCTAGCTGCTTTCTGGATACGTGAGTTTCCCTTGCTTTTTAGATTATTGTAAAGGATGGATAGAAGACAGTCGTAAAAGAGGAGCAAATAAAATCAGGCCATAATCACATAATGCAAGCTTGCTTTCTCTTCGGTAATGTAGTTTATGACTCAAGTCATGTACAATTTTAGGGTTGTCAAACCAAAGAAAAAAGTAAAGAAATATGGAGTTGTAACAGAAACAGTTTGGGAGGGACTGAAGGGAAAGTGGCAGGACTAGAAATTGTGAATTAGAGATCTACTTCCTGCTTTGAATAATTTTAAGCTGTATTACATAGGATGATGCCTGCTGGAGTTTGTATCTCGATAGTAAAGTGTCCGCTATACCTGGGGCCAGTGGGGTTAGAAATAGTGATGAACTGTTGGGCCACTGGGAGGGTAAGCAGCAAAGCAACAATCTGTAGCAACACATACATATTTTTCAGTCACACTTTGTGATTAATTAATTGCTTTTGGTAGTGGATTCTGCTCTTTGAGTCAGCAGCTCTGCTATGACCTGTGGTTGTTACCTGGCTCCTGGGTTGTAACTCCTTGGGGGTTCAGGTGCCCTCACTCCCTGTCCTACTGCTGCCAAGGAGCCACCTGGCTGTGTCCTACCATTTGCCACCCGTGAGTGGCCACCTTCTTTGCACTGCGCTGGTTTCTCCAGGATTTCTGGAGGACGTAAGGTCTGGCACAGTGATGGTGCTCCAGTGCCCTCATGTCTGGGGTAGCTACCCTGAAGAAAGGGAATTTCTTGTGTTCATCACTTGACCTGAAATCTCTGTTGTGAAGCAGCTTGAGGTAAGCATAAAAGATTTTTAATCACAAGATTGAAATGCGGACGACACAGTTGCAAAGTTGAGAAACGCTCATATGGGTGAACAGAGATGAAAGCAAAACTAGACCTATGGTCTCTTGGGACTACTTTCTGCCAGCCAAATAGCTGTCTGTTCCTCCTTTCTTTGGAGATCCTTAGGTCCCTTTAACACCCCTGACCTCCCCAGGAGCCGGTCAGTTGTGTGCTGGTCTGGCACCTGGCTGAGCATTACATGCCAGAGGGCTGATGGCAAATCCCTAGAGTTTTCCATATGAACCTTATAAATTTACTTGTGTGTAACCATGATCAGTGCACCTTGCACACTGTGAAGTTTCACTGTCTAAAGCAATGACAGTTAAAGTCTCTCAGGGCGACTTATGCAACTTAGTCATAAGGAATAGCATATCAAAGACATTAACAGAAACTCATTTGACTGACTGTTCTCTGAGGGCTGATGGAATGACGAACGTGCTGCTCATCCTGTGCTGGATCCGAGATTTCTGCTAAGCTTCATCTGTAATAATCTTTTGGTGGAGGTGAATTTCCAGCACTGGTCTGGTAAATAACTCTCCCATGGTAAATTTACCGAACCATTTAGTGAGTGTTGCTGGCTGCTAAGAGGCTGGCCATTTTCCCCAGTCTGCTACTTCCAGGGAAGTGAAATTATTGTTCCAGAAGCTGGTGGCTTATTGGTGTTCATCCTGAGATGCTTAAAATGTCCTTCAGTCTTAGATACCGTTATCTTCATGTAAACACATTAAGCCTTGAAGATAAAATGGGGAACTTCAGAAGAGCTGTTAACTGCATGAATAAATTCTGAATGCAATATTAGTAATACTTCAGTCTTGTCAATATATAGACAAATAAAAGTTCACTTTGTACTTCCTCCACACTTCTGTGTCCATTTTTGTCTCTTAACAAAGTTTTTTTTTTCTTCTCAGTATCATCAGTAAGACTGGCTTTTTCTTTTCCCTGTATGTAAAAGCTGTCTTTTGAATGGCCGATGAGGGAAAGTTGTATAGATTGTGACCGAGACTTGTTTCTGCATGGCCAGGTTCTTGTGCACTGAGTTCCCCAAATGGCTTAAAATACAGAGTTCCTTTGGTCTGCATCTATAATAGATGCTGAGGACTACTGGGAAATATCAATTTCTTCTGTTTCCCTGCTGGGCAAGATGTAAGTCTAAGATGGGCTAGCAAAGAGCTTAGTAAAATTCCTTCTTTTGGCAGGATTTTGATGGAAGTTGCTTGTGGGGATGATGAAGTAGCACCTAGTAGCTCTGGGAACCTTGTTGTGATTGAGAGCCCTACTCTGCCCTGCAAAGGGTGATGTGCTTTCTTCCTCTACAGGTACACAGATAATTGGAAGATGCTGTTTATTGCCAAAGATAGCTCCCAAAGTCCTTCAGGCGTGTGCTTTATTTGTTCTTAATAAGATGGAGAAAGGTGCTACCTTTTCAGCCAGGGTGCTACAGTTGTCATGGAACTTGGGTGCCATACCTGAGTAGAAAGGAGAGACATCTTTTTTTAAAATCAGTAGGATGCAAGAAATTAGGTTGACTAAGCTTCATGTCTGACTGGTTAAGTTTGGTTAGTTGATGTGAAACAGAAGTTCTGTAACCTCTCATAACCTAAAAAAGGTTAATTGATGCATTTCCTGACACTTTCAAAGATAAAATTTCCTCTACCCTACCTCAGCCTTCCTTCCAGTGATCTTGAACAGAACTACCTGAAGAGATTATTTTGTTTTCCTTCCTTTGCTCTTTCTGCTGTTGAAGAACATATGGGACCCAAATCCTGTTAACAGGAAAAAAAGATCTTTTTTTTTTTTTTTTTTTTTAATGGACTTCATTATTAAGCTGACATATTGCTCTGTTGGAGTGTAGCCTATATGATGTGAGCCTAAAATAAGTAGTATCTTTATGAAGTTGCCTGTAGTTGCTGGGATCTCCTTTGTTGGCTAGACACATCACTTGGGAGATCCCACCCAGAGCCTTCTCCAGGGCTGTCTGGATGCCAGTCCCTCCTCTCACACCATTACTTGAAGGCTGGTTATGGGGATCCCCATGCACGTGAAGCTGGACAGGGAGAATACCCCAGCAGTGTTCGTGCATTGACTGAAAATCCTGGGCCACTGGGTTATGTTTGAGATCCTTCTTGCATTTCTCCTTGTATTGTACTAATGATGCACTTCCTTTCTGTGGAGTAAGCCAGTTTGGGTTGATATCGCCTGTTCTGGGAGGTGGGAGAGGGAAGTTTAGACCAAATCTCTCTCCATTCCAGCAAGTAAAAAAAAACCATATTGAACAAATCTTTCATGCCTGAAGTGTTCTAGCTCTTATGCCATGTAAAAGCAGATCCTTGCTGTTCCCTTAGCAAGGTGCTTTAGCTGCATTTTGTGGGGACACTCTGCTTGTAAAACACTTGAAGGTTGCTTGCTGAATCAGGCCATTCAGGGACTGCAAACGAGGCAAAGTGATGCCTGAACTATAGCTGAGGTGGGCAGGAGCTGTTTCTCTGGCAGCTGAGGAAATGTGATGGGAAGGAGCACCCTGCAGAGCCGGAGGTGCCCAAGGAATTTTCAGTCTGAAACCCGAAGTTACTTCACAAATCCATAAACCCCCCAATCAATGACCAGCCAACGCTGCTGGTGCCAAAAGCCAAGCTTTCCCTATATATAGAAGGAAGATCCTATGGTGGTGTATCCACTTTTGGATATGGGTTTAAAGTTTTTTTTCAAAGACCAGAGAGCTCAGCAGTATTACTTTTCCATTAAATCCGTTTTGTAAAGAGCCTGAGTAATACCAGCCTTGCTGACAAGCAGTTCACGTGCAAGCATTGCCTCTGTGCATGTGCTGTCTCTGGGAAGGTGATGGATTCTGTAATTCATGTCAAGAGTTCTGTGCATCATTCTGCAAACAGAGGTGATGCTTAAGATCAAATCGATAGATCACTCCTGAGCAGGAAACCTTCCAAACAGGATACCCTCTGCATTTTAAAAACAAGCATCATAGCTAATACTGGTATACAGGTACTTACTGACAGCATGCTGATTAAGGGCATCTTATTTTAGAAACCTTTGTAGATTTATAGATGCTCTTTTGAGCATCTCTGAGGTTGGTGAGTGTCTTTTATATGCGGGGAGTCAGGCCATAGTAGCCCAACATGCTCCCCAAGGAGGGGAACACGGAAGTGTATGCTTAAGTGATGACAGGAGTATCCCTTCAGACTACACCAACAAACAAAAGACCTACCCTTAACCTCTTGCTATTCAGGCAGCTTCTGCAGCTATGCATAATGCAGTTTTAGCTGAACTATGTTATCAAAAAATAATTTGTTTTTTTTTTTATCATCAGATTGAATCTTTCTCGTCTCTTCCCTCTTCTTCTATTTCCCTATCTCTAAACAAGGAGCAGCAATCATCTAAATGAGTCTTTACGAATACTGTGTCTCTCAATTTTGATGCATCTTAATTTTAGTTATTTTCTGTAACCTAAACAATATATTGCCAATCTTAATGGTTTTGCACCTGAAAATCATCTGTCCTTAAATATGTACCAGAATGAATTTAGAAAACAGGTTGAGTTTGTCTTTGGCAGCAGCCTGTACATGTCTGTGTGCTCAATAAGCTTTATGTTGCTACCCAGTAAAAGCATTTTAAGATAAGTGGATAAATACAGATTGTTTCCAGTCGTTCAGCATAGGAGAAAATCAGGACTGTAGGAAGATGTGGTAGTGAGCACAGAACCTTAAGGGCACAGCAGGGTGGGGGCGTTTATGAAGGCTGGAGGTTTCTTCCTTCATAGAGCTGGATGAAAAGAGAGGGAAGGGGGAAAATATGCACCAAGTGTGCACTGACTCTTTCTCTGGCTCTGAAAAAACCTGAGGACATTCTGTTTGTAATCTTTCCCCTCAAATCCTTTATTTTTAAAACTATAGCTCTTACCTGGGGGGGGTGGGGAAGAGGTGTAGTGTTTCACTTTACACAAAGCTTTTGCTTCCCCCGTGGCTTATTTGTAGCCCAAATGATGGGGCCTGACCAAGCCGCCTCTCGCACCTTCAGAGCCAGGTTGGCATCCCTGGCTTTTAGGATTTGCTCTGTCCTTCTGTCTCACGCTGGGCTAATTTAGCCTCATCTTGGTAAACAAGGAAAGGGTCCTTATTCAACAGATTTGAGCTGGAGTGACTGCAGCTGTCGTCTGGCCTGTGCGCAAACCAATTTTGTTCATTCCCTTGCCTGGCAGGAAGCCCGCACCAGAATTGTGTCGGGACTAATCAGCATTAAACCAATGTCGGGAGGGCTGCAGCGGGCTGCCCTGTAGCAAGGCAAGAGCAGCAAGGCTGTTCAGGAGGGATTAGTGTTAAGTCCTGCCCGGGTTGCAGCTGCGCAAGGAAAGGCACCGAAACTGTACAGAGTATTTTCCTTGGGCCTTGTTGTTATGAAAGTCCCTAGCCAACTGCCAGAAAAAGTGGCTTAACAGTGAGAAATCAGCATGTATGTGTCCTTAAATATAAAAGCAGGAGAAGGTGCAGTGTCCATGGAGCTGAAATATCCAGGAGATACAGGTGGTGCCTTTGAACACGCTGGGCTTTCTTCTCCTGGAAAGGCAGGGAAGCATGAAAAAGTTCAGTGTGTGGTCTCCAGCCAAAGGATGATAGTGATGTTCCTGCTAGTCTTATTTTATACTGTAATAGATGCATTAGTACTAAACAACATGAAGGATGAGAGGTGGAAATATTTCTGAGAGGGGACCTGAGGCTTGGCAAGGGATGATTCACAGCTCTCATGCTTCACAGTCACTGTTTTTCTGCCTGGTATTTACACTGCAGATTCAAGAGTGCCTCCTGGTTTGCACTGAAAGCATTAAATCGGAGAGAGGCCAACATATGCTTTTTCACTCCAAAGATACTGAAATGTTGATATCATACGTTGCTCTCCTCTCCCTGCAGCTATTGAATTGTCTTTGCAGTTTTTAATGTCAAAAATTATTTCTGCCTCAGTCCTGAGCAGCACAATTTAGCTTTGATGTTGATCCTGCTTTGAATGGGGGCTTGGACCTCCAGAGGTCCTTTCCAGCCTGGTTATTCTGATCCTCTGGTTTTCACAGGTGCATGTTTTAGACAATTCTCTGCCTAAAATTCTCCATCTTCCTCTCAGCTCTGCTAGGGGGTCTGTCTGTTTGTGTATCTGCTCAGCATTAGTCATCCCTTCCCTGAATGTAGCTGTAACATTCATTGTATAATTACATAAAATTGGTATGCTCCTGTATTATCCACAATGGGCACAGCCATGCTCTTAAATGCCTTTTAGGCCCCCTAAGCCTCTAGGTAAATCTGCATCTGCCTAAATTTACACATCAAAACTCTTTTCTAGTGCAAAGCTAAGCCCAAATGAACTTTTGAACTGAGTCGCTGCCACATGTTAAGCATGTTGTCATTGTTGAGGAAGCTCATTTAGGGGGAGCAAGCAGACCTTATGGTCTAAGATGCCCCAATTAATTATAAGCTACAGAACATAAGAAATCCTTTTTCTAAGGGAAAAATCATTAGCTACAAACCTGTCTGAGATGAGTCAACAGAGACCCAGGAACAGATCTGCTTTCTGAGCACTCTCATTGTTAGAAAAATACATCAGGTCTCTGTGAAGAAGGGACCAAAGTCTCCAGCCTTGCCCTGTGCTGACTCATATGTGAGAGATCAGCTGTGGAGACCTTGGCGAGACTGCGTTGGGCGTGAGGGTCTGATAAGGTGCAGCACTGTGTGACCAGAGCTCCTGTGAAACCTGAACGCCCTCTCTGCTGAGGTCTCCTCGGGTGGCATCTGACAATGTGGAGCATTTGGTGGATGTGAGGTTATTGATTAGGCAGAAGACTATTGGCTACTAGCAGTGCTTTCTGAAACACTGCTTTCCTAAAGGTCTGTTTAGCCCGGAGAACAGAAGGCTGAGAGGGGATCTCCTCAATGCTTATAAATATCTCAAGAGTGAGTGTCAAGATGATGTGACCAGACTCCTTTCAGGGGTGCCCAACGATAGGATGAGAGGCAACAGGCACACACTGAAACACAGGAGGTTCCATCTGAATATGAGGAGAAACTTCTTTACCTTGAGGGTGCCAGAGCACTGAACAGGCTGCCCAGAGAGGTTGTGGAGTCTCCTTCTCTGGAGACATTCAAAACCCGCCTGGACACATTCCTGTGTGATCTGCTCTGGGTGAACCTGCTTTAGCAAGGGGGTTGGACTAGATGATCTCCAGAGGTCCCTTCCAACCCCAACCATTCTCTGATTGTGTACAGGGAAGTGAAATGGTTTTGGGGATGTACTTAAGTGAGAGTAAAAAGTTAAAAACCAGCCAAACAAAATCAAACTAAAAAACCCCTTAATGTTTTGAAAACTTGTTTTCTAGCTAGGCAGTAACAGAAATAGATGGGCTTTCAAAGTAGCCTTCAATGCACAGGTTTGAATAGACATGGAAATGGTTGGTCCCCACAGGTATGTATGGAAATTAGTTATGAACCTCTATAACTCTGCTATCTCTGATTTTTATTTTATTTTTTTTTTGCTGGGCCAGTCTTGGGTGAGAGAAACCTGGCTGGTGTGGAAGCTCTGCCCTCACTACCGGTGGGGAAGGCTGGGGAGCAGTTGGTCCCTCATCACCCTCACCTCCTGCACTGCAGAGCAAACTGGACCTTGCAGTACAGAGCACATCTCCTCTCAGGTTTCTCCTTTGTCCTAGCCATCTTCTAGCAACATCCTAACCTGCCCTGTTTGTGCTAATTATATGTCTCATTCTTTCCATGACAAAAGCGATCAAAAATAGCTGCTTTAAAGCGGGGAGGCGGGGGGAGCAGGCAGTAACAGAAACTAGATTTGCTGTAACCCAAGCCCCCTTTTATCTTCTTTCCTTAAATATTCTTATTTTTTCATAAACAAATTATCATGTTTTCTGAGTCTCTGGTTCTTCAAAAGTGACTTTCCCAAATGCAGTGTTATACTTGGATTCTGGGGGCCTGTTTTTCATGTTTAATCATCTGCAGTGTGCTCTGCTGACGGCCAGTGGCTTCAGGCTGTTTCCTTGAAATTGCTACCTCTTACCATTTCTAGTGCAAGAGGTTGTTTTGTTTTTTTAATCTGAGGCATTTGACAAGTTTGAGCCCCCTTCCTGTGGGAGCACAGATGGCAGCTAAAGGGATGCTGGAACAATTTCATCCCTACCTTGGTGATGACAGACAGGGTTTCAGGAGAGAGCGGTGAGCCTGTCTCTGCAAATGTTTGAACAGATCCCATGTCCTTGACAGATGTGGAAGGGATTTGATGATACCTGTGAGGGCTAGTGCTGTGTTCTGAGGTGTTACCTGCTTGCCCATGCTCTCCTGCTTGATTGTTGTGTCCAGGGCTCCCCTGCTGTCCAGATCTCAGTTTCTTGATTTCTAATGCTCTTATGGAGCTTGCAAATGTAATGTTAAACCAATCCCTTCCTAGTTTTCTGGGGGTATGGTTTTCTCTCTTCCCCCCTCCCCTGTACAAAACTGCAAATATAATGATTATCTACCAAAAGGTGATTTTTGCATTTGGTCACTTTTTTGAAATTGTGAGAAGATGTAAGAAGAAATAACAAGTAGCATTTTTAAGGCAGGAAAAGGTCTACCTTATGGGCCAGAGAGGCACCTTGATGTTCTAGACAGAGTTGAGGCCGTAAAGAAAGTGCTGGATAAGGCAAGGCTGAAATCCTATTGAGCCTGTCTGCATGATGTCCCAGCTGGAAACCCTCTCTTTCTGCAGTTCAGATTGCCCTGCAGCAACTCCCAAGCTTGTCCTGGAGGAGCAGAAGCAGCCAGAAGTGCCTTGTTGCCTCTTCTGCCTCAGGGCATCCTGTGAGAAGCACAGATCTGCTCTGCCTGTCAGGGAACTAATCATTCATCTTCCAGGAGAAGAGCTCTTCAGGAAAATTCGACCTGATGCAGCTCATTTCTCTATCTTAAGGACCCATGTGTGAGTTTCAAGTTTGGTATGTGTCTAGCTTGTATAGATGAGGGGTTTAAAGAAAGGGACGACTTGGGCTTCACATGTCTGAAGGTGCATCAGTTTCCAAGTTCATGATTTGACTTGGAAGTTTTGTTTTCTGAATAATGCTGGGGGAAAAAAAGCTGTGGTCAAAAGCTTTTCTTCTGCTTAAAATTATCTAATTTTATAATTAAAAAGAAAAACAAAAACCAAGCCTATGCACATTTATGCTTCTTGCTGTAGTGCACTGTTACTGTATTGCCTAGCTTTCCCTGGACCCTTTGTGAGCTAGATGGAGTGGTGCTTAAAAGTTCATTCTGTAGATGTGCAGTTTGTTTTTTCAGTTTTTGAGATGTTGTGATTTTTGTTGCATTTGGAATGTATTCCCTTGTTCCAGGTATCAGTGCCAGCATATGCAGTCCTCCTTCCTCCTCCTTTCCTTCACTTACTGTTTCCCACCCTCCTACAGTTTTTTACACAGATGTGATTAACTGGATGGAAAGATTAATCCAGCTGGGGGCTGAAAAGCAGCGTGTTCCCCTCTGTTCTTCATCCTTCCATCCCTCCCCCAGGTATCCTTCAGCTGGCTCAGCTCACTGGCGCGGTTCCCTGCTGGCAACGCCTGAGCTGATGAACCGAAAGCTTGGGTGCAAGGCTGGGAATGAGAAGAGGTGAGAGGAGGAGCTGCTTGTGATGCCTGAAGTATCACCACTGCTGGGTGTCTGCAGCTTCGGGGATCACCTGCCCACTGGGCTGCTAGCCTGCAGCTCACCAAAGGCCATGTGGACAATGAGTAGCAATGACAAAGATACAACCTGGGAATTGTGTTTGGGGCTGAGGTGATGCAGGCTTGGTGTATGTATTGTTCTATTGTAGCCACCGAGGTTAAAGCTTTCTCAGAAGAGCACAATTTCCAAAATGTTAAGTAAAAGAAAGGTCAAGGGAGGGGAAAAGCTGACCTTCTGTCAGGACAGAACATGTATTAAGTGCTTTTGCTTCTACACGTTGACACAAAGCTGTGATTAGACATATTTTCAAAGCAGAAAGTAAAAAGGCTTAGGAAACATAAGTTATTTTAGACAATGTTGGTTGTATGGCTTCTTCAACATGCCCTGACAGTTCAGGGAGATGAAGCAATGCTGTCTTTTTGCCCACAAAAGTGCAAAACTCTGTCAGAGAGTCCACCTGGATGACTGTTGCAGAGTCATGTGAATCTGTGTGTTATCATTTGGGTAGGGCGACTGCACTTTGACCTGAACTAGAGGAGGAGCTGTACCCATACAGGGCTCAGGTTTTGCTGCCATTCAGTCAGCTGCTCAAGATCTACCCCTGCGGGCTGCTTCCAAATCCATCATCTCTTTAGATGTAGAAGCAGCAATGGAGAGGTAGGAAGGTGATGCAGGCTAGTGCCATTGCAGGATCATTACAAGGCACATCCTCCACCCTCACCGCAAAGTGGAAAGTGTTGCTGACCTGAAAAACGGGGCTCAGCGCTGACCTGCAGCCTGAGCCAGCGTTGTTGGAAAGCACTGGTACAAGAAAGGGAGCAGGAAAAGTGAGGGTGATACCTAGAGAAACTCTCTAAAGGGTTAAGATCTCTGGGACAGGTGGCAAAAAAGATGTTTTCTTTCGGGAAGGATTAATCTTGGGAAAGGGTTAACCAAAAGCAGCTCCAGAACTGGTACTGCACTAGTTTAATAGCTGATTTAAAATACCCATTTCCTCAGGTTGTTTATAAAGTGATACTCTGATGCCACAAAATACAGATTCAGCTTGAAGTTTCATATTTCTGTATTAAAATAAGTCATATTCAGGCTGTCATATTGGTATAAACAGAGAATAAACCTTGCTGAATTCAAAGCCTGGGGTGGACTCATACTTTAACAAACAGCCTTTTTCAGAGGTAGGAGGAATGTATTTTTGAAGCTTTGTTGTTGTGGCTTATAAGTAAGCTTTGCTAGAAGTTTGAATGTTTTTAATTCTTTCACAACCCTTGAATTTGCAGCTGTAGGATGTTTGTGAGTGCTCGGATCCCTTTAATCTGGTGTACATACATACTCTTTGATTTCAAAGGGGAATTCTGTTCCCCACGTGCACTGCCTGTTCCTGTGATGACTCTGAGACCAGTCCCGTTGGACTGATTCTCTGTACATGTGTGAAGCCCTTGAAATATTCATTATATTCTGTGGTAATCTAATATTAGTGAATCACCTTACAGTAATTTATAAGAAGGTATTTTTTTTCAGCCTGACAATAAAGCTGCAGGCTTTATGTAAGTACATATCTAGTAATCCTTGTGCCCAGCTACCCTTTGCTTAGCTTATTGCTAAGTAAACTCACAACCATGTAACTGCTGAGATCTTCATCATTTGCTGTCACAAATATTTATAGTTTGGGTCTTTCCTCTTTTGTGTGCTTTCTATGTATCTCCCCCCAAAAAAGTCCTTCCTTAATGTAAATATTTAATCCAACCTGTTAACCTTTGCATTGAAGAGGTATCCATCAGGGATGCTCTCAGTTGATTTGCATCTTGCAGAATAAATCACCAGAAACCTGTCAAGCCCTGAACATAAATGCAAATGCCTGCATCTCTTTAATCTGGCATGTGTGTATCCTGTCTGATATGAGATGGGAATTCTAATCCCGTGGGAGCAATGCAGGAACCCCTGATGCTACTGCAGTGTTGTGAGGAATGATGAGCCAGCTGGCGTCCAGGTTTGAGGACCATCTTTATTGTTCCTTGGGCTATTTGGTGGAGCTGGGGAGAGCCCCGGGTGCAGGAAACAGACTTTGAACCTGTAAGAGAATGTTCCTGTCAGTTCACTCTCTTTGGGAGAGAGGGAGCATACACGTGTGTGGTTGGCAATACATTACACATCTGCTTTTTCCTACACAGAATAATGCTCTTTAGCTGATAGCCTCATGCATGATAGGGAATATAAGTGGGGACTATTGAAACCCATCCTTATGCAGCATAAACAACTCTCTCCTCTCTTGATTGGAGGAATAACAACTTCTTCCTCCATGAAAAATGATAAGTTCTTGTTTTCTGTAACAGAATGCTCTGATTTAGCTGTCCCACATTGTCACACCATCATTTTCAGAGTTGTGCTGTTATGCCCATGTACGTTGTTAGTCCTATTTCCTTTTACATGTGCTTCCCTGTATTTATTAGATCTCCCAGACCTTAATAGACTCACAGAGACTGTAGGCTCTAATGCGTTTTCAGCTGTGGTGTGGTCTGTGCCTAATCCAGCCTTGATCTGCTCAGTATGAAATACTCCGTTTCTAATATGCGCTCAAACAGTTACTGAGGCCTCCAAAGCAGCATGGTGTGGGTTGTTTCATTATGTGAAGCATTCTGTTTAGCTCCACAAAATTGCCCTTTATGTAAAAGGAAAAGTGTAAAATATCATAACAACTCCTGTTGGTTTTGCATGAGATGCGTGCAGTGGCCAGGAGGGCTCTTGTGGCTATTTGGGGTGGCTCTAAATGGTTTGCTTTTGAATTAACCTCTCTGTAGTCAGTGACAACTCGTGCTTATTTAAAAATGAGAGCAGCAATTATATGCCTTCTAACCCATGTATACTTAGTGTGCCAATCAACCTGGGATCCAGGCACTAGAAGATTAGTGGATTAGTGGTAAAGAGGAAACATTTGCTTAAATGCCAGGTAATTTTAGGGTTATTTAGATCTCTGTTCTCTGCTGTTTCCATCTCTACTAGCAGGACACTAAAACAGCAGGCAAAATAGGCACCTGGGGTGAAAGTGGACTTCAATTTCTTACTTAGCTTTTTGTGCATCTCTGCAGCTTCTCTTTCAAAGTCCCACCAGCTCTCTTCAACCCCGTTTCAGGGCAGGAAACATACTCTGTCACCTTTTGTGGCTCTCTACCTTCTTGTTACCTTTAGGGTCTAAAAATACTCCAAAAATAATTACTGTTTTGACTTGAATGTCTGCTGCTCTACAGAGTGATTTTTACTGGAGTGGCAGTGGAAATTTGAGGGGAGAGGAAGTAAGACACTGGTTTTCATTGCTGAACTTTGGCAAAGGAGATACTGTTAAGATACAGAACCCTCTGTGTTGATTCCTTTTGCCTGTTTTGTGGGACTTTACCCATGTTCTTTAAGAGATCTTGTTGATAACAGCGGAAGATGTATCCCAGGGTTTAAATCTGGGTTGTTGGGAGAGCAGGAAACCCCAAAATACACTGGAGACCAAATTTGATAGAAACCTTGAAATGGTATTTTTGGGGTGCACGAAGGTTAGGGATGTACCTATAGAATCACCTCCAGACATCTATGGGAACAAGTAAGACAAGAGAAGAAAGGGTCTGAGCTGCAGGGGCATTTGCAAGCTGAACCCAGAGACTATTATTTTTCTGGCTTTCTCAATGGAAATCCACCTTTACAAAGATGCTTTGGCACCTAAGGCTCCCCAAGGCATTAGGGGAAGCCAAAGGATTTATTTTCTGGGCTCCCCTTTGTAGGGATCTGAAGCAAATCTAGAGGCATGGTACAAACACTGCTGCGCTTTCAGTTTCTCATCTGGAGTCTGGTTTGGATCTAGAAATTAGTATTGGTCCACACCTTTGGATTTGAATCTTGACACTTTACTGTGGCATGGTGATTGGGTCCTGCTTTCAGCATTATGTATTTTCAGTAGACTTGGAAACTGGCCACAAAACGGTCAGGGGTGATAAATCATAAATCTGTTTATTTATGCTTTTTCTGATATGTATAGAGCTCTGCTGCAATGAAAAAAACCTAAAGCTGTATCTAACTAGTCATGGTTTACTTAAGCATAGAGAATATTTTTCATGTGGCTTAGATGTGAAATTACTGTGCACTGATAGCTTCTTAATGATCCCTTGTGTAAACTTGCTGGCAGCAGCCTCATCTTCAAACAGTTTCGAAATGCAGGTGGTGTTGACCAAGACATGTAGGTTCTTGCAGAGATATTTGTGGCAGAAGAGGTATTTTAACTGAATAGTTCCAAGCACTGATCTTTCTTTCAATATGATGATATTTTTGCCTTTTAACCATGTTCTAACATTTTTAGTTGACAAAACTGCATTGTTGTTTTCTCAAAAGGTAATAAAAACGACCATCCAACACGTTGTATAAATGTCTTGTTCCTTCGATGGTAGGTTTGCCCACAGTAGAAGCATTTGCAGCAATAGGGTGATCTCTAGTTACTGTGGTACACCTGGGTTAAAGCATCTGAGAGCGATCTCCAAACTGAAATGGTTTCTCGAGTAGCTCTTAAGTGGATGTATTGGCTCTAAGGTCCAGTGTGGCTGTGCAGGCCGTGAATCCTCCTCTGCCCATGTTTTCGTTCCTATTCACCACTGTCCTCCATCCGGAAGCTCTGGTAACTTCAAGCCTTGCCTGCGGGTGCTTGTGACTTTTGAGTATGTGGAAACCTTTTGTCTTTTAGAAAAGGATTCAGTTGTTGAAAACTGGTGGAAGACCAGCTCTTGGAGACTGTCATAGGGACAATTAATTGTTGGTGGCAGCTTAAACAGCAGTTTCTCAAAGACTCTTGAACAAAATCAGCTTGTGCTACACAAAGGAGTGTTTCTACTTCATGCTGATGAAAGAGCTTTCCTGAACACAAGAAGCAAAGTTCTTTCTTTGCCGGACCTCCTTCACGTCAAAACTGCATATAACTAAGTTTTTATAAAACTTAGCAGCTGCGGCTTTGACAGGCAAGCATTGCCTTGCTGTAACCCATTGCTTCTAAAGGGTGTGGGGAAAAAATGTAACTCTCTACAGTGAGGAGCTAATTCTGGGTCCACAGTCTCTAAATTCACCTCTTGCCTCACTAATAAAACCAATTTTCTAGACCTTTAACATGTGGACTGGCTTTTCAGTGAGCGTGAAGAGGCTGTTTCTTCCCAGCATGTTTTAAGTTGTCTACTTTAGTGCCATTGTTGGGTTGTGGATTCAGTTATTTGAGAAGAAAAGTCTTCAGAAATTGGAAACAGCTTCCTTCTGGAAGGTGCTGATGGATGTAGAAGATGGGGTTTCACTGACTGGGTTCTGCATGGCTGATTAAAAAAAATCAACTATGAGTCCTTTGGATCCTCTTTGTGGCTCAGCGCATCAAGGGACAGTTCTTGGGGACCTCTGAAAGCAAGAGTTTCCTTTAAAGCAGAAAAGTCTATTGCCCAGCGTAACAGCGTTAAGTCCAGGGAACTGAGGCCTCAGGCTTGTGTGAGACGGGCAAACAGAAAGTCCCCAAAAAGCAAAATCCCAAACCAGGCATAGCTGACTCATCGAGCTGCTGGACAGGCATCTTCGTGCTCTGTTTATGTCAAAGTTGATTACTGCTGAAAATGTTCCAGGCCAAATTAAGCTTCTTTCTTGTACTGATTTGCAAACGGAGCTTAATTACAGTGGCAGAAGTTGTTGTCGGTGAGTTTATTTGCACTCTACTGTTGTGTAAATGCAGCTCTGGTGAAACTGCTTCTAACTTCAAATAACGAAACACCTGAAACTTGCCATCCTGATGATCCAAGGGAGGCTAATTTTGGTGCATTGTCTTATGGACATTGCAGAGTGGTTTAAAAAGGAAAACCTATCTTAATCCAGCCCAACTTAAAATATAACTGAATGCACTGTAATTATAAATACAAAGAATAAAAATAAAGCTACTTGTTCTTGTATTAGAAAGGCCCCAAAGCAAAATATATTGAAGAAAAAAAAAAAAAAAATCCCCCTTTTTTTCCTGCCTTCTTGCACACAAACCTAAACAGTAATGGCACAGCAATTTTTAGGATGACAAGTTCTGGTTGTATTTTGGGGTGGGGAGGGGGGTAGGGGGGTGGGGGATGGTGTGTGTGTTTGGTTTTGTGTGTGTTTGTTTTCATCTCCAGAAAGACCAAGTATAATAAAGCAGATTTTGAAGCAAGACTCTTGTGCTACCTCTGTCCCAGGGGAGTAGGGGATGAAACCTACTTTAAGATTCACTTGAATCAAAAATGATGTTTGTGAGAGTGTGTTTCCAAAACCAGTCTGAGAATGCGACATGTTTTAACACAGAAATCAGGTATATTTGAACTTGATCCTGGCCTTGTAAATTAATAGAAAGCATGAGTGTGAAAGGACTCCTGTGCAAAAGGTGTGACTGGAAGCCTCCTGTTGTGGTCAGTGCTCAGAGGGAGGCGAACGTGTGAAATGAGGAGTGGGAGACATGTGTTGTGCTGAGCAGGAAGCCATCTGAACTTCATGGAGGACGTGATGGCATCTAAAATGCCATAAATTCCTTGGCAGTTCAGCCCAAGCCTGCAGTCAGGTGCCTGTTGCTCCAAAGCCATGGACCCCCTTGCTTGATGGGCTTTGGCATCCTGCTGTGTTCAAGGACCTGAGCTGGTGTCTGGCTCTTCCTTGAACGTTTTTCACTCTGCCATCATTAATGCACTTCTGGGAACTGAGAGATGGATTTCAAACCTTTCAGTTTCATATGGCTGTGTGTGTTGTTTGTTTGCTGTGTAAGTAACCAAAAGGCTGGCAGGCAATTTAAGAATAACGATGTGCGAAACTTAAATTTAAACAAACTTTTAATTATAGCTTGAATTGTTTTCTGTATTAGTAAAAATGCTTCTTCATTCCATATTATGTATTCAAAAAGAACAGCAGATTTGAATACAAAAATGCAATTAAATATATATATATATATATATATATATGTACACTTGCTGAGTATAAACAGGGTAGACCAAGGATCTCTGGGGCACACTTTCTGTATACCGCCAACACTGGATTGGGAGCCTGTGCTTGGAAAGGCAGGGTGACAGCAGGAACAGAATGAGTGAATTCCACACACCATGATTTTTACACAAAATAAAGGCCCAAGGTGTAAATAATCCGCTATATTTATAAGCACAGGTCCAGCTTTATACCCACTCCACTGTTTTCTCCTAATACATTCCAGCACTGGGGGACAGACTGCAAGGTAACTGTGTAGGAGCACCATGCCTGGGGTGTCTGTTTGTTAAACTCCCCCTCACCCAAACCACCATAATTTAAACCACAGCCTTGTGGATTTGACAAGATTATGATGCAACTTTATGGAAAGGGGATGGTGTAACTCATAGTTGTTTGCTAGTGTAGTGGGATGCCTGTGGTCAGTTGGCAGCTGGGACTTGGGGCTATTTTAAGAAGCTGACAGCGTTGATGCTGTATAATGTTACTTTGTAGGCAGATAATTAAGTGTTTTAATCAAGGTCAGAAGAAAGGGATAATAGTGAATTAAACTCTGTAGTTTTTTTATCTTTATTTAGACTTGTGCAATAACTCAGGTGAACAAATCTCCTTTTCCAAACACATTTTTGAAATACTGAGAATTTTCTGAGTGAAATTAATTTGTGGCAATAGTCATATTCAGTTACATTTTGTGTGCATAAAGAATTAGGCTGTACAACAGTGTTCATAGCTCTGTATTTATATTGTCTCAGTGATGCTGTTTTATTTGACTTGTTGTACAGGAGTTTTTGCATAACTTCTGTGACTGTTTAGCTATATGACTGATGATGATAAATGGTCAAAATACTAAAATGGGCAGCAAAACCAGAACCTGTCCCAATGCATCTGGCTATGCATCCCATTACAAACTGTCGTCTTTTCACAGTTCCTATTACAGAGGTTGTGGCTAAGTCTGCGGAAGCTCAGTGCCAAATTCCCTTTGCATGATAATGTTGTAAAGGACTTTTAGGGAGAGCAGTGAGGACAGCCTGGCAGAGATGCTTGTAAGGGCACAGTGGATACAGGTCATTAGTAAGGGGAGTCTACAGCTTTGGCAATTGTTTTGTTTCCTTTACTGTAAATATTTAGACAACTTTTTAGTTCAAACAGTTCAAAACTAGAATGAAATAACTTAAAACATCTGGAGTGGCAAAACATCATCCTGCAGATTTGAATGTGACTTATCTTTAGGTGCCTCCTAAAGAAATAAGAAAAATTATCCTCAAATACAAATTCACATCTAGAAGTCCTTATTGAAAAAACTCCTGTGCTGAGGGTTGTCTTCCAGAAAATACAGCTTTGGGAGAATTATCTGGGTCCTCTGAACTGATGCCTGGATTAACAGCTCAAGTAGGAGGTCATGGTGGAAATACTCTGAAATTACACCTAGAAACTGAATGACCACAGAGGTCAATGGCATTGCAGCTTAAATAGACACTCTAGGTTTATAAAAATAGATTTAACTTGAGGAGGATTGCATAACGCCTTTGCATAGTGTATGAATGGGACTGTTTTTGATGAAGGAATGCCATGTCACCTGTGGTTTTCTGCAGGAGTTGAGCAAATCCTTTGGAAGAACCCTCTGACACGCTAGCCCAAAATTTTCCAATACAAGTGTCTATTGGGGTAGCTGTTACTGGAAAAGATTAAAATTATTCATCCAAGTTACAAACATAGATTATATATTCAAGTCTTTGTCTAAAACCACCCTATTATGAGAGAAAAATGATGAACGAAACTATTGGGTAACTTTAGCAAGTCCTGAAAATGGCACATAGTACAGCATTGAAGGTGTAACAAGGTGGCTAACAGTATTATGCTAAAGAAAACCTCTTGGGTTTGGTTCAACACCAGTTAAAGAACTGGTGTTTTTCCCCCTGAGTTTCACAAGCTCTGGAATGGCTCAATATATGAACAGAACTGTGTTTCATAATAGGGAAGCTGTATCAGCAGCATGCTGTTTGAAGTGCCGAGAATTTAATCTTGTTACTAATTTTGACAAGTACTTCTACTGTGTCTGTCAGTGCATTCAACACCTTTATAGCAATACAGTCACAGAGGGTTTTATTTATCACATGGATTTACCCTTTGGCAGTAGTGGGGGGAAGAGAGCTTGCACAGGGGTATGTTTAATGTCTGCTTCATGTTTTTCCCTTCCCCCGTACATTCATATATCTTTTAATTTTGTTCATACTTGCTTTCTTTTTTATCTCTGTTTGTTATGTTGTGTAGTCTTGTACAAATGGCTAGAAGCAGATCTCCATGGCAAGAGCTCAGATACTGCAGACAAAACCTCAGGTAAAGAGGCGTTGAGGACAAAAGCAATCACCAGGCCCTCTTTCTCTCTCTTATTTTCTGACTTCTGACTCCCTTTGAATCAAATTAAGGGGCAGAGTTTAAAAATGAAACCAAAAATCCTCAACTTTTTCATTCTTTTACCTGATTTGAATCAATATCTGATAAATTTTAGTCTTTCTTCTTGAAGCTCTCTTGGCAGATGTGCTTCCCCTCTCCAAAGAAATGCCACCAGGGGCGTCAGGTATATTGATGGATATACAAATTGCTAGATCTTAGTGTGCTTAGTAAATAGTGAGCAATATCTTGCATGAGGCTGCTTTAGAGTAGAGAGAATACTCCCCAATCTGACTGGGCTTAACTATGTAGACTTGTGTACAAAGGGCACTGGAAGGTCCAGCTCCACCAGTTTCTGCTACTGAGACCCAAAGGTTCCTGACACCTCAAGGAAGCATGTTTTGCAATCTAGATTTAAAAAGGACCACGCAGACACACCAAAAAACCCAAACCAAAACAAACAAAAAACGCCACAATAAAACAACAGCAACAAAACCCCAAAAGCAACAAAACAGAAACCAAAACAAACAAACAAACAAAAAAAAACAAACAAAGCAACAAAAAAACCCCCACAAACCCTAAACCAGATCATGTAGACCAGGGGTGCCAAACTGATTTTCACTGGGGGCCACATCAGCCTCGTGGTGGCTTTCAAAGGGCCGAATGTAATTTTAGGACTGTATGAATGTAACTACTCCTACAGTTATACGGTCTTAAAAATCACATTTGGCTCTTTGAAGGCCACCGTGAGGCTTATGTGGCACCCAGTGTAGATGTATTGATGAGATACACAACCCACTATGGCTTCCTGTTTAAATACAATCCATTAATCCTTTTACATGTGGACACACAAGAGGTGGGTTAGACCCTTCTCACCCCTCCTGAAAAAGCCACCACCATCTTACAGACAACTCAGATTTTAAAACTTGGGAATGAAAGCTGTTTTGTCTGCCTTGTCCCAGCCCTCCCTTTCATATAATTTCTCTCCTCCACTGTAAGATTGAGAATATGTGGTCAGGAATGATGCCTTTGAGTTGACATCCTTGAACTCTGACCGGCCCCCCACACTGCTGCTTTGGTCTCATGGTGAGAAGCAGCAGAAAAGCAGCAGAGCACAGTTTCTGCCCTACTTAAACTATCCATCTCTTGAGCCTGACAATTAACAGCTTAATTGTTCCCCAGCCAAGCACTATTTTTCCTGTCCCCACGTTGTTTTCTCAGTCACACGTTGTACATCACTTGCTTCTTGTGCAGGGTCATCCAGTTACCCAACGCTTACCCAAGTTCTGCCTTCAGGAAAAGAACATAGCTGGATGTGCCCAACGCTTTTAATTAGAAATAACTATTAAAGAGGTTGTCACCGTGAGGTGCAGTACTGTGTGTTAGTTGTGCTGCCAGTACGTTCCTCTAAAGGAATAGAAGATATTTTTATTTCTGTGGTGACAGGCATTCCTGTGTACGTTCCAGAGCTTGGAAGGAGCGACAGATAGCTCGCATTCCCTGAACCAGAGGGTGTGGGTGGAGGATGCCTCTGCCTATTTGGTACATGTTTTTGTATGCCTCTGTGGCTGTGATAATTAATTAAAACAGATCTGCTTATATGTTAAAATCACTACATTTTTAAATAGTCACTCATATGAAAGCCATCAGAACTGGCAACATCAAAACTGTAGCTGCATTTCCCTAGTAATTTTATCCTTCATCCAAAATGCAGAAGATGCTAGTTTTCTAATTTTGAGAAATCTTTTTATTCTAAAATGAAATCAGGACTTTTTTTCTTGATAGAGAACCCATCATTTCACCATTTGCTTTTAGTCTGAAACTAAAGATTCTTTTAAAATTTAGTGCCTTTAAGGGAAAGTGCAAGTTGTTTAAAAGTACCATTACATAGGATGTTGTATCTAGTTGAAATGAAACTTGAATCTGACACATTTTACACGATTTTGAAAAATACTTGAATGATTAAAAAAAAAAAATCCTGAAAGCAAAAGGAGTCCATTCAAAACCAAATTTTTAGTTTGCCTCTGACAGGCAGCTTACCCTATGAGATGTGCTGTTTGCATGAATGGATACCACACATCGAGTACAATGTTTCTGTCTGTATTCTTAGTACTGTTATCCAGCCATTAATATTTTAGAATATGGATTCAATTCGCATTTGATATTTGCTTCATTATTAATGTGCCTTGCTAATCCTGTTTTGGAAGCTAGCAAGCAAGCACTTAAATAAGCACACACTAGGTTTAATGAAAATTTACTGTTTGCCTAGAATAACAGCTAAATAAACTTCATTTGTCACATATGACTCCACAATTCAGAGCTATCAAAGCTGAGATCTGATAATATCAGGTATCCTTTGGTCCAAATCCCTTCTCTCATGTTTGCCAAGAAGGTTTTGCTCCTTGTGGTTCTCTTCCAGCTGCTTGTCAGTGTGGAGCTGTGTGTCATGTTCCACATCGCTCATCTCATTTTGGTGAGAGTCAGGGTGTTTTCCTGCTGGATTGGCCAAATGATGACACTTCACCCTGACATGCGAGCTGCTTTCTGTTGTGTCCTTGTACTGTTTCCTTCCCAAATTATGTGGCTCTAAAAGCTTACCATGCCTGTCTTCTGGGGGCAGCTTTGTATGAAGGGTGTAATGTTGTCTTTTCGAGTTAATGACCAGCTGATTCACTCCAGTGTGGTTTCTTGGCTCTTCTCTTTTGTCTTGTGATCACTGATTGAGAAAATTATATTTTGTGTGTGTGCACTTTACCTTTAATTTATGATTTTTTTTTTTTAAAACCACCATAGTAGTAAATACAAACCCTGCAGAGACTCTGCAAAGGTAAGTTATTTGTGCCATTTATTTTCCTGGACAAAATGAATCCATGTTGGCAGCCTACTAGAACCTCATTACTGCTTATTTTGGAAAGCTGGGTTTCTTAAAGCAACGTTTGTGTTTCATAAAGAAAACTTTTTAGACATCTCTGACATCCAAGTGACTGTACAAATATTTGCAGCAACATACAAATTATTGGTCATTTCCAAAAGGTGACTGAAACCCTGATTTTTCATGATTGCTATGATTTATTGGTAAATATGCCTTGTTCATCTCCACTGGTTCCAGATGCTGCTACAGTATTACCTGTCAAGATATGGGGGTAACTAGAACAGCAGAAAATCAAGGATTTTCCCGCTCACATATCCCTGGTGATATAATTTTTGGTCTAAGATGGAAATAAGTACAGCTCTTTCTAGTGGGGTTAGCAACCGAGCCATCAAACTAGGATAAGATATTTTCCTGTGGAGAAGCTTTCCAGGATTAGTTCCCAAATCCCTTTGAGTAGTCTGATGTGCTTCAAGGGTTTATTCTGTAAAACTTCAGGAATCAATGGATGGCATTATATCTTTAATGTCTCTGCAAAGAACTTCGGGGCCAAAAGAAGAGTTCGTTCTACTGCCATATTCTGTAATAGAGTGATGGTCTCTGTTTTGTATACCTCAGTCTGAGCTTTACAACTGAGATGGGGAGGATCTTTGTAGAGCTTGTGCTCTGGACTGCCATAGCAGCTACTGGCAAGTCGGGTTCAGTTTGGCAGATGTGATGAGCTAATCAGCTAAACCCTGACATGTCTTTTAATTTGATCCAGTTTAGCTGTTACCTTCAGTTTTCTTTATTTCTGTGATGCATACACTTTTGCTGGATTTCTGGTTTGCCTCGAGCAATTCCAGAAACGTGCTGGATTCCCTGCCAGAGCTCCTCATATCTCACCATTTACATTTATTCTTGCCCCAGGAAATATGGCTGCAGCATTGTATCGTCTTGGACCTTTTCTCCTGTCAAATACAAAATGTTCTTGTAGAAGCTTATTTGCTTTTTTACCCCCACGATAATCCACCAAAATCAATGAGACATAATATTGAAAACATAACACTAAAATGTGTCTAAATAACGTGTTAAAAATGAACAATTGTAAAAAAATTACCTGTATCCTTAAAATTCTGAAGTCTCTTGGGAAGGAAAGTATTTTTTTGAAGCTGTTCTCTAAATACATTTGCAAGCAAGCACTGTCAGAAGAGTGCGTGAGCTCTCCTCCACCTGGCTCCCAGCTCGGCTTGGTGGCTCTTACGATGGGGCGAAGCGCAGTCCCAGCACACCTCCCTTGCACCTCACGAGGAATTTCCACCTGCCTACACTCATCCTTGCGGACAGGAGCTCCGGCAGAAGCCTCTGCTTCCCCTTCCTGACCGAGTGGGTGGCTGGTGTTGGTGTAAGAAGTGCCTGACCGCCTTCCCTTCCTCCACCTGCCTCTGTTGTGCAGATGATGCTGCGGTGGCCCCGGTGCTGCAGGCCCTGAGAGACCCGGCAGCTCCTGCCCTCAGCATTGATGATGTGTTAAGGGTTCATACAGCAAATGGTTTTCAATCCTCCTAAAACTTTGCCTGGATAGCTTTTACCTTGTGAATTGCAACTCCTTTTTTTTTCTCTTGTGTTCCTCCTAATTAACTCCACAGCCTAAGTTCTGCCAGACAAAGGCTGAGAAGCTTTGCCTTCAGGTATCAATTTGTACAGAAATTTCCTTGGATTAATTCACTCTGAGCCAAATTATGGTGTAGGCTGTGCTTCTCATGGAGCAAAGGGCACGTCCCAAATGGCTATGGCCTCAGAAACCTTCATGTAACTGCTGAACTGTGTATTTTGCAACATCACTCAAAGGCTGCTTAGCTGTGCGAAGGTTGGGTTGTCACCTCTAACTCAGCAAGCGCAAATTATACTCCCACAGTCCATGTTGTTTTCAGAGATGGGTTAGTGAGGTTAGTAACTTGTTGTTTAACTTTTCTGCAGGAACAGCGATTGCCTTTAGAGCTTGCCAAGTGATTGAGTATTTTCTTCATCCAAAATAACCTCTCATTAAAAACATTAATGGCATATTCATTGTCTTTAAGTATAAACATATATATATATATAAAAAGAAAATAAATCCAATTCTGTTTTGATAACACATTTTTTAAAAGTATCTGTTTAACACTAAGTCCCAAAAGGTGACTTTGCATGGCCAGTAAGGTTTGGGGAAATATTTAACATTGTAAACTTCAGGCTTCCATCCCCTTCTCCCCTTTGAGGTGAGAAAGGAACTGGGCAAGAAAGACCCACTTATAGTCTAAACCAAGAAGTCCGAAATTAGTAACCTGGTATCTGAGAAAAGTGTAGTAGATGGTAGTATAACAAATAGTTTAAGAATTTCTTATTTTAGTTACTGTGTTGTATACTGTAGGCTGTCCAACGATGGAAACTCTATTAGCAATATTACTGTGAAATACACTGTTTGTATGCTGATACCTGGATGCATTTCTGCTTGAAGTCTAATTTCAGTCTTCCTCTTTGCACTTGCTGAATTCTTTTGTGAAAAAGTCTGTCCTGGAAATCTGATGTAGGAAAAAGGATATGTTTAATCTTCACACAAGACTTGTGATATTAAAAATATCCTTGAATGATTTATAATAGCTGAAAGGTGCTCATACTTTTTATTGATTATAAGACAGTTTCTAACAAACTCCAGGGACAGTGCTATTTCAGCATTTGAGTAAAGCCATTTCTAGATATTCATGCTATAGGGGAAGATGGAGAAGTCAGCTGATTGCAGGGCCTTTTTCCATAAAACTCCAGCATTAATTTTTCTCTTAATGATACATTTCCATGTGGTAAATACTGACCTGGAAGCTGTGTTGCAACAGTAATAAGATTTTGTGGGAAAGAGGGCGAGATCAGACTGAATGTGCGTATTTTATGTTTCTCTTTCGTAAGTAATACATCTGTTGGGAATGTAAATGCCCTTCAGATTTCATGAAAGTAAGCTGCCCAGGCAAGCTCTCTCTGAAGTATCACTGCTGTGATAAGTCATTGTTTCTTCATTTGTTGCAGGAGAGAATTTTGACCAGAGTCCCTTAAGAAGAACCTTCAAGTCCAAAGTTTTGGCCCATTACCCTCAGAACATTGAGTGGAACCCCTTTGACCAGGATGCCGTCAACATGGTAGGTAGAGAAATTCTCTCCTCAAGCTGTTTTCTGACAACTTCAGCTCTCCAGTGGTTCCTGAGTTGTTTACAACCAGCCCATGTGATGTGATGAAGAAGGTGCTTCTGCTGGGACTGGGTGCATCCACAAGGCATGCTGGTTGAAAAGCTTTAGAGGAAGAGGTATTGTGGAAATACAGAATACTTTCAGGCATAACAATAGCAAAATGCTGAATTTCCTTTGTTAGTTCTAGTTAAGTCTACTGTGTGATTAAACAAGTCTAACCACAAGCTCGATGTCTGGCTGAGAAGGGGTGCAGTCACCCAGGACATATATCCGCAGGTGGAAAGGAGGTAAACCAAACAATTTTTAAGATACACAAAAATTTCACATGGACATTAGTTTAAAAAAACCCCCACCTTGATGCTGCATATAGCAAGGGAGAGAGGAATCTTTACTGAGAAGTTGGAACTTGCCTAAAGCATGGCTTGGTTTAGGTGGTCACTTTAAATGGTGCCTCTGCACCAATGCATCTTCTGTACATCTCTTTCCTCTCAGCTGAATTTGGTGTGGGTTTGCCTGCATGGCGAAGGGGATGGAGGAGGGAACAGCTGTGGGTAGTGAGAGCTAAAACACTGATAATCCACTGGAAATTTTCCCAAAGAGTTGATATTCAAAGGATGTTTCCAAAATCACCAAAGCACTTGTTAAGAACATATCCTGAGAAAGACAACAGATTACTGGTATTTGAGCTTCCCAGTACAGAAAAGGCTGTTTGTTTTATAACTTAAACAGTTGTTGTAATAATATTAAAGTAATATTACCGATTCCAGCTTTTTTCAAAACTATTGGGTTTAACTCAGAATTGGAGAATTAGGAACTCCTAATTTTCCATTATGTGCTTCACATTTGAGGAGTGTGGGACTACATGCTAGCTACTTCAAACCAGAGCTAACCTTGGTGCAGGTAGGAAGTCAAGAGAATCTCCTGGCCCTCACTCTGATGGAGAAACAGGGAACTGCAATAAAATGGCTTTTGTAAATGCAGTCTGAATTATGTTCAGTTCACATTTGAAACTTCTCTGCAGTTGTGAAGGTGTAGGAATCTTCTAAGTTCATCTCAATTTCCACTGAATTTTTTTTTTTTTAGCATAGTGCCAAATATTTAAGATGAAAACCCAGGAGATGGAAGTAGCAGTGATGCTCAGAGCTGATACTCTGGCACTTGCACATGCACAGAAAGGCAGAGATGAGCCTGCTACCAATATCAGTCACTTTGCCCACTAACAGCTCAGCACTTCTGTCCTCTGCTTCCAAATGTGCATTGATGGAAGTGATGCAGTATTTGGGCAGGCCTCCACATCACTTTGCATATACAGAAGAGATGAAGGACTCCAAATGGTGTTTCATCAGCACAGTTAAGATGGTAATAACCACCAAAGCTACTTTTGCCTTTTAGTTCTGCCTTTGAATTAGGGGTGTTTGGAGGAGAAGTGGTGGGGGATGTGCAGCAGGAATATGGCAGCAGAAGGCAATAGCTGGAATTGCTGCATTATTTGTCTCTCAGGTTGCGGTTGAAAATATCTGGTATTCATGAAGTGTAATCATATTATCGGACAAAAATGGAATAACAAAACCAGCAAGAGACCTATTAAAATAGTTGAACTGAGCTGCATTCAGCTGAAATCAAATAGCTGAAGAACACAGCTTTCATTTGCAATGTATCTTGGAGAAAAAAAAAAAAAAAAGAAAAAAAAAAAAGATGACATTTACTAACACCAGCAGTATTTAATGGTCTTTTAAATCATCTTTTGGAAAACTTCTTTATTGTTTTGATCTGAGACATCATTTAAAGTAATATCCACCTCCACAGAATCCCTTGAAGCAATTATTGGCCTTTCTGATCTTGCTTTGCTGTATTAGTTCTGCCTATGTTTTGCTTTATGTGAGCTTCCAGAAGCAATTTTCCTCAGAGAAGAAAATGCATAAATCCTTGAAGGTTAGCTTGTGAGGACTCTGGCTTTGCTGGATGCCTAAAGAATTTCAATTGCATTCTGAAACCATCTTGTTGCTTTAAAAATAACTCCCTGAATTCCCAAGAAATCTCTCTGCCTGTGAGTCTTGTTTTCTCTCCCTTTCGAAGTATATGGAGTTCCCTTAACAGGGAAGTATTTCTTTTCCCCCCACTGCTTTTTGTTTATCCCTGCCTAATGTCACATACTTTCTTCTGTGGCCACTCTGCAAGTAATGTGTTGTACCAAACTGAAGTTCTCAATAAAGAGGAAAGTGAAATTTTTAGGAAATAAACCTCCTATTTTAGCACATCGAGGTATATAAATCTTTGCCTGTATTTCTGGAGTCCAAGGAAGTATCATCTGTTTAACATGTCATGTACCGAAATAAAAGAATTGAAGGTTCTGCAGTGTAATTTGAAGGAGCAGGCTTTAATACAAACAAAAGCGTCCTTCTCTCCACCCCATCACCCATAGTGCAATTGAGATATGGAGCTTGCTGCCATGGCACGTTGTGAATATTAAAAATACACAGGGGCTTAAAAAGTGAAATAAGAGGATCCAATGGAGAAGAGCTGAACTGGTGCTAATGGGCAGTGGTCCAGAGGGGACCTTTGGTTCAGATATATCTGCACCTGGTGATGGCTGGGAGGAGGAAGGAGGGAGGGATTACACTGCGTGGTGTGTCCTGCCTCTGTGTTTAGGAAAAGGGTGTCTCCTGCTGATCACTTGTAGAGGTGGGGTACAGATTCCTTGATATCTTTCTGTCATTATGCGGTTTCCTTTTGTTTTTACAAACTGTGTTAATTGTAACCCTTATGGCAGGTATGATTTAATTCCACATTTTTCTGCTGATGGATATGTTTAAACATAAATAACGAAGTGCTCTGAAAACCAGAATCCTGTCCTTTCATCAGTAATCTTGGATAGTTTTCCGTGTTAATACAAAGACATGATACAGGTGACTGACTGCCATTAGCCAGCCTGCCTCACCAGCTGGCAAAGCTTTCAACCCCTGCACATCCCGAGCTGCTCTTCCCCAGCACTCTCCTGTGGCACATGTGACAAGCACGAATGAGATGGGAAGTGATTGATGTCCAAGGCACTAAGATGAAAGTTTTCATGCATTAACTGCAAATTTGAAGCTTTCTGTATTGCTGGAAAATGAGCACAGGCCCTTCCTTTTGATCTTAGCTTCTTAAGTGATCCTTGGTCATTCTTCCCTGCCTCTGTGTTTTCCCATCTTCTTTCTTTCCTTGCTTTTTCTCATGTCCTCTTGTAGATCTAACAACAGTGGCAGTTCTCTGTGCCAGGGTCTTAAAATGTCAATATTCTGTATATGCTGGGCCGTGGCTGAAACTTAAGATGGGTGTCCTGTCGTGTATGTGTATATTCAGTATATAAAAGACAAGGGAATGATAATTGAGACTTGGAGGAAATTCATTTAATATAGCCTTCTGAAATTATCTCAGCTGGTCTGAATTTCCTTGATGCTTGTCTGTTCCTGATTGTACCAGTAGATATCATTTGCTTTTTCTGTAAAGTGAAAAAAAGTATAATCTTTGATTAAAACCTATGATTTTGGCCTGATTGGATTTGATAAGGCTCTAGCTGCCATTGAATGCCATATTCTAGAAATATTTTTTTTATTAAGCAAGCCTGCGAAAAAATGAACTTAAGAGATAATTGTTGCGCAGAATAAATTTAAATAAAGCATGAGAAGGATTTTTTACTACTACTTTATTGGAGAAGTCTTAACTATGGCACTGCTGTTAATGCCTCAATAAAAAAAAAATAAAAATCTTTTGAATGAAAATGAAGCTGCTGTTCAAAAATGATTTAAACTGCAATTTCAGGGTTTATGTCAGCAAAGCTCATCAACTGAATTAAATTCTACCAGCTCCAAGCTACTTATTTTCCTATACATTACCTTTTAGAGGAATACGTAAGAGCTGTCCTAGATGACAACTTAGGGGCTTGCTAGCATGTTGTGGACTGATCTGGACCACTTGCCTAAATCCCAGCCAGGCAGGCAGCAGCTTTATCAGGTTGTTGAATGGTCTCTGCAAGATGCACTGGTGAAGTTCAGCATAGGATGAAAATATATAATTATTTCACTTTACCTCTTCCACCATCAGAAGAGCTTACTTCTGGTCAAGGTGAGACATTAGGGGGTGCACTCAGTTGTGTCCATGTTCACATCCCTTGGGAAAGTTGCCTTCTCGTGTTGCCTTTTGGAACAGGAGGAGCACTTTGAAGGGTCTCCCTCTCTTCTTTCATTTTATTTCTTCAGATGGAAGGTACAGAGGAATCTTTATTCTTTGTTTATTAACAAACTGATGTAGATAGAACATAAGGGGTTTCATGCTGATGCGCATTCAAACAAGTTTTGCTGGATGTCTGTTATTTTGTATTGGAAGGCTGAAAGAATTCCTGAGGAATGCCTGGAAAAATGCCTCGAGTTATCACTAGTGCTGTGTTTCAGAGAAACACCCAGTGCAGTGGAATCACTGCAAAAGACTTTGCAGAGTGGTAAATAAAAAATGAAGCTTTCATAGATTTTGGGTGGTTCCATGTACATCCCTGCCTCTCCCCACCCCCCCGCCCTTCTTCCGATGTAAGTCAATTTAATAGCTGTCAATCAATTGTTTTGCTTTCTTTTAAGAAAATTAGGGAAGATCAAAGAATTTCAGGAAGTCTGTAATTTTAATTCAGTGGTAAAAGATGCTCCCTTGGCGCTCTGATTTTAGATTACTGTGGGAATGATATATGCAAGTGGAAACAAAAGCAGATGTCTTTATGTGACGTTTAAGTAAATGAGACAAAGGCTCACAAAGTGAAAATAAATTTACAAAGTAATGAAAATAAGTCATAATGACTTAATAGATTGGTGATTTTTGAGGGTGTTTTCCTTTCTTCAGTCATGCCTAACTCTTAAGTAGCATCAGTTTTAAGCTGTTTGGTTTTGGTTACTTTTCAGGGGAGTTATATTTAGTGACAACTGGCTTGTTATGATGTGGTGCAAGAAAAGAATGTGCCTGTGAAGCAGAAGTAACAAAATAGAATTGCAGCTTAGTTCACTCTATATATTTCTTTTCTTTTCTTAGCTGTGTATGCCCAAAGGGCTGTCGTTCAGGACGCAGGCAGATAACAGAGATCCACAGCTCCATTCGTTCATCATCACCAGAGAAGATGGCTCTCGTACGTATGGGTTTGTGCTCACCTTCTACGAGGAGGTCACGAGCAAGCAGATCTGCACAGCAATGCAAACCCTCTACCAGATGCACAACGCGGAGCAATACAGCAGCGTCTGCGCCTCCTCCTCGTGCAGCATGGACTCCCTGGCCAGCAGCATCGACGAGGGAGATGCCACGTCCCTCGCCAAGCTCCAGAGGTACAACTCCTACGACATCAGCAGAGACACGCTGTATGTCTCCAAATGCATCTGTCTCATCACCCCTCTGCCCTTCATGCAAGCCTGCAAGAAGTTCCTGATCCAGCTCTATAAGGCGGTGACCTCCCAGCAGCCACCACCTCTGCCCCTGGAGAGCTACATCCACAACATCCTTTATGAGGTGCCCCTGCCGCCCCCGGGGAGGTCACTGAAGTTTTATGGAGTTTACGAGCCCATCATTTGCCAGAGACCTGGGCCCAACGAGCTGCCGCTCTCTGACTACCCGCTGCGAGAGGTCTTCGAGCTGCTGGGCCTGGAGAACCTGGTCCAGGTTTTCACCTGCGTTCTTCTGGAGATGCAGATCCTTCTGTACTCACAAGGTGGGTGCTGATCTGGTGATGCACATGGGGTCTGTTCCCAGCGGGTGGTTCCTGGGCAGCTGCAGCCACAGAAACTAACGTAAAGCTGTTGATTTTCAGCGGATTTGTGAAACGTGAGAATGCAATGCAAAAATGTGAGAGATATTAGTCTGTCCTAATGAAAGAACTAAATAAGTTTTCCTCCAGGCAGTCTAGATGCCGCTTGTTTAATTATGCATTATATTTATCACTTATGACAGCTAGCAATAGAATTCACTTAATTATTATCCTTACATTGCCCTTGATCATACTGCAAGACAGCAAGAAACTAATCCTATCTTCTGCAGAAATACCAGCACAAAGTAATACGTTTTGCAGAAAGCACTCTTGCTACTTTCTTTTTTGAATTTCAGCAGCTTATTGAAATCCTGCCTCCCATATGATGGATAGGTTCTGGTTAGAGCACTGAGAGTTTTTTAGCACTTAGGCTAAAGTTTTAATGCTGGGTTGTAAGCGAGTGGAGTGACAGGGCATCCCTTTGTAGCCCTACTTAAGGTCTTTGGGAACTTTTCTCACACGAATGCTGATACTTCTTGAGGCACTGAAGACTGCACTTGGCAAAGGCTGGCTACGTTACCAGAGGATGCTTGCACAGGGCCTGTCTATGTTGAAGTATGCCAGCAAGCTTTTGAAAATCTAGCCTGTACCTTTTCTCTTCTGCTTGTGTCTTTCTGCAATAGTGTGATAATCTCCTGCAAGTTTTGGGAGTCTTGACATAGCACTGGGCACACTCTTGAGGTTTGACACCCCTGGTACAGTGTCCTGTATGATGCTGGTTGCTGTGAGTCTGGCCCTGGTGGTATTTGGGTACCAAAAGGTACGTGTTGCTGCTGTTGCAGTGCATCTGAGTGCCTGAACAAGTCCAGTTCCAGTCTCCTGCTATCTTTCAGGGGGTTGTCTAAACTTTTTGGAGGTTCCTCTAAGCCTCACTGGATGTCTGTTGAAATTATTTGGGTTCACAAGTGGCTTCTGTAATGCTGACATGTACCTGAGGGAAAAAGTTTGGAGGGTGGTTTCATCAGACTAAAGTGAAGAATGTGAAGCCAGAAGGTACACATACCTTTTAACAAAAAGTAGAGAAGATGGTGAATACCTGGACTTCTCAAGAGATGTGTTTCAAGCAACACCTCAAAAATCAGACAGCTTGAAACGGAGAGGAGGGAGAGTATGGGAAGTCGTCTAAAATGAGTACAGGTAATGAACCTCAGGCTTCAAAAATGAACACTTGGGTTTGTCATATAAAAGAAAAGGTCAGTTAAGTGTGTAATAGTAATACTAATGAATAAGTGACTGAGAATGAGAAAAATGTTCGGGGGGGTGGAAAGAGGCTGGTACTTCTGAAAATTACTAAATTCAAAGGATTGTCAGTTCTTTGCAGAGCACTCCTCTACATGGACTCCAGGGGTTTGCTTTCAAGAACTGCAAATGAAGGGCTGCTTCTGCTCCCAGTTTGAAGTATGAGCAGAAATCCTGCTGTTAGTTTTGATTAGGCCGCTTTTCCTCTCCCTTCTGCTTCTGGGTGTGTGTGCTTACCCCTTTCTTCCTTAGTTTGAATCGTGCTGCCTTTGCTTCTTGATACCGGGTCTGGACATAAAGCTAGAACACCACTGAGATACTTCCCCATCCCAGCTTGTCATTCTCCCACTGGTTGTAGACTCACTGAAAATTGAGTTTTTCATGTAAGCTGGTGGCATTAGGAAAAATCTGCTTGTCAGATTACATTTTAGTAATATTTTGTGCAGATGAAGAACAGCCTGCAGATACATTACTTGTGCAGTAGTCCTCAAGACAGATACAAAACATGCACTAAATAATTTTGACTCAATTTTCAGTGCCACCAGAAGTTATATAAATAAGTGCTTTTCTTTCAGTTCCTGGCTATAATTTAAGGGTTACTTGTTGGGTTTTATTTGTTGGTGGTTTTGTTTGTTGGTTTTCACTGTGTGTGTTGTTGTTTGTTTGGTTGGTTTGGTTTGGTTTTTTAAGAAAAATAATATGGTGAGGATTAATCCTCCCCACCCTCCAAAATTTAGATTTAAATTTTTTTTTTCCTGCTCTATTACTGGTGAATCTGGGGATGTCCTTGACATGACCTTTACATCTCTATCTAATAGAGACACAACTTGATGGTGCACAGGGAAAAGCATACAGTTGTATTAGGGAAATACTGTGATTATGTAAATAGCATCATAATGCAGGTTCCCAGAGGTGAGGAATGTGGAGTGGAGGTCAAGTGCAAAGCCTCTGTTTTGGCATATCCTGATAGCTGAGTGCTTGGCTAGCTGTGCACTGTGGCTTCTTTTAAATGTCAGTCTTGCGATTCCTGAAAGAGGAAAACAAAACAAAGCAGCTCTTTTCCTATTTGAGCTATAACTGGACTAGATTGCACTGAAGTCTCCTCTCTAATCTTTGAGACCCATCAGGGAGAAATGCTTTCTTAATTACCAAGTTCTTTCAAGGCAAAAGATGAAAAGGAGTTGTTGGCTTATGTGTCTCTTGTTCCAAAGTAATGAATGAGAGAATAATTTTGCAAATTTGCCCTTCCTCCCCTTTCTGCTTGAAAGAGGATGGACTTGCTAGACGGTGTTTCCAGCGGCCTGGCCTTACTGCAGCCTTCCCGAACTCAACAAGAGATTAGAAGATGATCTTGTATCCATGAGTTGCAATTTCAAGCAAGATAGCATTATGAACCCAAAGTCAGAATTCACTGAAATGCTACCGCAGTCAAGAAAGTAGAGCACTGGACCAAAACCTACCTCAGTTCACCAAACTGTTTCGGAGAGAGTGTTGCTAATAGCACATAGGAAAACGAAAGCTGGGGATTTCTTTGTGATTCTCCTAGCCTTGTTGGAAGGAAGCTTTTCATTCAAACTTGCCAAAACTTCTGTTATTTTTTAAAAATAAAGAATTATTTTGGAAGGCTAAGTGAAAAAAATATAAATTGTTGCATAACCCTGACCATACAATGAACCTGCTGGCCATATGCTGAGAACCTGAAACTTTTCACTAAACATGTGACCACTAAGGGCATATTACTTTTTGTGGCCAAGAAGGAGCAGGAGGGCTCTGAAGACTGCAAACATGGGTAACAACCGGCCGAACAGCTCTAGTCCCAAACTGTATATGCCAGCATAGGCAGTGGGCTGCCTGGCCAAAGGATGCTGCTCAAGTGCAGTTGCACCTAGTTGGTGATAACAGCAGTGAAGGGCTGGCAGGAAGGTTGCACAGAGAACTGTATTGGCTCTTCTGGAGTGTTTTTTCTCTAGTGAACCAGGAGCTGATGATGAAAAAGTTTATTTTTGACCCTGTAGCTGAGGCATAATGTTTCCAGCAGCCTGAACAAAGGCATCCAACTAAATGAAGGGGTGAGGGTGTTGGGTGACTTTACCCAGCTTGCCCTGGATGTGTTCCCAGCATGATATGAGAGTGTCTGGCACAGCTCAGGGGTGGAGACAGGGCCAATTGGTAGCTGTTTGTACCATGGCTGCTGCTGTCAACTTTGGGTATCTAGTTGCTCTGCTCATAGTGTCCCATTCCTTGGGAAAATGAAGGGATTGCAGTGGGCTGTAACTTCACTTTGCAGCTGTGGTGGTCAAGCAGAGTGGTGGAGGGACTGATGTGAAAGAATGGTGAGCTCATTTTTTGAGCTCACTTTTTAAGCTCTTTCATTCCCAAACATTTTGGAATGCAGGCAACTTCCTTAATCCTCAATTTCTCTCAAGTTTATGGTTTAAACTTTAAAGCAGCCTGGCGCTAAGAAGCTATCACTGTGGCTTTACAAACCAGAGTTTGGGAACTGCTGGTGTGGATAATTATGTCCTTTTGAGGCAAAAGCCACTATGACCAAAGCATTTCAGTCTGAAGATGTGAAACGTCTGTGTAGCTCGGGAGCAGCAAACGGTGCTGGGGCAGCATTAGGGCAAAATGCAGAACAAAGTGAGGACAGCTCAGGAGCTGCCAGAGACCTGTGCTTGTGCCCTGAATAGCAAGAACAAAAAGACAAATCCTTAATGTTAATGGAGACAGCATGGAGTTCCAGGGAGTTAATCAAGGTCGCTATTGGTGTGCAGATGTAAGAGACTGTTCAAAGTGCTGACATTGGCCTGCAAAAGTGGTACAGAAAGCTGTAGCTGAAAGCACTAGAAGCAGAACTCCTGTGGCTTCAGGTTACATCTTCCTGCAATTAGAGGATGCTTTTAAGTTTGAAAAGGGCCAAATTTTAACAATGGGACTTTGAAAAACAAGAGAAGGGATTAGATTTTTTTTTTTTTTTTGCCTGCAATTCTTCAGGGTGCAGTCTTTGGGTTTCAGCCTTATAAACCTGGCCCTCTAAAAAATCAAAGCTTGGATTATTATGTGTTCCTGTGACTTTCAAAGGAAGGGCATAAGAACTACCAGACTTCCAATAAAGGAAAAAAAACCTGATATAGTGTCATACTTGTTATCACTAAACAAGGCACACAGTGTAGCACACATCTAACATTGTGTAAGCTTGGAGCTTACAGACTTGCATTTATGAAACAGACTTGCTGTTGTAGTTCTGTTAAGTGTATTCAATTGTAGAAATTAATACTCTTGCAAGTGCCCTTTATTATATTCAGAGCGCAGCTCTCCCATGCAACTGTGAAGATGTAAGGGTATTGTGAATGTCCAGGCTCCCAGCAGTGTCCAAGTTAATAACACTGCAATAGCTGCTAGAATTTCCCAAGGATCGGTAACAAAACGTCACTGGCATAAGATGTCTGCTGGAGAGAGATGAATTAAACTATGGGCTCTGCGGAAACCTCAGCAATCCATTTTGTATGTCTGCCTTTCTAGGGATTTAAACATGAGAGGGAACGTGCGGATGAGACAAAGATAAACTTCTTAGAGCTTAGGCTATTTCTACTCATTATAATTTTGAGCATTTCCCAAGTTGTTTTTCAAAGGGCTTGAGTAATTGCTTCTCAAAGATTGAAATAATCTTCGCATTTTTTTTTTCAGTCTTAGAAATTATAATACAAATGACTATGCATATATATATAGAGTCATTTCTTACAAAAAGGTGGTGTCTGGAAGATCTTTCTTGAGAAGTCTGGTTTGGGGTACATGTTTTAAAATGAATACATGCATGATGCGTTTGCCTTTTGAAGCCTTTTTACACCAAAGAATTACGAAGAAAACCTTTGCTCTTCTCTGCTCATTATTTAAATAGTTGCACTCCGCAAGGGTATTCATCAAAACCGATGGGAAGCTATTGCAGAGCTAATGGTGAACAGTTTACACAGGGAAAAAATGTGTCTGTGCTGTGATAGAGACCCAAGTTTATGGCCTCAACAGCACCATAGCCAGAGGAGACTGCAGTCTTTGTTCCCCTGGAAAGGACAAAAGTAATTGGGTAGAATCACAATCAAAGAATCAAGTATCTTCTTGGTTTTTAACTTAGGTAAAAAGACGGATCCATTTTTAATTTAAAGGATGCTTAATTTTGTTAGCTGAAGTCAATACAGCCTGAAAAGTCAAGTTTTTAAAGCAGCTGGAAACAAGGAGAAGGAGCTAGTACAGGTCTGTACCACAGCTCCACTCCAGTTTGTATTAATAGTGACATGTAGAGGAAGATTTAGCAACCACTTTTAATACTATGCACACGTGCAATCACATGCTCCATCACCTCTCTGCTTTTTTAAATTAGAACCTACGATCTTTCATTATAAAACATATTTAGCTTTTAAGAATGATGGGGGGGAGAGGGGAGGAGAAGTTAAATAAGGCTTTTACCTTCTAACTATGGTGAACACCAGATAAACAACATGGCAGCCAAAGTGATCTTGAGCAAAGCTGTTGCCTGCTGGAGTCTGTGTCCTCCTGGCTGCCCTGGCCTGGAGCTGCTGCCCACCCAGGAGGCTGCTCTCCCCCTTCAGAGCTCCCTGTGTCATTAGGGGCATCTTCATGAGTTCTGCTGCCACCTCGTCAGCTTGGCACAGACTTTTGCCCTGCTCTTGAAGGCTTAACCATGCTGGCAATGGGAGCTAGTTCAAGTTTTCCTGTGAAATAATTAAGGTGGCTCTTAATCAGAAACTAATTCATGCTGAACCACTGATGGCAGGCCGTGACACAGATAAATTGTATAAATGCAAATTTATTGAAGTGGAAGTGATTTTTTTTCCATTAAGCGTTTGCCAACCAGGAAAAATGTGAAGAATTGGCCTGAGTGAATTTCAGCCTCAGGATGTTTCCCTTGGGGCAGAGCTGACCCCTAGGCTAATTCTTAGTTCAGGCAATTAGTTGCAGGCTCATCTTTTTCATCCAGTGTAAGAAAAGATGTATTTTCAGATTTGCATAAATCGCTGCTCTGTTTTTGTCTTGTAACTCATGTCCTGTGTCACTGACTGGTAGATGCCCTCTTCATCAGAATAAAGTGCACTGAGATGCTGCGGGTCATTCTGCAGGACAGTCTGCTGTTTATGGCCCTGTGTCACCAACCTGTCCAAGTTCGCTGAAGGCAGCACTGATGTGAGGTGATTACTATGGCAAATAAACATTTCCTGAAGCACTTTTGTGCATTTTTGGCTGAACCTCTCTTGAAAATCACCTGGCCCGGCTTGTCAGTCGTCACAGCTGCCAGTACACAAACCAGATGAAAGATGGAAGCTTCCAGGGTGCTTTGAAGTCTGTGACACTTATGTGCGTTGCTTCTGTGGAACTGTTGAGATCTGATTCGCAAAGCTTTGCTTTCGTAAACAATTTTTGTCTCAGATGTGAATTTCAGATTTCCTTTTTGATCTGCAGTATGCTGTATATAAACACTACAGATCTGAAGGTACCGAGCCCCTAGACAGCTCTCATAACCATTGTGTACCATTCCTGACTCACGCTCAGAGCTCAAAGCATAATATTAATTTTTATTTGCCAATTTTTCCAATATACCTGGCTCAGCTAATCCAATAGTAGCTGTTGAACAGCAATTGCTTCTAATACTTTGAGTGAAGAGGGAATATATAGAAAAGCTATTAGGCACAAAAATGTTTTTAAAAGCTGTTTCAGGTGTTTCCCACTGATTCATTGATTCTTACTCAGTAAGGCTCATTGGTTTTTTTCCTTATTTTTTTTTCCTCTGTTGTTGGCTTTGTTTGATTTAAAACTATTGCTTAGAATTTATTTGTTCCTTTTGATAAGGTAGTCTCTGAGAACATCATCTGATTGTCATCTTCCAGGATACATATTTAAAAGGTGGCTTTGTAAAGCTGTGTTTATATTTTATGCATGTTCAAAAAGCAGTAGAGGAAAGGAAGTGGTGTCCAGGTAACCCATCTTTTCCAATGCTTTCAAATTTTATGAAAAGTGAGACTTAAAAAGGAATAGAAAGAGGAAGCATTGTCTGTTTTTAAAGCACCATAGAGGATATAGAAGGTCCAGGGTGAGACTCCAGCTCTGCAGTAGGCTTCTGTGTTACCTTTGGGTAGGTCACTGGAACAGAGAGCTGGAAAACCGCTGTATTGTTTGTTCACCAGTAAGGCTGGGACTCCAATAACACTGGAGTGTTGGATCACAGCAAGAACTCAGCTTCTGGTTTGAATGAGTGTTTGTGTGCTCTTACACATGCCTTATGCTGAAAAATCCTGTGTCTGGGTGTTCACTGAGAGGGTCCCAAGTGAAATTCTCTTCTCCTTGATTGTAGCCAAAGATTTGAACCTGTTTTGTAGCTCCTGAATGAGGAAAGTCTTAGCTGTTCTGCACAGGGGTAGCATTGATGTCCCTTTCCCTTCTCAAAGGACCTTGGTTTTGCTTTGCTGCAGCATGGGAAGGATTCTGAGATATCAGACTCCTTTGTAGCAGGAAAAGCAATTTTTATGTTGAGCTTTGTGAATTGCTTAACATCTCAGCACTTCTATACCAAATCTGTAAAATGAAAGGAGAAGAATTATTTTGTTTTGTTTTCTCAGTCACTGCCTGTTTTTGGACTTAAAGCCGTTTGGGATAGATATTTCTGCAGGCACAGTATCTGTTGTAATACCGGGCTGATTGATTATTGTCCTGTTATTGTATTACGGAGAATTGACATCAAGACAAAAATTCATAAAATTTTGTCTTCTTTTAGAAAAACGTGGTACGTTGACATCAAATGCTGAAACCATTTCCATCTCTAGCACAAACCAGAGATTTGTAAGTATGCAGGAATCTCTCAGGGTTTGCATTTTAAGCATTACACTGTACCTTGCAAGCCTTGGGCATGTTTCCAGACCTTTGTAAAGCGTGGCTGAAACACGGCACTCGTGCAGCAGAACGCTGAGCCAGGGCAGAGCAGGTCCCTGCTGCAGTTACTTGTCCTGTGCAGGGACTTGGCCAAGGACCCCTGGCAGAAGCTGCCAGAACAAGGAGTTGGATCCAGAGTCTTTGAACTCAACTTAGTTGCCCTCTGCACTCAGGGGGAAGGTTAAGTGTGAGAGACAGACCCCTGCCAAATCCAGCTAAGCAGTTGTTAGGAGGCAGCAGTTGCAATAGAAGCCATAGGGGCCACTTTACCTTGGGATTATCCTCTCTGTGCAGTTTCTCTTGGAAAATGTCCTGTGTACAAATTAGAGATTTAACTCTGAGCACAAAGAACTTACTGTAGAGGCTGTGCTCCCTGTCCTGGAGAAGGCAGGATAGTTCCCTGTCCCAAGATGATAGGGTGTGGGACGCAGGTATAGCTGCCAAGCAAAATAAATACTGCACTCTACTATTAGCACTTCGGGAGTGGTAAGAAATGAAAACTGCAAAGCAGAGAAGGACATAACGATGCAAGTAAGAGAGATCACATAATGGTTGGGGTTGGAAGGGACCTCTGGAGATCATCTAATCCAACCCCTGTGCTAAAGCAGGTTCACCTAGAGCAGATTGCACTGGAATGCATCCAGAGAAGGAGACTCCACAACCTCTCTGGGCAGCCTGTCCCAGTGCTCTGGCACACTCAAGGTAAAGAAGTTTCTCTTCATATTCAGATGGAACCTCCTGTGCTTCAGTCTGTGCCTGTTGCTACTCATCCTGTCATTGGGCACCACTGAAAGGAGTCTGGTCCCATCCTCTTGACACCCACCCTTGGGATTTTTGCAGGCATTTATAAGATCCCCTCTTAGCCTTCTCCAAGCTGAACAGACCCAGTTCTCAGTCTTTCTCAGTCTCTCCTCCTAAGATGCTCCAGACCACTAATCAAGGGCCTTTCACTTCATCCAGGATGGCATACACCAAATGAGATGGGTGAGCTCCAAGAAGAGGAAGGGATTTATTTCACTGATCTCAGCAAATTGCCTTGATGTGAGCTGTTCATCACTCTGAGTTGTGACCTTCTGTGGATATCACCTAGGGAGTGTTTTTACTTTTTGTGTCTTCTCTGCCTATTTCTTGATGTCAGATGAATGGGAAACAGGACTATTGTGTCCTTTCTCTGCTAAACAAACTTCTCAAAAGACACTTCCTAAACTGGTGAATACTATCTAATCCCCTATTCTAGCTCTAAAGGTTGGAGTAGAACCAGAGAATCGATTTCCTACCTGAGTCTGTTATTCATAAATTAACAAGCAAAACTTGGCTTGCAGTTGGAGATTGTTATCAAAGTCTAGTAGTGGTGGTGGAATAGGATCTGGAAACTCTCTTCCCCTTGATGCAAGCACATGTAGTGTGTACAAACCCTGTATTTTCCATCTGCTTCCATCCTTTCCCTATTTCCTTTTATTCTGTTCTGTCTCCCCTTTTTCTCTCTGTGACTTGGGGAAATGGAGGAATCCCTTGTTCCCAGATTTTCCTTTGTGACCACGTAAGTCTCCCTCAGATGCAAGAATCTCTTCATCAAAAAAAGACTTTATGCCTTATAGAATACGTGTCTAATCTTGCACAGGCTTGAAAATAAATACAAAGCAACCAGAGTTTCTTATTTCATTGAACAAATATAAAAGAATCATTTCTAGGTGTTTTATTTTAAGTTATTATTCTGGAGGAAGCTGGGAACTTCTTTTGCTGAAAACTGCTGGGTACAGAATTGTTTTTATCTCTGCTAATTGCTAACAGACATTGCTAAATGGTAACAACCTAATAATTTCATCATCCCTATGTGTTTTAAAAAAAAACAGTTTTCCTCATAGTAAGTTGTTTACAAAACTTGTGCTGGTGACTGTTAAATACTATCATGGCATCAAAGAAGTGTGAGTACATGTTTCCAGACCTGTATGCCCTTATCCAAAAAGATACTTGCAACTTTGCTGTGAAGACCTGTTATTTCACATGACTATGCACATCAGAACAGACTTTGAAATCGTCTCATGCGTACTAAGACATGCTGCTTTCTGTATTAGATTTTTATTTGTTTTAACCTCTAAAGCTTTTAGAGTTATGATACGTTATGAGATGCCTAAGCTTCAGCAGTAGGTGTTGTAAGTTGATCCTGTATAAGTGCTCCTTAACAAGACAGGCAATGGACGTGTATAATTATAGACCATTGCACAGGGAGAGATTCATGAATGGCTGATCTGTAGCCAGGAACGGTTTTGAGGTGTAACCTTGAGACTGACTTGTATGCATGAAAATAATTTTGAAGATTGAGTGACTAGCTATTATGAAGACAAGATGAAAAATGGTTTTGCCCTGCCGGCTGACCTTCTGCAGATCAAGGCTGGTTTTCCACAGAGAGGTGCTAGCAAGGAGAATGGGTTATGCAATTTGTTGGTTTAATTTGCATATTTATTCAAGTGCATCTTCCCAGTGACCTCCTAAAAGCAGAGCAGTGTCAGATAACAGCGCTTTTGCTCTCACTGATGTCTGCCAGGGTATCAGGTTGGCTTGTTCAGGACAACAGGAAGACCCAGGCTGGGTTCCTGTCGATGCAGAAGCAGTCAGTGGAGCTATAGAAGAAAAGCCTTCTTGCCTGACTCAAAACCAGAGTGTTCATCTGTATATCTTTAATTTAATGGAGTCGGGCAGAGGACTTGGAAGAAAGGGGCAACAAGCTGAGTGTTACAAGGATCTGGTCTTGGTGAGGTTGAAAATCTTTTGCTTGCTCAAGCCAAAGCTCATGAGACTTGCCTGGCATTGATGAGAACTGGTTTTGGATAGAGCCATAGCGGAGATATCCCTTCTACCAGTCTTGGTGGTTACTGGCAATGTACCTGTGCACTGCAGCTGTGGGGAACAGTTCCTTTTACACATTGTGAAGAGCAGCTTTCATGAGTGGAGGAGGCCCAGGATGGGAATCGGAACCGACTGCCATGCTTGTCTGTGCCACCCGCCTCCTGCAAGTTCAAAGTCACTCACAAGCTTGCATTTCAGTGTCCCTGTCTTTAACTACTATGACATGTGCTGCTTCTTCAGTGTAAGTTAAGATTCCTAAGGAATTGAGGTTTAAGTACTTAGTAATTTGGGGGGAGTTGTTGCTAACGCAGAAGTTGCTGTAATATGGAGTAGAAGCAACCATCTGGTTCCGCATTCACTTGTAGTTTACAAGACCCAGAGGTCTTTACCTGTTTCCTGATGGTTTGTCTGCAGTTTGGAATTCACTGTAAGGATGAACATCTCCTTATTATCAACATCTGGTGTTTCTTTTTTATTAAACTGTGTTCTTAAATTTAAATTTCCTCTTTTATGTTAATAAATAGATTGTGGTATTGCATCATGACAGCTAGATACTTGAGAAATAATTTGCTCTTATCCAAGTTTGGAAATATTCTTGCAGCTCAAATGTATTGAATCACATTTTAATTAAAAGCCTAATGCACAGTGTGTTTACTTGAACCAAAACATTGCAAAGTGATGAACTAGTGAATTAAATACACATTTTGGAAAATAATGCAATATAATTATGCAGATAATTCAAATACAGAATATTTTTGAGAACTAAATTTCTGTTAGGCATCTGTTTGGATTTTCTGTAACAATGATGCTTTTAAATACGTAGGAACTGTAAACTTCTGCTGGTACTTGACCAAAATGAGTCTCCTGGAAAATACACTCAGCCTTAGAAGTGGTAGCAAGTGGAGGAGAGCCAGGCAGGCAGGAGCAAGCAAGAAAACCTTACCACAATGTTTCCTTGAAGTTCACTTATTTCTCCTCCTTTTGCTTTGTGAAAATACATGCTTTTTATAGAATCAGAGTATTATTATCCTGTACTTTAGAGAGATCTTTTGGTAGCCTTTTAATAAATGAATTTAATGACAGAAAAGGTCTAGATAAGATATGAATATTTATGTTCAGCAGTTTCTTCCTGGGGGTAATGAGTTTTGATGAATTAAATAATATTTAAGGCTCTTAAATGCCGTCTTATTTTCAAAAGAACATCGTACTATATAAACATGGTCTGTCTTGTTTTGTCACTGACTGTCCTTGCCAGCCAGATTTCAAAAGCCAAACAGAGAAAGATAATTCAGTCTCTCTCTCCCTGTCTAGATTATCAGCGTCTGATGACGGTGGCAGAGGGGATCACGACGCTGCTGTTCCCATTTCAGTGGCAGCACGTGTACGTCCCCATCCTTCCCGCCTCTCTCCTGCATTTTCTGGACGCTCCCGTTCCCTACCTGATGGGGCTGCAGTCCAAGGAGGGAACCGACCGCTCCAAGCTGGAGCTGCCTCAGGAGGTCAGTTTCCAACTTTGGGGTTGCTACTCTGAAACGTGTTATTAATATTTGTGTGAATTCCTGCTGGGAAATGCTGTGCCCAGTGTTGGGAGGCTTCTCTGGCACCGTGAAGATTGTTTGCCAGCAGCGGGGAGGTAGCAGGGGAAGTCTCCTCAGCCCTTCTTGGTCCATTTCTGAATTTAATGAGTGCCACTAATTCCATTGGCTTCTAAATGCTTCTGTTTTTGCTTCTTGCTGTGACGTGAAAAGTCTCTCTGCTTTCCTACATCACATGCTTCACCATGTTTTGTTACTCTTGGTCAGTCCTATTGACACAGGGCTAAAGAGCATTTCATTTGGGGATGGTTCTTAGGAAACTGGGTCTGTTTGCTAGATGGTATAAACCTGTTCCTGTCTCCCCACCACTGATGAGAAGCGTGCCCCATCCTGCCAGCCTTGTTCCACCTATGGGTGAGCCCATGTGCTCCTGACTGTGTCAAAGTCTATCACTAGACCAGTGTCCTGGCCTCTAACAAGCCAGGTTTGCGTTGATACCATGCCTGTGAACCACCTATAGGTGTGTGTATATATATATATATATACACACACATATTTCTGAAATATTGATGCACTCCACTGATGATCTTTTGGACTGAAGATCTTCTGCTCTCCTGTGCAATGAGAAGTGAAAACTTTGTGTGGTCTATCAGATTTTCCCCGGAGGGGGGAAAAAAAAAAAAGGAAGGAAAGGCCATCCTCCTAGTCTAAGTGTTAAAATCACTGGTGGCAGAGTGTGAAATGGAGATTTTTCTACTCAAAATTTGACCAAGATTATTAAAACTGCTTCATATTTTAACATGGGCACTGATTTCTCTCCATACTGCAAAGTCTTTGGGATATAGCTCACCTGTCTGTTTTGGAGATGGTGTCTGGACCCATCTCTTGAGCATGCCACACATTTTAACTTGGGTTTCTTCTTAAAATCAATGGGAACCCTAAGAATAAGTGTGTGTATGGCTGTAACATCTCATAACGGTGGCACTGCTGTGCCCAGCTCCATGCAGGGACATCTCCTGGAGACAGAGGCCCTATGGCTCTTACTGAGAAGGCAGGTGGGAGCAGCTGCAGAGAAGAATATGAAGGAGGGGGAGTTTGTATGTGGAAGTGGGGGGATAAACACAGGGCAAGGACCATACAGTTTTTATTAAAGAGCTATATTAAGTATTAGGTGGAGGTGACTGATTCTTAGCCTAGCTGGGATGTAACAGTGCAAATCAAGTCTTACCTCATGGATACAATGGCCCAATTGCATGAAATTTGCACTGGCGTGGAAATAACAGTGGTATCTAGCTATGCTTTTTCAGTAAAACCATGCTAATGTTACATAATTACTGTGATTTTAAAAATTATTAGTCATATCCTTTTATTTAGCAGATTAAGCTGTCATTTTCCTTAAATTAAAATTTTAATGTGCTGGACTTGCAGGATTGCTTGAATAACAAATTAAATATCACCAGTGAAAGAAGAGTAATAGTGGGGTGGAACACCCCCAACCCCATTATGATGTTTGACAAATGAGAGAAAAATACCAGCACAGCATTTATCAGCACCACAGGTCCAGTAACTGTGGGAAAGGAAAAGAAAGAAGAGGTATTGACCAGGGAAGATCTTGAATCTCAGATTCATCTAGACAATCAAAAATAGAAAATCCTTCACATGCAAGCATTGATGAAGCACTGTTTGCTTTAGTATTCCTTTATTGTTCAGGCCAGGGGCTAGCTTTTTAAGCTCTTGGCCTAAATATAAACCATTTGTTTGTTACAGATAAAAATTCTAACAACTGACCATCATGCTGTCTTAAGGTTACTAATCTCTCTGCATTAACTTTAATCATTAGACGTTTTTGAAGAGGGAAGTGAGACCAATTCCCCAAGGGTTTTCCGAATCCAAATCTCATTTTTCAAATTTTGTAAATGATATGCAGAGCTGAAATTAAAAAGCCTTTGAAATGAAATATTGATAGATAAGAAGACAGTCCCTGAGCTAAAGAACTGTACTGATGCATACCACAACTCTTTAATAGCGGTATAGTTAAGTAAAGCAAACTGTTTTGTATGAAGAAATGCTTTTTTTTTTGTACAGTCCAAATTTATTATGCAAAAGTGAGCTGAAGGGACACTTCTGCTTTGCGGAATGAATCCTAATACCCTTTAAAGTATCTATGTGAAAGGTGACTAATCTCAAGCATATCCCTGAAATATCCAATATATTATAACCATGTTTGCTGTGGAATATATTGTCCTGCTGAAAATCAACCTTTTCAAAAAAAGGAGGAAAATAAGTCCTTTCTCTTCATATAATCTGAAGATTAGTCTACAGTGTTTTGTGAGAAGAACAGGAAAAGTGGCTTGGAGAAGGCAGAGGAGCTGTGCTAATGGCCAAGTCAGGCTAACAAAGACCTGCTCCTGCTGCCCTGTGGGTTCCTGCATCTCCTATTTTGCAGCTTTATGCTGGGGAAAAAACCTTGGAAGCTCAGCACCTTGGGAATCTGACCTGGTTTAAGATTTTATTCAGCACAGTGCATTCAAGACAGAGAATTTCAGATGCAAGCTGCAGTTCAGAAGATCAATTACTGTTTTTCATTCTGCTATTATTCCTGAGGGTGCATTTGCAATGTAATTACTTTTTATGTAGGGTTCTTCCATCCCCCCATTGACACTTTCATAGTTAAAGTATCTGCTCCACTAGATTCATGTCTTCACTTAGCTTTAATCTTATGGGCTGAGATCCATCTCCCTGCATAGCTAAGCTGTCTAAGAGCACTCTTTAAATCTCATGCAGAGGAATTGCCAAGATTAAAAGCCTCCATGGAAACAGGGGGTAGGGGGAGTGGGGAAATAGGGCTTGACCTCCCATAGACAAGCTATACTCAGACATGATCCTGAAGGATTTGCATGGGAACCCTTTTTTGTACCTTTGCTAGTAGCAGTGTCATCTTTCTCACTGAACATCTCATTCCTTGGTACCACAGCTCCAGAGGCTTATTGCAGTTGGGTCCTGGTAACATAAATGTGCCCTTGAGATGCAGTAATTAACACAAATTAATTGTGTGAATTACTGAGAAGTGGTGTTGCACAACCTGCTTACTTGTGTGTCCTTGGCTGGTCTGGGAGGGGATATCAGATCTTTGTAGTGGGTAGTTTGGGATCTGCAAGTCCCAGGAGAACAGGAGGGGGCAGGAGGCTTTATTTATTAATTACATCATTGCCATCCAGTTGGCTCACCAGGTTTGCTGAAGTCTGAAGTGTCCCAGGTTAGATGATAGAGCTTAAGTCTCCTGCATGTGTGCGCTCTTATCCTTCTGGCTGGAAACACCCTGGGAAAACAGGGCTACTTAGCAGGGGAGCCAATTCCATGCTGAGCCTCTGTCTTGAAACTTTTCTTTGAATTTCAGGCAAACTTGTGCTTTGTGGACATCGATAACCATTTCATTGAACTGCCAGAGGAGTTTCCCCAGTTCCCCAACAAGCTGGAGTTTATCCAGGAAATCTCCGAGGTTCTCCTGCAGTTTGGGATCCCACCAGAGGGTAACCTGCACTGCAGTGACAGTGCCACCAAACTCAAGAACCTGGTTCTTAGTGACTTGGTGAATGACAAGAAGAATGGGAACATACCCAGCAATGCCCTCAACGTGTACGAGCTGCTGAAAGGCAATGAGACGGTCGCTCGCCTGCAAGCTCTCGCCAAGAGAACGGGCGTGACGGTGGAAAAAATGACCATCACAGCTCCCCTCGCAGAGAAGGAGAAGGGTGGGAAGTTGCCCTGTGAGGAGGTGGAGCTGAGGGACTACAAACTGAACGTGCAGCTTCGCGAGGTCTTTGCCAACCGCTTCACGCAGATGTTTGCAGACTATGAGGCTTTCGTCATTCAGGCTGCCCCCGATATGGAGTCGTGGCTGACAAACAGGGAACAAATGCAAAACTTTGACAAAGTAAAGATAGCCCCGTATTCATTTTTCCATCTGGAAGTGCTTTTGGGAGGGAGGGAGAATAGCTATATTATGTATATATAGCCTAGGTACTCTTTAATCCGCCATTCTTCATCTGCCTTACTGAGGGATTTGTCTATTTTGATTACACGGAGCCAGATCGCCTGCCAGAGTAAATCAATGCAGATGCACTGGGCTGATCAGGGCTGTTCTGGCTTGTACAAACCAAGCTGGCGGGCTTCTGCCCAGCTGATGGGCTTCTCTTGCACGTTTGGTGAAAGGATGGCAAGGAAAGTGAACTTTCGTTTCCTCCTTTCCTCCTCCTTTCCTCCTCCTTTCCTCCTCCTTTCCTCCTCCTTTCCTCCTCCTTTCCTCCTCCTTTCCTCCTCCTTTCCTCCTCCTTTCCTCCTCCTTTCCTCCTCCTTTCCTCCTCCTTTCCTCCTCGAAAGAGAGGAAAACCCAATAAGACAAAACCCAAATCTAGTCTTTCTTGTTTCCAAATTTCACAACAAAACTTCTTGGTAATAGGTAGTGTTGTTCTGTAGAGGCTAATCATATTGTTATGTCAGAAGAGTCCTGTTATGACTCCATTGTAGTGTGTACACAAGAGTGAAAAGGAAGCTGTGATTAGAAATGAGGAAATAAAGAAACTGTAGGCTAGTAAAAGGAATGAGAAATGTTGGGAAGCTTGCACAGTTACTATTTCTGAGTGACCCTGAAAAGTAGATAGCATTCTTAGCCATCACCCTTTTCAGATACAAGTCCTTCTCTAGAGGGGCAGGCAGGCAGGATCAGACTAAGTGTTGATCTGAGTCAGTTTTTGATTAAAAAATGCTGCCATGCCTTTTATTGGTCTTGTTTGTATTCAGGCAATGAACAGTGCAGCATTCAAAAGGAGGGAGTTGTTTAAGCGATCTCTGTTACTACTGCTACAATAAAATGGACTGTTAAGGTCAGGGTTTTTAAAGCTCAGTTAGAGACACAGGAACACACTCAGTTTTAATTGGAAATTCATGATTAATTGCCCTGCTTGACTTCACAAAAGAGCACTACCTGAAGAGCAGTGTACACCCCTTGGTATGTATAACACCTTAGTAAGTGATGTGGTCCCAAGTAGGGCTGTGCAGACCAGAGGTCCCCAGTGGGCACATGTGGTGGTGATCTACTGGGGGTTGCACAGGGCTCGTTCCTGCGGGTGGTAGCTCCTAGGCTGCTTTGAAAAGCTTGGAAGCACAGATACTTCCTCAGTAATTCAATATTCCCTTTACTCTAGCTGTCACAAAGCCTCCCCAGCTGCTTATTTCTCACAGTCATGACTCAAGAGGTGACCCACGAACCAAACCCCTTCATAGATCAATTTGCACCTCTCTCAGAGGTGTTTTCATAGTGGGGAAGCCTTGCCCAAGCTTTTTGGTTGGCTGCTGGAATGGTTCTTTGTTCCAGGATGGTTCGTCGTGTCAACGCCGGGAAGGAACATGGCACTAATGAGCTGTCTTGTATTTCAGGCTTCCTTCCTTTCGGACCAACCTGAGCCTTACCTCCCGTTCCTTTCACACTTCATTGAAACACAGATGTTTGCAACCTTCATAGACAATAAGATAATCTCCCAGTGGGAGGAGAAGGACCCTTTTCTGCGAGTATTTGACTCCCGCATTGAGAAAATAAAGCTATATAATGTGAGGGCCCCTGCACTGCGGACATCTAGCTACCAGAAATGCAGCACTTTGAAAGAAGCAGGTATGTTCAGATGGGCTGGTAAAATATTCAAAAGTACAATGTCATTCACAAAAAAAATATAGGTCCTCAGTCATCTGAGTGTTGGAGCTGATGAGGAAGCTCTAGAACTACCTGAGGAGGACTCAGCGGTGTCCTTATTTTCCCTAGACAAAAACTTGAGCATGCTTTAAATGGTAGAAACAGCAGAAGCCTTTACCTTCTCTTTGAGCTCTCCTAGGCTGGTGCCTTTAATCGACACAAACCAAGCCACAGAGCTGGGCTTGCTGTTTCTTGGTTCCGGCAGCTCCTGTTCCATTGCCAGGAGAGGTTTCCTTCACTATGGTGGTGGGACCAGCGCCAGCCACACTGAGGAGCCGAGCCCTGGTGTCTGCTCCACTGGCCTCGTCTCCCCCTTCCCTTAAAAAGACCTTTTTTTTTGCCTTATGCCATTTGGTTAGAGCAGCGGGGGATGCTGGAGACCTAGTCCTGTGTGGCATATTTAGTAGATCGAGCAATAGATTCTCGGTGTTAATGAACAATGCCCTGTGTACTGAAGATTTGGATTTTTTTCCATTACAGTCGCAGGATGCATTTTCAAATTATGCTTGAGTTTCTTACTGTGCAAGTATTTATTTCATTTCCAAGTAATACAGGGAAATTATACTCTTAAATTTATTGGGACACATACTGATGAGCTGAGGCAAACACATTTCTCTTTTAAATTCCTTCAGAGCATTTTACTTGTTACAAATGCGGCAGAAATAGAAATCCTGTGCCTGTTTAACTTTTTCTGTTTAAAACCAATTCTAATTTGCAGGTCGACTGTCTATTCAGCGTCTAGTTTTGGTAGACATTGTGGCACCGGAACCTCATTTTCTGTCTTGTGAAATGCAGCAAACTGATAGTAATACCAACTTTCCCTCATATTTAATATTCACAATATGTGTGACCCTAGCATCAATCCAGCACCTGTTAATTTAACCTGCTGTTTCCAGAATCCTTCAAACCCCCTGGTCCCACACCATCCTGTCCATTTCTCCAAAATAAAACCGTACTAATCTACTTTTTTTTTTTTTTTAGAAGGGGAAAAAAAAAAGCTGCTATGTTTCTAATGATAATGTATGCAAATCTTATGACAGTTTCTTTCCCATCACAGTTTTATAAAATAGGAAACGAGTTCTGTGTTGTTTTTGACAAATGGAAACTGGATTTAGCTTCCATGTTTTGCATATTTATTCGCTAGTTGTGATATGCTGAAAAGAATTGGCCTGCCCCTTAATGGATGGACTACAGAGCTGAATATTAAAGTTGCTAATTAAATGGTGATTTGCCCCATACACATCCTTTCTCCTCTTCTTCACAGAGCATCTGACTCAGTGTTGGGAGGGTGACAGATTTTATTTTCATCCTGCTCAAGATTCGAGATGAAATCCGCATGTCCTTGAAACAGACGACTGAACCACATTAGTCTCGGTGGAGCTGAGATTCCTGGGGAGCCATCTCCAGTCTTGCCATAGCCTCCCTTGTTTCCAGACATCTCTTGATCTTTTTGGTGCTCCTCGGGCCTTGCTACAATTAGATATGTCATTGCAGGATGGCAGGCCTTCAAAAAGCACCTCTAATTTCAGGAGGAGGATCATTATAGGTGCCAGGCGTTTGCAAAATTCAGGTATCATCCCCTGTGCATCTGCCCAGGGTGAGGTGTCTGGGGCAAAGTAATGTGCCCGACCCCACAAAGAGTTGCAGCCCGTGTCAGAGGTCTCCATTCTGACAAAGGAGGTTAAAGCCAAACATTGAATTGCTCTTGCCAATTCATAACCCATCTCACAGGCTCCTGTAAATACCTGCTTGCTTAGTGGCTAACTTGCTTGTGCCAGTTGTGTTGGGTGAAAGCAAAATAACAAAATAACAGCACAGACATTTCCTCACTTCTTTAAGTGACACATTTCTGGATCTGAAGTCACTATTAATAAATATTTAACTTCCTAGTGTGTTTTCAGGGATGTCTTAAGGTGTTTCGCTAACATGGTTGTTCACGTGTGACTGTCACTTGCAGCCCAATCCATTGAGCAGCGGCTGATGAAGATTGATCACACAGCCATCCACCCACACTTACTTGATATGAAGATCGGTCAAGGGAAATATGAACAAGGATTTTTCCCAAAGTTGCAATCGGATGTCTTGGCAACGGGACCCACTAATAACAAGTAAGCGTGTTTTATTTTCTGGATGTGAAAGCAAGTTTCTCATATAAAAGATTAACATCATTGGACAGTAGTCATAATTTTGGATGCCTTCTCACTATTCTAATGAAACCTAACAACTCTTTCAATTTCTGCTTTGTATGGGCTGCGACTTTTTAATTTATAGCTATGGTTTGGGTTATGTTAGAAAGTGTTACCTCTGGTTTTGGGAAGATTCGTGAGTACTGCTCTCTGTTGAGTGGTAAGTGTCGTGTCTTCTCATACATATTTGTAGTTTTGTTGTTGCTGGAGTAAATTTAAAATTAGTTTCTTTGCCGTTTTACACTGAATAGCATAATTTGGAAACCCAGCCAAAATTCAGATTCTGAAAGCAATTTTGGTATTGAAACCTGCATACCATACTGCAGAATTAAATTAATGTCTGCTCTGTTCCTCTCTTTTCTTTAGCTGTTATTACGTGACCCAAAGATTTTTATAGCTCTCTTTCAGTTTCCACGTTGGAATAACCTGGAACAATAACTTTTTGAGGGTGGAAATTATGTGGTTCCATATTTGAGTTTCTCTTCTGAGCCTGATAATGTTCTGTAGAGCACTTTGATATGAAGGTGGAGTACCTATAGCTGTGGAATTGAGCACGGCATTACCTAGTTAATGACCTAATATAAAATGAGAACCTGGAGTACTGATACACTTTACATTTATACAATTATAATTTAAAGTAAGTGTTCTATGTTACTTCTTTTTTTTTTTTCCTTCTTTCCTTCAAAACCCAGGATGAGGGGGCTTTTCTCCCTCTTCAAAAATGGAAGATCTGTGCATCAATGATTACTAGTTCCTGAAATTATTAGCTCAAGCCCTCACTTCCAGTTTTTGTGGCAAGCCAAAATGTGGGAGCACAGATAAATCCGAGAGCTCCAACAACTACGATTGTCCAAATGTTAAAGCTAGCTCTTGTTTTAGACATGTGCATGTACTCACACTGCTCTGAGCTCCTGTACAAGGTGCCCACTCAATTCTATTTATACACCTTTTGTGCACCCCCCGATAGCTAATTCCTTTTTAATAACCTACTAGGAATAAGACTTGCAAATTATAAAATGTGTTTAAAGAGCTGAAATCTTTTAAAAGAGATTAAAAAAAAAAAAAAAAAGCAAGACACAACCAAAAAACAAGCAACAACAATAAAACCCCCACAACCAGAACAAGGAATATATATTTCAAAGTTTCTTTGTTTGCAGTGTTCCTGTAAACAGAGACAAAAAATTTATGGGTAATGCTCCCTTGAGGAATGGAGGGTTTCTTCATCTTGTAGGATGCTGTGTTTAGCAGTCTGCCTCTAATCCTTATGGTGGGTTTCAGTTTTACAGTGTCAGCAACAGTGCGAGCATTCTCAGTCTGCTCAAAGTTGCTTATATTTTCTGGATCTGCTGCAGAATCTTAGTGAATCTATGAATAAGCATTAAAAAGAAATAGTATTCCTTGTGCCTTCCAAGTTGCTTCTGTTATATTGGCACCTGTCCTAAATTTTGACTTTAACTCCTTGATTTTAGATAGCTGGTTTTGGTCTTCAAATTGCAGCATGTTTCGGAATTTGTAAGTACCAAAATATCATTACTTACCACGAAGTGGTGTCAAAGTGACAAATGTTTGGAATTCCTCCAGTTGTATATTGCCAAAAAGGTTTGTAATTGGAAAATCTCAAGACCATCTGTTTGTAACTTTCTGCTTCCTGGATTTTTATGTGAGCAGCTGAGTGGACTCTCTTTCTCATTTAAGACATGAAATTCTGCTGAATTTACACCCACATGTAAAGCAGATAGTCTTTTCATGCTCTCTGCAAATACAGCATAATTCTTTTGACCACAAAAACAATTGAAGTATAGCCTTCAATTAATTTGAATTTCCCAGTGCATGCTTCTTGGAGAGATGTTATACTTGCATATAGAACTGTGCCTTTGCGTATAGGAATGCGGGAAGAGAACATTTCAACTCTATTCCCTGGCGCTTCCCATGTAGCTATTGTGTGTTCATAAAGTTAATGCAAAGGGTATTACAATATAGCTGAGAATTATTTTTGCAAACTTCAGTTTTACGTAGCAAATTTTTTCTTGAATGTTGTAAGGAGGTGTATTTGCAGGGAAAAAAAAAATCATTCCCGTACTCCAGTTGGTTGTTGTTGAATAGCAGCAAATAAACCAATTCAGAGCTGTTTTAATGAAAACCTGTCCTCGCTGGCCAGCAATCAGATTTTTATTGCTTTCATTTCTGGATAGAAAATGTAACAAACATTATAACTAGAGCTCATAATGTAATGTTCCTTTCCTATAGTCAGGCAGAGCACTGAAGGGACCTCTGTCAGTTACTGGGCTGTTACATGTGTAATATATCTAAATCAATAATATAATGCAAACACTCAACATTTTTAATTTGTTTAGTCCTGCATCCTGTACATGATCCCAGAAAACCATGTTGCCTAGACAGGCAGAAATGGTGTTTGGGAGAGGAGTTGTATGGTTCTGCTTGCAAGGGCTTGGGGACAGAGGGAAGGTGGACAGTCACATCGGATCAGTTCCACCTAAACGCAGCTGGAAACAAATGCTGATCACATTACCATGTGCAAGTGTTAAAACACCAAAGTCTGTCAGAGAAGTGAAGTCTGATAACATCTCATGTGTCAGCCCGCGGCCGTGCTCAGCAGCACACTTTGCCCCACTTCTGTCACTCTGCTGCCTCCTCCCGCATCCCCCCAAGGTGTCCTCTGAAAGACTAGTCAAGGGGGTGAACCCGTGCTCCTCTGGCCCCAGCCAGTGTCACATTGCTTTCTGCTTTTCTCATCTGCTTGGTCATCTGTGGGTTTGGAGAGCCTCCTTTTACATCTGCTCATGCCCTGGACAAGCTGCAGGTGGATGCTTGGTGTCATTAGGGCTTTTCTTTACCTATTCCCTTGTGGTGGTAAGGAAGTGTTGGTTTCTTGGAAGCAAGAACTTCATTGAAAATAACTCCAAACTGCACTTTATTGAAAATAAATGAGAAGTTTAAAAACAAATAAATGGAAAAAAACAAACAACAAACAAACAAAAACCCACAACACAAAACTACAAACACAAACAAACCAACCACGAAGCAAACAAACAACCAACCCCACCACAGTGCAAACCCCCACCTCCATAAAACTGGAGAATAGGCAGTTTCCCTAATCATCTTTTTGACCAAAACTGCCAGAACATGGAAAGACATTAACTGCAGAATATGCAGATCTAAACTTCACCAAAAGGCGATAACTATTGTGTCCAAATATTTCTAGAAATTAGAAGAAACATTTTTCCGTACAGAATAGTTCATCCCCCACATCGTGGGAAAACCTTCAGAATCTACAGCCAGCAGCTGCAGCTTCCTCTGGGTACAAAACTGACCTGTCCACCCTCCTCTAACCTCGTAATGCAGTGGCTGCTGCAGAAGTCCTCCTAGAAACTGTCCCAGGAGAAAACAGGCTGCAGTCTCATAAGCAGTTTCTCTATTTATCTGGAAATGAGCAGCCATTTCCAGAGTCTTCCTTTCCTTTTTCAACCCCCAGCACCACGTTCTGGTTTCTACACGTTCTCCTCTCCCGTCCCTGTGTGCATTTTCTGCCAGGCTTTTAAAATCATAGCTGGGACTCCACCGGCTGGTGCGTTCGCAATGGTACAGGAAGGGAATTTGAATGACAAAAAGCCAAGCTACATAAACACTTCATGGTTGTTGATTAGCTAATTGTTAAATTAGGGTGAATATGCTTATACTGCAAAATTAAAACAATGAAACAAGCTGTGTTTTCAATCTAATTGATTACATTGTAACTTAATTTGTACTAAGAAGCTTCATAAATGATGTTAAATATTGCAGAGGAAAACAGATTGCCAAGCAAGCATAGGAAACATATTTGCATTCTGGGAAATTGTAGTGAATGCCTGCATTCAGCCTACAACGGAACTGATTTTTATTTTGGTTTTCAAAGGAAGGTTTTTCTTTATTATGCATTTATGAAATGTCTTAAATTATCCTTTTTTTCCCCCCTTTCTCTTTGTTTAGCCCTGTTTTCCCCCCCTCCTTTATCTGCGCCCTGCTTTCCTCCTTGCTTCCTCCCCTGACCAGCCTATTTCTCCTTTCCCACCCTGACCACTTCTCTCTCCTGAGCCCTCTTGCTTGTATCTTTCTGTCTGTCCTCTCTGTCCTACCTGACCTGCAGCAGTCCTCAAATGAGGGCGCAGTCCGAATCTTCAAGCCCAGATCCCGCTGTATGCGGCCTCCTGCCCTCAGGCTTTAGCTAAAAGTGATGTGTTATTCTTACCCTTAAAGCAGATTTCAAAAGTACTTGATTGCTTTCTCCAGGCATTTGTTCCTGTGCTGTATCTTGCTGACATCACCACTGTGTCAGTATTTATTTGTGAAATTAGGGCATTGGAAGTGTATGAAATTGGTTCCTTTTTGTGTTCCAGTTTATGGCACAATGCGTGGCCTCTGTCACCAGTGACCCCTTCAAGTTGTGAACTGCTCAAGGATTATCTGGCCAGTACCCTGGCTCTCTTAATTTTTTAATAGGACTGCTATTTGCTTATTCACCAATATTAACATTGGTTAATGTTTTTAAAGAAAATATTTTACACATATATATAATGCCAAGAGGTATCCTTTTGCTGAATCTCTATGTGATGATAGAATTCATTCTGGCTTTAAATTATTTTTTGTATGGGAAATTGTCTGTCTCTTGTACTGAGTGCTTCATATTATATGTGCTTTTTCTACCTCTCTGCATGTTGGGTACTGTTTTAAGGCTGACTGTCTTTAATGAAGTGTGTTGGGTTTTTTTTAAATTTCTTTAATTTCTTAATCAAGCCAAACAATTGCACTTTCAAGTAGTATGGAGTAGCATCTCTGCAGTGCATCTAAATGAGTGAGAAATGAGTCAGCAATGAGCCGTCCACACGCAACACTGGCGTCATTTAAACTTGGCAAGAAGTAAAAGCTTACCTGCTAAGTATGAAAAATCTGAAACAAGACAATGCATTAGGTAACTTAATATAGCAAACCACTGACAGGTGCAACGAAAATATTAACTACTTGTATTCAAATATATTTGTTTTCAGGTATAAAGTGTGACTGAATTTGATAATCTGTGCTTAAAAATGGCTCCTAAAATAGGAACCACGTGCTATGGGGACTTGGAACTTGATGGGCACATCTCCTGTGTGCTGATTCTCTGCTCAGCTGGTGCAAGGCAGTAAAAGGGCAATTAACTTATTTCAGCTAATACATAATTTTAAAATAGCTATGCAGGATAAAGTTCACAGGGAAAAATATGTGTCGAATCCTTGCATCCTATATTCTATTTACTCTCCCGTGAACAGTGTTACTGTCGCAAGTGAGTTTGCAAACTAAATACCATTTAGGACAGTGGTTCATCAGGGACTAAGGGGTGATGCTGGCAAACTGCCACCGCTGTTCCTTGCAGAGGAGGGTTGTTGTGGGTACCACTCTTTTAAATCACTTATTTTCATATAATCTGATGAGACAGGCTGTCAGTCCAAGACCACTCTCCGCTCATTTTTGTCCACCTGATCAGCAGTTTAGAATGTTTCCTGAGCAGAGATGGAGAAGGTGCATTAGTCTCTATTTGAGCCTTCGTTCTCCTCACCATGGAGCAGTGTGTGCAGAACAGATGGACAGTGCAGAACACATCCCCTGTCAGACCACCCATGATCAGGTGGAGCTTACTTTTGACCTTTTGTTTTTTTAATTTGTTTGATCCAAAGTGTATTTGACTTGAAATCTCTGTGTCAAACTGCTCCTGAACCCAAGCAGATTACATTATTGCAGTACAGCATGGACAGTCCCTGGGGTGAGGCTGCTCTTTTGCTAGATTGGCTTCTGATATCAAAGATAGCTTGGATGCTATCTTACCATTTTTATTACAGAAATTAAGCATCACAGGTTGTGTCATCTTTTCCAAGTGTCGCCTTTGTATTTCCTCCAAGGTCTGCAAACCTATTCCTATGCTTGCTGGGTCTAATTTGATATTAAACAATACCGACTTCCCTGTCTTCATGTTAAAAGGGTCTTGGATGGAAATGTCTTCATTCCATTCCTCTATCCTGAACACAGTCTTCCCTGGTCCCTCCTTTGAAATATCACTGCTTTTTTGCAGTCCCTGGAGGTGAATACCATTCATCTTTGGACATGGGAGTTAGATATGGGCAGACAACCAAATTGAGCCCTTTCTCCCTTCTCCACATAAGCACCTTGTCCCTGGGCTCCCCACAACACAGAGCCCGAGCTGCAGCTGCTTCGTCCCCAGAAACCTGGTGCTTGTAGCAATGTGTCCACTGCAAGGAATACATGAAATATGCCAGCAGTCCATGCTCATGGCTCTACAGGCAAAAAATAAAGGGGAGAAGGCATTTTTGGGGTCAGCTGATGGCAGGGCCAGGAGAGACATTCATGTGGGATGTCAGCAACACAAGAGGAGATGGTGTGTGGTCACTGGGGAGGACTTTTACCCCCCTTAGAATCACTTTGAGTGACCAAAGGGAGAGACGGAGAAATTTCAAGTGCAATCTCTGCTGATGAGGAGGTTGGGAATGGTTATTGTGATACTGAAGCGTTATTTTGGGAAAATTCTATGTGGCCCAGTAAAGAAAAGGCTTTAAAAGATTTAGCTGCTTAATCCTGCTTATCTGCTGTTAGATCTTCAGAAAATCTCCAAGAGAGATTCAGAGCGACATCCGAATGCTCAGACCTCACCCAGCGCCCCAGCAGCTCCCTCTTCCCTGAGAAGGTGGGGAAAAGGGAACATGCAGCTCACTACATGTGTAATTACTCCAGCTAATGAGCAGCAGTCTTTTTTCATAAATGGCCAATGATCTTTACATTTGCACACTGAAACTGTTCAAATAGTTCTTCCTAACAATCTGGAGAATGATCTGTGCCTTCTCCCAGATGGAGTACAAGGCTGAAATTAACTGAAAATGCTTTAATGATGGTGTATTACTTGTAATTATTCTGTGGCTTTTATTCTATTTCACCTTCAGTGAGACATATTCCCTCAAAGGACACTTATAGCAATTCTTTAATCTTCCAGTAACTGCAGAAATGCAGGTGGAGAGACATCAAAGCTTTGTCTGGGATTCAGAAAATATCATATAAATAGGAGCAGAAAAATACCATATGGATAATATTTGATCTATATCTTAAATTTCTAATGTGTTATTGGCATTTCATTGTGTGAAATCTGTGTGGTACTAACCTGCAATAAATGGAAGGTCTCTAGAGCCAGGTGGCGAAAGTCACTTTTATGTTTCCTATCCTCTGTTCAAGTGGGTGCTCTATCTGCTGCATTTCTACTTGTTGAGATTATTAAAATGAAGGGTTTTATTTCTCCCGTCTCAGTCATCTAGTGAGGCATTGGGAGTTGCTTCTGAAAAAAAATAAAGGGACAACTTACTAAACCCATGGGCTGGATATTTTTAAGACTTCTAAGGAAGTGCAAAGACACTTATGTCAGTAATGTATTCCTCTGAGAAGATAACAGTGTTTGCTGTGCAGACGCCTATCAGGCTGGTTGTTTTTTGGTTATTAGAGACTTGAGGCTATGTTGCTTTAAAAATAAATTTCTTGTCATATGGGATGGCAAGGTGCTGAACCATAGTCACATGCAAACCCAGATGTTTATTTCTTCCTTTGCACTTATTTTCTTGGCATTATTTGGAAGGTAGGAAGGGATTTTGATTCTGACCATAAAAACTGTCAATCCTGTGACTCTCTTTTTTTGGTCCTTTTTACCTGTGCATTTAGCCAAAATTTGGTCTTTAGTGACCTCACAGGAGGAATTGGTGCAGATAGGTATATGTATGCAAAGTCTTTCTCTCTGGAAAAAGGAAGGTTTGCTACCAGGGCTCAGGTCCCTGCACTTCTCTTGGGTCAGGTTCTCCTTCCTGTGCATCCCTGACAGCTTGACAGACATGTCAGGACTCAAGACCAGCTCTGTGCAAGGGCTTCCCCCTCCAGACCTGTATCTGCCTACGTGTCACCAGCTGAAACTCCTCGCCCAAGCAGTTCAGATCCCAGATCCTATTTGTGTATGCTCCTGTTTGGGGCACACACAGAAATAGACGGGTTTGGGATCTGGAGACATTGTCCTTGCCAATACCACCTGTGTGGAGGGGCTCGCCAAGCACACACTCCTGCCTCTGATGTTTCCCTCTGTATAGACCTATCAAAGGCAGAGAACCCAAATCCCCAGGGGCTCTGCCTGTTGATCACAGCTCCTGTAGAAAAAAGCTGTGTCACAGCAGTCCTTCTGGTGTGGTGCCCAGCAGGGCCACTTCAGTCTGGAGTACAGAGGCCAGGACAGAGACGGGTGTTGCAGGGTCCCTTTGACTCAAGTACCAAGGTTGGGGAGTGTGGGGTGTTGTTTTCCTGGTCCCTTTTTAAAATTTTTATTTATTTATTTATTTGTTTGTTTGTTTATTTATTTTTCCCTCCTTTTTTCCTTTTCCCCTCTTCTTTTCCCCCTCCTCCCCCTTCCTTCTTTTCCCCCTCCTCCCCCTTCCTTCTTTCCTCCCCCTTCCCCCTTCCTTCTTTCCTCCCCCTTCCCCCTTCCTTCTTTCCTCCCCCTTCCCCCTTCCTTTTTTCCTCCCCCTTCCCCCTTCCTTCTTTCCTCCCCCTTCCCCCCTTCCTTCTTTTCCCCCCTTCCTTCTTTTCCCCCTTCCTTCTTTTCCCCCTTCCTTCTTCTTCTTTCTTCCCCCTTTCTTCTTTTGCCCCCTTCCTTCTTTTGCCCCCTTCCTTCTTTTCCCCCCTTCCTTCTTTTCCCCCCCCTTCCTTCATTTCCCCCCCTTCCTTCATTTCCCCCCCTTCCTTCATTTCCCCTCCTTCCTTCATTTCCCCTCCTTCCTTCATTCCCCCCCCTTCCTTCTTTCCCCCCCTTCCTTCTTTCCCCCCCTTCCTTCTTTCCCCCCCCTTCCTTCTTTTCCCCCCCTTCCTTCTTTTCCCCCCCCTTCCTTCTTTTCCCCCCCTTCCTTCTTTTCCCCCCTTCCTTCTTTTCCCCCCCTTCCTTCTTTTCCCCCCCTTCCTTCTTTTCCCCCCCTTCCTTCTTTTCCCCCCCTTCCTTCTTTTCCCCCCCTTCCTTCTTTCCCCCCCCTTCCTTCTTTCCCCCCCCTTCCTTCTTTTCCCCCCTTCCTTCTTTTCCCCCCTTCCTTCTTTTCCCCCCCTTCCTTCTTTTCCCCCCCCTTCCTTCTTTTCCCCCCCTTCCTTCTTTTCCCCCCCTTCCTTCTTTTCCCCCCCTTCCTTCTTTTCCCCCCCTTCCTTCTTTTCCCCCCCTTCCTTCTTTTCCCCCCCTTCCTTCTTTTCCCCCCCCTCCTTCTTTTCCCCCCCCTTCCTTCTTTTCCCCCCCCTTCCTTCTTTCCCCCCCCCTTCCTTCTTTCCCCCCCCCTTCCTTCTTTCCCCCCCCTTCCTTCTTTCCCCCCCCTTCCTTCTTTCCCCCCCCCTTCCTTCTTTCCCCCCCCCTTCCTTCTTTCCCCCCCCCTTCCTTCTTTCCCCCCCCCTTCCTTCTTTCCCCCCCCTTCCTTCTTTCCCCCCCCCTTCTTTCTTTTCCCCCTTCCTTCATTTCCCCCCCCTTCCTTCATTTCCCCCCCCTTCCTTCTTTTCCCCCCCTTCCTTCATTTCCCCCCCCTTCCTTCTTTTCCCCCCTTCCTTCTTTTCCCCCCTTCCTTCTTCCCCCCCCTTCCTTCTTCCCCCCCCTTCCTTCTTCCCCCCCCTTCCTTCTTCCCCCCCCTTCCTTCTTTCCCCCCCCCTTCCTTCTTTCCCCCCCCCTTCCTTCTTTCCCCCCCCCTTCCTTCTTTCCCCCCCCTTCCTTCTTTCCCCCCCCTTCCTTCTTTCCCCCCCCTTCCTTCTTTCCCCCCCCTTCCTTCTTTCCCCCCCCTTCCTTCTTTTCCCCCCCCTTCCTTCTTTTCCCCCCCTTTTTTTCTTTCTTTCCTTCCACCCCACTTCCTTCTTTTCCCCCTCCCTTTTTTCCTTTCCCTCCCTCCTTCCTTCCTCTCTTCCTTCCCTCCCTCTTTCTTTTTCATTTTCCAGATTTAGGTTATCCCTTCAAACTCTGCTGAGCAGTTTCCTCCCATAGGTAGAGCCTCGTTCATCCATCCCACCAGGCGCTGGAGCTGGAGCGCTGCCCTGGGCAGGCTTTGTGTTCTGTTTCGCCTCAGTTTTGCTCCTTATCTTCTGAGTGCAGGAGAGAGGCAGAACAGATGAGTTCATGAAGTGACAGAAAGATTGTAAACTTAAAGGCTTTTCTTTTTTTACTGTATTTTAAAGATATTTTTCATTTTAATAAACACAACCGCAGTAATAAAGTAATACCATTCTGAAGATGTAGTCTTCATGTGCATTAAGATACTAATTTTTAATGCTTTATAGGTTGCTTTATAGAGTGTTGTTTCAGCTTTCTTTCATAAATAATGTATTAACTTATTTACTGTCTGCACCAGTTGAGCATTTTGGTTTTCAAGGATGCAACAGAAGTCTATGCTATTATTAGAAACTCTACAATCAGACTAGAAATTCCTCAGGACAGAGTTATCTTGTTTTGTGTTTTGTTATAGTATCTGGCATAAAGGAGTTTGGACACTTGGGAGCTTTAAGGTGGTTTAGTTTGAAACCTGGTTACCAAGTGGCTTCTTTCAGGCAACAGCGTCTGATGAGGAAGAAATTCAACTGGACACATAGGAACATGTAGCAAAAAGTTCAGGCTTTCTGTGGTGTTTATAAACGTGATGCAAACAAGATATGGTGAAGATAGCGATGTGATTAATCCCAGAAAGTCAGTATTGTTTGTTACCTTTAAAAATAGATGTACTCAATATCACAGTACTTACTATTGCAATGACGCAAGATTCTCTGAAATAATTCCTGGAAGTACTGCAGAAAGTGCAAAAAGGAGAAGTTACCACCTTTCACAAAAGAGAAAAAATTTAGAAGTTGTTGCTTAAAATACATCTTTGTATTTTGTTTGTTCCTATGGATGCCATTTTTACCAAACTTCATCAAACGTAGCAAACAACGATGTTGTTGGGTAACCAAGCACAACAGTTTTCCCAGTGGTGGCATCAATGATCTGCATTTTGGGGGACACAGGATCTCTGGCTGGAGACCCTGGCAGGCTGTGAGCATGTTTCTATCAGGGGTTTGTCCCCTGGTTGCGTGCTGGCCTGTCGCCACCCGTCGCTTTCCCATGGGAGCTCAGGTGCCAGCTTGCAACCTCCAGGCTTGCGCTTTGGTGTCTTCCTCTGCTTTCCTTTCCAATATTTCCCACTCACGTGTGTCTTCCCTCTTTCTGACTCCCCAGCCGCTGGGCCAGCCGCAGCGCGACCACACAGCGGAGGAAGGACCGCCTGCGGCAGCACTCGGAACACATCGGGTTGGACAACGATTTGAGGGAGGTAGGTGGCATCATCTGCCTGTCATCCAGGAGATGCAATTTAGGCAAACGGCGTGCCGTTGCGTCAAGCAGTTTTGTTGCTACCGTGAGGTTTGTGTGGGTCTCTGCCGCCATTTTGTGTAGATGCTGCTTGTCACAGATCACAGAATGTTAGGGATTGGAAGGGACCTCGAAAGATCATCTAGTCCAATCCCCCTGCCAGAGCAGGAACACCTAGATGAGGTTACACAGGAATGTGTCCAGGCGGGTTTTGAATGTCTCCAGAGAAGGAGACTCCACAACCCCTCTGGGCAGCCTGTTCCAGTGCTCTGTCACCCTCACTGAGAAGAAGTTTCTTCTCAAATTTAAATGGAACCTCTTGTGTTCCAGTTTGAACCCATTACCCCTTGTCCTATCATTGGTTGTCACCGAGAAGAGCCTGGCTCCATCCTCGTGACACTCACCCTTTATATATTTATAAACATTAATGAAGTCACCCCTCAGTCTTCTCTTCTCCAAACTAAAGAGACCGAGCTCCCTCAGCCTTTCTTCATAAGAGAGATGCTCCACTCCCTTCATCGTCTTTGTTGTCCTGCACTGGACTCTCTGCAGCAGTTCCCTGTCCTTCTTGAACTGAGGGGCCCAGAACTGGACACAATATTCCAGATGTGGTCTCACCAGGGCAGAGTAGAGGGGAAGGAGAACCTCTCTCAACCTACTAACCACCCCCCTTCTAATACACCCCAGGATGCCAAGATGCCTGTATAGGTTGTACAACTTCAAATTGCACAACAGAAATCAAATGCTTTTATTATTTTGGAATAAGATAGCCCGTTTGTCACTAGGAAAATGGCTTATTTGCTGACATAGACCCCAGTCACGTAACCACACACAGAGAGCAGAGCCGTGGTGGCTCCCTGCATGAAGCTGCCCAGCTCTGGACAGAGTGAAGGTCTCCACAAAAGTCAATTCCTGGAATAAATGTCAGCACTGTAGAGGAGAATGGAGCAGGACTTTTTTCTGGTTTAAAGGAATTTTTTTTTCTCTCTGTCTTACGTAGATTCCTGACATGAGTAAGCCTATTTGAAAGGTTAAGACTTTGGGGCCTTTCTGTGCCTAAAGCTTGGAAACTCCCATGCATCTTGTAAATGTCAGTCACATACACGCATTTCTTTCCCATTTTTTTCAGTTTTTCGTCCTTCGTTAAGTATTTTCTGCCATATTTTTCTGTTTATGTCCATGTGCTTCTTTTGTATGTCACTAGCAAAAATAAAACATATGTGCTGTTTTGTGGTAAATCTTGCTGGATAATATTGGCCAGTGTTGGCATTTGCACTCTGAAAGGACCTGAACTGATGAGGAGACTCTTGAACTGCAGCTTTGCACGTTTCATGGAAATGCAGCAAAACAGCACTTGTACATGTTTGCTACTTTTGCTGATGTGGCTTTGCAGGTATATTTTAAGCATTGCCTCTTGTGTGTATCTCACCAGAGCCTTTTCAATACTTTGTCATGTATTTACTTTCTTCTTTTTTTTTTTTTTTTGGCTGTGGATCATATGCATGCTTCTTTTGCTTTGTCTCCTCTTTCTTTCTGGCTGTTCTGCCATTGTGGCATCTGCCTCCTCTTAGCCATCGGAGGAGCTTTTGCTTCGTCAGAACTCAATGGCCTTCTGGGAGTGGGATCAGGGACCACCCCCTCCTGCACGGCCTCCTAAAAAATCCTTCTCTGAATGCTGCCTGGTATGTTTTAGTTTTTCTTGTTGAAAGCTGCTTTTGAGATGTTGTTAGCATGCGGAACCGCTGTCATTGCTGCGTCTCAAACCTCTCCCTTTTTTGTAGAGTATGAGCACGTCCCTGTAGCGCTTGGAAGTGTGGTTATAATCGGAAAAGTAGCTGGAAATCAGCTCTAGGCTTCCACACCAGCTCCCTGGCAAACATGAGGGCTCCAAGGCTGAAAGATGAGATGTTTTGCTTCGTTTATTCCTGTGTTCCTCACCTGGCAATTCAGCTCAGGGTGTCAAATCCAAAAAGCATTGCTTTCTGACTGCTGGGTTGTCACGTCCCAGTGTGGAAGACGGTGGAGGCGTGTGGATGCTGATGAACAGGCAAAGGGCAATCAATTGGATCTTTCATCCCACCCTTATTCTTCTCTTGAACTTACCAGAATTCATAATTTTTTATTTTTTACTTTAATATAATAATAAGACATACAATGAATAAAGTAAGGCTATCCGTGTTTTGTACTCTTCAGACTATAACCGCACTTTGCATTTAATTTATCCCTTTACATTTAAAAAGAAATACGAGATATCCTAGTTATGCATTTTTAGATATATATTCCCTGTATTACTTTTTCACTGTTTTTGTTGCTAATTTTTACAATGAGTTAGATGGAAGTCACTTAAGCGATTGCTTGCTGAACAACACGCTTTCATAATCTGTGATTTTTTTTTCAATTCCCACATGTAGTTTTTTCAACTATTTTTTAAGTCCTTACAGTATCAGTGAAACTGCAGTTACCTAGCTGAGCACTTTCATTAAACACAGCTTCCCATGGCAGAACCCAATGTTCTCATTTGACCTGTGAGACTGATGTTAAGTGGTTCATGTCCACATTTTATATTGAAAAAATCCAAGTGTGTCAGAAAAACTGTACTTTCCCATTACCGAAAAAAAAAAAAAAAAAAAAAAAAAAAGAAGAAGAGGTGAGCAATTTCAATAAACTTCAATGTGTCTGGATTTTCCTTTTGCTAAATAAATTATCTCCCCAGACAGAAAGCTCTAAGGATTCAGCAGCCATAGTTTCCTCTCGGTTCCTCAGAAAACGCAGCCAGCAGCTATGAGCACTATGCTTCAAAACCATTTTATTTGACAATATTGTTATTTTACTCTTTTTAACACACACACACACACACACACACACACACACACACACACACACACAAAAAAAAAAACCTTGGGCAACTTTTTTATAAGGTTCCTATTTGCACCCCTAAATGCATCCAACTTCTTAGCTTTGCTCAGCATGTAGCCATCTCACTGATGTTGGGCCAGAGGACACTTTGTTGATTGGTTTGGGGTGTTTTGCTTACCAAAAAAAGAAAACAATTTAAAAAGCCCTGAACAATAAGACAATGGAGTGGGAAGGTTTAAAAGTCTTTTGTTATAGCTTGGATCCTTTTTTTAAAGAGCATGCCAGGTTTTGTCCATATTTCTCAATTACCACCCCACAGTAAATACATGAATGATATTAAATGTCAGTTTCATTTAAAATAAGCTTCACTTGTAATTAAGAAGTTAATTGAGAATAAAATAAAGTCTTCCCCCCCCACCCCCTAAATTGTCTAGATGAAAAGTAATGGATTAAATCTTTCTCCTTCATTACGTGTATTTCTTTTTCTTGGGATTTCTTTTCAAAGGATGTTTTCCATTCATGTACAGTCTGCAACAGATTAGACAAATGGCTTTTAATTTTTTAATTTTTTTTTTTTCAAGTGAAAACCAAATAACAATGGAAGAAAACTTTACTTGATATTTTGATTTTGCTGAATGAAAGTATTGCACTTTTATGCACTTGGTGTGGCTAACTTTGTGATAATGGTTAACAGCACAATTCACTGACTAACGTTGACTGTTCTGGTTCCATGCAGGAAAATATCTTGTTTTTTCTGTTGTCAAAAAGGAGGATTCCACTCCTCCTAAGCATCAGACAAATCATGATGTTGTTCCTAGATTTAACACTAGGTTGTTCCTTTTCACCAGCATTTGCTTGCCTAGGATTAGGATGAGGAGAATCCCTCTGACTCGTAATATCTAAAATTATTCTGTTTATTTTTAGAAATACATGCAGGAGGCGAGGAGTTTAGGAAAAAATTTAAGGCAGCCCAAACTCTCAGACCTCTCTCCAGCCGTGATTGCACAGACCAACTGGAAATTTGTGGAAGGGTTACTGAAGGAATGTCGCATGAAGGTAGGTCCTCCCCCTCCCTGCTGCCTGCTCTCCCTTTGCATACACTGAGTGAAAACAGCATCTGCAGATGGTGGCCTGAAAGTCCTTCACAGCTGGAATGCTGCTGGTCTGCTGGTGTACCAGGCTATTGCAGGGTAGATGTCCCTTTAGTGTCATATTTTTCAACCGCTAGAAAGGGAATGTGTTATTGCTCTTCTGTGTCATAGAATCATAGATAGTTTGGGTTGGAAGGGACCTTCCAAGGTCATCTAGTCTATCCCCCCTGCCATGAGCAGCGGCATCTTCAAATAGATCAGGTTGCTCAGAGCCCCGTCCAGCCCGGCCTTGAATGTCTCCAGGGATGGGGCATCTACCACCTCTCTGGGCAACCTGGGCCAGGGTTTTACCACCCTCACTGTAAAAAATTTCTTCCTCACATCTAGCCTGAATCTCCCCTCCTTTAGTTTAAAACCATTACCCTTGTCCCATTGCGAAAGGCCCTGCTAAAATGTCTGTCCCCAGCTTTCTTACCCCTTTTAAGTACTGAAAGGCAGTCGAAGTTGGTAAATGAGTAAAAAAGGACTGGCAGGATCAGACATCCTAAGGAGTATTTGCTGTGATTATTCATGTGTAAATATAGCCTGAACGTAACAAGCTCAAGACCCACGGTTAGAAAAGGAAGTATTCAGCGTGTGCGACTGTTGTGCATATTGTTTAGGCAGCGGAAATTAAGTATAGCAGTTTCTAATATTGAAGAAGCTTTTATATCCATGGAGATATAATTTCTTTGTATCAGTTGCAGCTGGTGGTATATACTATTACTTGAGTTTTAAACTTTAATAGCTGTAACAAGAAGAAAAACAGGTAATGAAAACAGGAAGAAAAACAGATAATGAGTAAGATCGAAAATGTATCTAGCTCTGTACTCTGTTTTTGATACTAGTTGGTAATAGATCAACAGTGTAAGAATAGCACAATAGATAAAGGGTATAGAAATAGGACAGTATGGAGTAATCATGCAAACTTCTTAAATTATTCTTTTAAATGTAAAACCTCTAAAGAGATTTGAAGTTTCTGTGGTCAGGCCATTAGTGATGGTCTCTAGATTAAGCATGTTTAAATAAACTCACCTGTAAATTCTGTCCCTTGTTGGATAACATTCTCAGAAACCTTTGGGGATTTTTATTTTTTTATAGACTAAACGCATGTTGGTAGAGAAGATGGGCCATGAAGCAGTTGAGCTGGGACATGGGGAAGCCAACATAACAGGTCTGGAGGAAAATACATTGATTGCCAGTCTCTGTGATCTGCTGGAAAGAATCTGGAGCCATGGTCTGCAGGTCAAACAGGTTGGTAACTGGGAACTCAGGACTTGGTTCATACAGTGGTCTAGCAAATACTGAATGCCATCTCAACCTTTTAAGCTGCTACTCGCTGTCATTCCAACTTAAAGTGGGAGGTGTCTTTGGGCTCAGAGTCTCTGGTTCATATCTTCTGAGGGCTTGGGAGGTTTGTTTGGGGGTTTGGTTCGTTGGGTTTTTTTGTTTGGTTTGTTTGTTTTTATTTGAGAGGTACTTCTGGAAATTGCAATGATGTTATTAAATACGTGTTTGGTTGCTTCTCTATCAACCTTCAGAAGGGGAACTCAGGGAGAGGACAAAGAAACAAGGCAGGTGGTGTGACTACTAGGTCAGTGAGACTGTCCTCTCCTCTTCCTTAAGGTCTCATGGCCCAGGAGAGAAGAATTGATTCTCACTACTGAACATTTGGCCCACTGAAATGCCATCCTGTTATTTTGCTGTGTTCACTGGCCTCTTTTCTTTAGTCTGATTTATTTAAAGCTATGTACTATGTATTAAATTTCCAGGGGAAATCTGCTTTGTGGTCCCATTTACTTCAGTACCAGGAGAGAGAAGAGAAGCAAGAGCACAGTGCTGAGTCCCCAGGTGAGTACTTGGCAGTTGATGCCATGAAGGGTCCGTCACAGTGAATGAACTGAGGCCTGAGAGGAACAGTGCAGCCACACCAAGCCTATGCATGATTTTTGGTTTATTTGCTTGCTAATATCACAGTTACATTTTGAGACTTTTCACAATCATTATGAAGATTCCTTGATGTCTGGACAAAATAGACTGGTATCATTGGAGGCAAATTAACGTACTTGTTAGCCCTGTCTGGAAAATCACTCGATGTCTGTTCACTACCTTCATTCCCTTTTAACCAGCCTGTGTGAGGTCCGAGAAGCAGTGCTTCTGCAAGAGGTGATTTCTGAAGGAGCTGAAGGTGTGAAGCTGTGGCTCAGATAGCTGATGTTTTTCTTTCAGTGAGCATAATCGGTCTCTCAAATCGCAAAGTGAATAACTTCATGTTCAATAAATCTTTATACAGGTGAACGGTACACTTCACATGTTGTGTATTTAATCTCTATCCATCAATCTAGGTGCTCAGTTTATACTTTGGCTTGGCCCTTTACAATCACTAAGTTACTTCTGTGTTGTGAGAGAGGCTGGCTTTCTGATCACCTTGAGATCTCCCTGCCCGCGGGCTGCTGCTGGGTATTGACTGTAGTAAAGGTCTCTGAACTTCAGTGGATCATCTTCCAAGGAGACTCCAATCCTCCAGATCCTGCAGATGGGAATTTGCATGATCAGTCCTCAAAGACACATTTATGGACAAACTAGCCTCGCTCATGAAAAGACTTTTTAATAAGCTTCAATGAGTAATGCACTAAGCAATCTGGCTGGCAGGCACAAATTCCTGAGAGCAAAATGCGTCACCACAAAGCAGTTTGATCAGAGTAGCGGAGCACAGAAATGTGTGGCATTCTTAGCATCAAATATGCTGCTGTAGCTTAATTTTATCTCCTCAGAAGTGAACTTCCCATAAAAATGTATTACTAATAAAACTCATCAATGTACAGGCTTGTGTTAATGTTTTCACATACAAAAAAGGAAATTGTTGCATCTTCAAGTTCAGTGCTGGATTAAGGAAGAAACAGGTGATGTATTAAGCATTTTTAATTTTGTCTGCCTCTGCATTTCCAGGATAGAGCTAATGATAATGCACAGAAACATTGCAGTTACCAACCACTTAAGATTGTTTTCAGCTGTATGTAAAACAAATGCATTGTTGATCATTACTGTAATTTTGTGTTAACTTCATATATTTTTTCCACTGTAGTTGCTGTTGGAACAGAAAGACGGAAGTCTGATACAGGAATTACTCTGCCTACTTTGAGGGTTTCCCTGATACAAGATATGAGGTACACAGTTTCCTAAAGCATTAATTGTGGTTTTAACTGTGTAGCATAAGGTAAAGATCCTCACTGGCTTTGGGTTTAGAAAGGCTAAGGAGAACTAAATGGGCTAAGGAGAGATAATGAAGTCTTACCTTTTTATTTTACAAAATGTTTTTGCATGTTTAATTGATTTATTTAAGCTAAAAGTCAATGAAAAACAAGTTTTACTGGGGTTTTAGTTTTTCCCAGCAATAAAGCCAACTTCTACAAATTACAGCAGATATGTTGAACTCCTTGGTACTTTGAGTTTGTGTATTTTTATTTATTTTAAGTTACTGATCAAGCAAGTACAGTTGATAGCCAAAGCAAAGGGTTATGAAAACCTGCTCGGAATGCCTGAGCGATATTCTTCCTTTTCAATTAGCATTTTTATGACAAATAGTAATAAAAGTACAAATTTAGAAATGTAATAAAACTTAGTATTTGGGTGAGTTTAAAGTTGGAATGTGAAGTAAGGGCAGGTGCTCTGTAGATCACAGCCTGGCTCTGGAGAGCTTTCTGGGAAGTGTTGGTTGAGACCTGGAAGAATTAGAGCAGGGCTCTCAAATTCATTTTCACTGGAGGTGACATCAGCCTTGCAATTGCCGTCAAAGGGCCAAATGTAATTTTAGGACTGTATAAATGTAACTACTCCTACATTTATCCTGCATTTATAACCATGAGGCTGATGTGGCCCTGGGTGAAAATGAGTTTGACACCCTTCAACTAGAGAGTAAGAAGAGGTAGAGGTTGATGTGATGGCCCCAGGCAGTTGTTCTTCAGGGCATCTCCTTGACCAAGCCACTGTCAAGTCAAGCTGCTGTTTTGGCACTTGACTTGCTACAGCTAAGCATTGCAGTGGAGTAGTAAAAGTGCCATGAAAAGAGGGGAGGAGTAATGCAATAGTGCTCATCTGTAGATAGTGGCTAGTAACTGCTAGCAATTCAGTGTGTGAGGCAAAGTGAGTACTGTTTCTTGTAATATCATGTCCTTCTTCCATGTAAAAATATGACCAAAAATATCTCATGGCAAAAATAAGATTAATTGTAGTTAGTTCACAAAAACATGATTACAGTGGTGTGATTTTTACCATGTGTGTTCTGTGGTTATTATTTTTTTTTTCTTATATGAGATCCCACAGATTATTCAGACTTTTCTGGAAGAAAATGACTGTAATTCCCACCTGCAGTGTGCAAACTTTTTTGTTTGATGCTACGTAGCCTGAGTCTTGCGTTCCGATTTCAAAGAATATGACATGCCACACAAGGCTAAAACAACATGCGAAAGAGCGAGGGAGAATATATGCAGTGTAATTGGGAGTATAATGCCAAGAGGTCGTTTTGAACACGTGTCTGTCATTTTAGCATCGCTCCCATGGGATGTGGCAGCTATTTACTTAATTCAGTCCTGTGAGGCTGACAGGCTTGATAGAGGGTCAGTCCAAGGAAAGGATGAAGGAGGATCTGGAGCGGAAACTCCCATGCTGGGGGGGATGCTGGCCGGTGATGCTGTGTGCGCTCGCTGCTGCGTGCACGGGTTTCATCTTCCACGTCCTTCCACTTGAGCGATGAAAGCCCAGCGTAGATCTGAGCTCTCTTGCTTGAATCACAAGAGTTTTTCCACTGCTTTTCAGAGGAAAAAATACAGAAGCAGAGCACTAGCTTTTTGTAGTATCCTGGGTATTCGTGACTGTCCACAAACATGGCTGGTCATAAAAAATTCTGGGCAGATAGTGAGTCGAATGTGTCATCTGTAATCTCATGGCATACTTTCTCCTGCTTGGAAGGAATTCTGCTTAATATTTGTTTGCATATATAGGTTTATGCTGAAGTTAGAAGGATGGGTAATTGTTAAATTGCTGAGGTTGTGGTGCTAACTGAACTAATGACTAGAGGATTAAGCATTGCCTTAAGCAGGGCTTGTTTTTTGATGGCTCATGCAAGGTTATGTAAACAACTTAAAAAAGCAAGGCTGAATCACAGTCACGCTCTGAATGTCTGCTAAGCCTGTGCTGCAGGTAATGCTGCGTGTCCTCTGCCTCCCTCGCAAAGCCAGGCATCTTATATGTGGTGAGGAAAATGCTCAAGATGTTTATTTTGGTTCTCTGCACGGAGAGTCTCTGCAGAAGTGTGTTTGGGCTATGCCGCTCAGCCTTTCTCCCAGGTGAGGATCTGCAGCATCTCTCCCAGCCTTTTCCCAGCTCCCCTGCACACTCCTGCTGCAGCCTGACCCTGCCATGGCCTCACCGCTCAGGTGCATTGCTGGGCATCCAGCTGGACCAGTCAGCGCCAAGGCAACCCCCCCAAAACCATTAGTCTTGCTGGGCTCAAGTTTCAGGTCCTTTCCCTTCAGGCAAGCCTTTCCTTGCCACCAGCACTTCCTTTCATGCCCATGTCGCGCCTCCCATCTCTCAAGGAGTTTGCAGTGGAAGATGTGGGCGCTGGGCCCATGGCAGTGATGCTTAACCTGCTGCAGTCAAAAGAAGCTCGGTTAGCAAAGACCTGCTACCTCCATGGTATGAACCGGTACGGCTTGTTTCTGGCTGCGCAGGGATCAGGAGCAAGCACACCATCCTCGGGGGCATGGCCACACTGAGCAGCTGTAACCTCTTCTGTCAGCCCAGCTATTTGCAGAGGGTATGGCTTGCCATACCCCAGGCTTACATTTGACAGGGAAAATAGATTTTTCTTTATTACTAATGGGATGAAAAGCAAATCCCAACCTAGGGAGCTGCACTGAAATCGTTGTTCAGTGCTCTGACACAAAGAGTTTGCTGTGTGGTGGTGAATATAGAGTGCTCATGCTTAGGTCACTGATAAAAATAGAGCTGTTCTGACTCTCACAACTGAGAGTGAAATAAATCTGAGTTTCCAAATGCTCTGTTCTGTTACACTCTGCTTTTTCTGACACCAGGGCTTATTAGTGAACCTTTTTAACGTTTCTGGCGAGCTGCCTGGTTGCAGATCCTTTTATTTCCCAAACACACAATTAATACCAATGTGGTCTGAACCAGAAACAGGTAATGAAGAGGTACAGAGCATGCATGGAATAAGGTTGAGTCCATCTATACTGGAATCTTCTCACAGTAAAATAACATACTCTACTTAGTGTTTCATATTAGATGTAATTTAAGCCGAGCATTGAGGGGGGAAAGGGGAGGGAGAGGGTTGATAGTCTGTGCTTTGATCTTCCCACCTTAGAAGACTTGAAATGTCTGAGGAGAGTATCTCAACACGAGGATGTAGCTGAGTGTAACACACCTCCTGCTTCTCAGGGACCTAGGATCACATGCCTGGCTGTCTGGGCTGGAAGGTCTAAGCCTGGCTGCCACGCTCTGAGCCAGGAAGGGCTTTCCAGAGCCAGGAGCAAGGCTCTGGGCAGGGATTCAGCTGGTCAGCGTCATGGCTGGCAGAGAGAGGCTGCTGAGCTTGCTTATAAAGGGCAAGGACTTATATGTGAGCGTAATGTGCCCTCCTGGGTTTGTTTTACAGCTCACTGGGAGTTAGTACTTGTTACTTGGTGCATCGGAGAACTACCCACGTGTCGCATTAGAAAATAAGGAAAGTTTCTTTAAAAAAAAAATTTTGGTTTTTTTTTAGTTTTTTTAAAGATATTTAAAGTATCCTCAGTTTTGCCGGTGGCAAGCTACCATTACTCCTATTGATTGTTTCTTCCTGATGGTGCTTCATATATGTACATACAGCACAGGGCCATTTGATACAGACACCTTGGGCTGAGGTCACCCTGGTGGAGAATGGAACTGCCGAGCTGTGTCTGGTATCCACTTCGTTTGCGCAGAGGAAACACACGTTTCTGAACAGCACCAAGCTGTACTTGGCAAATTTGCCCCTAAGGGCCCAGTGCTGTTATATTAGAAGCTCTATAAACAAGAGAGTATTTTTCTCAAATAGTGCAGAGTCTAAATATAACGCAAAGCACGCGTCTGGGTATAACAGATGGGGGAAAGCACGAGACAGTGAGACTGTACTAGTCAATATAAAAAGCACCAGTCACTACGTGACTTCGTTGGATTTTCTTTGGAGTAAATATTGCCACATTCCCTAATGCTCAGCAATGTACGGAGGCCCTTCAAGGAAGGTGCAGGAGTTGGAAAGTAAATCACAACAGAGATCAGTTCAGATTCAGCTAGCGGTACTTGTACCCTGCCCTCGAGGCTTGGAGGGCTCAATTGCCTGTGCACTTAACATGCACACTGTGTGAAAATTAAGAAATTGCAGCCTTTTCTTTCTCCTGCTGGGAGCTGTTACTCATTTTTCTTGCTGTCTATTTAACCAAATGGGGGGTTTTGAGAAGCAGCTTTGCCCTGCCACAGCAGTTCTCTTCCTCTTCTAAAGCTTCCTGTGCTCTAAAACTAGGGTTTCTGTCATTCTCCAAACTGAAATATGGGAAGTTTTTAAAAAGAAAAGCAAAACCATAGAAGAAAGCCCCTGTGGATCAGTTCTGCTTTCCTTACAGACCAAACATGTTGAGGGCTGTTCAGATTATCACTTACATGAGGGCCCCTTATATCTGTGAAAATATAGTTCTGCTTGTCATTGCCTGTTGCTGGTTTCGCTCCAACAATCCTCTTTTCTCAGATTTCCCGTTGCTGCTGCCATCAGTTTGATCAAGCCTTCAGAGTAGACAGTGGTTTGGAGAAACTCTTTAAGATGTGTATTGCCCTCTGCCCTCCCAGACAAACCCGCTGGCCTCAGCAACTTGAGGGAGTGACTGTGGTATAATTGGGTCTCACAAGGTGCCCCTGGGGACATCTACCTCAGGCAATGTGGGGATGAGCAGATCTACCCCTGCTCACCTTGGCCAGGCAAATGCCAGGACCCAGAGCAGCTGATACGAGCTGTAGTGTGTCCTGGGTTGCAACCTGCTGTGCCTGGGAAGGGCTGTCCCATGTCCCCAGGCCAGCCCTAGGGCTGCTGGGGCTCTCAGTGCCACAGTGCAGGGCTCCCTGGGGACATGCTGGAGGTCTCTTTCTCTAGAATGGACATCAGGAGATGGTTTTCAGTTCAGCTGCTACATCACACTGGATGTTGCCATTTGAAGCATGTAGGATTTTTACAATTCATCTATTGTTTTTGTTTCTTTTTTTCCCACACCCATTTCAGGCATGTTCAGAACATGAGTGAGATAAAGACTGATGTGGGGCGAGCCCGAGCCTGGATAAGGCTTTCTCTGGAGAAGAAACTTCTGTCTCAGCACCTGAAGCAGCTGCTTTCCAACCAGGCACTTGCCAAGTAAGCTGACTTTTTTTCTCAAAGCTTCACTTTCACATCTTTCTTGGTGGTGTGTCAGGGTGCTGTGCAGGCTTGAGGTGCAGCAAGGCACCCCGTTTGGGTAGTGTGGTTTCTAGCCAGAAGTGCCTGAAAGGCAGAGGGGAGCCAGGGGAGGAGGTGCTGCCTACCCAGCGGCACAGAAATCTGCTCATCCACCTGGAGAAATAAATCACAATTTTCAGGAAGGATGCATTAAGATTTGGTCAGATCCATTCCACTTTGTGGCCCTACAATCACTCTGTCTTGTGCAAATGAAGCCGCAGGGGCAGGAATGTCCCTTTTTCTCGGATCAGCCCCGTGTTATTGTGACTCAAGCTCAGCATAGACTCCTGTCCTGATTGCAGATGGGTTGGCTTAGAGACCAGCCCTTCCAACCACTTAGTAGCTCCCTCAGCTTTGCCTCCTTCTGCAAGCACAGGCACTTAGGAATCTGCTTGTCTAGATGTTCCATGACTTCGTTTTCACAAAGCAATGCATTTACGAGAAGAAAACCCCAAACCTTATGAAAACATCCTAGCTATTGCATGCAGTTCTTATCAGAACAGGCTCTGTGATGTTACATACATCACTATGCCAGAAGCTAACAAATACTCAAGTCTGCCAACAGGTAGAGAGAGGAGTAGCTGGAAACCATCACCTGTTGGGTGATCATCTGAAGGCATCTTGGCAGACCTGTATTTTCCTGAAGTTTCATATACATCTGTCTGCTTTATCAGCTTTTGGGGAGTCTGTTGCCTCCTGACTGCACGCAGTGTCACAAGCTTTGTGCTGTCTCAGCGCGGGTCCAGGTTAACTCCTGGTGTGCCTATGTGCTGCTTTGGGCAACTGATGATGTATGCTGCATTTGCCAAAATGAAAGAGTGGTGGGAGGGCCCCTGCTGCTGCTTGGTGCCTTCTGGTTATTTTTCTAAGAAAGATTGGATTATTAGACAAGGTTATTCCACAATGGGAACATAGGGGAAGAAATGAGGTTGTTGTGTATTGGTTCAGGTCTGCTGTTGTGAGCAGCATTAGTTTATTTCTGTGCTTTGCAGCAAAACCAGAACTGATCCTTTAATGGGATGAATGCTGTTGCCTTGCAGTGGTAGTGTGGAGCTGAGAGTGGTCTGTAAAACACACATACAAGGGGTAAATGGCCCCTACGGGTTTCTAGAAGCTTGTGTTACCTGGGGAATCTCACTTTTCATACCTCCCATGAAGATCAATTCTTCATTTGGTGTTTTGAGATTCAAACACCTTTTAAGATACGTGATGCTTTTTCGACAAGAAAGCAATGTATTTGTTCCTACCAGGAAACTTTACAAGCGTTATGCTTTCCTGCGCTGTGAAGAAGAACGGGAGCAGTTTCTGTATCACCTGCTCTCACTCAACGCCGTGGATTACTTCTGCTTCACCAGTGTCTTCACAACAATCAGTGAGTTGGAGAATCCATTTCCCCCCTGAATAAAAATTAGTTGCTGTCATGATTTGTAAGAGACAATGTTGCTGGTGTCTGAGTAGCCCTATCTTGGTTGTTGCTGCCGGGCTCATGGGTGCTGGGTGTTGCCCTGGGAAACCAGCTGGAGAACCAAGGTTGTGTGGGAGTGCTTGGGAGAAGAGCACTGCACAAAGGAGAGTAATCAGCAGAGAGTGCTGCTGTAGCACTACACCGAGTTGTGTAGTGTCTTTCATCTTCCCTCCCAGACAAGTCCTCAACATCCTAATGCTTCCCTCTGGCCTTTTCAAAGTGTGCATCCTCACAGCCTGCTCTCTGCAGACTGAGAAGGAGATGGAAGTTTTGGAGGATGAAATACAGGGCACTTTGTGCTCTGCTGTGTATTTTACATCTCTTTTTGTGCCTCCTTAAATGCCAAAAAGATTCCCTTTCCCTTCCCCTTCTGTAAGGAGAACAGAGATTGGGCTTGAAATCTGAAAATGAATCTCTGTCTCTCTAGAACCAGGCAATGTGAAGGCAGGAGCCATGAGATGACCTAATTATTTGAATATACCTTGGCAGCCCTTAGTCTTCATTTTCCTGCCTGTTCAGAGTGAAGGGAAGCAAGTTTTACATGGCTGTCAAAACAAGCACTCATTCTATGTTTTCTCCTCTTAAAGCAATAAATCCCCTCAGAACCAGCACAGTGCAAAGAGATTTATTCATCCTTGGTTACCTTATCTCTGTGGGGCATCCCGCTTGACAGCTTTCCCCTGTAGGACAAGCGTTTGGATTTGAGGTTTGTCAGGCATTGGAACAGGCTGCCCAGGGAAGTGGTGGAGTCAGCATCCCTGGAGGTGTTTAAAAGGCATTTAGACAAGGTTCTTAGGGACATGGTTTAGTGCTAGAGTTGGGTTAGGTTATGGTTGGACTCTATGATCCTGAGGGTCTCTTCCAACTGAAATGATTCTATGGTATTTTTCTGAGTGCAGTATCATTGCATGGCACTTAAAAAGTGGAAAAACAAACAAACAAAAGCCTGGCTTATCTTACCCACTTAAAAATACAGCTTACAAAATATATGGAGAGAGAATCTTGCAGTGCTAGCATGTGGTATCTGAGTCAAATCCAAATTGGGGTGGGTGGCGGTCCTTGGCACATATGGGTGGTGCAGATTGAAAAGAATAATAGTAATAATAGAATCATAGAAGAGTTTTGGGTCAGAAGTGACCTTCAAAGGTTATCTAATCCAACTGCCCCGCAATGAGCAAGGACATCTTCAACTACATCAGGTTGCTCAGAGCCCCGTCCAGCCTGACCTTGAATGTCTCCAGGGATGGGGCATCTACCTAATGTAATGGGGGGATATCCACAGACACTTGAGACTTCAGCTATGCCGTTGCCATTCATGCCAGCATTTCTGACATCCCTTCGCCCCTGGAACCTTCCGTGTGTCCCGTTACCCTCCCACCTCCTCGGGCTTAATCCTTTTCCCCGGCGGATTCCGGAGCGGTTTTTGCACTAAGCTCGGCTCAGCCGCGGGGCTGCAGCACCCCCGTGCGGCACCGCTGCCCGCAGAGCAGCTGAACCGAGAGCGGCTGAAATAGCATCTGCAGAAAACTGCTGGCAGTGACGAACGTGGGTGGGAGCTCCCCAAAAGTTGCTGCTTCTGGTCTACATTTGGCAGGAGCAGGGGGTACTGCCGCGGTCCCCCCAGCCCCGGGACGGGAGAGGCTTTGCCGCCGCAGCGGGACACTCTGCGGGTTTGTCTCACACTTTATATGGAGAACAGAGGAGTTCTTCTTGTTAGGCTGCTGAGACAGGGGGCAAGAACTTACCCTCAAGGGAGAGGCGTGGTTTACTCCCGAAATGGTGTTTAAGGGGGAAAAAAAGAATAAGTCAAGACTAACTTATTTCCTCCCCCACCCCTGTTCTTAGTGATCCCTTATAGGTCTGTGATAATACCCATCAAAAAACTAAGTAATGCAATAACCACATCAAACCCATGGATTTGTGTGTCGGGAGAACTAGGAGATACAGGTGTAATGCAGATTCCTAAAAACCACCTAGAAATGACATTTGAGGTGAGTACATGCTCTTTACATTTTACTTTTCAATATGAAACATGCTTTGAATTAAACGTTATTTTGGTGAGGATTTATTGTCTTAAGAGCACAGTATTTCAGACTCTGTCCCGGTGTTCAAGGTCTCTGTACATTCAAAATCAGAAAAAACAGTGCTGTCTGCCCCTCCTGTGCTAGACAAGAGTTTCCTGTGACCAGGTACCACTTTTAACCATAGGCTTCACTGCTGTCCCTATCCCAGCCCGGCTCCTCTTTTCTCACCTAGCCGATCTATTTCCACATCTCATTCCCTTCCGCATCTCTTTGCCAGCTATCCTGATTTTCAGGGCTCATTTCTGACTCCTCATTTCCCTCCTTAGTTTCTTTTCCGCTTTAATTTGTCTTCCCACTTACCACCACCCAGGTCCCAAATTTCTTCTCCTCCCACTCCAGCTCCTTGTCTGATGTTGCTTTCCTTCCAACCAGTTTAACTCCTGTGTTCTTCAACTTCCCAGCTTCATGTGCTACTCCCAGCAAACCTCAGAGCCACCACCCCCATCGGGCTCTTTTCTCCATACTTGCTGTGGTTTTCTCTTTGCGTTTGAGGACCCAGCGTTCCCCTCTGCTTTCCCACCCATCAATTACAGGTTGGCTCAGTGCCGCTCCAAAGCAGCTGGTAGCAGGAATTTGCAGGGAAAGCCCCATCAGGCTCCAGGCTGTACCATATCCAGTAAGGAGTGATTTCATAGGAAAATCTCCTAAAATTGAAGTTGCATCCAATGAGCATAGGCAGACTGGTCAACAACAATTGCAAAAAAATCAAACCCAAACAAACAAACAAACACACACACACACACACACACACACACACACACAAAACACGTCTTGCCAAATATAGGTAGATTTTGACAGAGACATGATATTTTGCTGCCTCTCATTCACGTAGTAGTATTTTGTAGAAAAGATCTGCAAGTTTCTAACAAGCCAAATAACATGTGGAGACATTTCTAAAGACCATACTAACACTGTTCTAGAATACTCCTTTGGCTGAAGCTTTCCTTAAATATCAGCTTGGGTAGCCACCCACTATGGAAAATGTCAGCCCAAGCTGCTTGTTTGGCAGTATTAGAAGCAATGAAAACCAAGGTCTTGCAAGGGAAGTGTTTAGGTGACGTTAATAGATGCTGCTGCCAGCCCCACCTACAATTACATATCACACTGGAATTCACAGTCCCTTGTTTTCCTTGTTCTGTCTCATGTTAGTGACTTTTGTTTTGCCCAACAATAAGTAAATTGATCTTTGAAAATAATAAAGGATCTCGGGGCTGCTTCATAGTGTAGAGTGGGTCAACTGAAGGTCAATGTGCTCAAAATGCATTTTTTTAAAAGTTGCTTCTGCTTTTGTAGAGGAAACAGGTCTCCAGTACACCTTATCACCTTAGCTCAGAAATTTGTAATTAAAACTTCTCAGAAGTATTCAGAGTGAGCGCTCACAACAAAGAATTTAATCTCTTCACAAGCTTTTAATAGTTTTATTTCAAGGTATTTCTTTTCTCCTGTGTTAAAATAATTATTCTGCTTTTCAAAACATTCTGCATGTTTGGTTGAAAATACTCGCTGTGTAAATCAAAGGAAATGGAATAAAACCATACATTTGAGACCATATGTGTGCGTGTGGTGGGGGTGTGTGTTTTCTGTTGTTTTTTAAATTAAGTAAAAATTGTTATTCATTTCAGTGCCAGAATTTAGGGAAGCTGACGACCGTTCAGATTGGTCATGACAACTCAGGGCTACTAGCCAAGTGGCTGGTTGATTGTGTCATGGTCAGAAATGAAATAACAGGACACACATACAAGTAAGCAACAAGTTTTAATTTTCTTTGTCTGAAATTTCTATTTGTTAAATCTAGATAAATCAAGGAGGCATCTGTCTTCTCCTCAGTTGATTGAGCACTGGGGGCTGGTTTGGGTACCGAATATGGTTGGGTTGTCTCCCCCACTCCCATTTCTCTCTTTTCAGAAGCCCTGGTTCAAGTCAAATAATCTGATAAATATTAAATGAGACTTGAACATAGGATTTTCTCTGCATCTCTCTGAGACAGGACAGATAGTATGGATATTTTTTAATTGATTCATATGTTTGTGTCTAATAATTTAATCTTTTGATTTAAAGTAGTGTGGTAAAATTGTGCACAAAAGAACTCTTTAAACCCCCATGAGCTTGAATGATAGCTTAGGGTTTATTGGTTTATTTTTCTTTTTAAAAAATTGGAATATCTAAGTACTGTAACAAATTTACAGAAACTCAGTTTGCAAGAAAATAAAAGGTTTTGATGATTCCTTAATCTTCTATTAAGCACATACCTGTTGTGTTGAAGTGATCTCCTAACTCACCAATGGTTTTACAAAACATCTGGCCAAGCAGACTTAATTTTTTTTTTCTAAAAGCAGAATTAGAAAACAATAATTCAGAGAGGTAAGCTCAAGAGTTGGCCACAGTGTAAGGGGGAAAGTAGGAAGAAAATGGGGTACAAGGACTGGAGTTATAGACATGTGTGTGGGTTTCTTTAGGGCTGTGGATGGGGTCAAAAAGTACAGCAATAAAATGTGAGGTGAGGTTTAAGTATGAGGAGACGTCACAGCTTCAGCAGGGTGGGAACTCTGTATGGGGATTTAATTGTTAATCATCACAATATTTCTTAAAGGCTGAATATCAGTTGTGGTTACAAGTGAAAAACAATCACGTAGAAATCAAGATGCAGACCATGCGTATAACACTTTGTTGTCCTGTGCTTTCACGCAAGCTTTGCGTCTTTCCCTTTCCCTAAGGATGATCAGTTGTACAGGCAATGCTGCCTGCTGAGCTCTGGTTTGTGACAAGTTTCTGGCTGCAGAGTATTCCTTTCCCATGAGCAGTGTTCATGGGTGCTAGCTGTCTGTCCCTCCAGCTTTGGGATGGACGTAGCCTACCTGTGCGGCTGACCTGTGCTTGTGCTGGCTGTGTGGCAGGTTTCCCTGTGGGCGATGGCTGGGAAAGGGCGTTGACGATGGCAGCTTGGAGCGAATACTCATCGGGGAGCTGGTGTCCTCCACCTCTGACGAAGAGCTGGGAAAGCAGTGCCGTACCCCACCCCAGCAGAAGTCTCCTACCACAGCTCGACGACTCAGCATCACTTCCCTCACAGGGAAGAACACCAGTAAGTGCTTTACTTTCTCCCCAGGACCCTAGAGAAGTGGGCAGCAGCAATTGCTAAGTAAAGCTCCTGTGAACAGGAGAGCTCCTACTGAAGCAAGGCTTGGTGCACAGGAACAGCTGTGAGCTGATGATTTTTTTTTCCTGCCCCAGTTTGTGTGTCCGCAGCTTGCTCTGTGATCGTACACATTGCCTCTTTCAGGGTCCCCATTTGATAGCTGAGAGATAATAATCTCTGTTCTTGGAACATGGAGATAGGAGGCAGTAGAATTTGCAGTAGCTGGTGCTGCTCACTTTGCAGTCAGTGGGAAGACAGTTTTTTCTGAAGGGCAGTCCAAAGCCTGATGTAGATGCTGTGAAATGCCTTCTGGAGGAGCATGTCTCCAGAAGGACCTTAGGATACATCAGCTTCTTGTCCCTAAAATTATGGGGTTTTTATGAGTAACTGTACCTGGCTACAATGGGGCACAGGACTGTAAGGGCCACGCAAGGCATTCTGTGCTAAAGCATACAGAGGAACACAGTGTAGATCCTGTTCACAGATCAGTTCAGCTCCTGCAGAATTAAAGGACACAACTGCTGAAACGTCAAGCCAGGAAAGATTAGTCTCCAAGAGCAATGCAGCATTTAAAAACCACCACATGACCACTGCAGCACTTCACCTGTGTGAGTCTACAGTAGCTGGAGGAGTGGGTACCAGGGCTAATTGCAGAACATTTCCTCAGGACTGAAAACACTAAGGCCAAATAATTCATTTGCCTTGGGAGCCATATGAGGCTCTGTGTTAGACCTGACAAAGACTGTGGAGATCATCAGGTCCTAAAATGATACTGAATTACTTCACGCTTCCAAAACAACAATTATAGGACAAGCTAATAGCAACCTTACTATGTTTGAAAAACTAGAAAGGACTTGTAGAAAAAACATGAAAATGGTTGAAGTCTGGAAAACATCTGCTTAAAATGAAGTTTTTAAAGTTCAGTCTGTTTTAATCAGAAACTTAATGAGAGACTAGATGATTTTCTGAAGGTACCTCCATAGGAAGATGAGATGGTAGCAGGTGGAGGCACAGCATGATTCAGTAGCAGAGGTACACAGCTAAACAGATTCAGACCAGAAACGTGGCAGAAGATAACTTACACTTGGAACCATTAATAAGGAATATTCTCTGCCTGTGGCCACTCACACTGGTACAAGGACCAGACATGTGCCTAAAATAGATACTTGTCTTGGCTCAATAAAACATTTTGAGTTCAAGTCAGGAATTAATGAGTGCTGGGTTTTCTGGCCTGTGTCACGTAGAAGTGAGTCAAATGACTGGGCTACAACCTCTCAGCCCATGCCTCTTCATGTGATGGTTGCTGTACTTTATGTGATGGGCAAGATGCGATTAACTCAAATAAAATATTTATTAAGCCAGATCCTTGGGTTGTGCATTTTTAAGTAGGGCAGTTTATTTGATTAGTCCAGGCTTGCTCATCAGTTGCTTGTAATTAAGGCTCAGGTTTACTCAAGACAAATGACTGCCTAAACTCTGTTAAAGATACAGAATAATTCCTGCAGTTCAAGCTGTGTCATCATGAGAATCTGACGAATGTTTTAAAGTCGGTATCTTCAGCTAGTATGCTCTCCATCATTTCACAGAGCCTAATGCAGGACAGATCCAAGAGGGAATCGGGGAAGCTGTGAACAACATTGTGAAACATTTTCACAAGCCAGAGAAAGAGGTACTTCCTACTTTTTTATTACTTGCCTGGTATCTACAATGCATGTAAATATTTTTACAAACAGAAATGGAACCCAAGTACCAGTAGAGACTGTTAATCTTTAGATTTGAGGCTTCTGGCATACAAACAAAGGAAGTTGTACTTACATATTCTCCCTTTCCCACAGAGAGGGAGCCTTACCATTCTGTTGTGTGGAGAAAACGGTCTGGTCGCAGCACTGGAGCAGGTCTTCCACCATGGATTCAAATCGTCTCGCATTTTTCATAAGAATGTCTTCATCTGGGATTTCATAGGTAAGCTGGTATGTGATTTGGGCGCAGAAGGGGAAGAAAGCTTAGGGCAAAATGACTACCCATGCACCTCATCAGCTACGGTGCCGCTTGTTCCTGCCTAGCACCTGCTACAGGTGGCTTAGAGTCAGTGAGATACAAGATGGAAGATGAGAAATACTAAACACTCTATAAGGCATGAGTGTGAATATGTTCATAAATTTAAAAGCACTTCAAATTCTAGTCATTTATTCATAGGTGAGTGTTCAAACAGCTGCTTTTCTATCCAGAAAGAAGATAGGATGGAGGCTGGGGAGGAATGGCAATTGATGTTAGGGGGAGAGCTGGGAAAGGGTAGGGAGTAAAAGGTTTAGATTTCCAGTTGTTTGTGAGAACTCTCCTAACCACTGCACTGGTCTTCTGGTGATGCTTATCTGTAGGACTATGTTGTAGTAATTTAAGGTGTATTTACCCCCTTAAAACATGCTGGCAAGTTGAGATTCTTAGCCTGAAGGTAGGCGCTTACTCAGAAAAGGTGAAAAATCAAAGCTGATGGTATCGCTTAAAATGAGAGCACTCTGGTGCGACTCCTTGATGTCATCTAACTGTATTAGACATCAGCCAGTGTGCTGACCACTGCTGTGCAGCAGAAGTGGAGATCACTAGCTACCTATGGTCTTCAGAGCAAGGAATCTATATATAAATAGTGCAATAGCCCTCTGCAGGTTGTTAATTCTAAGTTGCCATGAAGTACTTCTGCTCACAGAATCACAGAATGTCAGGGATTGGAAGGGACCTCGAAAGATCATCTAGTCCAATCCCCCTGCCAGAGCAGGAACACCTGGATGAGGTTACACAGGAAGGCGTCCAGGCTGGTTTTCAATATCTCCAGAGTAGGAGACTCCACAACCCACCCCAGGCAGCCTGTTCCAGTGTTTTGTTACCCTTACTGAGAAGAAATTTCCTCTCAAATTTAAGTGGAACCTCTTGTGTTCCAGTTTGAACCCCTTACCCCTTGTCCTATCATTGGTTGTCACCGAGAAGAGCCTGGCTCCATCCTCGTGACACTCGCCCTTTACATATTTATAAACATTAATTAGGTCACCCCTCAGTCTCCTCTTCTCTAAGCTAAAGAGCCCCAGCTCCCTCAGCCTTTCCTCATAAGGGAGATGCCCCACTCGCTTAATATTTGTTGCCCTGCACTGGACTCTCTGCAGCAGTTCCCTGTCCTTCTTGAACTGAGGGGCCCAGAACTGGACACAATATTCCAGATGTGGTCTCACCAGGGCAGAGTAGAGGGGAAGGAGAACCTCTCTCAACCTACTAACCACCCCCCTTCTAATACACCCCAGGATGCCATTGGCTTTCTTGGCCACAAGGGCACAGTGCTGGCTCATGGTCATCCTGCTGTCCACCAGAACACCCAGGTCCCTTTCCCCTACACTGCTAATAGCTCATTCCCCAACTTATATACTTAAACTCACTGGGTTCTGATTTTCTCCCAACCACAGAGAAAGCTGTTGCTTATTTCGAAACCAGTGACCAGATTGGAGACAATGAGGAGGCCTTCTTGCTTCAAAGATCATCATGTAAAACCTTCTGTCACTATGTGAATGCCATCAATACAGCTCCAAGGAACATTGGAAAGGATGGCAAATTCCAGATTCTGGTTTGCCTGGGGACGAGGTACCTAATTGTTCTTTATTAAACGTGTCCTCTTGCATTAGACTAGAAGAATATTTTTACACCATTGTTATTACCTCTAGTTTTCCATTTTAAGACATCTTGTACCTATCTGTTATCCAGTACCTATTTTAGGCAGTTGTAATACTAGATGTAAGACTGGAGCAAAGAAGCACTAATGATACATGGGTTGTCTCTTGACTGCTAAAAATATTGTGAGCTTTATTATAACCGTTAGTTTGACAGTCGTATGTATGAAATGTCTTGAAATTGTATTTTTGGTGACGTGCTGGCTTTGGGAATGCAGAGTTCCTTTGCAAGAGCTGGTACATTTCTGAATCCTGATTGTATCACTTTGCCTATGAAAATTGGGTGTCTGTTATAATTTTGACAAAATTATTTTGGATGAATCTTTCTTTCTCAATAGGATGCTTTCTGTCTTGCACTTGGGGAGGGGCAAGGCAGGGGTGCTTAGTTGTATTTTGGAGGGTGGAAGCTGGTATGTCTAGAGATAAGTATCATTTTTGTCTTGTATGTCTGGATGCATGGAAAAACAGTTGGAAAAGGGTCAGTTGGTTTTGCCTGAGTTTTACTTTCCCTGGTTCTGATCTGAAAATATTGCTGAATTCTTACAACGTCAGTTGTCGAATTCTGCTGATATCTCTCCATCTCTAATTCCTACAGGATGTTCAGTTACCTATATTTTACTAACAAATTCAAGGGTTATGATTATACAGGGAACTTTTATGTGCAAACCATGCGCATCACCCGCAAAAAACAGACTGCATGCTTTGGGTTGTGTTCTTGGAGGAGAATTTTGGTTCGAGATCTGTTGTACTTGGCGCTAAAATAATCCCTTTCATCCCCTTGGCAGGGACCACTTTCTCTCTCAGTGGATCCCATTGCTGGCGGAGTGCCCACCCATTACAAGGATGTATGAGGAGAACGCTCTCCTACGAGACCGCATGACTGTCAACTCCCTTATCCGAGTCCTACAGACGTTGCAAGATTTCAACATCATCCTAGAAGGATCGCTCATTAAAGGAGTGGATGTTTAGCATGGCTTTGCTGAGAACTTCATTATTCTTTTCCCAAGCAAGCAAACCACAATTGGAGACCTGTCAGGACTTGAATGCGATGGTAGTGCACCACTGTAAGGCAAAGCTGCTGGTTGAAGTGGGAGCGGGAAGCCCAGTTTGTGCCCGATGGGGACTCTTCTCTTAAGCTGCAGAAAGCTAAGATGCAGTATTGTAGTTTATTTGAAACAGAAATGTAGTATAAAATAGAGTATTTTCATGTGTTAGATGTGTGTAAATATGCTATCTTCTTGAAGAAATTATATTACTCTAAGAAAATTTTCTTAGAGTGAATGTTCTTGTTCTGACTATGAGTAGCTTAAACCCAGGGGAAGGACTAGGGGGAGGGAAGGGCCGAGATGGGAAGGGATGCCCCTACTTGCTTGCAAGGAAGAAGCCAAACGATATGTAAATACAGCTCAAACTCAGCAGGGCTTTTTTCAGGTATTGCAAATTAATACAGCAAATGTCCTTATGTAGCCATTGTGATTGTCTCACTCTTGGAAATGTCGTAAGTGTATGCTGTTTGGCCTAACTATACACAGTCTCCCTTCGTTTTTTTGTTTGCTCAAAGACTCAACCCTTTCCATGCATGGAAGCTGCGAGTCGTAATTTTTTTTTCTGTAAGGTCTTTTGTGTCACTTCTGTTGATCTCCAGGAGGGGAGACAAGTGTTGAAATGCTTAAACACTGGAGAGGACGACTCCTGTCAGCCTAGGAGCCTGTGAGTAGAAGAGGCCTGTTTTAAGCGGTGCTGCTGCAGCCCGAGATGGGGAACGATGGCTTGCTTGTCTCGCTAAGTGTGTCCCTTGCCTGTCCAGATGTTCTGATTATTCCCCCTCACCCTCAGCCAGCTTGTGTCGTGGAAGGCTTCTTTTTTCCCTTTTTTTTCTTTTTCATATTAAGGAATTTGGTTCATACCAAATTCTTGCTGTAATTGAGAGGAATCATTGCTGTAGAGCCACAAACACCGATGTTGCTGGGCTACTGAACTCTATCAGCTGGTTTTCAAATGCTGACAGGTTATGAGTCTTCCTTTATTCCACTGAGTGATTCCTTTATCCCACAGAATGAGTGTTCCTAGGAAGTACAGGATTTTTTTTTTTTAATTATCTAGCTACTGAAAAATGAATTAAGCAAGAGGTGGGGGAAAAATAATATCACTTTGTTTCTTTGAGGCTTCTCTACTTCACTCTTTCCAGTTAATATGTTAGTAATACAGTGTGTTTATACAGCCCTTGAAGAGGAACTGGGAGCAACTGAAATCCTGTACACTAAAAATTTAGCAACAGATTATATTAAAATCATCTTGTGGATACGTGCAGCAAATACAGAGTACACTTTCTGTTCTCGTACATGAGGGCTGGAAGGATCCGAGGGCATAGTTTGTTTCATCTGGTTTTAGTTTTTGGAGGTTAGTTTAAAGATAGGTGTTTGTTTTCACTTGTTTATTCCCTATGATTTTGGCCATTTTGTCAGTGGATTTTTGTGGCTGTCAGCTGTGGCTTGGGAAAGGCCCCTGGCTGGTACTATAAGTGCATTCCATGGTGCTGTGCTCTCAAGTGATGTTAGGAGGGACTTGGGAATGGTGGGCAGCAGGTCCCAGTGCAGTGTGCACATGGTGGAGGGAGGGATGAGAGCCAAGGAAAAGGAAAAAGGATGAAAATTTGGGTTTGCTTCCCCACCTGCTTTTTGTGAAGTTTCTTTGCTTTCCTGCGGTCCTTCTGCTGTCCAGTTCTTATACCAGCAACTCTTTTCAGTGTCCAAGTTTCACATCACATTCCCAGCCAGAAGAAAACTCTTCATGTGACTTCATTTCATTTGAAAGGAGAGTTTTTTGTTATAGAAGCTTTTTGTTTCTAAGAAAAGTAAAATAATACTGTCAGGGAGTCATTGACTTTAGTGAGGGTTCGAGCTTTTTAATAACCGTTCTTGCCTCCGGAGCTTGTACTTCCTTAAACTGTCTGAACTCATCCCAAATACTGTCGGCAGCACTGTGGGTGTGAGTAACTAACGTAAGGGCTGTGAACGGTGTCACGAGTTAGTAGCCAGAGCCCGCAGCTGCGTGACATCTCTCTTACGTTTCCAGAAATGTGAAATTTGGGGTGTTAGGGTTTTCTGTGTGGCCAGGCGAGTCTGCTTAGAGTCAGCAGAGGATGCACGGCAACCCTTCAGCAGCTATTGAAAATGCGTCACTAGTACTTAACGCTATCAATAAATTATACATTTAGCACCAGAAACCATGTGGCAGCATTATTTGGTAATGACTGCTTAGGATGTTTTGATTTCTATTAGCACTCAGGCCTTTTATGTCTAATGACTGCTGTACATGATTTTTTCACGCCCAACCCAGTCTGAGTGACTTTCATTTTACAGAAATAATAACCTCTTCAGTCCTTGGATTTCTTTGCAGCATCATCTGCATTTGCTAGCTGGATACTTCTCAAACGTGTACTACTGCATGCTTCTCCAAAGACTTTTTATGACTTAAGCAGTCGTAACATTCATCCAACATGACACGGGTTAAGTGCAAGCAGGATAAAGTAGAAATGTGAGCACCTCTAAAGGTCAAGAATAGATGAATAAACCACACACAGAGAAAAGGGCAGGAACTACATAAAGTCTTTCTTAAGTTAAAATAAGTCAAAACCTGAGAAATTTAAAAATTCAAAACAGGGCCTTCCCCCATTTCAAACTACATTAAGGAGCCTTTAGCACTTAAATTTAACACAACTTCACATCGGCTTTTTCAGCAAGTGTTGACTTGTTTGGTTTTCGTCAAGTTTCACATCATATTAATAATAATCCAGTTAAAATGATGTGTGTCGAATATTTCCTTGTAGGCAATAAAGCACCCTAAGATACGTAGAACGAGGCACAGCTGAGTGCCTCGGACTCCGAGAAGACTAGTTATCTGACAACCTTGGGAGTATGGTTCTTTGTAGTGAATTTTTATTCTACCATGTATTTTTTTTAGTAGACTACTTTTGTTTCTTGCAAACTGTGAGGTTTGTTTTTTTCTGTAAGGTTTACAGAAATCATTCTGCCCACTAGAGTGGTGAGAAACCCATCAAGATTCTTCTAAGCTGACACAGTTTTTACTTCAGTGTTAAAGCACCTTCATGGGTTGAGAAAGGGAATCTTGGAAAAGACCAAAGCTCTCTGGTATCTGCTTTTTAAAAAACAAAATTCCTATCCGGTACCTGTCTGCAGATGTCTGAGTTTGCATAGTCCTGTTATACTAACATCCAACATGGTAACTTAAGGGAGTCAGAGAATCAAATGCCTCATCATGTATAAAATGTGTATTTATAATTCTCTGAAATGAATGAAATTCTACTGTTTTGTGGGAAATCTACTAGTTTATTCCAAGTTGGTTTGTGTAATTAGATATCATTGTTCAAAAATGTCTTTTTAGAATAGTTGTGAGATGGCATATTTGAGAAACTTCCTTCTTTCAATCAAATGAAGGTGCACATCTTAAGGGGAAATACTGTATGTTACACTTGAAATGTACAAATGTGCCCTGTATAGCTTAAAATGATCCTTAAATGTCTCCATTAAGTATATTTTGTCTTTACATTATTACTAACTGAATAAGAACTGGATTATTTTCAAGACAACATTAGTACAAGTATTGTTATATCAAGCACTTTAACATACATATCACAATCTGACATGGATTTTTCAGGTTTTGAAGTACATTGAAATACAGCTTTTCATGCTACGTCCTTTACAAATAAAACTGTGAGAATAATGGTTGGTGTCTCTTTCTCCTTGCAGAGCAACTAAGAGATTCAAGTCTCAAACCAAAGAGATGATCTGAACCTGGAGGGGACATTTCATAAAGGGAACGAGTCGAACAAAACGATTCAGCTGATAGTGAGATTAACTGCAGTCGAGGGTCTCTTCCCTCTCTTCACATGGGTTTCTCTGATATTTGAGCTCAGGGTTAAAAAGCTGGAGCAAAATTCATATCCTCCAGTCAGTTGTAAGAAGAGAAGATGCTAGAAAAGAGATGGGTGCTAGCAATAAAAACAGGTGCAAAAGAATCATAGCAAAATGCCCTGCTTGTAATTAAAGGCTTTTCTAAGTTGGACTGGCTTTTCAGAAATTCCCTTCGCCTTGTCCCTCCCAGCTGTAGCTCTGCTGGAATTGGCAAAACTATGAAGATTTTTGGCAACTGTGTAGTTGAAATGCAGTTCCCTGCATGTGTGTGTGCATGGGGTGTGTGAGGTGGGGCACGGCAGTTCATTCATTTGACCTCTTGGTTTTGAAAAGGCAGAGATCGAAAGTCTCAGAGCCTGGGACCACATATGTGGAAAATCAGAAATACATTGTTTGATTATACTGATACTTATTAACAGTGCAGCAGCAAAATTATAGAATCCCATAAATGTAGATAAAATCCATAGAGCTGCTTGTGGTCAAATTTCAAGAGGACGAATGACCAGACTTAACACACTTCCTCAGTAAATGTGGTAGACTTAAGTGCATAAATTGGAGGTAGTGGGATCTACATTTTAAAGGCAGTAAGTACTTGAAATGAAGCATGACTACACTCCTCTCCACTGCAATGTCATTGGTACAGTCTGGGAACACATCAATGTTCTGTGTGAAGAGTGAGTAGAAGAAAACTGTGTGAGAAAACTTGCATGTGTAGGAGTTGGAATAGCTCACTGATCTACTTGGTTCCTTTCCAGCATTTCAGGTAAGCTTGTTGGAACAAATGGTGCTCAAGTTAAGGGTGAAGCTGCTTCCCTGTCTGTCACCCCCTCAGCTCAGAGGCTGAGGCTCCTGTCATTGCAGTCAGGGAGCATTTCATTGCTGACATTCCTATTTTTTCTTCTGCTATTCCATCAGACATGTATCATTATAAGCTGGCTTGAGCTCAGCACAGGATGTGACAGGAATGGGAAAATTTCTGTACAGGTCTGCTATCCAGTGGCTGGTTAAAGTAAACTATCTGCCAAAGCCACTGCGAAGCTGATTTGTCAGTGGAAAGCTGTAGTTCTGCACGAAAGCTTGACATTTTAATGGGCCCATCTGTGTTCCCCACAGACCTCGCAAGGCATTTCAGTTCCTTTGAAAGAATGTCTTCTGTCAGAAGAGGCTGTGACCAGACAAATTATTTTCTCCTTTAACCAAGCCCACCTTTGTCTTGAAGTAGGGGGAGGAAAGGGAGCTGGAAAGAAAAAAGAAAAACAAAACACACACACACAAAACAAAATAGAAAACACACACACAAAAAAATCCCAAACCACAACCACAGCTAAAACCTCCCTGATCCTCTACCCACAGCATATTTTTCAAAACATGTTGCTCTGAAGTACCTCATTGCTGCGTGATCTAGTGACAAACTTGTTATCATTCAATAATGAATTCTGTGGGATCCATAAATGTAAAATAACAGTGGTTTATATCAGAGAGGCTCAAGTATTCACACCAGTTACTCTGAGTAATGAAGTAATCTGTAAAGTACTGGCCCTCTTGCTTGTAGTGATTATCCAAGCCTTGCTTAAGTCTACTTGACTTGCACAAAGGGTAAATGTAGAAGATAGCCAACAGTTGTAATTCTTTCTCTCTGTGAAAAATAACTGTTCTTTGCCCAATACAGACCCCTTAGTTCTATATGACCCTTTCCCTGAATTATCTACTTACTCTTAGACCTGGCTAGAGTGACATGTCAAAGTGGATGAATCGTGGAGTGGTCTGTTCACCCAGCCTCAGGAGTTCAAGCCTTCCTGTAGGCTGAAGTGCTAAGCAAGTGCAGGTGGCAAATGAACAATGGAGTTTTGTTTGCAAAGTGCATTTGTCAGGACTGTGCAGCAGATGTAACTCCCAAGAAGCTCACAGGGAATCTATTATCATAAGGAATCTATTCTCCCAGTGAGTGGCAGGCATGGAGAATGCAAGAGCCACCCCAATCTTTGCACCGTACATTCAGTGCCAGGTTCTCTTCCGCTCCTACAGCCAGCTGATACAAGCCTAAACTAAAATAAAATTAAGCTCCTCCCTCAATAGCAGCCAGATGTTGGGTTTGGTGCTCTGCAGCCCTTGCATTCTCCTGCTTTCAGCGAGACATTGTCACAAAGGCTGGTGTTAGCCTAGGGAAACCAATTTTCTTACCCTGGCTCTGCAGCTAGAGGGAAGAGCTGGGCTCCTTCAGCAAGCCTTGTGAGGAGAAACCTCACTTGGCTGCTTTTAATTACGCCTAGAGAAGTCCAGCAGAGGCAGCCTGTGGAAGCTACGCTAGCATTAATCTTTATGAATATCCTCCCCAGCATTATCCTCCCATACTGAGTTCATTTCTTCAAAGGCATCCAAGTGATGTATTAGAATGTTCTTTACACATCAAAAAATAAAGAGCTTGCAAGAGTAAAATCTTAAGGGTGATGGACTGAGGTAGTTGTGTTTTTTACAATATATTAATAATTCAGATGTGAAGACAAATTCCTTACTTGTCTTATGGAGACACAGGATAGAGATCAGAAAAATGTGGCTTCGGTTTCTAGGTCTCCCTGACTTCCACCAAGACCTTTAAGCAATTTCCTTGCAGCCTGTCCTATTTTTCTGCTGGGGAGCTTGAGGTACAGAGTTGTGGGACTTGGCTTCAGTCAGTCTCTGCTTTGCTGATCTAGGCAGTTCAGAGTCAGGGTTAGAAACTGCGCATCCAGCGTCCATTGGGGTGTGACCAAGAGCAGCTTTTCAATGCTACTGTGACAGAAGTACCCTGAGGTCTCATCCGTGGTTAATTCCAGTTTAAAGGGATTTCTGAAACCTGTTGATTTATGGTGTTGTGGGCACGTGCAAGGCTGTCTTGCTGTGTATGGTTAGAGAGTTTTGTAACAGGACAGAAGAACAGGCTTTCTTTGTACTTAACTACAATACAGTGATTATGGTTACTATCTGCAGTGTGATTAAGCACTACAGAAATGCCTATAAATACTCACTTGGCTGTTATGAGAGGATGGCAACCAAATCCCTACCAAAAGGGAGGAAGAGAAAAGAGATGCTTTGCAAAAGCAAGTCTCCCCGGCTTTTCATCCCGAGTCCAAAGCTCTTCTAGGAGATACACCTATCCACAAGTCCATCTCAGAAGCTGTGGCTGCTGGAACAAGACAAGCTGTCAAGAGCAAGAAGCAGTAGTTATTCCTGTGTGGAGGCAATGGAGATGTCTGCAAGCTTAGCTTCTCTAGGTATGGCTCATGGCAGGGGGTTGCCTGAGAATGTGGGAGACCTTTTTGCTGTGTGCAGATACAGCAAGTTACTCCTGGTCCCTTTCTGACCCACAAATTCTTCCTGCTCGTTGTGAGCCCAAATAGATCATCACCAATATCCGAAAATGCATGGTGGAATACATCTAAAGTTCTACCAAGAGATTTCCAATAGTAGTCAGAAATGGTTGTTTTAAAAAAGGCATGGAACAATTTCAAATACACTGGGATGTCAGCCCAAAGACTGTGCTTCTGTACTTGAGATAGCTGTGAACTCTTCCATTAAGTCTCCTTAGCCTGTTTCTTCTGCTCAGTGCTCTCACCTGAATTAAGTTTATCTGCCTGCACATGCACAGCTTTTGAACTGTTCTTGCTCCATGAGATAAATAGGATGTGCTCTAAATTGGACCATATAATATGAACACACCAGCTTGGAATTAGTGTGGCTATTGGCTTGCCTGAGATCTAAACCTCTTGCAGATGGTCTGTGGTTCCTGACTGTATAAACAGTATGAAGCTGGCTGAAAGTGGGTGTGGTGCACAGGACATTCCCCTCTGCCTCCACCGCCTCCATATAAAATGACTTTTAGAAAAAACTGCATTCAGGGAACATAAGTGGAAACATCACCCTATGGCTCTACCCAGTTCTCATGTTCTTAAAGCTGTGAAAAAGGTTTGCATTAAAACTTTGTGTGGACTTTGTTAGAAGAGAATTTCAGATGTCAGCAGGAATTTGTTCTAGGCAGGGGTAGTGTGGGTAGCTGTGATCAGTGAGAAATAGGATAGCTGTTCCAAGTTTAGTCATTTGTGTTTAACAGGCACAATGCTGAGAAGTGAGGAATGAACAAGCATGGAAGAGCCATGAACTAGCTGATCTTCAATTCAAATGTGTGTCTGAGGAACTGCAAATACAAGTAAGTTGATCTGCCATGGCCTGCTGAAGTCAGTGGAAATTCCTAAAACCGATGAGTTTAGACAGGCATTCATGAGCACTGTAGTCTGCTAGCTTGATTGTGAACAGAAGAGAAGCAGCTCTCTTTTAGGAGAATAATAAAGTCACTGTTGTTGCTGCTTTCAACACATGATGTTTATTAAGCCAGTCCCACTCTTGTGCATAAGACTTTGCTCCAAGGTGATCTCAGCAATTTGCGTACAAAATGCTTATCTCTGTGAAGGGCCAGGCTTGCGCTAGTGAAGATATTCAAAAGCCTTGTGTTCGCCTCTTCGAGTATGATAGCCTGGAAGAGAATAGTGGCCATACACAGTGTCTGACAAGTAAGAGATTGACCACAAAGACTACGAGGGTGTTGACACTAGGTAGAGTTCTGAACAGCATGGTTTGGCTTATCACTAAGTGCAGGATCTCCTGCAAAGATCCCACCCACCCCAGGATCACAGATTATGTCTGTGGGCAAACCTGAGACCCCATTCTCCATGGTAGAGCAGGACCCAGCAGTACAAGGTGACAGTGTAGGCCCGCCCCTTTCCCCCCCCTCCACAGCCACTCCAGGCTGTAGTTACCAGAAGCACTTTGCCCGCCAGAGCCTGCATTCATCAGTCTTTTACTCACACTTGGCCTAGGGCTGAATGAATCTTTCCTTTGACATTGGAAGTTAAAGCTGCTTGCAATGGGCCCCCCCTCCTGCAAGTGTCCAAAGTATTGGCAAGTTTTCATCCAAAAAATGATGCAGGGCTCCTAGCAAATTTTCTCAAGCATTGCAAGCCTCATGCCTTGCCTGCTTCTCTTGCTGTCCAGGCTGGCCCCATTCCTGGCCATTTACTAGGACAAGGGTGTCAAACTCATTTTCACTGGGGGCCACATCAGCCTCAAGGTTGCCTTCAAAGGGCCGAATGTCATTTTAAGACTGTATAAATGCAGGGGTAATTACATCTATACAGTCTTAAAATGACATTTGGCCCTTTGAAGGCAACCCTGAGGCTGGTATGGACCCCGGTGAAAATGAGTTTGACACCCTTGTCCTAGGCTGAGCTACTGAGCAAAGTGCCTCCTCAAAGAGCTTCCTGAGGTGCCTCTGTCTCCCTTGGACGTTGCTCCTTCCTTGGTTTCATAAGCGGGTGGATTCTGAGTGACTTTTGTGCTGAGAATAAAGGTTAGGAAGGGAAGGAGAAGGAAGCAGCAGCAAGATGGGGGAGGAAGGAGCCTGTAGCTCATTGAAATGGTTCGCAGCAGGCAGTGTTTCCGTAGAAGAACCTTTCTGACTTCTCCTGAACCTTCCCCCCCACCAGAGTATTGCTTGGGAGAGGATGGCAGAAGGGCTCGCACTCCCTTAGCTCCTCCCAAATCTGAGAGACTTTCTGCCTCTGTCTTAGGCAATCAGGTAAGGAGAAACTATTGAGGACTCCATGCACAATACACACTGTAACATCTCAATCAATTTCACCTCTCCCTCTTTCAAAGACATATTTGCCTGCAGGGGCCTGTACTATTTTTCCCTTGTTTCAGCTGTGTTGGCACAGGAGCCATGGGTAAGGAGCTGGGAGATGATGGTAGCAGTTCTGTTTCTTGTCTGTATAATCACTCATGGCTCTCCTACTCAGCTAATTAAAACCAAGCCCCCTCTAGCTACCATGAAAAATATAAATAGCATTTATTAAAACATTGTTCTGCGGTATAACCAGCACCCAAGTTACAGAAAGGCTGTTACGAAACAGGATTTTGCTTACGAAGGAGTGCATGGCTGCAAACCAAGCGAATGCCAGGCTTTCTTCATGAAAGCATTAAGCTGGGGACAAACAGGAGTGTGCACAATTAAAAATGCATGAAATGCGCAAAGACAAACAGCTGGCAGGGGCCAAAGTTGTCTGAACACCTTCGTGTTGTGCTTTGCATGTCTCTAGATTTAGCACAGATAGAACGGGCGTGGTATATGCAGAGAAACAATATTTTAAAGGGCATGTCCGCTGAGCACAAGTAGCAAGGAAATAGACAAAACACATTAAAGCAGGAGAAAAACGCTTGGATGAGACAGCAGAGTGTTTGTTCTTGAACCTCTGGCTAAATGCGTGTTCAAGAACAGATTTTCCGTAATGTAAAATGAAGGGACAAAATGTGAATGTGAAGCCAAGAACAAAGTTGGGTCCAATACAAGGACACACAGCTCTTGTGTGTTCACATTTTTATCAAAACCCAAGCATGTTTTGTACAAGCACAAAATGAACCCTGAAGGTAAAAACAAGCAAGTGAAACTTCTTGCTCGCTCCCTGCACCTGATAAAGATGCTCCAGAACAGGCTTGATTTAATTCTTCTCCATTTGTGGCAACCCCAGACTGTCTTGGAAGGATTCGATCCAACTTCTGAGCCTTCTAATCAGAGTCAATAAAACCTTTACAGTTAATTTTAAAGATTAAGAACTCTGTGGAATCAAATGAACATGTGAAGCCAAGTGCATGCTTTAGCTTTGCTGAGCTGAACAGCATGGTCTGCAGTGTGGCAATCCTGAACATCCCATTCCTCAAACAGAAATCATGCAGACATTTAGAGAGGTGGTTGTGCTTTTATGCAAACCTGTACAGATAAGCATGGCTCACCAACAAGGTTATGAGGAAGGGCTGCAAAAGAAGTGGGATAGCCAGGCAGTTATTGAAGATATAAAACAAAAGATAAATTGAAAAAAAAAAAAAAAAGAAAAAAGAGGGAGGACAGCACAGGATTAAAATAATAGTAAGAGAAGGAGAGTTGAGGAAGCCTACAAAGGGCTCGGAGGCAGTAGCTCTGGGCCTGTGAGCAAAACAGCAAATGGAGCATGAAGAATTTGCCTCCTCTTCCTCAGCTGCCACCTTGCACACTGCCCCAGCCCACAGGAAGCCAGAAGACACCTTTTCGTGATTTTAGAGGCCCATGACGGGGACTATGTGAATGCCTGGGGAAAAGTAGGGCCATAATTTCTTTAAGATAGCAAAGAGGCTATGGCCTTGATAACCTGTGAGCCCCTGGGGAGTAGAGTGTGGGGTTTCCAGGCCCTACACTGGCCTGAAGAAACCACCAGCTAAGGCTGCCTGTGAACTACCCCAACCAGCTGGAACAAAACCTTTCCTGTCTGATACAAGGTTCTGCTATCTCACATTATAGAAAGCTTAGTCTACCCTCACTTAAGTTAGAGCCAGACATGCCACACCACGTTTGAAATAACTAAGCCTGCACCAGAGCTAGCACAATTTCACAACTCAGCTGACCCAAGAGGAGCCTCTAATGGAAGGAACCTATTCACTGTTTGATTTCATTTTTCCCACTACAATGTGACATGGTCTGTCGCAAGGGCAATCAATAACATAGCCTAGATCTGTTCTCTGCTGAAAGGCCAGTGTCAAAAACCTTCAGTATAGACAGACCATGTAGGTTCTTTCTTTTCAATGTTAGTCACATTGTCAGTGAGGGAGGTGCTGCTCTGACACCTGCTACCAGTTGGGAGGTGAGAGAAGACCAACAGCCCTCCAGTTGGGGGCTTTTGGGGTTAGGCTTCTGTTGTTGTCCTCATGGGTTGATTCAACTTCAGATAGTTTATTTTGAATAGGAAGCATTTATCCACCCAAAGCACTGAAGTCTTCAAACCAGAAGCAGACAGCTAGCATCAGCCTCTGTGGCATTAACGAACATTATACCTACATGTTTAAGAGGCAATTTCTGCTATGTTTTGAACAGTCTTGCAGGATTTGTGCAGGCAGGTAACTGTGAGCCTATCTACTCCTATGGTTGCAAGCTTTTAGAAAAAAATGATTCATAAAGGGTTTGGAAAAGTTAAACACAAGAAAAGATGTTTTAAAACTTATTTTCCTTGAATTGTCTAGAAATTTATCTCATTGTATGACCTCGGTTTAAGTCACTTGTCCCAAAGTATCAGATTCACAGGCACAAATACCCTACTAAGTCAGTATCTTTGCCACCTTATAAGCAGACCGGGGTCAAAGATAACATTGTACTCCTTTATCAAATCAAGAACTACTGTTTCTGCCTTGTTTTAGTGTTGGAAGAAGATTCTATTTCTGTGTCTAGTGAAAAACTTTGGTTCAAGATGTTGCTTTCTGGTCTGAATCCAGCCTTGTCTCGTGCTCAGAATTTGTACCACAACCAACATGAGTCCATAAAGAGTAAGCTGCTCATGGAGCTACAAGCTACATGGTCCAGAAGCAACATCAGAAAGTAGTTACCAGTGAGTTTTGCTCTTTCTATCACTCTCACTTTCTGTCACACCCTGGGCATCCTGTGTTGGTGAACAATAAGAGACCTAAAAGCTGCTAAGTGTTCTATGCTTGATTTACTAAGATACATGGATACAATCTAGACCAGGTGGTTTTCATCCAGTCAGAGCAGTCCCCAGTTCCTTAACAGAGGATAACCAGAGCGTGCTTAGCTTGCTCTGCACTGGAACCAATCTGCACACTTACAGGTACTGCTTTCTTCCATCTTCAAAAGTGAACCCCTGTTGACTTTAGCCACCCTAGATGTAGTCATGCTGGTCAGAGACACCTCGCAACCTGAGAAGAAGGGATGGTCTTTGTGCCAGCCCCAGCTTCCTGATAAGAGACCAGCTATTTTTTTACTGTACACAATGATGCAGTTTACTTTCCCGGGACAGGAGATCCTCCACTCTGCTTCAGATGCCATGTGTGGCTCTATAGATCTTTTGACAACTGTGTGGAATGGATGCTGTCACTCACTTGACCAATACTTCGGAAGATGTTTTGTTGTAAGATCATTTTTTTGTACATATACTATGCATTTGTTTAGATCTGCGTACTATTTCCAATTCCCTTTGACTGGTATTATTATGGGCATTATCACTCCTGCCTGAGAGAGAAATAGGAGTTTCCCAGGAACATTATTGGCTGATGTCAGAGAAGTTGGATTATCCCATTTCCTTTGTGGAGAGGGAAACACCTGCTTTCTTAGGACCATACATAAAATTTAGGTGAGTTTTAGAAGCCCAACAGAAAACTAGCAGTGAAGGGAACACGCCACACTTATTCAGGAGGTTTATGGATGTTTTCGAGTCTAAAGCAGCTCTTAGCCCACCATGTCAGACTAACCACATAGTGGGGCTTCCACACTGATGGTAACAGATTGCACTCCAGCAACTCAGTCTTAATTTCTATGAGGACTGTAGTTTAGATGCTATAGCTGGCTACTCTCAGTGTTTTGGCAAGGACCATATATGAATTTTGTACAGGCAGATGATATTTTCTGCTCCTGTCCGCTTACCATGACAGACTTGGAGAATGGAAAATGAGTGACTGCTGTCATAACAGCTTCCCTATAAAGGGACCTGGATCACTTATTTATAGTGGGGCTCGCTTGAAACATGACTGTAAGTACCTGTTGGAGGGGACAATGTGTCTTTCTATGTGTATTTAAAGCATTAAAAACGTGGAGCAGGAAAAAGTGATAATGGTGGAGTATATAAACCTAGCAGGGAGGTGTACAGTTGCAGAGCAGAAGCTGGCCATCATGAAGACGTACCAAAATATTTGGCAGACAAAAAAGTTATGGAGGCATCACTGAGCCCTGCTGCCCCACAGGAGGTGGGAAAAGGGGTGAAAGGCAGCACAGGAGCATCCCAGCCTTATGGCCATGGTAGTGAGAGCCTGGAACGACGAGCATGGGAAGGGACTGCCATAGCACAGGGATTACAAAGCAACACAGTATTTACCAGAGCTAAATAGTCTGCTTTTAAGGACAAGGGGACCTATGCAGCAGGCTTGAAGGAACTTGGACTACGGCACTGAGTCAGTTTCCAAGAAGCTGAGTCTCTGGCATGCTATGCCTGCACCAGGTTCACACCCAACATCCTGGTCCATCTAGGGGTAGATAGAAAGGTGCCACTGATTTGAATTGGACTCTTGCATTTAGCAATTGGTCTCTATGCCCCGGGGCTCCCAGCACACCCTCAAAGTGTTGTTTCCAGTGCCCCAGTTACCACCTACATGCTGACTCAGGGTTAAGGAGAATGCTGGGGGGGCATTTGCCACAGCTTTTTACAAAAGGCTTTAAAGGGCTGCTGCTGCCTTAAAGGATGGCGCATACAAAACCCCTCCTGTTTCGCAGGTCACCTATGAATGGCTGCTTATTCTAATTTACAGCAGGCTGTGTTTTATAAGAGAGTAAACTTGGCGTAACTATTGAAGTGAGAAGCATTTGAACGCTCACACACGCACAACCGGGAAAGACTTGGGCCTTCCCAGCATACACATCTCTTTGCTTGAGGGGCACCAACATCCTTGCACCTGAGGGCTGCAGTTGGGCCACTCCTCCTGCCGCCTTTGTGTGTCTAAATGTGTCGGGTCTCTTAGTTTTGAAACAGCTTGAGGATCTTAGAAGTAAACACCTGGCTGGTCAGACGTGCAGTCTTGGGTCTGTGGGACCATGGCTGCTAGCAGACACCTGAAACCTTGAACTGTTTTGCTCGCCATCAAGCAGTTAGCAATTTGCCTAAGTGGGAGGGGTTTAGCCCGTGCTCAAACTTCTTTTTAATTACACAGTGTGAATTAAACGTTAGTGATTCCCCAATGAACTCCAAGTGCAAGTACTCAGCCCTGGCATTTGCAGGACAAAGAGGTCACTTTTGTAGCTATCTTGTTTTCCCACTTCCCTCCTACAGATAATGCAAATCAACCAGTAAGTATTGCTCTTGCTTTTGAAACCTTGTGTTAGGACTGGTTCAGCCACTGCTAAGGGTAGCTGTCCTGACAAGAGGAGTCAGTCAGTTCAGCTATGGATAGAGATTTGTTTTGACAGCATGCTGAAAATAACATCTCAGAAACCACACCGCTAGCTGCTTTTAGAAAGGCCAGTTTTTGAAGTGTCTCTGACCAGCCAGCTTGTTACTCTGTAAATAGCAATCACTTTGTTTTGCTGTTTTTCAAAAAGTGCCCATGACTGAAGGTCAGTGGCATCCCAGGGCACCTCCTCATGGCCTGGCCATCCCTGCAGATTGCTCTTGTTCAGCTTTTCCAGGAGTTCCCAAGGCTCATAAGAGGAGCAGAAGCTCACCTGGGGATGCCATCACTCAAGGAGCCAGCCTACACATGCCCACCTGCCTTCCTGCAGGGGGGCTGGGCTCCTCACGTATCCCATATGCTTCAGGGCACTGCTGCTTGGCTGAGCCCCCAACCTGCTCAGGTGAGCTTAGTCCCAGCTGGAATATCTCCCCTCCCACAGCACCTAATCCACCTTAACCTCTCCCAGATAAGCCCAGTCATCCCAGACCAGGTGCAAAAAGAAAAAGCTCAACTGTGACTATAACCAAAGACATCTCTTTGGGAGGTGAAAGGTATGTGGCGTGGAAGTCTTAAACCCTCCTCCTTCAGAAACCGTCCTCTTCTTGCTCAGAGGCTTCATGCATCTTTCCTGCAGACACAGATAACTTGCCTAATATCTCCTGTGGCCCTGCAGAGCCAGTACCCTCTTGCATCCTTTCTCTTCCATACCCACATGGCACTGGTGTTAGCTTCCTTGGTTGTCTCTGCACTATGGGGTCAGTGAAGACAGAGGAACTTTCCTGCTGGCCCTGAGATGTCTATCAGATCACTCTGTGCCCGGGTGGCACAGGGCTCATGCTGCACACTAGCTCTGTGGCTCCGGCTCTGCCATTTCTGCCCTGGAGGCAGCATCTGGGTCCATTGACTTCTCTGCATGCTGTAATTTGCAATATGAACAGGCAGTCAAAACTGAGGGAAGTCACTAAAGGCAGATGTATGTCCTGGTTTAGGTTTATTTAAGTCTTTTTTATCACCCTGTCAATTCCTGACCATGAACATCCATTGTGGGACCTGACTTGCTTTTGAGGATCCCTGTGACCAACATCTGCTCACATTTTACCTGAAGCTTGCTCATCCTGTTTCTGTCCTCCCCTTATCTACATGGTTTTGTGAGTGAAGCCTTCCTCCTGGTAAAGTCTTTCGCCTTTCCTTATCTTATTTTCATTTTTCAGAATGGGAAGGCTCTGCCCTGAGGAAGTGGGATGTATCCTACTGCCTCCTCCCTTCACACTGCTTTTCTCCCTGCCTGCCCTTTTCCTCTATCTGCCCTTGGCTTGATTTTTAGAGGATGTTAAGTGTCAAATTTGGTTGATTTGTTGCAGTCCAATTAGCCGATTCAATCCAATTAAACTATCAGAACTTATCTGTGCAGTGTGGTGACTTCGTTAGCCAACTCCATTCCCTCTTACCGTTGCAAAAATTTTTGCCTGCAGCTCCTCCTTCCAGATCTCAGTGGTAGATTTCCACTTGGTTCTTGGCTGCATGTTCAAAGCTTGTGACTGAGACTCCAGGTTCTGCAGATTTCCTTCAAGGACCATTTCCTCCTACCACCTCCTTCCCCTGGTTAGCCAAGTCTTGCCCACAGCTATTCTTCCTTGCCAGGAGACTTATAGGTATCGTGTCACTCTTTGGCAGCTTGGTAATAAGGTCAGCAAGATGCTGTCCTCTCACAAGACTAGTCACTTGGACTTGAGCTCGATGAGGTATCACTATTCTCTGCCTTGCTGTGGCTGAGTAAAAGCTCTGCCCACAGAGAGACTTGTTTACTCCATGGTTTCTGTGTCTCCCTGCAGTCAAAAAATTAAATCCAAAACCGTCGCCTCCTGAAAGTGCCTTTTTCCTTTCCTAGGGCTACCTCAGTGTTAGGCTGACCTCATTCTTCAGCTAGCTCCTCCTTAATTTGGGAACATCTCTTTTTAATAATTATTCTTTTTTTTCTTCCCTGAAAAGGGAACCTCTGGACCTTTGTTCCATCAGCCGGAACTGTAGATTAAAAAGCAGTCTCACTGAGGACAGACCTGTAGGCTAGAAAATCTCCCAAGAAAGGATGGTGATGAGTAAAGACTTTAACCTGGAAAGATAACGCCTCAGGTTGTTTGTTTTTATCTAGCAGAGTTCAGGGTATGATCCTGCAGCACCTGCACCTGTAAGAAAATCCCTCCTGGCAGCTCCCCCAGGAGTCTTGTTGCCCCCCATGCTGACAATGCTGGCTGTTCTCTAGCAGAGGATTTTGGGCGTCAGGATATGACCTCATTCCCGAGACATGACAAAAATCAATTAGCTTCCCTAGGTCTTTCTCTTCTCAGGCATTCCTATTTACCTGTTCAATTCCTGTTGAGAAAAAGGCCAAGAGAAAAAGCTTATCACACTGAAGCATTGCTTTCTAGACACCATGGATGCTCTCCCAACTAGCTACCCTTGCTTTTCTCTCTTGCCCAGCCAGCTATGCTGTGTTCAGGGCCATGCAGTGGCCAACACATTTAAGGAGATGGATGCACTTGGTCAGGAATCTTAGGTTCAGTAAGAAGCTTCAAAAGCAAATCCTGTCCCTTAAATGATCTCATGTGAGACCAGGCCTACACAACACGCTCCAAAGCAGTTCATAACTTTCTCTTCCCTAAAGATTACTCTGAAATTGTCAATATAAAAATCTGGAATGTCTCCCCAGGCTGCTGAGAAAGATTAAGGTCTCGGTTCAGAGGAGACATATCTCCTGGGTTTCCAAATACTTGGTCTCCATTTTCAGAACTGCCCCAAATGGCAGGATAGCTTTCTTGACAGGAAACAGCCTGGGAGGCAGAGAGTGCTGATCTTCTTAATGGCGTCTTCAAATCGCCTTAATATAAATCCTCATAGAATAGTCTTACTGGCTTTAATAGGGATGAAAGCAATAGTACTGCAAAGAAATGAGTAGCACTTGAGAAGCTGCACTAAAGGTCTTTAAGCAGTAATAGAAAATTATTATTTTGCAATAGGATTTGAGCGATCCTTAAGAATTTAAGAGAATTACCTTCCTCTTAAGGAATTTGAAATATCAATGACAAACTCTTCAGAAAGGTTACTATTCTCTGTTAAGCCCTGATGGCTGTCTTACTTAGGCTGGGCTATAAAGGATCTGCCTTGTCCATCGGAGTAAACCAGTCCAAGATCCTGTCTCAGTAAGCCACATAACTTGAGTACTTCATTCTGGCAGCATGGATATCATAATATCTATTTTTATTATCATCAAACTTTGCTGTCACTGTTTATTTGTAGCCATCTGTCATTTGTCGTAAAACATAAAACAGAGGAAAGAATCACATATCTTTACTGACCTGTTTGCTTTAAACTACCAGTTCTGTGAGCATTTGCACCTTCAAAAAAAATTAATACACTGTTACTTATATGGATAACTGGTGCAAGCAGGGTCTAAAGAACTGATCTGTTAATTATATCTGTCTCTGAAATTGTACTCCTTGGGAAAATCTTATTTACAACTGTAAGACAATCAATACTTTTTTTTGTTCTCCTGAAAGTACTCCTGGTAATTTTTTCAAGATATTTTGCCCAGGAATTTCACCAATAAAGCAGACTTTCCAATTACTTAAGTTGTAAAAACTATTTTACAGTGAAATCTCAAAGCAGGAACAGCTGCCTGTGTTCAATTTTGACAGCTGCTCTTCACATAACAACAAGTGGCCTATTTGTGTTTACTTATTCATTAATATTGAAGAATAACACAATAGGATCAGATGTCTTAGCTGGCCAATGCCCTACTTTTCCTCTGTGTTAGTGCCCCTGCCACAGCATTCATGATACATGTATGTTTTATATTTTAATACCCCTTGTGGTTAGCTCTATCATTACACCATTGACACAATTTAGCATCCTAGCTAAAATAATTAAGATCCCACCTAGGAAAGGTACCAGTTTAACTGCAATGCAACAACAGTCCCATTCTTAAACTTTTTTTTAGAACTGACCTGGATGGGAACAAATCCTCTGGTCTAAAGCTCATATTCCAGGTCACCTGTGCTCTCCATGGAATCCCATATTCCTCCTTTATACCAAGCAGTGAGTGGAAAGGAAGATGCTTAATTTTTTAAAACCAAGCCTTGTCAAATGAGGCTTTACCTGTGGTGTAAAGTCTGTTTCAGGTGTCTGCGTTTTCCACATTTAACTCCCGAGGTTTGTTCCAAGTTTGGGGCTATTTTTCATCACTTTCTTTCCACGCAGTGAGGTCAGACAATGTGTCCTCCTGACGGTGGGGGGGTGCACAAGTGGTTTGCTTGAGGGGAAGGGACTAGAAAAGGGGTGTCAAACTCATTCTCCCTGGGGGCCACATCAACCTCGCGGTTGCCATCAAAGGGTCAAATGTGATTTTAGGACTGCACAGTGAAAATGAGTTTGGCACCCCAGTTCTAGAGGAACCTTGATGAAAGCTTGTTAGCTATTTCACTGCTTCTTGTTTATTTGCAAGCTGGCTACCAGCCAAAAACGAAAACTCAAACCACTGTTGACTTTATAAGGTAGACCTTAAATGTCATCATTGCTTGATACCTATGAGGATTCTCCTTGAAAATGCCTTTTCATTTGGGGATTTAAATACTGTACTAAATGGCATTGGACTAAAAGGAATGTCACTGAGGGGCCTTGAAAAGCGTGTGGAAGAAAAAATGGGAAAGTAACGGGAAACAATCTGGGAGAATCACTGCCTAAAACCAAAGAAACGCAGATAAAGCTCGACGGGTGTTATATGCAAACAAAAGTTTCCCAAAAAGCTTGTAGAGTTCCCTAGACTAGTTAAAACAAGTAAAATTATATATGTATTTTGGGAAATTATTCAGTTTCACAAGTTGAATGTGATTTGGTTTAGCTGTGTCGGGAAGGAAGCACAGATAACAAAGGCAGCACATTATGATTGTTAAAAAAAAAATAAAATAAAATATGCATAATCACACACACAAAATAACAAAACCCTCACAGATGAACCTGGAGACTTCCGTGTGACAAATCCTCCTGCCCTTCATGCCCAGATTGACAGGTTTTGCAGCACTGAGGAAGGAAAAGGTGTAGAATTACTAAGCATTTGCAAGCAAGTAGAGATGATGTTGAGGTGCTCAGAGTAACTGCAAGGAAAAGCAGACTGTCCTGCTCCCGTTGAAATGCCCCAGGGTTTGCCAGTGCTGCTGCTTGAAGCAAATGATCATTTCAGCAGCATTCTCGGTGAGTTGCTGAATCTGTTCCTAAATTAGGAGTAGACTGGAAAGATCCCTATCAGGATAAAATAGTTTGTTATATAAATACTCCCCCCCATTATTTTATCAAACAACAAAAATTGCACATTGTGCCTGATCTGCTGTCCATCCTGTGGGAAAAGCTTTACATTTTAAATAGTTGGAAAGAAGGCCCTCAATATTGGGGCTTCTTTGGGTGCGAGCCTGGGAGGGAGCGGCTTCCAGTTCCACTGTAGTTACAGGCTGTACTGGTGCTAAGTCATAACTGCCTAAGTGTCACCCTGTACATCACATGCTAATCCCTCTGACATAGTTAGTTTTTTTTAAAAGGAAAGCCATTTCAACACAACCCACCAGCGGTTTTGTGAAGCGGCTCCTCCTAAATTGCACCAAAAAAAAAAACCAAAACACGTGAACCAAAGGTTGCGATGATGTGGATATTTAAATCATTCTGACGCAGCAGGAAAAAATTATATGCGCCATCGCTGGTTTTTCAAAGCACGTTAAGATGAACCATACTGGAAAAAAAAAACTTAATAATCAAGATCAAGAAAAAACTTTTACGCCCGGGGGCTGTGACCGTCCGCCCGTGGGCTGTGACCGTCCGCCCGTGGGTGCCCCGAGGTTCAGCGCCGGTCGCTCCGGTGCAGCGGCGCTCGGAGCGGCTCCAGGTGCTGCTCCCGGGTGAGGAAACAGCGGCGGCGCCGCTAAAAGCGCGCAGGGGGAGCGGGTGCGCTCGGAACGCTCGTGTTCGTCGCGGTTTCTGTTTTGTTTTGTTGAGTTTCGCTCCGTTCTGTTTCGTTTCGCGGGTCTGCGGAGCGCGGCACGCCACGCGGGCGCGGAACAGGCAGGTGCCCGGGGAGCGTCCCCGCAAGGGGGGGGGCGGGGCTGCGGCCCCCGGGGACCCGCCCACCGCCCGGCCGGTGGGCGGAGCGCGCGCGTGAAGTCACCTCCGTCGTCACAATGGGCAGCACCTCCCTCCTCCCCAGCCTTCCCGCGCGGCCCTTTCTCCCTTAAAAGGACAATGGGGCGCGCAAAGCGGAGAGGGCTCGATTGAGGAGAATGGGGCCGTGGGAGCGGCGCATGCGCAGAGCGGCGGGTGCCGAGGGGAGGGGGAGGAGGAAGGCGGCGGGGGGGGTGTGGGCTCGCGCGGGCTGGCAGGCAGAGCGCGGAGGGCCGGGGAGGGCGCGCAGCGGCGGGGAGCGCCGCGCACTGCACCGCACGGTTGTTGGTGGGCGCAGCAGAGCGGTGAGTGATGTCTCTTTCTTTCTGCTCAGAGTGCAGGAAAGAAAAGTACAACCGAGAGGGAACGGGAGGTTTAAACTGGTGTTTTTGTTTGTTTGGGGGTTTTGTGTGTGTCTGTGTTTCGTTTGGTGGGGTTTGTTTGTTTGTTTGCTTGTTTGATTTCAGCAGTCGGTGTTTTGTGTTAAACACGAGTTCATCCCGGAGTTCGTCTCCAGTTCTGCTGCGGCGAAAAGACTTTTGCCGCCTGAAACAGTTTGACACGCGTGGTTCCTGCGCGCGGCGGTTTCCCCCCTTTTTCTTCAATTAGTGGAGTTTAAAGGAGGTGCTGGCCGGGGGAAACGCCTCCCGCATTGTTGCAGACCCGTCCCGACAACTCTGACTTCCCCCCCCCCCCAGCTTCCCGCACACCCCAAACTACGATTAAAGCCCCAAGTCTCAAGGAGGAAGCGCAGCCGGCCTCCCGACGATTTAACTCCCAAAGCGGTCCCCGGCTGCGGCGCGGGTTAGAGAAACCGGGCTGCACGGTGCCATTCCCGGGCCGCGGCTGCCCGGGCTCGCCACGCGGGCTGCGCGGCCGCGCCTCTGGCCGGTGCAGAGCGGAGCGGGTGGCGCAGGTGCGGCCGCCGGCGCTCCCCGCGCAGTCCCGCACCGCACACCTGTGGCGGCGGCGCGCACAAGTTGGTGTCTGCAGAGGGGCTGGGGGCACAGTCGTTGCCGCGATTCCTCTTTCCCCGTGTTGCGCGGGGGAAGGGGGGGGTGCGGTTTTATTAATAGTTATCATTAGTATTTGCAGAGGGGCCGGGGGTCTGTACACGCCCCGAGAGGGGAAAACGTGCAGCCGTGGGCTGGCGTGACACGTGCTGCCTGTCGCACGGGTGGCGGCGTGTGGGGCCTTCCCCGCTCCGGCCGGCGCCCTGCCACCGGCGCGGTGCGCGGCGCTGGCGGCGTGGGGACGGTGCGGCGGGCGGCGATGGCGTCCGTACCGCTCCCGCAACACAGCGCGAGTGAAGGTCGCTCCCGGCCCCGGCAACGTGTGCCCGCGCTCGGCGCCAACAAGTTTCAACCGCTGCTTTCCGCGGGGTTTGCGGGGCGGCCGGCGTGCCCCCGGCGCGGCACGTAGGCAGCGCCCGGCTGCAGGGAAAACAAAGGGCTCGCATGTGCTGCGGGCGCCGCGGCTCCCCGGCGCGCCGGGGAAAAGCGCTCGTACGCGCGGAGGGGGTGATTGCTGAGCCCCAGGAGGTGGGGGTATCGGTGGGGTAAAACTTGTCCTGCGGGGGACGGTGGTTTTTAGCGGCTGGCTGCCGGTTTTGGAGGACTTTGGAGGGGCGGTGAAACTTTGCACACGCGCTCCGCGGGGTACCACGCTGCGCGCACGGCGCTGGTGTGCAAGGGCGGGCAGGCGAGTTCCGCCGGTCGCCCCGGGGCTGCCGCAGAGTCCCAGGCCCGGGGGGGGGGTCCGTGTCGCCCCCGCCGCGGCGTGCCCGCATTGCTGGGAGGTCTGCGACGGCCCTCTGAAGTGTAACTGTTGCCATGTTTGAATTACGTCAGGGCCGAGCCATGAGGAACCAGCGCGGGGCGGCGGGACGGGACCGGACCGGGGGACGGCGGGAGGCGGCCGTCACCCTGCCGGGGCAGGGGTCGGCGTGCCCGGCCGAGCTTCTGCCGCTGCTGCCGCTCCCCCAGCCCCGCACCGCGCCGGATGAGGCGGCTGCACCGAGACCGCGTGGTGGGGCGGTGTTTGCAGCGCGGGGGCCGCCTCGCAGCGCCCACCTCCCTCCGCGCTCGGGGCTTTCCTCTCCGGCGTGCCGCCTGCCCCTTCCTGCGCTGTTTTAATTTATTTAAAATTTTACACATTTCGACAAGTTGAACGCTTGGCAGCCCCGGGGAGGGCAGAGCAGGGGCTGCCCGCGCGTGTGTGTGTGTGTGCTCCCGCGGCTCCACCTGACCGGCGGGGCCGCCCGCGAAAGTAGGTCGTCCGCCCTGGGCGGGGGGTCTTTGTTCCCGGCGCTACCGCGCCTCCGCCCGCCGCGGTCCCCAGCCGCCCAGCGAGCCCGCCGGCGGTAACGGGCGGGAGCGGGGTGCCCGCCGTACCGGGGCCGGCGCTTCCCCCGCGCCATGCGGTGCTCGGCGGAAAGCGGCGGCCGCCGCCTCCGGCCTCCCGCACGGCGCCCGTTCCAGGGGCTGCGGGAACGGCGCGACCAGCCTCTACCTTTGCATGCATCTTTAGTCACTATTATATATAAATATATTTTTAAATTATTATTTTTAACTTGCAGCTTTGCGCCAGGGCAGTGCTTCCAGTCGCGCTCTCTTATTCATGAGGTAAAAGTTGCCGCCTCCTCTTCGTCTCCGGCGGTGTGTAGCTAAAGGGATTTAAAGGGACCTGCCAGACCTGTTGTTTACTCGGATGCGCCTCAGCGCAGCGAGCAGGGCTGAATCCTGCCCACCCCGGGGCTCCCCCGGCAGCTCTCTCCTGGCAGTGACTGCCTTGGTTCACACTACAAAGAGCCTTGTCCCCATCAGTCTCCTCATGGGCAGTCCTTTGGACTTCAATAACCTTAACTGCAAAAAAGTTTGGAGCTGCAGTTCTGCAGGCAGCTGGGGAAGGATGCTGCCCTTCAGCTGCTGCTGCGTGCCCAAAACATGTGTCTCCTGGCTGGGCTGAAGGGTCCTTGCACTGTCCCCTCCTAAGTGGGGACAGGAGAGGAGAGAGCCTGGTGTCCTGAATTGAGCTCAGAACTTCAACAGTATTGCACTTTGTGGTGAAGGCTGAGTAACATGCTTGAACACACCCTAACTGTAATGCTCTCTTTTTCGTTTTGCATTTTAATTCAGCGCTGGTGGAAGGTGGTAGGTTGGCAGCCATGGAGATGTCTGTTTACCCCTTTTACAAGGCAAGACAGGAGGGTGACAGGTTCCTCAGCAAACCCCTTTTATTACTGTGTGTTTGCTTCCAAAGGTGAGACTGTTTTTAAACAGCCATGTGCAGGGTGTGTGCTGTGGAAACCCCTTTCTCCCCAGTCTGCACATGGCCAGATTCACTGTGTAGTTTACAGATTTTTTTTAAATAAAGAGAAAAAGATTGCATGAACTCTGCAGTGTAGGGGCAGGCAGTGAACTGGAGGCCTTTCTGCTGACAGCAGTGAATACTGAACTCCTTTGGCACCCAGGTGAATTCCAGGTTTCTTGGGATCTGTGGTAGAGAATCAGAAGGTAACAAGTCGTGGGTTTTTCAAACACACCCACAGGCATGCAGCATCCAGCTCCCACCGAAAGTAGGTGGGATTGAGCGCCAGAGCCTCTGGGAAAAATTCCTCCTCACTTTTCTCCCACCCAGAGATTTGCGAAGAAGAGCTAATTGCGTTTGCACTCTTTCCTTTAAAAAGAAGATATTGCTGACTTCTTAGTAGAAGATGATGTTAAAAATGCTGATAAATTTACACAGGTTAAAAATAACATTAAAACTGTGACGGTTTAATGTCTTACTCATGCTGAACAGCTTTCTGTGAAACAAAACTTCTGCTTTGCATTGATTCTTAACACCTGATGCTTTGTGCCTCTTTCGTAAGGAGGGGAATTATACACACAGTCCCACTTGACAATGAACTTCCTCAGACTTCCACACCTTGTAGCACTTGCTTTTTGACAGAAAGAAGCAGCTAGTGAGCTGGGGCTTGAAAACTGAGTGGCTAGGCAGAATGTACACTCAAGGCTCCATTCCATGGCTCAAGCCTTTGCATTTCTGTAGAATGTTCTCAGTCCAAAGTCCAAGTGAAATGACCAGTAATGTTACTTAAAGGCATGGAAATGTACCCTTTTTAAAGAAGTCACTTTAGCTGTTGAGCCAAATAATTTCTACTACTTTTCTTCAAGTCCCCATCAGGTATGTTACCCTCTTTTTAAAAACAAACAAATAAGAAACCCCAGACTATTCAGTGTCTCATGATCTGAAGTGTCTGTGATGCTTTATCAGTAGCAGGTGGCTGCAGACAGACAGCATCATAACAGCTGCAGCGACTGTACTCAGATAAGCATCACAGGCTGAACTCCAGCTCTTGCTTGAGAACATCCCAGGTTCTCCTTGCAGGGCTCCAGCTCAGGCTGAGCATGGTGTTAGTTATGCAGTAGGAGTTGGAGAGGGGGTGGGAAAGTCCTCTTTCAAGATGGAATGTCTGCAGGTGAGATAGGTTTGGGATTTTTTACTTTCCCCCTCCTATGCAAATCTTACTGATTACCGTTTTCATGCTTTGGCATATCCCTTCTGGAGCACTAACCGCGTGACAGGTTAGAGGAACAAGCAAGTGGCTTGGCCTTTCACTTATTTTGTCTAAATGGGTTAGGTACCTATTTCCCACTGAAGATCAGCAGGTAATTAGGTCCCTTTGTGGCTTCACTCCTTCTCAGAACTTCACTCAGAACAGCTTGTGACGCAATCAGGATGATGTGGAGGCTCAAACATGGGAAAGAAATGTCCAGTTTGATTTTTATTTTTTTTTTTTTTTTTTTAATATGTGCTTAGGAGTTGCTGCCGTTCACATCTGGTGTGTTAAAGATTTCGCTACAGCACTGAGCACACAATGGTAGCTGTGGACAACTATCAGCAAAAGAGCGAGTTATTTTGGCAAAGATTCCTGAAGATGTAGTTCTGACTTGTTACTGGTTTTGCTCAGCTCATCAAGTGAAAACTCCACAGGATGCTGTTTCATTCAGATGTGCTTGGGCTGTAGAGGCCAAATACAGCTTTCTTCCAAATAAAGTTGAGTAGAGAGAGGAAGGGAAGTAGAAGGAAAATCTGAGGATATAGGGAAGCAGAATGGTATACAGTACACACAATTTTAAGGTTATGGTTGTTGGAAATTAGTCACTATGTTTTGAGCTGTAAGGGCAGATGACAGTGTAAAAAAAAAAAAAAAAAAAAAAAAAAGATTTTGCAGATACTGAAGTTGCATTTTCTTATTACTCCAATTAGCTCAGTCTCTTCATTGGAGCATTCTGGCTTTGGGCATATTAAAATGTGGCTTGCTGGGGTCCAATTTTAACTTCTATTCCAAAGTTTCTTTTTGCAGCATGTGAACTCAGGGGGAGGTATGTTTACGTTGAGTCTCTGATATAGATCAGCTCCTCTGTTGATGTACAGTTTTCTGTCCTACAGCTGATTTTCAGTAGAGGTATTGCGGTTTATTTCAGCAGAGGGACAGGCCCAAGAATTTATTAGCGAGACAGGCAGTTCTGCTTCTGGCGCCATAGACAGCTCTGGAAGCATTTTTCATGTGTGTGCATGTGCCTGGGTGTATGCACTTGCATATGTAAAATCCAGAGCACGTATATTGTTTCTATAGTAAGGCATTTGTTTCTTTTCATTTAAAGGAAAAAAAAAAGTACCATTTTGGCTGTTTCTTAGTTCCAGTGAAATGCAATAGAGGTGAGCATGGTGAGATTCTTACTGACAGGAACCGGCTGCATCAACATATGTAGGCTAGATCATATTTTTCTGTAGCCCGACTTCAGGAAGGCTGTGCTGAGGCTGTTTTGTACATAGAAGGGAAAAATCAAATTACTTTCAGGCATTCTCCTCCTCTCTGACAATGTGCTGGCAGTTTCAAGTTGCACAAAGGGTGAATGATCCAGGGTCAGAGTGAAGAGATGGGAAGAGAGGAAGGTATTGAGTAGTTGGACTGGCATCCCTCTGCTCTCCCATAACCCTAGGGAATGTTTCTCTTTCAGCTTTGCAAGAAGCAGGTGAGCATGTTCCTTCCAACTGGCCTGATAATTGCGTTACAAAGAGAGACATGCCTGCCTTCTAGGAATTCCTTCCTTTCTATTATAAAGGGTTTTCATTCTTCTTGGGTGATCAGAAAGAATGCAGAAGGAATTTGGAAGGGCAAATGAAAGTGGCTCGGCTTTTTCTGTTTTAAAATTCAAGAGTTCAGAAGTCCTTCCTTAGCTTGAAAACTTAATGAGCATCTGAAGTAATACCTCCTTTTAATTTAAATCATCAAATTAAATTTTGCTAAGAAAACTAAGCACCAGATTCTAGTCCTGACAGGTAACAAAAGCATGAAACCATTTTCACACACACGTGGTGCATGCTGCTTTGTACCAGCCTTTCACAAATGTAATAAGCAGGGTGTGGTGGTTTGTTTTTTTTATTTCCCACCTACTTTACTATTTCACGCATGACCCCAAATTTTTTTGCAAGACAAGTCTGTCTTTTTGATGCTATTTTTCCAAAAGTGGAAGGGCAGAGGGATGGAAAAAACTTGTTCCTGCATTTTTTTCTGAGTTCATTCAAGTTAACAGTTGTTTAAAGCAGAATTTAGGGGAATAGCAACTTTTGCAGGGAGACCAGTGAGGAGGAGGAGAAGGATTGCTTTTCCCCTGGCTTGGGGGAATACCACTCCCCTTCTAATGCAGGTAAATCTCCGTTTCTGCAGAGTGACAAATACACTCACCCAGGATTTATGGTTCTTTGCTGTTGAGTTATCCCTTTCACTTCTGTGCAACTGCTGATTTAAAAATGTCGTGTATTTCAATAAAGTGCTTAAATTCCGCAAAATTATCTTGTGTAATGCGTTTTAACTTCCGTGGAGCTACATTCCTACTTACCGTCTTCTTATCTGTCCCAAATTTCGCAGGCTTAAACTTTCACATCTAAGATTCAGGTGTTACAGTAGCTGGCAGTCTAACGCCCTGGTTCTAATTTGAGATATAAATTGTAAAGCTTTAAAGTTAAACCTTTTAAAGGGCTCAGTCGTATGTACTTCTAAGTACACTTAAGTCTATAGAAATGTAGTGTCAACTCCAGCACCAGACACACAATTATGGTTTAGAATGGAAGCTGAGACAGAGAGCTTTAAGTTTAGCAGTGCTGATAGGTACTTCTAGACTCAAATGCTTCTATATTCGCTATTGAGCTCTCCAGCTGACAGAATATTTAGTATATAATGGTCAAATGGCAGCTGCTTGGGATTAAATGGAAGGCGTCAGACCAGTTACACATTTATAAGTGCACTTTGATGCAGTTGTCAGAGAAATGTGTTTTACTTGTGGTTTTGCTGCTAGCTCTTCCCCATTCAGGCATGATATATGGTGATACCATTGCTGACCATTCATCAAGTGGGAAACAGATGGCACTAGTTTCCCTTCTATTGAGAAATTGTGTTGAAAGGCTGCTTCTGTGAGAATGGCAACAACGATGCAAAACAAAATATTTTCAGAATATTCGTGTCTGATGCCAGCCTTTGCCAGAAGATTAATTGTAAAACATGCATCTTGGTCTCACTGTGTTATAAATCCCAGCTAGTGACAGAGATGGTCTCATCAGCGTCTGGATTAGTGGGGGAAACTGGGTTACAAAGTAAATACAATTGTAGAGATCAGTTCTGTGTCTTGCCATGTAACAGTCAAAGTGTTCTTGCTGCTTAAGTTTTGTGTCTGCAGTTAGTCTTTGACTTTCTAAAGAAAAGCACCAGGCTGTGGACTTAGTGCTGGGGTAGTCAAGCAAAATCTAAAATCACTGTTTGGTAGTTGACAATGCCCAAGTGAACGTTCTGTTGTTTCTCCAGAGGCTTGTTAACCTCTGTGTCCTCAAGAGAAGACAGTGTCTCTTGAAGGAGCACATAAGATGCCAAGAAACAAAATAGGTGCTCTTAAGTATTTGCCTACGCACTCTGTTTATTTGTCTTTGTGGTCCAGAGATACTAACCTGATTTGATTGTGCATTCAAGTTAATTTGTGAAGTGTCCCTGAAAGCATAACTAAGCAGAGGCAGTGCATAGTTTTAGCTGTCCCTCAACAAACCCATTCAGCACATCACTCACTAGTTGTGTACCTTTTTTACCTACTACAGTTGCTCCTGGCCTTCAGGCCAGTACTGTGATAATGGAGCAAATGGTCTCCTAAGAGGCCGGGCAGCATTTGGGGTGACTTTGCTGGATATTTGCACAAAATCATCCTTGTGAGAGCTCAGCCCTAGGTGAGCTCCTTGCGCTGTAAATGTGCACAAAGCAGAAGGGAATACAGCACTTAAAGCCTGCGGTAAAAAGTACGAGTTGAGACAAGAGGGAAGGAAAGACCTGTCCCCCCCATGTCCATCTTAACAAGTCCCTTGCTGTCAGCAGGCTCTCTGCAAGGGGGTTGGTCAATACAAGCTTTTTGGGGAGTTGACTTGTGTCGTTCTACGTGTTTGTGGGGTCGTAATTGCAAGGAGACACAACCTCAGCGGGCACCAACTGGTCTTACAATGTGATACACTAGACTGAAATGTAAATGTGTATGCTTTCAGCTGGATATGGATTCCTTAATGGATTTCTTGTAAGAGTATTAACCAACAATATTATTATTTTGCTTTTCTGTTGTTCTCAGGAGCCTGGGAACCTTGTGTGTTTATTTTGCAGTGCTGCCATGCTCTGATCTTCCCCTTTGGGGCGGGGGGATTGTATTTTTACCTCTGTGTGGAAGGCTGTGACTAGGACTGGGTGGTTTACTAGCTTTTGCTGTGGTCCTGCAAAAATACTTGGGATTTTCTCCCATCACATGCAATCTCTGTCAGTAAGGTAAGCATGATGCTAGGTATGGGTCATTTTGTGGAAGCATATTTTTGAACTCACCTGAAGCTGCTTTTCCAATTATTTTATTGCTGTAATTATGTGGCAAGTCTGTAGACTAAAGACTTCAGGTTAATTTTCTCTGTCCCTCTGGAGGATGTTAGCATTATGTTCCTTATCTTCCTGCAGGTAGAAGATTTGGGGACACATCCCTATGCCTGATACATTGACCAGTAACCCAAGTTGGGTTGCTGGGACTTGACAGTCCCTGAGACTGTGAAGTGACTGGGAGTTCTCTTTCACCAGACTTGTCCACAAATTATGGAGATGCTGTTCTCCCAAAAGTCCTGCCCGAGCTGCTACTGGGTATTTCAGCAGCATTTGTGGTGAGAAGAGGTAGTTTGCTGTTTGCTTCTACAAGTATATAACAACTTGGCCTTTTGTTAAGGGGAGAGGGGGAAATCTTGTGTTATTTCTGTGGCTGTAGTTTTAATTTTTTTTGAAAAGCAGAAGTTCTCAGCAGTGGATTCCTGTTCTCAGGGAGCTTCCTGCAGCCGGTGGCCTGTCTCCTGTCTGAGAAGTTAGCGTGTGATAAGCAGGAGAGCTTGCTGCTTGCTTCCTGCAGCAGGTGGTTGTGGCAAATCTTGCACTGTGGTCTGTTTGAAAGAGAACATCTTGGAACTGTCCCTACCTGTGTGTATAAGACAGATGCTGTGTGACCTGTGAGAACTTGCTATGTGTCCAGGCCCAGCGCCAGGAAAGCACCAGCTTTGCTCAGTTGTTGGTTTGGTTTTTTGAAGTTCTGTGGGAGCTCTGTTTGCTCTGACAGCTTCTCATGCGGTGTCAGACTGTGTCTAACAGGAGTCTGCGCTGGGGTGTAACTGGGACCTGGGAAGAACTGATTTTGTGGTGTGGACATTGTGTGTTGAAGGGGTCTTTGTTGTGGTGACTGCAGTAAATCCACTTGTAACTGACTTTAAAAGTTTCTGCCTGGGAAAGTCCTCCACTGTGTGTTACCTGCTCTGATAGCAAAGCCCAGCCTAGGTGTACTGAAAAGGATACACAGACCCCCATGAGCAGCGTGGCTTTTGGCTTTCTGAGCTGATGGTTGAGAAACAATTTCCCAATAAATGCAGCACCTTTTGCTCCGGCGTCATTGGCGATGGCTGGAATATGTGGTGAGCGCCCCAGGATCCTGCTCCCAATCCCTTTCCTCTCTGGGTTTTCTTCCCATGGCGAGAGCAGGGTGGGGAAGGCGGGAGGGCAAGAACTGAGCCTGTGCTGACACGGTGCCGGGATGTGGCTGGGATGCTCACCCAGACCTGAGAGTCAAGCAGTGCTTCTGGGTCCCGCGGTGTAGAGGTGGCCACACGGAAGGCTGGGTGGGACCCCACCCTCCTGTTTTTGGAGTGGCTTTTCAGGTATGTCTGCCCTACAGCCTAGGGGTATGACTGCAGCTCATTTAAAATTACTCCTCCTCACTTTTCACAAAATTTGGCAGGGATGTTTCCAGCAAACACGGGTGGTGATGACGAGGTAGTTCCAGTGACCCAGGGTTCAGCTGCCAGCTGCTTACCCAGGGGCTTGGGCAGGGTCCCCCAGTCTGCCCCACCACATACATGGGGCTTTCATTAACCGAGTCTGCTGCACTCACACCTCTGGATTGTGGTGTTGTAGATGTGCCCTTAGAGTAGAATTGTGTAGTAAATGAGCTTGTCATGAGTCCTGCTGGGTATTGCTTAATATTCCAGCTGTTGTTAATTGTTTGTTAATTATTTTTATAAGTGTGTTCCATGTGTATCTGCTCTTCAGGGGCAATGCAGAATAGAGCTATTGCCTAATCTAGCAGTTTCCCATCCTGAATTATAATTTACTTTTGATTTGCCCAGTGAATTGCCCAGGTTTTCCTTTCAGTATCTACCAGTGATAAGTAACACCAGTTCCTGTTTGTTTTCACAGGCCACAGCTGGGAGGAAAAGATGTTTGGCTTTCACAAACCGAAGATGTATCGGAGTATAGAGGGCTGCTGTATTTGCAGAGCTAAGTCTTCCAGTTCTCGTTTCACTGACAGCAAACGTTATGAAAAGGATTTCCAGAATTGTTTTGGGTAAGATTCTTCCTTTAATCAACATCGTGGTCAGTCATGGTGTTAACCTCCAAGCCACGAACCTGATGCGCTCTTGCTCTGAGAGGCTCTGAAGATTCAAGAATGTTAATGAAAATTCGATAGATGAATATTTAGCAGTTCCAGCAGGTTTTATGCACAGTACCTTCATTCAGGTGTTGGTGCCTTTGTTCAAATACAGTGTATCAAGATGTTATTAAAACTTCTCATTGGAAACCCATTCTGATGAAAAGTGAGCATCAAGTGTTTGGCTTTCCAATTGGGCAATGTTGCACATAATGTTACTTGAAAACATTGGTAGGCAAAACTATAAATACCCGTGATTTCTTGTACCTACCTGTTGTGACCTATTGACTTCTAAAAATACTTTCTAAGAACTTCGAAATTCTGTATAGACTTGTGTCCCTGAAATGTCAGCAAAGTAAATTCTTCTGTGATAGCTTCTATTTTTTTTTTACTGTATTTATTTTGATTTTTTTTTTTTTTTTTATGAGGCAGTAAGATTTTCTCCTGCTTATTCTGTGGTTTTCCATGAAATTATTTCCCCTGGAAAACATCTGTGTTGTCAATAAATGTTTTCTGCTTTTTTTTTTATCTTCCAGTCTTGTTGGATTACCTCTCATCAAAATCTTGGGCCCAGTTGGAACTTTCATGCATCATATTAAAAGCTGTATATACATATTAGTGTTGCTACTCTTCTCTGAAGTTCCTAACTTCATATGTGTAAATCTTTGCAATCTGTAGAAATATTTCCCTCTCCCTTTTTCTATAAACACTCTTTCCATGCACAACTTTATAGTGCTTTGTGTTTACCATGGATTTTTGTACATAAATCTGGTGCTGACAGTTTTCCTTGTTGGATTTCTTGGCGACTGTCCTTGCCAGTGGAAAGACTGTATGAAAACACATTGCCTTTTTTTTGTGAACTACGGTAAAGAAGCTTGTAGTATACCAGGGCCTTTGGTCTTGTGCTATCTGAAATATGTTTGCCAAGGTAAAAATGCAGTCTTTAACACTGAGCAAATAATGGCTTATCTGAGCCTGCCCCATTCATCTATAAATGCTTCAGAGTCTTCCCATATAAATAGCTGAAAAATTCTACAGTTCTATTTGTTCTACAGTTCTATCCCCCTTATATTTCTTTTAGTGTGGATTAGCAGTAGGGTTGATTTATGAAGAAAACATGTTAAAGGGAGCGAGTATTGCTGTCATTCCAGTGACTGCTGTTTCTGAAACCTTATCCTCTTATGCAGGAGCATGTTGGCTGGTATTTGTTACTCATCCTTGAAGCTCTGTGAGAAAGTTAAGAGCTGAATGAGCTTTTGTCAGATCTCTGAGGTCTGTTCCCAAACGCACATTCAAGGTGTATGATTACTCCTCCTCCCTCCCTCTTCATTCAAACCAGCCAACCACTGGAACTGTGCGTTGGTTTTGGTATTTTGTTTTTTTGTTGTGTGACTTTTGTTTTCTTTTGCTTTTGTTTGTTTGTTGGGGGGGGAGGAATGTTTGTTTAAGGAAAAAAAAACAACCAACTGAAGGTGATGAGACTGTTTTCATTACCCCTCTGGAGGCAGATCACAACACCTTGTACTTCTATATGGAAGAAAGCTTTCCGAAAGTCAGGCCTGGTCTTTAAACAGCAATGTTTGAGTACCCCAGATTAATTGTAATGCCTGAAAAACAGAACTTGAGAACCCTTCTTTTCCAACAATTTTTATGCTTCTCGCTGCTGTCAGAGTGGGGGATGCTTTTATTAACTGTTGTAAAGTGATTTTTGCTTTTGTTTTCACCAGGCTCCATGAGGCCCGCTCAGGAGATATTTGCAATGCCTGTGTCCTTTTGGTGAAAAGATGGAAAAAATTGCCAGCAGGATCAAAAAAAAACTGGAATCACGTTAGTCAACTATTTATTTCTTCTCTACCCCAAAACAAACTCATCCCTGTCTTTAGTCCATCCTGCTAGAGAGGGACATGCTGGCAAGGGTTTGGGATTTACTGTTTCCATCACACTCTCCCTTCCCATCCTCAGCATCTGTAAATCCTTCCTGAAGTATCTCCTGCTACATGGCTTTTATCTGTCACTTGCACCTTTGGCTTACGTGCAGATGGTGATTGTGCAAGCCAAGGATGGAGTCACAGGTTAATATACCTTGTAATTCCTTGTTTTCACAAGCTCATAACTTTGTCCAAAAGTCTCCTATGATATTCAAAACATTTCAAATTTGGCCTCTGTCCAAAATTGGTTGCTCTTTTTTTGTTTTGGTTTGGTTTTTTTAATAGTTGAACAAGCAAGGTGACTTGCTCAGGCAACACATAAATCAATGTCGTTTAGTCAGATAATTACAATTACTAATATCTTGCAGCTATTCCCCCTCATATATTCTGTTTTGATACATCTAATTCAGTTTAGGCCTAAGGCTGGGAAGATGAGCAGGATTCTTTGTGTATTTTATAACCTTTATTCTGGAAGTCTTGATGGTAATGAGAGCCAGAACTATGGTTATTACTACCACTAGCTTTATTCAGAAGTTAAATTGATGATTTTTTTTTTTTTTTAAATGCCAGGGCAGATGCTTGGCAGACACTCTGAACTGAACCTGTATTGGCTTAAACAACTGTTTTACACTAAACCGAATTTGTCAAAAATATGAAGAAGGCAGAAGTTGAATTGAATATGCTTTTTAAATGAGTTTGCTGCCTTTTCCTACAGATTCAGCCTCTTGCAAACCTGATTTAAATGAACCATATGAGTGTTGGTGCACAGAACTGCGTTGGTTTAACTAAATTGGTTTTGAACACCTTCAGCTAAGTCAGTACAGGTACCTTGGCTAGAGCAATACCTCAGCATGATGCAGAAGTATTATGCATGCATTTTCTGTGTTGTAGGTGGTAGATGCCAGGGCTGGACCCAGTCTTAAAACAACATTGAAACCAAAGAAAATGAAAACTCTGTCTGGAAGCAGAATAAAGAGCAATCAAATCAGCAAACTGCAAAAGGAATTCAAGCGGCACAGTAAGTAGATCCAAAGAGAATTCTGGCAATAAACTTTGGCCTCCCCTAATATAGCTTCCTGTTAACTGGCCAAGCTGAATCACCATCTAGATTCAACTATGTGCTCACACATTTAGGCACTCCCTGTTTTCACAACCTCTCATCCTCCTCCTAGGGCTTGGGGAGGGGGTGGGATGAGGAGGAAGAGCTTGTGTGCAGGGTGGGCTGTGAGAGAGGGGTGGGGAAATGGCAAGGGGGGAGTGGGAAGCCTGGCTTAAAAATGTAGGTATCTGTAGCTTATGCCCCACACTTGAACGATGTGTTTCTGGAAAGAACTTCTTGGACAAGACCCTAATTGAAACTGAAGATGGAAGAGGTTTCCCCCTGCCCTCAGTAATGCACTATGGCCGTTTTCAGCACAGTTCTGTTGATACCACTGTCAGTCTTTTTATTCCATATGTGTTTTCAACCCAGGCTTTCTATTTAGCCTGGATTTCCCCCCCTTTAAACTCCTACCATGTTTCCTCTGTACAGTTTCCTTACACCTTCCTCTGCTGGTCTCGATGATTTCTTTCCAGTAGCACTCCTCAAATAGATTTGGATTCATAGCTTTCCAACAAAGCCATCTGCCAGTTATGCTCTAAATATATGTCAGTACTTTAGGTTTTTCCTCTAAAGTAAACCAGCTTTTTAACTGTTCCTTGACTGGGTCTTCCCTCTCTTTCAATTATCCTACCTCACCTGAAGGAAAAGCTCTCCAAAGAATCAGTAAAAGCCCTGACCCAAAGAGCTTGTGTCTCCTCATTCAACGTGCTGTAGTTAACCTAATAGTGCTAGTGCAGGTGCCAGAAACTGTAACTAAAAGGTAGGCTAGTACACCCTCTGTTAAGGTTTGTGTCTGCACTGGAGTCCATAGTTCATAGTCTTGCTCAGTACTGCCTAAGCCATTGCATTGATGAGAAGAGCTTTGCAAGACTTTAACTGAATGGGTAAGAAAGGAGATTTACAGTGAGAGAGAACATGCTAGGTTTGAAGCACAGACCCGCATCATCTTCAAGGATCTTCCAGTGAATCCAGAACAGGACTAGGATGTTGGCTGAAGCATGGCCTGTACAGGCCGTGTTTTGAGAGCCAGGAACTGAAGCCTGATGATCCTGAACTTCTTTCCAGTCCCTTGTGTACAAGCACCCCCTCCAGTTCTGAGGTCTCTCTCTCAAATGCTGACAGATAGTCTCTCTATTGGAACTGGCAGAAGCAAGTGAAAAATGGGTTGCTGATACTAGTTTTTTCTTCTTAATTAAAAGCATTCTGTATCTCTGTTCCCAATCTGCATGTGACTGTTTACAAGTCAGGAAGAGGACAAGTCATCGGATGCATGTCCTGATTGTTGCATTTCTTCTTTCTCCCGCAGATTCCGATGCCCACAGCACCACTTCCAGTGCCTCGCCAGCTCAGTCGCCCTGCTACAGTAACCAGTCTGACGATGGCTCAGACACAGAGATGAGCGCTGGGTCCAGCAGAACACCAGTTTTTTCCTTTTTAGATCTCACATACTGGAAAAGGTAAATAGCAACAGAATATTCACTCACTGCAGACAGCAATTTACATACACAGTGCTGGATTCTGCTTCTTCATGAATTTTCTGCTGCTGAAATTTAATTTGTTTTAAGGATATAATTTAAGTCGCAGAGTATTATACAGTATCTGCCTTTGGAAAGAAATGCCATGTGTTTAAGACACTTTCCTCTGTCTCCTTTCAGTTCCCTAAAAACTAATACAGTTGCTCGTTGCTGGAAAATATTTTTGGGAGTTACAGATAATATTCCTGACTGTTGTTATCTTGTCTGAAAACTGTGCTCTGTAGACGTGATGCGTTACCAAGTACAATAGTGCTCTCAGCTTGCCAGCAAAACAGCATTTGATTTGGTTGACCTGTGATGGTAGTAATTAAAATAAAAATTCTGGAGTGGGAGGAAACCTACAAGATTTTCTGGGAGCTGATGAGCTTGTTATCTTTTATTGCTTGTTGTGACACAGTAATCCCTTGTTTAGCTAATTGCTCTCTTGAGATTGTTCTGACTTTGTTGCATCCTCTCAAATAGTGTTTGCAAGTGCACTGTATTCAAGGTTAGTTCAGCCCAGATAGTTGTCTGAAACTTCTGGGAAGCAAAATGGGAGACTTAGTTTTGTGCAGACATAGGTTTGGTGGTGGGTTGTGTTTTGTTGTGTTGCGTTTTTTGTTTTGGTTTGTTTTTTTTCCCAAAGCAATGTGCATTTACACACAGACTTTCTGAGCAGCCTGTCCCCCTAGCCTCTGAGCTGGAGGCTCAGAAAAGTAGTGCCTTGGGTCAAATGAATTTTTTTTGTATATCTGTAAATTCTGTATATTCTAAACTCATAAACCATCTGTCTCTCTCCCTGCCGCTTCTTCCAGGCAAAAGGTCTGCTGTGGCATTATTTACAAAGGGCGTTTTGGGGAAGTCCTCATAGACACTCATCTCTTCAAACCTTGCTGTAGCAATAAAAAGTCTGCCACTGAAAAACCAGAACAAGAAGGACCACAATCTCCAGCAATCTCCACCCAGGAGGAGTGGTGACTTCCTTGGATAGCTGCAAAAGGTTATACAGATCCTCTTATTCTCTGGAAAAATACTAGAAAAGTGACTGTTCACTTTGGACACCTGCTATGCTGCCAAAAGACTATTCCCTAGAACTGTTTTGGGTTTTACTGCTACAATTCTACAAACTCCGAAGCCAGTTTGTATCGTTCAGAAAGACTGTATATAATATTTAAGATGCTATGGAACACTTAGCAAAGCTGAATGCTGCTGCAAGGTTGTCTGATCTTCCCTCCCTCTTCCCCCCCCAGCTCCGTTCGCTTCACAAATGAATATGAGGATGGGGTTTTGTATATTAAAGTATATGTAGTTCATGTTTCTGTATTGAAAGAAGCAGTGGTTGTAAGGCATTTTTTTAAGTTGGTTAGTAACCTCCCTTAAATCCCCAAGAAAATATTTCATTCTTAGACATGTATGAGTCAATAAGATGAACTAATGCATAGAAACATTATAAGTCACCTCTCTAGTTATATAAATATATATTTTTTGAAGGTGTGGAGATCTCACCCTATACTACTGACGTAAAAAAGACAAATATTTCATCCCTCCTATGTGACACAGACCAATAAACTGCAGATGTCTCTGCTACAAGTGGTAGTTATCAGAGAAGGCCCCCAACATGAAGTGCTCTTCAGAAGGGTGGGAGAGCTCTCCTCCTTAGCTAAGGAGGAAGATTTACCTGAGAATTAACCATAGCAAAATGGGAGGCTACTTTAATTTTAACCCAGCAGCAGATACCCTGGGTTTCATGTAGTAACTGACTGGTGATCAGAGATGGACCAACAAAACATCTTGTTGCCCAAGTTTGGTGTAGATGATGGCCAAAACTGAGTAACTGCTGTGTGTTAGCCCACTGCAGCTGAAATGTGACCACAGACCAGACTTCATGCTGGACCTAACATAAAGCAAGCTCCTCACTCAGCAAATCAGACTCTACTCCAGGGACATAATCTGGTTGCAGCCTGGGGCCTGGATTCACAATTGCTTTTTTGGAACCCTTGCCCTGCAGTGCTTCTCTGTGTTTTGTTTTATTTTTGTTTGTTTGAACAACCACCAGATCAGTACTTTTGTGAATACTGAATATGACAAAATTCTGTTAAGAATGGTGCTGTACTGAGTCGAGGCAGCTCTGTTTGCAGACACGATCAATAGATGGTATTTCTTACATGGATTTCCAAAAAAAATCGTGTGCAAACCATTGTGATACTCCTTCAAAACTCTGCTTTGCCTGTAGGGTGGAAGCAGCTTCCTGGAAGAATGTGCTGCAGTTTTAGCTCCCAGTTTCTTCATGTTCCTTTTATGAAGGTTTAATTTCTGTAACTTGGGAATTCTGCTTTTTTGTTGTTTGTTTCTGATTGGGGGGTGGGTATGATTTTTTCTTACTCTTTTGGGGTATTCTGCAATGGATTGCTACAAGCTTTCCTTTTTGAGAGAGTCTTTGGCATAATACTGGGGTGGGTAGGGTTTAGGGCTGGACTTCTATGTAATCTCACTTCCTGAGATGGGAATGCTTAGCAAATGAAAATATAGGTAGGGAGAGATAAGCAAGTTTTAAGAGGAGCCTCTACCCTCAAAGGTTCTATTTCTTTTCTTTCTTCCTTTTTTTAACTTTTTTTTTTGTCCTCTCCTGTTGGTTAATTCAGCCTCTGGAGAGAAAGAACATCAGGGGAAACAGGGCTTTGACTTATCACAGCCTTGCAGCTTAGAGCTTTCATTGGTCTTATTTTGCTGTTCCAAAACACTCTGAGATTCTGAAGGGAGGACAAAGCTGCCTACCTTGCTTTCATCTGCAACCAAATAGAAAAGACTTAGGTTGGAAAATACCTTTAAGATCATGGAGTCCAACCACAGGTATAATGGATCCTTGCTTGTATAACAGCATAACCAGGTTGGTCATGTCTGATAAGGGCTTGAGCAAGAGTCCCAGCTGTTTTTGCAGACACCTGCTTCCATTTGAAGTTGTGTTTTCAGCATCAGTAATTCTGTACACCTAAGGCTGCAGTATTGGTGGTAGGATGTGCTCTGATATGGATCATCTCTTCTGTATTTATTTATTTATTGCTAGATTTCAACCGCCAACTGCTTCCCCTACTCCCTCCCACCTCTTCCATTCCCGGTAGTAATGCAAAATGAACTGTATGTAGTCATGCACTTTGTATTAATGTATTAGAAATCTATGGAACCTGTTTTGTACTTTTATACTGTTCAGACACTTGTAATCCAAACTTTTTTTTACTAGGGTAATGAATAAATTTAGACTTATTTAGAAAATAAACAACTTCTCTGTTTATTTCAGCTCTGTTCCATTAATTAGTGTTTGAACTAGCCCAAGCAACCCATGTTTCTATTTGAACAAGACTTCAAGACTTTTGTTTTAGCGGGGGTGAGATAATTCTCTTCCTGTTGAATTTGGAAAGAAGAGCAGAGCAAGGGAAGGAGGTGGTGTTTATTATGATAGACAGCTGTCTCGGGGTAGAATCACAGAGCTATCCCTTGGCATTCCTTTGCTGGTGGTGGGTGGTGCTGACGTGTGCTGTCCCCAGGGGCCTTGCTCTCCAGCTCACCAGCATTTAGCAAGGGGCAGCTGAAGCAGCAGCTGCTGCAGGTTTGGAGCTGACAGCACGTGGAAACATCCCTTTCCAGATCCAGCGGAGTTGGTGGAAGAGACTGGTGCTCCTCTGCTGAAGCTAGAACCCAGAGGGTTTCTTCCCATGACAGGCGTAGTCAGCTGGATAAGCTCCAGCAGACTGGTGGGAGCAAGGTCTCTGGCAGGAGATGGCAGTGAGTAACTGAGCTCAGAAGAGCAGGAGGCTGTTCCCTCATAATGGGGAAAACGTTGTAACCTTAAACATGATGGTGTGTTGCCAAAGACTATTTTGAACTTCAATGGAGACGCTGATTTATTCCTGCTGATAATTCTGTCTGTTTTCTTATAAATGGAGCACGATGATATCCAGAGATTCATGTAGAAAACATTAAAGTGAAAGCTCTGCATAGATTACAAGACCACAGGATTTTAGTACAATAGCATGGACATATTTACATTATCTGCTGTAGATACATGATTTGGTTCAACTGAAATAAAAAGGTCTATGTAAAGTCACTGAAGAGAAGCACCAAAAGGTGGTTTAAAGCAGGCAAACTTACTATGTATCCCACTCTGGAACTTCAACCCTTTTTCAAATAATAAGTTCCTTTTCCTTCTCTCTTTTACACTGCTGCTGCACACCAGTGACTACAGGTACTGTCGAAGTAACCTCCAGGTGCTGAGAACATGTTGATGGACAGAGGGCTTTCTTTTTTGTGGGGCAGGTAACCTAATGGAGGCTACGGCTGTGAAGGAGGAAGCTCCTGGGGGAACACTGGAGAGGCAGGACTTGCCATCTTCAGAACAATGTGGAATGAAATCAGGAGGCAAAATCCTGGGTAAAGCCTTCCTGTGCTTCACCTGAATCAGCTGTCACAGTGACAAGTGTGACATGTGCTAAAATACCTTACACTGCAAGCATTGTAAGGATGTTTTACAGAGGACTGTATTATACTCAAAAGATGAGGCAAAACAAGTCATGTGGCAAGAAGGTATTTTGCTGGAGGTCACCAGTGGACAGGGAGTAGATCCACAATTTCCAAAGCCTGAGCTGAGTGCCCAGTGCTGCTGGTGAGGAATGCAAGGGCAGATTGTTTGCTTTTTTAAGATGCTGCATGAAGAGTAATTTTACTCTGATTTGCACAATGTGGAAATTTCTTTGTCTGTGACATCTACAACGCTGAGCCTCTCAGCTGCTTTCTGAGCAGATGGCTGTGTGCCATTCACCCCCAGTCACTAAACAGTTACAACTCTTTTGAAGTCATATAAAAATCTGTTTTCAACATCACGTAAGAAAAAGAGAAACTCCGTCTAAAGGGCTCTTGCAGCACATAATGTAATTTTTAGGTGGTCCAGATGAGGGGTAAGAGCAGTCTGCTGTGTATTCTGCAGACTTGATCCTGTGATTGACAACATCAGAGATGATGCAGCTCCTTTTTGGCTCTTGTTTTCTGTTCCCTTCCCATGGGAATCTGGCAACAAGGGGAAAAGGAAGCAAATGTCCAGGTCCCCTTTTTCAGACACTGAAAATGACACCAGGGACACACTCCTGGCTTCCTCCATACAAACAGTCTACAGTAAACAAACACATAACCTGTGCTTCCTTGCAGTATTATTACATTATAGGGGTTGTAAAGCTGTTGAGGTATCCCATCTAAGTACTTAAAAGGAACCTATATGAAAGAAGGAGACAGACTTTTTAGCAGGGCCTGTTACGATGGAACAAGGGGTAATGGTTTTAAACTAAAAGAAGGGAGATTCAGGCTAGACATGAGGAAGAAATATTTTACAATGGGGGTGGTGAAACCCTGGCCCAGGTTGCAAAGAGAGGTGATAGATGCCCCATCCCTGGAGACATTCAAGGCCGGGCTGGATGGGGCTCTGAGCAACCTGATCTAGTTGAAGATGTCCCTGCCCATGGCAGGGGGTTGGACTAGATGCCCTTGGAAAGTCCTTTCCAACCCCCAATTATCCTATGATCCTAGTGCGGTTATGTCCTATTCGTACCACAATTTTCTCCCAGCAAAGCCGCCAGTGCTGACCTTCATGCCGTCTACAGCTTTTGATGAGGCCATACACGCCCATGACCGGCAGCCACCTCACCTGGGCCTTGCTACAGCAAGTACGTGACTGCTGGGAGCTCATATTCAACGGTGTGAGAGTCTCACCCAGCGGGCAGTGTGAGGGAGCAGGCCGGGCTGTGGGGGTGTTCAGTGAAAGGTGGAAACCAGCGGTTTCAGCCATTGACAGACAGGCCCCTGCCATGAGGCACAACCGGACTGTCTGGGCTGCTGCCAGCAGCGCCCATACAGGTTTTGCAGGCAGCGTCCCTTGCCTGGATGGCAGTCATGGCATCTTTTGGCAGTACCCTCCTCAAGTCAGGGGATCAAGCTTTAATTGCCCTTGCTTGGTCATGGTCACTTTGCTCGTTAGGTGCTAGTAAAAGCTGATTGACCCAGTAGTATTTGGCTCTCCATAACTGCACCTACACAGCCTGCCAGCTCTGCTCTTTAGCCACAAAAAATAAGGAAAAAAAACCTCCTCCTTAGAGGAATGTGGAGCCTGTTTCTGAGGAGAGGTGGCCAGACAGAGCTCTGGGGACACAAGGAGTGAGGGCAAGAGGCCAAGGAGGAGTCAATGTTGGAGCCTTAGGCCACAAGGAGTTTCAGAGCACTTGTATAAACAAGTGATTGTCCCCCTGTACTTGGCACTGGTGAGGCCACAACTTGAATCCTGTGTTCAGTTTTGGGCCCCTCACTATAAAAAAGACATTGAGTTGCTGGAGAGAGTTCAGAGAAGAGCGACGAGACTGGTGAGAAGTCTGGAGCACAAGTCTGATGAGGAGCAGCTGAGGGAACTGGGGCTGTTTAGCCTGGAGAAAAGGAGGCTGAGGGGAGACCTTATCACTGTCTGCAACTACCTGAAAGGAGGTTGTAGCATGGAGGGGGTTGGTCTCACAATCAGGAAGTGATATAAGACAAGAGGAAATGGCCTCAAGTTGTGCAAGGGGAGGTTTAGATTGGATATTAGGAAAAATGTATTCACCGAAAGGATTGTCAGGTATTGGAACAAGCTGCTCAGGGAAGTAGTTGAGTCACCATCCCTGGAGGTGTTTAAAAGAGAAACAAATGAGGTTCTTAGGGACATGGTTTAGCTCCAGTATTAGGTTAACAGTTGGACTTGATGATCTTGAGGGTCTCTTCCAACCAAAATGACTCTGTGACTCTTAGAGTACCAGCCTGGCTTGGAAAGGCTCCTCTGTGGCCATAGGTAATATTGTCACACTTACATGTACACCTGTGGTGGCTATTAAGAAGCTCCAACAGCAGCTCCAGGGCTATAGGAGGTGCTTTTTGATTGCCTCAGTGATTTTAGCTGGCATCAGCAGAATAAATTGACTGTCCAGGTTCTAGTTTAATTGTTTGTTTGTATTCCCTTTTAATAATGCTCAGTTGTTCCTTATGTGGGTTTTACTGCGAGCATCATCATGGCTCCACAATGCTTGAGAAGTGGTGAAGAGGGAGCCGAAAGCATAATGAGCCTGGATAGTGCTCAGCACAGATCAAGGGCTGATCCCAGTTAGCCAGCATGATCTTGGACACCACAAGATGCTGACTGTTCAGTTGGGCTCAGTGTTGTATCCTCTGACTAACAGACGTGCAGGTGTTTGCAGTAGTGGTAGGCAGGTCAGAAACATGCCTTCTCAAGCATGTTCCTGTTGACCTGGTCTTGTCTCTGTCCATCATCCCACTCCTACTTCTTAAAAACTAGAACATGGTGAGGGGAGAAGGAAAAGAGCAGTGCTCCCAGTCTGTTGAAAAGATTGTGAAAATCTTGTGTGGCAAGGAAGGCAGTGGCTGGATATTTTCCCTGGATGACTTTAGCTGGCCTGTGTGATGGATATGGAGCAGCTTCTCCTCACCTGCTGTCCACCTCTCCCTGCCACCTTCCCAGAGTTTCCTGCCACTTCTACATGGCAGCTTAAGGCAAAATAAAACAGGCTTAGAAACACTTTAAGGTGGGGGGTGAGGGGTGGTGATAGTGTTTTGTATGGAAACGGAGATGTCTATAATTAAATGCCTTCCTGAAGGGAGGGATATTAAATGATAGGTTGTTTCTCCACTGTAGAGAAGGAGAGTAAAATTCCAGAGTTCACATCTCTGCAGACCCTTTGCTTGAGTATCACTTGTTGTCCTTTAAATGACCACTTAGGAACCAAGAAAAGCAAACCAGCTGAAACTTTCCAAGCACCACTCCCCATGCCCTCCCTGCCCTGCTAGGCACAAGGACTCTCTCTCCTTTGGTTCTAAATTCTCCCTCCATTTTTGTTGCCCCAGGCAACTGCATGATTGCTCTTGGGTTGGCACCCTTGTCAGGCTGTTACCCTTCACATGGCACAAGTTGGGCAGCCTCTTCTTTCCCCTGGACACCATTCCCTGATTGTCTTCTGCCCAGAGGCAAGCTGTTGAAGAGGCTGGTGCCACTGCAACACCCTTTGTCCCCTAACTACAATCTAGCTTTTAATATGTATGAGATGACAGATATATACAGATTTTTACTGATTTTTCTGAAAGTGGAGGGACCAAAGGCACTATTATAAAATAATTTTAAATCCATTATTTTTGAGAGTCCTCATCCGAAATTCCTGTACTGTAGCAAACCTTCTCCCCTGGCACCTTTACATCTAACTAGGAGGGAGGTCAAGAGTAAGAACACAGAAGCATTAGTATTATTATAGCATCGCCTGATAACACTTTCATTAAGGACCTCTCACATGTTTTCACATAAATTCTAATTTTCAGATTGTAAAACTCAGCTATAAAGTTCACCTTCTTGCTGACACGAGGCACTTAAGGTTTAAGACTATCAGCACTTCAGTCAATCAAATTTCCAGCTAAAGCAAAGTCCTAAAAATCCTCCTACATATTCTAATTTGAAATTGCTTTTTTTTTACAGTCTCTGCATTTTAAAGTACAGAGTGGTTGAGTGAAATTGTTTATAACGTGCACACTCTATAGGTTTCCAAATTAAATGCAAATGAACAACTAGTATATTTGATTTGGTGTACCTTATTTTTTTCTTTTTTCCTTAAAGCAGGTCTAGTCCTGATGGGTGCTGAGGACCCATCTGAAGTCCAGCTTATTGTTTTGAAGAGGAAAGGAATACTTTTTTAGCAGGGGCAGGGGATGGAGGTAGGACAGACAGCAGTATAGGGCTAGCACAAAAAAGTCATTGAGAAGCCGTGGAAGAAAAAGTTCGCTGACGAAAAATGGGATAACGTTTGCAGCTAGGTGAAAATCCATTGCCAGGCTGGAGTTTGCACACAAGTTCATAGATAGAAGTAAACCCTCCCTGGCAAATTTTTCTGCCTCCCTCCCTCAAAAGCTCATATAGTGAAGTATATACAGTATCCCGTTAAACATATTTTGTTGCCCTGCAAAGGAACTGAAGATGGAAGTAATTTGTCTAAAGGCAGAGCTCTGCAACATACATGTTTACTTGTAATGCTATACTTCATTTATATGAAGGTCTCTTTCAGCTGTTCTAGGCTAGTTTACAGAATTAAAGGAGTATGTTACCTATGCATTGATCTTGAGGAACCTTATGCTGCCAAAGTGATACAAAGCACCCTTACTGTTCCAAGGGGTAGATTCTTTACTCCTAGAAAACAATTATTACAGAAAAACCCAAATCAGTAATTCACCCTGAAGTGGAGCACAGTTCAACACACTCTAACGCTTCCAGAGTGCAGAGATGGAAGCACCACAGGGCCTAGACTCCTCCCAGACAGTACACACACTAGTAAATGTGCTCCCCCAGCAGGCAACCAGCAAACCGTCAAGTCCTGGAATATGGTACAGATTCAAAATACAGAAGTGATGGGCTTGGTTGTCAGCCAGCGTAAATTAGTGTCATTGTCTCATCCAAGCCAGGTGGCACCAGTTGAAGATCTGGCCCACTAAAAGTAGTTAGAGACTGTCAGAGATGCAGAGGAATTACCGCTAGAAGAATCATTTAGCAGGGAAAGAAACTCAGCCCATGATGCTCACATCTGTCTTTTCTCATTGCTGCTGGAGTGCCGTGTCGTGATGTGAGAGCCACAGCTACGCTCACGGTAGTGCTGGCCCTGCAAGGCTGTGAGACTGGTGCTCTGCTTGGCCGCTCTCCATGGCAAAATAGGCCAGGTCCCAACACTGCTGCAAGCTGGTACATGTGGCAGGCAATTTTCTTGGAAGCTGGGCTAGAGATGCCAGACACGCTTCCCTGCTGCCAGGTCTGTCCCCAAGTATTTAAACTGTATCATGCCCTAGTGATCAGCAATGCTGCATCTCACAAGTGTTTCACTTGACATCTAGGAATTAATTGCTCCCTGATGACTCTGCCTGATCTGGCATAGTTTGACCCTTAGCATTTGTCTCTAAGAGGTGATCTTTGGGCTCTCCTTCTGTCTGAAAGGGACCTGAGCAGGGACCATGACCTCTTCCCCACCTTCTGTAACAGTGAGAGAAACAGATCTTATACCCGCCTACAGTCTTTTTTCAGCTCTGCTTTCGGGACAGTACACATCAGGTCATAAATCAGTAGGTAGAATCATAGAATCATTTTAGTTGGGAGATACTCTCAGGGTCACCAAGTGCAATCATTACCTAACTCTAGCACTAAGCCATGTCCTGAAGAACCTGCCTTTTAAACACCTCCAGGGATGGTTACTCTATCACTTCCCTGGGCAGCCTGTTCCAATGCCTGACAACACTTTCCATGAAGAAATTTTTCCTAATACCTGAACCTTCCCTGGTGCAACTTGAGGCTATTTCCTCTTGTCCTATCACTTGCTGCTTGGGAGAAGAGACCAACACCCTCTATGCTACAACCTCCTTTCAGGTAGACAGCAATAAGTTCTCCCCTCAGCCTCCTTTTCTCCAGGTTAAAGAGCCCCAGTTCCCTCAACCACTCCTCATCAGACTTGAGGAGCTTTGCTGATCAAGAGCCTTTGGCATTCTTCATGGGTCCTAAGCCACTGGTATACCTTCTGTGATTTTTATCTTCAAGAAGCAAAAGTGTAGGTCGTGCAGGAGGCATATATGCCATCTATGGCTTGCAGAGTCCACAAAGTATCAAGGGCCAAATCCCAATCAAGGATGCAGGCCATTTCAGTTGAGTCAAAAGCCCCTGTTCTTTCATCTGAGAACAGATGCAAATTAAATGGCTGTGAATTTTACAGTTGATTCTCAGACGCAACATAACAAGGGGCAACAACTTTTGTTCCACTCTAATGAGAGCTCACAGCCGTGTGCTGCTGCTACTTGTTAAGATTGCCTCAATAATGCCATGACATTCCACAGCAGTTTGATGCTGAAGCAGAGTTTTGATCTAGTACAAGGAGGTCTTCCACATGCTTGAGAAACCTTACTAATTAATTGGACAGACACAATGGATTGAATCCAGGTGGGGCATCACAGATCAGACATTAATGTCTCCTTGCCAGGATTTCTTTCAAGAGCAAACCACAGCCAGAATCCTTTACAGAACAATGGCACAGGGCGAGTTCACGAGGAGCTAATTAGATCCATGTAAATAATTAATGATGAATGCAGCCTCCTTTTTATGTCTGATTTATTAAAATCCCCATGGTCCAATCCCTTCACACTGCACAGGGCCAGTCCATGGGCACCTGCTGAAGGAGACATAGAGACAGAAACATGGGAGGAGGAAACAAGATGATCGATTGTTCCTAAAGCTGCTGTAGCACAGATACTACTGGAGTTAACATGCATCCTGAAGGGGCAGCAGGTTTATTTTCCTCCTTTAAGCTGGATTGAAATACATTGGGAATATAGAAACCCCCTTGCTCCTTTTTCTGTTATTTTTTAATCTTCAAAAGTTACAGAGGTTCTACAAATTCTAAAATAGTCATGAAAAGAGGTCAGGATACCCTAGAAAGAAGAACCGAGTGAAATCTAATCATGTTATGTACTAGCTCCCTCTAAATAACATCACCTTGTTAGTCTGATTTTGCCCCCCACTTTCACTCTCGCCTTTTTCTATCTTGTTCCTCTGTCTCTTTTAATGTTTCTGTCATTTTTGCATAGCCTGTTAGACACACTTTTGAAGTCTGAGTGATAACTGATCATAATGGTTTTGTTGCAGACTGCACCTTTGGGAGTAGACGGGAGTCCTGATATGAGCCGAATGTTTAAGAAAAAGATCAAGTGGGAAATGGGAACAGACAGTAACCAACTGGATTTCAATACAGGAAGACTGAGCAAATGTGACAAGAAATAAACAGAAAAGGAAAGGAGGAAGGAAAATATTATTTTTCTAAATCTAAGTGTTGGCACTAGTATAATGCAGATTTCCTATTGCAGGGGAGGAAAAATGTGCCTTTTAGGAAAGGTCTGAGAGAATATGGAGATTAGCAGGAATGTAGAATAAAAGGATAGCTGAGAAATATCAGGACTTGAACAGATTTTCAGCGGTGTTAGCACACAGTAACTGTCCGTTGTCTCTTTTGCTTCTGGAAGGCCCCTGTCAGCAGGCAGGAGCTTCGCCTCACCTGTATTACCAGCTTTCCATGTAAGACTGGCTGTTTGCCAGGCAGGTGCTTTCTCCTCTTTTTGAAGGCGGTTGGTTGAAGAGCCCATCCCCTCTGCATCACCTCTCATTGTTTACATGAGCTAACCCTCGGCTGTTGTTTATGTCTATGATAATAGCGCACTGAGCAACACGATGTACGACTCAGATGGGAAGTTTGTGAGCTGCAGACAGTTTTGCAGTTGCCACATGGGGCTGTAGAGAAGGCGGCTGAGCAGAGATCCGCTGGAGTAACAGCGTGGAGACAGCTGGTTCCCCACATGTCCTTTCTTGAGCAAAATCTCCATTCGCAGTGACCTGTGTAGATCCCTCAGACCCCTTTTCACCTGCAGGGAAAACAGAAAAGAAACTAAAACTAAATAGGAATGATTTAATATTCCTGCAGGGCAGTGTAATTCAGACTTCTGTAGGCTTTGAAGGGCAAGGAAGAAATTAAGGGAGTGAAATTTCTGCTGTGGACTTTAGAAGATGAATCTGTTAGTCTGTTATGTAGTTAGATTAGATTTGATTTTCTAATAAAAAATCAGGAATATCAAGTCTCTCCCTTTCACGTGAGTTCTTTATTGTTTCTTACATCACTTGCATTAGGTTAAAAGAAGCAACGTCTGCAAGCTGTGAACCATGAGGTAGATTTCTCTTAGTTTTCTGTCCTGGAGATTATGAGGTGGCCAAAATAAAAGGGCAGTGTTTATATGACAGATTATGCTTGCTGGCTGCCTGTGGCTGCAGGGGAACCTACTCCATGGCCGTGGATGGGTTCCCTCACAGCTCTATATTCTATAATGAGAATGAAGATGGGATTTTTAACAGTGTAAATTATTGCCTGTCTCCTTCTTTAGAGCACTTAGGCCAGTTACTGAGAAGTTATTGGCCAAATCTAGTGAGAAAAGTTCAATAATTATGCTGTCACCTCTGCTCTTATCTAAACTGGAACAAAATGGAAATTGCTTCTTTCTGTTTCACATTTTTCTCTTATTTTATAGTCTTTGAAGATGAGTAGCTATTTCAAAAGTTAAAAAAGAACAAAAATCTGATTTCTGTTTAAACTTAGGCCACAACAGCCTGTACTGACAATATAAATAGCCTTTAAAGTGGCTGTAAATGTACATGTAAAATTTACAGATAGTAAATCAGTATTTATATGAGCAGAGTCCACTGTTCAACAGTGTAAGTTATACACATGTGTGCACAGGATGGTGAGTTTACCCAGGGCCCTTGCCAACTTTAAAGCTTCCCCCCCAACTTCAAACTGTCTCTTCTCTTTCCTCATTAGTTCCTTTGCGCTTGATTGCATCTATGGCAGAAAGCATGAATTATTCAAGGATTAGAATAATATCTCTAAAAATACAATGCAGTTATAACAATACCACATTTCCCACTGGAAGGGCATTCTTGCTCTGTTACAAGAATGAGTTATTTCCAGTTGTCTGAACCACTTCTGTAACAAATAGGCAAACAAAGGCCACCAAAACACAGAAAACAGGTGCTCAGTCAGTTGTAGACTCCATGTATTTTTACTTCTACAACTTCGTTAGGGCACAGGTGCATGTACGTTTGCAAACAGATTAATTGTTTGAGATGTTACTGTCTAGAAAGCCATTGCAAGCTTGTTACAAGCTGTTTGTCATGGATTATCTGCCAAAGGCGAGGCTGCTGAGGGAGAAGACTGTTGGGGGTGAAACCCACCGATGGCAGCACATGCAGAAGGTCCTGTTCCCATTCTGGCTTCATCACAGGACTGATGCTGTACTGCCAGTTCTTCTAGTATTTTCTGGTGTTCTGGTTGTTGCAACCAATTTTATAGCCACACAATTTGGGAACTGAATCTAGAAACACTTCATAGCCCCCGTGTGTCACCATTTGGAGGATGGATCAGGCCATGTACCCAGTTCTAAATACGCAAAGAATTAGAGCTGTTGATCAAGGAGCTTTAAAATATTTCTGGAAAAGTCCTAAAATCAACATAAGTAAAATGGCTTGTCAGTAAAGGCTATTGGTGGTAGTATGAGATTAAATAGTAAAGGAATATCCAGTATTCTAGATGCTTTGTGTGGTGGGCTGACCCTGACTGGACTTCAGGTGCCCACCAAAGCTGCTCTATCCATTCCACTCCTTAGAGAGAGTGGAGACAAAAGGTAACAAAAGGCTCGTGGGTCAAGATAAGGACAGGGAAGAGATCACTCACCAATTGCCATCATGGGCAAAACAGACCTGAATTGGGGAAATTAATTTATTACCAATCAAATCAGAGTAGGGTAATGAGAAATAAATCCAAATCTTACAAACACCTTCCCCCCACCCCTCCCTTCTTCCTGGGTTCAGCTTCACTCCCGATTTCTCTACCTCCTCACTGCCAGTGGTTCAGGTGGATGGGGAATGGGGGTTGCAGTCAGTTCATCACACATTGTACCCGCCACTCTAGCGTGGGGTCCCTGTCACTGGAGACAGTTTTCCATGAGCATGACTCCTTTCCATGGGCTACAGTTCTTCATGAACTGCTCCAGTGTGAGTCCCTTCCATGGGCTGCAGTCCCTCAGGAACAGACTGCTCTGGGCTCGGTCCCCTGTGGGGTCACAAGTCCTGCCAGCAAACCTGCTCCAGCCTGGGCTCCTCTGTCCACGGGGCCACAGGTCCTGTCAGGAACCTGCTCCAGTGTAGGATGGAGGTCACAGCCTCCTTCGGGCATCCACCTGCTCTGGTGAGGGGTCCTCCCCAGGTTGCATGTGGAGGTCTGCTCCACCATGGAGCTCCACAGGCTGCAGAGGGACAGCTGGTCTGCACCACGGGCTGCAGGGGAATCTGTGCTTGGCAGCTGGAGCAGCTCCTGCCCCTCCTTCACTGACCTTGGTATCTGCAGAGTTGTTTCCCTCACATATTCTCACTCCCCTCTCTGGCTGCAATTGCTGTTGTGCAGCAACTTTTCCCCTTCTTAACTCTGTTATCCCAGGGGCGCTACCACTGTCACTGGTGGGCTCAGCGTTGTCCAGCAGCGGGTCCCTCTTGGAGCCGGCTGGCATCGGCTCTGTTGGATGTGGGGGAAGCTTCTAGCAACCTCTCACCGAAGCCTCCCGGCTATCAGAACCTGGCCATGGAAACCAAATACACTCTGGAACCGCTAGAACCTCTGCCTAATTTCAAAATTTGTTTTTATTTCAGGTTTTCGAAAATCTTGGGGTTTTAAAATTAAAACAAACGAACAAACAAAACCCCCACAAAACCAAACCAAAACCAAAACAAAACAAAAAAAACACAAACAAAACCAACCAACCAAATAAAAACATATAAATTAACTGTGGATATGATCTGACCACTGCAGCATACTTGCAGCCGTAGCCCTTTTAAATACATTGGTTGTTTTGATCAACCCAACATGAGGGAAAAAGATATTTCTATTTTTAGGACTGTCTTTCTGTTGTAAGCTGTCAATTCATTTAAATTTTCAAATTAGTTGAAAACTTATGCCCAACAGAAGAAATAAAACATTTGTCTTAAAAAAAACCCATCACTTCTACCTGCCTTAGTATCTAGACAGCAATAAAAATAAAAAATTATTCAGTCTTCAGTACATTCATTTAATAATTATAATCATTCACAGGGTAAAAAGTATTCAAAGGCAATTAAATGCGCAAGTAACAGTCCTCATGACTATGCAACAAAGTAGGAGATTTTCAAATCATGGTTTTAAAGCATCCGTGTTAGTTCACTGTTCTCTATTATCTATTTAGAAATCACTGTCACAGCTCTCTTATTAATGTATGAGGTGAAAATGAATGTATGAGGTAGAAAATAAATGTATAATAATTTCAATCAACTTCATAATTTTTTAAGACATTGTTTTTAAACTCTCCATTGTCATATGCAAAATGGCAAAGTCAGTTCCACTTAATTTATTTCATATGTTATTCCAGCAGCATCACAAATAGTTCATTGTTGCATATCTCTCCAAATAATGAGTTCAAGACATCCTTTCCTTCACAACGCTTCATCTGCATCCTACACACTTCATATGGTGTAATTGTCTGATGGAGAAGGGAAGCAGGTAGCCTGAGGCTATTAGAAAGAAGAAGCATCATTGAAAAAATATTGGACAGAGGTGTTACTCCCTAAGGACAATGGAATATTTGGAGGATGACTAGAAAAGGAAACATGATGAAACTAATCAACTAATCAACAGATGATTACAAAAATAGCATCCCTTCTCACTCATCAGGATGCCACCTGTCACCACAAGCATTCTCTCCCAGGGTGGGAAGCTTCCGGACAACCATGAGATTCCTGTAAAAGGTGCTGGGTGGAATCAACTGAGCTCTGGCTGAACGCTGCACTTACAGGATTTGCTGGAAAATTGAATAATGTGAGCCTAACAAACCAGTTATTAGCTAAGCAGTATACTTTTTAAAAGTCTAAAGAAACTACAAATTCACAAAAAAAAAAAAGTGTTTAAAATTAAATTGGAGTAAACTGAATTTCAAAAGTCTAAAGAAACTAAAAATTCACACAAAAAAAGGTGTTTAAAATTAAATTGGAGTAAATTGGATTTCTTGAGCACTTAGGTCCGTGCTTTGCTCAACTGGCAACATAAAATGCATCTACTCAGAAATACCTCCCTTTCTTCTCAATTGACCGGATGTGAATAGTTCCCCCTTAAACACACAGAGTGAAGCACATGTTCTTCTTCTGATAATTGCAACGTAAAAGACCAGAAACTTCTCCTTCCTCTGTATATTTGGAGGGGCAGACTGTTTGGAAGGCTGAGAAGGCATCTGGTCAGTTTTCTAAAATGCAGTCTGCTACTTTACATAATTTTTTATCCTTGACACCAATTTTCAAAGGAAGTTCCTATGTAAAGTTCCGTTCAAATGCACACGCAGACTTGAAGGGTGTTCCTAATTGCAACAGTAACATCAGCTAAATGCGGAAATAAAAAAGGTTAGAAATGTTTTGTAGCCTGTTAAACTGGGATAATTTTTCTGCTTGACGTCTGGATATAGAATTTCAGAGTAAATAATCGTATCTTGATTAGCTGTGAGAAAGGTCATTTGCTGCAAGGCTAAGGGTGTGGGGGGGAGCTTTATAAGAATGTTTTCTTTAAGTTGCATCAGAAATTCAGGAGCAAACTAAAATGCAAAGATGAAACTAGTAAACCTTTGGCAGCGTAAAAATAACAGCGGCATCATGGGTCAGAATTACAGCAAGGTAAGGGGGAATGTGGAAGTTTTTAATTTAAAATCTCTGTCATAAAATATATCCAAATATTCAGGGTATTGTTTCATGTGAACATATAATTCAAATTTAGGCCTGTTCTCAATACACGAGAGGCCCGTGGGAATGAGGGGTAAAATACTGACCTCCAAGAAGCCATGGCAATATTTCCAATGGCTTCAATGAAGGCTGGATGCTGTCTTACAGGATTACTTACATACTTAAAGATAAACCTGTGAACTGATATTTACAGACTCGTGGGCTTTCAGTGTTATTTCCAGAGTGGCTGAGCATTGCTGGTTACCAGGGACGTCAGAGTGACCTGTAGGTGGAACAGCATTTCTGGAAGTGGAGGCTTTTAGTTACCGAGTTGTGTGCTCAGTCTAGACAAGGGTGTCAAACTCATTTTCATCAGGGGCCACATCAGCCTTGTGGTTGCTTTCAAAGGGCTGAATGTCATTTTAGGATTGTAGAAGTATTTATATTTATACAGCCGTAAAATTACATTTGGCCCTTTGAAGGCCACTGCGGGGCTGATGTGGCCTCCAGTGAAAATTAGGTTGACACCCCTGATCTAGGGCTACCAGGAGTCCCACCTTCCCTGGGGGACTTGAAGCTTGACTGGCTGCTGGTTCTGCATGTGAGATCTGATCCGCTCACCAGCCAGTCACACAGCCCATGCTGGGTGCACCCACCCTCTGCCCTGGTGCCTGCAACCGGCTGTTTGGGAAGGAAACCCAAGTGCAAAACAGACTAGCATCCATTGCTCCTGTCCCTGCATGTGACACTGGATAGTTCGGGCACTTCCAAAGGACTCTGAGGCCTGGGAAGTGTGGCCATGATCCAGGCATCCAGCGTGGCCCAGGATTTTGCGCTCTTGTTGATGTGCTGGTGGCAAGGATAATATGGCCATAAGCTCAGCACATGAGGTAGGGCAGGATCCAAGAGGGATTTTTTTTCTTCAATTTGTGTTAAGAATCCTGTGCATCATGCTGTTGACACTTGAGTCAATCTAGGTCATTCTAGTCTATGAAATGAATACATTTTTATTTATCACTGAAACATGAGGACAGCCACATCTGTTCACGCTGCCTTTCAGCATTACTGTAAGAGCAGGTTTCAAGGTTGTGCTTTGTTTGGGTTTTTACAGGTTTTCTTCCAAACTGTAGAATGGTCATTAAATCTCTGTCTCTCTCCCAGGCTCACTCCTGGCTATTTTGTTTTCTTATCAGCAGTGGAGGTGGTGCAGGAGTATAATGCTGGGACTGCTTTTCTGAGGATCCGAAAACACTCTGCTGCTGTTAACTTGACTGGAGGCTGAAGACTCTGATTGTTTCACAGGTTTTTGTCTTCGGTTGTGTTAATGTACAGTTGGTTGAAAAAAACCAGAAAATTGTAAGCAAATTAGAGAAACTCTTCTCCTATATTCTGGCAAGCTTTAGAACTGGTTCTGTTTTTTCTTACCAGAAAACATGCCTCATATTCCATTTGCTCTAGGACGTGTAACAGCAGTATTCTTTTGACAATATTATTCATTGCTTTTTTGTAACCGCATTTCTGCATGTTCAAAGTGCTGCAGAAACACTAGGCCTTTGTTTTCCGTTTTCTTTCTTTTTATTTTTTTTTTTAAACAGGATCTCTGAATAGGGCAGTATTCATAACTTTGAAAACATAACAATGCATATGTGTCTGAATTATATGAATAATACAGACAGTAAACACTTATTGACAAACACTTTAAGTAAAGTTCTTTCATGTAATTTTTCTCTTAGCATACAAATACTGTGCTGGAAAGCTGCCAAGATTTTTATCTCGAGGAAGCACTTACTGCTTCTCTTCAAGAAGATGAACTGTCTCATGAAGATCACAATTCTTGCGAGCAGGAAAAAACCACCAAACGCAAAACAAACAAACAAACAAACAAAACAACCAAAAAACACCAAAACAAAAAAGCCCCAAACAAACAAAAATGTGAATTTTTAATAAAAATGAAATTTGTAGAGTATATTGTCCAAATTAAGTCAGTGGGATTAGTCAGGTTCTCCAAGTTAAGCATGGGCTTATGCACATGTTTAATCAGGGTCCTAAATACATAATTTGCGGGCTCAACTGCAGTTTATGTTCCCTGGAGCTTGGGGCTGCCATGTTCTGACACTGGTGTGAGTGGCTGCACTCGTATCAGCACAGCCAACATAAAAATGCCAAGTACTTAATGCAATTGTTCCAAGTGAAAGCTTGCTTCTTATGGCAAAACTTAACAAGGTGAGAGAAAAACAGAGTAGTTTCTATGCAGACATTTGAGGAAGGAGCATTTGAACTACTGTTTGTAACAAATACTGAGAGTAAAAGAAAACAGGAGTTAGGTGAGGCACGTGATTTAAAATATGTCCAATATTTATTTTAATAGCATTAAAAATATCAAGACCCAAGTTGTCAGGATTCCTGTATAAATGCAGTCTGCTAGCTGCCTAAGACATTTGTGAAATTACACAGAATCACAGAATGTTAGGGATTGGAAAGGACCTCGAAAGATCATCTAGTCCAATCCCCCTGCTGGGGCAGGAACACCTAGATGAGGCTACACAGGAACGTGTCCAGGTGGGTTTTGAACATCTCCAGAGAAGGAGACTCCACAACCTCCCTGGGCAGCCTGTTGGGGTGGTTTAAGCCCCGTTACAAATTGTCAACAGTTTTCTTGTTTCTGGTAAAATCAATTTCTGGTTTTTTAAAGATATTCGTAGACTTATGAGTAATTTATTTACTAGTGTGTCTAAAAAAATCATGGTTGCAATAGAAATATAATATCTTTTTAGAATACAAATCAATAACCAGCCCAGGTTTTAATAAAAGGCAGAAAAATGAAAGACTATGATAAAAATTGTTTTTCATACTTTGAATTCTACAAGGAATCATTGAAGGTCTTCAAGAAACACAGGCCCTATCCTATAATCACTTATACTTGTGTTCATTTGTATTGATGCAATTAGTATTTTTTTATTTTGTGGGAAAATGTGAGATATAAAATTAAGCACACATGTATATTTTTAGAAAACACCCCTCCACTTTATTAAAGCTACCAAAGGGCTGTTTGGGTCTCTGATTTATTATTTTTTTCTATAATTTCTTACTTATGATGCATTTTAAACTTCTGTTAACATCTTTCCAAATAAATACTGTAATCAAAGAGGTTTAGGTGGCAATAAGAAGGAAATAAATCTGTAATTACTATTTCCCTGGGAATAATAAAAATCTACTAGCTTCTATGAAGGAGTCAGGGTTATTGGTCATAGGATGAAAGCCATGAAAGCTTCTAAGCTGTCTAAATTGTTACTATCTAAACCATACCTAAGATGACCCACTGAATAAAGAAAACAAACCAGCTAGGCTTTTACATTTTTAAGACCTATTTGACTTAAACATTGTTGAGCCATGCACCCATGGTCATGCACCAGGGAAGGTTCAGTTTGGATATTAGGAAAATATTCCTCACAGAAAGGGTTGTCACGCATTGGAACAGGCTGCCCAGAGAAGTGGTGGAGTCACCATCTCTGGAGGTGTTTAAAAGGCTTACAGACAAGGTTCTTAGGGACATGGTTTAGTGCCAGAGTTAAGTTATGGTTGGACTTGATGATCTTGAGGGTCTCTTCCAACCAAAATGATTCTATGATTCTAAGGGTACAGCCAGCCAGAGATTCACGCTTGTGAGATGCCAGGAGATTTTCTGCTACACAGAGACTTGAGCCATTAGCGATTAAGGATCCTGCAGCCGAGCTGCTGGACAAGAAAGCAAATCAAATTCAATAAGAAGAAAATGTGCTTGTGTAAGAACTCAGAAACCTGCAAAAGAAGGACCCAGATGTTTGAGAAAGGTTTTAAAAAACAAATGGGAAGCTACTTGAGTAGGGCTGAAAACCATAGCAAAAAGTGCTCTAACAGAGAAATACAACATAACAGAAGAATATTTTCATGGAGACCTGCAGCATCGAAGGGCTCTCCAGGGCTGCGCTGGAAGGAGCAATTCATAGCTACTTCTTTGGAAGCAAAGAAGGACCCGACTACCTGGGCAGTGCCAGAGGAGCAGGGGAAGGCAGCACAACCATCTCCCAGTATCACGGCGTTAATCCCTGTGCAGAGCAGCGAGCATGTGCAGTTCTACGGTTCCTATTTGTAATAAACTCTTCCCACCACAGAACTCTGCTTACATCTAGCAACACAAAACATTTTTTTTCCACAACCTACCAAAACTAAATAATAAAGGTCTGCTTTGGAAACGGAGATGGTTTCAAATGGGGAAATAGACTGGGCAGCTTTTTATCAGCATTTCTGCGAATGGTGAAGGTGGGATTATCTACCTTTCCTACAGGCAGATGTTAGGACACTGAGAAATTGCCACAGATGCTACTAACTTTGAGTGCATAATTTGAGACATTTAATGCTTTATTCTCCAGAATACTTTGTATGCAAAGGACTGTACTATGCTCAAAGCATCCCCTCTGTTTATGCTAGTTGCAGCTGTAAATGCTCTGTATTTACAGTCAGATCCTAAGCCATCTAGAAAATGCAGATCATATCCATATAGTTATTCAGAAGTTTGTAGCCAAGATAGGAATAAATTTAGCTTAAAGGTCAGCGTTCACTTGCATTATCCACAAACGTGTCTTTTTCTTCAGTTATTCTCCTCATTCACTGTAAGCCTTTTAAATTCTGCAAAAATTAGGTAGGCATCCTGAACTCAGTGACTGTTTTAACGCACAATTCAATTTTGTTCTAAGGAGGGGAGGTTGTTTTTTGTTTTGTTTTTGTTTATGGAAAAACCACATTAAATGCATTATTTTAAGGATTTATCAAAATGCCAACAGATAGACACAACATGAACCGGATAAATGTTGGTTCAGGAAAATTTTCTTCTACTATTTTCTAACTTTTAAATGCCTAATTTTACAGGCTTGCTAATATTTTGACATCACATTTCCAAGGTTTCCCCAATAATCTTATGACTGAGACTAATCTTCTGTCCCATATGTTATCTTCCTCCCTTCTGTCTCTTCTGCATCTGAGTTAAGCATCTTCTTGCCTGTGTGCTCAGTATCAGAAACACAGAAAATGTAAGAGCATGATTCCCTTCCTAAAAATTAGGCTGGTCCTCACAGCAGTCATCCAAAGCCTTACAGTCTGCATGTTCTCTGCACATCAACTCTGGAGAGTTTAGCTGTTAAAAAACCTAACTAGCACAGGGGTGAGCTGCAACTTGCAAGACTTCTGATGAAGTCAAAAAAGAAATGCTCTGACACAAATAACAAGCTTGCTTTCATGTGCCAGTCCCTAATGTAAAGCCTTTAAGGGAAAATGCTTTCTTTAACCTCACCCTTGGAAACAAGTGGATTTCTTTTGAATTTTTCACTCACACACACAAAAAGAAATCCCATGTCAATGCCTGCTCTGCAATGTTTCCCCTTGTGCAGCTGAGGTTTGATGAGGTCCCGAATGAGGACAGAGAAACTTACAGAAGCAGGTGATGCTGCTTGTGCTACTTGGACCAGAACACCTTTCCCCTTCTCAGCTGTCCCCTCTTATTACTAAGGTTGCCCAGCACTTCCCAATTTATTTGTTTAATTTGCTTTTGCTTTAACAGCTTTTTCAGTTCTAGATGAAATCTTCTGTTCTAGGTGTCTGCCTCAAACTGCGTTGAGACCCACTGGATTAGCCATTTATTTCAAGAACGGGACTAAAAATCCAAGCAATTCAAAGGGCACTTTCTGCACTTTCACGGAAATTCCAGAAACCCACAGCCTGGGAACAGGAATTTCAACTTTGCTGTCAAGGAGTGGCTTTTGTGCAATATGCTTATATGCAGGCAGCTGGCACATACTCCACAGAGAACTCTTTCAGCTGAACTGGTAAATTCTCTAAAGATGCTTCTGCCAGGGAGCATAACACTGTTCCCTCACAGATCTTAAAGGTGTTAACACAGGCTTTAATTAAACATACTCTGTTTGGCCTGGAGCTACCTAGGTGAAATTTGACTAAGCTTGTAATGGCTGCTCCCAGGCAGAGTAACTGTTGCTGCTTACTTTTGTGGCTCACTTTCCTCTTTCCCTTGAAAATGATGGAAGAATAAAATGTCTGATGAAAATGTAGAAAGCAGGGAAAAAAAACCTTCAAAATTAGAAGAATGGAGTCAATAAAATAAAGAATTCTGGCAAGGTGAGCAGCGAGGAGATTAAAACTGGCTGGGAACTGGAAAGGGTGCCTGACACTGGCTGCGCAAGAAAAGCAGGAATATGAACCAGTTTGCTAGACAGGATTGAACACGGTGGTGAGAAGGAGGGAGAAAAAGTTCCTACACAAGGAAACTGAAACTAGGATCCTGGGACGAGAACATAGAAGACAAGGAGCTGGAGCGTAAAGGGAGAATTATATCTTTAAGAAGCATTTGCAAAAGTTAGAGATCATTGCAGTGTGCAGCAGCTTGTGTAAGGCAATACCAGACACTGGGTGAAGCACTCTTTCACCATACTCCTTGGTTTCAAATTCTGAACAGCAGACATGTAGCCACAGGGTATGTATGTTAATAAACTCCTTGCAGCATAGCATAGCCTTGTAGCAACCTGTTTTCTACGATCCTCCAGGTTCTTCCAATAAACTGGGTGTAATTCTGGCTAATATTCCTCTTTGTGAGAGCTAATGTACTCATCCCTTGTTGGTGCCAGAATTCCTCAGCCTTCCTTTTCTGAGAGATATTCCACGACTGAAACAGGTTCCTTTAGTCCATCACTATAATCTTTTCAACACGTTTACCATATGCCTTTCTCCCCTGAAGTTAACAAGCAGCTGATCTTATTCGGCACATCCATTTACCTTCTGATGTTTCACAATATAGCAATAAAAGGGATGGCAGGGAATGATGGTGGGAGCCTGGTCTCAGTTGTCACCACGGCTGGCTGGGGGCTGGCCTGCTGTAGCTGGAGGGAGGCAGGGGGAGGCACCGGGTGCCACTGAGATGGGGAAGGGGTTCAGGAGGCTGGATGAAGGGTCAGGTGTAGAAAAGCTGGAAGTGGTTGGGCAAAAGGGCTGGAACTGTGTGTGAAGGATACCCCGTCGCTCAAAGGAGCTTGTGAGTTGGACAACATGCAGACCTGGGCAGAAAGACCGAGCCTGGTGTTCAGGAGTGGAAATAGGAACACAAGAAAAATGAGAGTGGGATAAACTGCTGGCACTGGGAAAAATACAGGGCAGTCCCATTTGGAGGGGATAAGCAGAATCAGTCAAACATGAAAAAATGAACTTTGTGGGTTTTTTTCAGCCATCAGAGTGCAAACTCCCTTTGCTCCTGGAGCAAAAGGCACAGATCCCCAGGTTGGGAATGCCGAGCACCTAGGACTCCGCGGCTGTGATTGATGTGTGGCTGGACTATGAAAACACATCTCCTTAAAGATGATCCCACAATGGATCTGCAAAATGGCATTTAACTAATTCATTTAGGCTGTGCTTAGTCCCAGCATTTCCTAACTTTGATGCTTTTGATCTTGCCACATTAATAACACTCTGTAAAGTACTCTTGAGACCACACATATGCTATAAATGCACATAGCATCAGTCTCAAATAATTATTCTGTGTTTGTTTCAAAATGAAGTTCAAATATCCTTTGATATTAAATATGGATTTGGCTTCTATGAAACTTCCTTTCAATTTTTTCCTCCTTTATACAATTTCGTATTTGTAAAAGTGCACTAAAAAGTACTTTGCAAACTGTAATTACGATTTATAGAATAGCCCCAGGTGTCTGCACATTAATTATGACTTATTATTAATAAATGCATTAATTGATCATTCATTTTATAATTACTTTGCAAGAATCTAGCCCATCAGTGGTAGCTTTGAACAAAACCACACAAAGAATAGAAATCTACTGGAAGGTCTTTTCGGTGCATGTCGCTGACCCTAGACACAAGCCGTGTCTTAATCATTAGCATTTCTTCTCAGTCATGAAAACCCACCTCATAAAGTGACCTTAATATAGGAGCTAAAAAAATAAAGTATTTTGAGACTTGTGATTAAACCGGGAGAAGTGGGAGACTGTGGATGCCACAGGTGGTTCCATATGGTTGAATCCGATTCTGTGATACTCTGTGAATCCTCATTATTGTTTGAATCACTTATCATTTGCTTGGATTTACTTTAAACGCAAACTTTTTTTTCTGTGAGCTGTTCCTCTCCCCTGAGGGTCTCTTCCAAACAAAATGATTCTCTGATTCGACACTGTGCACAACATAAGGACCTTTTGTTTTCTGTAAAAACCTGCCTTTGCAGTCTTTTGTTACTGACTCATTTTTGTCTCTTTCAAATTATCTCTGTTTTCGTAACTTTCACAACTTTCAGAATCTCTCCAAACTCACTATATTATTTATTGCTTTTTGAGGTAATGGCCACAAAAAGAGGAACAAAGAAATCATAATTCCAGCTTAGTCCTCTGGTCTTTGCAAGGTCTGTTTTCTCTAGCCTTCCCACCTTCAGTACCTCGCGTGGTGCCCAAGCCATCGTTAGAGGTTAACAAAAGTTTGTGATTATTTTACTGTGTATGTTCAATAGACAAGTGCTTTTACTAGCTGTCAAGTGTTTACACGACGGAGTTGCATCTATAGAGGACATACACATCTTTTGTTACATAAGATGATGCACAGCCCTGCCAGCCTCCTCAAGGGGCCCTGTACTGGCCTGGAGGAACCCTTCTGCTGGTTCAAACAGGCACAGACCAACATTTGTCGCTGCCCTGCAGCCACCCAACCCACAGAAGCGAGAGGGTGCCATGTGAGCAGGTGGAGGCCGGGATCCCCCTGCACTGGGGCAACGAGGCTTTTTTCTCAGGGCTGCCTTCAGAGAGAAGCCAGCCTGCCCTAGGCCCGCTGTTTTGAGCAGCTGCTGTGATACACACCACTAGACAGCAGGTCATGGCTTCACCGAAGCCCTGCATGGAACTCTCCCTTACTGACAGAGCCGGGCGCGGAGCGGCACCACGCCACATGTCCCTTCCATTTGGAGCTGGTGTCAGGCTGCGCTCTCCCTGGACACCCTGTTCCCCTCCTCCCATCATGGTCACCACTCAAGTAGGTCTCTTGCCCACGCTAGGCTCTGGCAGATCCCCTCTCACAGAATCACAGAATGTTAGGGATTGGAAGGGACCTCGAAAGATCATCTAGTCCAATCCCCCTGCTGGGGCAGGAACACCTAGACGAGGTTACGCAGGAATGTGTCCAGGCAGGTTTTGAATGTCTCCACAGAAGGAGACTCCACAAACCCCCTGGGCAGCCTGTTCCAGTGCTCTGTCACCCTCACTGAGAAGAAGTTTCTTCTCATATTTAAGTGGAACCTCTTGTGTTCCAGTTCATACTCATTACCCCTTGTCTTATATTGGTTGTCACTGAGAAGAGCCTGGCTCCATCCTCGTGACACTCACCCTTTATATATTTATAACCATTAATAAAGTCACCCCTCAGTCTCCTCCAAGCTAAAGAGACCCAGCTCCCTCAGCCTTTCCTCATAAGGCAGATGCTTCACTCACTTAATCATTCAAGAGATTGTTGTGTGGAGAACTGAGATTTTCTGCATAAAATTCTTCCCTTTCTTGATCTTGGAAACAGGAAGAGCAGAAAGCAGTTATTTGCTATGTATTTATTGATTATATATAACTATTGGTTGAGATGCAAGTTTTCTGCAGCTGAATACAACGTGCCCTAGAGCTCGACAACACACCGCCATAACCCACGGAACCCACGGCCGGCCTCCTGGGGGGCAGCCTGACCTTCACATGGACCCACCCCGCCCCTCCACACCCGCTAGCGGGTAACGGCTCCCGCCCCGCCTCACGTGCGGCGCAGGGCGGGAAGGCGGAGGCGGCAGGTGAGGCGGCGCCGGCCGCCGGGGGGCGGGCAGTGACCTCCGCGGCGGGCCCCGCCCCGCCCTTCCGCCACCGCTATATCAGGAGGGGGGCGGGCGCCAGGGCGGGCCTGAGCGTGTGCGGGCACCGAGGTGAGCGGGAGGCGGGAGCTGGGTGGTGTGGGGACGGGCTGGGGGCGATCCCTCCCGGCTGTAGCCCAGCGGCCGCCGCAGCGGCAGCGCGAACGGGCGCGGGAGGTGTCGGAGGAGGTGACTCCTCAGGCAGGAGGGCGCTGCTGCTCTTTCTTTCCTCCCCCCACTCCTCCGCCGTGCTCAGGGAGCGGTGGGGGGTCGGCGGCGCCGTGTTCTCCTCGGGAGATGCTTCCTCGCTGTCCCTGGCAAGGGCGTGATGAAGGGCCGAGCCCGGGCCTCGGAGCCGGCGGGGCGGGGTGCGGGGGCAGCTCCGTGCCCGCTGGCGGGGCCCGCGGCGGGGGCTGAGCGGGCGTCCCGGGGAAATGCGGGTTTTGTCCTCCTCGGCCGCTCGCCTCGCTCGGTGCGGGCGGCTGGTGCCCGCGGGGCTGCTGTGCCGCAGGGCAGGGAGACGGAAATGTGGTGTCATTGCTTTCCAGGAGCAGGTGTGGGGAGTTGGAGATGAGGGTAGCGGGGCATCCCTGACAGAAATTCTCTGCTCAAGGTTAAAGCCCAGCCCCTCCCATCAAGGCTGGTGCCTTGCCATGGCACAGGCACATCTTTTGGATGGGCGTAGGCAGAGACCAGTTCCTCGTGAAGAATGAGGCTGTTGTAACTCAGCGTGCTGCTTGCTTTATTAAGCTTTTTTTTTCTTCAGTTAAAATGTGTTTAATTTCGTAATTCTTGCTTGGACTGCCGCAAAGCTCGTGAGGGGCTAAAACTGATCGAATGGGGGTAAGAAGAGGGGCTGTACGTTCAGGCATGCCTCTTCCACATCTTCATTCAGGCTGCAGCATGGATGTGAAGCTGGCAGCATGATTTGCAATTGCTTGCTTGCAGTTTTTTCCCTTGTGGGTGATGCGTGCAGGAAACCCGCCTAGTTTTATATGGACACTATATTGGGTTTCTGGAATCATCCCCTGTGCTGTCTGATTCTGCCTATGTAAAGGATTTCTGGTGTCTGGATGGGTGGGGAGACTCGAACAATACAAAGTTTGCCTTGCTTTGAAATTCCTGCTACAGATATTCTGAAAGGGGGAGGGAGAAGAGTGAGAGATTGTGATGAATTCTTATTGAGGCTCAATTTTGTGGCTGCATTTTCTGAATGTGTGATAAGATGTAACTTTAAAAACAACAAAAAAAACCACAAAAAAAAAAGTGGGGGAGAGAGAGTAGGGTGAGAGAGATTTAAATAAAATGAGTCTCTTTGCAGCTCCATCCACTTCAATGGTGCAGCTTTCCCAAGCCCCTTTCTGTCGCCCATCGTCACCTTCAGGCTGGTCAGAGGAGGGCAAGGACAAGAGCATGAAGGCGGCCAAGCAGCAGGTGAACCCGTCTGGGGAGAGCCAGCCTCCCTCCAGCCCCCTGCAGTCTGCGCTGAACTCGGCAGCCTCTCCTTCCCAGGCATATGAGACTTACATAGATAATGGGCTTATCTGCCTCAAACACAAGATCAGGAACATTGAGAAAAAGAAGGTAACTTGTTTTTTCTTTGGTATGGAACAAATTTAAACTGCTGATTGTAAAACTCACTGCGTATTTTATGGTAGCTGGAATAAGACTGTCTATGTACATAGAGGATAATAATGGATGATTTTTTTTTTAAATAGCCTGTGAAAGGACCTAATTGTGGATTTGCTAGTGGCTTTTTGTTACCATTTATTACTGCTGAGTAGTAAAGAATAGTGTCCTTTACTCTGTTCTGAAATTGCAGTTGACATTGTGTGAGCATAACATTATAGCTTTGGAGAATCAGGATTGCAGATAACTATAAACCTGCTCTCAGCTGCTGGCTTTACAGTGCATGTCCAGTAGTTAGCAAAAGTAACTGAATGTTGATCAAAACTGGGGATGCTTCTCTAATAGACTGCATCAGTTAAGAACTGTTATAACTTGAAACTGATTTGGAGATGGCTTAGTCTTGCAGAAATCTTCATATTTCTTCTATCGATTAAATGCATCTAATATTAGGATGTAGAGATGTATGTAAAATTGGAAATTAGAACAGTGTTTCCTATGACTCATGGAAACATCACATTCTACTAAGTATGTATTGCCCTTCAATTTGTATAAATTTTTGACTTCTGTATTTTAAATGTAGTTGAATGTTATTCACTAGAAAGCATTTATACAGAAAGCCTCCAAAGCTAGCTCTCTTGCTTTGAACTGTGCTTTTCTGAGGGGGGCAGAATAGTGTTAATAATAAAAAGAACTAAGATAATGACACATGTAAAATATTGTGGCTATAGCTGCCCAGACTTTTGCATTCCAAGATTTTTCAGTTGATTGGCAGGTGACTGAAGGATATGTACATGATTTTTAATTGGGAAAATGCTATTTTCCCAAAAAAGTAAGCTGTTTCTGGACTGGATCAGGATTATAAGTAAAACAATTATATGAATATGTTGTGCTTCTCTGAATGTCTGAAAAGCTTTGTGTTATGTCTTGGGGTGAGGAGAGGGAGTAGATCAGGCTTTTGACCATGTGGCTAGGGGACTTGACCTTCCTGCAGCAGATGCAGTATTACTGCTGTCTCATGTCATGCATCATGCTGTAATTTTGAAGGATGTGAGATAAGCATATTTTCTTTGTGTAATTAACCAACTCTAACATGAGAAATTCACAGCACTAATATTCTTTGGACAGAATTAGAATACAAGAATCTTTAACTTTCACATGAATGACAGTATGGTCTCCTGAGCAAATAAAAGTGGGACTTACTAGAGTGAGTCAAAGGTACTGTGTCAGTAAAATGCTATGTGGGTAGATATACAAAACAAATAGTTTTCAACTTCACGGTAGTGAACTCCCCTTTCTTTTCCCTATGTATATACAGCAGCTTGTAATACCTACTAGTTTAGTGTAATTTTAAAGACTGAGTATATTGGAAATTAATCTTATTTCTTCACTAAAGACATTAGTCCACTTTCTTAGGAAATAGCACTATAAAATCTTGATGACATAACTGAAGCCAAATTTTGAAAGACATGATCTGGAAAAATAGGCATGATTATTCAAGGATAACATAACTAAATTCTAGCACTGACTTGGAAAAGCTGAAAAAGCTTAACCTAAAATAAGGACACTGGATGTGTTTGGAGCCCCTTAAAGATCTAGGTTCAATGCATTAGTATTTCTTAAATGAAACAAAGGCAGCAAGTAAGGAATGAAAGATAGGAAATGTAAGTAGGCAGTCCTGAAGACTTTAGATTGCCAAATCAGTGGCATAGCAATATTTTTTTGTTCCTTTCTTCTGAAAATGAAGTGGTAAAATTCCTATTCTGTTGCAGTGTGCAGATGACTTAAAATACAGAAAGAATATGTAACTTCACTTGTACCCCATACTCCACATTAGACAGAAATAAATATAAAACGTTTACTTTTGATTTTTCCTACAGCTAAAACTAGAAGACTACAAAGATCGACTGAAGAAGGGAGAAGCCCTCAATCAAGACCAGTTGGTAAGTTTGCTTTGTGTAGGAATGGGTGTCCTTAAAAACTTCGGATGTGTTAGAAGAGATAGGTTGCTGAAAGATGTGGTGGTGTAGTTTTACAAAAGTAATGTCTGAAGGCTTGCAATGTTATTATTCACAGAACCAAATGGATAAAAATTGTTGCTAGTTAAGCTGAACAGTGAGCCCAGAAACTTTGTCTCCTACTTTAACCTTTGTGTTGTGTACTGAAGTAATAGAAGGTTTTTGTTTATCTTTGCTCTATAGACTTTCAGCTTCACTTTTATTTCTTGATAAGTTGCCTGTATGTACCTCATCTATATGGCATTGCAGTGTCAGAAGCCAAACCTCAAGTCTTCTTGGGTAGCTAATTAATCCTCATGACTTCTTCATTACCAGTTGTTACTTGAAATAGGCTGTTGGCTGAATGGTGCTGTTGGTTACAAGTAGCTGTTGACAAACAGTCCCTGATGGTAGAAAGGAAGATTCTGGTCTAACTTGCATGGTATCTAAAGGCTTCCCTAATACAAGAATCTAGCTCTGAGTTACTGACTTAGTTTGGAATAGTCTAATACCTGTCCTAGTGCTGCCATTAGATAGCTGGGAGTTGCCAACACTCTCAAATGCTGTTAGAACAGTATGTCTGTGATCCACTTTGTGGAGCTAGCTTCAAATTGCCTGGTGTTAAAACAGTGGTTCTGGCTTTTTTCTGTCTTGCACCAGAATGGATTCTAGAACTGAAGCGGAGTCTGAGTAGCAGTGTCACATAATCCAAAGGGTTTACTGCGCTAGCCATCCAGGAATCACATTTTTAAAATGTACTTCATGGACATCCTAAAGAACAATTGTGTGATAAAGGGCACTTGACACTTCAGTGGTAGTGCTGATCCTGCTAATGAACCAGTTGGAAAAATACCTCACTGACTGTTGGCTTTATCACAGTGCAGTAGTGTGAGAACACAAATGTGATTTCCTTACTCTGAATCATTTGTAAATAAGAAATAGACATAAATAGGCCAAGAGGGAAAATAAGTTGTTACTTAAAGTAGAGTAGACCTATTGGAGTGAATGATCATTTAGCACTTAATTACAAAATCTGTGGTGTCTTGCCATCTCAGGAGCAGAAGTAAATTAATTAAATTTGATGCTTTGAAGTAGGATGACAACCTTTTAGTTCCTCTAAACTCAACCTGGAATCAGGTGGGCAAGAGCCTTTTGTGTTTAGATCATAGGTGTTAAATACAGTCTGTTCTCTTCTGTCACTGGCAGTGACACTATTGAACAGTATTCTGTGTAGGTCTGAATAGTCTGAAACAGTACTAAAGCTACTTCTAAATTTGATTAATCATCTTTGTTATACACGCTGGACTGTGAAGAGCTGTTAGGTGAAAGTGAAATTAAGATGTGAGGAATTACAAAGGTGAAGGATTCCATAGATGTTTTTCTTGCAAATGTGTCCAGCAGCCCCACTCACTTAAGAAAATGGCAGTTAACTTGGTTACTGGCTTTCAGTATCGCCAGTGGAGCTTAACTTTTTTAGAATTAGTATTTTTAGTCCCGTTTCTGGGGTCTCAGACTTCTAAAATTGAGAATTATATTCAGTCTTGCTAGTGAACTGACCAGTGATAAACTGTTCAGATGACTACTGTACAAGTGTGTGTCAACTCAGTATCTAAATAATCTAGTAAAGAGCTGTGTTTCAGGGGTTAAAATACAGAAATACTGCATTTGTACCTTTCAGATGCAAATTCTCAATGTATATACAAATACTGGGACCTGGTGATTGAAGCTAGAGCAGGTCATTAATAGCTTGGACATTTGCCTAAAGAAACCTGACTGCCTATAATACAGTGGAGCTCTAATGTAACTTGTAGTCTATATTTTTCATTGTTTCTCAGGCAAAAGAAGTAGTGCACATCTGGTAATGAACTTGTTTTGTAACCAGTTTGGATTAAACTCATTACTCGTACTGCCTGCCTGCCAGAGCTAATGTGTGCTAGCCTCACTTAGGAAACATTTTTTTTCAAAAAAATAGGAGCTTCCAGCAAGTTAAATGCTCTCACTAGTAATATTGTGCTGTTTAGCCAGCTAAGCAGACTTTCCTTGGTACTGTTGCTCTAACATGCTGTTAATGTTAATAACAGGTTTGACAAAAGAAAACTATTGCTTTCCTGCAGGCTGAGTTAAAGCTTCTTACCAGAGCAGTGCTAACTGTTTTTGATGCTTTCAGGTTGGGAGTTTTACTCTGGGATTTGCATGGTTAAAAGCACAATTGCCACAGTCTATCTAGTTGTTGGTGTTAAATTGTGAATCTTCCTCACCTGTGTGGGTATTAAGGTCTTAGAAGTCGTTCTCCCACATGTTATGTGAACTTTCTAGTTTGTCCTTAAAAGTTGTTTGGTAACTTGTGTGAGGACAACTTCAGCCACCAGGTGAGTGTAATTCAAACAGAGTGAGTAACTCAAACTTCATTGTGTTGAGTAGCATTTAGGCCTAGTAATATCTAGTAAACTACAAATAAGTGAATACAAGTAACTGAACAATTGAACTGATTGAACAAATGAATGTGTAATTTGTTTTCCAGTTGCTTAGAAACACACATGGAATTTGCACATGTCCCAGATCTTATTGGGACAGTAGATTAAGCTTTTGTCACTGCACTGATGAAACACCAACACTAACACTAGTTTGAAAGAGCTTTATATTAGACTGAGTGGCTCATTCTAGAAAAACTTCTGATATCATGCCATGAGCATAAACCAAACTGACTGTAAAGCACATGTGAGCAGCTGAAATGAAACTTAACTTGTTACTTCCCAGGCATGCCTTATGGTATGAGGATATGGGCAGCATGCCTGAACTACAGCATTTTGCCATCTTCAGAGCTGTCAAGGAGACTTATAAAAATGAACTGATTACTCAGGGGGGAAAAACTCAAAAATAGGATATATCAAAATGCAATTAATAATCTACTTTATCTACTTTAAATAGTCTTTTTGAAGACTGGCTAGTAAAATATTGGTGAAAGCCATCAGTGAAGACAGGAATACTGCTTTATTTGTGGAAACTAAATTTGAAATACTTTTCTCAAAGTATGACTTCTATGTTGTTTTCTTTCTGAAGTTTGTAGTAATTATCTGTGAAGATAGTCAACTAAGCATCAGCGTAAAAGATCAGTGCTGAACTTGTCTATCTCCTGTAGTCTTTCTAGGCTTTCATATCAGCATCTGATTTTAAGTAGTTGTTTACCTATGGGAACAAAAGGAAACATGAAATAACTAGTATCCAGGCTTTCCTGTTTTCAACATTAGTGCACCAAGTATTGCAAAAGATGTTGCCTGGAAAGTCTAATACAGACAAACTTGAAGGATATCTGTATGTTGGTGTGAGCTGGCTTTGTATTACACCTCAGACAGTCATGGATGAATTATATTCATGACTAAATTTAAAGTACAAGTTACAGACATAGTATCTTTAAAAAAATTACAATTTTGGAGAAGTATACCAGTTTTCAAGGAAAACTGAAGTAAAAGGGGACTGAGATGCAACCAGTAGTCTTAAGCATGAAAACCACATTTTTATCTATTCCTTTGTAGGAGGCAGTAGAGAAGTATGATGAAGTAGTACACAACTTGGAATTTGCCAAGGAGCTTCAGAAGACTTTTTCAGGACTTAGCCAAGATGTAAGTATGAAATGCTTTTCCTGACACTGTCAGGAGGTAACTACAAAGTTTGTGCTACTTTTGTAATGGCTACATTTATATGCCAATACACAGAATATTAGGAGCATTTTGGTGCTTGTTAACTAGTTCTGTCTAGGTCTTGTCACTTGGTACACAAAGGCTATAAATAAACTTCAGTGAGTCCAGTGGTGGGCCTCTGAATGGCTGGGGGCTAGAGCATGAGACCTGTGTGGAGAGCCTGGAAGAAAGGGCCTTGTTGGGCTTGGTGTAGTGAAGGTTTGGCAGGAGATGTAATATTAACCTTCAAATACCCAAAAGATTACTGAAAGGATGGAGCCAGGCTTTTTGCTGAGAGATGTGGTAGGAGAAGGAATAATCATAAATTGAAAGATGTTCCAACTAGATAGGAGGAACAGGATCACTCTGAGGAGAATTGAGCACTAGAGCAAGCTGCCTAGAGAAGCAGTAAAATCTGTCCCTGTATCTTTTCAAGACTTAACTGCACAAACCAGGGCTGTCCTAAAATTACATTTGGCCCTTTGAAGGCAACTGTGAGGCTGATGTTAACCCCAGTGAAAATGAATTTGACACCCCTGCTAAACAATCTGGTCTCAATGACATCCCAAGATCCCTTCCAAACTGGATGTTCTGATGTTTCCAGTGGGGGAAAGTGCTGGGGTCAAGTCACTTTGGTTTCAGTGAGAAGTACAGCTCTCAGTAAATTTTACTGAAGCTTGTGGAGTTTGCCACTTACTCTGCTGTAGTTAGCTGTCTCTAATTATGGAAAGTCACATAATTAGTGCTTTATTTAATATTTATTCAGGGTTTAAAGCACTACGTACATTAATTTTGTGTAAACAAGTGTTTTATCTCTGGAGAAACTAGTCTCTTGGCTCAAGCAAATACTATCCTTATGAAAAGATCTGATCCAAGGTAGCACAGGGGATGCTAAACATGATTAGTCACTGCTCTGGTGGTATTTCTGTGCCTCTTACAGACTGCTGAAGGACTAGTAAAATGGCTTGTCTTGGTGTTGACTGAGATGCTAACAATTTTGCTATAGAGGCTTATCTTGTATATGTAGTAATTCCAGGCAGTGCAGTAAATATCTCAAAGCTCTATGTGAGCAGAGATTTAAGAGCCTTTTCAGCAGTGTTTCTGCTTTGGGTTCCCTCAGTCATTGTATGTTGAATGTAAACTACTGTGCTGAATGTCAAAGCTTAGTTTGCTTCCTATTGCTTTTCTCTGTGTAGCTGCCTGTAAAATATCAGAAATGAAGGGTTATGACCCAGGGTATCTTTCTGTAGGTGATTTTAGTAATCCAGGATTAACTTCTACCAGTTAGTGTTTGTCCTTGAAGTTATGCTGCATATAAAAGTTAACCCACTTTTTTCTTTCCTTGGCTCTACTTCTACCAGTGTGGAGTCTACAGCCAATACCCATTAGTGGAACATTAGGGGCTATTCTGGCAACAACAGCCTTATGTTTTTTTACAGTGTGTTCTAGAAAACAAAATTTTCATAGATTTTGCAAAGAAACTTAAGATACCGTGTATTGAGGCATTTTAAATTTTGCAGTTACTTATTAGTACCTGAGAAGCTTCTCAAATGCATGAGGGCCGTGTATGTTCTGTGACTTCTGGTGTTGCTTATTTTGAGTGCTTCAGTCTTCTGCCAACAGAAATAAGAGGAACTGTAGGATTCTGCTGTATTACTTAAATTGGAGTATTCAAAAGTCAAGAGGCAGTTGTCTCACTACGAGAAATCTGAGGCAACTTCTGAATCACTAACTTCATGTGATAAGTGGTCAGCTAGGCTTGGATTTGTGGATTGGTATAAATTCTATCAGTTCCTTATATTCAGTTGTGAAAGCTGTTAGAATAGAACAGCTAGCCAGCATAACCAGGATCTAAATGTCATAAAGGCATATCCCAGAGGAAGCTACCAGTATCAAGTTTGACTAAAAGCTAGATGTGTAGAGAAATTAGTAGGTAAATGGGGAGCTCTTCCAGAGGAGGAGCTGAAAAGATCTTGGGTATCTGAAGAGAGTTAGAAGCTTCCGTTATCTAACTAAAATCAGTCATTTCAATCAACATGGGATGATCAATACTTGAAGTTGGTGTGTTTTATTCTAGAATCCTGTTATTAAACCATTATGTTTAACTGTTGAATTCATGTATTGAAATAGCTGCTGAAAGCACAGAGGAAGGCTCAGCGAAGAGAGAGTCTACTGAAGCTTGAAGCAGAGAAGAAAAAACTGCGTACAATACTTCAAGTCCAGTATGTGCTGCAGAACTTCACTCAAGAGCATGTTCAAAAAGATTTCAAAGGTGGTATGAATGGTGCAATATACTTGCCTTCTAAAGAACTAGACTACCTCATAAGATTTGCAAAACTGACATGTCCAGAAAGAAATGAGAACTTGAGGTAAGTTCAAGATTTTTATCTAATTGGTATGCTTCATTCATTACAATAAGTGTCTGCTGTTTGACACTGCCATGTCTTGAAATATTATGCTTTGGGATACTAATTAAAATTCTGTTCAGTACGTTTGCTTTAGTGTCAGACTAGGAATGTAGCATATTTACCTCACTCTGTGTGTTAAAGGAAGGCTGCAGCAATTACAGCCTCAGTTGTCCAAGTCACATACAAGCCCTGCCAACTTCTGTCTCCCTGTGGGGCTGAGGGGAGATGGGCCAATATCATTGTAAACCAGGAGGCCGGTGCTGTGCCATTTCCCTGAGGTTTCACTGTTCAAGAAGTGAAAAAAGGGTGGTAAACACGGGAGAGCTGTTCTATATTACATTCTCATGATGATCCCGATGTGCTTCTTTGTTCCAGAGGAACATGAGGTGGTAGTCCTGAGGCTATCTTGCTATTAGCTTCAAAGTAGTTTTAAAAATTTAACCAGAGTTTTTGATATCTCTGCACTAAATGTCATACTTTTTAAGGTAACAGGTTGTCAACAGATCTAATGTTTCTGTGCTACCTTGACACTGTACTTACACTATGATGGCTTATGCTTAGCATGACAGCCTGTCTCTTTTTAAGACAGTGTAGTAAGAATTGTATTTATATGTGGGAAAAGTAGTTATTAGCTGGTAAGTTGAAACACTTTATTGGGTGTGTTATTTCCATATTCAAACATGATTTAAGTTCTTAAAACTTCTAATCACTTGTCATATGCTAAACTTGCCTAATCTTAGCTCTTCTAAAGAACAGCTGCTTATAAAAAGCTACACAACAGGAGTCTCATCCCAGTGAAGTAACTTTTATTTCTAGCTTATCCTCATTGTATTATACTTCTACAATAAGTATAATCCTTGCCTTTGGGATATTAAACTTCATGGTGGACTTCCAAATCCATTGTCTGGAGGGGGTGAGGTCATGGAGCTGTGTCAAAGGTTCTCAATAACAGAGTGGTGGGAGCTGTTGATGGCTGCTCCTGCACCTGTACATCCAATAAATGAGGTGATGAGCTAAATAAACAGCAATTGTTTCCCTGTCTGGGAATCCTGGCTTCAAATGAAGTCCAGGGATTTGCTCTTGTGGGATAGTGCTAGGCTCTCTAATCTGCCTTAATTACCAACAAAAGAGCTGCCATTTGCTAGATTAAATCATGTACAAACAGATACAGATTGATCACTTTCAGTAGTGGATAATGGTCTTAGGATTCACTCTATGTATACAGCCTTCATTTGGAAGGCTAAACATTAGTGTCTTAAAATGAGGGGTTCTGGGATACTACAAGACTTGATCTTGGCTATGACTCCACCTGGTAAAGCTGTCATTTATTTTAGTGTTGAAGACCAGATGGAACAATCATCTCTCTACTTCTGGGACCTTCTAGAAGGAAGTGAGAAACCTGTGGTCGGAACAACATGTGAGTGTCTTGTCTAGAGAAATAACTTAGAGGTCTGAAATTTGGGTGCTGTTTAAATGTCTTGAAAACAGTGAATATACATCAAAGGCTACTAAGTTAAGCACTTTGAAGTGCTGTGTTTAACTCGGTTACCCAAGGATGTACTGCTGTTTGTTCCAAGTTCTCGTTTGTTTTGGTACAGATCAATAACAAAACAGCATGCTTTCTTTTTCCAAGTAAAGACTTACTCTTCTACCAACATCCTAGCACCTCTTTGAGGAATAATGATGGTCATTTGAAAGTTGATGCATTAATACCTTACAGAATCAGCAGTGGGAATTTTTTTGATAGCTATCTGCAAATCAGTTAAAAATCAGTTCCCAGCCATGAAATGCTCAGAAGTATACTGATGTATATTAGAAATATACTGATGTATATTATGAAGCTTTAGCGGCTCTAGGCTGAAAGTCCCACAGCACTGAAGATTCTACCTTTTGTAGGAACTTCAGGGACATACCCATTTTTTTTTTTTTTACTACAGTGCAGTATACCACACTAAGGAAGGACAGTTATTGCTGGAACTTGCTGTGATCTCTAATCATGCACAGTGTGATCTAACTTTGACCTGTTGCAAGTATCTTCACTTTTCAAGTGTACAAAAATCTGTGGGACTCCATATTTTCTTCCTTCTGTGGCTTAGTTTCAAAAATCCTGGTTGTAAGCCTTCATACACATTCTGTGTTCCTATTGAGAACTTGCTTGTGAGGAAGCTGTTGTTACTTGAATTGTAGTGTCTTTCCTATTGCAAACAGACCTTGTTTGTCCTGTTTGTGCTGATCTTGTAATGGCTATGCAGCAGTAATCTTTCATTTGTCATTGAAAATAATGTTGTTGAAACTGTTAGACCAGAGTGCTAATGTTCCCTACCTAATTTCCACATACAGATAGTTGAACTAAGTGTTAACTCTTTCCATACAGTTCTGGACAAAGTGCAAGGTGGCCTTGTATGGCCACAGGCTAGTAACTTTAGGCTTGTATCTGTTGACATGAATTGATAGTTGCCTCATTATCTTGGGATCCATACTTTTGTAGCTTTTTGGCTATCATCTAAAGAATTTTTGTGACTATTTTGTCAGTATCTCTATCACTTTAGCTTTCACACAGAACAATGTAATACTGACACTAAACTTCAGATAAAGCTGTTATGACTTATTAGCATTCATTGCCTTGGAAGGCAATTTTTTATATCTGTATTAAATTCTAGCTTCTATTCCTGTTCATATGGTGGTCACTGGTAGGAGTGATCTTTCACTGAATATTTGTCCTGTTCTCAAGGCTGCCCTGTCTCTAGGTCCTCTGAAAGAATTTCTACTATCACTGCTATTTCTGAGGTCTTACTCTCTCCTCTCAGCTGCTGTCTCTTTTTTGCATAAAGGAGGAAACTGGACAGTGACTCTGAGTACCCAGTTAAGTTTTTCTTCAACCATGTCAACTTCAGCTTTTCTAGAACTTTAGAGGATTAAGTTCAGTCTGGAACAGTAATGTTTTCTCCTTCTCTGCCTGTTTATGCAGTTAATATTTTTTCCTTCTGAGACTTAGCATCCTGTCACTGGGAAGAGGGTCTTGCAGGGCAGTTCCATAGTGACTTTGTATAGCTTTATGTATGCTACAGTCTGCACAACATGCTTTTAGTATCAGCACTGGCCAGCTTATAGATGTAAACAAATCCCTTTCTAAGCATTTGGGAGACCTGGTGGCTCAGTGTTTACCTTGTGTGCATTTAAACACAAGCTGCAGTCTTACCTCTGCCTTACAAAGATGTTTTCAGTTGTAATATATAAAGCAATTTAAAATGTTTTAGTAAAGGAAAGTATATTATTGCTATAACTCAGTAAGATGTGTGAACTTAAAGCAGTTGCAATTTATGTAAAAGGAGGAAGTAAAGAGTCTTGATCTGTAATCTGAGTACCCCTTTAATTTCAAATTTTCATATCTTCATGGATTTTTACTCTTCAGATAAACACATGAAGGACCTGTTATCCAAACTTCTAGACTCTGGCTACTTTGAAAGTATTCCAACTCCTCGCACCACTGTGCCAGTAAAAGAATTGGAAGAAGTAAATAGAAAATCTGAGAGAACAAGACAGATGTCAAAAGGAGAGTCTGTCAAAGAACAAGGTGGAATCTTACATGGTTCAATTTCTATATCATAATGTTGGGATAAGCTTGAACTGAGCGTTGACTTTGCATAGCTTGATGTTAAATCTAATCCTGTGATGTAGCTTACTTGCGATGTAGTAACTAAAATGAAACATGCAAGGCTTGCAGCCCTATTATGGCTAATATTGTACCAAAAAAAATTAATTCATAGTAATAGGATGCTTTTGCCTTCCAAGCAATTCTCCATGTTGAAGATGTAGGTGTAGGGAATATTACATATTACAATAACCAAATTATGGATACTTCAGAATGTTTGCTTAACTCTAAACTTCTGCAATTGCAAAACCAAATCAGAAAATAAAAGCTTGTCTAAAAATAGCATGTTGACTGAGAAGCTGACCTTTCAGAATATCTGGTTTAGCAATTGGCACTACTGTTTAAATAGAGTTAAAGACTTGCTACTGTTTGGTCTGCCTTTCTGCATTTGATCAGTTGAAACAAATTAACATCCTTTTTCTAGAATCCTTTATGGAGCTTATGAAGTCTGAAATACAGCCACAGGAGGTAAGATATTTCACTGCTAATTGCTTTCCTTTAGTATTGTGATTTATCAGAAATATAACTGCACTTCTACAACCCTTTTTTAAACTTAAAAAGGGAGTTGAAACAGCAACTTAAGTGTTGCTTTATGTATGAAGCATTAAAGACTTGGTTGCATTTCTAATTCTAACCCCAAATGTATGGTTTCTCTAGGGTATTAGGGGATAAATGGGGCAGGACTATATGAAGCAGTATAGTACTTTAATGCTCTGGTATTTTCCTTCCTAAACCAAAGCATCAGCCTTTAGAGTTGAAACATGCAGATCTTTGTGTACTATAGGATAGAGAAGATACTCATCTACTAAAGCCATCTCTAAAAGCTAAGCTTATTGTAGCAGGGTTGATATTGGTGGGCTTGAGAATGATGTAGGTCATGCTCTGATTTGTCAGAAAAGTAGGGATTCCCAAGAAATATTTCTGTGCACAGGAGTGTGTAGATCTGTTTCAACAGCCCTTCAGACTCCTGAGTTAAGTACTCAAGCTTCAACTGGCAATAGCATAAAAACCATTAGACTTGGTTCAAAAGGTGGGGAGGGGTATCCTTTTTTTAAAGTGAAAATAACTGTTCTTAAAATGCTGAATCCATGTTTCCCAGGTATCCCACCAGTGGGTATACTCTAGAACAAGTTTTTTTTGTAACCTACTGGTAACACTGTTACCTGACTCTGACACTTTTCTGGTGACTTGTCATAAAAAAAATCTCAGCCAGTGAACCTCCTACATCCTTCACTTCATATATATATATATATATATATGTATATATATATACACACATACATATATATATGCACACTTCCTCTTTATGACAAAGTGGTAACTCAGGAAAACTTCAGGACATCTTCATTGAACTCTTGGGCTTACAGTAAACACAGCATGGAGTTGTGGAAGTCTAGTGGTACTAAATCTGACTTTTTAGTATTTAAACTTCATGAAGAATTATAGCTATATTTGGTTACTGGAGTTCCAAAGGGCCAGAGATTTTGGGGGAAGATAGTGGTGCTACACTTAGCAAAACATCTACTAATATAGTACCTCAAGGTATTTTACATGGTGAAGAGGAGAGCTACCTTTTTAAAAATCACAATTGAATTTGATATTGTCACTGCCTAGGAACATCGGTTAGCATGGAGGATAAGGGTAATAAATTCAGCTCAAGTATGTTTCACTTGTGCGGTTCAGGACTGTTTCATGGTTCTCTGTGGCATGCCAAGCAAAGCTAGTCTGTGATGTTGTAGGATTAAAGTCATGGCTTTCCATGTAGGTTTTTATGGCTAGTGTTTAAACTGTCTAGGGTCTGCTTTTAGTCAGAAATTTTTAGTAGCTTGGTGACCTAACTTAACTGACCTGAACTGTAGTAGACAAATGTTTTCTTGGGAGCCATTAAGTTTCTTTGGTCTATATAGTTTCTCAACAGGCGTTATTTGCCTGAAGCAGAATACTCTGTCAAGAAGAAGCCAGAAGAGCCCAAATCTTGGGAAGCTGAGTGTGCTAGAAAGCAAGAACCTCCAAAGTCCTGGGAAATGCTTGTTGATATTGAAGAGCGGGAACAGAAGCAGAAACAAGAGACCCTAAAGCCTTGGGAAGCTCGTGTTAGGCAGCAAGAACCAAAAAGACCAGATTCTCCAAAGCCTTGGGAAGCTCGTGGTAAAGAGGAGGAGCAGAAGCGTGAGTCTACAAAGCCCTGGAACACCCGTGTTGAGGAGGAAGAACAGAAGAAGCAAGAAGCTCCAAAGGCGTGGGTAGCAGGTGTCCAAGAGGAGCAGGAGTCCCCCAAACCTTGGGTAGCGAAGGTTAGGGAGGAGCAGGACCAGAAGAAACAGGAATCAGCTAAGCCATGGGTAGCAAAAACTAGGGAAGAGCAGGAACAGAAAAAGCAGGAGTCCCCAAAACCTTGGGTAACCAAAGTTAAGGAAGAACCAGAACAAAAGCAGAAATCTCCAAAACCTTGGGTAACCCAAACTAGGGAGCAACCAGAACAAAAGAAGCCAGAGCCTGTGAAATCATGGGAAATGCCTGTTAGGGAAGAGCCAGAGCAAAAGAAGCAGGAGCCTGTGAAGGCTTGGTCTGCACATGTTAGGGAGGAGCCGGAACAAAAGAAGCAGGAGACTCGAGAGGCCTGGGAAAAAGCTGACAGGCAGCAGCAAGTGTCATCACAACAGTTACAGAACCCTCCGAAGACCTGGGGAGCTGCAAGTGTTGGGCCAAAGGAGCAGATGGGGCCAAAGAAGTTTGATATGGAACCCAAAGAAGTGAGTTGGCATATGTAGTATTACCTGTCATAAGCTTTTGACACTAGTGCATTGGACTAAAGCTATCTATTAGCACAGGCATTATAAGGTGCATTTTGTAGGCCTATATTTAGACTCCTATTTCATTCTTGGGGAGAATAATTCTGGCAGTTAAACTTTATATATGAAGGCTGAGATAGCCTGCTTTGCTTTTTACATCAACACAGTATTGCTGTGTTTGAGCCTTGAATAACTGCTTTATGCATAAGACAGAAGAATTAACTACATCCCCAGCTATTGGCTCTGTCCACTGTTATTGGTACAAAGCAGGTATGACTCATCGAGGGATCAAATACTTTGTCTGTGGCTGCATGCAAATAGCACTTCAGTAATTTTGTAGGCTTTTGATTAAAATAGCTGCTGATTCAAGAGAGATCTAACATCTAGATCAGGCAATACCAACTGTACAGGGGCTTAAATATGTATTTCCAGATGAATGCATAAGCCATACTGCTGTCCTGGAGAGCCTAACAATAGCGGAGTTTGTGTTAGAAATGTAAAATGAAAGCTATTGCAGGGCTTACAGCTGGGCAGGCTGCTAGCCTATAGTTACGTTATGTTCTTTCTCACCTGTGCTTGCGTAGGAACAACTGATAGTGTAAAATAGATATGACAGGCAAAATAGAGTTTAGTTAAATCAGTATGGTGATTAGTTTAGAGTTAAACTTCAGGGAAAAATATAAAGGAATTGAGTAATTCTCTTGTACACAATGTTGTCAGCATGACTACCTTGTTTCTTAAAGAAAGCAGAAGTCACTTCATTCCATATTACTTGTAGCAAACAATTAAGCTTAAATATTGTCAGTCAACTTGACAGAACTGAAAAAATTGATGTTCTTGTGCCTAGAAGCGAGAGCGCAAACAGAAGGTTGAACATGAAGTTAAAAGAGTATGTAACATGGAGCACTGGGTGACAAAATGGGATTAAGGTGTTTCAGCTTGATTCATCTTTTGCACTCAAGCTGAGTAGAATCTTGTGTCTGGTGATGGTACAAAACCTGGTTGCCTCACTAAGTAACTCTGAGCACAAGTAGGTGTTGTGCACTGAACTATGCATGGTATTTACTATAACAGACTATCACAAGTACTGGAATAATCTCAAGCATGTTAAGATGCCTTTGAATTTCTGGTGTCGATTACCGTAAAGTTTAAATGCAAGATGCTTCCTAATGAGATGAGGCTCTTACTTTTCTATAGGATGGAAAGATGGATGGCTTATGTGGTGGGCAAGACTTTGCAGTGAGGAAAAAGGCGGGTCTCCAGTCAGTTGGAGAAACTTGTAAACTGCCTAGGAATCTTCACAGTAACGTGCAGGTGTGCACATCAGCAAAATTAAACTAAATTAAATGTTGGAATGTGAGGTTGCTTAAGATTGCTGAATTAAGTAAACAAAGCATATTTTTAAAAGTATTCAAACTTTGATTTACATTGGGGTGTCAAACTAATTTTCACTGGTGGCCACATCAGCCTCGTGGTCACCTTCAAAGGGCTGAATGTAATTTTAGGACTGTGTAAATGTAACTATTCCAGCTGTGAGGCTGATATGGCCCCTGGTGAAAATGAATTTGACACTCCTGGTTTAGATAGTAGACCATAGTGAAACACCAGATGGCTTTAATTTTTAGTAGATGTCGATAACCCCTAATATCAAAACCATATTGAATGAGAAAAAAGTGTGCTGTCAATCTAGCTAGTTTCCATAACCAATGAAGGTATCTTTGACTTCTGAGGTATGTTTCAAGAACAATTAAAATCCTATGAAGCTTTTTTGATAATGAAATTTCTCTTGCCTTTGCTTGTATGAAGAAAGAAACAGCAATGCAGTGCTATAGCTGGATCTGTTTCACTGCCAGAGAGAACCTACAAATGACATTGTGCAGGGATCTAGGTGTGGTAGATAAAGGGCCTATGTCACTGCTGCTACTTTCTGGAGCTGAAATTAACCTTTCTTTACTCCTGGAAATAACTGAGATCTTTTAATAAATTGCTAGGCTTTGAGATGTTAAAATATACTTATTTAACTTATTGTACCATAAGGTGCAATACCTAAGAAGTTGTGCCTAAGACAGCAGAGTGAGCTGATGTGCAGGGCTGCTGTGCTATTATTCTATGTAAAAGTGTTTGCAACCTGTGGACTGGCAAACTTGGTTAGAGCTGAATTTGTGGCCTGTTACATGAAAGCAAAGCAGTTTGGCTTGTGCTGTCATCCAGTGTCATTTAATTCATACCTGCTGTGAATACTGCTGAGTAGAAAGCAAATGTTAATTGTGTATCTATGTGGCACAGCTGGTGACTGTTGTGATTACAGCTTAGGTACCACCATTGCAGCTCATTTAATGCTCTGCAGCTAACAAACCTAAAGTGGAATTGAGGTCCTGGCTCTCAGAATGGAGTTTTACTCATATATATGAGGTGATTGAAATGTATATTAGTGTTATGTATAAATAGACCTCCACTGTCTTAAAAAAAAATAATCAAGCTTTAATAGGAGTTCCTAGCATATTGCACTTTGGCTAGTGAAATTCTGAAGCTATCAGTGTGCCTTTACATTTGTTCATTTGCAATGGTTTAATGGGTCCTGAAAAAACCTCTAGGTGTTCCAACTCCATTTTTAGTTAGTTCTCTGGGTATATGTCAATGTTTTTTTTCTGAGTATACAAGTAGTGTTGAAGTTAGGTTTCAGAAACAATTGTTTTGACAAATTAGACTCTAAACTTATCAGTGCTTTGTAAAACTCTAACTTGGATGTTCCTTGAACTACTAGTATTAAGTGATCTCAGCATGCATAAGTCTGAGCTGGACTAATACATTACTAAACTCATAATCTGCTGCCAGATTGTAATGACTTCCAGGATCAGCATCTAACTGTAGGCTAGAGGAAAATGGTTTTAAAGAATTTTAAGGCTGTCAAGTACCTGCTCTTTTTCTAAGCATGTTTTTTTTATAAAAAGGCATAAAACCTGGCAGACTTCACCTGGTTAGGTGACTTAAAGGTTAGAAGTTTGTTATCCATTTGCAAACATACAGAACCAGCTCAGTAGTGTGCTTGTGTCTTGGTAAGCTGTGGTGAGGAAGAAGAGCATAATAGAAGCATTAACCAGTTTGACCCATAATGGATTTACCATGACAGCAAGTGTTTTAAGATTGTGTGCTTTTAAGTGAGGGCTAATAAAGTGATGGACAGGAAGATTCACATTCCTAGTAACTTAATCTATAACTTGCTGAGGTTTAACTTTATTCAACTGTATCTCTTGCCCTGCACTGAGATGCTTAATAGCTCTAGTTCCTGTTCATTATTGGAAACAATACAGCAATATAAACTTGCATGGTCAGTAGCCGATGTGCCTCAAATTCTAATGAAGATACATTAGTACCAAAATATATTCTTCTAGCTCTAGAGCAAATTTTTTCACAGCTCAACAAGTAGCTATCATGTGGGCCACAGATATTAAAAATTGAGTCCTCCAGAGTTAATGATGTGTTACATGTACATACATTATGCTTTGCAAAGCTCACTAAACCCTGTAAGCTGCTTCTCTGTGCATGCTATTGGAATTTCTGCAAATGCTAGTGATTAGTTTCAGATAACTGTTGAAGAGGAAATGCAGGAGGGGTTTGGGGCTTGTTGTCCTAAAACTGGACAAAGAGCATTTCATCATTTTGTTTAGAATTTAGTGTGACAATTGTCATGACACACATACACTTCTGCCATATAGTCTTCTAATGACTTCATACAAATATTCAACTATACTGCTATACAGTATAGTGAGATAGTAACTTCCTATTAGAAAGACAAATGTTTGTACTGTAGGAAAGTGAAGGCTTTCACATGTTCCTGTGTCTCAGCATTTGGGCCAGCTGAAATAATGCAACCACTTAATGTCTTCAGATTTGCCTTCCTCTAGCTGTATAGACAAACATAATTGCAGCAAAGCTTTAGAGAATCACTAAAAATTATAGTTTTAAAACATTTAACAACAAGCCTATCTCTTCCGGAAGCTGCTTTCAAAAGACATTTTAGACTATCTAGACAATCTAATATTATTGTCACTGTGTAAATAACAAGGTTTCTGCTATTTGAGTTTACTGTCATGATTTTTGATACCTGAGACTTGCTAATTCTCTGATAAACCATTTCCTTCTTTTAGAGTGAGGTGAGAACCAGTTGGGATGAACTGTTATGTGACTATCTGAAACAATTTAGTAAGGCCCTGCAGAAGTCTTTATTTAACAACACAGGCTCCCAGATAGGAGCACAGGTGTATTTTCCATGCCAAGCTTTGAAAAAATTAATACTTTCTGCAGGAGCTGGTGCATTGGAACTGTCTGGATTTTTAGTGGAAGCACTTTGGTCTCATCCTGAGTAATCTGCTTGCAGCATCTTTAGGTGCACTTTTTTCAGAATGCCTGGAAAAGCAATCCTAATAAAAGATCTATACTTACTGGCATGGGCTTTCCTGGGAGGAAGTATGTTTTAAACACTGAGTGATGCAGCTTTAATTTTTGAATCTGTTCTGGCCTTTGACTTAAATATTTGTATTTTCTTAGATAGTGGTGCCTAATTTTGCACTAAATGCAGGCAACTTATTGTATTATGTGCATTTGGTTGTAAGAAACTGAATTAATTCTGTCCCTTAGCAACAGTAGGCAGATTTTTTTTTTTTTAACAAAGTGAAAGCTTGATTCAGGAAATATCAATAACAGCACAGAATTCCTTGGCCTGTGGTATCTGACACCTATAGGTTACTCTGGAAGTTTGTCTTGCTTCCAGTATTAGATATAATATCTTGTCTCCTTATTAGGTGCCTAAACCTGTACATCAGCCAGCTGCAGAATTTTGCTCTACTTCAACTCTTCCAAAAGATCCAGTATTGAGAAGGGAGAAACTTCAGGATCTGATGATTCAGATACAAGGGACTTACAACTTCATGCAAGTATGTTTGTGGTTTTTTTTTTTCTTTTGTAGCATAAAGCTCCTGTTCCTACTGGGTTAGGGACAACAGTGCTGACAATGCATGTTTGTACTGAATGAATGAATCTAGCTCCATTTAGCTAACAGCAGCTTGTCAACTGAGAATGTTTCATTTGTGTCTAGAGTTTAATTTTTTTTTCTCCTAACTGATCTCTTTTCAAAAGGAGTCCATCCTGGATTTTGATAAAGGTTCACCAAGTGCCATTGGTTCATCCCAACCACCTTCAGTTACTCCAGCAAGTAGTCCTGTAGGTAGGTAATACTGTAAGTGTAAACCATATGTAAGATTTTGCAAACACTAACAGTTTGCTTGGGCTGTGGATAAGTATGCTTGGTGAAGACAGCTTGTCTAATTATAAAGACTATGAGTATCTGATTTAAAAAAAAAAAAAGCAGCAGCTTGAGCCACTTACTTGCTTATTTGTTGCTGGAGGTGGCTTAAGTTGGTCCATCTGCCTGGAAATTTGATGTTTGTATAACCACTGACTGGCGTGTGCATCTGAATCCAGCTGCAGGATTGACATGCTTTATCTTTGTAACAAACTTGTCTAGCTGTAGTATATATAGATGCAAGCCATGAATGAGCTCAGAATAGAGTGGTTATCTAGTTACACTTAGAAAATTAGAACTTTCTACAATGGGCCATGTTAAGAAACTGTCTGGGTGGCTCTTGGGCTATTAAACACAATTAACCAGTCTATTAAATATTTATTTTTTTTAAATCTGGAGGTAAGTATCTCCAGTGTGGTAGAAATATTTTATCATTGAATACCTGTCTTCTTTTACAAAAAAGAAACTGAAGTTTTCGGTTGGGTGTAGTTTACTGATGTGAAGTCTAAATATTTGCAGTGGACACACTAAAAATAGTATGCATCTTCATATACCAAATGTTTTCGAAAAGTAGAACTGCACACTGAAACTATATGTAGTGTTTGAATTCAAATAAAATGTTCCTTAAGACATTATTTTTTTTTTTTTACAGCTTCAAAAGAACAGAAACTGCCAAGTCAGAGTGATTTTCTTCAACAGCCCCTTCAAGTAAGTTGAAATGAGGACTGCCCTGAAGAGGCAGAGCTGTAACTAAGGAGCAGTATGGAGATTATTCACTAGAACAGACTTAGTACTTTGTTTTTTCTTGTTTGTAACAAACTTCATGTAATTTAATAGCTTGCAAGTCTAAGAACATTCAAATGCTGCTTAAAACTGGCTGCTATCCTGCTTGAAAAACAGGAAAAATGTTTGAAATTTCTCAAAGTAAAACAGTATATTGAAGACATGATGAAATAGTTTGAATATTTAACCCACAGATTCAAGTTGTATCTAATAGTTGTGTGCAGGAGAACATGCTGCTTCTTTCCTAGATAGTGCATGTCTTCATCTTTGAGATCCTCACTTATGCCAAAGATAGCATCTCAGGCTTTGGCAGCTATGGTTAAGTGAACCTTAAGTTCACTTAATGTGCTTGCACACCTTGCTGCTTTGGCTTTTAAATAGGTTTCCTAGCCACTAACAATAATACTGAAGAAACTTAGATAAGAAACTGGTCAAAGTGCTTCAGCTCCTGCCTCCTTCTAAGGTTTATTTGGAAGTGACCAGAATGTGAGTTTCAGTGAAACCAACATGTTTAAGATAATCTTTCAAAACCTGATCTCAGTTTTTGTTTCTTGCAAGGCTGCTGCTTCATCCATGACATTACATGGCTCAAATACTTCCCTAGCATCTGCTGATCAGACTCTTTCTGGCCCTGATACTGAAGACTTGGTGACACCAAAGGTAAAGAAAGCACCCTCGGGTTCACTGGCATGTAAAGATCTATGGGATAGCCAGCAGTAACAAAGCTGTGGTGGGGCCTCTCCTGAGTAACTGTACTTGAACAACACACAGGGACAGAATGCAAGTAACAGCAATAGTACAGCCTGCATTCTGGAATACTTCAGAAGATGGTGGGGAAAGTCTGCCTAGCTCTGCATAAATGCAAAGTGAACAGTCTGCCCCTTGAAATGGAAGGGTGTGGGATGAAAAATGCAGGCTAGGAAATATGGTGCCTATTCTTGTGGGAACATATGAAGCAGCAAAATATCTGCTTTGGTTACAGTATAAAATACTCTCATGACAACACAGAGGATGCATAAATTGGGATGGATTTGTCATGAAATAGACTTCTGTGTAAGCTAAAGGATGAAATGTGTTCTCAGAAGCACTACCTGGAGAAATACTGGGAATCTGACTTTGATGTTCAGCCAAGACCTCAATTGGCTTTCTTAACTGTATTTATGTGCAGTTAAATATTCAACTAGCATTCCAATATTGTTTAGAGCTGAAAAGTGTTTCAATTTATGCAGACGACTGTCTTAAAGATCTCTTGCAAAGTTTTGCTGTGTTCAGAAACACAGCTGGCTCTTTCCTGTTGGACTCTTATACAGTGTATGTAGATTATAATAGGGAAATGTACATGCTTTTTAAAATGTTTCTTTTGCTGATGTACATGTTATCAGTATACTGTGCATGTAGCATTTACTCTATTCCTTCTTGTACTATGTAGTTGAATATAAGAGTCTTGACAGGGATATTAAAAGTCTTTCTGCCTCTTGAATCAGTAGTTTTGGCCTGATTCTTGATGCCTTTTTTCATTTCTACAGTGTCATAGGAATTCTTGTGCTGACAAAGATTAAATAAAATTAGTGTTCAGTATGCATCCAGAAGACTTGTGCTGCACTGTAATGTAGAACATATGATTTAGCAGAACGTTCTTGAGTTTTGGTGCAAACTTACTGTTTGGAATTAGTTGCCTGTGCTCAGCATATCTCTAGTCCCTTAGGCTTGTAGTGTGGTGTCTTTCTTTTCCAGTCCTGCTTCTCTTGGAAAGCAGTAGTTAAGCTTTGTTTGGTCCCAGCACAACTGGGGAATATACTCTGTGACAGGGCACTCTCCTGGCATGCACGTGCAGTTCTGTTGGCACCTGTGATGGTAAACGTGGTGAGAATGGGACTGGCAGCCTTTAGCTCTAGGCTGTGTATCTAAGTATGAGTAACTCTTAAACTTAGTGTTACAAGTGTGAGCCAACTATAGAACATGCAGGTTTTGCAATAGCAAACCAAAGTTTGGCTCTGAAGCCTTGTTTGACGGAGTTTATCAGAAGTTTAACATCAGACATGTCTTCCCATTTAATTCAGGTGTGTCACAGACTTTATTGTAAATAACTGCTTGAAGCAACCTACAGTTCTTAAAATTATCTGACTTCACAGGGCTTGTTGTACATCCTCTTGTGTAAGAAGGATAATATAAGTCTGAACCTCTAAAGCTACTTACTTTAAGCTTTTGGTAAAGATGCCTATTTAGTACGATTACTTTGGACCTAATGTTTGTCATGGTCTTTCAAAACCTATTTGTATTATTATGCACTGGTATTTCATAGAACTTTGTGCTTTCTGCAATACTTCTTGTAATAGCAGGTCCATGTATGGCTTCTTCTAGGCATCAGCATCGCTTTCTCAAGAGACTGAGAAATATGCTTCCCAGCCACTGTATCAGACAACTTCACATATTTCTGAGCCACTGATATCTAAAAAGATTGAAATTGCCCAGGTGAGCTCTCACAAATACAGGTAAGGTACATATATGCCTTACATTCCTTTTGACTTCTGATTCATATAAATATTGGTATTTAAAATTAATACTTCCTTTTGCCATCTGCCCAGATGAGACTTAATACTGGTTAATACTTGTCTGCACAACTCAGCATTGTTTCTAATCTGAAACATAATTAAGTTGGGAGGGGAAAAAAATCAACCCCCCTAAACTTCCTGAGTTCCTTTAGAAAAGAGAAGTCACTTTTAATATCAGCCAGAGAATAATCTTCCAATAAACGGAACATAAGGCATTCTGTGTTTCCTTAGTGGTGGGGGAAAAATACCTAAAGTCTCTTGATTGCAAAATTATTACAATGAGTGGTATGTATAGTAGCTCATAGGCACATTTCACTTAATCAGCAGAGACTGCAATAGAAGTACTGTTTGCTGAGAATGCACAGCAAGATTTGAAATTGTAAGCAAAAGCTCTTTTGTAGCTCTACTATGTCCAAATGTCATCCTGTAGAAACTGCTGACTTCTATCAGTCTAGGCTTTAGAACAAATTAACTGCTTCTGTTACTGCCTGACAACTATCAAGTGACCTTTCATTACATTTGTTCTTCCCTCAGGCAACTGTTCCCCTCTCAAGCGAACCGCAGTCACCATTGCCTACTTCAAGCACCTCTATGTCCCCAGTACCACCAGCGCAAAGCTTTCAGTCTCCTCCAGCAACTAGCAGTTCTGTCACAATAACAGCAGCTCCCTTCCAGGCTATGCAGACTGTAAGTATGCAAACTGAGGCTACAGAAGAATAATTGACAATAATGCTAATAACTTAGTCCTAATAATGAGGGACTGGCTCCCCTTGATGTAGTACAGAACTTGATAGATCACTTTGTTTTATTGTTAAAAATCTGTATTAGACATCTGCTTCTCCAGTGCCTTTAGAACTTAGAGATCATCTAAGAATAGAGAACCTGTGTGGTTTTTTTCTCTGTAGTCCAAAAAAATCTAATGTTGGGTTACTTTAATAGTCTTAAAAAACTAAGAGGGAGAAGTCAGACCTTTAATCAACAGATTTATAGCTGTGCCCAAAGTTAAAGTTGACTATACTTAAACTGTTCTTGTGCATAAATTTCAAATAATAAAGGCTGCAGAGGAGAGGGGGAATCCTGAAGCATATAGCTGTCAGGACTAAAAGCTTTCTGAAGACTGAACCTGTCTTGCTGCTTTTTAGACCATTTGCTTTAGTGGGATAAAACTCAGTCAATGCAATCCACTGGAATAATGAAAAATGTCCTTGATAAAGATTGGTGTAGCTCATTATCCTAGCATGTGAACAAGTAGTCAGTATAGATGTCTAGGGAACAGTCAACACAGACTGAGTAGTGTTTCTTGCAAGTAGATAGTATTTCTTCAGATTATACATCATTACTAATGTTTTCTAACATTACTACTGTCTAGTAATCTGCAGTAAAGCTTAGAGGGACTTGGAGGAAGGGTGCCCATTTAGTTGCTAATGTTCCCTTCCCTGTAATTGGGCTTATCTACTCCTTTGCCTTCTTCAGAAGATGCTAGAAACCTTAATGTTCTTGCTCAAAAGCAAGTTTAGAGGTCATTTAAGATTCTCTAAAGGCATTCTCAATTCTAACAAATGTATTGGTGCAGTTCCAGAACTTGCAGGACAATCTACATCTTGCAGTATTGAGAGAGGTGGTAGGATTTGGTGGAAGAAGGTAGCTAATAGCCTTTCAGAGCACAGGAAGTAATGACTAAAACATCTAGGATATTCTGGTGTGGACTGTAGTGAATCACTACTGTGACTTTCTCATTGGTTTTCTGTACTAGTAGAAGAGGTTCAAGTAGAACCTGCCTCAGAAGTATGGAATTTTGATATACACTATAAGTAAGACAGGGAGGTGTTAGTTTTGTTTTTTTTTTCTAAGCCAGATCTATTTAAATTATGCTAAGTGGCTGGGTGTTGCCTTTTTATGGAAGTGGGGAAATAACAGCATGCTATGATTAAGGAACCCATAGTCTTTCTGGGGATCCAGTCTGTAAGAAAAGCAATTGGTCATGATGTAAGTGTGGAGCCTTGGTCTTGGTGACTGTGCTAGGAGTGCTTTTGGCCAAAATAGTATAACTGGAAATTCACTTGAATTAATGCTGTGGCATTTTCAGAGATGTTAAACATTAAAGATATCTTTTGGAATTTTGGGGTCAAACTGGCAAACATCTGTCACTATGTTGTTAGGATGTTAATTCCTCCTGTAGTGGTGGCAGTCTTTAACTTCATGGTGTGGGGTTTGTGGTTTTGTGGTTTTTTTGTTTCGTGTTTTGTTTTTTTTTTTTTTTTTCCTCTACATTGTTTAGATCTCATTGCTGCCAGGAAATCACAGCCATTGGATTTCAGTAGATAGCCAGGAGCCAGAGTTTCTTGCCAGAGAGGAGAGTACAGAGACATAATGGAAGTCTCTAATTGCATGTCCTCAGATTTCTGAACACCCTGTTGCTGCCATTGTGATTATGGGAACTTAAAGTCTGATCCTACCTGTAGCTGAAGTACTTGGACTAGAATTCCACCTTGTAACCCTTACTGGAAGGAAAAAGTAGACAATTTGCTACAAATAGTCCAAGATACGGCTGTTGACAGCCTGACTGCACAGCATCTTCAAATTGCTTTCTGGTGTATCAGAACCAGAATTTGTTATTTTATAATGGTTCAAGTTGTATACTCAATACCTCAGTATCATGAGGGGGTTCTGGGCTGGCTCCCTGTTAGAGGAAGCACTTGGCTTCTTGACCCTATAAAAAGTGTTCATTTCCCATTTAACTATAGAGGCTTCTGCAAATGACAAGAACTGTGAAGCTGTTCCTTGCATCTAGCTGTAGTTTGTATTGCCTGGTCTGACTTCAGTTTATAATCTTGGAAAATGTTTAGATATCTCTAGACTCAGTACTGCTGACAGCTCTTCATATGAAATTTAGAACCTTCTACTCAAAATAGACTTTTCCTATTTGATCTTGATACTAGTTGTCACTTGACAGCATTAGTTCTGGTAGTCTGGTTTATTGGCTATAAAACAATAGTCACCGGAGTGACTGAACTCTGGTTGATTAGATCTAACAGTAATATATGTGTACCACCCTCCTGCGCAGGCTGTAACATAATTGTATTATAAGACTGGGTTATTTAGGCTACATGTTTACGCTGAGGGAACTTAAAACAAGAATATGGAAGTTGAGGTTTGATTTTTTTTTTCATAGAGGTGAAGGCTGTCTAATATGGTACTTATCTGAGTGGATAGTAGAGTTGCACCAGGTTTCAAGATGGGTATAAAGACCTCAGTTCTTCTCAAACATGAATATATCATCTGAGCATAGGCTGTCCTAGCTTCAGGTCAAAAGCTGTAGGACAAGTACTCAATGAATCAATGCAAGAGTCAACTTCCCATAGAAGCAAAATAACTTACTGTATGGTAGCTGTTCTTCTGATCAAACATGGTAGCTATGATCAGTCAAGCTCCATTTCTTGGGTAGCAGCTATGTAAATATTAAGTTCTAGATGCTTACCGAGAAGGAAAAATCTAGGTTGAAATACAATGTTCTTGATCCTTTCTAAGAAGCAGTTGACGTTCTAAAAACTGGTCTTGGCAGATGGATTTAAACCACAGCATAGCAGGGTGGTGGCATCAGGCAAAGACTTTATCTAGTAGCGTTAAGTGCTTGTCTTGAAATATGTTGTAGGTATTTAAAGTGAATGCACCACTGCCTCCACGTAAAGACCAGGAGATTAAAGAGGATTCTTCATATTCAGCAGGATATAACCAGAGTTTCTCTACAGCAAGTACACAAACTCCTCCTCAATGCCAGTTGCAGTCTTCTCATGTTTCAGAACAAACTTCTCTTTCACAAGAATCTCTGTCTTCAGGTGAGAACTGAACTTGTTTCTGTTTTTCAAGCAGTCTTTAAAGTTCTTCAGGTTATAACAGTATTTTAATTCATTAATGTGAGTATATTAAGGTTCTTCAAAGTGAAATTCTGAACTGCTTATGTAGCACCTGTTAACATTATGGTTATATCAACTCTAGCTAATGGTATGTAAACTTGATTTCAAAGCTGCTAGCAGGATGATGGGCTGCTTCAAACTAGTTTCTATACTAGTTGTATGGACAGTGACATCTAAAGGCCTGATAAAAATAATTTCTCACCTATGAAGCTCAAGTATGCAGTGATACTTGTGAGAGTCAAACCAGTGTTTGCTCAAAATTGAAGCAGTGATGAAATACTGCATTTGGAACCATTTATTTTTGTCTCTGGTAGTAGATACTAGTGTTGTCTATAGTGCTGGGAGTTTCAGGATGCTAAATAAGAAACTCTGTTTAAGCTTTCAGTGCTGAAGTGAATTACTCAAAGTGATAAGTATTTTATGCCACTGTACAAGACTAAAATGTGTTATCTGAGAGCTGTTTAGGATTTAGAATATTCTCGTTTTAAGAATGCTGGTATTTTTCCTTTGAACTTACAGTTTACAATACAATTACTGTAAGACACATGGCTGATCTTGACTGTACTAGTACTTGCCAAAATCTTCATAGAAATTACACCTTGTTATATTAGACAACCATTCTAGATGTTACTGACAGGTCATATCTGTCTCACCTATTTAATATTCCAGCTGTATCTTGTGATGTTGAAGTTCTAACTTTCTGTGGCAGAGATCCATGTTGTTCCTAATTAGGCCCCAAATTTGTCACTTGTTTGTTACCTAGGAAGGCTTGTTTCCTAACTAGGTGGCTTGTCACAAGTTCTTGTAATTCAGTGAGATATTGAGAATCAGCTGAGCTGCAGCGAACTGTTCATGTGCTTTTGGCCTAAAGCAGGTGCAAGCTCACAATGGCCTACTCTGCAGCAAAATGTAATCGTCCTTCTGTTTATATAGCTCTGACTTCTTACCAATGCTGATTTTATTAGCTGCTTGAGTGAGCACCTGACCTGAAGATTACTAAGCTTCTGATAAGTGGGATCATGAGCTGCCTTGTTCAACACAAAACTAACCTGCTTGACATTCAGCTACTGCACCAGGTGAATCTATATAGCTGACACTATGAAACTGAAATGAGACTAGCCCCTAAATTTGCTTGAAACAGGTTCCAGGGTGAAAGGAAGCTGGCAGCTAGGAAACAGGATTTATAAGACTAATCAAGTGACTCAAGGTCACTTAAAATTACTGTCTTTCTGCCAGAGGACTCTTCTTAGAAATTATAGTAGAAGCAGATTGCTACTGTATGAAGTCAGTGAGACACATGAAGAATGAATACAAATAAGAATATAAGTATAGCAGTGAGGAAAGCATGTTTAGCTTGAATGCTCATTCTCACTGAGACTACAGGTTATCAGCCTTTTATACATGTTATTTTTTTGATGGAACATCATGATTTTTAATTGATCTTGTGCAGTGGCTCTGCCCAGACTTGAGAAAGGGGTTTGGACTGTCACTCTGGATCAGTTTCAAGCTTTTTTGATTGATATAAAAGTATGGTTTATATCCATGTGTGGAAATGTATTCATGGTTGCAAGGTCTGTATGTAAAGCTGACCACTCAGCCACCCTGTGAGTGAAAAGCATTCTTGAATACCTGTTGCTTGGGGCAAACCTGCCTAATGACATGTGGTAGGAATGCCTGCTGAAGAGACCAAACCCAAATATATAGCTTTCCAGTTGTCTTATTGCTATCCAGGCAAGACAGAGTTTGTTTCATTTCAAAGGATTTTAACACTGAGGTAATCTGGTTTATTACACAGACCACTGAGGTCTTGCTTGTAGAATAGTGTTGGTTCTAAATGAATACTCTTAATCAGGTGTTACTTTATTTTATTCTAGCTTAGTTATATTCTTCACACTGTTAGCAAGCTTGCTGTCACCTACACAACTGGATCCTGTTGAATGCATTAGAGGCTTCCACTGAGCTTGAGCTGTCTACAATATACTTTAACAAGCATCAAGCTCTACAGAACAAAGGGGAGGATCCCCATCCTATTTGAAGTAGTGAAGTGGCACAAGAACAGGGTATTCAGAGCAGCCTAATCAGTCTCTGAACTTCTTCCCTTCTAGGTGTGGTAACTTACAGTTACAAAAGTTTTGAATTAATCTATACCTTCTCTTTTTAAGGAGTGAATTATCAACCTGATGGAGCAGTTCCTGTTAGCAATGGTAGCCTTGCCTTTTATCCAGCACAGACTAATGTTATTCCCAGACCCTCTCAGCCTTACCTTAACAGTCGTGGGTCTGTCAGAGGATCTGCTAGAGGTGGAAGGTCACTTGCTAATTCATATCGTTCCCCTGGTGGGTACAAAGGTATGTCTGTATTTACTGCCACCTTAAAAAAACAAACTGAAAAACCTGCTAATAAAGTAACACTAGAACATGATTTAACATGGTATTAATTTTAGGTTCTATATGTGAAACTTCTTAAAACAAGACTTCAAGAGCAATGTGAAGAGAATGGGGTCTTCTGTTGTGGAATTTAAGCAAGTTCATTCTGATTTTTTTTTGTAGTCCCTGTACTTTAGGTGTCAGGTGAACTGACAGAGCAATTTCATAGCCTTTTTAATTATAAAAGTAGAAAATTTCTCTAGTGGGTTATTAGATTACTTAATTACATTGACTTTTCTGCTTGCTATTTCATTTACCATTCTGAACTTTTAACCCCTTTATTCTTTCTCTTGGCATCTGTCTTGCTAACATTCTGGGCAGGTGTTTTTCTCATCAGATGTCACTTGTAGTATTTGCTCAAAACAAGATACGCTTTGCTTAGTGTTGTTGCCTTTAATATTACCAGGAGAAACTGGGATGGGGAGATGCTCCCAATAGTGGGGAGCCTTTCTGGATTAATAACAAACTGAAGAGTTTTAAGAGGAGGATTGTTTGGTCTGTATAAATCAATTACTATTTTGTTGCTACCTCAAGTACTACAGAAAGTTTCAGCTGACTTTAAGTAGATACTAACTTAAGCTGTGGCCTGTTCCCCTTTGAAATGGAAGGGTCCTTAGTCTGTTTCAGTTATTGGGTTGAGCCTGCTCAATACCTTGTAGGAATGTGTACCAGACAGTGAGTTGTGTGGTTCTAACCTAACAGCTAACTTAACAGTTAAGGGTTTGGTAGTGCCTGGTACTAAATTGCTTGCAGCTCCTCTTTGGTATTTAGTCTAATAGCTAAAGGGGCTAAATATTATAGTAGCACCTAAGTGTACAACAGTAATAGCAAAAATTAAAAAGTACTAATTCTATGTTAAATTCTGTCTCTGGATCTAGCAAGTTATTCAGATGTTCCTTGAAGTCCCATTAGTATCAAACAGGCAGTTTTAAAATTCTGATGCTAATACTTTCAAACATGTAATTTTGATACATTTACAGTGGGTAGTTCTGAGTAGCTCATCAAGTGCATTCTTTATAGTAGTGAGACTCTGCTACAAATTCTGAAATAAGGAATAGATGTGTAATTGCATAACTTAACAGACATAGTTGCCAAAAGGAGCTCTAGTTGTATTCTGGACTTGTGCTGTAAAACAATGAATGACACTGATTATTCAATCAACCTTATTTGAACAGGTTTTGATGCTTACAGAGGCTCACCTTCAATAACTAATGGCAGCTATGGCCAGCTGCAGTTCCCTGGTAGAGATTATACTGGAATGTCTTATACTCAAAGGGTGAGTATTGACTTTGTTTAAAGTAGCCTTTTGAGCACTGTATGGGAGGTAAGTCTAATACTGTAGCTTTTCATTATTGTAACAGGTGAACTATTCCTTACAAATCATAGGTTACTTCTGTTTCCTAGACAAAACCCTTTTTTTGGAATAGTAGACAGCAGCTGAAATAGGAAGTTGGTTCAGACAGGTAACATCTCTGTACGACAGGTGGATTTTAGTCTGAAGGGAATCTCCAAAATGCAAACAGATGGCAAATAGGATGTGGTATAATGAGTCTGTTTTACTGTGAAGTTTAAAGTTGGTAATCAGTGCCTCTGTAGTATAAAAGAATGAACTCTTAAAGGGACTGACTGAGAATGTGGTCAGGCAAAAAAAAAAAAAACAAACAACAAACAAAACAACATGTAAAAAAGCAAAGGCTTCTGGTAGGAGGAGGGTCTTCAGCTTTGAAATTAAGTGTATTCTCCTGTACAGATTCAGACTTCTAGCAGACCTGAGAGTTAAGATATTGCTCAGTGAACTGAACTGAGTGTATACTTCAGAAGCGAACTTGTTAGAACTGGCATTGAAATAGCACTCTTTTACAAGGTTTATAAAATTAATTTTTCCATAAATAAGGCTGTTTATCTGCATGTTAATTCTGAACTCGCTAATTGTTTATGCTAGACCTTGAATTAATTGTGCAAATGAAAAAATACTGTATTTGTTAGCCACACTTGTTTTCAGATTTCCTTATAGTCATTTTAGTAATACTTCTGTTCTCTTTTAGGACGTTAATTACCAGCAGTGCTATAAACGAGGTGGGATAACCAGTGGTCCTCGAGCAAATTCAAGAGGTAAGGCTGCCCTAAGTTTCCCAGTCATACTTATGTGCATGTGCACAGCAGATGCTGAAATAGTGTTATTGTGAATAGTGAGGAAAACAATGTACTATCATTGTTCAAACAGATCAAGCTTGCTATAAATTAACTAAGCTAGATGGAAGCTTAAGTACTGTTCTTAGTTTTGCATAGCAGCAGATTTAATTTCACTATTCTCAGTTTATCTTCCCATGTTGCAATTCTGACACAATGGTACCTTATTAAGCTTCCTTCACAAATAAACTGACTAGGAAAACACACACAGGGTGGTTCTGATGTTGCGTTTGGCATCTTAATTGCATGATTCTGGGTAAGCTATCATATCTTAAAAAATTTGTAAGAACTTATTCTATTAAAATAGTTTGTTTGGAAATGCAGCTTTAATTCCATGCTGTGGTACAAAAACTAAAATACACAAGACTAGCTGTTTCAATCCAAGCATGAACAGCATGTGTTTTGAAAAGTTGTGAACAAGATTTTTTTTTTAATCCTACTGTATGTGCTGGAAAAAGCTGGACTCATAGTGCTATAGGTGAAAAGTTACATGAATAGAAATGATGGATCACTACAAAAAATAAAGGGAAATTATGGCATATGGAAATTTTTTATATAAAGCAGGTCTTCCCTCAGTCTGAGGGAGGACTAGACACACTTCAGAAGATGAGAATTAGAAGAAATTGTGGTGAGTCAACTGTTGAGAAAAGTGCTTGTTAGCATTAAGATATCATAGCAGTGTTACTTCATTTAATTGGTTATCTTAAGGTGTTGCTTTCCAGTAGAAATGACAATGGCTTGCAGCTTGAGGGTGGCTGCTTTAAATTTCTCATATCTATTAATGTTCTCATTCTAGACTCCTTGTATATTTGGAAAGATAAATAGCTTCATTTGGGGAAGTAGGGTGTGGAGAATGCTTAAAAGCAATTCTGGTTCTTCAGACTTAAAATATTTTAGCACTGTAAGTTGATATGACCTAAGGAAAGAACTCCAGAAGAACAGTATTGAAAGAACTTGAAATGAAATTTCAGGTCTTGAAGATGACTAAATAACTAGTTAGTTCTTGATAATTTTTGCCCTTTTTTTGGCTTTTTTTAGAAATTACATTTTTATTTCTGCTCAAAAGTTAGCATATGTTTTTTAATGATAATGTATATGGCAATACTAAAGCTAAAACTAATGCAAGCTACTGCTTTCTTCTACTTAAAAGCAGGAGTAGTTAAATTATGGTGCATCTTGCTGAACGCAAGTGTGATGAATGTAAACCAGCTTTGAAGTGCTGTTCTCACTAGGATACTTTAACTTCCTGTAGCTAAAAGTCAAATCTGTTGCAAAGCCCATACAGTTGCTGCTTAAGATGATGCCCACAGGTTTAAGGGTATCATTCTGTTATAATACTTATTTATCATTGCTAATGATCTTTAACAGCAGGGTGGAGTGATTCCTCTCAGGTGAGCAGTCCAGAACGAGACAATGAAACCTTCAACAGTGGGGACTCTGGACAGGGAGACTCCCGCAGCATCACCCCTGTTGATATGCCAGTGACGAGTCAAGCTGCTGCCATACTACCAGTGCATGTCTACCCCCTCCCACAGCAGATGAGAGTTGCCTTCTCTGCTGCCAGAACATCCAACCTGGCTCCTGGAACTCTAGACCAGCCAATTGTGTTTGATCTGTTGCTCAACAATCTTGGAGAAACTTTTGATATCCAGCTTGGTAGGTTCAACTGTCCAGTGAATGGTACATATGTCTTCATCTTCCACATGCTGAAACTGGCTGTAAATGTTCCCCTGTATGTGAATCTCATGAAGAATGAGGAGGTCCTGGTGTCAGCATATGCAAATGATGGGGCTCCTGATCATGAAACAGCCAGTAACCATGCGGTCCTGCAGCTGTTCCAGGGAGATCAGATCTGGTTGCGTCTGCATCGGGGAGCCATCTATGGAAGCAGCTGGAAATACTCCACCTTTTCGGGATACCTCCTTTATCAGGACTAAAAAATCCAGTGCAATGTTTACAAAAGAGCTGCTCCAAACACCTTGGTGGAGGGGGGTGGGACTAGCTTTGCACTTACTACTGACTTTATAGAAGATATGTGGTTCCTTTATTGGGGGAAATGATGGTCCTGTTGTGCAAGGTGAAATCATGGAGTTGGGGTACTGAATCAGCACTAATTTGGCACTTTATCAGTTGTGATGTAGCCTTGCTAGTAAAGCTGTGAATGTATATTGTTTGCACTTACCCTAAACTGTATTAATGTCCAGCTTACTACACTATTGATTGCCTCGAGTATGGGCTATTCACAATGCCTTGTTGTGCCTCAATAAAACAAGTTAATATGCATTTTAGTATTAATCTTGCCAGTGGTCTTTATTTTCAAAATATATCAGAGCTTATTCCTGATGGAGGGTGTACATGCATGCTATTATGTAGACTTGTCTTCAGCTTTCAGTGATTCAGGGTAAACTGTAGATTAAATGGGATTACTTGTTTACTTAGTTTTTGCTTGGGATTACTTGTTTACTTAGTTTTTGCTTGATGACATTCTCAAGAGTGTTCGATTGATCAAAAGGTTTAAAGGGTTATATACCTACTTCCTTTTTAACTGAAAGTCAAAATTAAAGTGAAATGCTGTAGACTTTGTTAGGACTACTTATTTTAAATGCACATCCTGTCAAAATCTAGTGTTGCCATGTCAGCTGTCCTTTAGCAGTAAAGTAGCTGAAATTTTTAAACCTCAAAACAGTCACTGAAGGGCTGGCTCACACTGTTACTCAGCTGCAATATATTAAGTTAAAATTGACCATTGTGAAGCACAAACAGGTATGGCTTCACTCCCCCATGAGACTTGGATTGGATTGTAATGCAAGTTCTCTTCCTTTCAGAGAACTAAGGAACTTTATTTGTAGTTGGGACCCGCTGCTTGTGTTTTAAATCAAACCTGAATACAAATGCTAAGAAGCATTTATGGAATTCCTTATAGCTCAGGGGCTGTGTGACCAGCAATCTCTTGTGGCCTGCGAATGGAAAAGCCATCAACGTATGTCCTTGTCTAAGCAGCAGCATGTCACATACTATAAAGCACTTCAGTATTTAAAATGGAAGTATGAGCTAGTAAGAAGACTGTAGGTCACTGGCTCTACTTCTAAAAGCTTCAACAGTTTTAAAAGCTTCAATAGTTTGTTTTAGCAGTAGGAAGTACTTTATCCGAGTGTACTAAGGTACATAGTACAAAAGCCTGACTGGTGTATCTAAGGATGAACTAGAACTCTGCAAAGTAAAGAACTTTACAGCAGAGTAAAAGCAGTCCTGCTTTCTGCTTAAATGAAACTAAAAACTTAAACTGGACCTGGTAAAAAGCTGTTGTTTCCTGGTAACTAGTTTTACAACAAGTCACTGCCAGAAAGATTTTGGTTTTATTCCAGGCTTGCATTTCTTTTTCATATAAATTTTTAGAGGGTGATCTTAATACAAGTCCTGGTTTAATTTCTTTGAGTTCTGAGGTGAAAAATTTAGGATAAAGCTTTAGAGAACCTAGTTTTATCTTTTTTTTTTTACTGCTACAGACAAAAATATCAAGCCCTAGCCATTGAAAACTAAGCCTGTATTGTGTATTTTTAAATGTGCTAATTCTGACTCTAGCCTATAAAGCAGCTTATTTCTAGAACACTCTCAATAATAAAGGCTAAGTGGCAGGAGTTTAACTAGTATTTTTTTTTCTCAAACTGTTAACTCTTCTTGTGTATAAATATGGGAATATGGTAGACAGGCCTAAGTGCAAGGGATAACTTCCAGCTTGCAGTAGCTTTGTGGCTGTGGATGGACTTTGGTTTTCTAGCAGACCTGCAATTCTGGATTTTTAGACAGAGCACTGACCCAGTCACTCTTCTTTCAGGTTGTTTGCGTAGGGACTAATAAATAAGCCCTACTCTGTGTATAGCAGCAGGGTAGCCCTTGTGCCTTAGGCTGCCTTGGTGTGGACTTCTTAATTTAGCATGTGACTTATCTTTCTTGGGTTTATTATATGTACTTGTATGATTGCTTAGTTTTAAGAATAAGTTACTACTATTTCTCAGCATTGCTAACAAGCTTGGCCTTTGGCAGTGTGAGATATGTTTACTGTGAATACATGAAGGACATGTTGCTTCTAAAGTTGCAGTTCAGTCGAGCCTGGACAACTGCTTGGTGGACCCATGTTACACTTTGTTTCAGACTGATCTGGCAGTTGTTTTTCTTCTTGGCAGATCTGTCAAAACTTATGTATCTCTAGCTTGCATATATTTAAGATATCTGAGGTAAGCATCTCAATTTCAGAGCTGGTTATCCACCTGTATAAAATGGATTTTTAAAACCAAGAAGTGATGATGAAACATGAAATCTAATCATTACACTATCCCTTGATAGTAAACTTGACTGTAAATCATATAATGGATGGCTTTGAAAGACTTCATACTTTTGTAAGCTTTATCAGCCTGAACTGGAATCATCTCTACAGCACCAGCTACTTTCAAATGTCTGGTTTTCCCGATTTTGGTTATTAAAACAACCAAGTAACCACTTGGCAATTCTACTCCATACAGTAACTGAACACATCAATTTTATCCTCTAGCATTCTTGTGTAGCTCCCTTAGCTAGAACTATTGGCTTTCACTGTGCTTCTGATTGGAGCTGCAAACCTCTGTTATAAAAATGAATATAAGTACAATTGAACAGGTACTGTCATAAAAATGTTTTCAGACAATATGTGACTCAAAAGGCTAGTACTGAACCTTCCATGTCAAGGCTACATTTAAAAAAAAAATACTGCAAAAGACCAAGCAAAACACCTGCTTTCCACACTGGCAGCTGGCCAAAATCCACTGGTAGAAAATTTCTAATCTTTCGAATACCTAGAAATATGACTTCACATGATTTCCCATAATGATAAACACTAGGCTATTGATACCTCAATCCTCATTCTTTGTTTTTCTAGATTAAAACTTGTTTTGAAAACTTCTCAGTGCACTATTTGCCAAAACAGTTTTAGTTACCTCAGCACATGCAGACTAAGGACCTAGAACCATATTCCAGTTCTGGATGAATAATTGAACAGGTGAGTTTCACAACTTGAAAATACTTGTGGTAAGACCAGTGTAGGCTTCATGTAAATACTATCTGCCAATACTTTTGGTTCCATAGTTGTTAAATGAAGTTGCTTGAGTTGTTGCACCAAGTAGCATGCATTCACCATATAGAGATGATCATCAGGTCTTATTAATACATACAAGGGGGCAACATAGTTCTGCTAACTTCCTATTGCTGTGTTTTGCTATGCAAATGAGATATCTCCTAAATTCTCTCCAGATCAGTTATCTTATGCAGCCTGCTGAAGATAAATTGTAAGGAACTAACACTAGTTTTGGATTTGGAGTGAGCAAATTTCCATATTTATTTCTCTGATTTCAGTGAAACACTGGAATGACTCTAAAATAGGAGGGTGTATGGGATTTGGCTGTGACAGTCAATTTTTCTCAGAGTAGCTGGTATGGTGCTATGTTTTGGATTCATGACCAAAACACTGTTGATAAAGCAGGGATGTTTCAGTTATTGCTGAGTAGTGCTTACACAGCCTCAAGACATTTTGTTTCTCATGCTGCTCTACCAGCCATTGAGCTCGGGGTGCACAAGAAGTTGAGAGGGGACACAGACAGGACTGCTGACCGCATCAGATCAAAGGGACACCTCAGAACATATTACATCATGCTCAGCAATAAAAGCTGGGGGAAGGAGGAGGAAAGGAGGGGACATTCAGAGTAAGGGCATTTGTCTTTGCAAGTAACCACTGCATGTGATGGAGCCTTGCTGTCCTGGAGATGGCTGAACACCTGCCTGCCCATGGGAAGTGGTGAATGAATACCCTGTTTTGCTTTGTTTGCGTGCACAGGTTTTACTTTACCTGTTAAACTGTCTTTATCTCAACCCACGACTTCTTGCACTTTTGCCCTTCCAATTCCCTTCCCCATCCCACTAGGAGGGGACAGGGGGAGGCAAGTGAGCGAGCAGCTGTGTGGGACTGAGCTGGCTACCTGGGTTAAACCATGCCAGAGTGTTTCTTAAAGTTTTCAAAGTACTAATGCACTTGTGACTTGTGTGTTTTTTTCCAGGTTATGGAAGTGAGAGCAGACACGAATGACCTACCAGAATTGCCATGGCTAACTTCCTGCAGCAAAGGAAACCTCCATCCTGATGGCTGCAGTGGTGCTGCAGAGAAATGCCACTGCTCTGGTGCACCCGTTCAGTTTATGTACCTTTTCCTCCCTGACTGCCGCAAATTATCTGCAGCTGCTTCGACAAAACAGTGGGGAAGATGGCTTTGGAATGTTAACTCTGATCAAAGCCTTGTCTCTGGAAACCTGGCATACATTTATCTGCTGCAGATTGCCCTTGCTAGCTCTTTATCAAATCTATTCAGGTCTTTTGAGAAAATTAAGTTTGAGAGTCTTGTGGAGGATATGAAAAGTCTGTTGTTTAACTGGAGATGTACCAGATAAACCAGATAAAAATGAACTTATGCACTTGTTCACAAGTCTCTGATCAGCTTAGTTTTATGTCTTGTCTCCCAACTATAAACAATTCTATTAAGCATGAAAAAGCTTATAAAAGTGTATCTGCTGATCGAACATTTCCAGGTGGTGGTGTACTTGAAAAAAAAAACAACCAAACATTGGAAAGTACTAATTTGACTGGAAAGTACTAGCTCACACAGCTTTTGGACTGTTTGGGTCTTGGATGAGTGAGGCTGTGGTGGATAGGGAATGAAGGCTTTATGCTAAGTACAGATCCAATCACTTTGTCCTTAGTTCACTACAATGAAGTACACCCCATATTGAAAACAGTGCATACTTTTAGCTTGTAGCACATCACACAAAGGATTGTTGTCATCTTTGTCATACTTTTCCATGGGTACCTCTTATTAACTACAGCTGATAACCAGAGGCTATTGTACAGGAGCTTGGATGGCAGGTTAACATAGCAGTTGTTCTATGCCAGCAGAAAGTGTGTTACACACAGCATTCAGCTAAAACACTACCTGCATTTCAAAACAACCAAAAGTCAAAGGACTAATTCTAAGGAACCTGCAATATGTAAGGTTTTTCTCATTTTGCGCCAGCTCCCAAAGTTCTTGAACTTAATCAAGTTATCTTGATAGCAACTCTGCCAGGAACTTCGTCTGATTTTTCTGGAGGTCAAACTTAATGTGGCTTTAAAAATCCTTGGCTTCAGCAAGTGAGTTTCAAAATATGATTCCCTGTTCTAGATGCTTCATAAAACTGTTGTTATAGTACACCTGGAGAGTTTTGGAGCTTTAAGAAAAAAATCTTTGCTCTCCCTTATCTCCGCACCTTCCTTTTATTCTCACCTATTCTTTTCCTGTACTTGCATGCTCGTGTCACTTGAGTTTCATTTAGTTGCTTTTAGCTTCTTTGTATATCACTTGTCCCTGTCACACTGGGTCTTCTCTCACCAGCAGGGTTAGACAGCTGACAAGAAAATCTCAGAATACCTCAGATTCTTCATTTTGCAGTTCCAGATACATTATTTTGAAGTAGAGGAAGCCCAAAATATTAACAGGATCTTTGCTCTAACAAAAAGGCGTATGAGTTCTTGCTTATAGATAGCTACTTCCATTCTAAAGTTTTCGAATTTACAGAAAAATACTTCAACTAATGCCTAAACTTATTTTTAGAATAGCATAGCAAATGGTATCTATGGAGGTTCATGTTTTACAGAAAGAAATATCAAGCAAGCATCAAATCTTGCACATAGGTGGATGCTTGCAACAATACTATTCACAACTAAATAACTCCTAACATACTACAAAGGGAATAACCGTTGTTGAACCGGATGTTACCTGATTCAGAGACTTGCTTGCATTGCCTCATTGATGGCTGTGTGCACAAAAAGTGGGTCTTAAAAGTAAAAGCCTAAGTGTAAAATTTTTTCCACTTTTTGTAGTGAATGTTGTGTGTTAAATGTGCAGTTTTAAATGCAGGTTGTAAGTGCAATAAAATGCTGAAAAATATTTAAGGAAGATGTTAACAGCCTTTAAGCATGTTTTGTTCATTATTGATATGTTTTACCTCACTAGCTCCAGAAGACAAGTCCTTCAACAAATAAATTCAGTAACTTTTAACTTCTCCTACCACAGATGAATACACAGAAATGGAATAAACCAGATCTGCTTTTAAACTGTCCAAAACATGCTAAAGGAAGTAGAGATATAACAGTAAAAATTTGGTTTTAGTATGAAATATGATCCAAGATCTTTAAAATGAGCAGTTTTCATTGAACTAGTCTTATTTATTATCTTGGCCAAAATGGCAAAGAATTACCATCATGAAAAAGATACACTTTTTATGCTCACATTGTTTTTTGTTTTATGTCTATTGTGTTTACTGGACATAGTCTTGTGCGCTTCTAAGAAGAGATGAAAAGGTGAATGAAAGTACCTACAATGTCTTGCTAGATGCTGTAGAGCTGCATTACTGGAGAACAGAAAGACAGCTCTTGAGTGATAATGATCAGGTGTTCCGCACCACTTCAAAAAGTGATGAAAACCACAAGAACGCACACAATCCCCAAATGCTAGGTAGGTCCGATTCATTTTTACAGCTAGATTCTTTTTTAATTATAAGCAACCTTATCAATGGACAATTTTTGTATATGAAATCATCATCGTATTATCTGCTTTAATATTTTCTTTGTAAACAATTTAGGAACTTAAGTTATTTAGTGGCAGTCAAGGTGTTGTGGCAAGCCTTACCATATAGTCCTCTTGGCTACAGAAGGGTATCCGTGCCATAAATGGCGCTTCTGTGCATTCCCCATTGTTAAGAAGAGTATTCTTCAGTAGAGGTCAGGTAATACATAAGCTGAGGGAAGTACTGCTGTTTTCTTAATTGAGGAGTAATAATGAGAAATGATGTTTTATACTGTAATTAAAATGACACGTCCAATTGTGTTCTTAGGGCATCTATATAATGGGATGATCTTGTAATTGCCCTGGTGTTTGACTCTTCCAAAGCACAGCGAATAGTCCTTCTGTTCTTTCCACCAGTTAATAACATGTCCCTGGTTTGTTAATGTTATGTAAAACATCACCTGCAGAAGTAACCAAAGGATTTGGCTCACCAAGATCGTATTAGTTGTGAGGTTTTCCTGACATGCTGTTGGTCTGTGAGCTGCACCTTTGATAGCTACCTCACACCTGCAGGGGTGTTTAAATCTTCCTTGGGTTCAGCTGCATGTTTTCAGGATTTGAGAGGCGAAATAGGACGGAAGTGGAGAATCACAGTGGGGCAAATGCTTGTAGTTAGTCGTGTTTTGATGTTCCTGACAAACCTGAGTGGAAAGCACCTTCCACCCACTTTCACACACAAATACCATTAAGATAAACCACTTTCAGGGTCTGCTAATCTGTATAATAGTGAGGGCAAGTACCAGAAGCATGGTAGGAATTGTGACGTGTCTTCCAACTGCACATTTTAGGAAGCTCCTTGCGGCACATTTCTCTCTCCCCGCGTGTTGTAAGCCCGTCTTGTGCAGGAGCACAATCCTGAGGTACCTGGATAACCGCGTCAATAACCTTCCCCACCGTCGCCGTGACAGCGGTTCGCTATGGGCCCACTCTCCTGTTGGTATCTCCAGGGGTGGAGCAAGGGGCAGCTGCATCAGAGGCGGGAGTGGAAGAGTCGCCGGCCCCACACAGACCGTGATGACAACAGCGCCCCCCGCCGCTCTGTCCCTCAGGGAGCGGGACACGACATGGCCGCCCCCTCACCCCGCCCACCACGGGCCGTCCTCGCTTGTGGCCGTACAACAAGATGGCGGCCACCTCTTGCCGACCTCTGCACGAAGCCGGGAGGAGGCGCTGCGGCCGTAAAGCAGCGCTGCTTTTTCCCAATACCCAGCTGTCGCAAACCGGTGAATGGCTCTGGAGAGGGACCGGGAGGGGGGGTGGGAGACACGAGCCTGTGATTGTGGCGCGGGGGGGGCGGCGGCGCTAGCGGCGGCGGCTCATCTTCCTCCTCCTACCCCCGGGGAAGCGCTGCCCGCCGGCGAGGGAAGGGGAAGATGGATCCCAACAGGATCATCCAGGCTCTGAAGGGCACCATCGACCCCAAGCTGCGTATCGCCGCCGAGAACGAGCTCAATCAGGTGAGGCGGGGGGAGCAACGGGCGGCCCCGGCCGGGACCCGCCGGCCGCCTGCCCTGCCCCGCCCCTGCCCCGCCGCGCCTCATCTCCCCCCGGCCGCCGCGCGGCACGGGGGCACCCGGCCCCGCTGGCAGGGGCGGGAGCGGGGGTCGGAGCTGGGGGGGGGTCGCCCCCTCCTCCGCGCTGAGGCGGCAGCGAAGGGCTGGGGATGGGGGACACAGGGGTCTCCGCGGGGTCTCCGCGGCGCTGGGCTCCCCCTGTGCGGGCTGCAGCGGAAAGAGGGGCCGGGGGCGGTGGCGTCCCCAGCCAGAATGGGGCCTTCCGCGCCGGCTGTCAGCAGGGCCGGGCGGGGGCGGCCTGGCAGCGGGAGGCAGAGCCGCCCTGGTCTGGCTGCCGGGACCCCCGGGGCAGGCTCTGCCGCTGCGGGACTTGCCGGTGCTGGCAGCCTGCGGGTGCGGAGAGCGGCGCCGGGCGCCCCATGTCCGCGCCGCAGGTGCCCTGGCGGGACCGCCGCCCTCACTCAATTGCACCCTTGATTTTGTGACCCTGGGAGCGGGGCGTAGCGAAGCGGAGCGCGGCGGCTCGGTCCTTGGGCTGTCCCGGGCGGTCGCGGTCAGTGTTGGGTGCTGGAAGGCGGGACGCTGAGCGCCACGCTGCCCCGAGCCCGCGGGTGCTCAGGCAGATCACAGAGTGTTAGGGATTGGAAGGGACCTCAAAAGATCATCTAGTCCAATCCCCCTGCCAGAGCAGGAACACCTAGGTGAGGTTACACAGGAATGTGTCCAGGCGGGTTTTGAATGTCTCCAGAGAAGGAGACTCCATAACCTCCCTGGGCAGCCTGTTCCAGTGCTCTGTCACTCTCACTGAGAAGAAGTTTCTTCTCATATTTAAATGGAAGCTCCTGTGTTCCAGTTCCAGATGCACGGTGACAGGGACTCCAGAATATTCCTGGTGTCCCATTCAGCAGCATGCCAAGCAAAACTTCGAGAAAGCCACATTAAGATTTTTGCGGGTAGTATTTATGACGGCATCCTGCACTTAATGTAGTGGCAGTCTGTGCTGAGCCAAAACTGTGACCAAATCTCAGTTTGGACCTTTGAGAGAAGAGAAAGTTCCCTTGCACAACATGAATAAATCTTTAACCTCTATGATTTGATGGAAGATTTGATCAATTCTATTGGAAGACTTGGATTTTTTTTGGGTGTTAACAAAACGATCAATGGGAATTGGCTGTCAGGAATTACTGCTGCTTCAGGATTGCTACTCCGGCTTAATTTTCTATTTAGGCAAATTAAAACTTCTGAATTAGCTGTAGCTAATCCTGGCTTTAGCAGTTGGCAAGTTCCTTTAGTAAATCAGTGGATTAAGTGCTGGACATTGAGAATGCTCTTGTGGATAGTTAGATAAAAATGCAAAACTTTTTTTCTTTATTTGGCCTAGTTACTTTAAAAATTCATCAGTACCTATTTTTATACCTACTGTTAAAGGCTGAGAGGGAAATTATAAATTTTTGTCAGCAGCCTGTTGCACAAGAATCAGAAGTACAATAATAAACTGCCATGTGTTTGCCAGGCTCAGAACAAAGAGGCAGATGTCTGGGTTCCTGGATCTTGCTCCTAAAACTGGCCTTTTAACATCATCAATAAGTACTGTGACACTCAGGAGAAGTTTTGAAAGTGTTTTAAGATTGAGATCTGTAAAATGTTTTAAGTTCAAGTGATGAATAATGCAATTTGCATGAAAGACCCTAGTTTTGACATTGCATGTGCATTTATCAGGCATAGGCTGAGATACGGATTTTTGTTTGAAATAGCTGACACGTTTTCTCTGTTCTAACTGTTATAACGAATGAATCTTGAAATGAAGACATATCTATTATTCTGTAGGCTTTCTGTTACTAAATGAAGCATGGTGTATCTGACTGATATAATGTACTGATGCAGTGTTGGTAGTTTGACGTGACTCTTCGGATGTGTAGAACAAAAGCGCTCCTGAGGAATGTTGCGTAATGTGGGCCTTTGGCACCTTGAAGCCTTTCAGTGCTTTTGAAGCAAGACTTCAAAGTGACTTGTCAGGCTCCTCTGTATGTAATGACAGTGTTGACATGTAACTGTCTTCCTGCAAGTACTGGAGTCCAGGTGCTGTTCTAGCTTTTATCTCGTTCTAGCAAAGGAACCAATCCACCAACCAAACAGAAAACCCTCCAGTAATAAGTACTTGAAGTGGTAATACCACACTTGGCCAAACAGAAGAGGGTCCACCTTTTTTCTCTGCACTAGTGAAAGTGATGCTGTTCCTGATACATGCTAATGGGTATTGAGGTAAATCTTCTCTTGCGTTAGCTTGTCTGCAGTATACATTTGCTTTCAAGTTTGAGTCCAGGTAATCACAGGAGCTTCCCAGAAAGTATAAATCCTACTAGTCCAGCAATATAACACCTCTCTGTAGGCACCTTATTGCTTGTGCTAATACAGAGAGTCCTTTAGAACAGGATCATAATAGTCTCAACTCCATAATTTGCTTACAGTGTAGTGTGTGGAATGGAGTTAAAATGAGTGAAAGCTTATCTAGCTGTAGAAAGTCCCGGCAGGCTTTTGAAAATGCCTCTTTCTCTTCTGTATGTTCCCGCACCTGTGTAAAGACAGAGATAAATCAATGAAGTTGCTGTCTGCCTTCTGGATTATCATCTAACTGCATTCAGAAATGAAATCAAGATTCCTTTTTTTTTTTTTTTTTCCCATTATTATATCTGTTGGAAAGCTGTTTGTGAATTTTCTTCCTCCTGTAGCTAGAAAGAAGTGTTGATTTCCAGCCTAAATAAATTTATGGTCTGTTTATATGCATTTATGCCAGTCTTACTTCTTAACTGGAATTGGTTTCTTGATACCCACTCTCACATCTTTGCCAAAGGCTGATCCCTACAGGACTGTTTTCCTACCCTCAACAGGCTGTATTTCTTTTACTTTATCGTAAAACTGAATTTATGAAATCTAATAATAGGAGAGCACAGCATTCTTCACTTTTCTGTGCCTTTGAATTAATCTTTCTTTTGCAATCTTGTCATTTATGCTTGCAGCACTCCAGAAAGTCTCATGCTCAATGCCACTAGTATGTTATTTGATACATCCTAAAACTACAGTTATCCTCTTTGTGCCTAACGCCTACATATTTCTTATCACTTAATATGCTGAGGTCCTTTTATCCTATAGTTGTTCCTCACTAAGAAACCTGAACCTTTAAGGAGAAATTCCTGTTGTCCTTTGGTGCATGACCCTGTATTATACTTTGCCCTATTACTCTGCTCCATTTTTGTTGGTGCAGTTCTGAAGATAGTTCAGTTCCTTGTAGGATTTTTCTGATCTTTCTCGTCGGATGATGCATGCTACTTCTGAGTCATCGAAAAACTTCACTTTTCTCAGTGATCTGAACACAAATGTAAGTGTGGGATTTGTCTGAAATGTGATTCTTGATAAACTAGAGCAGTAATTTCCTGCCAGGTCAGTAATATCTGTGATGTAGCAGCTGTAATTTCCCTCTTAGCCTGTTGATTTTCTAAGTGCACACATCTTTCCATCCCCCTCTTTTTCTTTCATTTTTTTCTTCAGCTCTGTCATGTCATAATCAGTATGCACTTTAGGATCATATTTATCAACCACACTGTACTTACTGGAACAGTCAATTATCATACCAAGAAAGATACTCAGTTTCTGTGCACCTCTCTTTGGTAACTGTTCTGGGCTGTTACTCTTGTTAGGTCTGTCTCATGGACTTCAGGGACTTTTGATGGTGGTTTATTTTTTTGTTAGTTTGGTTTGGTTTTTTTAATGGCTAAATACTGCTTTCATGTGCCAATTCTTGGAGTCTTGTGGAGTGTACTCTGTGATCATGTGAACATACAAAGCCGTCTCCGATTCCAATTCGGATAGGATTACCATACAATTTTTATGCATTAACCTTCATTGGCCCAACCTGCTCTAACACATTTCTTTGGCCTGTAACAAATGGGAAAATTAGGACACAATCGTAAAAATACAGCTGTTTGTTTAAATATTGAGAAGGAGGTACAGAATTTGGCTTTGACAGGAACTGGGAAGCAGTGCTGGAATAAGAGAAAGAAGCGTAAGGAGATTGCCCAAATGCAGAAGAGTCCAGAATAAAGTTGGGCTTCCTTCCATATCATCCATATCTTTGTTGAGTTGGCTCCCATAGTAGGCAGGGATGTTAAAGCCACTCTGAGCGTGACAATGAACACTACATGTTACTTAGAGGAAGGAATCTCAGGTATTTGTGATGAGGAGGTTGACATGCATGATTAGAAGTGCTGTGAAAGCTGAGTTTGAGACTGAACAAGTTTGGCAGCAGAACCCACAGCGGAAAGAAGCTCAGGTAGGTTCTTATGTTTATTTTCACTTTGTGCAAAAATACTGTGCATTTCCCCCTCCTTAAATGGTGGTTTGCACATATGCAGTGAAAGAAGAAGGTGTCTTGTGAAGTCCTAGTTCATTATAACAATCTATCTGTGACTGCCAGCATAAAAACCAAGAGAGAAAATACTATTAACAATTGTAAAAGTATTCCCCAGTGTGACAATAAGTAACACATATTCAGTGTGCAGCAAACAGAAAATAAAACTTAGTCAACCAGATAGTTGAACATTCAAATCAAATGCATGAAAGCCTTAAAATAATCTTTGTAAACAATTAATTGCATACATATTCAAGGTACATTTTTCTTTCTGTGTGTTTATCTTTGCAAACAAAGATGCGGTGCCTTGATTTTTCCAGCAGTTTTTATGTACCATGCTTGAATTCAGAGGCAGGGAGAAATAGATGTTGTTTATTACTGGTGGAGAAGGATGGGCTTGGCTTTGCTTGCAGAACCTGAGGGTGTCCAGTTTTCCACGTCCCTTGTCCTGTTGTTCTGCAGAGGAAGAAGCATCTTCCCATGCCGTTCTGTGCTCAGCTGCTGTGGTTGCTCTCATTGGAGTGGGAAGGTCACTGACAAATGCGATTATAGAGCAGTTGCTTGCTGTGGGCTTTAAATGTGACAGCAAGCAAGACACAATAATTATACTTATCTGAAATAAAGTTTAGTAGTATGTAGTGGATGATAACCAGGGAGCCAAATCTGAATGTTAGATGTGAAAATTGTTTTCTACAGTAGGATTAATTTGGGGAAGCTTTTATGTGTGTTTCCTGCTCACTTCTCCTACTATTCTAGTCCTTTACATATGACAGTGTTCATCGTATTTTCTTGGTGTCATCTGTTCTAATGCTTAATCAAATGGAAGAGGCAAAAAAATGATGCGTTCTCTGATGTTTTGAAGAATGGAGCTGACATGAGGACGATTGCATGTTAGGCCAAAAGTGAAAGGACAGAATGCAGAAAGCTGTACAGCTGCATTGCACAGATCCTGAGACAGGGGACACATGTGAAACAAGATGTGTGGGGACACAGGCATCTCCTTGGTCATTGCTGTAAATTTACTCAGTTGAATCTTACTAGTACTGTATGCCTCTTCTAGCTCAGCTGCTAGCCTTGCACAATGCTGTACCCCATCCTATTAATCCCAGTGGAAATTAAATTAGATTATTATTTTTTTAATCATAAGTGATATCTGTGATTCGTGCAAGAGTAGTCAGTACACATTTTACACAGCTTTAAAGTAATCATTGTTCCTTATAAGTACTCAGGGAAAGTTCATCTTTCAAAAACTTGTACTTTCTCCTTTAAAGTAAACATATGCCCCTGTCGAGCAGCACCTTTATAGAAAGTTTTACCAAATCACAACAACGAGAGTTCAAGGGAGTGTGATTATTCACAAAGTGCAGGAAACAGCCTGCTGTGTTACGGGAGTTGCACTGCAGGTCTTTTTCAGCCATCTGGTGCCTCCCTGCGGCTTCTGGGCACGGCTCTTCAAAACCAGCAGCTTTCCATTCCTTCCGTGGGACTGACAAGATTCCGGCACTCCTGTTCTAAAAGTTCAGGTGCAGCTCTAACAATAGAAATAACTGTCGTGCTGAATTTATTGAGCTCTGACATCTTTTCCTTGTCTCTTTCTATTTACACAGTGCACACCTGACAATTGCTCTGCACCTGCTACATGATACGTACAGCTTTACTTGCTGGTGTCCAGGAGCCTGTTGTATGGTTTCCCAAGCAAAGCAGGGAAGAATACATCCCAAGATCACAATTAGTGTGACAACTAAACCAGCAAGAATGTGCTGGTATAGGAAAAATGTTGCTGCATGCAGCTTTTTAAAAAGTCCTCTGTTCCAAAAATTGCAAGCAGCGTGTAGTTTTCCTGACCGGGTTTGTTGCTGCACAAGTGAGCAGGGTGATATTCGAGCTTCACAAATACAACAGAATTGGGTGTCTTGTTTCTAAAATGGGCACACAGTCGCTGTTGATCTCTGCAGCATTCGTGTTTCTGATGATGGGTGGGAAAGGGAGCTATGTGAAAATGTGAATGGGATGGAATGAGGAAACTAGGGCATTGCTCAAAGTCGTGATAGGAAGGTAATGTTAATAGCGTGAAGCAGAAGGATTTAGTGGGAGCTCAGTGCCATGTCCCTGTGATCTCTTTAGTGTTGTCAGTGTGTGAAGTGTAAAAAAGCCCTCATAGTGCCATGTTGGTGGGGATCGGGCCCCCCCCGAGACGCTCTGCGTATCTTCCGTGTAACTTGCGTCACCCCAGGCACTTGCTGAGAGGATTTGCTCTGCAGGCCAAGTGACCGTATTTGTACAGATCCTGGCAAAACTTCAGGGGTAGTGATTGTGTGCCAGCACAAGTGGTACCAGTAAAGCTTTCTGGAGTAGCAGTGACTTTAATGTAGATGCGGGAAAAGCTGTTTGCACAGAAAAAGGGAAGGAATTTATACTGTTACTACTGTGTCTACCCTAAATGTGATACTGGTAGGCTTACTGCAGGAAGCAACAACAAAAGAACCCCCCCAAAAGGTTGCATTCTTCATCAATATGTTTATAGTGCTAAAAGCTGTTCATAGACTGGGTCTGAGGACAGCACACTGGCACTATTTAGAAGAAAAAAGATGGTGAGAGTTCAGGCACATTTTTGCTTTTCTGTGCTGCTGGGATTCCTTGTGCTTTTCTCATCTCCCTGGGATTTGGGTGTTGAGTGCTGGAGGCTGCTGCAGCCCCGAGGGTCAGAAACCACCAGCTTCGTACCGGATTCTGGCCAATAGCGACTGAAAGACAAGCTTTGGACTCCAGTATACTTGATTAAAGGTGACCTTTGGAATCCAGTATGCTTCAGCCAGTTGACTTTGAAAGCTGGTATTTCAGCATGTCTGTAGATAAGTGGAGTTCCTGTACTGTTACAGCTTTTACTTCATTTGGAGCATTGCTTATGGATAATTAAAGTTTACAGGGAAGGGAATTGCAGGAGACTGTGCTTTTCATTTGACATTACCGCTTTTATCTGAGATCTGAGATTACTCAATAAAGATCAAATGAATCTCCGAGCACAGAGCAGGTTAGAATTACACTGTCATTATAGTGAATAAAATGAAGGCCAGAAAGTTAAACAGTTTGGTCAAATGATTGAATGACAGTGTTGTGATGCAACTTTTACACTTAGGCTTCATGAATGCAATGTTAAGCTTACTTCATTATGAAAATGTTAGATCCAGGACCTGGGTGCATGAAGAGCAGAACATACCTCTTATTTCACAGGTTTCAAACAAGGCAGAATTTATGGAAGGATGTAGTGGACTTGTACTTAAAGCGCAGCTTTGGAAACAACCACACAACTGCCAGGCATAATCTAGCTGGAAAGAAATACTATAAAAGGTGAAATAAAGAAAGTACTGCCATCTAGCCCCAGGAAACATCTCTCTTTGAACATCGAGCACACAGATCTAAGTGATGAAAGATCTGACCTACTAGTAACTACTAATGTTGCCAAGGCTTAGCAGTCACTGCACCATGCTGAGTCAACGATTCTTCACGTTGGAGGACCCCTGTTGAATGACAGCAGCATAATGCTATCAGATTTTCACATCTGTTAAATCTGGCGTGCTTTCCTCAGAAGTTCAGTGAGCATTGTTTTCTCTTTGAAATTCTTCAGCTGCATAGCTGATGTAGCATTTGAAAAGTTCTCAGGAAGACTGTGGGTTTTGAAATGTCATCTCTCCATGCTTGATTTTAATTAAAAATAGTTATTTTGCTGTGTTTCCCCAGTTTTGATTATTCTGTTATTCTAGTTGGTTAAAAGATAGATAGCTGTATAATACATAGCTGATGCAGATACTGTTTACACTTGAAAATAATTTTAAATGGTTTTCTTAATCTCTTAAAAATTCAGTATTGCTGTTATACCACAATTTATTTTGCAAGTAAATGGTATGTATTGATGAAACATGTCAATATCCATCTGACTTAGGAAGCCTAGTTAAATAATTCAAAGACAGATCTGTAGTGCTTCTCATTATGCATTCTCAGAATTATTTAAATATTCATTATCACTAATCTCTAATAGAGGGCTTTGTCACATTACTGATTCCACCCATGTGCCGTCGTAGACTCAGCTTTTACAAGTAATTATTTGGATTGCTGCACATCTGGGTAAATCCAAGTGCTAAAACCTTTCATATTTCATGAGGACAGTCAAAGAACACTGCAAAATACGTAGCTTGTAATTCTTACTCAGCTTTTGGTAATACAGTCTATTTTAAACACAGTGATTTGCTAACTTTGTTTTATGTGTTTCAGTCCTATAAGATCATCAATTTTGCTCCAAGTCTACTGCAAATCATAGTATCAGATCAAGTTGAATTTCCAGTGCGTCAAGCAGGTGAGATAAATTCCTTCTTTAGTTTTATTTGAGTAGAAAATCAGACTGTTAGTTGCTTCAAGAGGGTGTTGAGCTGTTGCAATGTGAGTTCATGTTTGTTCTGACTGTGGAAATGAGAAGGATCCATCTTTGCCATGTCTTTCCTACATGAGGATCAGGTAAAACCATGGGCATAGGGTAGAGTCCTGCTTTGGCTTCCCTGTGTTTGTAGTAATCCCTACTGGATTGCTGTGATACTGATACGCACAGAGGATAATTTCTGCTCGAAACTTGGTACCTAGGGAACCTTAGGTATTTTTCCACCTGGTGGTGAAGAAGTAGTGATGCCAAGACAAGCAGAAGTTTAAAAACAGTCGATCTCATTTGAATACCTGTTTATTTATTTGAATCACTTTTCCTGGAAAAATGAAAGAAACCATAGTTCCCTAGGTCAAGGGTGGCCACATACGCTTGGTCAGTATCTATGTTGTCTGCTCACAAAAGCAGATATGAAGAAAGGTCGCATGACTGTTAAGTTATACATTTGTAATAAATAAATTTATAGTCTAAGCATGTCTAGAAACATTGTTGAACTGTGCGTGAGTTCAGGTATGGTGATGCAGTTAACTTTAGGGTATACACTTGTGTAAGAACAGTTTCAAAAGTCTCATGATCTGTTTTAACTACTATACAATATTTTTGACAGATACAGAAAATATTAAGCTTTTTCAAGAAATTGATAAATACTGTTTCATTTACAGCTCTGTTTTTATCCTATGGAACAGCATTTCCCATAGAAGCACTGTTGTTTCTTTTGTACAGATCCTATTAATCCCCTGAGTGCGCTGGGGCATGCTGACATATGCTGTTTGTCATGCTGGCATTTATTTTTTCAAAGATAATCCAACTTTGAATGGCATTGTTAAACCATTCTGTAGTAAAGTTTTATGCTTAATCTAGACTCCATAAGGTTATTTTTATAAATTAGTCTCTCATTTCAGTATCATTCAGGAAAAAAACAAGTATGTAGAGCATAATTTTTATTTATTTATTTATTTATTTTTACAGCATAGGGCTATGAAATAGAAAAGCACATTTAAATTACATTTGTAAGTCATCAGGTTTCCCTGGGATTTTTTTTTTTTTTTTTTTTAAAAGCCAAGAATTTGGATAACAACAAGATCTATGGACAAAGTAAAATAAATCCTTGGGCTGGTCTTTCTGGACCTGTTTCTTTGTGAATATTCTGGCACGTCATAGACACAGAGCTGTTTTTCCTCTTACTTCTGTAAAGTGTTTTACAAACTACATGTTTTCATGCTTCGTAATTTGTCATCACCAAAAAAAATGATTTTACCCAGGGATATCTTATTTATACTTTAAAAGCTCAGCTAGAAATCAACGGAAATGGTACAGGGCCAAGAGTTTATTAAGAACATTGCTTTAATGTCTTAGACCATATTTCCTATATTTCCTAAAGAATGCCTAGAGGCATTTTAGTACTGAGGCATAAATGCTGCTTTATTTTCAGTTGAAGATTAACTTTCTTTTTCATGGTTTTTCATGTGAGACAGAAGGGAACCATTCTAGGGGATTATGGGAAATCCTAATAGTGAGATAAAGCTCAGGGAATTCACAACAAACATTTCAGTCTGAATAGAAGGTGGGCCAATTGCCAACTTCATACTGGGCATTTCCCCAAGCAGAGTGTCCCATCTGCCCGCACAATGATTTGTTTACACGAGCTTTCCAAAACTTCTCTTGCTGAGCTTGAGTAGTTCTTTTAGGGATGAGTGAAAATGCAGATAAGTAGATTTTTGTTTGCTTGTTTAGAACGGTGGAATATTTTGTCCCTGTGGAAGACTGCTGTAATAGAGAATGTATCCTGATAGAAGCTGGCTGAAATACTATTCTGTTCTGTTTAGAATGAGGGACTTGAGCCTGATCTTGTGTGGAATCATTAAAAAAAATGGTTTTCTGACTCAGCTGTGCTTAGTGCCTATAATTGTTAAGAACCTGCTCTACCTTCTGCTTCCAGCTGTACTACATGTTGAGCACAGAGTAATGTGGAGATGTGCTAGAATTAAACTATTATTTCCCCGATGTTTATACCTAGCTGCCATTTACCTGAAGAACATGGTGACGCAGTACTGGCCGGACCGTGAACCACCTCCTGGAGAAGCTGTATTTCCATTCAACATTCATGAAAATGATCGTCAGCAGATTCGTGATAACATTGTAGAAGGAATAATTCGTTCTCCTGACTTAGTGAGGTACATTACATTGTGTAGAGATAGTTCTGTAGCTCAGGTTTTCAGATCTACTGGTCTGGATGTAGTTAATTTTAGGATCTCAGTTTATTGGGAGATGAAGCAAATACTTGTTCTGAAAATGTAATAACAATAAATTTTAACATATTTATGTGCACCTGTTCTTCAGAAATGTAGTAACCCAGCTAAGAGGCCTGTGATGTGATTTATCCTCTTATGGTGTTGTTTAAAGTGTCTTATAACACTTACTGTAGTGACAGCCTGTCTATTTGGCTGATTGAGAGTAAATATATTAAGAGGGCTATCTGCAATACAAAATTAACCATTTGGAGAAATACTGCCCAAGATATATTTTCTTTTTTTTTCTGCTAAGCCTTTTCTCAATTACCTTTGCAATTTTATGTGTAATCCTGGTATTTAAATGTGTGTTAGCATTCTTGGGTTTAAGATGTTAAAAGAATGAAGAAATGCTGTCCACTTTTTGCTGGAATGATAGTTTAGATTCACAAACATACTGCAATGTATGATTGTTCACCACTAATGAAAATGAGGCTGATAGGATGGGATTAGTCTGTGATGTGTAGATGTTGAAGAAGAAAATCTTCCTCTTCTCTCCTCCTGCTCTCCACCAGCAAGATTTCAAAAGATGTCTTTTTTTGTCAGTAGTCATATCCAGAAGAGGGGTGTTTGGCTACAGATTGAAATTGGGATTAGAGAAAAACACTTTACAGAAGTGATAAAACACGAGAATGTGTTAGACTTACAGCATCGCTGTCACTGGAGGTCTTTATGAATAGATCGGAAAAACACCTGCCAGGAATGCTTACGGTATAAATGGGCCTGTTCTGAGATATCATTTCCAGTTCAGCTTTTCTAACATGCTCTGATGCAGATGATTAGTGTTTCCACTGAAAGAGAAAGGTTCTCCTTGCCATGGCTGTACTACAAGGTGAGGCAGCTTGTGTTGTTTCTGTGATAATGTATTAAAGGCATGCAGTTCCCATCATGTGAAAAAATACAAAGGCTACGTTTATACAAAAGAACATAAAGTAATGAAAGTTCAAGGAGTTTTTTGCAAATTTGTTCAGGTATTGTGTCATAGTCTGGTATTCAAAATGTCCTGATGTTACTGTGACAATCTACATGTTAAAGGATCGTTACATCCCTGGGACAATCACCTGGAATAAAGTACAGGGTTTTTAAATATTGGATAAAATTGTAGATTTGTTGGAGGTTAAAGAAGTCAAAGAAACTTCACTGGAACTAGTCTGATGCTGTAATACTGATAGGTTTCACTGTTTGCTTGTGAGAATAAGTGGCGAGGAGGAACCAAATGAGCAACAAGCACAAACTCCAAAGGCTTGGGGGGGAAGTTTGTACAAAGCTAAAAGGATCAGTAGGTGGAGGATCCCTTATTGAACTGCTTTGTAATAGTGGCTCCTTCTGTAATGCACTGCAAGAGGATACCCAAGGAAAGCTAAAGAGAGAAGAACCGATATTTTATGCAGACTTTAAAAAAAATTATTCTTCCCTACTGAGGCAAAGAGTATTTATTTACAGCTTCTAGCTCAGTGCCACCCAGGTTTTTTTGTTACACCCCACTTTAGTCAATTAACAATCATGTCTTACCTCACCATTGTGAGTGTCATCTAATAGTGTGTGGAAGGAAGGGAAAGTTAAGATGTTTTTACCCAATTGGCTCTGCTATGTACCTCAGAGGTTGAGAAGTGCTGTTTGAGAAGATCCCAGGAAAAATGTAATTTCATGAGGAACCTCTGGCTTGGATCATAACACAGGCCAATATTGTTCAATACAAATGTACAAATTTGTGTTTTTGTGGTTGCTTTCAGTATTAGCATTCATTTTAAAAGTACAAAGCTGGCTGGTTTTGTGAGCAATTAATTGTTTTCAAATATTGCTTGAATGGGTGTGAAGAGAGAGGAAGAAGGGAGAGTGCTAGCTCAAATGGTCTGATATTAGTTTTTTCCTTAAGGTTAAATCCTCTGGGATTTTTTTTTTTCTTGCTTTTCCTCTTCTACTTCACAGAACTCTTTCAGTGTTGTCAAAATATGTATGACACTTATGATGTAATACATCTATTGTGGCAAATAAACCAAGATTTGGAATCTGTCCTTTAATATTAAACACTCTGCCATGATCTTCTTTACTTACAATGTATTTCTCTTTCCCTCCTACCATAGAGCACAGCTGACAATGTGCCTCCGTGCTATCATCAAACATGACTTTCCCGGCCATTGGACGGCTGTGGTGGACAAGATCGGCTACTACTTGCAGTCTCAGAACAGTGGGAGTTGGCTTGGGAGCCTCCTGTGCCTGTATCAGCTGGTGAAGACTTACGAGTAAGTTGATGTCCATCAGTAGGCGAGGAGTCAGTACTTGTAGGCTCAGCTGATTACCAAGAATGACGTTCTTGACAGCACTGGCAGTTCTCCAAGGAATTCGGATAGAAAAGGGGAATTAATAATTATCGTATGCTTCCTTTCCTGCAAATAAATGAAAACTCTTCATCATATTTATATCATCAGTGAAAGCGGAGAAGCCAGCAATAATCTGTATACATTTACTGACAATTTTCTTGAGGCTTTGTGCTTTTCATCTGATTTAACACATTAGTGAAAATTTTCTTAAATGTTTATAACTTCTTTTGTGTGAAGATTTCCCAAATGCTGAATATATGAATGCAAATTATTTTCTACTTTTATGTCATGAAGACGGTACTGTCATTGTCATATACTTCTATTGCATATTGTTACCTGCACCATCCTCCTGATGGTCTAAATCCACAAAGCGTAAATTAGGAGAAGTGTAGTGACCTCTCTCTTATTAAAAAAAAAAAAAAAATTATCTGTTGTTAGAAACATATGTGTAAACTGCACAGAAGAAATGTAAATGAAGAAAGAGAGAATGTTGTCAAAACAAAGGAATTTTCTTTCCCTTTCAATGGCTGTTCACTCCTCTTTGTTCAGCACCCAACTTGGGTTTGGCATTGGTATGAATGACAGAGAAACTCATGTCCCTACTCCTGTGAGCTGACAGTTCAGTAGTAAAGAACATTAGTTTTTCCTCCTAATAGCTGCATTTATATAAGGTAACATTTGTTGGTTTTCATTTCTCTATTTATACCTTAGAGAATTTGCACAAATTGTTGATATGGGGGCTAGAGGAGGGGAAAGTGAATGAGTGAGTGCTGGATTTTTTTTTTTTTTTATGGTACAGAAATTAAACTGCTGATAGGGAATAGGCATTAGACTCTCCAGTGTGTAGATCCTGGACCAACGTTTTTGTTTCCTTTGCAGATACAAAAAAGCAGAGGAGCGAGATCCTCTCATAGCAGCAATGCAAATATTTTTGCCTCGGATTCAGCAGCAGATGATCCAGCTTCTGCCTGATAACTCCCATTACTCTGTACTGCTTCAGAAACAAATCTTAAAAATCTTCTATGCTCTTGTTCAGGTTGGCATCTATGTAGAGGAAAACCAGAACTTTTACTTTGCTGGGCACAGCGACTCCCTTCAGTACTCTCATGGGTGTGATTGACTAAAAATACCAATGTGGATGGGAAAAGTCATGTACAGTTAACAGCTTTTATAAAAATAGGATCTTTACAGATTTTTCTGGTCACGTGATCCCCCAGATTAAATTTTTAATGAACCTAGGTACTTCTGTACATCCTGTCTGTAAGCTTACCAGAGAAATGTTCCTATTTTTGTAAAGTCACCCTTAAGCTGATACAAACTATAGGAGTATCTAGACTGTGCTGCTTAGCCTCTGGAAGTAGCAGTAGTGCTTATTGTAGTATAATCGTAAAATAGTGCACTTCAGTAGATGGCATTTCTCATTATCTTCTCAAGATTTGACAGAAATTATTTATTGAGGTACAAGCATTTACAGGGATGAGTTTAGCTTTTACAGGGATGAGTTTGGTGAGGAAGTACTTTTAGAGAATGGGAAACAAAACAAGATCCTATGTAAGGGGCAGCCTGAAAATTCGTAATAGAGGTTAAAAAGCCAGAGTAGTTTGCTATTAAATGGGGGGAGGATTAAAAACACCCCTAGATCCTGTTTTACCTTCCAATAGCTTACCAGAATATTGTCACTTTGCTTTGGATTTTGTAGAGAAATAAGATTTACTAGATATGGGATAGGTAGTAATTAGGAGTACGTTTCACTTACTAAAATGCTGTTGGTTTCCCCAAGCCCTGTGATATAGCTACTACCATTATCCCTAAAAGTCAACTGGGCTATTGTGAAGAAGAGGAAGAACCAAAAAGAATTAGCAAGTTCTTATACCAAGGAACCTTCCTCAAAGAGTGTCTGCTGAGAAATTCCTCTGTAAAATGTACCAAGAAGGCTGCAATTAGAATAGTATTGATATCTAACCCATTACTTTTAATTTTACTTAAAACCTCACCTTCCTGGGAATGTAGCTACTGTAGAAAGATTTATCTTTTTTCACAGAGACTTGGTATTTTATTACAGTGTGTGTTTTCTTATTTCAGTATGCATTACCACTCCAGTTGGTGAATAACCAGACTATGACTCAGTGGATGGAGATCTTCCGTACTATAATTGACAGAAATGTACCTCCGGTAAGTTTTAGTTTTGTAAAGACCTCTGAGACTTGTGTGTTGGTGTTTGGGGAACAGGCAGTGTGAAGATTTTGTGTTTATTTTTCTAAGATGCCATCTCTTTAAGATTTCTATCCTTGGAATAAGTGATATTTCTTACAGAAATGCAGGAAGATCATGTAAGGTGTCAGAATTTCTTTGGCTGAGGTAGTGATACATTGTAAACTCTAACCTGAGATATTTTTGAGTTTCTCAACGCTTTAGCCAGTTTATCTTGTACAAGAAGTAAAAGCTCATCACAAACCCATTGTTTGTCTCTGTTCCTCTTTTTCTTTCATGTCTTCCTTGTTTGTTGAATAACAAATTAAAAATAGTACTTAAATTCTTGTTTGTGTGTGTACAACTTTAACTGCCATTTCCTAAGTTATTAGAAATTTATTTAATAGCCTTAACATTGGTTTCAGTTTTTTAAATGTGCATGTTTTTGAAATTTAAAGTATGGACATTGTAGAGGTATTGATATATACAATTATGTTGACTAATTAAGGTATCTGAAAGTTCATGAATGTTATATAACTGTTAACAGATCTGAAGCTGAAGTCAGTGCTGTGCATTTTTATTAGTTTGCTCAGCAAACAATGTTTACAACATCATTTGTCTCAACAAAACACACAGTTAATTGTTAATGTATTTATTTATAGGAGACTTTGCAAATTGATGAAGATGATAGACCAGAACTGGTGTGGTGGAAATGCAAGAAGTGGGCATTGCATATTGTAGCTCGTCTTTTTGAACGGTAACGAACTAACAGACTGATTAAAAATTAAGTTGGGGTTACAAGTCTGTAACATTACTTGTGGTACAGTTAAGGGAGACAGTTGATTTTTCCTGCTCCTGTCTTCTGCCTTGAACTCTTTCACTGGCTCAGCTACTGGTCTGAGCTCATAGTGAAACGGTTTGACTCTTATGCCTCCTAAGCTGACATGAAACTTGCCTTTTTTTTTTTTTTCCTACATTCAGCTACAAGTGCTTGAACATAAAGGCAGGGGAAGATTTGAAAACACATAAAAAACAGTGAAGTTATAGAGCATGACAAAAAGGCAGCTGTGTTTACTTGACTAATCTAAGACAAGAAAAGGGAAACAGTATTATTTAGGAAATTAAGGCTTAGAAAGAATCTGTGGAAAAGGATTCCTTGCAAATGGAAGGCTACTCAGAGTCCTTCATGTTTTGTAATGTGTTTTCCTGACATAGTAGACTTACCACAATGTCAATATCTGTGTTTCTTCTTTCCAAAGGTATGGTAGTCCTGGAAATGTAACTAAAGAATACTTCGAATTCTCAGAGTTTTTCTTAAAAACATATGCTGTGGGCATACAACAGGTAAGTACAGTTCACTTGTTTCTGAATTAGATTATTTTGGCTATTCAGCAGTGTGCTGGTATTGAAGTTCATGAAACAAAACTGAACAGAGTCAGGCAGGTGTTCCTTGTAGTGACTGAGAAGTTCTTTAGAACTCAGTGGCATAGGCAACTAAGATATAGTAACACTAATTTTTCAGCAATTCAAAAGAACCCTGCAGGAAAATTCTCAGAAAAGGCAAGTGCTGATGAAATGCTGTTATCATCATGTATAAATATTCTAGATATAGCTGAGAGAAACAACTGGTGATGCAGAGGCCTCATATCGTATAAAGGTGTATTTTCAGGCCAGTCTTTAATAAGTGCTTTGGCTGCAAACAACTGAGGTACAGCAATCCAGTGATACTGTTTTATTTCAGTGGGTGGAGGCAAGGACAGGAGCCTGGGAGGAATGCAGAGAAATTGTCCGAGCAGACAGGGATCAGGTTAGGAAAGCTAAAGCCCTGATAGAATGAAATAGGAGCAGGGATGTTAAGGGCAACAAGAAGAGCTTCTGTAGGTATGTTGACAGTAAAAGGAAAACTAGAGAAAATGTGGGCCCTCTCCAGAAGGAAATGGGAGGCCTGGTTACCTGGGAGAAGGCTGAGGTGTGCAATGACCTTTTTGCCTCTGTCTTCACTGGCACATGCTCCAGCCACACCGCCCAAGTCACTGAAGGCAAAGGCAGGGACTGGGAGAATGAAGAACTGCCCACTTGTAGAAGATCAGGTTCAAGACCATCTAAGGAACCTGAAGGTTCACAAGTCCATGGAACCTGATGAGTTGCATCCACAGGTCCTGAGGGAACTGGCAGATTAAATTGCTAAGCCACTACAGTATCACAGTATCACAGTATCACAGTATGTTTGGGATTGGAAGGGACCTCAAAAGATCATCTAGTCCAATCCCCCTGCTGGAGCAGGAACACCTAGGTGAGGTCGCACAGGAACATGTCCAGGCGGGTTTTGAATGTCTCCAGAGAAGGAGACTCCACAACTTCCCTGGGCAGCCTGTTCCAGTGCTCTGTCACCCTCACTGAGAAGAAGTTTCTTCTCAAATTTAAGTGGAACCTCTTGTGTTCCAGCTTGATCCCATTACCCCTTGTCCTATCATTGTTTGCCACTGAGAAGAGTCTGGCTCCATCCTCATGGCACTCACCCTTTATATATTTATAAACATTAATAAGGTCCCCCCTTAGTCTCCTCTTCTCCAAACTAAAGAGACCCAGCTCCCTCAGCCTTTCTTCATAAGGGAGGTGCTCCACTCCCTTAATCATCTTCGTTGCCCTACGCTGGACCCTCTCCAGCAGTTCCCTGTCCTTCTTGAACTGAGGGGCCCAGAACTGGACACAATATTCCAGATGTGGTCTCACCAGGGCAGAGTAGAGGGGAAGGAGGACCTCTCTTGATCTACTAACCACCCCCCTTCTAATACACCCCAGGATGCCATTGGCCTTCCTGGCCACAAGGGCACAGTGCTGGCTCATGGTCATCCTGTTGTCCACCAGGACCCCCAGGTCCCTTTCCCCTACACTGCTCTCTAATATGTAATCTCCCAACCTATACTGGAACCTGGGGTTGTTCCTGCCCAGATGCAGGACTCTACACTTGTCCTTGTTAAATTTCATCAGGTTATTCCCTGCCCAGCTCTCCAGCCTGTCCAGGTCCCGCTGGATGGCAGCACAGCCCTCCGGCGTGTCAGCCACTCCTCCTAGCTTGGTGTCATCAGCAAACTTGCTGATAGTACACTCAATTCCCTCGTCCAAGTCGTTAATGAATATATTGAATAATATTGGCCCCAGCACTGACCCTTGGGGCACTCCACTAGATACTGGCCTCCAACTAGACTCCGCACCATTGACTACCACTCTCTGGCTTCTCTCCCTAAGCCAGTTTGCAACCCACCTCACTACTCTATTGTCTAGACCACACCTCCTCAACTTAGCTGTGAGGATGCTGTGGGAGACTGTGTCAAAGGCTTTACTGAAGTCAAGGTAGACAACATCCACCGCTCTGCCACCATCCATCCACCTTGTTACATTCTCATAAAAGGCTATGAGGTTGGTCAAGCATGACCTACCCTTGGTAAAGCCATGCTGACTGCCCCTAATAACCCTCTTATCCTTGATATGCCTTGAGATGGCACCAAGGACAAGCTGTTCCATTACTTTCCCAGGGACAGAGGTGAGGCTGACCGGTCTATAATTACCCGGGTCCTCCTTCTTGCCCTTTTTGAAGACTGGAGTGACATTTGCTTTCCTCCAATCCTCGGGCACCTCTCCCGTTTCCCAAGACTTGGCAAAGATGATGGAGAGCGGTCCAGCAATGACTTCAGCCAGCTCCCTCAGCACCCGCGGATGCATCCCATCTGGACCCATGGATTTATGAATGTCCAGACTATTTAATTGCTCCCTAACCCAGTCCTCATCGACTAAAGCAAACTCCTCCATTGACCTGGCTTCATCCGGGGTCTCAGGGGTACAGGGCTCCCCAGGACAGCCTCCGGCAGAGTAGACAGAGACAAAGAAGGCATTCAGTAATTCTGCCTTCTCTGTATCTTCTGCCACCAGGGCACCCACCCCATTCATCAGTGGGCCTACATTGCCTCTGGTATTAGTTTTATCTGCTATGTATTTGAAAAAGTTCTTTTTGCTGTCCTTGACCCCTCTCGCCAGCTGTAATTCTAAGGAGGCCTTGGCTATCCTAGCTGCCTTCCTATATCCTCTAACAGCAGCCTTATATTCCTCCCAAGTGGCCAGCCCCTGCTTCCATGACCTGTAAACTCTCCTCTTCTGCTTGAGCATACCCAACAGCTCCCTATTCAACCACGCAGGCCTCCTGGCTCCCTTCCTTGACTTCCTACGTGTGGGGATGCTCTGATCCTGAGCGTGGAAGAAGCAATCACTGAATGCCACCCAGCTATCTTGCGCCCCTTTTCCTTCAAGCAGTCTTGCCCATGGGATTTCCCCCAGCAATTGCTTGAAAAGGCCAAAGTTAGCCCTGCTGAAGTCCAGGGTTGCAATTCTACTTGCTATTCTGTTCCTGCCACATGAGATGCTGAACTCCACCATCTCGTGGTCACTGCAACCCAGGCAGCCCTCAACCTTTACTGCTTCGACCAGACCCTCCTTGTTAGTGAGGATGAGATCCAGCAGTGCACCTCTCCTAGTCGGCTCCTCCACCATCTGCATGAGGAAGTTATCATCAATGCACTGGAGGAACCTCCTGGACTGTGGCTGGCTGGCTGAATGGTCCTTCCAGCAAACATCAGGGAAGTTAAAATCACCCACAACAACCATGGCCTGTGACTGTGAGGCCACTCTCAGCTGCCCATAGAAGGCCTCATCAACTTCCTCAGCCTGATCTGGTGGCCTGTAGCAGACGCCCACAACAGTGTCAGCCCTGCCAGCCTGCCCCTTGATCCTGATCCATACACTCTCAACTCGCTCGTCATCTGCTCCTGGGCAGAATTTAGTACATTGTAGTTGCTGTCTCACATAGAGAGCAACTCCACCACCACGCCTGGCTGGCCTGTCTTTCCTGAAAAGGGCATAGCCATCCATGACCACATTCCAGTCATGTGAACTGTCCCACCATGTTTCTGTAATTGCCACCAGATCATAATCTCCCGACCGAACATAGGATTCTAGCTCCTCCTGCTTATTCCCCATGCTGCGCGCATTGGTATACAGGCATTTCAGGGAGCGAGCAGAGCACACCAGTTTCTCCCTAGGAGAAACCCATCATATTTGACAAGTTGTGGCAGTCAGGTGAAGTTTCCACTGTCTGGAAGAGCAGAAATGTAACCTTAATTTTTAAAAAGGGAAAAAAGGAAGACCTAGGGAACTACAGGCTAGTCAGTCTCACCTCTGTGTCTGGCCAGATCAAGGAGCAGATCCTTCTGGAAACTATGCTAAAGCACATGGAAAATAAGGAGAAAATTGATGACAGCCAATATGGCTTCACTAAGGGCAAATCATGCCTGACAAATCTGGTGGTCTTCTGCAATGGGGTTACAGTGTTGGTAGAAGAGCAACTGGCATCATGTACCTGGACTTGTGCAAAGCATTTGACACTGTCCCACATGACATCTGTGTCTCTAAATTGGAGAGACATGGGTTTGACCTTGGACCACTTGGTGGATAAGGAATTGGGTGGATGGTTGCACTCAAAGAGTGGGACTGTGTGCCCCCTCAGCAAGTTTGCTGATGACACCAAGCGACCTTGAGAAGCTTGAGAGGTGGGCCTGTGTGAACCTCATGATGTTCAACCAGGCCAAGTGCAAGGTCCTGCACATGGGTCAAGCCAATCCCAAGCACAAATACAGGCCGCGTGGATAATGGATTGAGAACAGCCCTGAGAAGAAGGACTTGGGTGTGTTGGTTGATGAGAAGCTAAACATGAGCCAGCAATGTGCACTTGCAGCCCAGGAAGCCAGCTGTATCCTGGACTGCATCAAAAGGAGCATGACAAGTAGGTCAAGGGAGATTATTTTCTTCTTCTGCTCTGGTGAGACCCCACCTGGAGTACTGTGTTCAGCTCCGGGGCCCGCAACATAAGAAGGACATGGACCTGTTAGAGTGAGTCCAGAGTAGGGTCACGATGATTATCAGAGGGCTGGAGCACCTCTCCTATGAGGACAGCCTGAGAGAGATGGGGTTGTTCAGCCTGGAGAAGAGAAGGCTCCAAGGACAACTTACAGCAGCCTTCCAGTACCTAAAGGGGACCTACAAGAAAGCTGGAGAGGGACTTTTTACAAAGGCATGTAGTGATAGGACAAGGGGTGATGGATTTAAACCAAAAGAGCATAGATTTAGATTATAAATAAGGAAGAAAGTTCACCGTGAGGGTGGTGTGGCACTGGAACAGGCTGCCCAGAGAAGCTGTGGATTCCCCATCCCTAGAAGTGTTCAACATCAGGTTGGCTGGGGCTCTGAGCAACCTGGTCTAGTGGAAGGTGTTCCTGCCCATAGCAAGAGACTTGGAACTAGATGATCTTTAAGGTCCCTTCCAACCCAAACCATTCTATGATTTCAAGATACAAGCAGATTAGGAGGTGTCTGGAGCAAAGCAGTAAAAGTTATTTTATACCTGAATAACATATTTTATGAAAATATAGAATAAGTTTGCAAGGCAATTATTTCTCTTAGGGATTGCTAATGCTTTGTGATTAACACGGTGTTGTGGAGACAATTCAGTTTTGGTAAAGTTGCATAGAAAGAGAGGCAGTTTCTGTCAGATTTTCCTGTGTTTTTCTGCCAGCTTAATGGTGCGCCCCCAGGAAACCTGGGCCTCCACATCTTCAGCATCTCCGTGGTTTGGTGGAATGGCTAGAACAACTGGGTGCCTGGAAGCCTTGAGAGAGCTGGCTCCCAAGCTTAGATATTTTTGGCACAGCTTCTCCCATTTTGCATTCAGTATGCCATATATTAGGTGACTTGGAGTGGTAGTTCCCAGGCTTCTGGCTTAGCTAAAGCTCTTTGGTGTCCAGGCTTTTGGGTTACTTATTCCAAACAGGCTTCTAAGAAGCAGTGCGCTCTCTGCTCGTGGTTCTGGGCTCTCGATTCCCTTTGGCCTGTAAACCTAGGAAAACACCTGGGAATGCTGTTTTTCAAGTGACAGGCATTTGGATAATGTTTATTTCTGGAGTGTGTGGCTCCTCAGCACGTTGCCAGGTGAAATATCCCTGAGGTGGCATCTGCAGGCTTCTTACTGTTTAAATTTCCAGTGTCTTTGATGCAGGGTGCCAGGCTGTTGTTGTCACTTCCAAGTCAAATTTAAACTGGATTTCAAAATATCAGGGTTGTCTGCAAAACAAAATTACTTTTCTCCATCCAGTTTGACAACAGAATAATTTATCCCTCAGCATATTAATTCAGTGTAAATAAGTAAATGTTAAGAACTGAAGAGAGGAATGGTTGTGGTAAGGCTGTAAACATTAAATGAAATTAGAGTGGAAGCATATCTATTCTAAACTCCTTGCAGTGTTTAACTCCTGAGTGGAAAAATAGTCTCCCATGAGTGGTTGTCATTTGAGATACTTAAAGTTTGTCTGTTAAGAAATTAGGCTATGTAGTAGAGGGAGCAGTTTCACTTTCAAGATTAAATGAACTGGACAATGTGCATATTTCTTCCATTTCTGGCTCTTAAATGCTGATTTGTCACGTTTCCTTGCAGAGTTAGTGAGAATTCTAATGTGAATATTACATTACTGAGCCTTCATTACTTATTCATCAGTTGTTAAGTGCTGACGTTGTGCTAGAGTCTATATGAGATATAGACAATTCTTGCTGAAGGAGCATATCGTATAAAAGACTTAAGATCAGACTTAGTACTCCTAAGGAAGGAGTTACATTCACAATAACATTTATTATAGTGTTGCGAAGAATTACGAAGCAGAATTGTCTTTCTGAAAATAGGTGACTCAATATTTTGTTATACATTGCCCTTGATTTTTATTGTTATTTATGTACATGCCAGTTCTTTACACTTACTAAGACTTTAATAGTTCACCAGCCATTAGTGCAGATTAGTGGCTTTGTACTGTAGGGTTTTTTTTAGTAGGGTGAGCCTTTATAGTAAGGAAGCTTTGTGTGATAGAGTTTGTGATCGCAAGTGGTGATAATATCTAGTAGTTACAACAGGTAATTGAAGTTAAGGGGTTTGCATCTCTTCTGATTTACAAATTTAGGTGCTAACCTATTTTTCATGTCTAGTTTAGTATTTCTATTCTTGTTGCTGTTCTTCCGAAGTAATTTGTCTTCTTTAGTGGCCTGTCCTTAAAAAATGAACACAGGCACCACTAACAGATTTAGAAGCCAACCGGTTTGAAAATCTCACTGTGCCTTTTCCTTATCTATTCCAAAATGTTCTGTGAGCCTGTGAATATTGAAGTATATCTTTGGTTTACAATCACAAGTGATCACATGGTGGGGCTAGTAGTAGACATATAAATATACATATGCATAAATGCTTGCAGGATTAGATTCTTAGTATTTAAATAATTTTTGATTTTTGGATCAAATGCATTACAGTGATTACTAACACTAGAACCTCTGCTGTAAAACTAATTAATCTGTCCATGTACATTCACTGAAGAGGTGCACTGCATGTCTGCACATGAGAGAGAAGACTCAATCTTCATTTTAAAATATCAGTTTGTTATTTCTTTAGGTTCTCTTAAGAATCTTAGACCAATACAGGCAAAAGGAGTATATTGCACCGCGTGTTCTTCAGCAAGCATTAAATTATCTGAACCAAGGGGTTATTCACTCTGTAACATGGAAGCAAATGAAGCCACACATACAGGTCAGTGCATAAAGCCCAGTTGTAAACACTACATGTCATCAGAGTGATTAAAAAAAAAAACAAAACAAAACCAAACACAAACCCTACCAGTTTTGCAGTTTTAAAGGTGGTTTCATGAATCTTGCATGTAGCAATGAATCTGGGCAAAACCCAGCATTTCTACATGAATGTGGTTGGTTTTTTTCAGTATTGTGACTACCTTTTATTGCAGATACTGTTACCTCAACTAAAGATTTGGTTCCATAAATTCTTAATTTTTATTTTTGAAGTCTGCCAGAAAGTCATAATGTTCTGGGTTTCATTGGTTGCCAGTCTTCAGAATTGTCTGTAGATTTGGAAATTCATAATTGATGAATAAAAGCTAAAAGCCATAAAAGATAGTAGGCAAAGAGAACATGAACTATGAGGAACTTAGCTCTGTTGTAAGGACATGTTTTAAAAGTGAACTACAAACAAGTGAGAAGTGATTTGGATGCTTTTTTTTTTCATATCATAAGCTCCCTTCTAGTTAGTTAATCTCATGAGTGTTAAGGGGAAGGACTCTGAAATCCATTCTCATGGTAAGTGTTGAATTGGTGAGATTCTTCTGCAGAATGTGATGTTCTCCTGTTCATAGCCTATATACTGAAGTATGTTTTCTGTGTGGTAATGTATTGTTATAAAGTTAGATTATATAATTACTGATGTCTGGGACTGTTGCAAAAGAAAAGTATTTATATTGCAAATTTATTTCTGTTAGCCAAAATAAAAGAGCACTTGTTAAAATAACTTTGCTTTTCGGAAAATTAGATCTAGTAAATCAGTGCATAGTGGAGGGAAGCTGTACTGGAGTTTGGTTTTATGTACTTACGTGTATTTGACTTCTCTAATATTAGAGTATAACAGAAGAAGTGATATTCTCTCTAATGTGCTACAAAGATGAGGATGAAGAGCTCTGGCAGGAGGATCCATATGAATATATCCGCATGAAATTTGGTAAATGCTTGTGTTTAGGATTTATTTTCTGCTTTCATCATAACTGTACACCACAATCCAAGTTAACAGCATGGCCACCGTAGTGTCTTTACCAGTGTCCTGAACAACAGGAATAAGAAAATCTGTTTCTAAAATCTCACCAATTTGCATTTAAAAGAAGAAGGCAGATCAAGTGAGTTTTGACCATTTGGCTGTTAGCTTTAAAATAAATTATTCTCTTAAAGCTTTTCTCTATTTTACATGTACTCAGTGCAGCCCAAATAAACTGTTGTGCTCACTTCTTAATGCCAGTTTCAAAATCGTGAATTACAGATGTGCCAGCTGTTTGCAAGTTCTTGCAGCTCTCACTTTGACCAGAAGAGGCCTGACTTGCTCTTTCCCTATTGAAAATTATGTCTTCAGCATATTTTGCCAATTATTATAGCTAAATTGTAAGATAAATAAATATATATTCTTTCAAAAGATGTAGGGCAAAATCTTGGGACTATCACATAGGACCATATTATGAATAATTACTTTTATTAAAAGAGTCATCTCATGGAACAAGAGAAGGATACTTTAAAAATACAGCAAATTTAGCTGGAAAACTCCACTAAGCCGGGCACCACGGAGATACCTAACATTTGGGAATTTGATTTGGGATTAGCATAAGTGAAAACAGAATTTAAATGTTCATAGAATAGTTGAAAAAAATTTGGAGAGTTGTTATGGAAAAAATTAATCACAATATAGTGTTGATCACTGGGGTGCAAATATATTGCTGAGTTTTGGTATATGAATTCAGCTCTTTCTGTGTAAGTAGTAAATAAAACTTTTATGTTTAGCTGAGACAGTTAAATACAGACTTAAATTGTATTGTGGAAGGTAAAAATAAAAAGGCCTGAAAGAACATTTAACTGAAGTTTAGTGAAGGCACATTTGGGCTTGGAACAAGAATTCCAGTAGTCTGGTAGTATTTCTCAATCATGTTTTATCTTCAAGTTCTCAGGAAAAGTTAGCATGTAATTTTAAGATTACATTTTTAGATCTTTTTATTTAATTCAGTTTGTCTAGGGACGTTTGGATTAGAACATGTTTGACAGCACAGATTTTTTTTCAAGATAGAAACCATATTTTCAATATGATTAAAGGAAGCTTACTTTGATGAGTGAAGCTAAAAAACTTCAGCTTTCAACAGATATAAAACTACCCCAGATCCAAGTAGTTTTTACATACAAAAGGTTTCCCATGAGGTTTTAATAAAATCAAGCCAAAATTCTGTACATATGGTATACAGATGGTACTGGAATGTATTGTTTTTCTTCCTATAGTGTTTTTAATTAAAAAAAAAAAGCCAGCATTTTTCATCCCTTAAATACATAGTCTCAAAAGAATTAATGAATAAATAATGCATTCCTACTAAAGGGAATGATGAATAGGCAGTAGATTTGGAAGGTAAGAAGTAAATGCTTTCCTAAGGTACATGGCATAAGTTTGTATTGGACTCCTTAGCCTTGAAGTGAAGACAACCATGTCAATAGTTTCGAAGTTACATATTCACCCTGATTTTGTGATATCCCACAAACAAGATGATTTATAAAAATTGTATTATTATGTCATTCAGGAAAGGAATGTATTTATTTATTAATTTATTTAATTTGTTAGATGTATTTGAGGACTATGCATCCACTACAACAGCAGCGCAGAATCTCCTTTATACTGCTGCGAAGAAGAGGAAAGAGGTACAGAACTGGTGGTTTTTAATGATTTCAAGTTTCCTTAATGGTGTCATTTTCACTTAAATTTGAAGGTGCTACAGGAAGCTGGTCTTGAAAAACCTTCTTGCTAATATTAATACGTGGTCAAACTCCTCAAGGAGTGCTGTCAGTTGTGGGAGAACTAAAATACATGCGTATGTAAAATAAATAAATTAATAAATAAGTAAATGGGTTCCTCTTGCAGCTGTAAAATGAATCTGCTAGATACGAACTGAGTTGGAATAAATGTGGTGGTATTTTCCCAAGTTTACAAACAGCTTCTGTCACAGCTGTTCTGAGCTTCCTAAAGTAGCAGGGGGAAAAGTGAACCTGATCCTTATTAATTTTCAATGATGCTATTTAAAATCCTGTTGACAGCAATGAAATTAGCCAGAATGAAACCAATTTTATGCAGCTGCTCTTGAAATGAGGACATGACTTTCCTGTAGATCTTTCTATATTTAACGTGATCTGTGCAAAAGTAGTGGGCCTGGCCCTGGAAAGCATACATCCGTTTGCTAAAACTGCTCACTTTTTCTGGTTATCATTTTAACACCCCCAGAAGTGAACTGGTTTTGCCAGGAAACCTTTCTAAATCTTCTCAGCTTTACAAGCTATTGCCCACACCAACAGAAGAGAATAAGTTTATTAGGTTGTAGTTCAAGCTGTTCTTGAATATGTATATGTTTCATACATATATGTACACACATGTATGTATTTATATATGTGTGGGACAAACCAGAAGAGAAGTTAAGGGAAAAAAAAATCAGTGAGGTACTGCTTGACCCTCTTGTCTTTCCATCACCTTTTTGCCTCAAAGCAACAGGATTCCTTATTTATTATTACTAATGTGAAATTTTGAGGAGATTAATTATGACAAGTTTGGGTGAAAGACTGAAAAGGGAACCTCCTACATTTTCACTGTGGAAAGATGGTACATATGCAGTTACTTTGGCCAATATAAAATTTTTACTTAGAAAAATCCTACTAATGTTTTAATGGAAACAATGCTGTTAAAGTAATTTCACAAAAGGAGATTGTGTATTTTCTATCTTATGTAGGTATTACCAAAAATGATGGCATATTGCTACCAGATTCTGACAGAACCAACCATTGATCCAAGAAAAAAAGATGGGGCTTTGCATGTCATAGGATCCTTAGCAGATATTTTACTGAAGGTAGGTGGGTAAAGAAGAGAAAAAGGTATATGTTTGTAATTCTTCTTATCAACTGCTATTTCCAGTAAAAAAATCCTAACTTAGAAAGTGCAACTAGCCCTTAGCTATGCTTATGAAGTCTGTAGAGATTGCACTGTGCAATAAGAATCTGAGAGTTTGTTTCTTTAAAAATATTAACGTTCTTTCCTGTTTTTTATATTCCCATTTTGTACGCAGTTTCTTCTTCTTGTGTTTCTCCAAAGTTCTGTTTGTTTGCTACAGAACAGTTCCTTGGTCCTCTCTTGCTTTTACTAATAAAATGGGTGTTAAAATAGCAAACGTACATTCCATCAATAGCACTGCCTGTGATTCCTCAGCAAACCCCCCAACAGCCTGCACTCTTGTGGGCTGCTTCTGATTCCAGAAAAATGTTTACTTAGCATGTTGCGGGAATGTTTTGTGTAGCTTTCCAGCTTTCTTAGCCTACAATGTGTGGATTTAAGTCTTATTTCATCAGCCAGTTGGGAGTTTTGAAAATAGCTGGAAAGAGCACAGAGTTTCTATCCTTTCTCCACCTTTATAGACAGTATCTTCACAATTTTGTGTATTTTTGAATACACATTTAAGCCACACTGTTGGTCTCTATCGTAACATTGGTTACAATTTTCCTTAAACTTTTGTAGATGCTGGAGTCTAGTGTGCCCTCGCTCCTCGTCAAAAGTTACTGCCAAAACATTATCCCTTTTAGCATGAGAATGATGGTCTTGTGCTCGAGGCTTCCTTTGTTAAGTGTGCACAAATTCATTCTTTGTGAGTGCAGGATGTGTCTTCATGTTACAAGGCACATCTTACCAACATTACCATCCTTTTTTTTAACCAATGTACCCATCCATGATCTGATCTGAAATTCCAAAACATCAGTAACTTTTGCAGGCTTTTTGTAGATTATGTTGGATTGTAAATGCCCTCCCTTGTGCTGGAGTGTAACAGTGAAAGAAGATGATGTTCATGTTGTGAGAAATCTTTCATATTGACTGGAGGTTTCTAAATCCATTGACCTGTCCTAAGCAGAAGAAAAAACAAGATTTATTCCAGTATACTGCTCCTATTTGACATTTTCAGTCTTGAAACATAAGGTTCTAAGATACTTTATCAAAGGGTAATAAGCGCCAAACACTTCAGACTCCTCTTTACTCTGAATTTATTTGTTTTGGGATTTGGCAGATGGAAAAATTCCATGAACTGTTTCTGCACAGAATATTTGATTTGTAAGTGTTTTCTGACTGGTCAGTTGAGAGATTGATTGATTGGTTGTAAGGAGCTCATAAACACAGTGACCCTCCCTTAGCCACCTGGCTCTCCACAATGGCTCCAGTTTAATGTGTGCATACCTCTGATCTCTGTGCACAAGAGAAAATTCTTTTCCCTTCTTCGTGTTTTTTCTCTGCTCAGTTCCTCATCTGCCTCTCAGTGTGGGGAAAAAATGGTGTATGCATTGGTGAAGTGTGATCACTTAAGATACATTTTGTATTGAATGTGCCCTTTTACCTTCTTCCTCTCTAAGCTACTGAATCATTCCTTTGGATGGTACCAGTGCCCCCAGCATATATCTTTTCTAGTATGCCGGGCTTATAGGTGCTAGGAAAGTCCAAAATTTCCGTGCTGGTGGTCCTGGCTTCCTGTCAATATCTTGGGATTTGCCAAGGTTGGAATAATGAGGAATAATTTTCATCTAATATCCTTCTCTAGTCAAGGAGATTTCTGTCACAAATGAATTATCTTAGTCCATTAATAAACATGTAAAAAGGTGTGAGTTATTGTTGTAGCATATAAAAATAAGTTGTTTTAATTCTTATAGTAACAGCAGGTCATTTGGTACTCAGATCTGTTTCATGCTAAAATTATATTTATCTTCAGCTATTCATGTACTCCGGTGTATGAAGAACGGAGGTACTAGATTATCTATCCTAATTAATTTTTTAAGTAAAATCAACTGGAATTGGTTGCTTTAAAGCAAGTGAAAAATTCCAGTTTGGAGTATTTCAGTCAGTGAAGTTGATTGTTATATATACAGTTCTTTCACCTATCTGTCTTTGAACTTGCTATGCTCATGAGGTTTGTTCTGTTCAAGGTACAAGATCCAGATCTCTTCATGAGAGAATACCTTTATTATGTAGACAAAGCACTGTATTTCCTGTGGTTGAGAGTTGAAATGGATTATTTGCTATAATGAAGTATGTAAAAAGAATGGTCTCCAAAACTGATTTTTATTTACACCAACAGAAGAGTGTCTTCAAGGATCAAATGGAGCTGATGTTACAGAATCATGTATTTCCGTTGTTCATGTCTAACTTGGGGTACCTCAGAGCTAGAGTAAGTTCACCAGTTACATCAACTTCAATATTTGCCATGATTCTTTCCTTTGCAGTTTGACTTCATTCTGGATGTCAATGAAAGAAATAAAGCAGATACAAAGTAAAATTTTGAATAACTACCCCGTATGGTAATTTTTCAGCATTTTAAATTAAAAAATTATTTGTCAGTTAAATGACTTGATCAAAAGTCTGTGTCATGTTGTTGTTTACCTCTTCGATCAGGCTGGAGAATTTGAGCAGCGGTTATGGCCCTTTTGTGACCATTTCTTGTTAGCAGACCTCAGTAACTTAGGGTGGTTGAATGGCTGTGAAGAATAGGTAGGATTTCCACAGAATAGATAATGTCAGTTTGAGTGTAACTTGAAGAAGATCGCCAAGCGCCCATGTCAGTCATCAACAAGCAGTAAATTTTATTTAGTTTCTGTTCTGATTTTTTTCCTCAAGAAGGACCGAAACTATGAATGCCACTTATGTGTATACTGAATTTATTGGAATTTGGGAAAGGAAAACAAGGAACTGCTTGGTTGCAAGAACTATGTTACATGTTACTTTATGAGCACACCATAATTAAGAAAAAAAAAGCAATGCATGTAAACAGAGATAGTTAGCATTATTTTTTAATCAGTTAAAGAAATGCTAAAAATTGCAGTTGTCCCTATCTTGCTTTTCTTTTTGCCATGCAGTCCTGTTGGGTACTCCATTCATTCAGTGCTTTGAAATTTCACAATGAGCTAAACTTGAGGAATGCAGTAGAGCTGGCAAAGAAGAGCCTGATTGATGATAAGGAAATGCCTGTCAAAGTAGAAGCAGCCATCGCTCTTCAGACGTTAATAAGCAACCAAGAGCAAGGTATGCTGCAGTGATTCATCAGTTGTATATGCTGATTATTTTTTTTTTGTTATTTAGAAATGGGAAGGTTGGTGCAGATTTATCTAAACGTTTCTACCATTCATTTCATCATGTTTAGACAGCTTCACTTACTCGTTAGTTACTGTATACATCCCAGAATTCTGACTTCAAGTTTTACAGCAGGTCTTTGCAGCAAGAAGTTAGAATCAACAAATTTCTTTTAATAAATGAAATAGCACCTGACTTTGTTTCTCTTTAGCAAAGTGAAGCAGTGTGTATGTCTAAGAACGAATGCCGCCTATGTCTAAGGGCATGTATTACCCCAAAACAGTGGATTTTTGTTGTAGATGGCATTTCAGTGTTGAGTGTGTTAAATGTACAATTTATTTACTTTGCTGGTCTGCTAGTTACGGGCTGTAAAAGTGCCTTGAGTAGGTTTATAAAATTATTTTGGTCAAGACTAATCAGGTATGTAGTAGTTTTAAGTGCTGTATATTTGTGTTTATGGGTAGTTGATTTCACTTCAATTGCTTCTTTTAGCCAAGGAATATGTGAAGCCTTATGTAAGGCCAGTTATGCAAGAGCTCTTGCACATTGTTAGAGAGACGGAAAACGATGATCTTACTAATGTCATCCAGAAGATGATCTGTGAGTACAGTCAGGAAGTTGCTACCATCGCCGTCGACATGACTCAGCACCTGGTAAGAGACAATAGCAAAGTAACAGTCCAGTCAGAAGCACGTGCCTAGTGTGGTAAACATTTAATGAACTTTGTTAGAAGTGCACACTGTTTAAAGGAATCTTGGTAAAGGTCAACCTATAGCATTCACAGTATTTTTTTCTTTTTATGAAGCATCTTTAAAATGTATACATTTTTCAAAGATCCTGAATTTTGTCACTGGTTTTAATGAGCCACGCTCTAACTATCTAACATTTCAAATGACTTAACATAGCCAGCCTTCTCAAGAGGAGTTTTTAATTTGCTATATTCCCCTTTCAAAAGTAAGGAGCATATTTTTCAGTACTGACGTCTCTTACAGATAAGGTGTTGGTGCTGTTGAATTAGGTGTCTTGGCTTTGCATGACAAATTAGAAATGTGAATTTGTGAGTTTGCTCTTGGATGTCAAGTTAGTTGTTTCTTTCCATAGGCTGAAATATTTGGTAAAGTTCTTCAGAGTGAGGAATATGAGGAAGTAGAGGACAAAACAGTTATGGCCATGGGCATCTTGCACACAATTGACACTATCCTGACAGTTGTGGAAGATCACAAGGAGGTGAGATTTTATTTTATACATCTTTTATCCTGCTGTTCCCTCATGCCTTTCATTTGTGACAACGAGCGCTTTAATGTATGTTGCATCACTTGAGTTGACATGAACGTGCATTTACTATAGCAGGATGGTGAATTAGTACCAACTGATCTCTGACAAATTTGAATTTAAATCCTGGTTTACCTTTGTGATTTTTTTTTTTTTTTTTTTTAATTGTTTACCTCTCAACTTCAAGGGGAATTCGTATTCTGAGGGTAAAGTCCTTAGCTGTTTTTCTGGTAAATACTTGATTGGATAATTGTATTACAGATTGTTAAAATAGATTTCACAGAATCATAGAATGGTTAGGACTGGAAGGAACCCCTGGAGATCATCTAGTCCAACCCAATTTTAGGGAGTATTATTTTGCATAAGGCTAATTTTTTACAATGGTAACTCGTATTTTGTTATTTACCCAGAAATTCTTGTGTAGAATTCCTGGGAATTGGTCTCCCAGTTGTGGTGCAATGTAAGTCTACATTTCACATGTTCAGAGAAGAGTTTCTTTCTGCTCATACCACCTGGGCTGACTGAGGTAGGAAAGAGTTCAGTGGCTAACCAGAGAGGCAAAGTCAGTCAGTAACTTTAAGCTGAGTTGGCATAAAATGCTTTGTCCTAGACTGTTTTGCTTCCTTGATTTACAATGAGAAAGTTTCATTTCATGTGTGACATCTTTTTATGAAGCTCATAATTTAAAAAATACATCATTTTAAATACTAATTATTTTATTGGAAGATATCGCTGTTTACTGCAGGGCGACAATAAACCATGGCAGATGCTCTGTTAACCCCCTCCCCCCTGCCCTTCCCACTACGGAAAGAGAATAAGAGGAAAAGGTAGAGAGACTTGCAAGTTGTAAAAAGTTAAAAATGCTTTACTAATGCTACTAATAAAATAGAGAAAATAATACAAAATATACAAAACCAATCTTGAATTTCCCAGTGCTGTGCAGCCACGGAGCTGGCACCGGTAGCTGCAGGGCAGGCACCTGCAAGTCCTGGGCTGGACTATGCAGCAAACTGGAACTGGATTCAGGGATGCAGGGTCTGGAACCAGGCCTCGGATGCCAGGCACGACAGGCAGGGTCCTCTTCAGATGCCGGCTGTGGTCAAAGAGCAAGACCCACGTGGTCTCCCACTTTTGTAGGGTGTATGATGTGTATGGGATGGAATACTTAGGTGGTCAATTTTTAGTCACCTGTTCTGCTCACCCTCCCTGCAAATACTCCCCCTCTCACTTACGGGACATGCAAAATTTATCAGTAACCTTAGCTACCATAGCAGTAAGTCTAAACCTGGGTCTTTTCTGCATACCATTGCTACCATTATTAGCTCCTGTCTGGAAAAACATGCAGCCAAATTTAGAAAAGTGCAGTTACTTAGAAGAACTTAGCTGAAAGGAAAATTCACTGAAAGAGAAACTGGTCTTGTTTTTAACAAAACCAGGACAGAAGACCATTGTGTTCCTTTTGTATTCAAAACATCTTTCGTTTCTTTACAAGAACCCCTTGTATTTTTTGAAAGCTAAAATGGAATCTGGTAAGTAAGCTGAGCATTAGGATTGATAGTCTGAAGTATATCTTCAGGTTTTAGCCTAGGAGAACCTTTGGGGTTGGGACATATTTGGTATAAACTTAGCAGCTTGTTTTTCTGTTGTATGAAGCACAAACTAAAATACTGTGCTGAGTGCTTTTCATCTCAGGATCTTATTTCAGAAGTGATATAAATGGTATAGAAATGATATATGGGGCTGAAAGCTCCTTGGAAATTCCTTTCCCTTTCACCATTAAGTATGATGAGATTTTAGGGGACGATCATTTCTGAATCAAGTGTCTGAAGGAAAGTGGATGAATCTGTGGTCACATACATAATCCCTTTGCTAGAACAAGTCCAGAAAGCCTCACATCCTGCAAGGTTCTGTCTGTAATGAATAACCTGTGGTAATATCATGAAATGTCTGTATTTGCTGGTTTTAATTAGACTTACAATGTGGCCATATAGTTCTCCTTGCAATTTAGTTTAATTCATAAGTGAAGTCTCTCTGCCCAACAGGGCAAAGCTGAATCCTGATTTCAACACAGTTGTACACTCCCAGTTTCTGCACGTGTTCCTCTTGCTGAGCCCACTCCGGGAAGTTCTCCACAGACCTTCAGCAAAAGCATCTCTTCCTTTCTGCCTTTAAACCGATTCTACTTCCAAGATTTTGGACAGAGGCTTCTTCACAAACATTTTGAGGACGGTGTTACTTTATATCCAGAGAGCACAAGAGGCACAGTTTTTGATGGGATGTGTAGAATAACCAAAAAATATTTTTTTCTTTAAATAAAGCCGAATGCTGTAAGTCATAAATTTTAAAGCAGTACTGTTTATTGAAAATCTGAGTAATTAGATCAGTGAGACCTTATTTCATAATATTGTGATTGCTAATACAGTATTTAAAGAGTGATTTAAAGCCTTTTTGCTTCAATGAACTTCTCAAACTGAATTAGTGAAATCCATTGATTAAACTGCTGTATTTCTAAGTTTTTTAAAAAACTGCTTTATGTTTTTATTTCAGATAACTCAACAGCTTGAGAGCATTTGTTTACAGATCATTGGCCTCGTTTTGCAGAAACATGTTATAGGTATGTTTTAGAGATAATTTTTAGAAAAATATTAGATGTTTTTACATAAAAAAAATTCTCAACTTAATTATTACAACCTATACTGTCTTCCTGAACGGAACTTCGTGTTTTTTGGGTGTGCTTCACTGAAGAAAAAAAAGACATGAATTCTCAGTTGTGATTTGTTTCTCCTGGTCTCTTGTACATTAGTCAGGCTGGTTATTGTGTTCTGGAGGTCAGACTCAAAAGCAGTAGATGCGGTTCTGATTACAGTGCTAGCTGTGTTAAAGGACAACATCTACAATTACATTAGTGTTTTTATGGACACGGTCTGTGATTAAATTACTGCTTTATCAATACCCTGTACTAAAGAGCTACACAGTTTTGTGATAAGGCCTTTAAATACAACAGAAGTTGGGGAAATAAAAATATTTTGCAGTAAATTGTTTAGAAACAATGTCTTTGGGCTGGTAATATGTTTCTCTACTGTGTATTTATAAAGAAAAACTGTGTATGTTGTTGTAACTATAGCCAATGTAAGGCCCATCTAAAAGAGTCTTTTCCAATTTGTATTATTTTTCTACCTATTGATTTAGTTCCTAATTACTGTCTTCTAGATGTTATATGACTCGTGGCTTGGTTTCAGATTTCAAGGTGTTTGCAATTTAAATTTATTTTTTAAAGCACCTTGCTTCAAATTGTTTATCTTTTCCAGAGTTTTATGAAGAAATTCTCTCCTTGGCCTACAGCTTGACATGCCAGATGATTTCACCTCAAATGTGGCAGCTTTTAGGTGTTCTGTATGAGGTTTTCCAGCAGGATTGCTTTGAGTACTTTGCAGGTATGATCACTTCTATTCTGTTTATGTTTCTGCTATTTGGGAATTTATCTCAAAAACCCACCTTGTAAGGGTCACATCCATTTAATGTGGGGGTTTAGAACGATCATGTGTTTGAGTCGTACCGTGACCGTCTGTTTAGTGTGGGAGTGTAACAGGAGCATATTTAAGTAGGAGAAGCATGTTCAAATCCGTCAGTGTGATCAGTTATTGTAGGAGGTCCTGAACTCAAAGCAAATTAATTAATTAATTAAGATGTAGTCCTGTGTTATTTCTTCTGAGAATGTACCATGCTTGGTGCACTTTGTAGAAGAATTCTGCTAGAATAGGCTTTGCAGGGCTTGAGTTTCCAACCATGTCCAAGAATCTGAGCTAATGAATCCCATTATAGGATTACAGCCTCACTGGTTAGCACTTCATGGATTAGTTTGTAATTTTTTTCTCCTTTGCTCTCCCTGTTCTGCAGATATGATGCCCCTGTTGCATAATTATGTGACCATTGACACTGATACTTTACTGTCTAACCCAAAGCATTTAGAAATCATTTATGCTATGTGTAAAAAGGTAAGGCTTCTGATTCTTACTCTTGCGCTTATCACTGGTACTTAACAATCAGATTAGCAGGGTGACCTGAATATGCCAGGTGGTGGCCGGTCATTTCAGAATGAAATGAAATCTGGTCTCGACTCAGTTCTGAGTACACATAGCACCTTCACACTTTTTAAGTGACATGCTTTTAAAAAAATTGCACGCACAAAATCTGTGTGGGAGAAAGTTGCTGTTCATCTCGACTCTCTTCTATGAACAGCTATTTTGGTAAGTAGAGGAATTAATGAAGCCTGATTTCCTTGGGTTGTACATCTTGTGATTAGATTCTCTAGTTGTCAGCTAAGCTGTGAACTCATTTGAAGTTCTTCCGACATTTATAATGTTTCTCTTTTATGCCGATTCTCTCATGTATAATTAAGAGATCATGCTGCAGCCTTTCTCTGATTTTGGGCATTATAGAGTGTTAGACATTTAGCTACCTGCTTATTTTTAAGAAACTTATATAGATAGAATGTGTTCGAGAATTCTGTTTCTTTGTCAGGTTTGATTGGCACTGACCATAGGGTTGAAATGTACTGAGAAGCAGCAGGCAGTTTCATGTATATGTGAATACACAGAGGGATTGCACACATCTTGTTTTTAATCAGAAAGTAGCCTAGAGAGAGGACTTCACTTTGCCAGGCTGTTAATCTGCCAGTGTCTATATTAGCATTGAAGTAAAAAAATTGAAGCAGAACATGGAAGACATCAATAAATATTCTAAGTGACATTTCCTTTAAAAAAGGGAAAACAATGACATATAAAGAATACTAACATTCATAAAGAACTATGGCGATTTCTTCTAAATTTTTAAATTCATCTTTAGCCACTTATCCTTTTTTATGTCCTGTATAGATGATTTTTTATGTGTCTTAGTTCCTCACAAAATATAGCATGAATAGATATGTATATGTCATATAGAGGGTGTTTGATGGGTGCAGGTACAGGAGCACTTGCTTTCAAAGTTGTCAGTGATTAATATTGATAAACTGAATTGTCATTTTGGTTGTTAGGTATTAACAGGAGATGCAGGAGAAGATGCAGAGTGCCATGCAGCCAAACTCTTAGAAGTAATTGTTCTTCAATGCAAAGGACGGGGTATTGACCAGGTGATATATATTGAATAGATTTTCTCTTTTACTGGCTTCCAATGACGTGTATGATTCCTGGGAAGAGCAGTTGGAATAGGAGAATTTGAGGGAAAGGTAAAGTGTGGGAATGGGGAGAAGTACAGAAAGGAGTAAATGAGCTCAAGAGAGGTTGTAAGGTTTGGTTAATTTGAGGGGTTTTTTTGAGATCAGAGATTCATGGGCATGACTGGAAAACGAATATAGGCTGTAAGGTAAAGATATAGTATGATGTGCAGGATTGTCTTTTGTTTTGTTTTGTTTTGTTTTGTTGCTTTTCCTGATAGGACTTCCCTTTTAATGCAAAACACACGCTGTTAAAACTAATGTGGCTGAAATGTTAACTATACATATCCAACTACTGAAGTTGTTTCTTTTTAATGTTTTTAATTGCTCGATGCATTTGGAAATGAAGAATTTTTAGTGTGGCTGGATTGTGGTTGCTGGGAAAAATATCATCACAGTTTTCCTGTTTGTTAAAATATGCTTTTAGATAGTAGTCTTTTTTCTTATTAAGGGCTAAATTCTGGTCTTATGTTTTACATAACACTCCAGCCTAAATTACTTTAACACGTCGTGTTTGATGTTGCCACAGTGCAATCTGTGGACTGCAGTGATAAATTTTCAGTTAATGTCACTGAAACCAGTATAAATTTACTAATGTAATTATGAAGTAATGAAGATAAAACTGTTCCCTGGAAGATTTTATTTTTAAAAGAAATCTGGAAGGGATTAAAGTGAATTGCATGCATTTGCATTGAAGTAAGTATGTGGTGGAAGGCTTAACTGAGCTCCACAGCTCTGTCAATTAAAATGGTTGCACACTGAACTGAAACTCATGAACTAAAACACTCATAATGCTTCCAAAATTATTGTCAAGCATAAACCTGCACATTGAAGTATATGTAGATGTTTATGTCATTGGGTAGAAATTTGTGCATACTTGCTTTTATCTGAATAAGCTCACTCATTTCGAACTTTTATCATAAATTTAATATCACTTACATTTGTTAGGAAAAACTTCTTTTTCTTTCAGATTTAGGTAATTCCATTTTTAATGCCTGTTGGTTTTGAAATTGTTGGATATCTTTATTTAAATATGAGAATGCCTCTGAGTTATTTTCTAAACCTTTTATACATGCTAGAACAAATTCCACCAAATGGCCCCAAATATTCCTTTCCATGCTGAGAATAATAACATTGGCAGTTCTTAGCTCAGATTATGGTTGTTTTGCGAAAGATTTATAAGCATGCCAGGAGAGGCTTAAAATGCTCTTATACTAGGAAGTGAATAGAATGTGTTCCTAGGTCATACCTGGACTTCATTTAACTCTGGAGAACAGTTCTGATAAAAGTATTTTAAACTGTTATATAATCTGGCAACATGTATAATGTCTGTTTTTCTTTGTTTTTCTCCTTTCCTTTCATACTTCTATGCCCAGTGTATTCCACTCTTTGTGGAGGCTGTTCTGGAGCGGTTAACTAGAGGAGTTAAAACAAGCGAGCTTCGTACCATGTGTCTTCAGGTTGCCATAGCTGCGCTCTACTACAATCCTGACCTACTTCTGCACACCTTGGAGAACATCAGATTTCCACACAATCCTGAGCCCATCACTGCACAGTTCATAAACCAGTGGATGAATGACACAGACTGTTTTCTTGGGCAAGTATTGTGTGGGGTTTTTTTTTTTTGAGAGTCCATGGGTTTGATGTTTTTTTTCACTTCTGTTTGCATCCCTAGTCATGTTGATGAAAGAGTTCTCATTCCTTTGCTAGTCTAAATAACAATAGTCCACACCAGCTCTAATTGCTGTGATGCCAGTAAATGTGACTTATGTCCCTGTAACTTTTCTTGGTTTGTTGAGCTACGTGCTGAATTTTCTGTGCTGTGAGGATGCAAGGCTATGATACATATCATATTTCAGAATTATTTTATGTTTCTTAATCAGAAACTATCTGCTCCTTCAGTAGATGGTCCAGCATGCAGCTGGCCAGCTGTTTTTCAGCAAGATGTTAACTTTTTTTCTGAAACACAGTGTGTCCATCTTTTCTCTTCTATATTTTGTAAAGTATTTTTAATGGCTTCATTTAATGTTAAAAAACCGTTATTCTTTCCAATGAATCCCACACTCTGATTTTAATCCCTATGAGTTGTTCATGATCATCTTTGCATCTTTATCATTATGCCATTGGTGTACTGGATGTTTAGCATAACCCCTGAACTTAAAATTCAATCCGACCTCCCTTGAACATGTGTGTTCGCTGCACTAGTGTGCACTTGGGTAGGAGCTGAACATTTTTAAAGTAAATGAAGGTGGACAAAGCCTGTCATCGCATAGTTAAGCACACACTTGATGCTGGGCAGACGTGAAGTCCCATGCTCGGCAGCTGGTGCTTGCCTCTTGGCTGAAGATGTGGCATCCAACTGTGAGATTCAAATCCACTCAAGGGCAGTCAGACAGTCAGATGTAGTTAACAGCTTCCTCTCACCTTCCCGCTGTGAGGTACGTTTTGTCATTGGGGCTGACATCTGACTGCAGGTGTACGGGTAAGCTTAGAACGCGTCTTCTCTGTGTATAGTCTATGTCAACAGATTAAGTGAAGTGTCAGCGTGTCAGGAGTCATCCCAAGAATGAGCATGGGCCCAGGCAGCAGCTCCTGACCCACAGATGCACACCTTATTGTAGGTTGTCTTTCTTTTCCTACCTGTTTTTTATTGATACAGTCTTGTCTTTCCAATTCTAAGCAAGTGTCTTGGGGGTTTCTTATAATTAGGTTTCTCCACTTCGCAGTCATCCAAGTAAGCTTTTCTCTGTACCAATTCTTACTTGAGTTAATCTTTCATGAACAGAATTATACACCATCTTGGTATAGCTGCATTATTGTCCCAGTTGTCCATCTTGAATTTAGAACTGTGTGGTGCTTTATAGCGCTGCATTACCTTTACTGTACCTGTAATAAAATAATGACTCCCAGTTAATCAATGGCCAACTGGTATAAGCAGGTTTTGCCCTGAGCATGCCCTCTGTAATATTTTTAAAACACGTACCAAATGTACACAGTAAAATTTGTTTTCCTCCCTCCTCTGCCCTAAGTACACATTTTAGTGGGATGAGTGTGAAAGCACAGTAGTTTGGAGAACTGCAACATAGACTACTTTATTTCAGGTCTGCACATTAATTCTGTCTGTTTTACTAGAATGAAAACCATTTGGAGATACCAGAGAAATTGCCTACTTGGGTGTATACAGGCTTTGTGCAGACTCCCCATTGATGTCTGTATTCCAAGGTGTTACCATAGCACTCTCTCCTTGAAATAAAAAAAATAAAAAGTACAAAATTAAACAGATAAAAAGTGAGGAAAAAAAATATTGTAGTCATTATAACAAAACCAGACAGCTCATATTATCACAAACATTCTGACTTCTTCTGCCCACTGTATATACAGAATGGCTATGGTACGTCCTGTATCTTAACAGAAATACACATCTTATCAATTAGAGGGGTTACTTGAGTGGGTGACAAAGAAAGCATAAAGGACCCAGTGTCCCTCATTTCTTTTGGAGTGCCCGTGGCTGGAAAAGGGCACATTTAAGTCTACAACTTCTACACTTTGTGGAGATGTTATTGTTAATTACTGAATTATTTTTACATCTACCGACTTTAAAAAAGACCAAGAATTTTTAGGATTTCCATGTACTGATTTTTATTTTTTTTTTCTTATGGCTGAAGCAAAGTTCTTGAGATTCAGCTCTGTGTAGTCATTTTTTCTACTGCATATCAAATGCTGAATGCATACAGAGACAGTATGAAAGAAGATATTCCCTATAGGAGGTAAATGTGTCATTCCTTTTTTTCAAAGAAATAAAAAATGAAAGAGATGTATAGCCTTAAACTGTTCATCCTGGAGCATTTGGTGAGAAACTAGTCAGATTCAGAAGGGAAAAACGCTGAGATCTGACTAGATGCCAACCTCAAGTACTCCTGTAGGCTACAGCTTAACATTCCGTTCTTTTTTGTCGCTTTTCAAAAAGCATCAGCTACTGCAACTAGTGTTCAACTAAATTCTTCAGAGCTGAGGCAAAAGTTGACAAAGCTTATGACACTGAAAATGGAGATCATCTTGCAAGATTCTGCTCAGACTCTGCACTTGAACGGCAGCAGATCAAAATGTATCTCTTTGATCTGCTACTACCAGCAGTGAAATAAATATCTGTAATATTGCTTAAATCTAAAAGTTGCTCTTCCTTCAGTGCTGTCTCCTCAGTCCCGCTTGTCAGGCACGGTGATGCAATGTGATGTAATGGTCTTCCTCCCTTTCCCTCTGGACAGCACGACTTCTAAAAGACAATTTGTTTCAGTAAGGGTAGCAAGGGTCATGATCTGAACAGCAGCCAGATACTCAGAGGCCTAACCAAGCAGGAAAAGACAGAAATGCAAACAAAACCTGACTTTCTTGAAACCCTTCTTGGGTCCGCCCCTGCAGATTTCATGTCTTCGTCAGTGCGGACAGCAGTGGGCACCTTGAACTATACAGTCCTTTTTCCCACCACCCATCATTCGCTGCTGCTTTGGGTTGCAGTTATTATAGATTGTTTTCCAGCAAGAGGCAGTTTTAGGCTCAAATTCAAACCAGTTGGAAGACTCAGAGATCCTAGAGAAACTGGAGAAGAACAAAGTAGAGTCCCTTCCACGTGTGAAGGACCAGGTGAATCTTCCTGCCGTTTCTTTCCCATCTGTGCAGAAAATATGTGACTTACTGGTAGCAGTGGCTCTCCATAAATCTCGCAACCCTCTGTCTGTCTTCTGCTCATGTGAGGTCCTACTACCCGTAGATTCTGCTCTGCCAGCGGCAGGGTTGTGCGTGTCCGCATGCTCTCAGGCTGAAGCCAACAGTGTTTGCCAAGAGAATGCAGGATTTCTCAGGCAGCACTTTGTGAATGCATGAGACGAAATCCATGAGAATAATACCTCTTGTGGGGGGAAAGCAGTTATGGTAGGATAAGTAGCTGTTCTTCCGTTAAAAGTATGGAAACTATTTAAAGCCGATTAGAAATTTGGAGTATTAAAAATGACTCAGGCGAGGAGAGCTGAGAACTCAATGTAAGGCTCTGCATAAATCCAGTATGTCATTGTGGATCTTATGTATCTGTGGACGTGTGCCCATAATACCCATTTACCACAGTATATTGTGTTTATTTATTTCTAAATATTTTCTGTAATAACCTCAAACTGAAAAGCCATTTGTAGAAACATTTGTTCCTTGACTGCTTTCCATGTTTTCCCTGGCAGCTGAAATTTGGGTGAGACTTCTGCAAGAGCGATAGTAATTCTCATACTAAAAATTCTTCTGTGGAAAGTAGGGTGAAAGGAAAATCTAATTTGCTTTAAAAAAAAAAAGTGATTTTATTTTTTTAGAAGTTGAATATGGGGATTTATTTGATAGGAGTTTAAATAGTTAGAAATCCTAGTTTTCTCAGAGTTATATATAAAATTTAGGTTTTATATAGGAAAAGAGGGTTGGTTCCAACTCTGCAGCTAGAAGGAAATGGCTAATTATTTGCAGTTTGTCAAGGAACTGGATTGATGTAATAGAAAGCAACTTGATCCTCACATAAAGGAGCAAAGCAAACCAGTAAAGGAAAAGCTTAGTGATTATTTTTTTTTCCTTTGAAACACTTTCAGCTTGGTTTTAAATACAAAAGATTCTTGGACCTTTTTGTCCTGTGTTTGAAGGAAGTGTATTAGCAAGAAAAAGTCCTGCGGATTATGAAGACCACACGCAGCTTTTTAAGAACAGATTGCCCAGGAGTTGTGCATTGCACTGCCATGCGTTGCATGTTTAGCACTCCGGGCTTCATATACCATTGGGGGAGCAAGTAAAGTCCATGATTGTTAGGGAGGACTATTGTGTTTTGATGAGCAAATAAGTACGGATCTTGAAGCACAAAGCGCTAAGGAGAATTGTATCCAGGCTCCCTCATGCAGATGGAAGGCTGCTGAGATAATGAGCCTTTGGATAGCAAAGGAATGGTCCTGAGACTGTTCTATGCCATTATGAAAATATGTAAATGACATTAAACTCTGTTTTGCTTGTTCAGTCCCGTGGGTACTTGGTACAGCTGGGGCACAGCAGAACGCCGAACTTCAGGCAAGGTGGATGCTTATCCTGCTGTTTGTCTCTGCTGGCAGGTGGAAGAAACAAGTCTCCTTCTGGCTCAGCTTCACTAAGGATGGCTTCATGCCTGGATTTTTGCTGTCCTGGTGGGCCTTCTAATAACCTGCATGTTCTGAAGACACATGTTCATTCTTACAACTTCTCTGTTTAGTAGCTTGAAAATGGATTATGACAAATAGGCTGTATTTTTCTGGCCATTTGGGCTCCTTCCTAATGATGACTCTCTTTTAAGCAGCAATGCTTGATTCTTGCGCTTTCATTTGTTGTCCAGAAAGATAGTTTAGTATGAAGCTAAGCCACTAATTACTAAGTTGTTGTTTTGTTTTGTTTTTTTTTTACAATGTTGCATTTTACAATTGGCATTGTGTAATGGTTGTAACAGTTAGAGCCAAATGTCATTAACTACTCTAGTGCATGTACACTGAAATTACTTCTTTATATATTTGGGGACTGAAGAAATTTCATTGCTTCCCAGTTTCAAGATGCAGAATAGAAGTCTTGTGGATAGATTACAGAGCTTGGGTCAAACTTGCATGAAGGTGCAGGCAGAGAGAAGGGGTGGGGGAAGTTCTTTTGTTTTGTACTTGCAATAAGGACAACTGTGCTCAAAAAGCTATGCTTCATTCATAGGCAACATCATCTTTAGCTTGGATTTTGGTCTTCACAGTGTTGGCAGGAGAGCAAATGGTGCTGAGCTTGTTTTCAAGATAGATAAACTCACAAGAGTGTTTTGTGTTTGTTGTTGTTATTTTTTAATTATTATTTTTTATGGTGAAAGCAGACCCTGTTCTCCTGCCTCGGTTTCCTTGCTTGGTCTGTATGCCCTCTTTTGTGCCCTGTTCCTTCTGAAAATAAAGTGTTGCAGTTAGCAGTGATGGAAGGACACTCTTTGCCTACTTGCATTTTGGTACATTTTTCAACATGTGTAATGGAGCAGCCAAACCCAACATGACAAATCGCGTAATTTGATACGCTGGTTGACTTTGTTTTTCTTGGAAGGTCCTCTGTGAACATAATGTTACGCATGGTCATATATAATTTATTGTAGTTGTCAGCTACTCTGAGAATGGAATCACTTCGCTAAGCCCTAACAGGACTAACAACGTGGGGGGTGTAATGAAATCCCTCTTAATCCCCAGCCTTGTTTAAGCACATGCAAAGTTCAGAAAGTTGTAATACATAGTCACTTTTATTACTTAAAGAATATTGTAATTCAGTAGCATGTTGTGTGGGTTCTTTGGTAACTAAATTGTAAGCACTTTTAAAATTGTATTTCTGTAGCAATTTTTGAAGTGGTGGATTGAGCTGGCACTTCCCTGTAAGCTTTATTACACTGTGGCACACAACTTGATAATTTCTTCTCTCTCAACTTCTATCCTCTTCATTCCAAAGTAGAACTGATTCAGTAGGGAAATATCTACTGAGAGTCTGGAGGATTGCCGTCTTCTGCCAGCTCTGGGGGTTTGCTTGGCTTCTGTAGGTCTTGCTGTAGCTTTTTGCTGGAGCTACTTGTCCTGCAGAAGGCTGGCACAGAAGCTGTCAGCATCAAATTGAATAGTTCAAACAAAACAAGTTTGTCTCAACCCCTTAATATTAAAATAACATAATGGTAGAGAGGAATTGAATACTGCTGGTGTTTCCAGTAAAGGAGAACCAAAGAGTATCTGCAGAAGAAGTTAGAGAATTTTTCCTTGTCTTGTTTGCAGATGACTTCTATTTCTGGAAGTGAAAATCAGTTCTTATTTTTAAGAGTATAGTCTTTTTACCTAGTAGTCTGGCTATGGTCACATAAAAGTCTTTCTGCTACTAATTTCAAGACTTTCCTTCCCTTCAATTATCATTTGTTTGTTTTACTGGAAGTCTAGCCATTTGCAAGTTCCCTATTTGAGCGTGCTGCCAACTATTCTTGATATGGTAGAATTACTTCCATGCTTTCACTGGAGTTAGCAATGTGTCTCAAGTTAGTGTTGGAAATGGACTCTTTAATAAACATGTTTAAATACAGCTAGCCCTGTGGCACTCTGTAAAAGTGCCCTGCAATTCAGTGCATTCCCGCTTATCATTACTCTCCACTAATAGTCTTTTTGCTAATTTCAATCCCTGCAACAGTACTGTTATCGAAGCCAAGGCAAATTAATTTTCCATCCTATTTAATGGTGATAGTCTGTATCAAATGCTTTATTAAAGACAAGATATTCTGCATAATTATTTAACAGTATTTATTTAGCATTACAGATTTCATATTTGGTAATGCGAAACAGTTGTTCCAGGAATTTGGCCAGTGCTTGAAAGGTATTTAATTGTTATTGGGAACGGACTTTCCAGTGGGGAACTTGCATTCAGAACGAAGGAAATAATGTGTTTAGGATCTTTGATCACAGACTTTGAACACAGTCTGTATGGCATTGTCTCTGTCTTCTGCCATATCAGGCACCAGGACTGTAATGCTCTCTCTACATGTCCTTGCAGTGAAAATCTGTTTTTTGTCTAACAAGTGTGTATTGTTTCAGACTCCATGACAGAAAGATGTGTATAATAGGACTGAGCATCCTAATGGAATTACAGAACCGACCGCCTGCAGTGGATGCTGTGGCTGCCCAGATTGTCCCTTCAATCCTCCTGCTCTTCCTGGGCTTAAAACAAGTTTGCGCCTCACGAGAACTCACAGAACATGAGGATCATGCTAAAGATGAAAAACACGTTGCAGAAGATAATGGTAAAATCTCCCCTTTTCACATTGTGGATTTTGTCTGGATTTGATTTAAAGGGGGTAAGAAATTGCAGTTCATTTTTAAGACTCATTAGTCTGCTGAAAATAGCTAGGCTTAGTGGGTCCTTGAAAGATCATCTTAGGAATTGATTTTTCCTCCCAAAATGAAACCAAAATGTTTCAATGTGTAACAGCTAACACTTTGTGGAAGGGTAGTATTGGTTAAGAGTAACAACAAAACTCGCAAATCCACTCTTGTGGGTTGTCAATGTGCTTTGTCTTCTCACACAGGCAGCAGGACTTTGCCAGGATAGCACTGGTTATATTCTTGATTCCTGGAAAGAAGCTGTTCCTAGTACCCAACTATTTGAAAGACCTGTTGTGGTCAACTTTGAAGGAAATCTTAGCAAGTCTTCTTTGTTCAAATGGAAGGTGATTTGTAAAGTGGGGTTTGAGACAACTGAAGGTTCCTGGAGCAGACAGGCCTCTTATTGCTGAGTCTGCCAGAAGAGAAAAAACATCAAAGAATACCTTGTGGAGGGAATTGCGGGGAGAGAATTTTACACAGTATTGCAGGCAGATATGCGTGGCTGTATTTGACTTAGAATAGTAGATAGATGGTTTGAGGCCTGAAAATTAGATTGCATGTAAGCAGATTATGTAATCCACTCAAATTTCACACGTGATTGTTCTGTAATGGAATTACAGAATTCTTCTCAATGCATAGGAATACAGTATGGATACACCACAGTAATTTTCAAATTTCTGTCCTGTGATTCAGTGCTTCTGTTTGTTGCAGATACAGTCATCTTTATTCTTTCTAAACTGTTGACACAGGAAGATCTGAAGGTTTGGAATTAGAAGTGTTTGGGTTTTTTTTTTTTTGAATCTTGGTTATTATAAACAAGTCTCAAATATTTTTCCTTCAGTGAGAAAGAGCAGTCTTTAGAATTGCATGTTGGGGTTGCATTTAATTCAGGATGAAATACTTCTTTCGTAAGGAGAATGGAAGGTAAAGCTAAGCAAAAGATGTGATTTTAACTTTGTTCAAATAAAGGAGCACTCTGAAGAATAGCAGGCAGACATTTGCCCCACGTCTGGTTTTCTCTTTGTTTTGTGTCAATTTGTGAAGTCCAGGCAAGTCTCTGTTCATAATTTAAAAGGCACAGTGATGGAACACTTTGTCAAAGACACATTTCCTCAACATTTTTGGATCCTATAAATGCACAATGAGTGCATAAATGGAAGAAGAAAAAAGATGGCAGTTTCACATTCCCCAGGTGTGCTTGAAAACAAAAGTTTAACGAATCTTGAATGTAGGAAACATCCTAACAGCTTCATTTTTCCAGTTCTTCTAAGGTTTTGGGGAAGGGGTGTTAACAGAGGGTCCCCTTTCCAGCTGAAACCTAGATTTATTAATTGTTCTTCATTCGCAAGCCATTGTTTCCCTATACTTTCTAATCATTGCTTCTGCAGAGGAGATACCGAGTGATGAGGAGGAGACAAACGAAGTGAGCCAGGCGATGCAAGAGAACCATGGTGGAGGAGGAGGTGGAGAGGAGGAGGATGAAGATGATGACGATGATGACTGGGATGAAGATGCCTTGGAGGAGACTGCTCTTGAAGGGTTCAGCACACCTCTTGACCTTGAAAATGGTGTTGATGAATACCAGTTTTTTACTCAAGCACTTTTAGGTATGTGTTTGCAAGCTGGCAGAATGATATAACATGGTGAAATAGTTTGGAGATGTTCATGGTCGTCACTTAGAAAACCGTTTTCTGCGTTACGAGTAATAATTTAGATCATTGAGACTGGAAAATGTGATTTTGCTTTCTAATGCTAGACATAATATTTTTTTGGCTTACAAGTACTGCAAAACACAAATGGTACCAAATACATCCAGAGATTAATTCTCTTTTGGGACTTTTTAATCACAGCCTGAATAAGTGGGACTTGGTCACTAGAGGGACTCCTACATATAGAAATATTTGTTTCTTTCTAGGTGTTGCAATCATAATGGAGAAATAATTTCTCCCTTTCCTGTTTGACTAATCCTGTTGGTTTTAGTTTTGATGTAAGTTTTAAATTAAAAGATTCACTTCATAATTGTCCGTGAGTAACAGCCACATGGTTAACTTTCTGTTTCAGAAAGCGGAGGATGTAATCAAATTCCCCAAAATGGATTGCCTCTACTACAGTGAGGATTCTGTCAGGAATACTAAACCTGTTTTGCAGTGCAAATTCTCTGTTAAAACCAACCAGAGATTCCATGGGTTTCGTTTTGTTGTTGTGAAATGAGCTTGCAATATAACCTGATAATCACTTTTCATCCCTTCCTGTTCTGACAGCTGTGCAGAGCCGAGATGCGGCGTGGTACCACTCGCTGACAGCACCGCTGAGTGAGGATCAGAAGAAACAGCTGCAGGAAATTTATACATTAGCAGAGCACCGGCGAAATGCTGCAGGTGAGTCGCTTCTCTTGGGCCATTTTATCTGTTGCAAGGATGTTGGAATTGCATCTAATCCGCAACAATACGAGAATAAATCTCTGTGCTAATTAGCATTTTCTGAGAGGCCTGAGTAGGATATTGTGCATATATTATCCCTTGCCTGGAAGTGTGTGTTATTCAGATAGATTACTGTTACTTTCAATTAATTGCCTTCTCACTGACATGTGCTGCTGTTTGAACAGGGTATGAACTAGTTTTGCACAATCTGGCATTTGAAATGAAGAGCAAATTAAGGCAACACCTAGCTGTCAGCCAGGCATTTGATGAAGATTGCTATAGGTTATTATGTGTTTAGCAGTTTTGTAACTTTTTAACCGCTAACATTGCCTTCACAGTCAGTGTAAGATTTCAGGTGTTTAGAAAGCTTGCATCAGGGAAAATAAATTCAGATTTAATAAAAAAGCTTGCAGAATAGTGTAATGTACCCTGATTCTGTAGAGGCTTCATTTCTCAGTTTTGTTGTAGAGGTGTTTGCGATTATGCATTTAGAGAAAATCTTGAGTGTAATTTATTACTGTCACTACATTTAGGGAACAAAATTTTGACTCAGCCAAGAGGTTTTTCCATAACTTTTAATTCTTAATGGTATTGTTTCTGGCAAAAGCGTTCTCTGTAGACTATTTTTCATATCCTTTCCCTTCTTTGAATTCTAGAGACTAAGACAATAGAACAACAAAGTGGCTACACGTTTGACAACAAAGGACTGATCACAGCATTTAACTTTGCTGGAAGTACTCCTGGTGGCAACTGAAGGATCAGCTACAAAGGTCAATGGAAAGGGTCTCATCACTACATTTTCTTGAAATCATCGCGAGTTCTGAGTGATAGGGGAGGGTAATTTAATGCTGCTGAAGGTTTTCTGGAAAAATAGCAGTGTGCTTCCCCCACCAGAATGCTCTTTCTAACCAGCTACTGTAATGTACAAATTCTTGTGGTGTGTCTATAATTTGGTGGACTGAAAGGAAACATTTGTCCTCAAGGAACCTGAACGACTGGGAGGGGCCAGGCTGCATCTAATTGAGTTGCACTTCTCAGGTTTTTGCCGTGCAGAATTGATAGATTCATATGGATAACAGTGCCTTCTGTTGTACATGGATTGCCTGAACAAATGGATTTTGGAGTGCATTATAATTTTTTAAAGTGTAAGGACATTTCTTGATACACTGTAAGCCTCGGTTCCATGTTTTCCAGTCACTTGCTTTTTACTGCTTGGTTTGATTGTTCGTTGGTTGAGTACACATTGCTGGATTCAGAATATTATCTCATCTTCCCTACTTGGTGCAGACCAAACGTGTAGAGGGAGGTGTCTGTTGGAGTTGCAAAGCATACACTGGTAACAGCAAAGGGTCTCAACAATACTGCAGATTTTCCCTTGATGCAGTAGTCTTAAATTATTTCTCTTAGCAATGGAATAAACTCACTTGAGTTATGATGACACACATGGCAGGTGGCTCCCCTAAATCTACCTATTGATGTTACCTCCTGCCTGGATAAGTGGTGTGGCCCTCGCATGTAGATGTTCTACATGACAACTTTTAATTTCCACTGTTTTTGCTGAATATTGAATTTTACTTGGGATTCTAGAAACCTCTTTTCTGTTTTTATTCATTCATTACCATTCCAGTGGTAGTACTGAATAATGTGGTACAAAATATTTACAGTATTTTATTTACCTTAATAGAAGTAAAACAGCTTCTAACTTATTTCTTCTTACTCTTACACTTCTGTGGTTGAGTTTCTGGTCTGCATTCAGTTTGGCTGTTCTTGTGTCATGCTGAAATTTCATTATCTGCCAGATTTTTCCTAAATTTCAAAGACTGGTTTCTTATAAATTGGAACACATATAATAAGATGTTTGTGAATATGGTCATTTAGTGAGAACCTGGTAGCAGCACTAATTTGGATAGGTACCCCTCCTTTAGATCTATTGGGATCGCAGTGGTTTAGTCAAAATAAGTAGGGGTGCTTTAGAATGTGAAGTTTGGATTAGAGATAAGATGTTGAGACCAGATTTTGTTTCTAGGTGTTAATTTCTTCATGACTTAAAAATATTTACCAAGCAATTTTAAGGGCATACTGACAATGTATGTCTTTAGAGCAGTGCCCCAGCTGAAAAGTCAAAGTCTTTCCCATATCCCATTAAATTTTCAATGACTGACATGAAGTACAGATTGCTGGCCCTGCACTGTGCTGATACTTTTTATTTTTCTTTTTTTTTTTTTTTAATATGTCAGAGTGATTAGAATTCAGTCTGATAAATCTGAAGCTCTCTGCACCTTGGCTTCTGGAAAAGGCCAAAGCATCTTTGCATGTTCCTTGTTCCATCCCCTGGAATTTTCTCAGCCTGGCAGCTGTGGGGCAGAAGGTTCTCCACTGCTTTTCTTTTACCTGCACCTTTGTGTCAGACTCTCTCTGCTGTTTGTGTGTTTTTCTTCCCTTCTACTGCAAAGTAAAGTTGGCCTGGATGGTGTAGGTTTTTCACTGCTGGTACTCACTAAATAGCAACCATGAAAATTTCTCACTTTTAGGTCTTTTGTTTGTATAGAAAACTATGAGCATTCCAGGGTCTGCATTTCCAAAAGTGAACAATACATTGAGCTGCCTTGGACAGGCTCTTTAAGCTCAAGCAGCAGAGGGCCAGGACATCCTTTATATTGAATGCCAGGCCATGAAAATTGTAGGTCACTTTTGCTAATTTAGGCCTGGGGTTGTATTGACTGAGAAGGCAGGAAAGTGGTACATCCAGTTTGTTGGTGAGCTTCTCAGAAACCATAGAAGTTTTGAAATTGTTCACAGATCTAATAAATGTTTTTCTGGAAGTTAAGGACACGGCCAACTTCTCTCTTACCTGATAATTGAAGTATTAGGCAGGTAAACTGTTTAAGCCTGCTATTATTTTATTTAAAAAAAAATATATTGTGGATGGGTTTCTTTCAGAGCCCATTTTCCTTCTCTACACTCATGCAAAGTGGAAGAGGGGCTTATTTGTTTTTTGTGCTAATGAGGTTGTTCACACAGTCACAAGCTAATATTCAGGAGTTGATGCATTCAAGGAGAACTCTGCTTTTGCATAGGATCATCTTTGTGTCACTCAGCTGAACTATGGCTGCTCCCTAGTTCTGCTTCTTGTATACTTCTCAGATCAACTGCCAAGAAAATTTCATCCAGATGTTTCTTACAAGGGGTTTAATAGGCAACATGGAGTCGGGAATCTTTGTTGTCTGTTTTGCGGCAGGGGTCAGAGATGTCTGAGGGGATGGCCTGGAAAAAGGTTAAATGCCCTTCCCTTCCCAGGAGATTCATGAGCAAATGTTTCTACTGGCAAAAGCAAATGTTAATTATTTTATTCCTTTTTTTTGAAAAGGGATCTCATCCAAAAAGATTTATTGGGCTCTAGCCTCCGCTTTAACATATGGTTCTCTTTTAACATGATAAATATCCGTTTGTACATGATCATAAATAGGTAATGGATTTTAGGGATTTCTTTATGAGTTGTGTCCAGCTTTGTACTACGTTAAAGGGAGAGTAACACAAATGCGCATTACTGTCTCACTTTGAAGCCAAGGTAATCATGGAGTATCAGATACCAGCACTGGCCAACCAAGCATGATGTATTTGCTGTTGGAAGTACAGAGAATCATGAATGTGTTGTAAAATAAAACAGAGGCTGATAACCAGTGACCTATGTTGCCCCATGCCCGTGTTCCCAAAGTGTGAAGGTGACTTGTATGGGCACCATGGGGGCTTTACATAGGAAATTAGGATTACATATTATAATCATAGCAAATGTTCTATGATAAGCTGCTTTTTTCAGCTAAAATTAACTGGTCTTTGGTATTGAATTGCATATGCTGTTTTGTCACTCTTGAAAGAAAAACAAGAATCACCACATGTTTTGGCTGCTTCTTTTTGCTCTCTGTCTTTCAAAGTTAAAGTACTTGGTTTGCTTTCATCACAAAGCAAAATCTTTAATCAAAATGTTGAGCTTCAGAAAGTGCAGAATATCAAGCTAAAGAAAAAGCTAAAAAAAAACCCCAACAACCCCCCCTACCCCAAACCCATATGTGCACACTGATTGAAATAAATGTGCTTTGGGAGTGTAAGTGAAAACATGGAAAGAATGTTACACATAATGATATTGCAAGATTCTGTGCTTTTGGGAGAAAGGCTGCCTGCGGGGTGTCGGGGAGACATAAAAGGGGCTGCTGTAGGACATGCCCTTTGCTTGTGAAGCCCAGGCAGTTTGTGGCTCTGGATTCCATCAGACATTGTAGTGGAGAGAAGGTTGGGCAGTAGAGGATTTTTTTTTTTTTTAATTAGAAAGCAAGAGTCTGTCTTGAGACTTTCGTGAGCCAAGGGAACTGAAGACATGAACTATTAACTGTCTTTTATTTCCAGAATACTTTTCAGCCTTTTTTGATTCCCTCCTTTCCATCCCTTTGCCAACTACTTGGTGCCAACTACCCACTAAAAGGTGGGTCAAGGGGTAGTCAAAATAGGTAAAGCTTAAACAAAATTCTTTAAAATCCTGTTGTTCTTGAAACAGTGCAGCCTATCCATTGCATTTTTATCAATAGAACAACATCTTTAGTTTGACTTATGCAGATGATACAGACCTGCAAAAACACCATCTGTGTGCCTGTGGTTTGAGAGGAGCCAGTGATTTACTCCTTAACGTGGGTACTTTGAAATCCCCACACCTTGTACTGAAATCTGCTCAAAGGACAGGCAAAAATGCACTATGTAATGGAGTACCCAGTCCCAGTTCTGAAATACACCCTGGTCAGTCTTCTGATAATGTTTGACAGTCTGACGGTCAGACCCTCAAGGATCTCCGCCTCTGATTGGGGACATTCAAGTCGAAGAGACTCTGTATTTTTGCAGATGGACACAGAATCGTGTTTCCCTCATCACAGCAGGTATGGCTCGTGCATACAGGTATACCTCATACAGCAGGTATAGCTAATGACTTCTTGTTGTTATGAGTGAAAATAGCACTCTTTCCTCTTCGATGTCAAATCTTACCCCAAACAGATGGGGTACAGTAGAGATGGATCTTCCCAATGTGTTAAAGGAAGCCAGACATTATTCTAGATATCAGAAAGTTGTAGCATAAAGCCATATCATAAAGAGGATATACAAACAGGCCAAGCCGCTTGCTTTTGACACCTCTTCCACTACTATTACAGCCAAACAAACCAGTGTGAACCAAAAGAAAACTAGAGCAGTGCTTGTGCACTAGACGGGTAGAAACTTCCTTGGCCTGTGTATCTGATCCCAATACTCACTGCAAATGCACTTGGATACTTTTAAAGTAGGATATACAACATCTGAATGGGTATCAGTACCCTGAATCTGATGGTAGTTAATGAGAGATAAAGACTTAGTGTGATTTTTCTCTGGCAGAGAACAGATGCAAAAGTCTGGCAACCTCTTGCCCTGTCTGATGTGTAGTCACCAACGTGAGGCACGAGGTGGGATTACAGCCTTTCCTAAAGATTCTCATCATACCTCCTACCAAAGTGCTACCTGAAGTGCTCCATGTCTGGGGAGCTCACTGATGAACCTCTGCTCAACTAAAGAGTTTTGGGGAACAGCAGCTCAAAAAAAATCTGCAGGCATATGTAATTGCGACAAGTTGGGAAAGCATCCATGTAAATTGAGGTGATATGTTTGATATGATCTCAGATCTGCAGCTTTCCTGATTTTGCCTGGATCTTGTAGAGGATTGTCCAAGAATTTCGTCCCGTTCCTTCCTCCAGGAAAAGAATGAGCCTGACTTCTTGAGCAACCCCAGATTTGGTGCAGTGCTTTGAACTTGGGATCAGAAGAAGATTATGTATAAGCAGGTTATTTTTAGAAAACAGAAGAACTATGGCAATATGAGACAATAAATATTTATACAAAATGCATGAGGCAAAGAAATGAGTATAAGATAATATAAGTGAGACTGTTCTTTGATCACACCTGTAACGGTTCTTTTCATTGCCAAACAATGTGTGAAAATTGCTTTTGATTGCATGTGTTGTTAGTAGTATGCTTGATGTAAATCACCTGAAACGTTTTTGGGCTCAAAAAGAGACCAAAGAGGCCATGCAGATTTCTTTTGGTATTAAAAGCAGTGCCTAGAGAGAGACCACTATGTGCTACATTAGCAGATTGAATTGCAGGATCATCACCTTTGTAAGAAGCCTGGAATACTAAACTGTGGGTTGGCTTTGAGGGCAAGAATTGACAAATGCAAAACATGCATCGATGACAAGAAGAACCTCTTCCTAGCTTAAAGAATTCTGTGCAGTGTTCTCTTAAGCTGTGCTGAATTTGCTTTAAAAATAGTAATAAATCTTACTGCTTAGGTCGAATGTTACATCTGTTGTGCATTTATAGGGGAGGAATAATATTTCTTCAAAAAATGTAACATGCCACCTACCAAGGAGCACAATCTCATTTTATAGCCTCTCTTCATACAGCCATAAAACTTATTTGCAAGAACACTCCAGAATTAATTTTAAACAAATGTGTGCGGTACCCAGAGTTAATATGTGCATTTGTGTAGCAGTGTGTCTTTGTTAATCTCAGGCTTGTGACAACAACTATTCACAAGCACGCTTTGCCTGCGAAAGAACGTAACTGATATTTGATGTAGATAAGATCATTACAGATTATTCAAATACAGTTCTCAAAATATTAAAATAGTGAGGATAGTCACCTTGCAGTCCTGAGAGGGGATCACACCAGGGCTTGGGCCAGTCTTCTGTGCATGGAATTCATGAAGAAGATAGTTTTACCAAGCCTCCACAGGACAAGAGGTTAATCCTTCTGAAACTGCAAACTTGATATTTGTATCAGTGGATATTTCCCTGACGGTGAGTTGCTGAAGTAGCCCATTTGCTAAATTGCACCATTGGATAATGCTTGCCCTTTTCTGTACAGGGCCTTTCTGTGAATCCTCCACAGTGTCAACAAGAGCAGTGGTTAGTGGCCCATTTTTATAACTGGGGAGTTAGTGTAGTTTGCCCAAAGCTGTAGCAGTGTGTCACAGCTGGCACGGGGAATTAAAATTCGGGCTCTGTAGAAGTGCCTGGGAGTTTTGCCATTAGCTCTAGCAGAGCCAAGATTTCACCCAAGAAATTTCCTGGGTCCTTGTGTTTGGATCACTGCTAATACCTTCCAGAGAAGCTCTGCCAGAAAATAATTTATGAAATTGCTTAGTAACAGTGAGTTCTTCTATTGAGCTGCAATTTTAACGTGTCAAACAGTGACATTGTTTCACTGTATCTTGTGTGGGTTGCTTGGTATGACAAGCTCTCCTATGGAAAAACAGTTCTTAGCAAGGTGATCCCTGATGATGTGGGAGCAGAACTGCAGGTGACCCACAGGATCGTCTCTGCCAGGGGTGTCAAATTCATTTTCACCGGGGGCCACATCAGCCTCGCGGTTGCCTTCAAAGGGACGAATGTAATTTTAGGACTGTAGAAATAGGAGTAGTTACATTTATACAGTCCTGAAATTACATTCGGACCTTTAAAGGCAACCGCGAGGTTGATGTGGCCACCGGTGAAAATGAGTTTGACACCCCAATCTATACCATGTATCAGGGTGTTGGGAAGCTTGTAGCCTCTCTGCAGGTATTAACAAAGATGGTGAATGGATTGTGAAGTTGTTGCAGGTTACTGCTTTTAACATGCTCTGAAGAGTATATTTTTTCCAAAGTAAATATATGTCTCTTACGCCTCCTTCTGCCCTCTGATAGAGTGTTGATCTTCTTTTAGCCAGAGGCACATTCTTAAGCGGAATTCTAACTCTAAATCCCCTGAAATGGTTGTTTCTTTTGGTCAGTCCCCAGCAAGGATGAAAAAATGATCACAATTTGCTTTCTGTGGGTATCAGGTGTGTTAAATAAATAGTTTAAGAAATTTAATTACCTGTTTGATTAAACCACTGGGACATCAGCCACTCCCATGCAGTTTTCTGCTGCATTTATGGTTTTTCTGGCAGAGCTCAAGCTACATGGATTTGTGTGCACATCAGGAAAACTCTCCATAGTCTTATAAATGAAATTCAGAGTAAAATATAGAGAACATCTGGCAAGGTCATATCCATATACGAGTAATGGATGTTTTCTTTGTTGTTAAAGATATTGGCCTATCTCTCAACACCTTGTAGAGCAGGGTATGCAACTGCAACAAATAAGGATGCCTTATGCAGCTTCAAAATCTCCCCACTCTTTTAAATGCAAATAATCCGTGCTGTCCTTTTTTAGCACAACACAAATCATTGTGCACACCCGACTGTCTCGACAGGCTGTTGCGCCAAGTGCGATGATGGAGCGAAATGGCTTTGTCACCTTTGTGTAGAGGTTTGACCACGGCTGTGGGGCTGGCCCTCTGACCTCGACAGCAGCTGTGGGTGTCCTCTGGAAGAGCTGCATCTGCATGAAGACAGCAAACCCTGTGTCGTGTTTTCCTCCTGCCGTAAGTATCTTTCTGGAGGATGCAGCGGGTTAAACAAAACCGCAACAAGAGTCATTGGAGAACACCGCGATGCATCGGAGCGTGCACTGAACAGAACCAGCTCTTGCCATCCGTTTCTATGTGTAGAAATGTGTCAGTGTGAAGTGAGATTAAACAGATACGTGGAGTCTAGTTCCTTAGTACAACAAGGATCACAGTTGTTGAATTCTGCCAAACAAGAATCAGCTCAGGGTGAACAGCATGATTAGCTCAATTTGTGTTATCGTTCTGAAGAAAGACTGACAGGATCTGTCTGCATCGCTGTGAGGGGGGAAGAAAAACAACCTGGCCAAGAGAGAGTCTAGGCACAAGAAGTACCCCGAGCACTGACTTCACTGGGAGAGTAAACATGGAAATTGCTCCAAAGAAGAATTACTACTACTGATGTTCAGTTACAGAATATTTATCCCACTGTATTGTTAATCAAAAGTTTACTGATTTCCTGAAGCAAGGACTAAGGTAAGGAGGTTGCTAATACTTCCCTATTGGTGCTCCTCTGATTTGTAAGTACGGCTGATTTCAGAACCCAGGGCTGGAGGATCTAAAGGACTTTCCTGGCTGCCAAAGGTAACTCTGTCAAGGGAGAATTCTGCACAGTCTCAGGCTGCCTCAGTCCTTCTGGTTGCTTCTTCCTATCTGTTGCAAAGGCAAATTTGATTGTTTAATGGGATTTTCTGATACCGACTGATTGCTGTTCTAATAAAATACACATACTGAAAAACCACTGCCACTGTGTGGCTGAAGTAGCAGCTGTTTGTGGTTGCGAATCATTCCTGGCTGATTGTCGCAGAAGGGTTGGGGGGAAGTGCTTGTGTTCATCTCTTGCCAGCTCTGATTAGGCTTTTTGTTACCCTCTTGCTTTGTGGCCTGGGCTGGAGCTTTAGGGTGCACTGGTCTTCCAGCCTGTCAGCACCTTGCCTTAGATATTCAGCTTCTGCTTTTTGTAAACAAAGAAATCCTCTCACTCCATTGTGATTCTGGATTCCTCAGTCTTCCTCTCACATGTGCAGCTCTTGGGGGTTTGGGGCTGTGATCTGCTGAATTAGGAAGAACTGTACAGTGATGCCAGATTTTTCTGTCAATAAATATTCCCACAAAGCACAGACTATGAATCACAAGATTCTTTTGCTATTCCATGTCTTTCTTTAGATTAGGTATTGTATAAAATGTTTTCAAATAGATTTTGAGCAATTTTTTTTCAGCATTTCAGGGCTCAGTTACTGAATCGGGGCCCAGATCCTGATTGAGTGAAATTCTATGACTGTACAGCAGGTTGGGGAAGATACAGAAAACATGAGGCAAACAAACCTGAGGTTAACTGTGACAAGAAAAAGAATGTTGCTTTGTTTATAAACTGTAAATAGTCAGTTTATATTATAGCTTTGTATTCTTGCCTGTTCCTGATTTGGGTGGGGGGAAGGAGGGGAAAAGAGGAAAGGGGGAAGATTTAATATACTTTTCATTTGGGGATGGAGTTGTAGTTGACTTTTAACTCCAGAATGAACTTTATGACAGTACTGCTGCAGGAAAAAAATAAAAAACCACAAACAAACAGCAGCTACTTAAAGATAATGTCAAAGTACATGTGCTGGTTTATTTTGTTGCCGTCTTTGTAGCTTTGATCCAAGGTCACTTAAGTTATGCAACGCCTGAGTCCAAGATTTATTCTGCTGCAGGAGATCGCCTAACAGGGCACTAACAGTTCATAATCTAATGACTTTCCAAAGTCATGTTAAAGCCCTGGGAAGCTTTTCATCCTTTCCTGAACAGTTTCTGTTTCACAATATAATTTTGTACAATCTCTCTTTTTTTTTCTTTTTTTAATATATATAATATCTTTCTGTGGGTTGAAGACAAATAGGGGGAAAAAAATCACCAACTGTGGATATGACCTTTAAAGATACACAAGTGAGCAGTAGTATGTGTAGTGCTAACAGGGAGATAAGGAAAAAGGTAAGCACACCACCAGATTTTTAAGCACCCAATTTAGGTTAGGTGGCTTATCTATCTTGTTACGCTTTTATAGGAGAATGGGGGACAGCCGGAGTAGTGCTTCTAACCCATCAGATGCTCTGAATCACCCTCTGGCCAAGCCGCCTTCTAAAGAGAGCTCAGGGAAGTGAACCATCCAGTGCTGGGTGGGTAATTCTTCAAATGTGACCAGACTCCCGGTTGGTTTATCTGGAGGGGAAAGAGAAACACTCAAGAGAATTATAACCAAAAGTAATTAGAGAAGAAAAGTCTCCACTTCTTGTTTGTTGATTGCACGCAAGTGCACAGTTATTTTTGCTGTTGCTCATACATAAGAGAGATTGTGGAGCATGGCAGTGTTGATGCATATATAATACTTTGTCTTGTTGCAGTAAATTACAGCTGTTCCTTGCCCAGGAGCTGAACTATTGCTTTTCTTATGTTTTACAGTGTGTTAAGTTGCCTTAATGGTACCATCAATCATGAAATTTTTGTGCTTTTCATTTTTGTCTTTTACTGTGGATGTTCCAACCCAAGTAAATGATCCCACAGCATTCAGAGAACTTGTGAGGCTGCATTCAGGTCAGCACTGAAAGATAATCTATGAATGTCAAAGTTGTAGGACCTCGAAAAAAAGGCAATCAGCAGGAATAGCTTGGAAATCTGCTGAACTGAAGCACCTAAAGGTAGGTGAGGTTCTGTTTATGAGTTACTGAATGTGACAAGCCCCTGCACATGTGGTGTCCAGATCCTGGGCATTCTGTTGACCGTTTGCTGATCCTTTAGAATTAAGGGAAAACCCTAAAGAAGGAAAACATAACCCGTGTGGTGGAGCATGTTACAGAGCTGGATTTTCTATCAGTTTCTATTACTATCCCTGCTTGCAAACTTAGAACCACCGAATAATTCACATTGGAAGGGAGCTTAGCATGTTTCTAGTCAACCTGCTGCCAAAAATAGGATCAGCTTGGAGACAAGGTTGCTCAGGATTTTATCCAGTCAGTCTTGCTGCTCTGTCTGTAGGAAGGGCAGGGAGAATTCAGGGTCAGCAGTGGCAGAGTAACTTGACTGGGCTGCGTGGGCAGACATGATGAGGAGGGCAGGTGTTGGACTTGGTCAAAATGTGATAATGACAATAATCTTGGATGGAGTGGCTCCGCTTCAGACAGCGAGAGGATAATTAGACTTTGCATTTGAAAGGAAACAAGCAGGAAAAGCAATAAGCATTAGGCAGGAGTCCCACTGCGGTGCAATTTCTAACCCTGGAAACTACAGCTTGTTTAAAGTAGCATTGTCTTCAATTGCAAGGGTGTGTCATTTCCTCAGAGCAGTCCATGAACTATAGGTTTCTGTGTTATCATAAACCTATAGAGTTCTGTGGGAGAGGGAGGTATAAAAGGCATAAACTCTATAACATGAACTATTGAGTTGTGTGGGAGGGGGAGATATCAAAGGAGGACCTACCTGAGAAATCAGTGTCTGCTTGGATTGCAAAGTGTCAGCAGGTGTCTGGTAGGTTTTGCCTGCTGAGGGAAGCAGGTGGCTCATTATTCACGAGAGAAGAAGGAGCATCTCACTGACAAAGGATCTAAGCATGGGCGAACCAGATGAATGGAGGGATCTCTGGAGGTTTCAAGGAGATGGGTTGTGACCTTCATGTTCTTAGCCTTTTCCAAGATGACAAAGCATATTGGTGAAGGAAAAAAGGCTAGACAGGGAAATGGTGGCTTTTGAAGGTTGAGAAAGGCACCTGCAGTCATTTACTTTGTGTTACTGCAGAGGAAAGCAGAGGCATATTGCTGACCCTGAAAGCATTTGCTCAACCGCAGTACGGAGATACGCAGCCAGCACAACTGTGCTTTCTAGTCTCAAGCTTTGCCATCAGGCTTTAGCTTCTTCACAACGATCCACCAATGAGGGGTGCAGATGTGTTGTCTCTGTATGGATGTGCTGGAAGTTCAGATAGGAAAGACCTGGCTGTGGAAAGGTCTGGATATAAATGTGGTGGTGTGGAAGAGGGGATGCACAGGTACGCACGAGTTTAGGGAGAAGATGCAGAGCTATTAATACAGTTACAGAAACCGTGTTTTCTCTACAGCAATTTAGAACACATCGAATAGTTTGGGTTGGAAGGGACTTTCAAAAGTCATCTAGTCCAACCCCCTGCCATGAGCAGGGACATCTTCAACCAGATCAGGTTCCTCAGAGCCTAATCCAGCCCAGGCTTGAATGTCTCCAGGGATGGGACATCTACCACCTCCCTGGGCAACCTGGGCCAGTGTTTCACCACCCTCATTGTAAAAAACTTCTTCCTCATGTCTAGACTGAATCTCTTTCAGTTTAAAACCATTACCTCTTGTCTCGTCATAATACACAATTCTAAAAAGTCTGTCCCCATCTTTCTTATATGCCCCTTTTAAGCACTGAAAGGCCGTAGTGAGGTCTTCTTGGAGCCTTCTCTTCTCCAGGCTGAACAACCCCAACTCTCTGAGCCTGTCCTCACAGCAGAGCTGCTCCAGCTCTCTGATCATCTTGGTGGCCTCCTCTGGCCACACTCCAACAGGTCCATGTCTTTCCTGCACTGAGGGCTCCAGAGCTGGACGCAGGTCTCCATCTGTAACTGTCTCCTAGATTCCCCCTGTCATTTGCAGGGGAAACATTTTTGCTGCGGTACCAACCCCAGGTCGCTGCCACGGATCCGCCGCCGGCCACGTCCGGGGAAAGCAGCTCCCGGGACACGCGTGTGCGGGGCGGGAGCGGCCGTGCCGCTGTCCGCGGTGCTGACCGCCGCGGCGCCGCCACCCAGCGCGGAGTGGGGCGGGGGGATCCGGCTGCTCTGAAAAGCCGTGAGCAAAGGGGAAGGGGGGGTCTGGCCTCCTCCGGCTGGGGAAGGCTCCCTCGGCTGGGCAGGAATGACAGGTTTTCTGTTGCCTTCCTGCTTGGTCTTGAAAGGATCGTCTGGTCTGTGATCTGTCTGTAATCTCTCTGTGTCATTTCTCAAATAACGTGGCTTGGTGGCCGGCCGGAACCCAGAGATTTTCTCCATGGCAGATAACTCTGAATATCTCCAACCACAGCTACTCTTCCTGTTTCCTTGCAGAAAGCTACTATTACTGAAACAACTATCCCCTAAGCTGAGCGCAGTGGGGAGTTCTCCGGAAGATAGTTCTTCTGAAAATGGCTGTGCTACACCAAAGCAGGGAGCAACTCTTCTCTTATCATCCCAGCACATTAACTGATAGAGCTGCAAAACCCAGTTCCTTAAAATCCTGAACTGCTATAGCTGTGTGCTCTTGATTGCAACACTTGATTGCCTAGAACTGCTTACAGTAGCTAAAAATATCTGATATATTCAAACTATCAACGACACATCCAGCATATAATACTGGATGCCACCCACTGGCTTGAAGCATTTTTTTTCACCATGTGACAGACTTGCTACAGGAGCCAGAAGGCAGGGAGAGATAGGGGTGACAAGGAAGGAAAGAGGTTCCCTTATTACTTACCTAACTTGTTGGGTCAGGTGTCGTTCAGGGTTTTGTAGTACTAAAAGCTCTTTATGAGGTGTGGTTATCTAAACTGATGGAATCTCTCTGATGGTGTTGGAGAGCTGCTTCAAGTCCAACATTTTCTAGGAAAGCTGATAGCAAAAAACATTTCTATATCTTTGTATCCCAGGCTCGTTTCTCTTCCTGCCACCATGGATGTGGCTGGGTGACCACTGACTACCTCTTAGCAGCGCTTGCACTGAAGAGGAATCCCTGCAGCCAGCTCCCTTTGGGGAGCTCTGGTGCTTTGTAAAAGGCTCAGGTATCTCTAGGTGTGAAAACCTAAGGCCACCTGCCACCCCACCTGGCGATCCATTGCTCTCCTCTGTGGATGGGTCATTCTCTGTTTCTCACAGGATTTTTGGGTGCGCAAGCCAAGACAAATTTATTCTGCAGGCAGTCTTGCATCTTTACTGGAATGCAAATTTCACATGCCCCTTTCTACTACTTCCAGACAAGATAAATCACCCAAGACCTTAACTTTTATTATCTACAAATTGTCTTTTTCAGTGCTGTGTGCCATGAAACCTCCACGTAAACAGGCAAGAACTGAAAGAACAGGAGTTCCTTCAAGTTATATATAAACCAAGTCTGAGCCCAGATAGTGACATTTATAGAGGCAGGTGGCTTGTTGAATAGTATGCTCAACTGCAAGCCATGATACTAAATGTCAGTCTGGGAATGCTATAAATCCTGTCTAAAAAGTGCTCAGATCGTTTTAGGTTTCAACACACTAGCCCAAAGCTCCACACATAAGAAAATAATAAACAGTGTGGGTGGCATAATTGTTACTTCTTTATATCCCAAACATATGCTTTTAGCAATCAAGACCTCATAAATTTTCCATCAATGCTTGTCAGAATTGCTTTGGTTTCCAACCAGGGGCTTTGAACTCTGCTGGCCATTCTCCAGAGCTGTGATCTTGCCCGCACTGATGTCTGCAGTTTTGGGGGTTTAGTAAAATGTTCCTGAGAACAAAAGTGTAGCTTCTATCAGTGAAACACAGAACTTGACAGATAGGAATAAGACTTGTTCCCATTTTAAATGGGCCCTCCTTTGCTAATCACCCTCTGCTTTGTACTCCCATCCCCACCTCAAGCTGTGGCTGTCCTGCAGCTCAGTCCTTTTAGGTTTTGCCTTTTGCAGCCTGTGCTGCTCCCATACACATTTCCTCTACAAGTTTCCCACCTGACTGGCATTTCAAAATCCTGCTCAACTCCTCAACAGGATCTATGTGAATAACACTGCCAGATTTCCAGACCGTTCCCTTCAGTTGCCCATTCTGACCTGTAGATAAGTCTCTGCAAAGCCTGCGACTGTAGCCGCAGGAGACAGGCTGCTGCAGTGCTTGCGGTGCACAGGAGTTCTTCTCAGAGAAAAGGGGTTTGAATTTATTTTGATTTCTTGTTCATTTTGCCATATTTACTTATTTGACTTGTTTTTGTGTTTTTTTTTTTTTTTTTTTTTTTTGTTTCCCTGGTATTGCCTAGTAATCAAAGGCTTTTGATTAGTGTTTCATGAAGTCTGGTGCCCAGCAGGTCCTCAGCTCTGTCTCTGAAGAATTCTCCTACAGTGTGACTACTGCCTTCCCGCATTCAGGCCTTCATCACTGTTCTCACAACAGGACCTCGAGCACAACTCTGCTCCAAATGCACTCGAGGAGCAGGAGTCGCCACATCCCGCCTCTCCTCTGGTGTGAGCTGATTCGACGCTTCAGCCAGGGATGCGAGTGCCAACCTGTGAACATCTGCTGCCCATGTGGATTTTTCTGTCAACAGCAGGTGAGCGCTGGGCTGGTGCTTCAGTAGCACATGGTGGGGTTGGCATGGCTGGTCAGCCTTCCTCAGCCATTGCAGCCTACCTGGCTCGCGGATTACTGGCTACTGTCCTCCAAAACAGATGCAGCTTGGCCTGGGGAGGTTTCTGTTTACCTCGCAGCAAGCATCCTTCCTTGGGTTTATGGCAAATGGTTTTCCCTTATGGAAACTTAACAGATGCAGCACTTATTTGGGATGTCTCTGATAACAGAAAAGTTGCGGGGGGAGACATTTGGGGTTGTTTGCGCAACCCTAGACACACTCGTTCTAAAATCTTTTTTCCTCCTTTTGCTGAAAGTGGATTTCACCTTCGTAAGTCTAAGCCTTAGCTATAGCAGACCCACCACAGGGATGAATGTCATCTTTATAGAGGAAGAAAAATTACAGGAAGAATTATGTAGTGCTGCAGCTCTTCAGTGTGGTAAATTTATGGTACTCAATTTATGCCATTGTAACTCTTCAAAATGATCTAAGAAAATCACCTCTGAAGCCTAAAATTTGCTTACTTCTCAAGAGCAAAGATGAACCTTTTTTAAAATCTTCATGTTAAACCTTGCTGCAATTTGGTAGGAGTTTAGGGAGGAGAGAAGGAAATGGTCTGGAAAGACGATCATGATTTAAGAAGCTGTTCTCAAACAAAGTGGCCTCATTCTTTTATTTCTGTTTATCTAGCCTGTCTTTCAGAGAGCATTTTTTAGCTATCAAACCACATTTATTTAGATCTCTCTCTCATGTGACTAAGATCTTGTCAGACAGTTCCTGACTTGCAACTGCTTTATTCTGCAACCTTGATGTTCTCTTAACATTGTTTTGTATATAATTTCCTACACTTGGTCTTAGGAGCAAATTGAAAAAAAACAGTTTTCTCACCATATGGGACCATATGTACCCTCACAGGAGTCAGCAAAATGGCTGAGCTGCTTAGGCTGAGATTTAGCAGAGACCTCCACTTGAGTTTAGGAGTGTGCAGCGAGAGCACTGAAGAGCTGTTCTCTCTGGCAGGGTGGTCCGCAGGCCGCGACTGTCAGTGGATGTGGCAAGCGGTCAGCAGCTGGTCTGCAGAGTTGTGTTAAACATCAGAATAAATGTAGGTTAAAGGTGGAATTCCCTGTTTGAAAAGCATAGGATGTGCTGTGGATTTTCTGTGAACCACTGGGATGCAGGATTTGGGAACTGCTGGTGTGTGGGCCAACCCCTAGAAAGTGTGCCACCCTTCTTTGGCAGAGGGCTGCCCAGAGAGGTTGTGGAGTCTCTTTCTCCAGAGACGTTCAAAACCCACCTGGACACATTCGTGTGAGATCTGCTCTGGGTGAACCTGCTTTAGCAGGTTGAACTAGATCATCTCCAGAGGTCCCTTCCAACCCCACCCATTCTTTGATTCTGTGATTCTTCAGATGGTTGAAGAACCCACAGTTTGATTTGAGTTGCTGTGGAAGAGTGCATCCACAGACATCCCTCCTGTCTCAGCTCCTCCATCTAACTCTGTCACTTGTGAAGGTGGTTGCTTCATTCTACCTGCGCAATCTGGGTGTCATCACTGAGAGCAAGGTGACAGAAGGAGAGGTGCCATCTGTGCATGCTACTGCTCTGTCTGATGCCACGGTGATTCCCAGAAGCAGAGAACTACACAAAAGCTTGCTTGGTCCTTGACCCTACTTTAAATTGTTGATGGGGTGCTGGAGTGTTTAACTCCAGAGGTCTGGTTCACCTAGATTTTTCTGTTCCTACATTGTCTAAAGACTGCTCATGCACCAAGAAAAGCACATTGTTCTGCAGTATTTTCTGTAAGCAGCTGAAATGAATATAGACCTGCCTAAGCAAAGACAATCACAGGGGTTTCTTGGCAATGCTAACTAGGACATGGTCAGCAGTAAACAGCTTATTTATTTAACAGTTTTTACAGGTTCCAGTATAGGTTGGGAAATTACATATTAGAGAGCAGTGTAGGGGAAAGGGACCTGGGGGTCCTGGTGGACAACAGGATGACCATGAGCCAGCACTGTGCCCTTGTGGCCAGGAAGGCCAATGGCATCCTGGGGTGTATTACAAAGGGGGTGGTTAGTAGATCGAGAGAGGTCCTCCTTCCCCTCTACTCTGCCCTGGTGAGACCACATCTGGAATATTGTGTCCAGTTCTGGGCCCCTCAGTTCAAGGACAGGGAACTGCTGCAGAGGGTCCAGCGCAGGGCAACAAAGATGATTAAGGGAGTGGAGCATCTCCCTTATGAAGAAAGGCTGAGGGAGCTGGGTCTCTTTAGTTTGGAGAAGAGGAGACTGAGGGGTGACCTTATTAATGCTTATAAATATATAAAGGGTGAGTGCCACGAGGACAGAGACAGGCTCTTGTCGGTGGCAAACAATGATAGGACAAGGGGTAATGGGATCAAACTGGAACACAAGAGGTTCCATTTAAATTTGAGAAGAAACTTCTTCTCAGTGAGGGTGACAGAGCACTGGAACAGGCTGCCCAGAGGGGTTGTGGAGTCTCCTTCTCTGGAGACATTCAAAACCCACCTGGACATGTTCCTGTGTGACCTCACCTAGGTGTTCCTGCTCTGGCAGGGGGATTGGACTAGATGATCTTTTGAGGTCCCTTCCAATCCCTAACATTCTGTGATACTGTGATTATTTAACAGTATTATTTAACAGTTCATTTTAAAAAAAAAAAAGTCCAAACCAACCAAAAAAATTAAAAAAAACCCAAACAAACAAACCACAACCAAAAAAACTCCCTAAACCAAACAGAACCCTACCTTGGGGCAGCTTTCTCATTCTTCCTTTCTGATCTTCTCTAAAGCCTCCTGTATGTTGCCCAGCTACTGCCTCTGTAGCCCTCTGAACTCAGCCAGCCTCCGTTTGCTGAAGCCTGCAGAGCAAATGCGACGTGGTCACGTAGCAGAAAACTCACAGCATTGATCAGCTCCCCGCGAATGATTTCATACCCACCCGCTGTGGGTTCGCTGCGTTCCTTGTGCGAGCGCAGAGCTCTCCCATTGCGACAGAGCGCGCCGGTGCAAGCACACGTGGGCAGCTCGCGGCTCGGTGCACAGTCAACAGCTGAGTGCGAACCGCTGCTTTTGGGCACGTCTCTCTCGGGTTGTGGATGGATTTCTGAGGCAGCAGCACATCCGCTTCTGGGATACAGCATGCTGCTTCCTTTCAGTGTTTTGGAGACTTGCTTCAAAGCTTCAAGAGCTTCTAAATAAAGCTGTTGGAGCCTTTCTTAATATTGGTGCAACACTGTGTTTTTCCCCTAAACTCATCCTCAAAATGGCTGGGCTAATTTTGCTGGAACTGTCTGAAAATACTTAGCCAGAGGCAAGAACATTAGAGGGAAAATTTTTGCATGAACACTGAATGTTTGCAGTTGCAAACAACAGAAATCAGGGTCCTATAAAGGGAATATGGCGCAAATTTAACTATTGTCATCAGTGCCAGGTGTCTGTGTATGCTAATGTTTCTGGGTGGATACACAAGTAATATGTGCAAGTTCATAACATATCCTTTCTCTTTAGGAACCAGCCGTATTCTGGTAAAACTCATTAAAGTCCATGGAATTACAAGATAATAAATCTAATGTAACACTGGAATATTGGGCCCTATAGATGTACTCTGTGTGTGGTATCAATCTATTTGCAGTGTATATATAAATAAGACTTGTGGTGAAATGAGAAAAACAAGCTGCTTGTACATCATCTAGGAATGAGCTCTATGTTGTGCTTAATATTTTCCAGAGACAAGTGCAGTGACAGACTTATCAGAAACACCGGCTGAAACGGAGCTGTTGATCCAAACGGCCTCATCATCCTTTATCCTAAAGCCAAAGTAAAAATGAGATGTCCCAGTGGATGTGGGCTACGGTAACATTACTTTTTATCATTATTATTATTATATTCAGATGTTGGTTGTGTTTACAATTACAGTGCTGGCAGACAGACTCTATTAGAATTGCCAAAGCTGATCATCTAGCCCCAAATCTGATCATGTTACTGAGAACACAGTCTGGGAGTTTACAGGGGCCAGAGACAAATTGACTCTTTCTTCCTTGCCAGCTCATCTTGCCGTATCTGTTTCAGAGTGAGGCACAACATCTATTTTATTGAGCCTTCTCCACTTGCTTTGCATCCTTCTGGGTGGCTGTTGGGCAGAGACCAAGCAAAGTTTGTGGCTTTGCACTAACGGAGGGAACAACACGCAGGTATTCTTGTGGGTTCAGTGGGTAAGTGAGCTCATGTTCGCTGCGCATGAAAGATAAACAACGGCTTTCTTTCCTATTTTAGTGCTTTTTCTTCTTTTTTTTTGGGGGGGTGGGGGGGGTAACAAAAGGAGTTGTGGAGGAGAGGAAATGCTTGACTAGTCATTTCTCTGTGGTTAGGCTGGTTATTTTTCTGTCCCAGGGGTAAAAAGCCAACAGCGCTTGCACGGTGTACATTGCATCCAAAGGATAAAGTGGGCCTAGCAGATGAACTGGGACAAAAGGTATCCTTCAGGCAGGTCCAGCAGTCAGTGCTTCAATGAGTTCACACTACACAGACTCTGTTCCCTGGATTTAATGGCTCATGGAATGAAAATGAAGGAATGAGCAGGTTAGCTTGCCTTCTGGAGAGAAACAGAGATGCTCTTTGGAAAGTCAGGCAGATATTCAGATTATTTGCAAGCAGGGCCAAGATAACAAGAACTGATACGAAATGACCATGTACAAAAGGATTATTCTGAGGAAATGGTCTAGGGTAAACAGTGAAGCAAGACTACTTGAGCTTTTGTGCTGACTCCAGCAGGAGGGCTGTTTTCTACCGTAGAAATGACTCCTTGCAGCTGAATGTTAAAGACTGTCTCAAAAAGACAGCACAAACCTTCCAGCTCCTGCTCATGGAATCTCAGGACAGGAGCTCATGGGGCTTTGTGACAGCAGCATTCTCCTGTCCCACAAAACAGAGAGATTCAAAAACTTCCTCTTTAACTTACAGGGCACAGCAAGCACACAAGAGTCTGTGTGTCCAGCCCTAATTCAGGGAAGGGGATTTCCCAGATTCCAGCTGAATCTGCCAAGCACTTGATCACTGGAGTGGTCTGTGGCAGCATCTCCTTTGTTTACTCCTGGCAAGAGCTGTTGAAAGTAGAGATCCTCTACGAGAAAGAGTTTGTTTTGATGAAGCTGAAATTTACGCATTTTTTCTTTTTCCTTTGGTGGAAACTGCTCGCAGATGTCCTGGGGTTTAAAGGAAACAGAAATTGCCTTTTTAGTGGCAAAATGATTAATTCTGTCCTACCCTGCATTGTATGATGTTCTTGACATAAGGAACCTTGAAGAGGGCCTGTAGCTTCAGGCTCAGCAGGGAACAGTTTCAGGAGCAGGCAGCCAAAAGTAGTTTCTTCTCACAGCAGAGAGGTACCATGGGAGACAGCAATCTGCTGGATCCTGAAGTCAGTAGGAGACAGGTGTCAGGAATCTGCTTTTTGCAGAGACAAGGTCTGCCTTGGGTGAGTGCAAAGGTCTTCTGACATGTAGCTTGTTGGGTTTCCCAGGTGCCTGAGCACTGTAGCTGGTGGCATCTGCTGTTTGTGGAGGCAAGGTTGCCCAGTGGAGCTGATGCAGGTCTGCCACTGCTCTCAGAGCAGCAAGATTGTGGACCCAAAGTGCCTGCTCTGTTTTGAGCTCAGGAAAAATTCTGATCTTTCTTGGAAAGTGGCAGGACAGCTCGATCGCCATGGGAGAGAGAAGGCCGGGGAGGGGGAAGATAGGAGGGTGATCCAGCATGGTTGCCCCCCAAGGCGATATCTGGCTGCCTCAGTAAGGTGCTGCAGCAGCCAGGGGCAGCGAGTTCTGAGCCACTACTCCACTTTCAGAGCCTCCAGGCTCTGACCAAGAGCAAGTGCTGAGTTCCTGCAGTTGTCCCCAAGTGGGGAGTCCATCCCCCAGCTCCGCATCCTGTGGGAGAGAACAAGAGAGAAAATGAAAGGGCAGAGTGGAGTAATGGTGCACATGTCCCGCTTCAGACTGGCTGGGCATTCACCAAGTTAAGAAATAGAATTCCATCCACATACCATTTCCCTTTCTAGTTGGTACAATATTTCCCTGTGCCCTTCGCTTTATGCAACAACTGTTCTTTGAATTACTGGGTGCTTTCCTTCTGTGCCCTGCCACCTTTCTCTTTCTCCCTCTCTCTCCTAACTGTATAGATACCATCCTTGGCTTTCTCCCTTTCCTATCTGTTCCTTACCCCACGCTGTCAGTGGATTGAAAAACATCTTCCCATAGAGCAGGAGCCTTCATAAGAAAGTCATAAGCCCCCCCCAGCAGTGAGGTGTTCAGAGCTGGCCAGGAAGGAGTTGGTGATGTGCTCTGGGCTCTGAGCCCACTAAAGGTTTCTGAGCCCTTTAGGTTTGTGTGAGGGAGGGAGGAAGCATCCTTGAGGTCCCTTTCTCTGAGTTCTTATTTTCTAGTTTATTTATTCTTCCTAAATTCAATTTTAGCACCTCTTTTTGTGGATAAGTAGGAAATAAGTGTAGCCTAACTAAGCTAGTGTTTTTCCAACAGCCCTTTGTTGTGGCCAATTCAGGCATAACTGTGTTGGACCTCAATCCACAAAACTTCTGAAGTCAAAGGAAATGGTGTCCTGGCTTAGAGAAGCCTTCTCAGGAGGGGACCGTCTATTGAATGGACAGTGCCAGCAGGAATCTCCATCCTTAGGACAGGCTGTCCATCTGCTCCTTCAGGTGGGTGAATCCTCACAGTTACTCTTCCTACCATCCAGATCTTAACATTGGAAACTGCCCCATGGTTCCCTTTGAGCTGCTAAGTTTCTCCTATTTCCTTTGGATTTTTCTCAGCAGACACTTGGCTCGTCCTAATGGATTTAATAAGTGATTTGCATTGACTTAGTGCATGGTGTTTCAATGTGCTGTGATAGACAACTGAAACGGGACGAGTAGAAGCCATTGCTGTGTGTGCAGGAATGAAAACAGCAAGAGGAAGGTGCAGATGTTGCTGTCAGCGCAGCTGTTTGTGGAGAGGAGCCATTTTCCCCTTCACTCTGAGCAGTAGGTGTTTAGGTTTTACATAACTAAGAACACAGCATTATCTTCACTTTAACTCTTGCTTGTTGCTACTTAGCTGTTGTTGTTTTATTTGAATGAATAAGCAGCTCTGAAGAGGAAATAGAGCTGTTTTTTCCTGTGGACAAATGCCTATGTAGAGGAGCAGTCAAGCTCAGCTTGGATGTTATTTTAAGCAGCTCATTTTTGCTGCCTGACCTGTATGACTGAGTTAAGGTCATAGGAAAGTGCATCTTTTTTTCCCAGATTAGATGATGCGCTTCCTGCTTTGGGCTGATGCTAATTATTTTGATTTCTGGGACTGTAGGTAGAGATAAAAAAGGCACCTTAATTCTACTAGTCCTTGCTAAATCTTCTCAGAGGAATTCTGTAAGCTGCCTCTGTAAATGGCATCATCCTTTGGTTTCATCTTCAAAAGTAAGGGCATCAGCTACCCTGTGAAGGACAGCATCACAGAGTGTTTTCCAGTAGAAGAATAAACACGGCATAACTGTCAGTCCTGCTCCATTCTGAGTTTATACAGTACCATTAAGCTGACTATCATCTCTTTCATGAAGTTCCTTCGAGTTATTTCGTATATTGAGAGTAGCTGATATGCTAGAGGGCGAGGCTGCCATCATTCAGGGGGACATGAACAAGCTGGAGAAACTGGATGACAGAAGCACCATGAAATGCAAGAATGCAAAGTCCTACACCTGGGGAATAATAGCCCCATGCAAGTATGCAATCTGGGGACTAAGCTAGAAATCAGCTTAATGTAAAGGACCTGAAGGTCCTGATGGACATCAAGCTGAACATGAGTCAAGGATGTGCCTTTGCAACAATGTGAGCCAACCACACAAGGCATGAAGCGCATTAATACCAGTAGACCCGGCAGGCCGAGGGAAGTGATTGTCCTCCTCTGTTCAGCACTTGTGAGGTGATATCTGGTGTAATGTGTCTCGTTCTGGCTCCCCCAAAAGTATGGGAAAGATAATGATAAACTGGAGCAATGTTGGTGGACACCCAATAATGTGGTCAAGGGGCAGGAGTTTGTAATGTAGAAGGAAAGGCTGGGACAGCTGGATTTCTTCATCCTTAAGGAGTCTCAGGTGGAACCTTATTGCTGCCTTAAACTACCTAATGTGGGTTACAGAGATAACAGAACCATTGTAGGTGCCCAGAGAGAAATTACAAGAGGCACCAGGCACAATTTGTACCAGAGGAAATTCCTACTGTGCCTAAGGAAAAAGTTTTACTCTCAGGGAGAGATGCAAAGCTGAAGAAGTGCTCAGAGAGGCTGGAGGCCCTGAACATGGTCAAAACATAGCTGTGCAAGACCCTATGCAACCTGAGCAAATTTTGAAGGTAGCCCTGCTTTGAGCAGAGGGCTTGGGCTAAATAATCTCCCTGTTACTCCATGCTTCACTTTTATTTGGTGACCCTGTACTTAGTCTTTCTCTAGCTCATCAGATTTCTCTAACAGACTATTAAATATTCGAGTTATAGCTATTCATTGTACCTCCCAAAGGAACTATTTGTGGCCTACAACTTTTGATGTGTGTTGAACTGAGCCGGTGAACACCTAGGTATGTCTTGGCACTATGCATTGTATGTCTAGTCCTGCCCCCACTGAATAGAATAGCTTGGTATTTGGTGGTGTCAGAGAGGTTGGGACTATCACCTTTAATATTTATTTTTATTTATGTAATTGAGGCTTTCTTATGGAATAAAAAGTTAATTCTTTACAGAAATGGGAGCTTTCAGGCATGATCCTTTGCCTTACAGCGTCATATGGCTGCTCCTTCAATGTACATTTCATATGACGTGTGTTCATTTTGCCTTGTAACCATGATTGCCATTTGATTCTCACAACTCATTTGGGGGAAAAAATACCCCCGTTACCATTCCTGTCCCTTCAGTAGAGGTTTCCACTCCTTCATTCGTCTTCCAGTCCCTGGAGTAGTAGACACAACTGTGGTACATGTCCACGGAGGGGATCAGGGTAATGGTTTTAAACTAAAAGAGGGGAGATCCAGGCTAGACATGAGGAAGAATTTTTTTACATTGAGAGCGGTGAAACTCTGGCCCAGGTTGCCCAGAGAGGTGGGAGATGCCCCATCCCTGGAGACATTCAAGGCCGAGCTGGATGGGGCTCTGAGCAACCAGATCTAGTTGAAAGTGTCCCTGCTCATGGCAGGAGGTTGGACTAGATGACTTTTGAAAGTCCCTTCCAACCCAAACTATTTTATGATTCTATAATTCTATGAGTCTATGATCAGAAGTAGCTGAAAAGGAGCGGGGCTGTGGAGCTGTTCTGGCAGGTTCCCAGTGAGCCACTGTACCCCACCGCGTGCCCCTGCTTCCCTGAAAAACCCTCTCATCACCTCACCCATGCCAAATGTCAGACAAACTGCTTGTGTGGTCCTGATCCAACCAAAAAAGGCAAAGCCCTGTGGTGAGGGCCAGATGCAGATGGCTGGAGGAGAGGTGGGAACACCTTCACACTACCATGAAAGGAAAAGCCGATGAATGCTTTCCTACAAGGGCATCAGAAGGCAGGTTACTGGTTCACAGCTCTTGTCTGTGTCAGACTATCTGTCATTTACGAAGGCAATTAAAAAGCAGAGTGCAGAAGCCTGCTTTGCTGAACAAAGGGAGGAGAGCACAAGCTCTTTGAGATGAATGTGACTGGGAGCTGTTGGGAGGTGTTGGCATTAGTCCCCTAATGCTGTCAGAGGCAGAGCTCCAGCAGAGCTGCCTGGAGAACATCAGGCTGCTTATCTCAGCCACAGCTCATCCTTGCTGTGATGCAGGAAAGGTCACACTTGTGACTGCTGCACTGGGCCTCCTTCAAACCCTGCTCAGCAGCCACAAATGAATATGGAAGAAACAAAAAAAGAAATGAAACCTGGAGACAGTAATGAAAAGAAGGGGAATGCATCCGTGACGCATTATTGCATTGAGACGTGTGCGTTTGCCAAATACGTCCCGCTCCTTTCCCTCTAGGAGATAATCCATGGGGAAAACAAGCTTTTGCTGTTGCTGTCAGCTAATGAGGTTATTCTTTTGGTTCTCACTGACAGGTCTGAGGCTGGAGTTCCTGGTGTCCCACTTCTCCTGTGCTTCCCTGCCAGGGTGTTATGGTGGCTGTAAGCTTTCCTCGTTCCTGCACTTTCCCTTAAAAATTGCATGGCTGTTCATAAGGAGACAGAAGGGAAAGATGACATTTTTGTCAGTTTTGCTTCCTTGGTAATGGTCTGTGAATTTTCTTGGAGAGAATCAAGCAACTCAGGGATCTTGAGAGCAAAGTTTCATGAGGTCATTCACACTGATTGTGTGCTCTGCTACCCTTTTGCAGGGCAAGGACACTCTACTTTCATACTAACACAGCACTATAATGCTTTAGATTAGCTCACTCTATTGCTTGGTGTATTTGGTATATGTCTTTTCTTATAAATAGGGAAAAAAGGGAATTAATTTTCTTTCTTAGAATTTAGATGATACTTTCACTGATGCCTCTTTCAACAAAGCCATTTTCATGTAATAGAAAATACCAAGATTTTATTTCTTTTTTATCTGATATAATACATTTTGACTTCATAATAATGTGGCACAGCAGTTGCATTTTCAATGCCAGCATAAATGGTACCTACATCACATTATCAATGATCATACAACACCTTGAGACATCTCTGTAAAGCTCACCTGCAATCTCAAGTATTTTCCTGTTTCCTCATAAGAAAACCTGAGGTAGATCACAACCTAATGGAAATGCATTCAAGGAAAAAGTATTCTGGGCATAGATTTGTTTCTTTGGACAACATTAGAGTACAAAAGTAGAGCCAAGCTGGGCGTAGGGTAGACCCTCCACATCCTTGAGTCTCTGAAGCACTTAAGACCAAATTGCAGTGCTGATTTGTATGTTTTAACTGGGTCACTGAATGAGAGCCATTTGAATGCTTCATGCTCTGCATCTTCCAAGTAATTGCAGTTTAAGGATTCATTTTAATGTTAATTTTCCCACTTACACGTTTGAAGCTGAGCTTTGAGTTATGCAGAAATGAAGCACATCTCACTCTGGGTTCTGGGTTGAGTCTGAAACCAGCTAAGTGTCAGTATAAAACCAACCCTACATTATAACTTCACACATTTAAAACTTTTTACATTGTGCTTTTGAGACAGTGAAAGACAAAGGACTCTTTGTTGATAACGAGTTTTCTGAAGAAGCACAAACCACGATGCTGCTTCATGCATTTGTGTATTTGAAACACTAGGACTGACAATCTTTTATGAAAATGGAAACTAAGAGAAGTTTTGTGAGGACATAATGAGATTTAAAGCTGAGGGTTGTAGCTCCCGAGTTCTTCTCCCAGCTGTACACATAACCTTTGCTATGGTCAGTGGGCAAATTGCTTAAAACATCTACACTTCAGTTTGCTGAGGTGCCTCAAGGTCTTTGCTGCCATAACCAGTCAGAAAATATTTTTATCTCCATGGAAAATTCTGACTTTGATGGTTAAAAAAAACAAAACAAAATGAATTACTGTCCAGAATCTCAGATTTGTAGCAGAGAGTTGTAGCAGGCTGGGGACAGTCACTATGATGTCCTCAAGAGCTGTGACTTCAGTGACTTGTGGCACAACCTCCAGTGAAGGGTGGAGCTCCATAATGAATGAGTTTCCCCTTGTTCACCGGTGTCCTGCCCCTTCCTCAGCTGGTGTGGGGTGCAGCTCGTGTGGTGTGTCCTGGCACGTGTAATCCAGTGGGAACCCTTGGCCATCTGAGGCTTCAAAACTGCAGCTCCCACCGAGAAATATGAAAGAATTGCCAAATGCATGGATTTTTTGGCCTCTGACCAGACAAATTAGCAAAACTAATGATGAGAACTGTTGCTTAGTCAAAGCAGTACCTGTCCATCGTGACTGACATTGCTGGCCCTTTATTGAGAGGGTTGCATTTGCCCTGTGATGGCTCTGGCCTGCAGCTAGCTAGCTGTTTGCCAGCCTAGCTGGTAAGGCACTTCCAAGCCTTGTCCCTTCCCCAACCCCAAAAGAAGCATGAGCATCCAGCTCAGGGCTTCCTCTCCACCTTCTTCCTGCACAAAAAGGAAACTCCAGCTATGAGGAACTTTGGCAAACCCAACCTCTTGACTTTTTCCTCACAGCAACCGTCACGAGCATTTCAGGGTCTCCATGTCCCCTCACTACAAGGCTTGGGGCCCTTCAGGGTCTGACAGCCCTGAGGACATTGCGGTTCCAGTTTGGGCTTTCCTGTAGAGAGTCAGGGAAAGTTCTGGGGCAAAGCCTTTTGCTTGGGTGAAGATGATTCTTCTGTTTGCTTTGCAGTAGTCCTTGCAATGTGTTAAACCCTGTGGAAGTCCATAAGGGAGCACAGACACTGCCCCAAAAGAACAAAAGAGGAACAAATGTCATCAAGAAGGGGATTTTGTTATGTAAATAAGCGCTTTTGGCATCTGGGCACTGCTGAGGGGCAACCTCAGATGTACTTGTTGGCATGCTGGTGGAAGTGGTTCTTGAGGCCATGGGACAGATTCATTGAGTAGGACTGTCAAGACTGAGTTGAAGTGATCACTGACGGCAGGGACAGTGGCTGGAGGCTCCAGCGGGGCTATTAGGATGGACACAAAGAGGATCTTAAGATAAGGAAAAAAGCAGCTGAATTAGATTAGGGATTCGAAGTTAATGGCATTCTTCAAATGACCAAGTAGGAAACGTAGCTTCAGAAGCAAGACAAGATGCTAGCTGGACAGCAAAGAAGGCTAATAAGTGAATGATGCAGATTTTATTGCAGAAATATGCAGCAAAAGAATTTAATTACAGTCATGATTTATTAAAATGAGCTGGGAAGCGTCCCAGTTCAGAGTAGCTTTTTATAGAGGAAGCAGCCCACATATTGCCTATCCAATTAGCAAGAGAGATTTGTGGACAGAGGATGTGGAAACTGGCAGCCACAGGGTGAATGAAAGTGTTTCTGTAAATCACATTTTGACAAACGAGGGAGAAGACTGTCTTGGCTCATCACTACCACTCCTCTGTCTGTCTCTTTTTTTCCAAACCCAGAATGGAAGTGTTTGTCCCCTCAAACAGCTGTCTTGCCTTTGCTTCTTTTGATGCTGTGAAGTTCATCAATATTCATAAGAGCTGGAGACAGAGAGAGAGAGACTAATTTTCAGCAGAGTCAGCTGGGTGACTCACTGTCAACACTAACACTGGCAACGAGGCCAGATCCTTTGCCTTTTGGTATCTCCCACCACCTTGCAGCAGGAAATCTACCGTGCCACTGCAGCGCTGCTGGCTGGGCAGGTCTGCCCAGGACAGCAGGGATTCAGACATGACACCCACACTAGTTCTAGCAACTCCAAATGAGAGCACGGGGAAACCTAAGCAAGCTTGCAAGGTGATGGGCAGAAGCTTTGAAGGGTGAGTTGTTGTGTCTAGCTGATTGGCAAGGGTAAGCCTCCATGATTCTTTTGAGAATTTTTCTCTCAGCTGATTGAATTGTCTTTTTTTTAAAAAAATACTATTTAGTCTTTTACTAGAAATGAAGCCTTTAACCTGTGCACTGCTTTTCCAAAGTGCTGGTCTGAGCAGACCAATTCACCTTTTTCTTGCTCTATGAAGTTGCTTCCTAGGTAGTATAAATTACAAAGCATTTGCACTTGTTTTAGGATTTGCTAATGTTGTTTACATGTTATGTGCATGGAGAGGAACACAGCATAACTGTATTGGGATGAGAGTCTAAAAGGAGCTTAAAGCCTGTTTCAAAAGTACCACTGTCACTTAGGACAAAGGCAGATGTTATGGATCTACAAACACTTGCCACTCTGGGAAGAGAAGCCATGTTGGGTAGAGGTACCTTGTAAGGCTCTGCAAGACAACAGTCTCAGCAGCAGAGACCAAACCAGCTCTGTGGTGGCACTGTGTGCCTGCACCGAGTAGCCCTGGTGAGCTGGGATGGTGAGTTCAGGGTCAGCATGGCTCTGCTGGTCTTCTACAGCCAATACCCAGGCCACGCCAGCCTCCTTGGAGGTGTCACGACATCTCTGTGCCTGTGACAGCACAGATGGCACCCAGTATGACTTCTGCATTTCTGGAAAAGACACTTGTGGTGTTGCATTTAGCTGTGTCACCCCATGTCCACAAGTCTGTTGTTGATGGTGATGCTTGCAGGAATAGGCAGCAGTTAGTGTGCCTTGGAGTGATACTTGCAGCAGTTCCCTTCCGATTTGAGACCTGTCACCCTGCTAGACCCTGGTGGTGTCTGTATAGATGGTGGCAGGTGCTGCAGGTAGGTTTTAATCCCTGGGGGTGACACCTTGGCTTTTGCCAGGTCTGGTGGATCCATGCTGGCTGTGGCACATCACAAGTGATTCCAGACTTAACACCTCTTTTCCACCATCAGATGGCCACCATGGAAGTAATTATTGCACTAGACAATGCCCTCAGACACATGGTGTCAACAGTGGGGTTGGCATGTGCAGGGACAGGAGCTGGACTCGATGATCCTTGTGGGTCCCTTCCAACTCAGGACATGCTATGGTTCTATGATTCTAACCCCACAGAGGAGAGTAAAATGTTGCAGCTGAGCTGAGAGCAAGATTTCTGTACTAAAAATAATTTTTTTTCAGGGGCCCTTCACCTCAAGCAAATTAAGACATTTCTTCTGTACAGTCAGTGGCACTGCAAAAATTCTGTTTTGCTCTCAGGAGTTGCCACTGAATTTGTGATGACTCTCAGGCTGTAACTTAGTGATCTCAGGTGGATGCTGTGAGTACCCCAGAGACTTAAGTTTTACATTAGCTATGTACTTACCCTACTGGATTGAAACTATTCATGGAACAACAATATTATTCTCCATTTGCAAATCTTCATCTAACGGAGATTTCCATAACACTGCATCCATAAATGCAGAGAAAGAAAAACAGACATGAAAAACCAAATGGTTATTTGCAACTGTCTGATATTTAGGAATCTCATGCTGTGAAAGACATGCAAAGCTTCTGCGCTTTTTCCTTTTTTTTGTCACACACATTTGCTACCAATCCAGAGTTTGTCTGTTTGGCATGTAAATGTGAAACTGACCCAGCATTGCTGAGATTTGCCTGATTTCCTGTTGGAGTTGGACTTGCTTTTGGCAAATGGGCACTTTGGGATCCAAACCCATTCAGAAGCTCAACAGATGCTTCTCTGAGCTTCTTCTATGCTTAAAAATGGAAATGAAGCATAAAACCAGGTGTTTTCTGTGCTGTCCTGAATTACGGATTTTATTCTTCTCGTTAAAACACAGTTTACACATCTTCTGGTTTATCATTTTTGAAGATGATACAGTGTAAAATATAAGTTTCTACCTGACAAATTTTGATGGGACTCAAGGAACTGTTTTCTTCCCTAAGGCTCCGCTCCAGTTCACTTGAACTCAGCAACAACCCCCTCAGCAGGGGAGAGCAAGTGCTCTGTGCATTGCAAGGACCCAACACTGCAAATAAATCTGAAATTAGTCGTGGACTTTGCTGAAGTTCTGCGGCCTGTGTTATGCAGGAATTCAAACAAAAAGATCTTAACAGTCCCTTCTAGCCTAAATCTCAATGAAAAAGGGATGCATGTTTTCAAGATTAAGCATTGGAGGACTTTATTATGCAAAGAGTTTTCTGAGGAGCCAAGAAACACTTCGCTTCAGTTTTCTGGTCTGAAAATACCAGCAGTTTGTTTTGTTTTGGAAAAAAAAAAAAAGCCACGAGAATGATGAAACCATTGCCAGCAGTTCTGCAGGTTTGCAAAAATAAAGGGAAAATGGGCTCCTGTATCTTAGTTATTCCATAGGGTGCTTAGACATAATAGGTTTTGTGTTAATCAAGAGCAATCACCTTAATACTGAGCTGAAATGCTAAGTGGAGAAAGAACTATTATTGTCATGGCTGACCTGAATCTGGCAGGATTCTTTGTTGTTTGTGGCTTATATTTTTGAAATTGTTTTTCAGCTACTAAAACTATGGCTTCTCTATAAGCTGAACTCAGAAAATGACGGTCAATAACAGGAGAAGAAAAGACTGCTGCAATCCCACCTAAAGGCAAAAAGTTTGAACCTCTGGCTCGCAGTAATTTGCATGAAATTCACTGTTATTTTGTTTGCAGTGATTAAAGGTGAGCAACTTAGCCCTGTGTGGGATTTCATGACTTTGAAACACATTTAGTTAATTATTACATCTTAATTTATTTGCTACTCTAGAATAAACCTTGCTGTGGGAAGCAGAGCATAGGAAACACAAGATGGTGCTTTTCAGTGGTAAAGCTTCAGCTATGGTACTGTTTTTCACACTTGCAATATTAAACCACAGTATCCACAAGGGAGGTACCATAATAGCAAAATGCTATTAAAATGATGGTGTATTTTATAAGAGCTTCCAGTGTCTCTTATAATATTTGCAGATAATCTCAGTTTGTCAATTTGTTAAGTCATTATTCTCCATCTGTGATATCCAGTGATAACCAAATAGACTTTAATATTCCTTCTTATCAACATTAGTGAGCTCATCACTAACATGTTGAACAAAACCAAATGCAGGCATTAAAAAGCGGTGTAAAGACAAAATATTTTTATTCTAGCATGTGCTCAAGCATGCATAATAACCACTAATTAAAGTGTTAAGATCTTCATTTTAGAAAGACAGAAAGCCTTTGTACCCTACTAGCACATCTTTTTTGTGATTTGCTTTCTAGAATTAATGACCAAGGGCTTGTTTTGTCTGGCACGAGACAATTGCAATTTATCAGGTGCATGCACTAAAAGCCAGCAGCTACAATTAGGCATTCACTTGCATCAAATCTACTACCTCTAGCCAGTATGTGCACGTGACCTTAGATACCCAACTGGCAGGCACTTTGCCACCTTTGGAGAGGAACACAGGAAAATTTTCAACCTTTTCTTTATGGCCTGGGTGTTGGCAGACATACACACACACCCTTGCCACACAGACCAAGCAGGAGCCACTTCATCAGTGCAGAACTTATTTTAAAAAACAGATGGAGAAATACTGGTGGGAATGGGGCACTGGGGTTGTGTAGCTGGGAGAAAAGGAGACCTTATCGCTGTCTACAACTACCTGAAAGGACATTGTAGCATGGAGAGTGTTGGTCTCTTCTTCCAAGTAACAAGTGATAGGACAAGAGGAAATGGCCTTAAGTTGAGCCAGGAGAGGTTCAGATTGGATATTAGGAGAAAACTCTTCACGGAAAGGGTTGCCAGGCATTGGAACAGGCTGCCTGGGGAAGTGGTGGAGTCACCATCCCTGGAGGTGTTTAAAAGATGCCTAGATGAGGTTCTTTGGGACATGGTTTCAGGCTAGACATGAGGAAGAAAATTTTTTACAATGAAGGTGGTGAAACACTGGCCCAGGTTGCCCAGAGAGGTGGTAGATGTCCCATCCCTGGAGACATTCAAGGTCGGGCTGGACGGGGCTCTGAGCAACCTGATCTAGTTGAAGATGTCCCTGCTCATGGCAGGGGGTTGGACTAGATGAGCTTGGAAGGTCCCTTCCAACCCAAACTATTCTATGATTCTGTGGTTTAGTGGCAGTGTTGGGTTAATGGTTGGACTTGATGATCTTGAAGGTCTCTTCCAACCAAAAGAATTCTATGATTCCGTGAATGAGTGAGACCTCTGTGCTGTGCCTTAGAACTTTTGAGTTGGGTATTGGTTTGAGTGATAGCGATGTTTAGAAAGCACATTACATATTAGCACTGAGTTCCTAACAGAAGAGACCCAGGCCTCCCGTTTGCACATCCATGTGATAATGTTGTGTGCTCATAGCGTCTTCTCCCTGAACTGCAGTATTACAACTGAACACTAGAGAGCTCCTTTTACCAAAGACAGCTTAGCAAGATGAGGGCATGCTCTCCGAGAGAGGCGCCTTCCAAGTATTAATATTCCCCCCCTTTTTAGGGGAATTTTACTCATTTTTCATTTTTCTGTTAAAAATTAATGTTCTCAAGGGAAAGCTGTCTTTGCCAGAGTGATAGCTGCAGCTGTAACTCCAAATCTTCGACCCCCAACAAGACGGAGATTTTGCAGGACATGTAACTTGGGAACTAATTATACAATTTCAGAGATAGCAAAAAGTAAATCAAATGCTGCTGGCTTGGAAATTATAATTAAGTTTTCCTCAGAATAACAAACACACTCAATATGTGATTTATTATGACTATTACTGTATTAATGATAGCGATAGTCTATGTCAGGCACCTATGCAGAGTACATGTTTTCGTCTAAATTGCTGGATTACAGTCACAGATGTGGGATGAATTCTAACTAGCTCTCTGCAGTCACTCTGCTGATAACCTTAAGCCTTACAACACACAAGCTATTGCTAAACACTACTCTATTAGCAAGTGATATAACAGGATGGTGACTGGGTCTGCTTCTTTCATTAGCTGTGTTTGACCTGTTTCCACAGTTGCCTTTACCCTATCAGTCATTTATTCAAAACCAAAACAAAATCTCCTATGCTGTCACTGTAAGGGCATATGCATTCCTGCTTCTCAGGCACAAGCACTAGCTGCTGCAAGATGCTACAGCGATGTGACATCCTGTCATATTCCCCGTTAGAGATTTTGCCCCGGGATTGATTTATGGATATCCATGTCCTGAGATCAGCAGTGAGAGGGCACAAGATTTTGCATCCCAGGCAAGTCCTCTCTCACTCCCATCTCCATCTCCTGGAGTGCAAAGACTGAAAGAAGTCTATATGAAAACTTCAGAAAGGTTGGGGAATGCCTTGTTCCAGCTTCTCCTGGGCACTGAAGTGGTGCGTGGCCAGGGCACAGAGATAGCTGGCTCTGTTGAGACCTGTGGCAACAGCTGCTACTGAAGCTCTTCCCAAAAGCACTGGTACACTGATGCCCGCTTTCCTCGCTCCTGCCTCCTCGTCCCAGTGTGAACCAGAATACAAAAGTCAGTGAAATCCAGAGCAGAGAGCCTTAGTGCTCACACTGATCTTTCTCTTCCCAGTCCCAGTGTGCCCTCAGGGGGAGATCGCCACATCAGGAGACATGTTTTCAGCTCCTGCCTGTGTTGCTTGCAGAGCTCCTTTGTAGCTTTGGGCACATCTCTTTACCTTTCCTATGCCCTGTTGTTTCAGATTTGTTCAGTGATGAAGCTGAGGCCTGTTTTTTTCCACCATTTATTTGCCTTGTTCCCCTACCCAAACTAGGACCAGGAGGCTTCTACTGGGCAGGGGTGAGGGACTGTGTCTCGGTGAGTGCTTGTAATAAGGGCCAGGCCTGGGTGTAGGTGCCCCTTGTGTCCTGGCAGGAGGTCAGTGTCTGTGCAGCTGCTTGCACAGCTGGAGACCAGGCTGGCACAGCTGGCAGGGTGGTGAAAACAGGTGGGGACTCACTATTGCAGTTGTTCGATGACACTTTCAGCTGGATGGACCAATTCATTATGAATTAAAATGTTCCACATCTGATTAGATTACTTGCAGGCAGCCTGACAAGGCAAAAATGATTATCATTGTTTCTGCCTGGATGTTGAGGAGGATATTTTGCAGGAGAGAGTCAGACCTGATCAGGTTCACCTGGAAAGCCAAAGAAACAGTACTGAGTTTTGAGGAAGCTTCTCTTCCAGGACAGCCCGGCTGTGTTAATGACAGTGAGCTGACATGTGGCATTAACTTCTCGTCACTTGGTTTCCAAAACCAGCATGCAGCAGTGATAGCCGAGAGCCAAACTTCAGTGTTTTTTCTTTTTTTCAACCTACAGTCCTCTGAAAATATATAGATGTGAAGATAGAGAGGATTTTCAGCATAGGGCTGCTCCAAAGAAGGTCAGTGTGGGAGGAGAGAGGCTGCCTTTTGGTTCATTTGAAATTCTTCTCTTTTCCAAACTGCTCTGTATGAGCCTTGGCTGTGTTGTTCTGCAGCCCGTGCACTGGCTCACATACACACAGAATGAGTCTCCAACATGGCACTCCTCATCTCTCTTCCTAAATGGCCTTGAACTATGCAGAGGATCTGCCTCTACCTTTGGGAACAGAGGGCACATAATGACAGAAAATTTAACAAAATGCAGCCTGGAGTTGCTGAACTGCAGCTAGAAAATGAAAGGGTGTGGTGGAGTCAGGGCTAGCACATCCCTCGCAAAACCTCATTTCTCAGAAAATTGTGGTTTATTGTTTCCAGCCCTGGGAGCTCACATTACACCCCAGCCAAACCTAGCAGGGCCCTGTCATTCATCAGTCGGTTTTATGGCATGACAGGAGTCTGCAAAGTTAGAGGCCAGTTAAACAAATTAAAAAATTTAATGGGATCCTCTGACTACATCTTGCAAAAGAAAAAAAGGAAATGCCTTGGGATAGCTTTTCTTCATAGGGAGGATCATATGGGGCCCCAAAAGATGAGAACAGCAAGGTGGCCATTGGAGAGAAAAGCTTGCAAAATTTTACAAAGGAAATTAAAATGTGACTTCTGTCAAGTCACCCCTCATGGGCCTGTCTTTTCTCATCAACATTTCAGACCCTGTGATATTAAGAAAAAATGAAAATGCTAGCTGTCACTGTGAACTACTTCTCCCCTCTAATTTTGTTTTGCTTCGACTGTCCAGAGAGCAAAGCTTTTGGGAGGTATCCAAGACCTCAGTGTCTGAGGAACTCTTTCTAGAAACTAAATATAACAGCCCTGCCAATTTAGCTGACAGATGTGGTTATTTCGGTGAAAAAGTGCCCTGGGAACTTCTAATCCCCCTCCTAATAAATAAATAAATAAATAAATAAATTAATCCCCCACTATCACTTTATTCATCTCCCCAAAACATTTTGGTACGTGGGCTTAGGAAAAATGCCTCATTTAATATCATTTTTATAAACGGCTATTGAGTGGATCGTGATCTGTAGGCTATTCTTTTCATCAAGATGTCACCTATTGTCAAGTCTGACTAATAAGAGTTTATAGACCAGCAGTGAGTAGAAGCGATCTCAGTGACATAAACACAAACTCAGCAGTTCAGCTTACTGCAGCTTAGCACGGATTACTTTCCCATGGCAGACGCCAGCCTCATGCCAAAAAAGACTAACCCCCTCTTTATGATTTTTCTCTTCTTCGCAATTGTCGATCTATGTAAATACATACATAACTAGAAATAGACCTAAGCTGCAAAGTGTGGATCTCTGCAGCACTTCTTTGATGTTGGGCTGTGCCTGAATTTTCCTTCAGGCTCCTTTTCAGTCCTTTCCCTTATAAAACTACTCCAAGCAAGCTTGGTGTGTTTTTACCATTTTTATCAACAGATCTGTTTAAGCAGTAGTGTTATAAATGATATTGACTCTCAGGTAATACATTTTTTTTCTCTCCATCTTTTCCCGAGGCAGGATTGAGAGTACAGAGGAGTACTGTGGTTTGACAGAGTGGTTTGTTTGCTACTGTTATTATTTTTGTTTTTACTGGAGAGTATTGGCCTTTTGCACTGAGAAGGTGATGATGAGGGTCACTAAAATCCTTGAGTCTTGCGGGGAATCACTCATTATTCTTGAAGCAGCTTCCAGGGAAGGTCTGTCTCAGCATATGTGACCTCTAATCTACAAAGCAAAAGGTTGCCTTGTGCCTGAGGGACAGAGCTATGGAATGGCCTCAATAATAGTTAAGATATGCTGGTTCTTGGAGCATCTCTGAAAGCCTCTAGACAGCCTGCAAGAAAAATGAAGGACCTAGGACGTGGCAGTAAGGTCAGATGGAACTTCAGCCAGGTCGCTGAATCTAATGTGATGTCCCAGGGATGGAAGAAAAGAGCAGGTGTAATGTGCTAGGACTGGCCTACTAGAGGTGACAGAAAACCCTCCAGAGAGGCATTGCTGAGCGGGTTTGGTAACAGCAAGCATGTTAGATTTGCTCTCAAACTGTGGCTTGTTTTGATTTCTACACCTTCCAGGCTCCAAATGCTGTCCAGAAAGCCTCCATACCCCCATTGCAGGAATCCTAGGAGTGTTTCAGCTGAACTGCAGATGACTTTTGGCTTTGGGCTGAAGCCATGGGAAATTTTTTAAGCTCCAAACTAGGCAAAGCTGAGCACTTTGTTTTAAAAATTGTTTAACAATAGAAATTCAAAGGTTACAATTTCCTACTGATTGAGAAAAAAAAGCTGGAGTAGAATCATACAGGAGAAATCAGCTGAAGCACATTAAGTGAGTATGGGTGGGCATAATAAAGCAAGCGAGACTCATCTCCTTGGAGAAAGGCTTTGAAAGGAGAGAGTCCTGTGGTCTCCACTAGCAGGAGGAGATTAAAATCCTGCGCTCATATATGTGCGCTCATCTTGGGGAACATGAAGAAAAAACACATCTCCCCAGAACATTTCAGGCAAGCGAAGAGTTTGCATTCACATGGATAAAAGGTGTGTAAGTATTGTTAGCACATATAGCTCATAACTCTAACATTGCCAGCTTTGTAGCCCCAAAACTAATTTTGAAACATTGCAGTAACAATGTAACAAAGCTCAATGCCAGCAAATATAGGGGAGAAAGTGATTTTAGCCAAAACTAAACAGGATTTGCACATGCTCTCACACCCTCATGTGTTCTTCATCCTGTTGTATCCCTGGATTAGGGTTTATTTTTCTCTCCTTATCTGGGTGTTTGATGGCTCTAAGCCTGTTATTTTCTTCCTTGCATCACTTCTTTAGGGCTTTGGTTTATAGTCTGTCCTCTGATTAATTCTCCGTGTAGTCTGTCTTCAGCTTAGGGAGGTCCTGGTAAGCTGCACATAGATGTGCTGGCATCTTGATGACTTAGGTGCCACCTGCATGGGCCATTCTCACAGCACTTCTTCCACTGGTGCTTCCACAGCCAGATAATCACTTTTGTTCAGAATTGCCTTAATATTTTAATTACAAATTCCTTGAGTGTTGCGACATATTTTACCTGTCCACAACAGATGTACGAGGGTGCAGGTGAGCACTGAAGAGCAAGGATCACTGGGGAGGGTCCAATTTATCCTACCTCAGTTTCAAGGGTCACTTAGGTGCATGGTCTATGGAACAAATGGAGAGCGAGAAGGGAGCACTGAAAAGCTACCCCAAATATCCCCAGCTGCCGCTTCCTCCATATTGCTTCCTCCTCACACCGCCCTTCTCCACTAGCTACTGAACTGGATTTTCAAATTAATTCCCTTGAGAAGCTGTACAGGTTTTTATTGCTTTGGTTTTAACTGATCTGTGAATTTCTCAGACATTTTGGGAAGACAGTAGCTGATGCTTGGTGATGTTTGCAGGTGAGCAGCAGATCTGTGTGACAGGTTTCCAGCATCGGTATTAGATTAGGTTGTTCTAATGGCACTTGAAAACTTACTTTTGCTTTAACACAGCCAGAGCTCCTCACTACACCTTGGTGTAAGAAGACTAGTGAGAAGAAGCAGTGTCCAGAGTGGCTCATGAATGCGTTGTTTTATCCAGAGTGTTTGTTCAACATAAACACTAGAAAGTTAAGCACTGTAAAACAAAACTGTAGCTACTTGCAAAAATAAAATCCAAAGAAGTCACCTGAAAAAAAAGAAGTTTTGTCCCTTTCCCAGTAGCTTTTATGGAAACTTTCACCCTCCTCAAGTTACAGAGACTCCATGTGGCTTATTCTGCAATATAGATTTTAATATTTTTGCTAAAATTTATTCCAGCTGTTGCTAATTATAGAAATATGCATAATATTATTATACAGAGTCTTGACTGGACTTGGTGCAGATTTATTCATTTGTAATTTTTCCATCTTAAATCCAAATATTAAAAAATAGATGAAAGGAAAGAAAGGTAATTGTAACCACTGGCTTCTAGTTCACCATGATGAAATTGAGCTCGCTCACTAATCAGACAATAAATGTAGAGATTTCCTGATTTTATCCAACTGTCTGATTTTGTCAGACCACTTGCAGTGACTGCAATTCAATTGAAACTCGGGATGCCAGAAGATCTTATTTATGAATCAGTTACTTTAGGAGAGAACTGATACTGAATTCTGGCTCAAAGATGCCCAGGAAACAGAACTGACTGAATCTGGATAGGGAACAGGCTTGGGTCTTTAATCTCTGTTCTTATTTTGACATCTAAACTTCCAAGAGACAACTACATTGAGGAATGTACAGCCAACTCCGAAGGCTGAATTGAACTGACTCAGATCAGTCCAAACTGAAAATGCCTCCTTTGCCTTGCCAAAATCAGATTCTTCTTCCAAATCCAATGCCTCCCTGCAGGAGCAGTATGAATCCCAACTGCTAAATATTGATCAGAGTACTGTGCTCAAATCTGTTTCTTATGCTGCATTTGACTTGGGTGCCCTGTGCCGTTCAGTATCCAACTTTACAGCTGTGTGACAATTCGCATGTGCCCTTGCATGGCCTTGTAGGGAGCATATGGTAGCAGAGTTACTGTCTGTCAGCAAAGTTGTACTTTTAAAACAGCTTCTATTTAGCAAGATCCCGATGTCAAACAGCCTCACACCCATTCTGACCTGCTTGTGCTCAGAAACAATGTTCCAGGTGGAGAAAAAATGCAGTGCAGCGCTATGCACTGTAAGTGAAATTAATGTTGGGTCATCTAAGTGTCCCTCATTCGCTCATGCAGAAATGGGCCTATCTTGAGTTGGGTTTTCCCTTTTTAATTTCTGTGGTTCTGAGTCATTAGTTGATTTCCATGAAGTACATAAAAATTCAACTTAAACTGTCTTGTGCTTAATCAGCATTAAATAGATGAATGTTAGAAGTGATAATTCTTATGGCTCAAGCCCTATAGGCTACACTTTTCCCTTGATCTGATGCCATAAAAAAGGATGTTTCAGGCAAGGGCAAGGCTGAGAACTCTCTTTGGCTTTGGGACATTTCTGCAGTGCTTCTAGAGAAGGAAAAGTGCAGATCCATGCTCAATATGGTCAGGAAAATTTCTTTCTCTCCTCCTCTCCTCAACACAGGGTTCTACACACCCAAATCAAGTGCATAAAAATGGAAAGTACCAATCTCCTCAGCTGATGAATGAATCCACTGGAGTGGGCAACTTCAGCAGCCTATGTCATAGTCTGTCTCTGCTCTGTAGGTGATGAATCCCATTATTCTCATTACTGGGATTTGTCCCACCTCTGTTTTGTCCATGACCTTCAATCTGCGATGACCAAACTCAAGTCATTCTGCACCATTTGCTGGATGCCTCTCCCCTTTCAAATCAAGGATGTTCCACCCACCACGGTCATTCAAAGACCCTGTACAATCCTGCCCATAGACTGAGGCTTAACCTGAGTCTCTTCAAAGGCAGAAAATGCATTTGTTGTATGAGCTGAAAAAGAGATTCCCTCTAATCCAGTAACAACTATGGCAAGCTTTTTCTCAGCTTGAAATCTCTCATTTTACACAAGCATATGAAACAGGTGACAAATGGATGTGAAAATGGGTCATGAAGGATTCTGTGTTACTTGCCATCTGTGTCAGGGATGGGAAATGTGCGTCCATGGGGATCCACCAGGCAGCGCTTTCCATGTGTTATCTTCTTGTTGATATTGCTTTGTAAAGACTGAGGGGTTTGAATTTTCAGGGCTAATATTTGGCACATTCTGTGACTGCCACAGGGAGAAGGCTTATTAGGGGGTTGTGGGCTGAACTTTGAAATACTATGTCCCTATTGAAAAAGAGACGCCATCCTGAGGATATTTGATTTCTTTATCTCCTAAAGATCACAGGACCAGGGCAAAAACTTTTCCTCTCCTGCTTGTATTAATAATAGTACTTCTGGCTCTTGGCCATGGTTGAAAATGGAAGGAAAAACAAACTTTCACTGGGCTGTAGGAAGGATTCACCAAACACTAACTTTTTGTAGCCTGTATAGACCTAGAAGCAAATTGATAACAAGCAAAAAGGATCATAATTAGGATTTCTCCAGCCCAGTCTGGCACAGCGTTTCACTGCACTGTTGTATCTCCCAAGTTCAAATCCTACTTGGTTAAACAGAACGATGCCCCTGCACCGAACTCCTTGGAGGTGCTCTGAACCACACGGATTGCTGCCATCTGTCCAGAGCTCTTCCAACACAGATGGCGCATTCAATTCAAGATGCCAAACTCGGTTCCAGGTTTTGCAACACTCCTTTATTTAAGATGGCAATTTCCTTTAATAGCTGGCAGAACCTGGTAGCTGGCTGGCTCATTCTTTTTTTAAATTTTATTTTATTTTATTTTATTTTATTTTATTTTATTTTATTTTATTTTATTTTATTTTATTTTATTTTATTTTATTTTATTTTATTTTATTTTATTTTATTTTTTCTTTTAACCACAGCAACATAATCTGTATCAACTGAGGATTATATGCATGGCAGATACAGAGTTTCATCCCGGGGCTACTGAAATGAATTGCAAAACCATTCAGTGACTGACTACAAGCAGAAATCAATTATACCAGTTACCAAATGCCTTAGTTTAAACGTAAAATTATTTGTTCAGACAGCAAGAAACTATTTACATGTGCTACTTTTGAAATTTACCTCTAGCTATGACCATATGGTAATTTAACTTTTAAATTGTATTTACCGCATTCTTATAATTTAATCAGTCAATGCAAAGCCAAACTCTTCAGAACTCCATGTTTAAGCTTGAAACTCAAAACTTTTGCAGTTTCTCTCTGCCTTTGAGCAGTCACCATCTTCAGATAACAACAGATCAATCAATGCTCAGCCCTTTGAAGTTTAACAGTTCAAATGTGTCTACTGCCTTGTATACCCTGCCGTATGTTTTACTCTGAGTGGAGGCTAAACTTTCCTACTTCAGAAGTAATGAGCTCTGCTCAATTAGCAGAGCAAGTTCTTTTGAGCATCGTGTGTAATTAGTTTCAAGGTCTCTAGTTTTAACAGCCATTTGTTAACAATCTTTTTATATAGCTGGCATGGAACTTGTGATTCAAATACAAGTAGGCAGTCAAATAGCTGGAGTGCTTCAGCTACACACACGATTCCAGAACCCAGCTAGGCTTTTCTGAGAAGCAATTTGGCTTTACATTTCAGAAGCAATGACATGGCTACTTTAGGTAGAGAAAAAATCAAGGCTTGCACGAGGAGGAAATGCTTCTTATTAGACCAGATATTTCTGGAAGTGGCAAAGCAGCTTTGGAACAAACCATCCCATCACTGGATTCTCTTCTTTGTCTCTCTCTTTCCTCTCTTTCTCTATGTCTGTGCCTGCCTATGTGTGTACAGACTTAAGACTCCATATACAGTGGTGTTCAATGTGTATTCTCCTGCTCTCTGAATTCTGGCTTTTTGCAGTGAGTTTTTATAGGTGGACATGACTTCTGGCAATAGACAACATCTTGAATTCAGTCAGTGACAGTGACTGCTGCATGACTAGGTAATGTTTCCCTTTGTCGATCAAAAGGAGAAGACTATGTGCTTGTATTTCAGCAGGTCTTGGTGTGGAGAACAGGTCTTCCTCCATGGCTGACTTGAGCACTGCTTTCTCTCTTTCACTTGTTTGCTTGAGGGAGGAAAGGAATTATCTGGTTTATCTTGGAGAAGTGAGAATACATTTTCCTATCACAAAAGAAACTTGACAAATAATTGTTAACTACGCTTTGTGCATAACATTGTGATAAGTGCATTAAAAAAAAAAAAAGAGAAAACAAATAGGATTTTTCTCCCTTGCAAACTCTACGTTTCCATGCCAATAGCCACCATTGGTGCCCTCCTAAGCAGCATGAGGGCAGAAGTAGTCCTGAATGCACCAGGACTGCCATCGCTTTCCACGCTTTTTGATGTTGTCAAGCATGGTGAGTTATGAAAACGAATGGGAAATCGTAAATCTGTATAGGAAGCGATGTTATTTATTTTGGAGAGTACGTCTGTTGCAATCTGGCTGTACGTGACTGTCATAAGATATTGTCTGCAAATCCCTTGATTAGAAAAATGGTCTTTTATCACCTCTTCAATATTTGCTGGTTTAGACCTCTGTATTTTTGTGAGCTTTATGTGGCAAACTATTTAAGCTCGAAGGGTGGACAGTGGGACTTGTGACAAAGCAGGGACGTGTACCACAGTTTTGGATAATGAATGGAGAGACCCGTCCCCTGACCCAACACTGGCTTGCCTGATGGCAGCCCTGGGCCCTGTTTCATGGCAGGAGCGGGCTATTGGTGGGTTGCCCCCAACCTGGGATAAAGGAGCGGGACAGAAGGTTGGCAGACATCAGTGAGAAAGGCTATGTGGACATTGATGCACACTGAAAATGAAGTATGGGGATTCTGTCGGGAGGGACAGCCTGCCGAAGCCCAGCTGGGCTGCTGGGTGCACTGGGTTTGTTTGAGTCACATTAGCAGTGCTGCTGACCCCCCTTTAGGCTGCCTAGCTTACCTGTGTGTGGTACCTCTGCCCCAGAGAATAGTTAGACCCTCAGCTGCCCATTTTAGAACTACAGGGGATTGCAGATTTTGTTTGGTGCAGTAATTTAGGATTTCAAACATTACCTAGAGGTCATTTCAACCTTTAAATCTTACATGTTGGTTTTGCTTTCATCTACATTACAGTCCGTCTTTCCCTTCAACCCCCCTGCCACTAACTGACATTTTAATTTATGTCAATAACAAGTCCCAGTTCCACCTTTTAGGTATGGCTTCAGTAGTGACTTTTTTTTTCCCAGGGCTGCTGGGAACTTGTGGGCTTTGGTACTTCGGTGCCTCTGAATACCAGGCTGTTTCTGTGCCCATGCACAGATGTTGGAGTCTAGCTTTACCTGTCCAAGCCATGCAACTTTGGTGAAAATGAATAGCCACGCACCACCACAAATGGTTTCCCATGCTGGGGAAAACTCCAGGGAGCCGAATGCCAAAATCTCATCAGCTGCTTAAAGGGAAAGTTTGAGCGATGGCCCTGCTTCTGGTGGAGTTTCCTTCTGTTCCGGATGTAAACACGCTGTCCTAGTCGGACTTAACTGTTATTTTTAGCTATGACAAAAGTGCATCTGAAAAGCCTGTTCTGTTGCACTTGGAAAATACCAGATCACTCAAAGTGCCAAATATGCTGGGGGAAAAAGCATTCCTGGAGAGGGCTTGCCCCGGACAGTCTGCATGAACTCTTCACAGCTTCCGCTCCCCTCTTCTTCCCACACACGCACACACGCACAGAACAGCTTGGAACTGCACAGGCTGGTGCTGAACCATGCTCAGCAGATCTTTTTTCAGGAACAACTTCAAAGTATGTCCAGTATCTTCATTCACCTAACTGAACCTAAGCTTCTTTGCTAAGCAGTTTTATTACTTTGGTTATAAGCAGGAGGTTTTATTTAAACAGGAAAAAGCATTAAAGGAGTGTTCGTTTTTCTGTTTTCTGAAAAAGCCGTGGCTGCCTACCTTTTATACGTGGCTGAGTAGCTGATCAGAACAGAGCATTTCCTTACGCGAAAGTTGATGGGAATTGTCACTAACACAAGAAAGGTCACATTTGGGAGGAGGCAGACATAGTGCAGGCACCGAAGTAATGCTTTGGAGAAGGCAGCCCTCTGGTGTTTTTGGAAGGACAAGTGATGGACCAGAGTAGAGAAAACAAGTTCCATGGCACTAAACCGTCTTTCCCACCAGCAAGACACAGTGAGGACTGTTTGACACAGACGATGCTGCAGCCTGGATGGTGTGGACAAGCACCCACGCTGTGGAGCAGTGTGGATGCAGTGGAGCAGCACTGATACTGTGTATCAGCACGCGTGCTGTGGATGCTGTGGAGCAGCGTGGATGCTGTGGAGCCGGCTGGGACGTTCCCAGTCCCTAGATAAGCACGGACCGCAGGGAGGCTAGTCTTGCCGCGACCGGCCATGGAGGGGGATGCCCGTGGAGGGATGGGGGAGGCCCTGGCACCAGGGAGGGCAGCCTTGCACTTGTCTTCCGCGGGTGACAGGGGCGACCCGCCGCACCAGGGCTCCGCTCCCAGCCCCGCAGCACACCTCGCCCGCGGGCGGCACGGCCTCGCGTGGGTGCTGCCGTGCCGGGAGAGCCTCCCTCTCTGCTGTGCGGGGGCCACCCCGGGCAGAGCCCACCCCGCCGGCGGGCCGAGGTGGCGGCGGGGGTGACAGCGCGGCAAGGAGCATGCGTGCGGGGGGAGGAGGAGGAGGTAGAGGAGGAGGAGGGATGGCGCGGGGAGGCGGCCGCTGTTTATTTGCAGCCGGGCAGGCTGCGCCTCGGCAGAGCGCGAGTGGCCGGCGGCGGTCCCGCTGCCCGCCCCGCACCATGCGGGCGCCGCTGCCTTCCCGCGCCGCGGCGGCAGCGGAGCCGGGGCAGCCAGCGCGGCGCCCCGCACCCGCGCCATGGTGACGGGCCCGGCGCTGGGCTCCCGCTGCCGGGACCGAGCCGCGCCGCCCTCCCCCGACCCGTCCCCGCCGTCGGCGGGCGGGCGGCGCGGCGGAGCGGTGGCAGCGGCGGTGCTGGCGGGGCTGTGCGCCCTGTGCTACGGCAACTCTCTGCGGGGCGAGTTCGTGCATGACGACGTCTGGGCCATCGTGAACAACCCCGACGTGAGGGCGGCCGCTCCCGTGGCCGCCGCTTTCTCCAACGACTTCTGGGGCAAGCGGATGGCCGAGAACACCAGCCACAAGTCTTACCGACCCCTCTGCGTTCTCACCTTCAAGTAAGTGCCCTGCGCCGGCGCGGAGGCCGGCCCCGGGTCGGGGGCAAGGGGTGTCCCCGGGCACCGCCGCCTCCCGTCCCGTGGCTTCGTGATTCAGCATTTCTGCCAGGAGCTGTACGGGACGGGCTGTGCCCCGGGGGAAGGACGGCGGGGCTGCTGCCGCCGGGGCGGTCCGGTGGAAGTTAACTGCAGCAGAGGAATGATGAGGAGCCGCTCCTGGGGGAGGCTGCCGCTCTCCCGGCAAGTGCCCCGCTTCCCTCGCCGTTCGGGAACAGGTGGCGCCTCTTCCCCAGGCTGCCGGGGGATAAAAGTGAAAACGGAGCATTTCTGAAAGCTCTTTCGACTGAGAAGGGTGTTTAAATAGAATTCCTCGTGAGTTGCTCCTCTTACTCATCCCCTCTGCTTTATCTCCAGTACTTTTCTCTGCAGTTGAATGATCATGCCAGAAGCTTAGCCCGTGCTGTTTTGAAGCAGCCCGATAATCATCCTGACCTTTCTTTTTAACGCGAAGGGAAAAGGTACCGCGCCGTTTCTCGCAGCCAGCCTGGCAGCCTCTCACGGCACTCACGGAGTTCCCCGCCAGCCTCGTCTGCTTCAGATGTTCCCTGTGTACCGGGCAGAGTTGTTGAGGAGTTTTGGTTTTACTGGAATAAAGAGTAGCCGGGTAGCGGCAAAGTGACAGTTACCATTGCTCATCCTAGAAAGAAAATCCAGATACCCCTCTCTCTCTGCGAGGAGAATAATTTGCGGCAGATCAGCTTAGTTACAATTCATGTAGTTTGTCATCCTTTCCATTAGCTTGTTCTTTTTTATTTTTTACTCTGCTGAAAGATAAGATGGTGAACGTTTGTCATGTTTTAGTATTTAAAATGATATGGGTGTTTCTGGGGAACTGCACAGAAGAACTCGTGTATCTGGGTGATGTTTAGCTCTAGGGTTCTGTTTGTGGGTGATCGGTAGATGCTGACTACAAACCCATAGCAGGCATGAAGCACACACCGTATAGAAACTGGAAAGTAAGTCAGGAGCAGGTGTTACTGGAACCTTGTCACTCTGCTAATTGAGTAACTAGTCATTAAAATACCTGATTTATAAATAACAGTTCATGAACTGCATGAAAAATTGCATGTTTTTGTGAGGCACAAGCAGTTTTGGGGAACGCAGCGTCCCTTCAGCATTCCCATGGAGCACTTGCTGCCCTTTGGTTGTAAGGGCGGGTTTGGAGCCGAGAGCAGTCGGTGTCAGCTGTTGGGGGAAGCGGGGCTGGATGGGAACGGGGTGGAGTATCCCTGATAGAGCAAAACTGTGAACAGCACAGACCCCTGTAAACTGGATTGTTTAGGTTTTGTACCTTCTCCTGGAAGGGGATCTCAGCAGTTTTCCATAGAGAGTGAAGGCAGCCACAGGCAGAGCTGGCTTTGTGCACACACGGTGCCTTCTCCATCGGGTGTCCAGCCAAACTGTTGCACTTTGGGGAGCCATCTCATTAGTCTGTTCCCTCCAGCGATATATCTGGGGGTAATTTGAGAGGTGAGTGAACCTTCATGTATCACCACTGACCGCGTTGCATGCAATATTGGTGCCTATCGGCTTCCTAGATCAGGTTGCAGGATTGAGGTTACGTTATGCTAATTAACAGAGAATCTTAAACTTTATTAATGGAATGGAAACTAAATGCTTTAGTTCCCGTTTATATGTCTTGACTCTGAGCTGGTTTTGCCTTTGCTATTTAAAGGGAGGGGGGTTGTTTTAAAAAAAAGGATGAAGTGCTGTCTCCATCTAGTCCTTTTTGGAAATTAGTGAGACTAATTTTGTGAGCAAGATTTCACCCTCAAGTGCTTATAATAGCCGTACAGCTAAGACACAGGGTCAAAGGCAGAGTCATTTGTTCACTGCTTGGCATTGCATTTGGAATGGGGAAGGAATCGTTTATCTTCCTTGGCTGCAGAGGAAGATTATTTCCACCCTGTCCCTTCTAGCCCTCCAGTTTCCACGTTCTTCCCATTTCGCTTCTACCAGTTGTGTGTCAGAGGAAGATGTTAAGATGTGGGTGGAGTGGATCCTCCAAACTCAACGCTTCCAAAGAGGCTGCAGGGAGCTTTTGCCAAGTGACACTGAGCCTGTGGTTGAGCTGTGCTCTGCCTGCCTGAGCCACCCGCCCCTGCCTTGCCCAGCCAGAGGTTGCTGGTTGCTCTCTGTCCTCCTGCAGAAGGAAAAGAGTTTACCCTGATGCTTGTCAAACGCTCAACAGGAACAACAGGCTTTTAAGAGAATGGAAATTAATGTTGGTTGTTAATACTTCTGTTAGAATTTACTGTGTCTACTTAGGATACTTGAGGAAACTGTGTGATGTGTGCGTCGGAGGATCTTGCTGAGGAAAGGAAGGGGGGACCAAAGTATTCTGGTCTATTTTTTTTTTTAATTTGCTTGTTTTATTTTATTTCTTGTGCTAATTTGGCCAAATCCAAGGCATTTTAATAGTAGCGTGCTTCTTTGTACCTGCCTGTTGGCTGTGCTTCTGTTGCATGAAACTTTCATCTGGAAGGGCTTATTTTGAGTCTTGCTATACTAAGATTAAAAATCTGGGAGATCTCCAAACTGCATGTACAGAACAGATGTGAAGGGTGGGCTGAAATTTATATCTACAGCTCCATTGGTCTAGAGAAACTTAGTCTCTTTTCTGTCTTTTGTGGCTGTGAAAGGAAGGACTCAGGATGCCCTATGGACTTTTCATTAAGCTGAATATATCCTACATATATGATACATATTCCTGAAATGATCTCAATTTAAAAAATTTTATCACCCATCTGTCAGAAAAATGTTCATCAGACATTGCTGGAATTTTGTAACACTAGTTCAGTGTCCCTGATGAACTGGAAATCTTAAGTGACAGTCCTCTTTCCTGTAGACTAATGCTCTGGAGCCAAACAGTAAAAAGAGCTCCAGTATTTGATGTTATTCACACCGGATCTGTCAGTATGAATGATCAGAGGAAAATGAGATTGGCCTGTGTTACTGGAACCATTAAGAAGAACTTCAATTATTCACAGAACTGCTGCATTGTTTTGCACTGATTAACGTCAGAAGGGGAAAAAAACCCCGCACTTGGACTGTTGAATTAAATAATGTTTGCTTTGCATCTTTGAACTCCTCTCACCTTTTCTCTTGGCTTCAGTAAAGTAAAGGAGTGTTAAAACTAGTGGGTTCAGAAACATTCCTGTTACATATGGGTAACTGTTGGGTGACAGGTCTAGCACAACTCCTCATCTGCATAGGAGCTGACATGGTAGGCAGTGGTTTTGCCTAGCCCTTAGGAAAAACTTACTTCATATTCTCTTCTTCAGTTGCTCAGAGATGTTTACCTGCACCTATTTTATTTTCCAATAAGTGATTCAATATACTTCTTTCTAAAGAAGGTGACTTTTCGGATAGGATATACTATTTATTGGTGTCTTCCCTATAAAATGTTAAGATGAAGGATGGGAAAAAAAAAACAACCTGCCAGTTCTCTAATTCACTCAAGATTTTATATTTAAACTGGGTGCTTTCTGTCTTACACCTTGTCTCCACTAACAGAACTTCAGTGAATCATTTATTCCCTCAGTAGCACTTGAGTTATTCCTTGGTTCCAGTGGTTTTGCAAAAATGTTTTTCAACTGTTGAAGCAGAAGGTGCAATCCTCAGTGCTGTTTCCCTCCCTCTTTCTCTTATTCTCTGCCAAATCCCTATTTAGATAGATTTTTCAGCCCAGAAACAAGTAGGTGATGGAGGTTTGATGTAGTCAGCAGCACAGCCGACTTAGCCTGAAGGTGTGCAGTAGTAGGAAATGGTGAGAACGAAGCCTTTTGAAAAACCCCAATGCCAAGGTTTAAAGACTTTTAATCACAGATCAGCCTCCTGGTTTTGCAGGTGGCCCAGAAGTGAAGGCCATGCCTGCTCAGCCTCTTTGGCAGCAGGATGGGGGGCACTGCCAAGGCAGAGGCTGCTGAGGGAGGTGCCTCAAGTGACAGGTCACCAGGGACAAAAGGAAAAGGTGGTCATGGGTCTAGGCCACGTAGCCATGACAGAGACTCAGGAGGATGGCCCTAGGCAGAGAAGCACAGGAGATACCTGGTCTTCTTTGAAAGAGGTGGAAGTAACTGTTCACTGGGAATCTTCTTGGATCCATGGGAGGGGTGTAGGGGTGCCCACTCCAGCTGCTGCTGGGGGGCTCTGGTGGCCCAGGAGGAGAGGAGCTGGTGGGGACAAGCTGTAAAGTGGAACACAACTCTCCCACCAGAAAAGACAGACACAATTTGTACACACACTCATCTTACTAGTACTCTGGCTGGAAAAAACTGGGTAAAAGATACATTAAAAAGGTCAGGCTCTGCTCAGCTGCTGACTGTAGAATGGATGACCCTTCAGGTTTGCTCACTGAGACTGATGGGCACTGATGGCTTGGGTACATACATGTCTAGGAAGTAAATGGGACCCTTCAGCAATGCTTCAGTATTCTGTGTGGGCACCCAGAGCCTCATCTAAGACTACCAGTGGCTTCGGATCAAAAACTTAAGTGGCTGTGAGCTTGGGTTAGATGTAAATACTTAGCCAAAGAGAAAAATAATCCAATAATTCACTGCTGACCTTCTGATCTATCCAGTTGCTTATAGCTGATCCTTCTGTTTTTTCAGCTGTATCAGTGGCATGGATTTCAAGGACCAGGAGCTTAAGAAAACCAAAATAACCTGGAGAAGAAAAAAAGACTTTAGATTTTATTTGTTCTTGATTTAATACTATATTACAGTTTGACATCACAGGGTAATATAGTGCAGCTATAAAGTGCCAGGTTCAATACACACTGAACAAGTATTTTCTTTGCTCTGTACATCTCTATTAAGGCAACATCACAATGTTTAAGATTGTGTTAGTATTTCTCCTCTACAGCTTAGTCTAATATTTCTACCTTAGCTATAGTGATCACTCTCCACACTGATGCTGTGATACCTGCCATGAAATTGATGTCGGACTGGTGTAGCCACACCGGGCGACGTGGAATTTGTGAAAAGAGGTGCAGTTGCTTTTATTAGGCTGGTTGTGTTATAGCTGGAACATACAGACACATTTCTAGGCATATCAGCTTTTCTTCTCACCCAGAGCAGAATGCCTTGTTGCCATTTCAGGCCTGAGACAGGGTGCGTGTGCCTCAGAGCTTGTTTTTTCTTCCCCAGTTCCAGGTGCACAGAAGTCCTCCCCCCTCACACCACCTTGAATGTAATTTTCGCAGCAGGTGTCTGATGTTTTTGGCTGTAGGTTTGGGCTGCGTTTCTCTAGGGGGACCAGCAGGGTTGCTTTTGCTCCCTGGAAGTGGGCCAGGACTCCCGGAGAGGGTCAGAGGGAAGGTGCAGGCCTGGCTGGGGATCCCTGTTGCCATGCAAAACCACGTTGGACTTCTGCCTAGCCACAATGTTTTCTCAGTCCTTAATACCCAATAAAATTTGTCTGTCTCCTGAATTAAAAGCCTTTTGTTTTGAGGGGAAGAGCTCACTAAAAGATCCAGGTGGATATTCCTGAAAGACTTGGCTGATGTGAATCCAGTCACGCCTGTGTTTGCTGCTTGCTTCAGTGGTGTTTTGTCTCTGTTTAATACCCACCAATTCCTGGGGGGTTTCTCTCATCTGGCATCCTATTCCTCTTGCACCAATGTCACCCTTAATTTCCTTTAGTCGTCTTCTACCTGGAAGGCTCAGCTTTGGACCAACCTTCTTCCCCACAGGAGCATCCCTGTCAATACTTTTTACAATCCATGAAAATAAAGTGCTCTGGATGCTGCTGGTTAGCTAAAGGCATTTCTCTGCATTTACTCGCTGTGTTTCTGACTGCTTTCCTGGGCCTTCTCATTTATTCTCTCTCAGATTTAAAAGGAGAGGGGAAAAAAAAGGGCGGTTCTCTTTTCACTCACTATACCTTTTTTTTTTTCCTTTGCTTCTGTATAAATTAAAATGGCACTTTCTCCATCATCTGCAGCTTGAGCTGAAAGATTACCAAATGTATTTTAAATTTGGTGGAAAAGCTCTTTTACCTAGTTTGAAATATTCTCTTCTTTAAGCCTAATAACTTTAGATTTCTTGTAACGTTTTATCTTTTTCATGAACGACTGTCCTGGCTTGGTTCTTGATCACGTTCATCTCTTACTCTCTCAGTGCTTGCAAGAGGACTGCTTGATGGCTGCTAAAGAGTTTCACGAGAAGTTAATTTCCTTCAGTGCGTTCCTCCTGCCGAACCAATGCTCATGAATAATTTGGAAGACGGCTTCTCTTTTGTTCAAAATCTGTGTAAAATGGTGCTTGGTTTGTCAATTCGTAAATTGCCATTTTCTAGCTTTTAAAAAAATTTTGCAAGGCTGTTTATGGAGACAAATCTAAAGCTATGTGAATGATGCTTTCAGTATGCTTAACACAGGAATGATCATCAAGCCATGCTTTCCAGGGTTTCCCTAGAAATTTCTGCCCTGGCATATTTGCCACTTCCAAGGTGTTGCTGCTTCCCAGTCTAATTGTGATTTCTATTTTATTTTCTTAACAGTACTGGAAAGCAATAACCTGCTTTGAATGCCAACACTTAACTAGTGCTCTTGTAAGTGATCACTCTTGTGCTCTAAGGGAATTGCTATAGCCTGGGAATTGATATGGCCTCTGTCTTCTCACCCATCCCCATTATAGCAAATCAGGTAACAAACCATTTAAACCTTATTGTCCGTTTAATTCTGAGGCATTGTACTGTACTATAAAAAGATTATCAGCACAAAGTGATGCTGCACCGCAGTGGAAACTCCACTCCACTTGTCCTGGCCATTGCACGAACACTGCTGCAAAGGGGCTTATCTTCTTTTTATTGCTACAGGTTTTTCGTTAATCTTTGAGCTGTTTCCACATAGAGCTTCAAGCATTATTGCCACTGATGCAGCTGCACCATTTTTGGAATGCAAATGCTCATTTTCCTGGCGCACAGTAGATGCATCTGTGGAGTTTATAAGGAGATTCCGCTGTGCACTAAAATTGGGCATTAGTTTGCATAAAGTTTGTCATTTATATCACACAATTCCAAAAGAAAGGGAAGATCACAGGAAGCTTAATCTGTCCTTGTATGTTAGACTAATTTATATAAATTTGCATGTGAGCCTTCCTCTATAAAAACTGAGGGGTGGTTTATGAGATGTGGGATGCTCTGAGACTTTCCATTAAGTGTTACTCGCTAATATAACAAATTACCATCGTTATCGTTTGCGTTTCTATTTCATAAGATGTTGCGGGTTTTGTTAGCCTTTTGAAAATAATAAACCAGATTAAACTAAACAGGAGCTGCCCAGGGATAATAACAAAGTCTATAAAAAAGAAACTCTCCAATTATGGTTTACAATATTATTAAATCATAAGAGGTCTTAAAAAAGGTTGAATGAATCTTCATGTGTACAAGTGGATAAAAAGCACTATATTAGAGTCTGGGGGCGCTGGTGATCATATACCGTAATTGGATATGTATGGGATTTATCTGTGAGCCTGTACTCTTGTGGCATAGACCCCTCTGGTGCTGGGCCTGTGAGGATGAAGTCACCAAATCCCACTTGATTTCCGACCCCTCTGTACAGCGAATTGCTTACCTGAGGAGATACGTCCCTGCCCCATGACTTATCTAGAGGAGGAGTAAGTGCCTGTGGCTTGAGGGTAACATGCAGCATGGTCCCCGCTCTACAAATGTCATTCTTCAAATGAGTCCACGGTGCTGGGGCAAGGGAGGGCAAGTGGTTAACTGGTGCTGGTAGATGTTGCTTATTCTTTTAAGAGCAAGAGTGAGTTGCTTTATTCTGGAGAGCTCTTTTACAAGCTCTAGTCAGTGGACCTTCAACAACTGGTGCCTGTGAGAGTCTCCTTCTGAGAGCAGAGCCATGTAATTCCTTTTCCTAGAGAGGATGATGGAGGAATGGAATAGCTGCTGTAGGTGGGAAGGCAAACTACACTGCTGTTCCCGGAAAACATCCATCAGCCTTAACAAAATCAAGGGATTTATGTGTTAGGGCATATGCCTCTTATTTTGGTATACCTCCTGCTTGGGCATGCAGTTTTGGCAGTGATATGCCTTGGGTGTGACACTCTAAACCACACATACTGCAACACTTGGATGTTGGGACAAGATTCTTTGCTTGAATACGTTACAGTGCAGCTTCCTCTGCCCTGATGGAGCATATGATCAATGCTGAGATGTCTATAATTTTTATTTTGCTGGTGGCTTGGGTGATGCCCAGCACTTCTATTGGAAGGTAACTCACAATCGTAGAATTGTATAATCATTTAGGTTGGAAAAGACCCTTAAGATCAAGTCCAACCGTTAACGTAACACTGCCAAGGGTACCTCTAAACCATGTCCCTTAGAACCTCATCTATGCATCTTTTAAACACCTCCAGGGATGGTGACTCCACCACTGCCCTGGGCAGCCTGTTCCAATGCCTGACAACCCTTTCAATGAAGGTTTTTCCTAATATCCAATCTAAACCTCCCCTGGTGCAACTTGAGGCCATTTCCTCTCATCCTAAATGTCACCTAGTATCAAGAGACTGTTCCTTCTTCTCCTTTCTCCTGGGCTTTTGCATTTGAACTGCCATTCACCACTTCTCAGGAGGCTCAGCACACACTTTGCCTCCAAGGTCTCCCCCAGCAGAAGTGTTGAAACAGTGCAAAACTCTTCTCGAAGTGTTTCACAGGTGGCACCTTGAGGAAAGACCCCTTGTCTGAGATGATGGTGTCTCTTCTTTCAAGTACCTCCATTTCTAGGAGCTTGGGCACTTGCTTTATTCAGCCCTGAATCTTTAGAATACTATTTGCCAACACCTTTCTGGTTTGACAAGAAGCCATTTCAAAAAGCCTGGCCAGCCTGAAGTATCTGCTCTTCTAGCTGTGTGCTCTACTGAGCCTGTAATATGTGTCTTACAAGTTGTGCTTTAGCCCAGGCAGATGTTTTGATCTTCATGCAGAAGCGACTAGGGTCTTCTAGCCCACACAATGCTGGAAATTAGAAATGATGGTAGCATTGGTGTCTTTTGACCTTGCAACTTAAACGGGGAAAAAACTTTCCTTTTTTATGAGGCAGTTTAAATATGGAAACATAGGGACAAACCTCCCTTCCCATAGCAGAGTACAGTTACTGCCTCAGAGCGCTTGTTCATGGACATCATGTTGGAGAAACACCACTTCTTTCTTAATTTTGACATTCCTATCTCTGTTTTACTCTCTTTGTTTGCTGAGCTGTATGCCGTGTATAATTACTACACAAGTCCATGATAATACTGCTGCCAATGGACAAGACTGTGTCTCTGTAAGGGTATTAAAGTTTAAGGAGGGAGAAGTTATTTTGGTTGATTTACCCTTCCCCTCCCACTCCCTTGCCCAGAATTTGCTCTGTAGTTGCTCTACAGTGGAACAAATCTGGCTTTCCACAGTAGGCTGCTTTTCCCCCTCCATCGGTAGATGAGTGTGCTGGGGAGCTTTGCAAATTTCTTGTGATTTGGACTAGAGCTGTTTGGAGCCCCAGATCTGCTCACCCGTTTGGCGTACAATAAACTCAACCACTGCTAACATTTTAAAATCGTTATGCTGGGATAGTTTCAGGACAAAAGAATGTTTCCTTCATTGCCATGTGGCCTAATTTCTTATGACAAAGAGCTTTAGCAGCAAAAAACACTGGTGTGAATATAGCACCTGCGCACATTCACATTGAGCATTCATGGACCACCAAAGATGGTGTTTAAAATATACACCAAGGCATGCTTGCAGTCATATTTTGCTGTTTAATGGAAGGCTTATCTGAATACCACGGTGTTGTTATGCTTGTGTTTTATTCTGGGTTTTTTTTTTTTTTTAGAAAAAGGATACTCAGGAGAATAGCCAAGCTGTGAGGCTGATGCTTTTACATAACTGTTTTCAATAACTTACATCAAGTAATTCACAGTTTACTAGCCTTTTTGACTTGATGTTTGCCTCAAGAAGGGGTGTGACAAGCCTACCCTGCCTTTGGGATAGGTGACATGATGGGGTCAGGAAGATCCCTCCCCTTAAAGGTTCTGCTTCTCCTGCCAATAGACTCATTTTGCAGGATGGGAAGTGATCAGATGTGATCCATGGAGACTAATGCAATAATTTTTTTTCAAGAATGTTGTTGGATGTCATGTTTTTAGTGATTGCTCCTCACAACCTGGCCAAATAAATAAATTAGAATCTCTCACATCTTGGTGCATGGGTTTGTGTTTCGTGATGGCCTGAGCACTTGTCCTCACGTGCACACATCTGCTTTCTCCAGAAATGAGGTGGCCAGAGCACACTTTGGCGTTTGGGGTGGGATGATTATGAGCATGGTGCTCCATGTGGCTGATTTACAGCCAGACATGATTCATTTGTATGAAGAATGGCTCCTGCAGATGGTCCCTGCCATTGCGCACATCTGCAGGTGCCTCTGGCGGGACCTTTGTCTGCACGGGGGCAGGGTGGCCCTGTGCGGCCCCTTGTTCCCTGCAGCGCCCGTGAAAACAAGGTTTAGGCTTGAAAGTTCCTGCTGCCGCAGTGTATTTACAGCTGAAACTCTGCCTGGGTGTCTGTTATTGACATTTGTTGTGGTTTGTCATTCTGTGCTGGGAGAAATGAGGGAAAGTGATGTATACTGCTACCCTGAAGTGGCTTGCAGGAGAAATGGAGAAGGAAAACAAACAAACAAACAAAAATTAGAAAGCCCTGACTCTTCATATATTCTTGAGTCACACAGACTGATGTCTTGTCAAAATGTAGCTGCATCAACCTATACTTCAAAGGGAAAGGTCAAGTCATGCAAAAAAGTCGCTTTTCCCAAACTCTCTGGGTTTCAGCTATTACCTCTGGTGCGAGCAGAGCAGGAATGCACAAGTAAGTCTCCTGGTCTAGTGAAGTTAGACTGGCCTGGAAAATGCAGCCCAGGACAGATAGAACTCTGTTGCTTCTGAGTAAGGAATGTAGAGAGCATTTATAAAAGGCATATGTTGACTGGCCCTCACAGACACACCACACCTCCTCTGTCTTACAAAAAAATCCGAGGTGCCTGCATAGTAGCAACAACTTGGTGGCTTTGCTGTTGCATTGTGTATGTCATGGGAGGCCTGGAGTCTGCTAGTAACAACAGGAAGGATTATTGGCCCTTTAGCATGTTTACAACTACATGCAAAATATTTAGATTGAGTCTTTTTCCCCACTGGGTTTCTTGCGTATTTTTTAAAAATTTCTTTTAATGTTAGTACTTTTGAATTCCTTGTTCCTATATGGAGTCTTCCCTAGATAAAGACACCATGTGTATGTGTGTATACATATATATATTTGTCAAAATGCACTGATGCAGTTAATTCTAAAGAGAATCGAGTTATCTTCAACGGCATGTAAGGCAAAGCCTGTCAGCAGCTGTTAAGCAAGATGGCTGTAAAAAACAGTGACCAGAAAAATGTGTTAATATATGCTGTAAAACAAAACAAATGTCACAGCAGCGCCTTTTTTTTTTAATGATCGACATAAATAATGAACCATAATTGTCTCATTGAGTCTAGGGTGATGTTAGCTAACATATCTTTAATATCAGAGTCATTATAAAAAGGATGCTAACTAATACACCAGCTTATTAGTGTAATCCTGATGTCAGTAAAGCATTTAAATAAATGCTTAACCTTCAGTATGTGAAAGTATTTTGAAAGATTAAGGGGAATAAGTGCACCTGTAATGCCAAGCAGATGCTCCAGCACCTTACCAAGTCCTTGTCTTGGCTGTGCCCAAGTGAAAGCATCTACTCTATAGCAGAAAATAGCTACCCATATTGTAAAGATGCTGCTTGGCTGAGACAATTGCAGCAGGTGACAACAGGGGAACAGGCTGAGTGCTGTGCTTCTGGTGTTGGCTGGAGTTATTTTCTGCTAAGAAAGTACAGACCTCGTCTTACTGCAGTCAGCTTCACTGGGAGGGCACAAACCTCTCTCATCTCAGTGTCAAGAAGGTTGCCAAATTCAACTGCATATTTTATAAATTATGGAAGTGTTTTCTCTTTAATCTGATAAACCAGAAGTTCAGAGCAATTTTCACTAATTAGTTTAATAGCACTTACATTAGAAGACTGCAAATCAGGCAAAAAGCATAATTTAGAGTGTTTGAAAGATGTCTTGCTATTACAAGACCTCTCCAGTCTAGTAATGGTTCCATTTTGTTTCCTTACAGGTTAAACATATTGCTGGCTGGTATGAACCCCTTCTATTTCCACGCGGTGAATGTAATTTTACACTGTCTAGTGACTCTTGTGCTGATGTACACTTGTGACAAAGCTGTGTTCAAGGACTGTCGACTTGCTTTTGTCACGGCGCTGTTCTTTGCTGTGCATCCCATTCACACCGAGGCTGTAAGTATGTGACACACACACACAAAATGGTGACACAGAAGCTAAAAATAAATGCATACTTTATTTTTTATTTTTTTTTAAAGAAGCCTCTGAGTCATTCAGAATACGGTACTTGTGATTTTTTGCTGTGGAGGAGCAAAGGTGAGAATATGCTATATTTAAAATAAGTTGCAGGAGTCATTAAAAAGAAGTGAATTCATACTTGCCATCTTTCTGCTCCGGCACTAAATTCTAATTGACAGTTCTAATCAGCGATGCTGGAAATAAATGGATAGTCATTCAGCTGATGAAAATCTCGAGTCTTCCAAAACCAAAGGCCTCGGCAAGGCCACGCTCTCCTGCTGGGACATTGTTGCATGCCTTGAGTCATCTCCTATAGTCACCAATTTAAAGGAGAGAAAGTGAAAGGAGCATTAGCGTGTGTTCTGGATGAGATCTCTCAGATAGAAGTGATGTGACCCGTGGATTATTTTATCTTGATTTCAGTTAAAAGCTAAGAGTATCATCTTCAGAAAAAACTTATTGGTTTAATAAACATCACGGTAAGTTTACAGATTGACAGCTCACATTGGATGTTTTTCTGTTTGCTACAGTAAAACATTTAAAAACATATTCATGCTAAAACTGCAATCTGTTAGCGTGGGATTTCTATAGATAAAATGAGCCTTGCTGTCTTTGAGAAGGAAATGCAATGTCTAGCTATCCGTACTTAAAGAAATGCCCTTGTTAGCTGAGCTACCACTGGCATCACAGGCTCTCCTTACGAGCCTTTGTAAATGAGCGAGGGAAACGGCTGCTGCAGCTGAGAACTTTTGAGGAGAGATTACCTTAATAACAAAAAGCCATGAGCTTTACAGTTACTCCCTGTGCTGTCTCGTGTGAACTAATCAGCAAGGCTCCTTTTGATAATGCAGCTTTATATTATAAGGGAGGTTTTAGAAGAGGTGCTCTTTGAATTTATTTTTGTCTGGGTCAGAACTTAAAAAGGTTAAAATAAATGCCAGAGCACTGAATATAGCTTAATTATGTAATCTTAAAAGAGGCAAAATTTCAAAGGGCCTTTTATTTGCTTTGTGGGCAGTTTTTAGATCTTTATGAAATGGAATATTGAAATAGTTTGTAAAAAGAGTGTTTATACATTCTTCTTCAGTATTCCCTTTCTTATAAAAAGATTTGGTTAATTAATATGTAGAAAAAACTCTTATAAACTCAGATTATTCAGAAAGAGAATAAATTACATACCACTTTATCACTTTTTGGTGATAAAGTTTATTCAAATATTAATTATTAACTCTTTTCTATATAATAAGTCTTCTCCAAAGAGTTGCTCTGTCCTTAGTCTTTTTCTTTAACAAATCTCTATTCTGGGAGTTGGATGTGTTTCTCTCTTGAGCCTGACTATACAAAATTAAAATAGATCCCTGAAATCGGCATTTCTTTATGCAACTTTATTATGTTTTAATAAGAACATAAAATATGACTTAACTTTTGGTTTACTCATTTATTTTGCCAAGTGGGAAATCCAGCAGACAAAACTGAGCATATCCTACACTGACTAAGTAATAATTCAGTATGCTGAGAGGATGGTGCTGAAAGATAAAAAGCTTATAACAGTATCACCCAAACCAGCCACTGAACGCTCATGCCTTTTATATTTGTGCTTTTACACCTGTGTGTCTCTTTTCCTTTTAGGTAACAGGTATAGTAGGCAGAGCGGATGTCCTGGCCTGTCTACTCTTTCTGTTGGCTTTTCTCTCCTATAATAGGTATGGATCCTTGCTATCAGTTGTGATAATATGATGAGATGCTCTGGCCTGAGGAGGAGGCAAAGGGGAAACCTGTCAGTTTTCGGTTGTTGCTGGCACTGGAACTTTCCCCAGCTGTGCCCTGGCCCTGCTTCCAGCTGCAGTGCCAAATAAGTGACAACAAATAAACATAAAAACAGAAATCAACATTTAAAGCCCCCTCTGAAGGCTGAGAGAGTTGGGGTTGTTCAGCCTGGAGAAGAGAAGGCTCTGGGGAGATCTTATTGTGGCCTTTCAGTACTTAAAAAGGGGCCTGTAAGAAAGCCGGGGACAGACTTTTTAGCAGGGCCTGTTGCAATAGGACAAGGGGTAATGGTTTTAAATTAAAGAATGGAGATTCAGGCTAGACATGAGGAAGAAATTTTTTACAATGAGGGTGGTGAAACCCTGGCCCAGGTTGCCCAGAGAGGTGGTAGATGCCCCATCCCTGGAGACATTCAAGGCCGGGCTGGACGGGGCTCTGAGCAACTTGATCTAGTTGAAGTTGTCCCTGCTCGTAGCAGGGGTTAGACAAGATGAGCTTTGAAGATCCCTTCCAACCCAAACTATTCTATGATTCCATTGACATTACAGCTGACCGTACTCTAGAGGAGGGCTTGTAGAGCTAAAAATGCCAAAAAAATGTTTTTGATGGAAGGCAAATTGTCTCTATGTAGAGTGGAGAAAAGACACATGCCTGCCTTTAAAATACGTGCTGTGACTGTGAGACTCAAATACCAAGTCTGTGAGAGTTAAGGATTGCATCTAGACCATTAGTCATTCTTTTCAGATGAAAACTTGGCACTATTTGCTGAATTGTGTCCTAAAACTGTAACTGAACAAGGGTAGATAAGAAATAGCTTTACTTGGATGGGGTTTCTGTCCCTTTTGTGTTGTTGTTTCATTTACAAATAGCACTGCGTCACCATCGTGGCGACGTGGAAAAACTGCTTATGTCCCCCTTGGGTTGTTAGTTATAAATCTGCAATGCTGTTTTAGTCACAAGGTTTCAAAGGTGTAAAATGGGTAGTGACTTTGCAGAGACCAGCTTGTTTGATTTTGGTTCTTCCTTGCCTCACTCCCTCTTGTCCCTGCCCAGTCTATTAATGATTAGGACACATCTTTAACCCGGGGGAGTGTGGGTGGAATGAAGGAATTTTTGCTTGCGCGGTGCATTTTGTCACATAAGGAAAAATAAGCATGTGTGTTCTAAATGATGGAAAGCAGGTGTTTTTCTGCCCTTTCTGTCATTGTATTTACTCTGCCTTCCTCTGACTGTTTTAAATCCATTTGTCTTTTTCCTTCCTCTGCTCAAATTCATGTTGCACCTCTCAATATTTGTATCTTCCCTTCCTGTGTCTAAGCCTCTCTTCATTTATCAGTGAATAGTGTAGATTTTTTTGTGTTACTTATTACCAGGATCTTAAGAAATTAAGGAAAAGTGCCTCAATATTTATGTGAATGTAGTAAATACGAAAAGAACAGAAAAGTTAAAGTATTTATGTCAAATCTGTTTTTCAGGAGTGTGGATCAGCTTTATGTTGGGGAACATTTCCCTCCCACTGCCTCCCCATTCTTTTTGCTGCTTAGTTTATTCCTTGGGACGTGTGCAATGCTGGTGAAGGAAACTGGAGTCACTGTGTTTGGTGTGTGCTTGGTTTATGACTTCTTTTCCCTCTCCTGCAATGGACTCAAACTGTAAGTAACTTGCTAGTCTTGCTTCGCTTTTCAAGTGTTGCCACCTGTGTGTGCAAAATATATATTATTATATACAGCACTGTGGGAGATGGACTTGCCCTGCTGAATCAGATGGCACATATTTGGCAAATTTAGAAGTCACCAAGACTTCATTCTATATTTTTTGTTGTTGTTTTTACTCTGCTGCTGTCTGATAACTTTTGCTGGGTAAATAGACCAGATGTGAAGAACTGTTCTCTGCAATCCTCAGTTCACTCTGGCAAGACTAGTATTTATTTTTTTTCTGTGGGGTTTCTCACTGAAGCATCAACATCTTAACATTTCTCTGGCCTAGCTCCTTCCATTTGCAGCATCTGCTTGATTATTCAGTCATAATGGCATGGGTTGTAGAAATATATGAGGTTTAGTAGTAAAATCAGGTTTGATCCTTTCTGTCCTTACAGGATGAAAAAAGAGGGAAAATACCCAGCCATTTCTGGAATTATTTGAATAATTAGCAGCTCTCAGCAGTCACCAGAGAAAAATCAAATACTTTGAAGTTTATATCCCTCACCTACTTCGTGTCACAAATAACTGCGCTATTCTGTATCCCCATTAAGAGTTAGAGGTCTTTTGTTTGATAGAAGCTGTCTTTTATCCATTTCTCTCTCAAACCCTACCTGGTGCAGATCTGTTGACAAGGGAGTGAAGGTAAGAGCTGACTGCCACTGAGAATGGGAGGTTTGGCTCCTGCCAGCGCTTCTTGTGTTCCCCCCTCGGTGTCCCACAGCTGCTGGAGCCTGTCACACCCCTGCCTGGGCTAGTCTATCTATGTTATAAAAAAAGGGCACTGAATTTGTGTTTCTGCAGTAGTAAATTAAATCAGCTCCCAGAAGGATTCAGGGAGTGCCAGAGCTGGCACAATGTGAGAGCCGCAAATGCAGGGAGAAGCGGGACTCCCCTTTTTCAGGAGCATTGTGGCTTCCCTCCTGTTTCAGCCCTTCCTCTAGGTCCTAATGGACCAGGTTTCAGGCCCACCTACACTCTGGCCCTTCTAACAGGAATTGCAATCAGGAGGGCAGGTATGATGGATTGGCAAAGGGTTCCTCCTATTTTGACCTGATAAATATCATAACGGTGTATCTGGTGGGCAAGTAGCCAGCAAGGAGTTTTCTGGGGACTGGTAGCCAGCCTGCCTGCCTGCCTGTTAACACTTGCACTTACTGTCTGCCAGGTGTGTTCCAGGAGCTGCCTGGCTAAAGGTAACACAAATGTTAATTAATTGGGGAAATTCTGTGCCCTGCTCCTTCTCCCTCCCCTCAGTCTCACATTCCAGGGGCCTTATCAGGTTATCTCTTTGCTTCAGTGGCATCCAGTTGCCCAGATGTAGCAGTTATTTAACTTGCAGGAATGAGGCTCTGTAGTCCAGATGTGCTGCATTTTCAGATTTGTTCTGGTTGCAGGTATTGTGCACTTTTTTGTCTCTGTGATGCTCAGGATTTTATGACTGTATCTGACTTTTTTAGGGGGAGGCAGAAAACCAGCAGCCTTCTAAATGTTGCTGGAACTCATCTCCTCCTGCTCCTTCTTCCAGCCTGTACAGATTTGATTTCTGTTTCAATGAGGCAGAACATCAATTATTTTCTGCAGCAAAAAAACAGGAATGGCACCATATTCTTCCTCACAGTGCTTCCCATCTTACCAGAGGTCCAGGGAACAGCTTGATACAGGAGCACTCATCTTCTGTTGCTGCAGGGTCTCTTCCTCTAGATCTAGTTAGGAATTAATAAATCCTGTCCTCCCAACACATGAAGATTGTATTTTGGATTAAATAAAATATCATCTGTTGTAGTTAGATACCATGTTGTGCTGTTTTTGTAGTGTTCAACCTTTCGATAGGTAAGCATGGAAAATAAAAATCCTTAAATCCTTTTCCCATTTCCCCCCTTTTTTCCCTATTCTCTGCATGCATAATCAGGAGAAATGGAGGGATCCACCAGAGACCTGCCTGGCATCGCGCGGCTTCTCCCTCGCTGCAGGTCCCCTCGTCAGGCCGGGAGAACGGGAAGCATCGCTTCGCTCACCGGGGCACCTGGAGCTCCTGCCACCCAGCGTCACCTGAGGAACCGCGGAGCGGTGGCCTTTCTGTGCCCAGCAAAGCCATGTGGGCCATTCGGAGGTACTGCTGGCTACTTGCTGCTCTTGTTGTGGTTTAGTTTGCAGCTGAGCCTACCTTAAAATGTGAAGTCACTTTGTTTTAGTCGTTTTTTTTCCTGAAATGTGCTCTAATTTTTATTAACGCTACTGGAGAGGGAAGAGAGGAGAAGGTGGGAGGAGGGTCAAGGGAAGAAAGAGGAAGAAGAAAAGTGCATTTCTTCTGCTTGGGAAGAGGAGGCTATCTGAGGACTATCCATGTCTTGAGACTTTCTATTCTAATCTGATATTGCTAGGCAATGCTCTCTTTCCCAGCTTCTCTGCTGAGAAAGCCAGAACTGTAATGCTAGTTTGACTGGGAAGAGGGAGAATATGTGCACGTGTACAATAATGCCTGTAGTGAAGTGAGTGCAGTGTGAGCAGGGTATTATGTGATACTGCTATATGGATATACACGTCTGTGGGTATAATTTCTGCACATGGGTGTATGTACACATGGATATGTGAGTGTATGCATATTTATGTAAATACACCAAAGCAGAGGTGATGCTCACTTTTGCTTTATGCTTAAGGATGTACATATAAAGGTAAGAGATGGGCTTAGGCAGTAACAGAAGAATTTTCACCGGTCATGTCCAGCAGTTCTTGGCATGTTAATTGTTCACCTTGCTGGGGAAGAAGGGCCCTCGCTGTGACTCAGGGCCACACTCTGGCACAGGACCCGCACTTGGTGCCCTTATTCCTGTGGGACAACACTGAGTTAGTAAACGTGACTCAGCAGCCATGGATCCGTGCCAGAGTGTGGGTTTTTTTTTCTTTTTAACCTTGGCCTTTGTACAATTTCCCCAGTAGCCCTTGCCCAGCTTGCCCTTTGTTGCCGACTTTTGTTTCAACTACGAAACGGTCACAGTATGTTTTAATTTGGAGACATGTAATAATGATTTCCCCCACACTGCCTATTCCTTGGACAAAAAGTGTTGTGTTCCTTAAATAGATCAGGAATTACCTGCTGCAGTTCTCTGATCATGTAACAGCTGGCACCTGAATGGGCCCCATGCAGCACTCCTGAAACCTAGGAAAAAGAGTGGTTTATTGCCACATAACACCCCTCATTACTTAGTTCAGTAGGAGCTATTTGCGTGTTGTGTGTGGTTTTTTTTTTTGTTTTGTGTGTTTTTGTTTGTTTTTTTTTTTTTTGTGATCTTCTTGGTGCATCAGTATTGACGGCATGTAGATTTTACATGAGATCTGTAACTTCTCAGGTCACAGAGTCTGTTTCCTCTACCTGTAGTTTTAAGTGGTTCAACCTACTTGAGAGCTTCTGCTCTGCAGGTGTTTTGTCTGGTTGATCTGACCTGGGCATGTTTGGGGTTTTGGTTTTGTTTTTAGCAAAGAGAGAAGTGGGTTTGGCCATGTTGCCTGTTTGTGTGGGAAATTGTGACACAAAAATGGTAAGGAAGTTAAGACTTTTCAGAAGGGGTAAGCACTTGCTACTCCAGCATGGAGACTCTTCTGGCTGTTGGGCACAACTTCTAAAGTTGTTTATTTGAATTTATTTCTTCTCCCGTATCCCCAAATGGCAGAACAATTAGAAAGAGTGGGTGACCCCAGTTCCTTCTGACATGCCAGGCCAGAACAAGCTGTCCAAAATCCTTGTTTAACATCTTGCCTCTGAGGTTTAGGGACCTGGTGGGGAGGAGTAACCCGAGCACAGATGCTGGTGCTGGGGCTGTTCCTGGCTGTGGCAGGATGCAAACCCCCCTCTCTCCCCCTCCCTCCTTCAGTATGGAAGGAGTAGGCACATCTCCCTCTCTCTGCTGTTTGAGGCTAACAGCTTCTTTTGTTTGGCCCCAGAGCACCCTGGCCAGGGCCATTAGGAGAAGGGAGTGCTGAGGCGCCAGGGAGACGCTGGGCGCCTGCAGCCAGTGTGGGGGATGTTTGGAGGCTTCAGGGGCACCCACAGCCAGTGTGGGGGTGCAGAGAAGCTTCTAGAATGCCTACAGTCAGAGCTGATCAGCCTATAGAAAACGGGACTCTCGTCAAGACTCCGCCCATTGTCACGGGTCTCTCGGAGCACGAGCAAGATGGTGCTGCCGGGAGCCCCCCTCCCTGGGATGGAGCCTCCGCTTGCCTTGCCGCCACATGTGTGAGTAAAACTTCTCGCAGGATTGCGAGTGTATTTATACTTTCCATGCACATATGCACGTGTAACCTTCCGTGCTCAATACGAGCACGTGTATAAATTATTTACTCACACATTCGCGAGTGTATTTTCCTCCCGTGCTTCCACATAAGCACGTGTAATATTCCGTGCATATTCACACGTGTATTAACCCCCGCAGGATTGCGAGTGTATTATAAATTTACCCTCGCAGAATTGCGAGTGTACTAACTTTCCGTACTCGCTACGAGTACACGTATCTCTTTACAAATAATCCCACACCGTGTTCAGGGAAGTGTGTACTCCTCCCAGACTCAGAGACGGCTCCGGCATTGTTTTGGATGAAGCCATGTGCATGCACTCTGTGGACCACCTGTTGTATTAGTTGCCGCCCCTTAATAATTTTCCTCAACTGATATCCGAACCTGCATTTAAGTCACTTTTGGAGTGCTAAAGCCCTGTTTCTCACTGGTTTAATAAAAGTTGTTTTGGACACTGTTGTCCCTTAAACTAGCTTCGGGGTGCCTCCATGGCACCCCTTGCTCTCTCCACTTTTCTTTCACTGCTTTTGTTCTCTTTGATACTTGGTCTTTTTTCTGTTTTCTCTAATGGATGCTGTGACCCTGATGGATAGATACTGTGACAGAGGCTATCGGTATAAAAAATGTCTTCTGTCTTAGGACAAGGGGTAATGGGTTCAAGCTGGAACACAAGAGGTTCCACTTAAATATGAGAAGAAACTTCTTCTCAGTGAGGGTAACAGAGCACTGAACAGGCTGCCCAGGGAGGTTGTGGAGTCTCCTTCTCTGGAGACATTCAAAACCCACCTGGACACATTCCTGTGTAACCTCATCTAGGTGTTCCTGCTCCAGCGAGGGGATTGGACTAGATGATCTTTCGAAGTCTTTTCCAATCCCTAACATTCTGTGATTCTGTGATTCTTTGATTCCTTTATCCCTGCTTCTTTCTTTCCGCCTACTGCTCCTTTCCCCCGACTCCTTTGCTTTATACTTATTGCAGGCACCCTCCTTCTGCCACCACTTTTGGGAACGTCCTTTCCTTACACCGAGGTGAAAGCCTCTGGTTTTCCAGCCTCTGCAGGGGAGGCTGCAGAAGTTGTGTTGGAGAGACCACGCACGTGGGACGGCTTCAGAGGGAGCTCGTCCGCGCTGCTGCCAGCTGGCGCTGCTTTTCAGCAGCTGCCTCTCGGGGTGTTGTGAAGCATTTCTGCACGTGGCAAATCAAGCTTTGCATGTATAGAGCTGCTTTCTCTTTCAAAAGGGGCTCTCGTGGTGTAAGCTGCTCAGCTCCTCTTTTCCAGTGACTGCATGCGACGCACTTGCGACAACCTGTTGTGTGATGTCTCGGTGTTGGATGCCCAAGTAGAGCTGGCTTGGTTCCAGGGACTGAGCGGGAAGCCTGCTGCTGCACACATGTGTCAGAGTTGTGCCCGAAAGCCTTGGGGGAGACAGCCTGGGATGCTGCATTGAATGAAACTTCTCTAAAATGCCGGTGGCAACCTTCTCTGCTAGTTTTTCCCTTGCTCTGAATTCCTTTTTCCTCTGAAGGCAGGATAAGGCTGAGTAATTTTGTGTTCCGTGAAATGACAGTCTCATAGAGCCTGGGCAATTTGACCACTGTCTACTTGTCTAATGTCAGTGTTTGCTAGTCAGTATTAAAAAAAAAAGTGCTGCTACAGTATTTGCAATTTTAAGAGATCTTCTCAGTTCTCAGCCACATGGAGCATGCCTGTGATTGTATGGAACAGCAAAATTCAATGTATTGCAGGTCACTGACTCTCAAAATGATGTGGGAAGCACTCAAGGCAATTGGTCTATTGAAATCCAGTCCATATTAAAAAAAAAAAAAAAAGTTAATCCTTGCTGAAGCTGAAAAAAAAAAACCAAGAAAAAAAAATGAAGTGGCTGTCAAATATACAAAATCAATTACACAATTCTTCCTCTGTAACTGATGTTTCTCTGACTTGTGTAGATCTCTTCTATGGCAAAATGGAGGGGAAAATGTTTTCAATATTTCAAAAATTCCAGAGTTGGAGGGCAGATTTGGCATAGTGAAGTAGCTTCAGGTGCCTTATCTAGTGTACCAGGTTGCTAGTTGTAAGGTCTTCATTAGAGTAAAGTAGTTGTGCACTGCTTAATCTGTACTTTTAAGTACTTGTAATGTGGTCAATTAGGTTTCTGTTTAATAATAATTTATTATGTGTCTTGCTACTAGAGCTAACTGAAAAATGCAGGAAAATGTAATGGAGGAGTAAAGGGAATCAGTCTAATTAGCAGTAACTGGAGCTAGTTATGCAAGTTCTTGGTGCAGAGGGGTGTTTGTTTTTTATTGTCACTTGCTCTTCAGTTATCTGGTGTTGTGTGGGTTGCAGCCCCAGGTGCCTTCAGGAGTTAGCCTGGATGAAATAGTGGGTTTTATCACTGTGGATTATTGCAATTTTGGGAGATACTGGCATAAACTACTGAAACTATGACCTCTTACGAGTTTGATCCATCACCTTGAGCTTTAGGACAGGCTTGTTTAATGCTGCCATCTTCCATGTAAATAAACTGTTGCATTATTTCTTTTCCTTTCCCTCTTTCCTTTCCCTCTTTCCCTCTGGGTTTTTAGTGTGTGTGTGTTGTTTGTTTGTTTGCTTTTTCTTTTCTTTTTTCCCAAGTGACATAATGAGTGAAGAACTTGCAGGTGTGCTTGGAGCTGTGCCCAGTGGTGTCACTTTAAATGTCTTGTGTATGTGCAAAAGAGACAGAGGGAGCTCACTGCTTGTTAACACTGTGGGATCCAGGCACAAAACCACATTGATCCAAAATTCAATGAAATCCTGAAGGCTATACCAGGGCTAAATGTGATCTGATGACTAAACCTGGAGCAATGTTGTTTCCTTTTGCAGCAGCAGGGGAAGGAAAATGGAAAGGCTCTGCAGAATGTGGTGCATTCCAGGGGTGGCTGTGCTGGCCCAAAGGTTGATATACTATAAGGAAAAGTATGTTGAGGTCATAATGTATCTTCCCTGTGTCTCTGCACAGCATGCCAGGCCAGTGTTTGAGCTAAAACAGATGCCGTTCTCCAGCATGAAGAACGGAGAGAGAGGGGAGGAAAAGCTTTCGTAGACGTAACATGTGACTACGTAGTAATTGCTTGGTGTTGATTTGGCTTTTTCTCACTGGGTGATTCTATTTCCAGTTCTTGTGTAGCAATGTTTTTTTTTTTTTCCTAAAAAACTAATTTGACAGTATAGCATGTTTCTGCTTCAACATGAAATTCCTGTTCAAAAAGCAGAAGTCTCAGCTGCATTTCTAATGCTTCCCCTTGCCACACAGTGTAATGCTGCTTCCTAAATTAATAACAAATATAGGCAGAATAGTGTGACCGGTTTCCCAGAGATGGGATTTCACGTGTGCAACCTTTATACCTTTTCTTGAATTTGTTAGATGGAGTTTTGTAGGAGGGTGTGGCTCGGAATAGGAAACTGCCTGAGTTATTGAAGTGTGAGGAAGACCCTTCCTGTTCGATTTGGTACAACTTTCTTTAATAAGTTGTTCTTAGTTACACTCATATACCCTGAAGGTCAGTGGCGGTTGTGTACACACACAAAGCACAGCAGTGAAAAGCACTACATGATTCTGAGAGCATACTAAGGTAACTATTATTATAACTATTTTGGTCAGGGTCAAATGTACAACAGAAGAAACACCTTGATACTTGTTGCTGGCCTAAGGGGTCCTTGCTGTGCAACAGCAAAATAGCGAGGAAAGGATATAGAGCTTTGCAAACACTACAGTAATCGTTAGTGCAGAAATTCCCGGACAGTGGTCTGGTTTGGGATTCAGTGTGTGGTGAAAAAGGTCTGGGAGTCTAGCAGTCAAAATGATTTTCTTCTTCAGGGAAGCAAAATGAGTAACCTGGAGCATTAAGCAAGGGAGCCAGCTTGGGATTTTCCTTCCTCTCTCACTGGTGATCTCTTGAGAGTTGTGAGGTTTTGAAAACACAGGAGCAAGATTCTAGTCCGTGGTGCTCTGAGCAAAGGCTGGTGTTGGATTGCCTCTGTGTGAAAGGAGAAAAAAGAAGGGCTGAATTGTTGCTGGCTATAGGCTGTGATTTTAGCAAAGAAAGAGGTGGATGTTTAACACTGAACTGAGAATAAGACAACACAATTTCATCCCAAAAGACAAGTAGGGCCCTGAGTCCCAAGGTCCAGGAAGGCATAGTGTGTGCTGAAAGATGCCAGATTACTTAAGTGTCATTGTTATCCTGGTCACTGTGGGATGCTGCTTCTATGGTTTTGTGAGCTTTTTCTAATTGTAGCAGGTTTGCTAAGCCTCTGCCATTCTTGCTATTTAGTAAGCTTAAGTAATGAATGAAGTTTGGCCCCCTTTGGGGAGGTGTATTGCAGAGGTGGATTTGGCCTGTGGTTTACTCTTCTCTGAACTCAATTCTTTAGACCATCTTTCCATTGTGAGTCCGAGCAATAGCTGTAGCTACTGCTGTGTCTGTGTCCTGTCTTTTTAGGAAATGTTCGCTAGCAACAATACATGAATCTCCTTCTTTGCCTGCAGTCAATGATGATATTTATTGTCAGGCTCAGACAGTACCTGAAGCCACCAGAAGATTCTGCTAGAGCCTAGAAAGACATGAGGTGGGTGCCCCTATGTTTAAAGCCTTTGATTCAGCCAAGGATTTATGTGCTCTGGCCTCTGACTATCTTCAAGAGAAACCTTGTGCAATCTTGGGAAAATAATTACACTTCTCTGTTCCCATGGCGTGTGCTGGAAGATGAGGCACAGTAACGCGTGGTTCTCTTCCACCTCCACTTGTGCGAAGCGGTGGTTGTTTTAGGACTCCTCCCAAAAAAAGCCAAGCACTATCTTTCTTCTGCATGCTTGTGGCATTATGTGTCTTAATCTTTGAAATCTGCAAGTGCTGTTTCAGTACAAGTAACTGAACTCTTTGCTTGATAACTAAAGTTTATTTAAAACCAGCACCACTTTGGTATGGTGATGACTAATGTTGCATGCACACACAAAACCGCATGTTTAGACATCATTTGGCTGCAAAATTATGCACTCACCAAGCAAGAAAGGCCTGATTTAATTTTGACCCCGTTGCGTGTTTATATCATGACAGTCTTTAATTACACTATCACATACCATTTTATCCGCATGATCCCTGCCCTATTTATTGCTCAGAATGGATGGTGCTCACTTAATGAGCAACTATTCAGTATTTTGTTTCTTCCTTGTCCAGAGCATGGCCCAATGCCCTATTTCCTTCACGTTATTCAAGTCCTGCTCTGAGACAGATTAACAACTTCTCGATAATTTCTCTGTGTACAAACTACCAAGTGCTGGTATTTCCTCACAGTTTGTTGCTTCAGTCTGTAATCTTTTAAAGTACTTTTGGCATAGCTTCTGGATGTGTAATTTCCTTGCTTTTCAAAACAAGTAAAGTGAATAGCCAGAAATTTTGCAGTGGGGAAGCACATGGGTGTGAACAGTTGGACTGAAACCTTTGAATCTACATCATTGGCATCGACTGCATGAGGAAGCAGACTGGCTGGTGGCAGCAGTACATTGTGCTCTATAGGAGTCAGCATGAAGAGATGGGGAACTTTTCCCCTTAGGTATTTGCTGGCTGAGGAGGCACAATGACATGATGTTCCCTTCGTGACTCAGAGAGGAATAAACCCTGGGTTGTCAGTTTTTTCTGGCAGCCCCTTCCTTCCTCTCTCCCCAGTTTGTTGTCCTGCCTTGTCTACTCCAGCCTGCCCTCATCTCTTTGCTTGTTTGCTTCTCCTTAGTCATTTAATTGCTTCCAATCCTTGCCTTTTGAATCTTGTTGCTTTCCTCAAAAGCTATTGTGATTAATTACCTCTCCCAGGGTCCCTTCTATACTCCTAGCCCCAAAGTCCTTGCCCAGCCAATTCAAGGGCCCCCACCTATGTCCTTGTACTGCACATCACATCCTCCACGCGGTCCCCACTCCTCCCATCTTTCAGATTCAATTTTCTGCTGTGGGAGCTTTGCCCAGCCAGGAGGCAAGGCCCCTCTGAGGTTCTCCCGCTCTCAGCAAAGCCTGGCTTCTTTTTGAATCTCTCTTCTCCAGCTTTGGGGGTTCAGCTCTCCTCCACTCTGTACATAACACAGGAGTTCTCCCTGGGCTTGAGGAGGAGGGAGCATGGAGAGCCAGGCAAAAGCCAGGAGCCTGCTCTGCTCTGGTGGTCAGGGTGGTGCAGAACCACAGTTACTTGCACTCTTGCCTTAATTTGTACATGAAAAAGCAGGCATTTTTGCATGCACTTGTTTGAATAAAAGAGGCTGGGTTTTAAATTTGACTTCCTTTGTTGGATCATTTTAGCTGCCCTTCTGGATAGTGCATTTTGTCCTGTGATACAGAAAAACAACCCTCTCCCTCTTTTTAAATCCTTCTGAGGAGGAAGTGCAAAGTAAACAATATCCCCTGGACTGTTAACAGTATCAAGAGGCCCTGTTTATTTCAGTAAGCAGCAAATAAACTTATGTACTTTGGCTTCATGTACATTTAATGTCAGAAAAGGCCAAGGCTGAGTCTGATTATATTTTTCTTAGCTGATGACTTAACATGTTTTAGCTACTTTTTTTTTGTGTGGGGGGAGACTTTTTAGTCTTTTAAAGATCCTTTAGACTTTCATTTAGTGCATAAAAATCCATTTTTGTGAATTCATAAGTGGAAACTGTGCCTGGGATGAAGAACCACACTGCAAAAAAACATCATCAGGAGGAAAAGCTAATAAATGTGGTTGGTTTTTTTCTTCTCCTTCCCCATCTTTTGAAAGATGCTGATCACTTATTCATTCATGTGCAGAGGGAGTGTTGTGTTTTGTTTTTTTCAGTCTTTTTTTGTTTGTTTGTTTTTCTCTCATTAATGGGAGTTGCATTTAAGCCCTGCAGTTGCAGTCACTTCGTTGTCCGTCGGCCTCTTCTGTTCCCTGTGTTGCTAATTGGAAATCCCCAATTTGTAGGTGCAGTCTGTGTGTCCCAGAGCTGACTCACAGGAGACTCTGTTCATTCCCTTTGCTTCACAGGACTGCCTTTCTATTCACAGTTCATGGCAGTCTCATTAAACCCCTGTTTGAAATAGCATTGTGCCTGTGTTCATTGGCTTTGTCTGAAAACCCTGTAAACCAGTGTCAAGGAATTAACAGCGACGGAGAAACAGAAAAACCTTAATGGTTTGCCAGGTCATTTTCCTTGCAGTAAATCTGGGTTAGTTTGACACAGAATGCTATTTCAGTCACCCAGAAAATATAAAAAGCAAACCACAACACCTGAAGATAGATGATACCCGGATTATTGCAGGTATTTCCCTGGAGCTAATCTAACTGAACAATTTCTTTCTTACATCTTTGATTTCCAGGCACATTTTTGCACATCTAGCAGAAACTTTCAAGCTTTTCTCAGGAGTGAAGGGTTCAGCTGTAACTGCCTACCTCATTAAGGACTGATGCTTTCTGAGCTGGTCCGCGTCTCCTCTGTGAACCTGGTAATCACAGCATGTATTAAGTGAAGGACAGCACAATCTCAGGACTAAGTTACGTGGCCTTAGGTTTTCACAGACTGATACAAGCAGTCGTTTGCTCAAAACCAGGAGGACACCTGTCTCATCAAATACAACTTGAGCTGGATGGTTCCAGTTGTGTGATGAGTGTTACTTTGATTTAAAAAAAAGAAAAAAAAAAGCGAGGTATTATTATAGCTGGTGAGATTTAATATTGGGTTTAAAAAGACAAAATCTGTTAGCATGTCTAAAGCTTCTCCCATCCTCCTAGTATGCTTTCCAAGACAAATAGATTCTTCCCTGACTAGAAACTTAATCTTCAACTTAATCTAAAGAAGAACAGTAGTAAATCCATTTTCACGTTTCTAATTCAGTTATCCCAATATTCTTTTCCAACTAGTGCATTAAAAACCTTAATCCTCTACTTGGCTTGGAAATGCTGGAACACACTTTTCTCTCCCAACTGCAGGAGAGTCGCTGTTGCTGTTCTTTTAAGCAATTTCCAAAACGTGAATGTCCAGGAAGCTGCAGCACAGAAGGGACCCTTGTAAATGCATATTCCACATTCCCAAACATCCATGCTGATATTCAGGTACTGGCTGAAGTGAGTTTTGAAAGACAAGGTTTGCGCTTGGATTGCTGCTATGGGGTGTTTGCTTTCCAGGTCTGACAGGTCTCGCAGCATCTGGCCATGCTCTGCTTTGCCTTATGAGTTCTCATTACCTGCTGCAACTGGTCATGGAGCGGCTTAAATGAAAATCTTCCACTGAAATGTGTTGTGGTTTTTGTTGTTCTACTTTTTTAAATCTGCTTTCTTAAAGTTATAGGTTTGGTTGTCTTAAGAGAGTATCATTGTTTTGCCTTGTTTAAAGCTTTGGTTGGCAGTGTGTTTGCTATAGGTCCTTTGTTCAGGCTGGGGGCTGGATGTCTGCTCAAATCTCTCATTTTGTGACCTATGAATCCCTTGTTTTTGCAAATCAGCTGTAGAGTAAGGAAATATTAAGCATGAAATTTGTACTTTGAAACCAGCTATGGTAGCACTTTGCTTGTACTGGTACAGAAACTATGGAATAAAACACAGCTTATTTTAATCTGTGAAAGATGCCAGCAAGCCTGCTGGGTGTTCATTTTAGAAGGGAAAATTGGAAGGAAAAACCGTCTTTTCTCTGTTTTCCATGGAGACAAGGACTTTATTGATTGTTCAAAATAAAATTCAGGGAAAGAGTAATTATCAGTCAGAGGTAGGAGAGAGAACATTCCCTTTCTTTCGCTCCCATAAAATGCAGTTTTATCTGACCATACAACAGTGTTACACGTATCATTCTTGCAAGACCATGTTTGGATATTTCTGCAGAGGCAAAGCTGCTGTGAGATGGTGGGCTTCGGTACTCTTGTAATATTTTGATGTTGCTTTATTTAATTGCATTTACCATAATCTCTGCCTAATCTCATGACAGCAGCTTGAATCACTGCTGTGTCTGTGAGTTATCTGTAAATGTTTGGAGCAGAGATGTTTCTTTTGTATTTTGGTAGTATGCTCAATTCATTTGTTGTTGTTCTTTTCCCTCTTTGCCCCCATTCTCTCCAGTGTCAGTTATGTCATGCATTTATTTCAGATGATTAATTTCTTAGACTATAAATCTTTTTGGTACAAGCATCAGGAATTTTCATCTTTAGAAAGCTGTCACCTAGTCTGTGCTTTCAATGGCTGCTTATGCTGGTCTTTCTAATCTGTCCATTACAGATCAGCATTCCTTTGCTGATCTTGGCTGATGTACTGTGGATTCACTATCATGACTCTGCTTATGATCCTGAATGGTATCTCCATCAGGGAATTACTCAATATGGGAAACCAAATTGCTTCATTTGTTGCCCATATAAACGTTTGGAGATGATGGACAACTTCCCAGCCAGAAATGCAGTTGGTCTAGTGCTATGCAAGAATATGAATATAGGAACTTCCACATTATACTTCTTCAGGAAAAAAAAAATATAACTCTTTTTACTTAATATTAGGATTGGTCTGTCGAGCTCATATCAGTATATTCAACACAATAGAAGAACATTGTGGGAATACCATATCAAACCACTGGTTCATCTGGCTCTAGTATCTGTTTTCTGACTGTGGTCATTGCTGGATGCTTATAGAGAAGAAAAGAATGGGAATGGGGCCAGTATGTGGTTATCTTTTCTCACAGTGCATGCTGAACGTGTGCCATTCAGTGATGCAGTCTCTGGATTTGGACGCTTTATCTGGAGCACTGTGTTTAAGACTCTCCATGGACCCTGTCTTCTGTGGAGTTGCCTAATTCCCTTTTTAGAGCGCTTCTCTCCTCTGACTTTGATGACATCTTGTCGCAATGAGTTCTGTGACTTAGTTGCACACTGTATGAAGAAATCTTGCTGGAAAATGGCTAATTTCATTGGGAGCTCTTTGACTTTGTGTAATAAGAAGTAGAAAGTAATTCATCTGGTTCACTGCCCCAAGCCCTTCATAATTTTATAGTATCTTTATATATTCTGCCTTTCCAAGGTGGAGAGCCTTGTCTTGTTGAATATCTCCTCACACAAAAGCGACTCCCTGTGTCTGATGAGCCTTATTACCCTTTCCTGTACTTATTAGATCTTTTGGAAACTGGGCAGAGGAAGGTGACATCTTGGAATAACATGTTGTACTCCGGATGCAGGGACACCTTGAATTTTTATTTAGTGTATTATTGCTTGTTGTTTATGTTCCATTTCTTTCTAAATGTGATGGATGCTTATGCTATTCCGAAGCTGTGTTTTCTGTGCTGATTTATGCCACCACCCTTGTTTTCTTTATTATATATTATTTTGTTCTGACTGCAGTCTGTGTAGGTAATTGAGATGTACAGTAAAAACATGAATAGAAAATCTGGGTATATTTTAATGCTGCGTTTTGAATCCTGTGCGCTGGCTTTGGCTGAAGAGCATCCTGCAACTGGCCTGTTCCTGATTACAGGGGAAGGGCTGGAGCAAGACGCTGAATTTGGCTAAGGTGGGCCCAGGCTGATTTCAGGGCCAGAGATGACACCATCAAACTCTGTAGCAGCTGTATCTGGGCCTAAGTTACCCAGATATACGTTTACAATATATCCTCCCTTTCTTAACCGCTGTTTGGAGATGAGTAATAGCTCCAAGTTAACCTGGCTTGGGCAAAGCCCGTGGGCTGCCCACAAGGTTGAGTCCTTCTCATTGCTTTTTGTTTGCTTTAGCGGTTTTCTCTTCTCTGTGGTGTAGTTACAGTGCAAAGGGGCTGCAGCTGGTGTCGTAGCTGGTGTCCTCTCCATCCGAGTGTCTGTGCTCCATCAGCCAGGGAGACATGTTACCTCTGAACCAAAGGGCAGAAAGTCTGAGCGTTTGCCTGAATTCACAAACAAAATCTGTCATAAAGCAGAGACTTAATCCAGGATTTCCCAAATCTTAAGCAGCTCTACCTCAGCAAAAGTCTTCCTATTTTTGCTGATAAATTGACCATTTCTCACTTAAAATTTGCTGAAAAAATAGAGTCCCCTATTCCTCTCCCTTTTCCTACATGCCGAAAGCTTCAGCATTTGTTGTTTTCAAGTATGAAGATGTAGGCAGTGCAAGCCATGATAGCTACAGTGCCAGGGCTTTCATGTCACTATTTGTTGCATTATTTACTTTGATCTGATTTGGCCTCTTGACTCCACCAAAAGCACCTTTCAATTTGAATTAATTAAGAGAGCTGCATTTTCTTCTTTCAATTGCCTTTAAAAGAGAAAGGCTCCCAGATGGCATTACGGAAGGAGAGAGGTGTTTTTCTCTCTGCACAAACCGTGTTTTTGTCATAGACCAAAGGCTTTCTCTGCCCTCCATTACACTTTGGGAGTCTGCTGTTTTAATGGGTTGAAGGTGCTTTCTCCCGGGAATTTGGAAATGCCAGAACTCAATGAGAACCCCTCAGTGGCATCCCAGCGCAAATGAGCAGCTTTCTAATAACGAAGATGACTTTAATATTGCAGCTTCCTGTCTCAGCAGAGCACTCAGTTAATTATGAGGTGTGAATAAGGAATATGCTTCACAGTGTCTTGGCAATCTTCTGAGTTCACTGATCCGTAAACAAGATTATTCCCTAATAGTCCTTCATCTCTGCCATTATTACACAAGGATGTTCAACTTTAAATTAAATTAAAAATGATCATCTTTAAAGTTGTTTGAGCCACAGCTAATCTTTTGAGAGTGCTTCCAGGATTAACTATTTTTAAATTGCTTTGTTATTTGGAGAGGGGAGAATTCTTTTGTCGTTCCTGCTGTGCCATTTTTATGAAGACCACATTGTAGCAACTCTCTGCTGGCAAATGTGAATAGACCTGGATTTCTTTCTTTTCAAAGTCCCTGATACTGTCAGGCAGCTAATGTTTTGCGGGGAGCTGCTTCATTAAGGTACATGGTGGTTTTTTAGTGTTCTTTCAGCTGCTGCCAACCAAGGAGCAAGGGACTAAATTTGGTTCCCAAATGCCAGCTGTCCGGCCCAGCTCAGTCACTGGCCCTCAGACAGTTTGTAGGAGATGGAAATGACACGGGCTATTGGCACAAAACTGTCACGCGATTTGCAGTCTCTCAGGGTTGTGCAGAGCTACAACTCCTTGAAGACATTTTTACCGTTACTAGGAGTGTCACTGTAAATTTTTAAGGTCAAGAAGGGACCATTTATGACCATCTACTCTGAGCTGGAGCATGGTGCAAGAGACAGAGCTTCATCTAAGAATTACTGTGTGAAGCCTGCATTTCTCTTTGAGCTGTGTCGCACATCTGTCAGCGAGGCAGTGCAGCCCTGACTTGACTCGATGTGATGGAGTATTTGAGGTATCCTTAGGTGGATGGTTGCAGTGATATGTGTGCCTACTTCTGGCCTGATTTATCTAATTTCAGCTTCCAAGCACTGCATCTCATTATGTCTTTTTTTCTGCTAGATTAAACAGGGCTCTCCTAGCTGAAAGTTTTGCAGTCTGTGATAGTTGTTTTATCGTTCTTGCAGGCAGAGTGGAAGTCTGGGCTCTCTCTGGGTATGAATACCCAGCAGTTGCTATTGTGATGCAGTTTATGTACTGGGACATGAACAAGTCTCAGATTAGGTAGTTTAGGTCCTGCTAATAATAGGTCTGCAGTGGCACAGAGATTGGAGTAAGTGAAGGAAGCTTTCTAAACCCTTGCCAATCTTCTTTTTGAATTTTTTCCTGTGGTTGTCATGCTAAACTGTTTCAAAGCAGTCAAATACAATTAATTTTTGCAGTGCAAAATTTACATATTGTAAAAGTCAGTACTTTGCTGAGTAAAACCAAGTAGATTAAAGAAAAATTAGCGTATCTTTGATAATAAATCCCTATGGGGCAACAACAAGATCTTCCCATGTGTTTGTTGTGTTTCTAGCGCAACAGTGTTTCAGTCTTAATTGGAAAATTAGTCATATGAGGAGGTGCACTCGATTCTGCATCTGCACACACAGATGACATTTGGATGGTGCGCTGCTCTTGATCTTACAAGCATTGCTATGGAATCCTCAGTGAACGCAAGTGCCCAGAGTCTGGAGTTGACATTTTGTCTAGAAGGGCTGTGAGTGAACATGGGCTCTTTGAAATGCTGTGCTGAGCCCTTGTTCACAGTAGTAAAGTTTGAGTAAAGGAGATGGAGGAAATTTGGATAAATCATCTTTTTTAACACAAGATTGTCCCTCACAATATAGTTCCTAGCAGGTTTTGTATTGAATCTAGTTTTAGAAACAAGCAAAAACATAGACATGTATCTTTATTTCACACTCATTATGTTTTATAATTAGGAAGTATAATTTCTGCTGAAGTCTGTTCTCTGCACTTAGAGTGTGCAGGAAGCTCTCAGGAAAGCAGGTATGTCAGGTGTTAACCTACACTGATGACAATTCATTGGTGAGATTTAGTCAGATTAAAGCACAAAGTAATATGATTAATTTGGCTCTAGGGTCACTGTTCAAGAATACATAAGATGGAACATCAGCATCATTCCTTTATACCAGCAGAGACTGTGACCAAGCTGGCAGACTATTCCGTGGATACAATTATCTTTTACATAACAAGTTTCATATTTTCACATTTCATTTTTTTAAGCATCTGTCATTACCTCTTCAGAAACCCCTTACAAATTAGAGGTGCATCTTGCATAACTGAAGAGCAATTATTGTTCCATTACTAGGTAATGAAGTGCACACTTGTATGGAAAGAATGATGACTCCAAATATGATAAAGTTCAGCAAGCTTCCCAAGATAATTTCTAGAAGTGTTTTCTACCTTCAAAGCTTATATTTTAATAAGTGGCAGATCTTACGTCTAATATCTTCTTTAAAAAACTATTAAGGAAGAAAACACATATATGTGAGCCTGAAAAAGGGATCAAAATCAAGAGAGGTGTTTTGTATCATCATTAAAGGTGCCTCCCTGGCATGGCCCAGAGTTTGAGGTTACTGACTTTGATTTAGTGGGGTGGTTTGAAGTGTGCTCTGGTGTGTTATTGTCCCCCTGGTAATTCTGCCAGGACATGGAGGAGGCTTCTGGGGAGGCAGGAGTCCTGGGAATATGGCATGGTCATCCCCCAAGTTAGATTTGAAGAAGACTTTAGTTTTCAACAGGATTAGGTTGCAGGGCTCTTGAGCGAGTCCAGATGGTGCTCCCAGGGCCTGCTTTTGAGTTGTGGGATTCCCGGCGCAATCACTCAGAAGCGATAATGCTCTCTACCAATTAGGGCTCCCAAACACTGAAGTACTTGAGCAGGAAATTATTTTGAACGTTTAGTCCTCACGTTTAATGCCCTTTTGAGTAGAGCTTAGTGTGATGATCATGACCTGATAATCCCCCTAGCAGAGTCCCCCGGTAACTGGGACACATAATCATGATGATTACTGGGTCATTGCGACCAAACAGCTGGTGTCGATCACCCTTAGCTCTATTTGCGCTCTGTACAGCTGAGGTTTCTGCATCTCTGGTATCCTTGTGACAAGACTCTGGCCCCTGCAAGCTTAGTGAATGGCTAACAGTGCAGATCTGACTGGCTTGCTAAGCCTGCCTGTGGGATTCTTCTCACCTTCTTAAACTTGGCTTGGTGAATTTTAGAGCATTAATTTAAAAAGCTTTTTCCAATCTGTTAATGCTTATTTTCTTAAATAGCTTCTCTGATGGGAGTTGCTGTGGCTTTAGAAAGAAGAGAGGTATACTCTCTGATTCAGTAAAAGAAAAAGCTCAAAACCTAAATAAACCAATGCACTCCAGAAGATATTCTGCAGGTGGTCACTTTTTAAAGTAATCTTCTTCGTTCTGTCAGAGGAACATCAGATGGTAAGGACTACTTAGCTCATCAGACATAGTTCTTTGTTATGTAATCCACTTCATAGACTGGCTCAGTGCTGCCTCATGTCCAGTTGGATCGTCTCCATGGCTCTTCTTGGAAGGCTGCTCCACAGTCTGACAAGTTTGACTGGAAAGCTCTGTTTTCCCAGTCTAAATGCCTCAATGGCCAATTTGTGCCCACTTAACCCTTGCATTTGTGCATCTGTTTTGGTCTTCCTTCCTTTGTGTGCCTGTGTGTTAAAGTGTAGATGCACAGAACTAAAAGGACTGTCAAGTGAGCTACAAAACTGGTGTTAAAGTGTGAGAATCCAGCAGCAACTCTTTTTAAAACATAAGTGTTCCTGGAGATGGGACACAGAAATATTGCCATGGGTTGTCACTAAATAAAGTAATAACCTTCTTACTGGTGTTGTCTAGGCAAGCTTTGTATAGTGACAACGGCTGAGACTCTCCAGAGAAGCTGCCTTTGCATTTGCCAAGGAGAAGGGTATGTTTAGACTGCTTGTTTTTTGTTTTTGTTTATTTCCTTTGGTCAAGTGCCATGAAAATCTCAGCAGCTTCAGAAACTTATGCTTTTCATTCTGACTTGCAGCCATTTTGAGAAAGCACAGAACAAAAAACATCAGCAACTGCAAATGTGTGGGATAAAAAACATACCACGAGTATCCCCACAAAATATGTTTAAGGTCTCTTTATAGGAGAATGAAGCAGTAAAGAACCTCCTGCTTTATCTTGGCAACTTGCAAACCGGAAAAATAAAGTTGAGCTATTTTGGATAGAGGCTCATGCTTATGCTTTTTTGTACACTAGTGCAAAACAATTATAATTGAGCTGAGAACTGAAATTTAAACTGTACCTAAAACTTGAGTATCAACACTTTCACATCATGTTAGTCAAGAAGCTTGCTGCTTCTTACTTTCTTCTGGACTCCCAGAGGCATTATAGTTCTCATTATATCAGGCCTTTTGGAGGCCTCAACTCCCTTTTCATGAGCATGTTGGATAAGTTTCCTCTTCCATGCTGATGGGATGTTTCTTGCCCATTGTGTCAGTCTGAATAATTGTGTTAAAGTGATGTAGCCTGTAAGCAAAGCTAATAGGAATCGTAGCTTAAGAAGAGGATGATTGTCTTTCCTTCCTGCTAGTGTGCTTCCCAGAGGGATCTGTGTCTTTTTTGCTGTCTCTGCTATGAATTTCCATCCACAAAGTCCTGTAACAAGAGTGCCTTTTACTGAGCAGGGGTGAATTGCTCATTTTCGGCCAGACAGCAAAAGGGCTGCTGGATCCCTAGGGGAAGGGTGAGCACTTCCATAATCTCTGTCTCCCTTGGAAGGTGTGTAGGCACAGTCATCCTCATGCCTGGCACAACCCCAGGGCTGACTGACCTTTCTTCAGACGGTAGGTGAAGTTGGGGCTTTCCTTCGCTGCGTCTGGCCTCTGGACACATCGGGCAATACTGTAGCGTCTGTTTAGGTGACAACCAATGATAAGACAAGGGGCACTGCCTATAAACTGGAACACAGGAGGTTCCATTTAAATTTGAGAAGAAACTTCTTCACGATGAGGGTAACAGAGCACTGGAACAGGCTGCCCAGGGAGGTTATGGAGTCTCCTTCTCTGGAGACATTCAAAACCCGCCTGGACACCTTCCTGTGTAACCTCATCTAGGTGTTCCTGCTCCAGCGAGGGGATTGGACTAGATGATCTTTTGAGGTCTCTGCCAACCATTCTGTGATTTTGTGATGGGATGTAGTTTACGTTGCTGCTGAGAGAGGGAAAAGTCCTGTGTGGCCTGGGTTTTTCTGTCCGTCAGCTGTGGAGCAACAGCTTCAGAGGAATGGCGTTCCAGCCCTGCACTAAGAAACACCCATCCACTCAGCAATGGTACCAGCTCCTTTTTAGCTTAAAGGAAAAAAAGCTGAAGAGGAAATAACTTGGAGCTGCATATATTAGTGGTCTGAAGTGTTTCTGGCTCAGAGGAAACAAAATAAACTTTCTGCATGAGCTTGGACGTGTGGCGCTCGGCTCCTTTGCCATCCTCTGGCGGCAGTGTGAGGTGAAGGCATTTGGCACCTTTCAGTATTGGCATCAGGAAGAGACTGAGGCTTCTTAACACCTCCCAGCAGTTCGGGTAACTTTAATTTCCTGAGAGCAGAGGAAGGAATGTTGTCCTCCCTGCTCCCTGGCAGGCTTTGGGAGGTGAATTCCTTTGTTTTGAAAACAAATTTGATCTGAAAACATTATTTTCCATAACAAAAATGGACTGTGTGGTAAAGTCTCTAAACCTGACATGAAGGTGGAATGGTTCTGTCGTAAGGAAGTACCTTTGGTGCCTGTCAGGCAGTAGATGGCTCCACACATGGATGTCATGGTATCTCCTCCAAGTAGCAGCTACAGTATCAGCTATGTACTGGGGTTCAAAGAGCTGGAAATGGACGAGCATGAGGGGTTTCAGATTTCCTTTATAGTCTTCTGTATTTCTGGTTCAGTAAAGTCTTTTATATGGAGCTATTTATGTTTAGAAACAAAGTCTAGACAGCTCTGCTCCTCTGGTTCCTCTGCTCTCCTGCTTCCATGCTGTCCTCGCTCTGGGTGGCTCAAATGGAGAGGATCTCTGCTCAGGACGTGTGCCGGCCTTTTGGATAGAGACCTGCTGCAGCCTGTGGTGAATTGCGATGTCCCCTGATATCCTGCCTTTGGGTAATCGCTACCATTTTGCTGCTGAACTCGCAGCTTTTCAGGCTGTTCTTTCTGTCTGCAAAATGATCAGTCGCTGCCCTGAAAGTTTGCTTTTTGGTGATATTTTTAAGGGAAATAACAATTACAAAACCAGAAAATAACGTCTGATGTGAATGAGTACCCTTTATTTCACTTTCTACCTCTTCCACATTGGTAGGAGATATTAATGGCTTTCCCAACCTTAGTTCACTCTGATGGAATGGTGTTTATGTATTATAAAGGAATTAATGTGTGCTGTTCAGTAGAAATTAAATTGTCACTTTAGTTCTACTTTTCTTTTGTCCGCAAAGTTGTTGAGGAAATGGATGTATATTTATGGATTAGGTACCTGATGTAGGAAAATGCTCCCAGAAGACAGCAAGGAATTAGCACACGCAGGCCATGTTGCAAATTGCATTTAAATAGCTATTGCCTTCATTTTCCCACACTTGAGTGGGAAATCATGCTGCAGAGAGAAATAATGACTCTGTGACAAATCTTGAAAGAAGTACAGCTGAGGTGTCCTTACAATGAGATACGGATGGTGCAGATCGTGTATTTGGATGTGGCAATTGTGTAGGTGTGGTGAGAAAGCAGAGAAGGGCCAGGATTAAGAAAACTGGCTCTTAAATCTCCATCTTCAATCTCTAACCAACCTAATACTGCATAGTAGACTCATAGTGTAGTAAAAGCACTGCTGAGAGATAAAATGCTGGGTCTTCCTCTTCCTCCCCCACCTTTCTGCCCTCCCAGCATCACCTCTGCCATCCTCTGCAGTGTTTTCTTTGAGATGGCTGGTGTGTTGTCAAATCCTTTTGTTGTGGTTTTTTTTTTTGGCGGTGGTATTTTCCTTGCTGTGAAACAAAAGATCCAGCTCTACTCCCTTCTTCTTGCTGTGTGAGTTTTAATTAATGTTTTTGCAAAGTGTGTTAAGATCCTTGGATAGCAGTGCGGTTTTGGCAGTGGTTCAGTCTCCTGGAGAAAAGCATATGCCTTAGAGTCTAGGAAAAAACATAATCTAACAGGTTTCTGGCTAGAAATAGACAGGTTAAAAAAAGTTAGTGGGGTTTGAAAAACTGCTTTTCTTTGACTCCTGTAATTTGGAGCTCTAGTCTCATAATAGCATATTTTTTATGTAAATGGGGTGTCTTTTCTCCTGGAGTTGGGAGTCATCCCTGTTGAAATCTTGGGAACAATGTTCCTTTTGCAGTGTTTTTTCTCTGAAACAGTATTTCTTTACCCAGCCTTACCATTCACTTCTCTGTTCTTGGGATAGAAATTAAAAGGGAATTTTGAAATGTTTCAGCTGTCTTCTTAAAAGAGCTGGAGTGCATCTTTTTTTAAGCAATCAAAGGAACAGAAACCACAAAGCCCTCTAGATTGGTGTCAGTCCACAGTGGCGTAAAGATCCTGAATGTATCCCACAGAATCTGTGCCACGGCAGTCTGTCTGTCTGTACCAGCCCTTTTTCTCAGTCCCCGATATTAATGCTTTGAAGCAGGTTTCAGGCTGTTACTGCAGTGCTGAGTCCTAAATCAGCAGTGGGACAAAACTGGTGAAATGATCACCCACTTCTTAGTGTTAAACCCAAATGTAAGAACAGTGTTTGCAATGTGTTACGGGGTGGCTGTTGCGGTCCCTCGGAGTCTCAGCCCAGGGTCCCGCGATGCCCCCACAGCATGGAGATGCTGTGGGGTGGGCATGCACACAGCAGATGCTGCAATGTTACAGAGCTGTGAAATGGTCATGCAGCATGGATAGAGAAGTCCTGAAAAAACACCAGTTGGGCAGGTGTTGGGTTTGGTTTGTTTGTTTTTTCGTAAGCTCTCATTCTCATAAGGGTGTTGGTATGGGTGTTTGGGGATTTTTTTTTTGCATGGTTGACTTGAATCGAGTGACTGCCAAGAAAATACACTTTAGGAAACCAGTGTTAGGAATGTTAGGAGTCACAGCTGCAGTTCCTGCAGAGTGGTTAGCTTCATTTTGGGAACAGTTCTAAATTTTCCACACGCTTGCTCTCAAAAGTGGCCATGAAGCAGCTTGAGGACATCTGGAAGGCTGGATAACTGGTACTTCTGCAGAAAGCAGGGAAGTAATTTGGGACGGAAAGCTGTATGTTTGTTTGACAAAAATGTTTACTTGCTGCTGAAGTTCTCTTGTATCAAGCATAGTTGCTAACTCCTTTTTTGAGAGCACAAGGAATTTCCTATGTCCTACTGCATTTGTAGTGGTGGTGATGCTGCAGTTTTTCTCAGTGCTAGGCACTGCTATAGATTGTTTGGTTTAATTCACTCTGCCATTCTGGAGGCAAAGTCCTTGGAACTTCTGATGGCAAGTATGGCTATGGGCTATGCATTTCTAGAGAACCACCTGATAGGTACTGCAGTGGACTGTGGAGTGGGCAGCATGCTTACATACAAAGAGACAGAGGTGATTGCTACCAAAATTTCTCTGAGGAGAAGCCCAGCAACGCACCTCGTGCTTGGTTTGGCAGCGATCATCAAGAGATGGGCTCTTTGGTGAGACACAGTGACTGTGGGGCTGCCAGGCGCTCCCCTCTCAGACCCGAGGTGCATGGGTCCCAAAGAGCCTGTCCCAGATCAGCATCTCAGGGACTGTTTGGTCTCTGGGTCTCAGCTGAAGCAGATGACTAAGGTGTGATTGCATTGACACAGACAATCTACAAGCCATAAAGCAAATACCCCCACCTTGTTTTTCCAGATTTACCTCTGCCCCTAAGTGCTGTAAGACTGGCTGGCACTTGGGGCTCTGGATAAACTCTCCTCTGGCCTTCTCATTACTGATTTTAAACATGTGTTACCATATCAACATTATTTGTCATTGTCTTTTATTTTTTTCCCTGTCAAAAGGCAGCCTGTCTGTGTACTGCTATTGTGAGATGACAGAAGCTTTTCCATTTATGAATCTGTCTCTTTGATTGACCCACAGAGCAGCAAAGCAAAAGGTAGCCCCACGCTTTCTGAGACTCAACAACATATTTTTCTATCAAAGCTGGCATCATTTGCTGGGAACTCAAAGGCAAGGTCACCAAGAAGGTGAAAGTATCCTGCACTCTTTTGCTCAATAAATACCAGATTCAAAAGGTAGTTTTTCTCCCTCAGTAGCTCTAATTATTTTTGTCACAGCCTGAGCTGCATCGGGACAGTGTGGGTTTTGGGGGAGCTGAGTTCGAAGGAGGTGATCTCCCTCTGTAGCTGATGGAGAGAAAGATGGCCAGAGGATGGCTCAGAGGTAAGGAAGGCTCTGTATCACCCCTCCATGGTCACTGCTGATCCAAAAGGGTGCATGGGGAGGCTCATTTCCCTTGGCAAAAGTTAACCTCTCCGAATACTTCCCCCCGGCTGCTGCCGCTACTCCTCTTGCTGGGGCTACCAACAGCTTTCACCAGGATTTTAGGATGTGGCTTGGAGTGCTTTATTTCAGGAGAGTAGGCTGATCTGTGAGATTCCCAATGCATGCTGCCCTGATGATCGTTACCAGGGCTGGGCAAAGAGGGCAGGAGCGGAAACGTGTCCTCCTGGGTGACGGTGATCCCGAGTGGTGATGTGCTCGCACAGGCATTGTAGATCCTGAGCAGCAGGTCGGTTAGCACCAGGAATGCTGGCAGGATGCGGGTGAACAGCACCCGGGTGGATTGTCTTGTTCTTCATCAAGTGCTGGCCCTCTACCAAAAGTTGTTTTAAAAAAATAATAATAAAGGAGTTGTGATTCCTGCTGTGAAATCAACAAGCAGTGGCTGTTGACAGAAGTGAAAGTGGAATGGATCCCGTAGGGTTTCGGCTTCCTTTTCCATAACTTGGTGAATGCTGATATTGTTTATATCAGATGTGACCTTGCAGAGTCGGTAAGAGAGAAAAAGAAATTGAAATAAATATCTGGCATGTTTGAGTTTTAAAGCGGGTTTGTGTGCAACTTAGGGTATGGTTAGCTGAGGCAAGGGGTGTGATCTGGTGTAATACAGTCCTTATTCTGGCGATGTTACCAGAGGGGCACACACGGAATCCCAGTTACACGTTTGAAGTACTTCCACGCACACCTATGTTTGCATCAGGCTGGCTGCAAGCCTTGCCCTGTGCCCAGGAGATGGGTGAAGGGCAGGGAGAGCCCTCCATGCAGCATATGGAACTGTAACATCTGCCAGAGGTGGCTGCTGCTGCCAGGATGCTGACCCTGCCCAGGCAGATGGAAAGCGGGGAACAAGCGTGAGATCCTGTTGACTCCCAGCAGCATGAAAATTAATTTATTACATTCATCCTAATGAAGAAATAACACAACAAAACACCAACAAACAAACCTGGACATCCTCGAAAGCTTTGCTTAAACCGAGCTGGTTTTTATTACTAACCTTAACCATCTGAAAAGAAATCCAAACCAACAACCCCAAAACAATACGGGAGAAAAAAAAGGCATTTCTCAGTAAACAGACTGTTTTCTTTCTATTTTAGACATTTTATAAATAAGAAATGTAGAAAAAGAGTCAGATTCAATAACAGTCACACTTTTCCCAGGAGTGGGATAGAAAGAGGAGGCTATTAAGATGCTGCTCCTTGTCCCCACCAGCCTGGATTGTGAAGGTTGGTCAATGCAAGGCCACTTGTTTTTCTTGTGGAGTTTGCAAAAGTGCAGTGTGGGGAATTTGGGTTGAAACAGCCAAAAAGTTTCAACTGAAACAAACACCCCCTTCTTCTCTGAGCATTTTGGAAATTTTACTGCTTCCCTGAGAAACTATCAGCATGGCACGTTTAATAGCCCAGCCTGTGTAATAAAAAGGGAAAACCAAATGAAGGAGGCAAAGAATCAGCTCCTCTTCCCTTGGGGAAGTGGTATTTCACCCAGCAGTAAAAGCTGCTTTTTGAGCCATGGCAGAGTGGGGTCAGTTCAGCACTTTCTGGGGGAGTCTGAGTTTGCACCTCACCTGGGCACCCGTGCACTGCAGTCAGAGGAGCTCGGGGTAAACCGTGTTGCTCTCTGGTCCCCCTCTTGATATTGCTCATTTGTGTAAGATATTGCAGGAGACTGTCTGCTTCTTTTATCCGTATTTACATATGGATGCAGTAACTTCAATTACCCCTCTGTATTCCTCCTTCCTCCCCCTGTCTCCATCTCTACCTTAAATGTTTGAAAATAAATTGAGGACTCAGTTTCATGTGATACCTATAGCACTCATGGCTGACATTCAGGAGTTGTTGGGTTTTTTTTGTTTAGTTGTTTTTTTTTTTTCCTCCACCTTCAGTATGTTCATAAGGAAGCCAAATAATTTAAACCAGCTGGAAGATCCCCAAACTGCTACAGTTCTATAATAATTTCCCTCCCAGCTTGTAAAACTGGCTCTCTCCAGTTTACTGCCAGGTCCTTTCATTGCAGATTGGAAAAAATAAAGGCCTCTGAGGATTGTGTGCTTCTCAACTCTCCAAGAGATCGATCGGATCAATTTGCCTTTGTGTATTTCGACATCTCTGTCCTCATTGTGGAGAGAGCTGCTCTGGGCTGCTGTCAGGTGGCTATTTGCAATGGGAGAGACTCCTGGATCTGCTTGGGCACTAAAACAAGCTCATTAGAGGTTTAAAAAAAACAACAACAACAACAACAAAAAGGGAGTGGTGTGTTATTGCTCTGTAATAGGTACCAGTGCATCAGGCAGAATTTTTCTTTTTACCTGAGGCAAGCAGGCTATGGGATAATGCAGCACCTGTGGTTTGGTCAAGACTTTAAACTCATGCAGATGACTTGTAGTGATTTTTGTAATGTGAGTTTTATTAAGTTGTCCATCAAAAGTTCATCAGTTCATCAAAACTTTGCCTTGGTTCGCTCCATCCATCCTGTAAAATGTTTCTTTCTGGCCCTTGTAAAAAGTGCCTTTTCTGCCTTCTCCATCATTGCCCTGAGCTATCAATTCGAGGAAACAAAACTGAAGCAGAGGCAATAGCTTTGCTCAGGTAAAGTGCACTTGGGTGAACTTGTGCTCTCTAGGGGCAGCTTTGGCAGGCAGCAGCCAGTTAGGTCAACTCCACCATGTCTCTGCTCCTCAGAAAACACTGCAGAAAACCTGAGCAGGGCAGGTTAGAGACTCATCCCCAAAGAGGAGAAGCTGTGAACCACGGCTGGTGTCCATAGCATAGGTGCCTCCTATGCTAAACACCACTGGAAGTGTTGGTCTCTTCTCCCAGGTAGCAAATGATGGGACAAGAGGAAATGGCCTCAGGTTGTGCTGGGGAGGTTTAGATTGGATATTAGGAAAAAATTCTTCATGGAAAGGGCTGTCAGGCATTGGAACAGGCTGCCCAGGGAAGTGGTGGAGTCACCATCCCTGGAGGGGTTTAAAAGGAGTTTAGATGAGGTTCTTAGGGACATGGTTTAGTGCTAGAGTTAGGTTAGGTTATGGTTGGATTTGATGATCCTGAAGGTCTCTTCCAACTGAAATGGTTCTATGATTCTATTCTATTGATTCTATGTGTGTGCAATGGCTGGATTTAATAGAAACTGTAGCTGGTTTGGAGATTGCTCCTTTTTTGCCCATGTGGGATCCACAAATTGTGATTTGAAAGCTTATCTTCTCATGAAGATGTGTGGCTTTCTTCTTCCAGAACTCCCGGTCTCTTCCCTCCGTGGGAGCAGGCAGCACGCAGGGCTCACCGCTTGCTTGATTGGGCTGTGGGGTCTTGCTGGAGCCAACCCCAGTGTCCCCCTGGGACGGCTTCTGGCTCCGTGTTCTGGGCAGATCTGACAGCCTTCAGTGAGGATATTTCTCTCTCTAGTAGTTTCTGGTGATCAAACCGAGACTGCTGAATCAGTACATTCATTTGGTATTATTCTTAAGTCTCTGATTTGTCTCAGAATAGTCTTCTTTCCACAGGGTCTGAGGGCAGAAGTTTTACATAGTTAATTCGAGAACATTTTTCTTCCCATCCTTTTCAAGGCTTAAAAAAACCCTTCAAAAGTAAACAAGGAAGCATAAAAAAGAAAGACAGTTTTCTGGAGTAAGTAAAGCATTACTGTTTCAAAAGAGTTTTCCTACTGAGACATATTTTGGAAAAAGCCCTTTTGCTTGTGTATAAATAACACATATACATGTAACCTGGAAGTTTTTACAATGGCTTATGAACAACAGCCTGTATTGACACTTCTCATTTTTTGAATTATGTTTTAAAAAATTTGCCTTCTTTTTTTGCTCCACAGTCCAGGTTTATGTGATTTGTTTTTGTTTGGCTTGTGGGTATATTGGTTGCTTTCCTTGTTTAATTGCATTTTAACCACAAGAGTATATGTGATTGGCACTTGGAACAAGTCTTTATTTCTCTAGGAATGTTTGTGGAATAACAATTCTGACTGCTGCTTTACGGATGTTACATTTAATCAATAACTCAAATACAGAAATAACAGCAGCTCTCTGTCTTCAGTCTTGGTTGGCAATATTACCCATGCTGGCTTGTACTTTTTTCTTAATTATTCAGCAAGAGCTTATTTATCATGTTTAATAATAGGATCAAACATACACAGTGCAAATATTAAAGGGGAAGAAGAATAGAAAAAATAATTGGTTAGTTTCATGCAAATGTCTGTGTCCTGCAAGCAAATTTGTGCAAGAGTCTTCAGATGGGTTTTGTTGCAGTATTGCTTGTCCTGGGCCATGTGCTGGTTTGAATGAAAATGGGTTAATTTTCTTCATGCAGTTAGAAACCATTATTTTTCATAGCCAGCACAGTCATTATTTGGACTTAGTTTAAGAAAAAGAGAGAACACCCCAGGTCAGAGTTAATGTTTTTAATTGCTCTGGTCTGAGAGTCAAGTACACTCTGAGCGCTCTGCCCACAGGTGTGAGGCATCAAGGAAGTGGGGCATGGATGGGGCAGAGCTTGACTGGCATCCAGACTGATCAGTGAGAGTGTTCCATCCCATTAACGTCATGCTAATTATTTAAGGAGAATTGAGACCTTCCAGTTTTGCTCTTCTGCTCTCTCTCTGGGATGCAGCTGTGGGAGTTTCGGTCGGGATATTTAGTCCGACCTCTTGCCATTTTGCAGAGGCCTCTGGGCTTTTCTGCCTTTTTCCTTTTTTCTCTCTTTTCAATCGGCTGTTTAGGACTGCGGTATCGCTCCCTGGAACTGGCTGCTTAGTGTGGACAGAGTTCATTTGGAATTGCCTTGAGTATCTTTTATTTCTATTTTACAGATATATTTACTAGTAGTATATTAGTATTTTGTTATTTTATTAAATTGTGTTTATCTCAATCCAAGTTTCTCCCTTCCCTTTTGATTCTCTCCCCTATTGGGGGATGGGGTAGGGGAGGGAGTGAGCAAACGACTGTTATGGTTGTATGGCTAGCTCGGCTTAAACCACGACAGGCGTCTTCACAAATGAATATGGGAGAATTAGTTCTCCTGCCTTACCTGCAATGGGACTGCTGCTACACTATGGAGCAGAGGTTGTCCCACTGTTCTTTCATAGCAGCCCTTCTGGTGGCCTTCGAGACCGAGGTCCTGGCTGTGTCCATGCACCTGTGCAGCAGTGGTCCCAAGAACCACCGCCATCCCTTAAGAATGAGCAGATGTGTTTGTGGTAGCTCTGATACCACTTCTTGCCTTTGCCCTCCTCCATCACCTGTATCTTTTAATCTGGACATTTGCATCATTTTTGACCAGACCCTATCACTGTCTGGAGTCCAGGCAAGCACAGATCACAGCAATATCCTCTGAAGGACCTACAGCCTTTCCCATGGTGTGTGGCTCCCTCTCCTTGCCCACCAGGACCTGTCTGCTCACACCCTCCTTTTGGTCAGCTTGTGGGACAGGTGTGGTGCTGGAGGATACCCCACATGGTAGCTAGAGCAGGTGTCCATTTGGCAGTGTGGAGATGTGTTGCATGGTGGGGCTGTGGAAGGGATGAGATGACCTTGTTAAGACTGATCTTGGTGGTGGTTTACCAGAATGACCCAGACTATGGCTACCTCAGAAAAACTTCACAATGAGTTTTCATGGGTTTCCCTCAAACCAAACGGGTGATGTGCCTTCTAGCATGGTGTGTCTGGGGAAGAGAGGGTACCAGTGATGTGGGATGGTTTGGTTGTCCCTGCAAATGAGCATCTGAACATTACCCACCATCAGCTCCAGCCCCATCCAGTACAAGTGGGATGTGGTTGGGGGGTGCGTTACAGGCTGCTGCGAAATTCCCAAGGGCAGAAGCGGCTTGTGTTTTTGGCTCAGTGCAACATCCCGTAAGCTTTCCTCTGAGCAACTGTGCAGGATCTTCCATGCTTGCCAGGCTTTTAAATATCAGAATTTAAAGCCAGTTCTGTGGAGATGGAGACTACAAGCTGATGTCGTTCTCTTGCTACTGCTTATTTTTGGAAGTTGCCAGTGCAGTTCAAAGCAAATATCTTAGTGACTTAAAAAAGACTGGAATATTTGTGGTCTTATTTTGCTGGCAATAGATGAGACTGAATTGTGGTCAAAATAGGATGAAATGTAATTATTTTTTTTAATTCTGCCAAGTTTCAGAATTGTGCTTTTATTGATGTGCTTTTGGCTTTTACCGTTTATTATCTGTTTAGATGAGATGTAAAGAATAGCTTTGCAGAGGAAATCCATTTTAAAACAAGCCACTAATCTTTACTGGCTATCACAGATTTTAGTTTTTATTTTTCACAGATGAAACCTGTCATAACCAAACCATGAGTGCCTGTGATGAAGGAACCGCTCCATTTTTAATTTGAAGAATTTAAGTATTTGTGTGTAGATGGTTGTGTGGAAAAGCAACAGAGATAAAAGTTGTTGGAAGTATAGTGTTCTGTATTTCATGCCAACAGTAATAGCACAGGCACAATTTACTTACAGGGCTGCTGACAAAAGAAGTAATTTGCTGCCAATTTTTGAATTGTTTTCTTTCAGATTCTTTCTGTGTTGCAGTATAACTTTGGCATTGAGTTGCATTTGATTGCAAACATCAAAAAGTTTCTCTGAAAGGATACCAGCTCTGAAGTATGTTATTTTGCTTCTCTACTATATTGCTAACAGACTCGTGTCATTCATATTTAAAAAGAACAAGCTATTTTTGAGGATGTTAAAAATATCAGACAGTTTCCTAACAAGAAAAGAGTGAGGAGGGTGGTTTTTTTTTTACCATTTATTTTGTATTTAGATATGGCTGTGACATATTTACGAATTGCTTTATTTAATCTGACAGAAGCAAAGGGACATGGTAGATCAAATGTCAGCTTAAGAATTTTCTGGAAAGGAAATACCTTCTTCCTGAAGTACTTAGCACTGACATCCAGTAAACTGCTTTTTAAGTAGCAGATACATGGGTTTCATTTTGAAGGAAGAGTTTGTGGAACACAGGCCAAGCTTCAGTTTGAGGATGATGCAGCTGAATTTAGTGTCTCTGCCACTGGTGGCTTTTGACAGAAAGTCTGAATCCAAAAAAGGCACATCCCTTTCCTTTCCATTGTGTGCATTTGGGAAGATTCTCAGTGTAAATGAATAAGTTATAACCTCTTTTAATTTAGAGGGCACCTTCAAGAGAATCCATGAAGCTTTTCGGTCTGCATTAACGCCTCGATAAGCAAACTTGCTATTGCAGTAGTGCCTGGTACACCAGCTCCTTCACACTCCTTTTCCTCTCTCCTGCTCCCACTAAATCTGGTGGTCCTTTAACCCAGCCCAACTCTTAGACCTCACTGTCCTAAGGCAGAGGCAGCCAGGGGAGGAGGGAAGATTATCAAATGCATGAATATTCCCCTGCCCCTGAATTTCACCTACCACTTGTTTTCTCTTATTTTCTCATTATCACTTTCTGTTTGTTTCTAGATGTATCTGTAAATTAGTTCTTGAGCACTAGTGCTTGCGAACTCCCCATACGGACTCTCGTTTACTGTCCTGAAGTTTCACGGTCCCCCTGCCCCATCACAGCGGTGTGATAACTGCTCCTCTTTCCATCCTCTTAGCTCAAAGTCAAGGATTCAAACTGTGGATGTGTGATCTTTCCCCCCTCTCCAATTAAGTGAAAAATGTGAATTTAAATTGAATTTGGCAAGTAGTTTTGGATTACAAGTAAAATATGGAAGAATTAAAAATATTCCAAATAAATAGGTTTTGAAATAAAGCAATACTCTTCAGGCTACATTTAGAGGGGGTTTTGAGTGTGTATTTTCTCCCCATGTTTCTTTGCAAATTGTGCCCACATCTCCTTTTGAAACGAGACTTTTACTTACCACTTTCAGTTGATTTGCCAGAAATGCTCACAACTAAAACATCATGTGCCTCTCTACAAGCATTGCAAAAAGTTTCTTTTTGGGCTGACCCCAAATGATGACTTAAAAAATATAACTCAGTTCAGCAAACATATTTAAGAAAAAAAATAAACGACTGAACGTTTGGCCTGATTGAAAGCAGGCTCGGCTCTAAAAGTTTGCTTTCTTCCCCTCCTTCTTCGAGTCTGACTCTGTACCAATAATTTATTTAAATTCCTAAAAGAGTTGTTTCAGGAGCTGGGACTGGGACCAGCTGACCTTATCCTACCCCTATGCTTCTTATCAGTGCCCATCACTTTTTTTAGGGCTGATGCACAGAGGAGGAAAGAGGTGATGGGTCTTTCCTCCAGGGGATGTGATGCTGCAGTCCAGCTCCTCACTGGGAACACAAGTGAATGGAGCTCCAGTAACAGCAGATTTCTTGGGTAGTGCTGCTGGATCTTTGACAAAAACAGAGGTCTGAATATCTCCCTGTATCTTCATCTTTCTCTTCCTTTCTAACACAGAATCACAGAATGTTAGGGATTGGAAGGGACCTCAAAAGATCATCTAGTCCAATCTCCCTGCTGGGGCAGGAACACCTGGATGAGGTTACACAGGAATGTGTCCAGGCGGGATTTGAATGTCTCCAGAGAAGGAGACTCCACAACCCCCCTGGGCAGCCTGTTCCAGTGCTTTCTTACCCTCACTGAGAAGAAGTTTCTTCTCATATTTAAGTGGAACCTCCTGTGTTCCAGTTTGTACCCATTGCCCCTTGTCCTTTCATTAGTTGTCACTGAGAAGAGCCTGGCTCCGTGCTCGTGACACTCACCCTTTACATATTTAAAAACATTAATGAGTTCTCCAGTCCTGGCTCCTCTTTGCTCCCATTCCTTTGCCCCTTATGCCTACCTTCTTTGTCTTTTATCCCTTCTCTTCCTTGTATAATAACTCATACTCATGTAGCCTCTTCCTCAGCTGCAAACTTTCAGCAATCTGCAGTCCAAGCAAATGGTCTCCTCCGGAGTGGGTACAGGCATTGCAGGAGAGAGGATCTTGTATCTCTATGGCTTTGCAGGAGCAGTGCAAGGAGACTCTGATGTTGTTCCTCCAGGCCCCTGCTAGATGGTGTTTGGTAGGGCTGGAGACTCTGGGGAACTGATACAAATCTCTAGTGAGCGTTGCAAATAGAGATTTTTTTTCCCCAGTGCCTTGTCACATTCCCAGAAGCGGAGCAAGTTGTCGCTAAAAGCAAAACAGGCACATCTCTGCAGTCCCTCTGCTAAATTTCAAATCCCTGTTCCGAAGGACTTGAACCATGGAAGTTTTCCCAATAAAGTGGTCGCACGACTTTGTCGATATGGGCAAATCTTTCCAACTGTTTTTTCAGGAACAGCCTGTTTTACCTGATACTTTCAAGGAAGAAAACAATTTCAGCTTGACACAAGCTCCTGGAAGGGAAAACTTTCAGCCTGAATGAATGAAGCTGTCAAAAGAGCAATCAGATGAAAATAGAGGTTTGTAGTTGAACGTTTGGAGCAGCCAAAGCTTCCACCAGTGCTGCTTCTAATGTAGCTGCTTGGAATACCTCTATACTGGCCATTAACAGGCCTAGAACAGGGAATAATGGGCCCAACAGTGGATTTCAATGCCTTAGGTGTGTGTGAGACAGAAGAAATAAAATGGCTGAAATCAACGGCAGCTTTAAATTGCAGGCATGATGCTTTGGTTTCCTGAGATCTGGAGGAAGGTGGCTGTGCTTTGATGAGGTCTTATTTTTCCTGTTAGCCCTGCTCCACCTTGTCTCCTTGTCGCGTCAGTGGAATGTCTGGTATGAAGGGAAGCCCTTTTTCATCTTCTTGGTCACATCTCACATCTTTGATCCTTTAAGAGCATTTTGCTACTTTCCTTTTTTTCTTTTTGTATTCCTGATCCCTTACTGTGCCTCTCTCTCTTCCTTTCCCTGTTCCTTCTGCTTTTCTTCTTCTACTTTCATCCCACACAGAATGAGGTATGTATTTCCCAAAAGAATACAGTACAGTATGAGTGGGATCACCTTCCCTGCCATATATGCTGATGCAGTTATGCCCTGCTCTGCTTTCCCTAAATCCAATAAACAGCAAGAACTCCAAATGTGGTCGCAACTGAAACAGTACACAAAGAATACGTGACATTATCAGTGCGAATGAGTTAAAACAGTTGTGACATTTGTAAAATCTCTCCATGGCCCCCTAAAGGGTCTGTAAAACTGCTTCTGTTTGTGTGTGTTTATGCATCTGGGTCTGCGTGGGTTAGTGGTGGCTGGGATTTAGGGCTCTCTGGGGAGATAAGGAGCAAGGATGCCATACATATGCTACAGAGAATGTCAGGACTACTCATATGGAAGGAAGCAGGAGGGATTTTCTTTCTCCTCCTGTGCAAAGCCTGTAGCTATGACTGGTATTTTATTTCCATGCATTAACAGGTATTTTAAGCAAGTTGAAAATCCAGATGCATCTGGTGTATATATATAATATATATATATATATATTTATTTTTTTAAATTCAATTGTTTTACTCCACAATGGATTTTCATTCCTGTTTTCTCCTGGGATATCACATGCACTTGCCCTTCAATGGTAGTCCTCGAAGAAGAATACAGGCCAAGCTTGGATGAAAAGATACCTCTATAAATAAGATGTAGCTGGCTGGACAGATTATTAGAGAAGTCATATTTAAGTATAACAGAAAAGGTGAGGTGGTCACTCTAGACAAAATGTGGCTCCTGTAAAAACTGTGCATTCTCAGCAGGGGAGTCTGTCACACTGGTTTGGAATTAGGCGTGCATCTACCAATGACCTAAAGCTCTGACATTCACTTAAAATAGCCCCTTCTGAGTTTGAAGAGTCTTGATTAGAGGTTATGAAAGGGCTGGTTCAAAACTCTGGCAATTGCTGGGAGTTGGTTCTGTTTCCTGAGGAGAACATAAATGGGGATCTCACAGCAAAGGGACCTGGCCAAAACAAGCTCTCGAAACACCAAAGCTTTTTCTACTGCATACTTTTCTTGGTCTTTTAGATGTCCCCAACAGGGACCATCCATCATATATCCTAATTGTTTGTTCAGTTCCCTTGAGAAACCCTTCGAAGAGAAAACAAGAGTGAATTCATGTTTTATACCAAAGCTGAGTCAACTGCAGCGTGGGATCCATGTGTTGCTGATACCACTTTGCGGCAGCTCACACAGCCGTGGCAATGAGTGGCAACTGAGGAGCTGCCCCGCTCCTTTCTGCGCACTCCGGATGCCTCCAAGGGTACAGGCGAATTAAAAAAGCTGCCTTCTTCTTAGAGAAGTTTGTTTTGATTAACACAGAGTCCATCTGGTACCAGCAAAGTTTACATTCCTGTAAACTGCGCAGTATTGAGTTTTACTAGGCCACCTACCCTGCTGTCTTCAATTATAAAACCTCCGAGTGCCCTGATGATGTAAATGATTTCAGGATGAGCCGTGCTTTTCAGGAAGCCAGAGCTGCCAAATATCTGTCCTGGCCTTCGCTTGAACTGTGCGAGAGAAGTCCCCGCATTATGAAGCATTTCTTGGATTTACCATTTGTTGTGATTCTGGTTGCTTTGGAGGGTATTCCTGAAAGGCTTTTAAAAGATAGCAAGTAGGCAATGACACGCTGGTTTGCTTTCTGGGAAAGCTGGCACAAAGCAGAGGTGGAACTTTTGCCCAGACGGGCTCTTTTCACACTCATTTAGCAAATCTGCCAATCTGGATTTCCTCTGCTAATTTTATCATTTCATTATCAAAATGTGGGAGACCCGCACCTTGAAATGTTTGCCTACCCTGGAGGCATTTTGCTGCATGTAGCTACCATTGATACAGTTTTCCTACATACTGCTCTCTTGTGGGAGTGGATGCGTGTGTGTGTCTTGGCACCAAGAGCCTCATTATGCTGGTCGGGGTGGAGCAGGTGATAGGGAGTGGTTCCCATGAACAGTGGGATGTCTGGCAGCCTGGTGTGGTTGGCAAATGCAAGGAAATCTGACCTGTAAATGACTTTATACAAAGGAGCTGTTTGAAACAGCTATAAAACAGTTAAGCTGCTGTAATTGCTTTGATTGTGCTAGCTGAAGACAAAATAAAGAGCTCTGGCTGATGTTAAGGTTGTCTGAGCAATGTTCAATGTCACTTCAGATGTTTTTGCAAGCCACAGTTTTACATGGGAAATGCTACTTCATTTTACATGCTGATGTTTAGCAAACTTCCTCATCCAGGTCCCATTTGCAGTTCGTTTGATTTTAATACAGAAGCTGTGTGGTGTTTTTTGCCTGCAGCAGAAATGTTTTCCTAGTTACCTTTCCTGAAACAAGTAGTAGCCTCAGTCAGGTACTCTGGAAAACCATATAGTTCTTGTAAAGCTTTGATGTACTGAGTATAACTCATATGTTTATACTACTCCTACAGGTTGCTCTGTGGGCAGACAGCTGGATTACCAAGCAATGAACCATATTGTCTCTTGTGGCTTCCAGGTAGACTTGAAGACAGCAGCTTTCTTCAAATGGAAGAGCTTTGCTTATTAATTGAACTGTCATGGAAAGCAACTGAAGCTGCAAAGTAGCAAAAGCATTTGGATGAAGCATTGGAAAGCTCAGGGCTCTCTGAACTCTCTTGCTTCATCCATTCCCAGTTACCCATTGCTTTCATTCTGGTTCCTTCTTGCTTGCTGCCCATGGGCTCTCTAGCACAGAGTGATGATTTGCAGTTGGTGTCAGTGCAGGGGGCTTTTTATTTATTTATTTATATTTATTTCTTCCCTGGAGATGTTACTGCTCCACAACATAAACTGTGAGGGGCCTGTCAGGATTTCCTGAAATGCTTTCAAAAGGCCTGCTCTGCAGTGGCCAGAGCTACCCTGCAATTCAGTGGAGCACTTCAAATTAACTTCGACTTGCCGATAAACTTACGCCTTGAAACTGTGTTTGGTATCTTGCATGGTGTGTGATGCTTGCTGCAAGGAAGGTGGCAAGGGCAGCATTTTAGTTACTCATAGGCAGACAAAATAAAAAGTCAAACTCAAGATGTTTAAAGAGTAAGCATTCTTCAATGTACTGCCAAGGATGAAAGAGCAACTACTGCCTTCCGTTTACATTCATTTTCTGGCTTTAATTTTCTCCTCAGGCCAGGCTTGGAAGGGAACAGAGAGATGGTAATGGTGTGGGTTCATCTGGAGGCCAGTGCTTAGATCCAGATCAGTGTCTAGTTTTGCAAGGCCCCGAAGCACATACGTGGTTTCCTCGGCCTCAGCAGCCTAAAATGAAGTTCACCCTTCTTGCTGAAGGGCTGCCTTCACAAACAGCGCGTCATCCCTAGCAGTTGTTCCAGCTGGAACATCTTTGATGCAAACTTGATCTGTTAAAAGCCAGATCCCTGCTGAGCATGGCAAAGCAGCGGGGTCTGCATGTTCCCACCTCCCCTCAGGTTCTGCTCCCTGTGCTGGTGGCTTGGCCAACCATGGGTGGCTGTTTTGGAGGGTGGCAAACACGTGGCCCAGAGATGATGGCCGCCTCATGAGTTTTAGGTCTCTGGTGCAAGGGGATGCAGTTTCTCAAGGATGAAGTTGGCACTATTCTTGACACCAGTAAAAGTGCTCCTCTGTCTCTAGTTAAAGTCTTGGAGAAAGAGCTGAAGTGTTCTGGCTGATCTTTATCCAGAATAATTCCACCTAAAGCAAATAATTGTAATGGAAACATTCTGCCCAAAGTGTTGCAGTTAGTTAAAACTACACGTGAGTGAAAACAGGTTCTTGAAAAGAGTCAGGCAGCATGATTAATAGAGGGCTCTCCTCCCTCCACCCATAAAAATATAAACAAAAAGCAACCCAACACTTCTGTTCCCACTGTGAATCACGAGGGGGTTGAGTTTCTTAAAAGGTTCCAGTAGGGAACAAAAGACTGGGGTTTGATCCAACTGCTGTTAAAATCACCAAGAGGCTTTCCCTTTGGCTCCGGTGGGCTTTGGAGCAGAGCCATGGTGAACACTTGGAGGCCAACCTGACCTTTCATGGAGAGAGAAAGCTGAAGGCTTAGTTTCATCTCACTTGTAGTTGCTGGAGCCTCATGAAAATCAGTAGGAGCTCTAAAAACTTTGCACTTTGCGGAGTTCAGCCCTTGAAGACTAATCTGACATTTAAGTCAGATTTAGTCCTTAAATGTCAACGTTTGTAAATAAGTAGACACCAAAGACTGAAAGTCATCTGGCTTGCTTTACAGTGTATGGTTTGGTTCCTAAGTTTTAGGTATGAAACTTAGGGGAAATTTTCTGGTCAGCAGTTATTTTGTAGTGAGCACATAGGTGTACTTTTGTCTGTTTCTTGCTGGCTTTGCCCCCGTTTCTTTTGTCTTCAGTGTAATCTTTTCTCCATCTTGCCATGGTGACCAGGCTTGCAAACTTCCTACTATAGAAAATTCGAACAAAAAGCCAGATATTAAAGACTCTTGGCAGCATTAGGAAGTGCTGCAATCTTGTTTTTTCAAAGACTTGAAGCGTGGAAGCAATCAGGTGATAGACTGTGTTGAGGAATTTGGAGAGGAAATAAGATGCATTTTATATGCGAGATGTTCACAGGATAGAGGTATGATGCTTTCATACTTGAAAGGTAACTTGCGTGCTGTTGTTGTGATTCACGGTGCAGTTTTTGTAAATCATTTAAATAGAGTATCCCAATACTGGTTGTATGTTACACAGAGGGACCTGCAAATGTTTTCATTCTGAATTTATTTTGTTTACCTGTTATTTATAACTTCTTAAAATTATTTGTCATTTTTTCAATAGTTTTCTAGCTCTTCTCTGCTTAAAATATTCCTGTTATCTCTTCTGTATTTCTTTTTGCTTCTCATCACTTTATTACAATGACGAAGCCTCTCTAAGGTTCAGTAGAAGTGAAATTATCATTGAATTAATGTCATAGTCACGGCACCATTTGTTATATTAAGAAAGCTCCTTAGAATTCGGCAAGTGCTTCTCCCCTATATTAAAATAAATGTGTAGTTTTGGCTCCAGATACAGTTTAATTTTACTGATTGAGAAACAGGAAGGTTTTTATGAACACTCCTACAACAATAAGCCACCTGTATATTTGTCTCTCTGCAGTTAATTATCATAACATCTTGTCAGCAGACTTGTAACGAAACTTAAGCATGCAAAATACACTTTAAAAAAAAATGCTTAAAATAACTTCGGTTCTGCTAGACAGTTATTCCCATCTCTAGAGACTGAGAGAGCTGGGAACAAGGAGTTTTTGCATTTTAATCACAGCCTAAAACTGAATTGCTTTGTTTGGGTGACCTTTCAAAAACATGTCTGTGTAGTCTTCTGGGAGTCTGAAGACAGCAATCTTGGTGAGACACGTGAGGATTTTCTGAGGATTAAGGAGTGAATTGATGATTTAAAACCAAACCAAAACCAGATTTTGATGGGAAAACTGCCACGTATTGTAGTGTGTATTATTTGAAGTGGTCTCACTTAAGTCATGTGGAAAGAGCTTTGAAGAGTAAGAGTGATGTCATTATTGCTGCACGTTAGTTTAGGGTGGATAAAATAATGTACGGCTTTTTTTTTTTTTCCAGTTTGAAAAACAAGTTATTGTTTCAAAGTATTTAAACAAATATTTGTTTTCTTATGTTTCAGCTACCTGACTGCAAATAACAATCAGAATTTCTTGTATACTGCAAGGCCTTTTTTGAAGAGAGCTGTTTTGGTGATAAGCTACGTAAGTACAAATGGACTTTACCATGTATTTCTGTGTGTGTGATAAGAATGAACATTGCATGGTAGTGTCCCAAAAAACTCAGAAAGCTTAGATGGTAGATCTTAATACAAAGTTAGTCTTGGAAGATAGTCTAGAATACTTCGGCTGGGCAGAGACAAGAATATTGCTGTGTTTACGGTTCAAATTTTCTTTCAATTTATAGTGATTGCCCTTTCAACCATGTAATCATGAGCAAGTATTTCCTGCCCTAAATACAGGGGGGCTCTCTGGCGCTGGGCTGACTTTTCAGTGGCGTGCTGTTAGTGCCAGTGCAGGGCTCGGTAGGAGTCACAAGAAAAGCTCTGCCTGCAAATACCTGCTGCTTGGCGCTCTCCAAGCAGGACTTGACACATGGCAGGGAAGAAAACAAAGACCTCCACGTAGGTGTGCAGGGTGTGCAACTCCTTGTGCTGCTCTAGGAGCCAGATTCCCTTGCTTGTCCATTGCCAAGTGGTTCTCAGAAAGGTAGAGGAGTCCCAGCCTGCAGAAATCCTTCCAGGGATTAGGATTACACAGCATGAAAAACACCAATGGAGTTTGTCTTTACACCTGTGCCAGCATCAGTGAGCAATAATAGCTTTTAGGACATCAGCCATGATTTTTCTCCTCTGTATTTGGGTAGAGGTCAATAGTGAAACTGCAGTCTGAGCTGGACCAGGATGACGGATCTGTCCTTCAAAATGTTGCCTTTGTCGTGTTTAGCCAAGATGTGCCAGTTGCTGTCAGTAATGCACGTGTGAATGGGATGGGACACACAACAACACAGCGTGCTGTCTGTGCTGCGGGTTGACACATTTGTCACCCTGCAGAGGGTGGCAAAATTGAATTTTGCCTAAACCACTGAGCTGACTCACTTCTGGGCACAGGGCAGAGCATGGGGAGCTATCACAACAAAATATTTGCTGGAGGCCCTCGTTCTTCTAGGCAGCGCATTGCTAACCGAGGTGTTGTTCTTTGAAGGTGATTCTCGTGTTGTATTTCCGCCTCTGGATAATGGGAGGATCCATGCCGATGTTCTCAGAGCAGGACAATCCAGCTTCATTCTCGCCGTATTTACTGACGAGGTATGATGCCACTAATCAAACAAAAGTTTTCAAAAGGGCAGTCTTGACATTATTTTTTTCCCCTATACCTAGGATGTTTTACAGATGCGAAATGAGAAGACTTGTTTTGTTGTCTTAATTACTTCTCCTTGTTGCTCTGTCTAGAATACAAAGCAACCAGCATTATTTGAACCCCCAAGCATGTTTTGGGATGTGTAGAGTTATATTACATATGCTTTCTTACTGAAAAATATGGGCTTATTTTTATGCAAAGCCCAAATAATATAGTTTAATTGCCTGAGCAAAGGACTGAAAAACCCAGTGACTGAAGCCTAATCCTAAACCTTGAAGCTGGCTACTCCTGAGGTATGGTATGCAAGCATTCAGGGTTTCGGCTTCAGCTGAATTTTGTATAAAAAGGGGATGACCATGCCTGTTGCTGGAATATGAGTGGCTGATCAGTGAGGTGGAAGGCAGGACCCCAGTGGCACAGAGTACTGCACAGCTCTGACTAAGCATAGGATGGGCTGCCATGGATTAATAAAAACAGTGAACCTGAAATTTGTGTTAACAGATTTGTGTTATTTTATCACTATTTTTTTTAAAGGTACTTAATGCTTAAATTGGGTATTTTTTTTCCCTTGCCTGGGACCCGGTGTGTGGTTAGGTGGGCTGATACCATATCTTTCTGGTTCTTCTGGGCCAGACCAGCAAGGCAGTGGCAGCTGTGCTTTAGCTCTTCCCTCCAAACCTAACCAGACCAGTGCTCCGAGTAAATGTGGTAGGAAGTTGTTGATTTCCTCTTAAGACAGAGCCATGTGCATAGCTGCTCTGGTTAGCTACTGAACTGGGGAAAGACTCTTTGGAGGCTTCTGGAGGAGTTTCCTGATGTCTGGAATGAGAATAGGAACAGTCCTCCTCTGTGTCACTTGCTGGCTCCTCGTTCCAACAGCAGAATTGCAGCTGAGATGCAGGTTAAGATCAAACAATCCTTATTCAGCATCTGGTGCAGAATTGGACTGGATCTCATTTGGGAGACCTTTATGATAATGTGACAACAGCTCCTATTACCATCAAGGCTAAAAGGGCTTTCAGGAAGCACGCTGTCTGATTTGGAAAGCTCTGATCTGTTTGCAGCGTTTCTGGCAGAGTTATTAATACCAGACTCTGTGCGGCACAGCGTGAAGGATTTGCTGCTGTCCCTTTTTGATATGTTTATGCTGAGATGGGGGTCATCAAGTCTCATAAATGATCCTGGCCTGATTCCAATTACGTATTCTGGCTGCAAATGTCTTTCGTGTGTTTGTCTCTTTACATCTCATAATGTCAGGGGAAGGCTTTTTAAACCCCAAAGCCAAGTCATTCTTGGGGTATGAAACAGTGACTATTTTTACCACCGGTACTGTGGATTTTATTAACAGCCTTATGAATGACAAATGATGTCCTCTCTGGCCCCAGCAGCAGCCCTGGCTTCACCTGCAGTCCAGCAACACCTACCAGTAAAAACCAGTATTATTGTTCTAGAGGGATTCCAAAACCCTGTAGTTATCCCAGCTCTTCGACTTCTGCTGAGCTTAAGCTTAATCCTCACTTTTACCCAGAAGCCTGTGCCTTCCATCCAGAAAACCCATCCTTTCGGCAAGCCCCAAAGTCAGCTGTTACATGGCTTTCTAATATGCAGAGTTAAATTTAGTTGGTAAATTCTTTCCCTACACATCTAGCACCAACCTCCTGTGGCTGATGCTCAGTCATGGGTGCTGACAACTGAAGCTGAAAAGAACGTTTGTTGTTGAATCCTGGTCAGGGTCCAGTTAGGAGGCAGGACTGGAGGCAAGGCTGCAACACTAGCCCAAAGTCCATCCAGGAATAAAGGGTGAGAGGCAGGAGTAGGGACAAGTGAGAACTTGTGTCTGTGCGGGTCCGTCCAGGAGACAAGCTACCTACAGCATAGTTCCAGGGTCCATCCAGGAGTCAGGGCTGAGCTGAAATGGGGCTCCTGGAGCACTGGACATCAGGTGTGGGGCCAGGTGAGGCTCATCAGGGCCCTGGCAGCATGTTGCTGCAGTTCAGTACCTGCCACTTTCCCTGCCATGGATCTTGTTGCTGACCTTCTGTGATAATCCCTGTCCTCACTCTGCAGGCACTGTATGATCTAGAAATAAGCTGGCTCTCGAGCTTCTGTTGGCCTTAACCCTAGCTGCCTGGCATGAGCCTTCATCTTAGATGTGAGGTACCTGCAGAATATGTCTATAAATTCTTCTCTGCAATTCTTAATTTGTCTCAACTCAAACCTTAAGCTTGAACTTGCAATCGAATGACTTGAAAGAGGCCAAAACCCAGCTATCCTGATCCCATGCACCACCCTAAGACTGCAGGATCCACTTGCCAGTGTGTTAGTCTTGCGCAGCAACACCTTCTTTCCTGAACCCAGACCCCTACCCTTCACTTCCAAATAGGTGGTGGTCCACTGACTGCCTCAGAGCCGGCTACACGCCCAGCTGTGCTTCTGGCAGTCATCTTCTTGTTAGACCTGTGAGGTCCATGTAGAAAAAAGAAATCAGAGGTGAGAGCTATATTTCGTTGTTGAATCTTGCTAATCTCACAGAGCTGTGAGAGGACTATTCAATGTGGATGATACCTTAGGGTGAGTGTCTGGACAGCTGGGGTGGCAAATTTTTGCCAAATGGATGAATGGTCAATCTTGCAAGGCAGGCTGAGACCCGATGACTGTCTCTGAACTGACAGTCCATAATGCACCCACTGACCACAGCCCTTCTCTTGGCAACAAACCTCTTCCTTCCTCACCTCCTCTTTCAGACTCAAACTGTAACTCTCACCTGAGACATTATCTTATTATGGTCAGAGCTAAAGCTATTGGTGCAGAACTGATGTTGTACCCATCATCATGAGTGCAGGACTGGGACGTCTGATGGATGTGGCAAGGTTGAATGGCATTGGCCTGGTTTCCAGGAAGGTCTGTGAGTCTGACCAGTGACAAGGCTGGGCTGAGGTGCAGGGCTGGCGTTCAGCTTAGGTGCAAGGAAGAGGAAGGCTGAAGAGACCAGATTGTTTTTGAAGCCTAGTATTTCCACGGGGTGGAAATAAGAAGTGATGTTAGCTGAGTTAAGTTGCTTGAGGGTGGATTTTGAGGTGATACAACTTGCTGGCCCCATTGTTAGGGGTGACGTTAGGTTAGGGTCTGGGACATCAAGGCTACTTAAGTAGATCAACATCCAAGTAGGTGCTGGGTGTGTGGTTGCTTGCCCAGCTGGTGGATGTCCAGTCACATGGGAGACTCTGTGGTTATGGTCCAGCCTCAGAGAAGATGCTAAATGGTGTGTATTACTCAGCTGTGGACACCTACAGCAGCAGCATAGGAAGAGTTGGTGTGAGAAGCTTTTAAAGAGCTTTTGAAGGCAGTAATTAGGTCACAGCACTTAATTCAAAGCCAGGATGTTACTTTGGGTTGCATTGGGAGGAAGGGAGTAGAAGAGACAAGTTTGGTGTTATGACCAGAAGGGAGAAGCCCCATGAAGCTAAAAGAAAGGCCAGTGTTGGGTGGTGATCTTGAGGTGGTTACTAACACCTTGACTATGGCTGAAGCAAGGGTTAGCGCTCAGGCAAGGGGCAGGTTGTTTTGTAACTCTCTAGAGATCATGCAGGGCACAAAGAGGAGTTTCTGTTTGCAAGCAGTCATCTTTATTTGCACTGAGCTGGGAGTGTGGCTATTGTGCATGCATGTCTCACCAGAGTAAATGTTAGAGTTTTCAACAGAGTTGAAAGTTATTGTAAGACTTGGCCAACTCGGTGCGGCCTGGAGGAAGGTTGATGACAACAAGTGGAGTAAAAAAAAAAGAAAAACACTTGTTTGGAAATGTGTGGCAGTCTTTGTGAAAACCATAAAGTTAGATCTGGAGTTGGGGTCTTGGTTGACATGGGATGAACCCAAAAGAGTACTGTTAACCCTCACAAGATTTCTGTGTCAGCTGGTGAGCTCTACAGGTGTAGTTTGTCCGAAGGCTGGCAAGGGTTATTGGAGTCTGGCTAAGATTAGAGGTAGATATAAGTTCAGGTTTGAAAAAGTATTGAGTAATGAGGTCAGATTTTGTCAGCCCTTATGACGCTTGTAGTGTAAATTAGACGACTGAGGGTGTGAGAGAGGTCTATGCATCCATGATTGTGTGGAGGAGGGGAGCATATAGAAATAAAGGTGTGCCAAATGAATCTAAGAGGGGACAGGTTCAAAGCAAGCCAAGGATGTGGCTTGTAACAGGTAACAGAGCTGAGGAGCTCCTTCCTGCAGGATGCTGTGGGTGTGCTGAAAGTTTATGCAGGCTCAAAGAGAGATTTGCCAAGTTAAAAAAAGAAATCTAGACTACTAGATATGCAGAAACCATATTCAACTCAGATTTGCCAGCTAGAAACTGGGAAAAATTACCATGTTTGTATATGCTGTGCTTGGCATTAATTTTTGGTCACTGCTGGAGAGAGGATCCTGGTCTAGACAGACCCTTGTGTGGCCCGGTTTGGCCTTAGAACGTGACTGTATTTTCTGTGCAACCCGTCTCCGATCTTGGATAACACAAGCTTATCAATTAAAGTAGATAGATGGTGGTTTATTTAACCATTGGAAGACAAAATACACTGAAACAATGACAGTTTTGCAGTCTTAAAAAAATAATCTGTTCAGTGTGTTCACTAAATTACTTTCCTTAAAATTACAAGTGAATGGGGATGCAAGTAAATGCTTTGAAAGTCAGAATATGAATGCTTCAGTCCCTGCAAGGTACTGGATATTTCTAATATCCCCAAATACTTCAAAACTTACAGTGACATAAATGAAAGCCACATTTCCAGGTCCTTCAGTGTGTTGCTTGGCAAGGGTGATCTGAGAAGATGAAAGCTGTCCATCATTCGCTTTCTCAGTGGAGGCAGAAATGACGGTGTGGGGAATCCTGCTCTTTGTAAGCTTTGCCAGTAGAGCCTGTCCATACAGGCTGTTGCACGCCGCAGAAAGGACACACAAAAACCTTCTCTGGTGACCTACCTTAAAGCACACAGATTTCCAGTCATTTTGACTTGCCAGCTCAAACTCTGCTATGGGTAAGCTGCTGCAATAGAAAAACCAACCTCAAGCCTCTGTTAAAACATTCTTGCTCGTATTAGATGAAATTTGAGGAAGAAAGCAATTAGAAAGGTTTCGCGAGCTCCCCCGGCTTTAGGTAAGCAGCGCACTGAAGTGCAGCTGGAGTGTTTAGCTGGGTGTTGAACAGTGGGGCTGTCATGCTTCAGACGTTTTGCACAATGTTCCTTTCTTCTGCCATTCTTGAGGGGAAAGAAGTAGGAGGCCTCCTCTGGATAAACAGATTGTATTACTAACACCGTGGTGAGACAAGGGAAAAGTCCATTGTACAGCATGTCTCAAGGTGCGTGAAACAGATTAAATCCTACCAGTAATTTCAAACTAAGAAAGTGTGTTTTTTTTTAAAACTGTATCTTTGGGAATCAAGTTATATTAATTTCTGATGGCATTTGCCTTGTGACCTCCCTTGGCTGATCACTCAGGGCATGACGCAGGCTTATTTTTGGTGTTTCATTAAATAGTTAATGTATTTCTACTAAGACTGCCTTGAGATAACATTGTCCCATGGTTGAACTGCTCCCTCTGTAAGAAGCTGGCTTTCTGTATTTCTGTGCTGTTTCAATCAGGTAAATGAGAATTCAGTGCCACAGAAAGCCTAAGGAATGCTTGTACATAAAAACTGGCATATACTCCTTTTCATAGAGATTTGTGACTGTTTCCCAAGCAATGCATTTAATCATCCCAGTTGTAACTTTGAAGGGGATGAATTACCGAGAGGCACACAGCTGACCTAGGCTGAAGAATTGGGTCCCTGTGCCAGCCAGTTCTGCCAAGGTGATAGAAGTCAAGTGCAGCAACTACTCTGGTATGGGATTTTTACTGACTTTAGGCTAGGAACTAGCATTAAAATAGACCCGTGTGACACATCAGTTCTTAATTAGTCAGGCTTGTGCATGCTTCCTGAGTGGAAAAGTTCTGCCTGTTTTGTCAGTGCTTTCTGTCATGTGCACAGAGGTGCTAAACTTCAGCTCTACAGGTGATCTCTGTGGGCACCCAGCGTTCACGGCTCAATTCTAGCCAAATGGGAGAACAACAGCGTTGGTAAGAATCGATGTCATGCCCACCCAGGGGCCAGACAGTCTATACATTAAGTGTAAAATATATTCTTTATTCCAAAGGGGCTGGGAGTGGAGGGGATGCCTGTCTGGAAGATGGAGCTATTATAGAAAGTAAAAGCCATACTACAGTAGCAGGTTCCCAGAGGAACCTGCTTTCCCAAAGCCACGTGAAAGATTTCAGCATCTCTCTCAGTTAAGATTTCTTGGTTTAATGAACAAACCCAGGCAGGTAGTGCTGCTCTGGCAATCAGCTTGATAGGCGTTTTTAATAGGTCATGGTGCTTGCTGCAAATGCCGGTTACACAAGAAGCCTTCCCTGCCAAAAGCCTGCATATGGAGTGAAGGGGTGCAGCCAAATCAGAGGCCATTGATTCTTACAGGCAATGCATTTTGCTTGTCAAAATAGTTCCATGCAGGAGGGCTTGGCCATGGGCGGCCTGAGGCAAAGCAGCGTGCCCAGAACATCCCCTTGACTCCTGCTGGTGTGGGGTAGGTAATGCTCTGGGGTACAACGAACCATTTCCAGAATCGTTATCACAGCGGGTTTATAAAGCCTGTTTTTTAATTTCCTGAGGATCAGCCACCAGCATCTCAGCGGGTGTCCAGGGCACCCTCTATCCCCCACTGCCCCAGTGAACCTCTCCTGTAGCAGCTGCCCACCAGCAGCTGGGGGGTTTTCAGGTGTGTGACTTTTGGAACGTACTGCTGTGGGTGGTGAGCTGAGGGTCACGTCTGATCACTGGGCACGCTCTCACCCACAGCATGCGGAGGTTTGCAGGGGGGAAACAGTGTGAGATCAATCCCAGGTCTTCCAGCATTGAGACTCTGACAGCAGGCTCAGGTTTCACTGGGAATTCACAGGCTCTTTGAAAGTCTTTACTCTTCAAGAATTTGATATTTTTCGGATTCTTAGCTACAGAGCTGAAACAACTGAGCGAGAGCTGTTCAACACATCAAAGCTCTTCAGGCTGTGAAGCTGTAGAGGACAACATAGTCTGCCTTTCCTCCTGTGTCCCTGGTGCACACAAACCCACCTTACTATTCATCAAGCTGCATCTGCCTGTTTATCTGTATCTTTGTCTTTCCTACTCCTGTCCTCTAATGACTAGCAGCTCTTTCCCCCTAGATGCAAAAGTTTTGGTGAAAAGGAATCCACAGGCACCTTTTCCAGTTACAAGTGTTTTCTGTCTAGCGAATATTTGCATTTGGATGTTAAAATTGGAATTGGTGTGTCTTTTGCTTGTTTGTGTAGACTTACTCCATCACCAAATGTGCTGGATAGACAAAGTGTGATTTTTCTTCTAAGGCTATGAAAAGAAAATGTTTAGGCTGACAATATACAGAGCAGGAAAATAAACTCACGGGGGAAGGTATGGCTGGACCAGCAGTTCCCAGGGGGAGCACAAATACATACCATTTTAAGACAACATCCTTAAATACCACCACCTGCTTATAATTGGAGCCACATGTGTCCTAGGAGGACATTATTGTGAAGCACTGATTGAACACACTTGGTTTTAGGGCTTTGTAAAGGATGAAGAGAGCCTTGAGCTGAAATCAGTTCAGCTGTTAATGCAAGTGAGAAGCATTTCCTAATAGAGGAGCTCTTTTCACCCTTACAGTGAACTGAAAACTCTTAGTGCCTGGAGGTGTGGAGGTCTTCTCAAAAGAGCACTAACAAGGTCTGTGACTTCTGAATGGGCCACAATGGTCTTCATGCTTCTGTTTCAGATCACCCCTTCTTTGTGTGTCCCATTTTTTTTCTGAATACCAGTTAAGTGCAGGTACTTTTTTTTTTTTTTTTCCCAACCAGGAGAATATTTTGCCTTTGTCTTGCTAAAGTCTGCAGTGCAGGAAAATCTTCCACTTGCGGGTGGATACCCTGCTGGGTCTTTTGGGGTAAGGTTGGTTGTCAGGAATGGGATGGGTTGTCCCAGAACTGGGTAGATGGTAGGTTGTACCCCTGTTTGAACCTAGAAAGAACAGGATCACTGGCCCCTGCTTTTCCATGTGGCTTTGGTGGGGCATGGTCTGAGTCCTGTAATCACTTGTGTGGCACAGTTTTAGGAAGAAATCAGTAATCTCAGTCCCTGGGAGCTGGGGAAAAAAGCTTAAGACACTCCCAAATCAGAAAGCAAATAAAACTTCACATAAATGTCTATAAATCTTGTATTTTATTTAGCTAGTCTCACAATCATCATGTGTTCTAATTGCTTTGGTTTGGCAGAGCTGAGACAGGGGCTTTTCCAAGCTGGTTAGTCTCCTCTACAGCAAAGGGTAACAAACAATCCCTCAAGTATTTTTCTGTTCTGTTGTTTATGGCTTTAAGTAGCACCCTTTACTTTTGTTTTTGCAGCAGAAGCAATCCGTTTAGATAGTTGTTTTCTGCAACATGTTCTAGATATGAGTCATCCTGTATTTATCTCAAACAAAGCACGCAACAGTAAATTTAAACTAAAAAATTTTAAACTAAACAAACTGGATTGCCATGACAACACCTCATACCTACAGGAGTAGTTGTGTTTTTCTGAACCCCCCAGAGACGCTGAGAAGTGAAGAGAATCACTTGATACCTGCTGAAACTTGGATTTCCATGTTCAATTTGCAAATAGAAAAAATGACTCTGCTGTAATGCAAATGCTGTTAACCAGCCTGGGAGAAAACTGATTGCCAATTAAGAGGCAGGTTCTTCCAATCACCTCACCAGTAATACTCTGTCTTGCCTGGGATTAGCTGATAGAGCAGGAGATGTTGCAGGCAGGGATTTTTCTACCTTGGAATTCCAGCAGACGTGAACAGCAATATAGAGAAGATCATTAATTTTAAATGTAATTCATTTAGTCAACTAATTAAAAGAAAATACTTTTGTTGCTGTTTGCAGGTAGGCTGCTGAAATATAATTACCTCCTGGAATGACTCCATGAATCTTCAAGTCTTCCAAAATTTGCAGATTATTTCCTTGTGATGTCAGCTTTGAGAGGGTTCTTCCAAAGTTTCTCCTACCTTTAGCTTTCTCCCTGGTTAGCCTTGTGATAGGAGAGCCACACAGATGTAAAGGAGAGTACTATGTGCTTTTGAGAGCAATAAGTAAAAAGCAGCACTGAATTGTCAGTAGCTATTATTAGCATCTTGCTGTTTTTCTGTTACTAGTATCTAGAATAGTGATGGTTTGTAGTGCTTTATTTTGTAAAGCCGTGTGTTGCATTCAAGGACAGGTTAGTAATGCTGAAAGCATATTGGGACTTTTGCTCGGGTCAGAGCTCGCTCAAGGTTTTCTTGCAGCTTACAAATGCCTCTTAAAATCAGGCAGCGCCCTCCTTGATCTTGCTTCTGTGGCTGCTGGAGGCACATTCACGTTCAGCGAGGGTGTTCAGGCTTGATGATGAGAGACGTGGCCAAAGGTTCTCCAGTAGGGTGTCTGGAGAGGCGAACCAGTCGACCATACGTAGATGGTAAAGACTGTCACAGGCTTTAAAATAGTTCACCGCTTTTGGCAGAGCATGTTTAAGGCAGTAATTATTGCTGTGATGAAACAGGGTGATTGTACATCTCCTCTGGGACCTGCCTCTGGCAGCGAGCTGTGCACATGGCTCCCAAGGAAGATGGAAACCCCACAAGCACGTGGAAAGAGGGACTTGTTTACGAACCTCAGCTCCAACAGCACAACAGCAGTTTGTCGTAACCTTCCAGCAGAAATGCTTTAATGCACACTAATCTGGCTATTCTGAATTCCTCTGAAAGTTTGTGAAACTGACTCAGTTTGTTATGGCAGCAAACTGTGTTTACTTATTCTGTGCTGCGGAACAGTTTATCAGCTCCCGCCTTATCAGTGAAGATGCAGAAAAGCAACTTGTCCGTCTTTAACTGCAGTGCTGCAGTTTACAAAAATGCCAAATGCCATCTCATTCCTTCCTGCCCAGCAGCCCAGTCTGATTAAAGTAGGGGTTTGCGTACAAACTGCTGTGAATATTGTGATGCTTATTGAAAATGTTAATATGCCAGGGCATAAAAGGACACTCCCTGCAAAAAACTGGGCTTTCCTAAGGTGTCAAGTGCAAAGCTAACTCAATGCTCCAAAAATCCTGTCTAATATACACACTTGTATACACATGTAACATTACAAGTAAGCGCCTTGGCATGATTAAGCTCCATCAGATTTTGTCTTGTGTTCCTCTGTAATGCAGGCCAGAAAAGATTGACTTGGTGACTAGAAAAGACATATTTGTTCCTTTAGAAATAGTGAACAATCAAAATGATAAGCAGAGTTTGAGTAAAATTAGATTATGTTTTTGAGGGATGCTTTCTTAAATGGGAGCTGGCTTTTTAATTGCTGCTTCTGCTCAGAGAGAAGATGGATTTTGTCTCACTTTTCCCCCTTGTTTACTGCCTTAGGATAGGGAAGGAGGTGAAAATGGGGGGATGGAAGAGACATGTACCAAATGGCTGAAAACCTTAAAAATGTGGAAATGTTCCATTTTCCATCAGAACTGGGAGCTTAGAAAGATTTGCAGGGAAATGAGAATGTGCCTTTTCCACTGTTTACAATGAAACATTATTCCAGCTCTCTAAGCCTCCCTGCTTTTGGGTTGCTGTGCTGCTGGAGGCGTTTGTTTTTCAGATGAGAAGAGAAACTGATATCCTAACTGTGGTTATCTAAAAATGTTTTCACGGGAATTTAGGCCTGTTTCATCCCCGTGTCTTGGCCTAACACCCATCTGAAAACTTCAATACTGCCTGCCTGGAGTCACATTTAGGTTCAGTATCTTACCCCTTCTACCACAAATATAACATAATGTTTTAACTGCTGTGAGAAAGGGCTGCATTTTGACTCCAGAGAGGTATGTTTGTAAGTGATGAGTGAAACAATCCTCTGTCTACGTGACTTGACATCTCTTGGGCATCCTTTGTTATCATTTTAATAAACCTGCTAAGGTACCATGGCAACTGGGTATGATAACAACAGCCAAAGCAGGCTCAGATGGAAGAAATTCTATGCAGGATAGAATATAAATTCGTTTATTTTGGAGTATTTGCCATCTTTGACGCTGAGTACAATGTGGATCTTTCCATTTGCAAACCAAGGAGGGGTTTGTCTGTTCTAAGGCTGTCACAGTTTTGCTTGGTTGCCTTCATGATTGCTGGAATAATCTCCAGCCTCTTGCATACAAAAGTATTTGAACTTTTGTAAGTGTGGTTTGAGGAGGATGCACTTTTTGGACAAGTAGGTGAGGAGCAGAAAAAAGCTTTGGTTGGAGAGGGGATCTTGCTTTGATTTTATCTTTTTCTTGTTTTCTTTAGCCCAGTTGCACACATGCTGTTCTTGTCTTCTGAAAGCCCTGCATACTTCCCAGAGGGCAGCATGTTTCCCATTTCCATTCCCCATTGATTTCCTCTCTATAGAGAATACCAATTAGTGAAGATTACAACAATTTGAAAGGCTTCTTACTTCTCCATCACATCTGTGGTGCATCTCATGCAAGCTGTCCCCAACCCTAATAAGCTGTGATGGGATCAGCCAAGAATCACCCTGTGCTTCCTTTCTTCTGTATTTTCTTTCTGTGCTGGGATGCAAAGAGAAAAGACAGAGAGGTCTGACTTAAATTGCTCAATATTGTGCACATAAGAGAAATCCTAAATTGTAAGTTAAATCCAGCTAGATGGGTATTTTCTATGGCAGGAGTGATGCAGTGAACTGTGTAACAGTTCGATATATGTAGGTACCTGCTTAGTTATTATTCATTTATTGTTGGAGCTGATAGAAAGTCACTTCGAAAATCTAACATTCAAATGGGAGATGACGATCTGTTAGTTTTCCAAAGACTGGTGCATGGAAACCACATAAATATTAGTGATCTTATATTATTTCTGTAAGTGACCTACTGAAGTGCCTCGTACCTATGTTAGCATCTTTTTATTGACAGAGAGGTATGGGGTTGTTGAGGGTTAAGATTGCGGGGTGACAATAAAACCCTGGCAGATGTATTGTTAACCCGCTCTCCCCCCCCACTTCCCCCTTTTTGCCCCTCCCTCTCCCCCCTTCCCACTAAGGACAGGCGATTGGGAGGGAAAGAAGGACAGAGAGAAGAGAGTTGGAAAAATTAACAGTGTTTTACTAATGCTACTAATAAGAATAGAGAAAATAATACAAAATATACAAAACCAATCTTGAAAGTCTCAGCAACTGCAGAGCCGGCCACCAAAGTCCTGGATTGGACTTTGTAGCCAAGCGGAGCTGGATTCAGTCTCTCACTAGGCCTCAGTTCGCAGGGACGACTAGCAAAGTCCTCTCCTAATGTCGGCCATAAGCAGAAGGGAAAAAGCAAAGGCAAAAGGGACGAGATCCTCGTGATCTCCCACTTTTATATGAAGTATTCACGTGAATGGAATGTTATACACAGTTGGTCAGTTTCTTGGTCACCGGTTTCTCGTTGCCTCTCTCGCGAGATGTCTATCCATGCTTACCAATAAGTTTGCATTCCATTGCTAGGTTTACCAAAACATGTGTCTAGTTCTCCAGGAAAATGCAGTTAATACGAAGGCTTTAGCTGACAGGCAACATTCACTGAAAGAGAAACTTGTTTTTAACAAAACCAGGACAGGGGTTTTGTTGTTGTTGTGGTTTTTTGTGGTTTTGTTGTTTTCCTTCTCCCATATAGTATGTGGTAATTGCCAAAGGAAGATGTTTCATGTGTTGGCAGCCATTCTGTGTATTATGTCACCAGTTTTCTTTTGCAGGTTTCTGACTTATTCCTACCTTCTGGCCTTCAATGCGTGGCTGCTGCTGGCACCGATCACCCTGTGCTATGACTGGCAGGTCGGCAGCATCCCTTTGGTCGAGTCCGTCTGGGATGCAAGGAACTTAGCCACAGTGTTCTTGGTGCTGGTGATGACGTTACTCAGCCTGCACTGTATAGCTGCATTCAAGGTAACACCAAAAGACATGCAATACAACGTTTTGTTTAGGATCTTTTGTTTCCTAATCTTTAGATGAAATGGGCAGTAAACGCAAGTTTTCCTCTCAAGTGCATTGGATAGAGGTAAAAAAAACATAGTGCTACATAACTAACTCAGGCAAACTTAACGGATGAAAACGTCCATCTAGGTGAATGTCTCCATCTCTAATTGGTCTTATTTGAGGGCAAAAGTTTGCCTGGAGTCCTGCATTCAATTACTGTTAACGATCCAAACCCCACTGAAGTTGTTAAGTGTCTCTGCCTCCCCATAGTCATTAGGCTCTTTGTCATTTGCTTCAAACAGGACTGGGACCTGTCATCTGCAGAGCTATTTGAAAATTAAATCAATTATTGTATTTGTATCTTTACTTCTAAAACCTAAATGTTGTATACAGAAGATTTCCCATCACCAAAGCAATGGAAGGCAGGAAATAGAAATTATCTGGAAATTGTTTTTTAGTCTAAATAATAAAGCGGTAAGCTGAGCTTCACAATTCAGCATTTCAGATCCACCATTAATCAAATTGCAGAAATGAAAGTGAGGTTGTACTAGACTTGTCAGAGATCAGATATGCGCTTACATAGAAGGCGTGTCTGTGGATCACAGGGAGTTACAGGCTCTTCTATCTGCAGTTGTGTTGTGGAAGTGTTAGGAAATGTGTTGGTAATAATTTTTGAAATAGTGCAGAAAATTATCTTCCTAAACATACATCTCAATCAAAAGCATAGTAGGGGAGTAATGGCTTTTTAATACCTATGTTACATGAAAATGTGCGGGTCATGTACACACTTCAGTTTGCCCTGTCAGTCTTCTCCATACCCCTGGTAAGGAAAGGGACAATGAGTCAAGCAGTTTGAGACTGCAGAGTCATTAATTTAGATTATACATTGACAAATGCTGTATGGGAAATATGGGAAAATACCCGATTAGGTATCTGCTAGTTCTGCCTGCAGGTTGTACATCATCTTGTGTTCCTCCTGTTTTCATTACTCACTGCTAGAGATATTCAGAAGTGTTTGTATTAGACATAATCCTGTTCCCAGGGAGTGATAAAATTCCCATTATCCTGGTACTGAACACTTCTGAAAAATCTTATCCTGTGTTCTTTGAAGTTCTGGATGTTTTTTATTTCTTCTTCTGTTGTTGGAATTCATACTATGTATAAGATTAAAGTTGTTGGTTTGTTGGAAAAAAAAAAATCTTCCAGGATTATCCAAAGACATTTTGTGTTATTTTATTTTGGGTAAAACGATGATCCAGAAGGATTCCTTTGGGTATCTTCTACCAAACTGCAAAACAAAACATTTCAGAACACTTTGTGCATTAAATGTCTAGATTTTACTGCATTTTTATTCCTTCTTTTTTTCTTTTTTCTTTAAGTCAAAACTATTCAGTCTGAATTTATGAATACCGCTGTTTGATTTGAAACTGCAACTTGTAATTTTTCGTGATAATAAGTTCACTGCTTTGCTCTTAACCACTGTTAATGTTGCGTTAAGCAACATGAATTTTGCTCTCCAGGCATTTACTTAAAGGATGCTTTGAAATTCATCTTGTAGATTCCCTTGTGTTTATCCTTGAAAAGCCCAAACACAGAATAAATTGGATCCTAAGTGCTCTGTTTTTGTGTCTAACCAAAGTAAAACCAGAACCATGGTGCTCTAATCAGTCTCAGCTCACCAGCAAACCCACTGTAAGCATGGAACTGATACTGGTTCCATTTGGGGTCAACCTGACATGCTTCCCCCAGCCCCAGGTACTATTAGAGGTAGCTGAAATGTTCTGCTTTTCAGGAAATCTTAAATTTCTTGAAGCTATTTTCTATTTCATTTTTAGCAACTCTCATAACAACCTGTTTGTGATACTGCCATTAAGTGGTAAGAGGATGATTACGCTGTGCTGAGTAGTGTGAGTCATTGAGGAAAGAAAACAGTAGGAAGAGACCTATTTCCTGGAAGTAAATCATTCTGTTTGACTTCAAACACTCTCAGGAATGTCTTCTACAGTGAGGAGACAAAAGGTTAGGACACATGAACTGCAGGCACAACTCCTTATGTTAGGCTTTAAGAAAGCTTCTTTGCAAACTCAGCAGCAGTGGCCTTTCATACAACATTGCTCCCGCCAAGACGGACCATCCTCACCTTCAGTCAAGCCCCAGACAGGCCACTTCTCATGATTTTGCAGCTTGTGGGCAGCATCAGATGCATCAGTTAATTTTTCGTATTTCATAAAGTGTAAGATGTCCAGCTTCCTTTTTGAAGCAAGGATGTAAAACTGTCTTAGCAGCCATTTGCTCACCTTTTTCACTGCAAAGTCTAACCTGGAAGCAATAGCTTGCAATTTTTTAAGGAATGGTTTTAGAGTGAACAGTCAAATAGTTTATGTGCCTTTCATTGCAGTGTGTAGGTGTGCAGGGGTAAGAGAGGACAAAACCTCGTATTCATTCTCATCGGCACTAACACTTTCTCCCTGCACAGAGAATTCAAAAGCTAGAAATGATTTTGGCAGAACTGAAGACATCTGTGTGGTGAACACTGAACTGATTTTCAGTGGCAAGAGGCAGTGCGTGTGCATCCACAAAACAAGCTCACAGGAGACTCTCAGAATATATTACATGGACTGTAATTAGCAAATGCATGTATTGGATTTCTGCCTTTGTTGCCATTGAATTTTAAACAGGGCTAATTTGTTGTTGACATTTGCGATTAGGGTAATAACCCTGTTGGCATGTATGTGTAATGCTGATAAAAGACATCTAAGGCACGAAGCTTTCTTGTTCTGTTTCATTGTGTGAGCATTGTTACACCTCAGAACGAGAAGAAACTGCAAGTTTTCTACCCATAACTGCTTTCCTTGAAACACATCTTTTACTAGATGAGGGCTTTTATGCTGAAAACTGCAGAAACAGAACGGGCAACTCTCCAGTTTGTTATTGTTTGGAGAGAAAACCTCCCTCCTCCGTCCTCCTTGTGCACTTCCACTGTTGTCCTTCTTACATAATGAGGAAGTCATTTGAAAAATTGCCTTGTTAATTCCTTGTCTATAACTTCCATTCACTGGGTTGTTTCATAGTTCGTTCTAATCCCTCTTGCTTATCGGCCAGAGATCTCCCCTTGAGCAGGTCACCAAGAAGGACCTGCTGCTCTGCATGGTGTTTAGGTGCACAGCCACATTTGTCTCTTGCTGCAGCCATCCCTATCGCCTGTGAAAATTAATGCCTTTCTTTAGGAGGCCTGATGGGAGTAAAGAAAAGGCCTGCTCCTTGGCGCACCTCCCACTGGGAGCAAAGGACCTCACTGACTGTTGTGGCAAAACTGCAGGACATCATTAAGCAGCTCTTTGAAACCTTTTGAGACTTGATTTTTCACTGTGCAGATGCCCAGTGAATCACTGGTGGATCTTGAAATCCTTAGGTTCTGCTCAGCTCTTCGCAGTGAACTTCTTCACCCAGGTTGGCTGGGCTTTGAGTAGCATACTGGGGATGTGCCAAAGGCCAGAGATGCTATTGCAAACACCTGCATCCCAGATGAATAATAGTAGTTGGGGAAAAAAGGATGATATTTGTTTATTGCTCATTTTGAAAGACCGCTTCAACTGCAAGGAATGGAGCTGGTCTGCTTTGGGACTAGGTAGATTACAAGGGTATCAGTCAAATGGATGCAGCAGTCCCTTTTTGGTTGCCAAGCACACCAGTTACAGGGCCAGCGAAATAATCTGTCTGATGCTTCAAATGGCCACCATTGTACCCAAGGGCCTGTAGCGCTGCTTTTCTGTGCTGGAAGAAACAGTGAGCACCTGGTGAGCTAGAGAGAGGACAGCAATTCTGGGCATATCATCAGGATGACGGTTATTTCTTTGACATGTCGTAGTAATTCAGTGAGCATCAAAGCAAAACCCTTCAGGTGTTTGAAGAGCCAGTCCACATGGCATTTTTAGGTCGCTGCTTAATTAGCAGTGTGATGAAAATGCAGCTTGTCCTGTAGTGGTAGCTGTGAACGTGTTTACAGAGCACACGATGGATCAGATTCCACTTTCCATACGGCACCTGATATATGGAGGGCTGATAGTGAGAAAATTCATGTGTGTGTGATGGGGTGATTTAGAGCAAGGTGATCGGAAAAAGTGATTTGAAACAGTAGCTTTTGTACCTGGCCAGTCTGGGGGAGTTTATTGTGCCTTATACTGCTTGGCCCTCGTCTTGCATTTATGCTGATGGCCAGCACTATGGAGGTACCTTCTGGTGGTTCACAGCACCTTCTATTTGTTCAGCAGGAACACTTAATAATGGTGCAACAGATTCCTCATGTCTGAGGAGGGAGTGCTACTTATGTTTCATATCAATTAAAAAAAAAATATATCCTCTAAGTTATGTCTTTTTAAAGAACATGCTTTGCTGCTGTGTGTGACATGGCTATGTATGGTACAGGAAGCTGTGATGGTTTTCAGGTTGTATTCATGACATGCAACGGAGATATATATTATTATGCTGTTCTTATGCTGCAGTGGGTTGGTTTTTACTTCAGGTCTAATTTTAAGGTAATGCTGCCTCTTTACATTTCTCTGCATAATGCTTCTTAGCCAAGACAAGGCATTTTATACCAAATTATTGACTTTAATTCATGCTGTAATTGGCATCAGATTGCCATTTAGCCAGTGGTTTATAGGTATGGATATCATCCAAGCCTATTCCTCAGTCACTCACAGACTGTATTTCTTAGCTGACAATGTTTAATACTATTGAGGAGAGGAATATATTTGTGTCTTCTCTTTGTGTGCATGTTTCTGTTGGTTTTGCTAGCCCTCATTATGTGTATTCTGTCATGCTATTTATTTACTTTACCCTGCACTCCTGAGACCTTTCCCTCATTTCCCAGGTTTGGCATTTCATTAATAAATCACAGCTCATGGACCTTTCTGGGGAACAATTGCCTTTTATAATATTCTACAGTAGTACCAGCACAGTAAGAAAGTGTGCCTAGCAAAATTCGTATGCCACAACGCTTTCCGAACAATACCTGCTTCAAAGGCATGGCAAGGTGAATAAGGCTATTTATCGACGGAGTCTATCTGACGAGCTGGAAACCACAGTCATTTTCATAAAAGGTCCATTTAAAATAAATCCTGCTTTCATTTTCCTGAGGGCCCACTTGAATTCCTTCCACTTAGAGAGAAGGTCAGGACTGATGTTCTTAATCCTTAGCAGCGAGGGCTTTCTGTGCTGCTTCTGTTGTTAATGTTTGCTGCGGGGAGAGAGTAATAAGCCAGAAAGACTCTGTTTAGTGAAAGCTGGAGGGAGGGAGGGATGGAGGGAGCTGCTTGCGGGCGCCCTGCATGTCTCTCCGGCTGCATTTCTGCTCTGCCGAGTGCTGCAAGCGCATCAGCTGCGGGTCCCCGGGGGGGTGGAAGCAACACGAAAACCTTCCCAGGGCGCTTGCTGTGCCAGCCGACAGGCTCAGGTGCAAGATGAAACCTTCCTCCCTCTGTGTGCGATTGTCGTTCTGGGTTAAAAAAACAAAAGAGTGAAATTATTAAAATACCTTTTTGCATCAGATATTGTTTTTTTTCCTGGGTAGATTTTTGAAATAACATGTTTGGGGTGTGGTACTCTGAGTAAATACAACCATAGCTGAAGTAGTTCTGATTTGTCCCACCATGAAGATATTCAGCATCTCACCAAACGGGTTCTTAACTCCGGCAGGAGTTTGTCATGCTAGGTAGGTCATTTTCCTAGGGGCACATAGTTCTGCCATTTTCAGCGTATTAACACAGAATTACTATATTTTGAGAGATATTAGTTTTGTTTCTGCCATTTTCTTCTTCTGATTTGTGTTAATATTTCAAGACCCACTCAGAGCTGAAAGGTTTTGGAGTAGCATAATACTAGGGGTGAGTAGGAGAGGGTAGGTGGAGTGAGGACCAAGAAATCTACAGCTGGGGGAGATAATGATGCTCATTGTGGCTGCTTGGTCTTAGTTAAACATTAGGGTGCCAAGCCATTGGGTGATTTCTGTTATGATCCTCTTGTTCCACGTTACATTTTAGGAGAAAACTCACCATGATCACATTTGTATGTACTTCAAGAAGCGTGCATGTATTTAAATTTTTCCTTTATTATTTTTTTTCTCCCCCCTCCTCCATGTAGTAAATCAGCCTGCTGTCACAGAATGAAAGGGAAGAGCAAAAAACAACGACAAGGTCAAATTCTAATTCCTGGAGCAATCTTTTGACTTTCCTATTTCCTTTTGGAATGTTCCACTTCTCTTTCAAAGGTGTGTGTGCTCCTGCATCCTGCTCAGGTCAGATTGCCAAGCGAAATGAGAGGTTGCAGAGATTAGGGATTGGGAAAACTAGTTTATATCTCCAGGGAATTTTAGAAACCTGGGTAAGAAAGACTGTAAACGTGCAGCTGAATGGAAGGGTAGCTGAAGTCTACAGAGAAAAATAAAGTAATAGATACCAAAATTTTACTTTGAGATACTAAAGTAAAAAGCGAAATATCAGTAGAATATACTTCTGTGCCCTGCTGTAGGTTATAGGATTGGGAAAGGGCTATTTCTGCTTTTATTCCATAACTGAAAGTCTGATTTCCAGAGGTGTTGAGCATCCACAGTTCCCATTGATGTAAATGATGTTTTTAGGCACTTACAGCATTTCTGAAAAATAGTCTGTTTTACCTAGTGATACAGGCCAGGACTTGCTTCCTTCTGGAAACAGAAAAGTGAATGATCTCATTAGGGTGGTCTGAGGAATGTGCCAAGGATTTCTCTTCGCATAAACCTGGGTTAGGAAGCCAGTGATACTTTCAGGGGTTTTGTTTTAGTTTCTGGCTGGTGTATGTTTGCCTGTACACCAGTTCCTGAAGAGGTGCTGTTGGTGGTGAACTGGAAGGTAGGTTGTGTTGTTGCCAAATGCTCAAAATAGGATCAATATGTTTGGTAATTAATAGTCATCAGTGATGGTCAAAATAACATTAGAAATCTCCATGGCTTGGGACTAGCTGTGAAGTGTAAAATTAGCTTAATTCTATTCAGTAGTAACGGTGGGTGTTTTTATCAGAACAAGATGATCACCAAGGAAAATGGAGTTATTTTAGGAAGACAGTGAGTTGCTAAGCCTGGGATTCAAGCAGCTGGCGCTACTGAAGATGCTGACTTTTTTTTGTTTTGTTTTGTTTTAATGAGATGAAAGAATAAAACTCCTGATAAATTGTAGTGATTAGAGAATTTGTGGCTCTTTTTGTAGGAGCAAGCTGATTAAGCTGAGTGTCTGAGCCAGATTTGAAGCTGGGCAGTTATGTTTTCCTTACCAAATGTTTGAGTTTTTCAGACCATCTGTTAACACCTGAATTTTGGCACCGTTTGCTCAGAAGTGGTGGCACAGGCAGCAGAGGGAAACAGCCACAGCTCCACGGTGCCCTCCTGTTTGGCCACAGAAGATGTAGGTGTACGTGTCCTATCCCGATTTCTGCTGGTGGCCTAAAGGAGACCGTGCTGATGGTACCTGCAGTATGGTACAGCTCTGTCTGCCATGACCTGGCTGTGCCTGCACCAGTGAGGTGGGACTTGGGAGCACCCTGTGCTTGCCATCTGCAGCTTCATATCAACAGATTATTTTCCTGTGAAGAAATGAATCCCTGGGGTTGATTTCTGATTAGCTTAAGTTTTCTTTTTATCATGTTATGCATAAATGCAGAGTGCATTTGACATGCTTCTACACTGTCCCTTTTTATCTTTTATACCGTGTATGTGGAAAGTTCAAGAGCAGATGTTTGCACATCCCAAACTCTTGCCAGATGAAATGCTGCTGGTGGTTTGGTGCAGGGCACTGAGGGGTCATGGTGCTGAGCTGCTTGTGGCTTCATGAGTGACTGATGCAACAGGAACACATGAATTAAGTTTGCATGCAGTTTGCACAAATGGATGTTAGGAATAAACTGAAGAAGTGTAATCCTCGCTCTGTGGTCTACAGACAGTCATGTAGCTTCTTTCAATCTCTGTGTCTCTTTTCATAGATAATGCACTTACCTCCTAGGCGTGCAAGCATTTGAAAATGTGTAAGAGCAATCATTGCTTTTGTACAGCCATGCACTACCAGCTTCCCTGAATACCAGCTTTTCTGCGCTTGCAGTCAGATGATCCAAGTATAACATCTCACTGGCTGCAGTGGACCATTCAGAGCTCTCTGGCAGAGGGTGATTTATGCTTTTGGTAGGAAAGAAGACTTTACTCCATGGAGCTGTTGGTTCTAAATGGTGGAGTGGTGACACTTGCCTCATTCTTAAAATAAACTCTTAGAGGAAGAAATTAAACCCGCTTGATGGCTACTTTCCCATCAAACAGGCAAGCATGTATAAATAGCTTCTGAAACATTCCAAGGTAGGACAGAAGGGAATTTGCTTGGACTTCCTTGACCAGCTGCTTTCTTCTCTGAGGTGCAACTTTGTCCAACCAGGAGGAAGGTTGTCCTCACAGCTCCACTTCCCGGCACCTCAGCCCTTGGAGGTGCCGGGGGATGTGAACATAAGTCCTGCCATCACAGTGTGAGGCTTAATGGATCTGACACCTCAGGTGATGCTTTCTCAATGGGAAACACAGGGCTTATGCAAGGCCATAGTTGATGACGGATATGTCAAAGTAGTCTGCGTCCCTGCTGTGCTGGTACTTCGTGGGCTCTGGCTTGTTGAAGGCTTGTGATTTAATAGTAGTCAGCAAGAATATGTCTTATATGTAATATGAGAAGATCTCTTTCAGTTGTAAACTCCAGACTTTCTTCCTTTTCCCCCATATTGCCAAGGAAGCAATTTTTGAGATTTATTGCTGTGTTGATGGATTTTGGCCTTGGAGTGATTTTTTGCTATTTTGTTTGAGATAGTGTGACAATTTTTTGCCTTGCTTTTGGGAGAAGAAATGGTGTTTTTTAGCTCTTTGATAAATTTATGAAAAGTAGCAGGTTAAAAAAACCTCGTCTTTATTAGTGGTTTGTTATTGTTTTTTGTTACAATATAATGAAGGCCTTATGGTCATTAAAGGTGAATGTGAATTTGAAAACTCTCACCAAATGATTTGCTATAAGGAATGTTACTTTGATTTGAAGTTGGCTTGTCTTTAATGAAAAGAATCATTCTAAGGTTAATTCAAAGGTGCTTTTTTTTTTTTTTCCCCCAGAAACCTCTGTGACAGAAAGATGTTTTATATTTCCAAAAGAAAGCGCTATCTTTAAGAGGAAAGGAGATGTCTCCCTGTAAAAGGAATGAAGTGATCTATAATTTCTAGTCCTAGCCTTTTTATTTTAAGGAAAAAGGAAGTAAAAATTGCCTACTACTCTTTAAAAGCTTTTACTACTGCTCCTGGCACCTGGAAGATGCTGGTTCTGCCACTTTTAGCTCAGCAATCTCTTGAGTGGAATCACATGACTAGAATAGTTAAACCAAATAAATGGTCCTGATTTTTTTTCCCTGAAAAATGTAACAAGCTGCAGTTTGGTAGATTTTATGTATTAACTTATCTATCTGTTTATTTATTTAAAAAAACGTGTGGAGGGCATCTCCTGTTGTTTGTGTTGGATGAAGATCGTGCTGTCCTCTGTTCCTGCAGCCCTACAGTACCATTCCCTGACGTTCTTGCACCATTCTGTCCTGCTTGTCTACTCTTCTATAAATCTATCAGCCCCTCCAGGGGAAGGAGGAATAAAAGGTGAATCTGCTAAGTAAATTTTGATAGGGAAAAAGATAAAGGAGAATATAATGTCTTATGAGACTCGTGCTTTTAGGTTATCACCTGTGGTATACACAGTCCTTTCAACACATTGTGGATGTGTTTCTGTCCTTTTTTCTGTTCTCTCTGAGCTGCCTAGGTGAGCAGAGGTTAGCCCTTGCTGGCGGGCAGGGCCAGGTAGCTCTGCTGTGCCTTGAGCCCTCGTGAGGCTGGGATAGAAGAATGTGCAGCTCTTGGGTCAGGGCAAAGGCCAGTTTTCACAGAATCACAGAATGATTGGGGTTGGAAGGGACCTCTGGATATCATCCAGTCCAACCTGCCTGCTAAAGCGGGTTCACCTAGTGTAGATCACACAGGAATGTGTCCAGGCAGGTTTTGAATGTCTCCAGAGAAGGAGACTCCACAACCTCTCAGGGCAGCCTGTTCAGTGCTCTGGTACCCTCAAAGTAAAGAAGTTTCTCCTCATATTCAGATGGAACCTCCTGTGCTTCAGTCTGTGCCCATTGCCAGTCATCCTATTGTTGGGCACCACTGAAAGGAATCTGGTCCCATCCTCTTGACGCTCATCCTTGAGATATTTATAAATATAGATGAGATCCCTCCAGTATCTGAGCAGTCAGTAGGACTTGTTTAGGGATGTGCAAAATAAGATCTGCTGTGAATAGGGTAACTTTTCCTCCAGTATAAATTCCGAACTACGGACAGCCAGTGATTTAGGTATTGCTTGTGCCAGAGGCTTAATCCAGAATGTCTAGTTAATGGCCATTGACGAGTTTCAGATGACCAGCAGCCCCCCCTGCTCCTCTTGCCCACAGGCTCTCCCCAGCTGCAGGGCCAAAACGTCCAATACATGAAGTGCCTGTACAAGTTTTGGGACAGTCAATGGCTGGGTAGAGAGGAGAAACCCAAACTGAGCTCTGGAGTGACCGTAGCACAAGCTCGGCAGTTTGACCTGGAGGTTCGCAGGCAGAACCATACGTAGAGCAAAACCAGCTGAAGCCTGGGCCTTCAAGGGCTGGCTCTTCACAAAAGCCTCTGTCTGAACCAAATGCTTTAAAGAGGGTGCTGCCAGATGTTTCTTGTTTCAGAAATAAGTAGCGCCACAGAGGGCTCTGCTACTCTGTGAGGCTGGTTCATGCTGCTGGGCTCGTGTTTCTGAGGGACTAAGCTGGTGGCCTTCCACCGCCTTGGTCTAAGAGCTGTGACTTGTGGAGGTAGAAGGGGCACACAATGCCATTTTTTCCTTCAGCTGAGCTTGTTGCCACATTTTTCTCTTTCTCATTTGATGTACAGGCTTAATTTGTCTTTCTCCAGCATTCAGTTTTCTTTGCTTATCTGCAATGCTGCAGCCTCGAATAACACCGTGTCCTTCCTAGCGATGTAAACTAGAGGGTCCTTTCCCAATTATTGATTTAATGAACAGCAACTGGAGAAATATTTGATAGCTGGTTCATTTGAAACCAAGAGCATATCCTGGGGACAGAGAACATTTTATACATTAGCAGTGCACTCCTTTTAGCCCAAGATGATTTCTTGTGCCTTTGGGTCTTCATTGTGAAACCCCTGGGGTAGAGTAGTGGCAGCAAATGGGCACCATAATTAGGCCAGACAAGGTGAGAAGGGACGAGAGTGTCAAATGGCAGGAGAGAAATGGATATCAATATCTCCCAAGCTGGGTGGGAGGGAAGTTGGTGTAGGACTGATATTTTGCATGTAAACTTGAGAAATAATTCTTATCCTCTTTTTTCTTCTTTCTATTCAATTTTCTATTGTAATTACAAGCCAAAATGACCATTACTGGGCACTTCTGCTCATCAGCTTCATGGATTGATGGGAATAATGTATTTTTGGTGCTGTTGTGACTGCAAGAAGGCACTGATAACTGCAATTACAAGACACTGAAAAAGTGGATAATAGAACAGGTGATGGTGGAACTGAATTCTGCTCTGTTCTCTGCCTCCTGTTTCCTCTTTGAGCCAGGGGAAGCCAGTGCACTATTTTGTGATCCTATGGTTCAACTCCTCTGAAGAAACATCAGAGCCTTGTAACATGTACTCTGGCATTTGTACCCATAGAAAATGCTCATTGTCTTTCCCACATAGTAAGATCATGGAATCACAGAATTGTTTTGATTGGAAGAGACCCTCAGGGTCATAGTCTAACTATAACCTAACCCTGGCACTAAACCATGTTCCTAAGAACCTCATCTAAACACCCTTTAAACACCTCCAGGGATGGTGACTCAACCAATTCCCTGGGCAGCCTGTTCCAGTGCCTGACAACACTTTCTGTGAAGAATTTTTTCCTAATATCCAATCTAAACCTTCTCTGGTGCAACCTGAGGCCATTTCCTCTTGTCCTATCACTTGCTGCTTGGGAGAAGAGACCAACCCCCTCCATACTACAACCTCCTTTCAGGTAGTTGCAGACAGTGATAAGGTCTCCCCTCAGCCTCCTTTTCTCCAGGCTAAACAGCCCCAGTTCCCTCAGCTGCTCCTCATCAGACTTGTGCTCCAGGCCCCTCACCAGCTTTGTTGCCCTTCTCTGCACTCTCTCTAGTACCTCAATGTCCTTCTTATGATGAGGGGCCCAAGATGATGATGATTTTAATAATGGGACTTCTGAATTTCAGTCACTGCCTTGCCAGTGGTAACCGGTGTCACAGTCTCTAGCTGGGCAAAAAAAAAAAAAGCAAGACAGGTTGTTCTGCTCAGCACAGCGTCGTCAATTGAGGTCCTCTACTCAAAAATCTTGTTCAGCATTTCTACATTTAGATCCCTCTAGTAAAGGGAAGCCAATTTCCTCTCCAAAGTAGAGAAGTCACCCACAACAATTAGGAAGTGCTGCAACCATCAAGTGATTTTGGTTGCATCTGTTGCTAAGTGTGACGAAGCTTCTCCCAATGGCTGCAGAAGGGCTCTGAGGAGGCAGCATCGTTGCAGGGCAGGAATGCACAGATGTCTGCCTGGGTGATTTAACAGACCTAATGCTATGCTTCTCTTAGCCTGATTTTATTCGTTGAGATCACCAGCAGAAAGCATGAGCTGATTCACCATCTTGGGGTGAAATCTGAAACTCCGCTTGCCCAAGGAAGCTTGGGTACCTCTGTGACAGGAGCAGTGGCTGCTCTTGATCACAGTGTCCTGAGATGCTTGTGCTGGCCATGCAGCAGCTGTTTTCTGCATGTGACTATTTGAATTCTCCTCAAAGAGTAAGCCAGCATTTAAGCGAGCTCAAGTGAAGGGCAATAACTGAGCTCAAGTGAAAGATGTGAATTTTAACATATAGCACGTCTCAAATTTTCAACTCTGAGTATGGAGACCTCCTATGTTAAAGTATCATTTCAAGTTTAGATATTGCCTCAAAAGGGATAAAGTGACTGCATTAATGTGCCATTTGTGACTAGTTTTCTTTACACAAAACGTGACTGCACAGTTTTTTTTTCTCAGCTATAAGCATTTAGGATTGAGCACAGCGATCTGTGTGTATGTGATACGTGTTCGTGTATTTACATACAGCCACACTGTGGTAGACATGCTAATATATACATTCACACTATTCTATACTTACGTATTACCAATATGGGGTATATCTTAAGTACTATCTATGCCATCTCAAGGGAGCTACAATAGAGCCGACTTTGGAAAACGTATCAAAGGTAATAATACACACTGTGGTCAGTGTTTATGTGCTTTCTGGGCATATCCAAAGCACAGTATGTAAATATGGAAGAACAGTGTCTTGGAATAATTTCTTTTAAATGCAGAACATATCAAGTGTTAATCTAAGTTGCTTATTTTATGAATAAGAATCTCAAAAGGAAAGGGGAAAGTTAGTGGTGAATGAAGTTGCACTTTTTTAGTTGATACTTGTTTAATTTTGTATTATTGCAGAAACTGGAACACAAAGAAGTTTTGGTTGGCTTGTTGTTCCTGGTTTTCCCATTCATCCCAGCCAGCAACCTCTTCTTCAGGGTGGGATTTGTGGTGGCAGAGCGAGTCCTTTACATGCCGAGGTAACTATTGCAATTGAATTCCTTTCTAATGGGACCACCATCCCATTTCTAAAAGCAAACAGGTAACTATTGCAATTGAATTCCTTTCTAATGGGACCACCATCCCATTTCTAAAAGCAAACGTAACTGCTTCTTCCCTTACACAATACTTCAAACATATTGCTATTCTCTGCCTTTCAGTTTTGGCATGATAGCATGAGAGATTTTGTAGTTGTTTGAGAGCAAATTTCTTGGCAGGAGCAAAGCTACCCAAAATTTTATTTTATTTTATTTTATTTTATTTTATTTTATTTTATTTTATTTTATTTTATTTTATTTTATTTATTTATTTTTTTTTTTTTTAACAGAGAATTTTTGGTATGCTTGAAACAGCTCAATACAGAGATGAGGTGTTGTTTCTTGAGGATTGTTCTCCAAGACTCTTTCTCTTGGTGTTACGATGGCATTATCAACTTTAGTTGTCCAGTGTCTTTACCTAATGAGCAATATCTGAAAAGTTAACCTGTGATATTTTTATTGTGGTATTACTCAGCTTTCCTGCTACATTAGGTGGTCAGTAAAAACAAAGGTGACAGTACTGCTGTGTTAAAAGCCTGCTGGCTTCAGTTGTGGAATATACGCCTGACTTCCTGCCTGTAAGCCATTGACTGCATACCCATCTAAGAGTGGAGGATTTGCAGTTGTTGAAGAGGATGAGGAAAATCCAGCCACTTCTCCATCCTTCAGCCTCTGCCTTGGGATTTTGCTCCACTTCCAGCCTCTAACAGTTGTCACTTCAGCAATCTGGGTGCTTCTGATTCCATTTTACTCAAGGACAACTTTGAGGTGTTACTTCTGACATCTCCACAGTATCCAGACCAGAGAGTGCAGTGGCAAAGAACGTTCATCCAAGATGCACCAGACCATTGCCCATTTCGCAGAAGCACAGAATGGTTGAGGTTGGAAAGGGACCTCTGGAGGCTGTCTGGTCTCAACTCTCTGCTCAAGCAGGGCCACCTAGAGCTGGTTGCCTGGGACCATTTGCAGATGGCTTTTGAACATCTCCAAGGAGGAAGACTCTGCAGCCTCTCTGGGCAACCTGTGCCAGTGCATTTTTTTCCACCCATGAACATAAATGGTAATTCTTGGAGACTGCAAGCCAGAAAGCCCAATTATACCGTCGGGTATAGCGTGGTCAGCAGGACAAGGGAAGTGATCCTTCCCCTGTACTCTGCATTGGTGAGGCCACACCTGGAGTACTGTGTTCAGTTCTGGGCCCCTCAGTTCAGGAAAGACATTGAAGTGCTGGAGCGAGTCCAGAGAAGAGCAACAAGACTGGTGAAGGGACTTGAGCATAAGACCTATGGGGAGAGGCTGAGGGAGCTGGGGTTGTTTAGTCTAGAGAAGAGGAGGCTTAGAGGTGACCTCATCACTCTCTATAACTACCTGAAGGGAAGTTATAGCCAGGTGGGGATTGGTCTCTTCTCCCAGGCAGTTAGCAATAGGACAAGGGGGCATGGGCTTAAACTCTGCCGGGGGAAATTTAGGCTGGATATTAGAAAGAAATTCTTTACAGAGAGAGTGGTCAGGCATTGGAATGGCCTGCCCAGGGAGGTGGTGGACTCGCCGTCCCTGGAGGTTTTTAAACTGAGATTGGACATGGCACTTAGTGCCATGATCTAATAAACGGACTAGAGTTGGACCAAGGGTTGGACTCGATGATCTCTGAGGTCTTCTCCAACCCAGTCGATTCTGTGATTCTGTGGGTGCAGGGGTCAGCATCTGTTATCTCTGATGGGATTGTGGAGCTCTCGACAAAACACTAGTCTTCAATTTCACTTGGGATTACTTTGTGGTAACTGAAACAATAGTTTTATCCCACAAAGTGTTTAAATTGGATTCCTCAGAAAAAATGTATTCCTCTAAAAATTCTGAGAGAAACACTTATAAGGTGGTCTTTTGTAAAGTCATATGCATATTCTGATGGTTATTTGTATAAGCACTAACACAAAACAGCTGCTCATTGGTGTGAAACAGGCTGTGTAGGAGCTGTTGTATTTATTACAAGCTTCCTAGGCAGTAAGCTATATCTCTGTGCTCTGTTATATACTTATTCACTTTTTTGGGTCAAATCCTACTGACTTTATTCAGATGACTAGCCCTGCTTTTGTTTGCTGATAGTATAAGTGGAAGTACAGTGAGTGAAAGTTGTCCCTCGGAGTTATTTTGCAAAAGATACCCTCAACTAATGGATCTTGCATCATTTCAAATTAACTTGGAAATCAGATTGCTTTAAATTCATGTAACAGAGAATGAGGAAACACATGAAAGCGCAAAGCTATTAAGGAAACAGTCAGCTGAACACAAGGTTTTATTGAGTGGTTGCATTTCCGAATCTCAAAAGAACAACTGCGGAAAATACTTCAGCCATCAGCAGTTCCTTGTCCTCCTCCAGATGAGACTGCTGATATAATGAGAGGAGGGGCAATGAAGAAGAAAAAAGGGTACGTTTGCGCAGGCAAAATTAATCAGCATTAACACGTGTACATATAGCTTGTATAGTGCTTTTCTTCTTCCTGAGGGCTTTGCAAATATATGACCTACAAAGCAGGTAATTGATAGTTGCTGCTTTTTTTTTCAGGCAGGAAAACGGAGGCAAGAGGATTAAATGATTTCTCTGGAGTAGGTCTGTGTCAGAGTCCCTGGATCTCAGACTTTGCTCAGATCACTAGTGTCCTGCTTTGCAATATTTGGGTTTTGCCCTTCCCCCAGGCTGGCAGGCAACTAGCATGAGAAGGGAAGGCAGTTTGTGGTAGAGATGGGCAGTTCCCAGCCAAAGGATCCAGAGAGAGCTGAACTCTTGGCTCCGAGTTACAAGGAAATGAGCTCTCTTACATCCTCTGGGTGCAAAATGAAGTGAGAGGTGACGGAGACTTCTGCAAACATTCATGACTATGACAAGACAAAAATCACCTTGTTTTTTTGCTGCTCCTTGGGAGTGGGGCAGTTGAATAGCGACAGCTCTAGGAAGGGCTGATGTTCTTTATGTAGAACAGTCTTTAGCACTTTTCTTACGTTATATCTTGAATAGGGCTTTTCCTGCTATTCCTTCTCTACAATTCATTTAGCAAGTCAGAGGTTGTCATTCTCCTTTATTTAGACAAAAGCCTTGAATGAGATGGGGAAAAATTAGAGACCTGTCTTTCTAGGCTTATGCTGCCAGGTGCTTTTCTATCTCTGTTTCAAGCAATAGCCTTCTATCAATATTTATGGATGTGGCAGTTGTGTATGTGTGTCACAGACTGAAGTCCTAATTCAGTGTTGCTGAGTAGTTACCTGGGCAAAATGTCAAGCATTTTCTTTCCAATAATAGTTAAGTAAGGGCCAAAGGATTTATGTAAAAGATGTTGTAAATAGAAAGGAATAAGCCTTTTTGCCTGATATCTCATTATATGTTTGGGCCTTGCTTTCTGGGGATTGATGGGTATTTGGAACAATTCCTCTTCTGTCTGCAGTCATGCCTTGGGGGAGAGTGATATAAGCTAAGTCACCGTGGTTGAATGTTTTCTTTAATTGGCTGTAGCAAACTAGAAATATTTTGAGAAAATATTTATTTTTATTTAGTTTTCATTTGAGGGTTACAAGCACGTATTGAAATCAGGAATTTTTAATGATGGTATTACTTTAGTCTGAAAAATTTCACAGGAAAACAATTTACTGTGTCTCAAAATTTAATTTTAATGTTGTTGTTGTTTTCATGTCTTAAGAAGGGAGAGCTTGTTTTCAGGAGGGCTAGGGCTGTGAAATAGGTATCTTGGGAGTGGTGGACAGGATGCAACTCTGTAGGCCACAGTTCTGCAGAGAGTTATCACAATCAATAGCTGGAGCAGTGAAAGACTTAAACCACCATGGGTTTTTCCCCCTTCAAAATGTAGATGTAGTTATGGTTACTGTATAGCTGCTAATGCTGCTCAGAACACCACAGACAGCCTCATTGCTTGGAAATCTGGAAGAACTATGTGCATCCAGTTATTCTGAGCTGGGAGCAATTTGTCAGTACTTAAGCAGGAGCAGCAGCTCTTCTTCTGTGTTGCCCTTCCCCATGCAGGAACTGGAGAGGCAACGCAAACTCTTGGGCCATCCAGGAGCTGCCTGCCCTACTGCCGTACCAGGAAAGCTGGATTTGCTCTCACCTCATGGGATTGGACCTTTCCTACCAGAGCAATTTCTAAGTTTTCCTCATCTTTCACTGCTACCCTGAGAGCAGTGGCACCTGGCTGGGCTGCTGTATCATAGCTGGACAACTTAAGCTGTTTTTACGGCCTCATATGAACCAACAAACCAACCAAAGCATTGCTACAGGGCTTATTTCCAATTTACTGAAAGCAATAGGCTGTCCAGTGGTACCTGCACCATTTTTATAGCAACTTATTCATGGTGGATATTGCAAGGACTGGGTTGCACAGTGCACACTCCCAACACAGGAAATTATGGGTTGCTGTCATTTTTTTCACCAGATCCTCACTATATCAAGTTGGTGTTGCAACCCTAATTGTCAATACTAGAATATGGGATCACTGCTATATACAGGATGGCATTTGCTTCAGTGTCTATCTCAAAATCTGCAAGAAAGCTAGCATCCAGAAAAGAGTGTGCTCGTATTTTTCAGGAACTTAACACATCATGTTAAAGCTTTCCCCCTGCCATAGCAAAGCAGGGACCATATGGAAGTATTACTTTTGCATAGAGCATGTTTTTGATTCTTTGTGCTAATGCTTTTTTTCCAGTTATTGTATTCTGTACAATCCTAACTTCTGTAATTGAAAAAGAAAAAGAACCCGGACCTGAGCAGAAGTCACCTTTACTTATAAGGCAGCCACTTGAGGATGGGACTTATTGGTGCATCTCTTTTTCTAGGAGCATGTTATGCTCTACACATTATCTTCATTTTTTTAAAGACCAGTTGTGTAATGGAGTGGTGTTGTCTTTTCAGTGTACTTTGCCACCCCTTTCTTTAAGGTTATTTGAAGCTACAAGTTCACCAGGAGCTGAATTCCTGTTTACTTGTTCAGCTCTCCTTCAGTATCAGATCACATCCAGCTAGGCATCATCTGGTTTACAGAAGCAGCTCCTCTTTTCAATTGGAGTCAAACCCCAACCCCAGCAAAGTCAGCAGTGAAAGTCCCGTTGGTTCTGCAGGGCTCGTTTATCTGCTCCCTGATCTCAATTCAGCAACATAATTAAGCTTTATGCCTGCTTTCAAGTTAAATCCACAATTCATTTGGGATTCGGATATGGAATCCAAGTTGTACCTGCTCAATTTACTTAAAAAACCATGATTTTTAATGTTGCTTTTTTTTTTGCAAGAGCCACTGAGCCACCAAAGTTTAGAAGGAGTGAACTGGATTAAGTTCCCCGTAGTTCAGCTGCAGACCTGAGGGCACTGGGAGGGGACTGGGAGAGCATTACATGATAGCAGTGGGTCAGACCCCAGCCCCATCCTGGTCCTTTTTTACCTTGAGGGGTTGCGTGTCCCTGCCCCAGGGTGTCAATTCGAGCAGAGCTCTGCCAGGAGGAGAGGAGGTTGGGATCTTAGGTGAGGCGAGTGACTCCAGTTCTGCTTCCCCATCCCAGGAATAATGACTCCGCTCTGCCCTTTGGAAGGGGACAGAGAGAGTTCTGGTTAATTAATGAGAATTAACTGCTTATAGAAAGGCTAAATGCTGCAAGCATCTACCTTCCAGATGCACATCCAAACCTAAGCTCCCAGCTTTTGAAGGCTTGCCCACCCCTATTAAACACTTTAAGGAGAAATCAAAGCAGCCATCCTCCCTTAATGCAGGCAAGAAATTATGAGATGCTTGTGCCGGATATTTTGGCAAAAGGCAGTAAAGAAGTAGAAATAAAAGCCAAAATGATTCTGCAGAGCTGAAAAATATTAGCTTGTGGTGCATTTGGTCTAGACTGCAGTCCTGTGTTATTCTAACTAAATTTAAAACATGCTTTTGAGAAACATGTTGCTCTTTGGCTATGTACAATTGATCCAGGAAAAAGGTACATTTGTGTTGCGTATGAGCGTTCATGGCTATACTGGAAAGATTTTTTGTTTCGTTGTGATATATTAGGTTAAAGGAAAGTCTTTAAATGCATTTTTTCTGCTCTTGAAAATAATGCAGATATGTAATTATATTGCTTCTAGAAAATAGTAATAAATTAAGTTAGTCATCTTGTGGAAATAATCTACTTGGTCGTGTTGATTGAAAGAGGAATTCTTATTTACAAGGGAATATGGTGCCGTTAAGAGGATGCCTTATGAAATTTAATAGAAAATATTTTCTTACATGAAGTTTTTGGGGACTTGCAATGGAAATGAATGGGAAATTATATCCCTACTATAGAATTCCAGAAGTTATTATAGTATTTTAATTAAAACTATAGCACACAGACCCTTCCTCAGTAACATATATAAGATTTAGGGAAATTTCTGTGGAAACCCTGTGGAATTATATCAGATTTTTCATTTATAAAATGTTTTCTTTTCGTAGTGCATATAGTAATCAAAAGCCTGAAAAGTTTCTCTGTTACCTGGAAATATTTCAGATAGGAATCTGTTAGAAGGCAAATCTTGGACTCAGGTACTCTAATGAAGCTGGTTTGTTTATCACGTGAGTTATTGGAAGGAAGGGAAGGGGAATGTGTCCAAATGTTAAATAGCCATTCAGAGGTTAGTGAAACCATTAATTTCTGGTCCATATTTTCTCTCTAATAAGGGAAGTAAGAGTTCCTGCATCTTCTCTAATTACATTGTGTTCTGACTGGATGACCACATTGCTGGTGGAGGTAAATCATTTTGGTGACTTAGCTGATCCAAGTGTCTTTAACATAGGCCTTCATATATTTTAATTTAGAGCCAAGGACAAAGTCTAACACTAAGTCATAAGATACTTTTCCAAATTAGATGTATTGTGCCAGAGTTTATGGTTCTCTATGTCTTTGTATTATGACTTGCAGACTTTATTCCAGGAAAAGGCCTCTTAATCCTGGTGAAATTTGGCATTTTATTCAGCAGAATCAGTAGTAAGTTCAGTATGTTGCCTGTTACTTGGTCATCACACTGATATTTCTGAGCTGTAAGGCTTGTTTTTTTTTTTTTTCCAGTAGGATCTAGTTTGTGTGCTAAATATTATATCTTGGTGATGGTTCTGACATAATCCTCTAGTAACCAAGGGGAAAAAAAAGATTGATTCCATGTCATCATTACTGGGAGACAGGCAATTTAAACAAAATTTTTTTCCCCAAAAGTCAGTACCAGTGAAGATGCAGAAATACTGGCTGTCTGTGTGTGATGGAGGGACATCCTGCATCCTCCTTGCCTTTGGACATTTCGTCTAAAGACGTGACTGTTCCTACAGTTTTTTCCCTTGTATCCCTGACTGTTTGAGAAAGTTTCGATACAAGATTTTCCCACTGGAAATATGACATTTTAGTTAGCCCAAACTTTTTGTCAAGATGCACTGACTACAGTGAAATTTTAGGTGAAATGGCTAGAAACAAAAGACTTCTCCATCCCATCTCCATCTCCATCCCTTTGTGGTCAAAAGGACACAGACAACAGAAATAGACAGTTGGATGGATCTGACCCAGAACTGCCTCATTGACAGAGATGCTTATCTGAGAGTTGAGAAGTCATGGTCCATCTGCCACACACCAGCAGTTTTCCAGGATTGTTAGCACTGGATCTACACACTGCTGGATCACTCAGTGGTGGCAGTTTGATCCAGAGCTGATCCAGGCCTATGCTTGCACTTATGTCACATTAGCTAGCCCATAACTCACTGAATTTAGATCAGCCTTGTACCAGGTGCAAGAGAAAATCTTGATCCAGCAGTAAGCTTGGCAGCACAAAGTTAACTTCTCAAAAATTCTTGGCATACATTTGGACCAGCAGAGCGTGGTTATTCTAGATCAGTACTTGGGCATTGATGGCTGGAGAATTTTGGAGACCCCAAGCTCGGAGCCCTACAAGTGCACTTGCTGCATCCCCAGCTCTAAGCCTGACCGAGTGCAGTGGTTTGAATATGAGTGATCCAGATTGCAGTTAGTGCCTTAACTTGTGAGTTTTGGGCTTTTCTGAGTGACCTGAGTGCACGCTAGCATGCACATATAAATACACAGTTTTTACCGACAAAAACATTTTTTAAAAGTTCAAATTTTATCCTGGCCCAAAACAGCTCCAGCATTGGAAAACTTGACATTTTTCATAAAACAGCATCTTTGCTACGCTGCCAGCACTGCTTGTTGCTGGAGCTCCGTGCCTGAGTGTGCTTTTTGGGACAGAAAGAGCTACCCTGGCCATGCTTATTTTTGCCAGCGCTCCCTTCCGCATCTGACAGCTGCGTAGTGAGGCAGGAGCAGAGCACATGGCATGCCAAGCTGGCTTTTTGCAATCAATTACTCCCCATTAGAGAAGTGTGAGCAGAGCTGATGAGTTTAACAGGGCCGAACTGCCTTTTTCCCCTGCAGCGACAGCCCTGCCTGCAAGCTGCGTTTCAGCTGATTTGGGCTTTTCCTCCCAGGGTGTTTCCCCAGCTCAGGCTGTGGAGCTGGAGCGCCTTGGGCCTGGAGCATGAAAAGTGTGTTGTGCCAGGTAACATATGTGTGGGACTGGGGCTGGGAAACTTGTGGGGAACTTTAAAACTGAGAGAATTGAATGTTTCTGTTCAGCATTTGGACCTGGCCTCAGACGTGGTCTTTCTCAACGCTGTGCTCCCCACTCTCCGAGGAGCAGCAGCAGCAGGGCAGGCACTTAATTGAAGTTGTGCACGTGAGGGTTAAACTTGCTTCAGAGGAGCTTGCAAGTGAGGGTTAGTTTTTATGGAGGGAAAGGGAGTCATCTTAAATAAGCACTGGAAATCAAGAAGGAGGTTTGCAGCCCAGAAAGAGCCTCCGGGGTGAGATGTCAAAGCCAAGTGCATTTTCTGGTCTCAGTATAGTTTTGAGATAATCCCTTTTGTTGCATTAGCAGCCCCTGAACAGGGCAGTATTTCTTCTGTACTTTGACAGGCTGCTTGTAGGCAGCTCTTTTCTTAACTAGTATATATGTATGCATCTGGATTCTTATCTATGCTGAGCTCTGAAATTGAGTAAATGCTTTGATGAAATCAGTGAGTTTACTCCAAGTTTACCTGTGTAGCTGAGATTAAATCTGGTTAAAAAAAAAAAACCAAAAAAAACAAAACAAAACAACGCAAAAAACAAAACAAAACACCAGCTACTTTACAAGATTTGACATCCCCAAAATAACCATTACAAAGTGTGAGGAAGGCATCTTTTCTGCATAGTTTCTTCCACTTTTTTAAACCCCTCAGCTTACAGCCCTACCTGGTTGGGTTAGAAAAGGCTGGGGCTGCAGCGCTGGTGTCTGGGCTGGTTCCCTCTTGCGTGGTGCCTCCAATTTCAGCGCTCAGCCTGCTCTGCCCACATGCTCCTCCACAGACTGGAAACCTGCACTCTGCAAAGTTGCACCTCAGAAAACACAGTAAGATGCGGGACTAGAACATGCCTCGGTTTTCAGGAGCTTTTTGAAGCACTAGGTCTCTATGCAGCTTCTGGAGGAGGCAAGATGGTTTCTCATGCAGACAGCTGCAGCAGAACATTCTGATAATCTTGGGCTGCAGCACTAACCACATATGTCTTTGATTAGATGCTGTTGCCAAGAACAAAATGCAGGGAAGCTGTTCCTGACTTTTACTGAAAAGTGATAAACCTGATCCACAGAGGGAAAGAAGAGCTGTGTGTAAGCGTTGTTAGAACAGCCTTGCCTTGGGAAAGGGGCCATAATGGCCAAAGCAAAGGTGGAATTTGTGATCTAATCATGGGATAAGTATTTGCAAATATTAAGTATCTGCTGTTTTGGCTCTTGTTTCAATCAGGCAATATCTGTAGCATATTGTGGGAAACAGGGTCCCTGTGCCACCTCATTCCCATCTGCTTGTGCCTCCTTCCACTTTGCTTCCTTGCAGGTGGAACAATATTAACAAATCACAGAAATTATAGGTGAAAATCTGTCACTGCACAGCTCCCTGCCTGCGATCTGCCAGAAATATATGGCACTGGTGCTGTGGGCCTGCCTGCCAGGTGCAGCCCTGCCCTCGCTGTAATTTGGGACCTGCCTAACGTACCACTTCAGTACCGCATGAGTCTGAAACACGAGGAGTAATGAAACCGTTGGCCTGTTGGTCTGTGTGCTGAGCTGTCCTGCAGCTTCACTGAATTTCTGAAGCTGCAGGTTCTTCTGTAATAAGTGTTCTCATAGTGAGCCCACGGAAAAACTATTATCATGTTGACCTGTTGGACTGTTACTCAGGTCTTGCTTTGCATCTGACCCTGGGGACTAAGCTGGCGTGGACTTTTCACAGTGGGGAACGGCTGCTGTAGCAGGCTGTTGCTTATCCTACAGAAGAAAAAAAAAGCTTAGCAGTTTTACAGTAATCCAGTGGAAAATGAACTTATAAAAATAACAGTGGGCTGGGGATTTTGCTTTTTTCCAATTGTTTCATTTTGGCTATGAAGTATTGCAGAAAAGTACTTGCATGACGGGATGACAACGCCAAGAGAAAAGCCCTTCAGGAGGAAAGGTCCTCTCCTTTCCCCTCCCAAGGAAATGCTAGAGCTAAAATACGAAACAACCCCCAAACCCACAATCCTGCAGCCACCATACATATGCAGATAGCTATGGAGATGTCTGGAATGTAGTACTTAGAGTAATTTTTTCAAGTGGCAAATGGGTCTTTGATGAAAGGTGCTTTTGAGACATTTTCGGTTTTTTTCCTCTAAATGGATGTGAGTAAAATCTGATTTACTAGTGAGCCAGCACTAACATTTGATATGGAGCCCCTAGCACTTTGAGAAGAAAAGTTAATGTATTTGAAAAGTTTTATGTGTTTGTAGGTGATGACAGGATCAGGGCAGAGTTAACCACATAGGAATTGTCTTAGAGTCTCCTGGTGAGTTACTTTAATTAGATAAGTACAGTCTCACCTGTATGGGCTTTTCCCACTATGGTACTGCTGCTTGCGCTGCTGCTGACTCGCTAAAACTCAGCACAGCTTCCAACAGTTTATCTAAAGGTTGGCAAGGCTGGGATCAAGGGAAATGCGATGAACTTGCATCTCATGGGTGAAGCACTGGGGGGCGGCTCTCAAGGTCCAGTGTGTGTCAGGGCATGTTGCTGCTGCAGCAGCTCCATCGTGGCAAGCTTGGTGCTTTACTGGTTCCGAACTTCATGGCACTAAAGCTGATTTCTGTACTGGGACTGTTGAGTCTCATGTGAAACGAGTGTGTTGTAAGGTATAAGGGATTATGCGTTTTTGAGACCAGGAAACAATAGTGATATAATCATGTTTTTTTGATGCTTAATACATGGCTGTGAACACTGTTTTAATTAGAACAGACCATGGGATCTGGAGGAAGGGTCTGGCTTTGCCCTGATTTCAACATCATTATTTGGCCTTAGTGTAGAAATGTAAAGAGAAAGCAAAAATTACTAAGAAAAGTATCTTTGGGGACATTGCAAGGAGTTTATTATTATTTTTTTTTTCCAAACAATTTGTGGCATGAAATCACAAACGCATGTGCTTTCCTGGCAGCAAAGGACATGAGAGTGCCTTCTGTGCTTTGTGAGTCCTTGGCCTGCAAAAGACCTGCAGCCAGGAATGTAACATCTGCCCTCGAGCAAGGAATTGGCTTGAAATGACCATGTCATAAAAATAAATTTGCAAAGAGATGCAGGACTACCTGACCTCTGCACCAAAGGTCCCTGAAGAGATAACATGGGTGAGTCCTCCCCACCCTCTCCTTGAGATCTGTGGCAGGAAATTGTCTGAAATTGTAAGCTAAATTTACCAGATTCTGAAAATAAAACTATTCACCTACTTTATGCTTTCTGATCCTTTTCCTTCTTTTCCTATCTTTTGGATTCCTGTGCACTTTATAGTGCAGGTACCTTGACTGTAGGCCAGTTAGGCTATAGTTGTGGCATAACTACAACTCAGTCCTAATGTTGTCATAATTATAGAATAATCATAGAATCATACAATAGTTTGGGTTGGAAGGGACCTTAAAGATCATCTAGTACCAACCCCCCTGCCATGGGCAGAGACACATTCCACTAGATCAGGTTGCTCAAAGCCCAGTCCAACCTGGCTTTGAACACTTGCAGGTATGGGCCATCCACAGCTTCTCTGGGCAACCTGTTGCAGTGCCTCACCACCCTCATGGTGAAGACTTTCTTCCTTATTTCTAATCTAGATCAACCTTCTTTCAGCTTATAGCCATTATGCCTTGTCCTATCACTATATGCCCCTGTGAAAAGTCCCTCTCCAGCTTTCTTGTAGGCTGTCTCTATCTTATTAAAGTGTAAATCGTGTTTCAACCCTGCCCTCTTTAGCATTACTCCTTTAACCTTCCCCTTAGCAGCTTTGCAGTTTGGGATTCTGGTACATTAGCTATGCGATCCCCTTCCAGCAGGCATTTGGGTACTCATTCCCTTCTGTATTTCTACTTACTGCTGAACTCTGTAGTCTTGCTGCTTTGGTGAGTGTGTGGATGTAGAGCCTGCCTTTGGGTTACTTACCTCTCTATCTCTCAGGGAGTCCTGTGGGCTTTTCAGCAAGATACCTTGGTTTCCACTGCGTGCTCCCCAGTGCTGTGGAACTGCTGAACTGCAGCTTCAGTGACTTGTTTGCCAGTCCCCATCAGCAGAGCAGATCACTTAATTGCCGTGTTTCTGGTTCCTGCTCTGTAAAAGGGAAACTGCAGCCATTCTCCCTTGCAAAGTGCTTTGGGAGCCCCCGATGGGAAGTGCCATGCGGAGCTGGGCACTGCTCTGTACCTGCACTGTGTCATTGCCAGTGCAGCTGGGATGGGAGCTGGGGTCCGAGATGAACCCACCCGGCATCTCTCTGTAACTATTGTGGCGATACACTGCAGATGTTGGAGAACAACCCCTGGAAGCTGCACCTTCCTGGTGGCTGCATGAGCTGCAGCGCGGTGCTGGCTGTGCCCCGGACGAGCAGAATGATTGCTGCTGCTAAGGCAGAAATTCCCAACAGCTCGGGCAGGGTTTGACATAAATACCAAGACACTGACATTTGCATTTTTTGTTTTCTGGACACATTCAAGATTCTGTTAGAAAAGGCCTGTTCTTGAAAATGTAAAGGTGTAGGGAAGTTCCTTTGAAAATGGCTTTATGCTAAAGCAATTAAATAATGTTTATGTCAGATAATTAATTCCAGGAGAAGGATGAAATTGCTAAAAGGCTAAATAACAGTGTGCAAACTGTCTGCAGGTTTTTGAAGCATTTCTTATTGGAAGGAAAGGGCTTATTACCGAGATTAGCTTTTTAGAGGTTTTAAAGTAGGGTACAATAGCTATAAAGGCTGGTTTGTTTGGCACCAGCATCTCTGTTTGTAGCTCTAAATGTCTACTTGCAGTTAGTGTAGGTGCAATAAACATGTGTGCAGAAGAATTCATGGAAATAAACAGTGCAAGTGCCATAAGAAATGTATTGCAGCAAAATGCAAGCATAGTTAAGTGAAAAAAAAAAAATACCGATACCCACTTCTGAAAAACAGAAGACCTCTGAAACAACAATGAAGAAGTTTTGAATTATCACAGATCTGATGTTGTCTCTGGATTTGCTACTATGTTTGTTCTACTTCAAGTGTTCTATATGTCACCTGTACTGTGCCAAAGACAGCACCACTGCCTGATGCTGGGCAGTATGTACAACAGAGGCACTTCTTTCCTCAGTGAAAGCAAGATTATCCATCTCCATCCCTAGGAAGCTCAGGCAATAGCAATGTGCCTAGTCCTCCAGGTGGGCAGAGAAACTCTGCCGAGAAGCACACTTAACAGCTCCTCAAAGATGGGACATTTTCTTTTCCTGATCTCCAGACTGAATTTTGCCACAGAATCACAGAATGATTGGGTTGGAAGGGACCTCTGGAGATCATCCAGTCCAACCCACCTGCTAAAGCAGGTTCACCCAGAGCAGATCACACAGGAATGTGTCCAGGCAGGTTCTGAATGTCTCCAGAGAAGGAGACTCCACAACCTCTCTGGGCAGCCTGTTCCAGTGCTCTGTCACCCTCAAAATAAAGAAGTTTCTCCTCATATTCAGATGGAACCTCCTATGCTTCAGTCTGTGCCCGTTACCCCTCATCCTATCCTTGGTCACCACTGAACATTGTGTTCTTAGTTTTTCTTACCTCATAACAGTCTCACTGGGTAGTTACTCAGACACCTGGGTACAGGCCAAGGAAAGCCTGTAGATCTCTGGCTGGAGCATGGGCAGGTGTGAAGAAGTCTCTGTCTGCATCCTGCCTGGGTTTAAGGGTGGGACTCCGCTGGGGTTCAAGGTGTGCCAGTGTCTGCCATGTATTGATGGTTCCCCAGGTGTTATTCCAGATCATTCTACTTCCTTTTTTCTTCAGTGGGGGAGCTGCCTGGATTAAGATAGCTTTGAAGTCTAAAACTAAATCAGGTGCTAAGTAACTGCATAGGAGAGTTTTAGATAAGGTAATGAAATGCCTCAGGCAATAGGAATTGAAATTCCTTTCTGAAAATGCCAAGCACAATTAGGGGCCTACTAAGTACAGCAACCCAAAGCACTCCATTTCCAACTCAGAGGGGCATCACTGGAGGAATTAACACTTGAATGAAGGCCCATAATTACTGAATTGATTTAAAGTTACACAGGAATAAGGCTTCAGTTCAAAATGCAAGTTAACTTCACAGAAAACGTCTCAGTAGTCATGCAGGGAGAGCCATGGAAGTGCTGGAAGGCTGGGCGCTGGAGAAGGCCTTGTGTGGTTTCATGGATGGGCAACAGGGAAGCTCTGCTGAGGCATCTCAGCTGCACTGCACGGGGCCCTGGAAGGGATGGGCTGGCCCTGATGGAGACATGCAAGGCCCAGGCAGGGACTCCTGCCTTTTGGCGTGGCCTCTGCCACCTGTCCCTGCTGCCACGTGTGCCACAACGCTCGCCCACCTCAGCTTCACAATTTGTGAACTGGAATTAATAGCGGCCGCCACTGGGGTTGTTTAGAGACTTCCCCGTGTTATAATGCTTTTCGATTCAGCGCTGCTCCCTCCAGTCGTGTTCAGTATTACTGTTATTACATGATGCTGTTCAGAAAAGCAGCTGCCTTCCGCAGGCTGCTGCAAGCTGCCATTATGCTGGGTGGTATTATGTACGCTACTGTACTTCTGGCATCTGGGTCTATCATTTAGATTAATTTGGAAATTGTGTAGTGAACTGAGGAAAACCGCTGTTGAACTGGAGTTTGTCAGCCTGGAAAAATGTAATTAGTCCAAAGCCCCCTGTAATTCAGTAATAAATGCAATACTGAATGGTCTTGCATATAAACCAGAGTGCTGCAATATAACTTTTGGTATTTTTTTTTATTTTTTCAGTATGGGGTACTGCATCCTTTTTGTCCACGGTCTAAAAAAGCTGTCTACGTGGTTAAATAAGTGGAGGATTACTGTTCTGACCCTCTTTGCTTTACTGCTGCTGCTCTTCTCTTGGAAGACTGTGAAACAGAATGAAATCTGGCTGTCACGAGAATCCCTTTTCAGGTATGAGTGCTCACGGGAGAATACTGGCATTTTTGTACTGTTTAAAATAAGTTTGTTCGTTTTGTGTACTGTTCGTTTGTTCATTTGTTCATTTTCTTTAGCACGAGTCCTGTGCTACTGGTGCATTGCTGTGATTAACATTTTGATTTTTATAAAATAACACCTATTTTCTGTTTCCTGGCAACTGTGCAAAAACTGGCGTCAGCACTTTATATGCTTATGCACAAACTTTGGGTCTGGCAGTCACATTTTTAAGACGCACCGTTTTTAAATAACTTTAGCTCTGTAGATTTACCAATAATGTAACACTTTCCCTTTTAAAGAAATAGCAAAAGTTTGTTGCAGCCCTCCAGAACACCATAGTAACGCTATTGAATATATTGAATTTTCTTTAGCGATGTTCTTAATGACAAAAATGAAATGCCATGAAGTATCAAACTTAATGTACCATATTTCATTTTATTTGATTACTCTTTGCCAAACAGCTCTCTCTACAACCTCATTTATATATTTTGTTTGCACTGAAACAGACTGTTTCATTTTGTGTTTTGCTAGCAAATGTATTGCGTTTGCCTCCAGCTGCTTTCAGCAGTTGTCTAATTGTGAAGTAATTGCAGAAACACAGGTGATCGGCACATGGGTTGCTTAGCTTTATTTTCTAACTTATTGGCCAGAGCAAAGTTTAATTTACACAGCACTAGAGAGTATGAAATTATTTTTTATGTGTACCCTTCGGTCTTCAGGAAACCCTATTGAAGTGGTTGGAGCTCTAGTAGTGGGATTTTTTTTTTCCCAAAAAAAATCTGGAATAGGGGTTTATTTGCTCTGACGTGATTCATTGCCCATCTCCCTGAAACACTGTTTGCTGTTCAAACATCAGCAGCCATGGTGACGAGTCTGGGCTCACACAGCGGTCCTGGTGTAGCACTCCCCCAGTCCAAAGCCTTCTGGCTAATGGTGGCCATTTGGAGGAAAGCTGGACACCTTTCCAAGTTGGATGACTCTCTTGTTGGAAGAGGGGTGGGAAGATGGTAATTCCATATGCTGAGTTGCAGGTAGCCATATGGTATCATGTTGTGTTGAGTTGTGGTCACCCATGTTTAAGAATTATGAAGTCAAACTGGAGGGGATGACAGGAGGGCATCTCCTTCTACGGAACACTTGGGGTGATATGGGGTGTCAGATCTATTGCAGAAGAGAAGGATGAAACTATGTCTGCTTAGTTGGACACAGATGGACTTCTGCCCATCCTACCTCCATTCAAAGCAGGGTGACCATCTACCAGCCAGCTCAAGTTCAGAAACTGTGGCACTGCTTCGATGCAGCACTGAGCTGGCGCTAATACACCTTGACTCAAGGTAGGGATCTGGTGTTGCCCAGGTTGGTAGGTAGAACTCGGTAGTCCTCGGTGGCTTGGATCGAACTGGCTTGTTCTTCAGCTCAGGTCTTTTGGGGACCATGCCAGGAGAGAGATCTGCACTAGGCTTTTGAGGAGAAGGCAAGAATGTAGGTGTGCTCCTATTGGGTCACCTCTTGTGATGGCCTGCCCCTGAGAGCAATCATCAGCAGAAAAGCGATGTAAGAACAGAGCCAGCAACAGTGATGCTTTCCCAACTTGCAGTAATCTGCAGTTTAAAGACTTCCTGAGTCAGGAGTTACTTTCTTTTTTTTTTTTTTTTTGCCTTTAACAGCCACTGATGGACTTTTCTTCCATTAATGTCTCTGACTGCTTTTTCAAATCTATTTATAGTTTTGGCTTCTACAGCATCCTGTGCGCTGGGCTCTCATTAGATTACACAGTGTGCACACTAAGATTTCCCTTCTGTGTGCTGCGAGCCTTCTGCCTGATCATCCTGTTTGGTGTCCCCTTGTTCTGATGTGCTGAAGGAGTAGTGAGTAACCATCAGCTTGTCACTTGTCCTTTGCCTTCCATGCCTTTACCCCCATGCTGTCACCTAAGGCTGTCTCTTTTTCATGCTGGAGTCTGCTAGTTTTGAACTCTCCTCATATGAAAGCTGTGCTGCACCTCTGATCCTGCTTGTCAGTCTCCACTGGATGCTTTCAAACTCTAATCTGTCCTTTTGAGGAGACCGGAATCATCTTTCAAGAGATACATGCAGCACAGTAATGCAGGACTGCTTTGTGGTTTTTGTTCTCATATCTTCCTGATCTTCCACATACCTTTTGTGACCTCTCCTAAGCACTTGGTGATATTTTCACAGCATTGTCCACATGAACTCCAAGGCACCTATTGTGAGTGGAAGTGTCTGATTTATGGACATCAGTCTGTGTGCAGATTTATGCAGATTTAGAGTGTGTGTGTACACACTCTCTGATACTTGTCCCTGTGCCAGAATTGCATTTCATCTGCCATCTTCTTGTCCAGCCTTCAGTACAGTGAGATCATTCTGTGACAATTTGTAGCTAGCTTTAATTCCTGCAGCGTGATTCACATTGGTGTCATCAGCAAACGTGTCATCTCTCTTTCTCCCTTTTCCAGACCCTTTGTGAACACATGAAGCAGCTCAGATGCCACTGCATGTCTCTTAGGAACCCTGCTTGCAATCTTCTTCAATCTTAAAAACTGTTCACACACTTGTTCTCTTTGCTTGCTGTCTTCCAACTAGGTATTGATTCAGGAGAGGACCTTCCTGAAAGGAGGTTGTAGCATGGAGGGTGTTGGTCTCTTCTCCTAAGTAACAAGCGATAGGATGAGAGGAAATAGCCTCAATTTGCACCAGGGGAGGTTTAGATTGGACATTAGGAAAAATTTCTTCACATAAAGGGTTGTCAGGCATTGGAACAGGCTGCTCAGGGAAGTGGTGGAGTCACCATCCCTGAAGGTGTTTAAAAGAAGCATAGATGATGTTCTTAGGGACATGGTTTAGAGGTGGACTTGGCTGTGTTAGATTAACGGTTCGACTCAATGATCTTAAAGATCTTTTCCAACCAAAATAATTCTACGATTCCCTCTTACTCCCTTATGCCTTTAAGAAATTGGAAGTCTTTAGAGAGGGATTTTATCAAAAACTTTTTCAAACATTTAAGTACACATCTTTGGTGCATGTGTTTCTGGCTGACTGGGCTATCTTTGGATTTTCATAAAAGCTTTCCATAGTTCCAATACCCATGTACCCGTTGAGTCTATCAAAGAACAACAGATCTGCCTAACTTCTTTCTGAAAAAACAAGGCTAATTCTTCTCTGTTGGATTGTAGTTAGCCACAATTTTGCTAGAACTAGCCTTTATTACAGTTTTTCCCAACTTACATGGAATGCAAATCAAGACTTGTTGGTCTGTGCCCCCCGTTCCAACCCGTCCCTGGAGCCAATTGATGTCATGTTCATCACCTCCTGTTTCTTTAGTGCCAGCCTCATTTAAATGATAGGCTACATACCACAGCTAATAGCAGCTCCATGTTTGATTTCCTCTGGATGCATACTACCAAGCCAAATGGATTTATAACTGTTCTTGGTGTTGATTTGTTTTAAAGCCTCTTTTCCTGCCACTTCAGTTTGAAGCAGTGCTTTGGACATGCCCCTGTAAGGAAAGTCTCCCATGTGGCAACCTCCTTCAGTTCCTCTGTAGTGAGCACTGGTGCAGATAATCCGTTTGGCTTTTCTACTGTTGCCTTTTCTTCTTCAAGCACTACTTTTAGACCTCCATCATCTATTTGCCTTAGGGGGATCTTTGGCAGGTTTCCTATATCTGATGTATTCCGTTATTAGCTTTGATGGCTTTAGCAAGTTTTTCCTTAAATCTCTTTTGGTCTGCCTAATTATGGGTTATGTTTAACTTGCTGAAGTTTATACTCTTTTCCTTTTTCCTTCTGTAGACGTCACATTCACCTTTTAAAGGGTGTTTTTCATTTCTCATAGCCTTTTTTGCTATGCTATTTAACCATACTGGCCTTTTAGTTGTCTTTTTAAGATCATCTCTGATAGGTGCTATACATCTCTTGTGAGTCTGTAATACAGTAAGACTCTTCTTGTTGATGGGAAGGAAATGCAAAACCAGAATAGTATAGCAAGAAACTAATGTCATCCCAGGAGTGGGAGATCTCCTGTTTGGGGCAGAAGGAGGAGGCTATAGATAGGCTGATGAGGAGGGCAGGAAGAAGTGGATGGAAGCATTCGCAACAGCAAGAAATTGGAAAAGACAGAGCAGGAGGAGGAGATAAGGAACAGTAAAGAAGTACGAGGGAAAATAAAAAGGAAACAGCAAATCTATACATGTGGGAAAGGAGACATAAATCAACCTACTTGGTAGTCCCTGTGTGTGCTGAATTTCTTTTTAAGAAGTATGTGCTGAGAGAATCTTCACTCCCTCGTTCTTCATTCTGCTTTCTTCAGTTGCTGTTTTAATTAATTACTGCTTTTTCCCTCCTTTTAATTTTTTCCACCTTCACCTCTACTTTCCATTCTTCCATTTACTTGGATGTATTTCTTCAGGGTCTATCTGTCTTGATTCCCTTGTCTGAGACCTGTTCTGTTATACATACTTTCTCTATACTTGTCCAGGAGACATATGTATACCCAGCATGTTACCAGTTTTGTGCTTGTACCCCATTTGGTCCCACTCTGAAGGCTTACTCTGCCTTGACATTGTGTGGCAGCACTGTTGCCATCTCTAGGCCATCCTGACTCTCAGTCTCCAGCCCAGGGGCCAGATTTTCTGGATGCAGAAATCCTGCTTGGGTCCTGGCTGAAAGGAGCAGCATGGGGGAGGATGCTACTGTCTGAGGAGATGATGCATTGACATCTAGGTGCACAAGCTCTATATGCAAGGACTAAATGAGAAGCAAATGAACCACCAGCATAAGAAGCGGCCAAATACATGGAGATCTAGATATTTGAGGCATATTATATCAACAGATCTCTAGAAGCCTCAAGCAGTTTGTCTGACTGTATTGGCAGGTGGGCAGGGAGGGCTCATTTGTTAAATATTTAAGGAGCTACTCTATACAGCGAATGCACAGGCCAGAAGCCCAGGCTACAACTGCAGTCATTGTTAATGTCTGAAGCCAGGGAGAGGGTGGTGAGGGCTATGGACTGACCTCTGCATCCGCCATTCTGACCTTTTCAAGGTTTGTCAAGCTGCCACGTTTCCTGTTGCTCCTGGAAAGCATCTGCATGTGCTGCCCACGTCTGTGACAGCGCCTGGAGACGCGGTTGTAACCAGCAAAGGAACTGTATAAAACTGGCACTTTCTTGTTCAGCGGATTTCCCTCCCAAGCCAGGTCTGCTGACTTCAACAGTTTGTAAAAACCCAGTCCCAAAAGTGGCATTTGCTGCTCTGTAATTTTGTTAATTCTGAAAGCTAGCTCAGCTGAGGAGAGCACGTCCTATTGCATTTTGTGTGTCTTCTGTAGAACAGTTTAATATGGCCCAACATTGGTATCTGTAAAATCAATACAAGGGTAGAAGGCCAAGGAAAGTGGTTGGTGGTGTCATCCAGAGAATAATTTGCCCTAGAGAACCTTTATTGATCATAATGATTCCCAAAGCAGAGGAGACCCCATTGGTCTCCCAGAGCTCCTGCTGAGGCAGGGGTGGCCTCATTTCCTTGTAAACTGAGCACTTTTCGTATGGAAATCACAGAAAATCAGTGAAGCTTCTGCCCTGCATCCAGTCACTCTGCAAAGCAGAACATGCACTTAGGAAAACAACAGAGGGGATCACAGGAGGCTTTTCCCAACTGAAGTGGGATTTAGGTAATGCTGATATTTGAGGTTGGAAAATACCAGTAGTATTTTATTTCTCCAACTTATGGCTAATAGGCTTTTGTCTTTCTGTGGAGAGGAAGTGTTACGTAAAAGGGTTTGTCTATTGTAAAAGGGTTTGCCTATGGTTTATTTTCCATTTATGTCACTTACTGCTGTTGTAGAAGTCAAAAGGGAAGGAAATCTTCTGGAGAAGTGACGTCTGGGGTCGGAAGGCTTGTTTCTGGCAGGAGCCAGGTTGGTGCCATAGGTTTTCAGAAGGGCACGTGTGTGCCGGGCTGTGGAAGAGGGAACTAGGAGATTTGGAAAAGCATGCTGGAAAATTAGATTGAAATTGTGAGAGACTGAAGGCTTGCGGGAAGCAGAAATGGAAAAACATTGTGTTCTGCTTTGTTATTTATACTCCACCCTTTCCTGCTTGGCTTTCACTATGGACATTATTGTTTCCTCTGTCATCGAGCAAACAGCGTTCTCAGCTGGTTAAGAATCAATTAGTAGGAGTGTGTGCCTAAACGCTACTAAAAAATCCCTTCTGTGCCCAGTGCTGTGTTTGCTGCTACCTCCCACCGATCAGAGACTCCAAGCAGCCTCAGTCATTGCTACGTGCATTTGCAAAATGAAACACCCCCCCTCTCTGCCCGTGCAGGGAAAATAAATAGGTCAGGGTGTGTGAGTGGTGTGATGCAGAGCAGAGCATCAGAAGAACCCAAACCGATTTCTGCCTTTCCTCTGTCACCCCCCACCCCGGCAGAAGCATGCAGCTGCAAGAAGCTTTATTAGTGACGTTTTAATAAATGGGACTGGCAGGATTGAAAATAAATTCTACTGAAAGAGTCCAGAATTAAAGTATTTAAACATATGCATCTTACTGTTAAAACCATATCTCATTAGAACTGAAGTACTTGTGCATATGTAATGTTCTCCTCACCATTAACTCAGTTTGCTCTGTTTCAGCAGGGACTGTAGTGGAGCCAGCAACTCATTGCACAGAGCTCTGAGATAGCAGCAGTTTTGAGTGCCTGTCCGTGTCTCTGCCTGTAACGCCGGTGCTGATGTAATGAAACCCTCTCTGTATAAGAATTAATATTCCAGTAATGCCCAGAGGTTGTAAGTGTGTAGTTAATAGCTCCCAAGGCCAATGGAAATTAACACAGCCGTACCAGTCACGCATTACTTGCTGCTGGTGCAGTATATCTTTGTGAAAACTAATACAGAAAATCATTCTCTTAAGAATAGCATCAATTAACTGATTTAATTCAGCGATTAGTCACAAAATGTCTTATTCCTGTAGTGCTCCCAGTAAGTCATTTGGAAATACCTGATGATTACGAAGCCAAATGCAAGGTGTTTTTTTAATTTCAGTAGGCAAACCGTGGCTGTGTTGTGCTAAACTCTGTAAGGCAGCCATGTGCGAAGCTTTGGAAGCTCTCATGAAGTAGGCATTAGTGATACTTGATACCACTGGCTGCAGATAACCAAAAAGATACCATATTTGCCACTACAATTCTCCAGTGCTGTTTTTACAATGAAATCCCTGACAAAGGGTTTCCACAGCTGTGGGTACGTTCTCTCTATGGGAGAGGGTGTGCACCCCACCGTGGGGGCTGTGTGTGACCCTATCTCATCGTGATCAACCTCTTTCCCCACCAAACTTAAACAGCAGAGACGGACAAGGCAGAACAAGATGACTTGGGAATTTCCTAATCTCTGATTGTCCTGCCTGAGGTAGGAGGGTCAGAGATGATGGGGGGAGAAAAGACAGCAGCTGGCAAGGATCTGCTTGTGAGCAAGAAACAGTGCTTTGTCTGCTTTTACGTGAACAAATTCATCCATCCTTATTTCCCATTACCTCAGAGAGCCCCTATTTATGTGCTGGAAAGGATTCCCCCATTAAACAGAGTACTAACTTCTCTGGATTCTTGCAGGGGAAATGTTTCCATGGTGTACGTGCTCCCGTGATTTCTTTCTCTCTTTAACCTTGAAGTGGCATTTCCTCTAGCTGTGTAAGGTGTACCTTGCTTTCTGTGCTCTCAATTAAGTAAATAAGCATATGCTCGCTCTTCTCCTTTTGTCTTTGTGCCCTCATTTTTCATTCCAAACGCTAAGTCCAATCTATGTGGCAGAGGAGACAGCGGGGAGGGACGGGGTGGCTGTGCAGCCACGTGCCCACAGTCATGTGTTATGACACAGGAGTGTACAATTTGCCAGCTCAGGACGAGGGTCCCATTAGCCCTCACCTCCTGGCCGTACTCCGCTCAGCGTTAAGCAGTGCATGGGTGCTGGCTCGGTACTCAGAGTACACTATGCTTCTCCTCTCTTGGCTGATGTATATGGAAAAGGTACCTTCTGTCTGGGACATCTTAATTTAAATCAAGATTTTCATAAGGCGCTTTGTGACACTCAAGTTTAAGCAGGCAGCCTGTTAGAGCTAAATATTAGTCTTTTTAGGGTTTTTAAATTTAATAACCCAGATTTTGAAATATGACAGCATGTGGGTGCAGGGAGTGTTGCCATCTGTGTTGGTGCTAGAGGTGCCCGAGGTGACAGTGGCTAGGACAAGCTGAATTGCTGCCACATATTTATGTCCACTTGGGGCACGTGGTGGACACACTCACAACGTGAGTTACGTTGGCGTCAGTGTGCAGGAGGTGACAAGCGAACTTTTCAGAAAAAGGGACCATGAGAAGAAGGTGGACCTTGGGGAAGGTGTGGTAACCTGGCTGCTAACACCATCCTGCCTCTGTTCCTTTTTGCAGCTCAGGAGTGAAGACCCTGCCCCACAACGCCAAGGTGCACTACAACTACGCCAATTTTCTGAAAGACCAGGGCCGTAACGTTGAGGCGATCTACCACTACAAAACTGCTCTCAAGTAAGTTTCCTGAGAACCCAGTGGGGCTTGGGCTATGTGGTGCAGCTTGCCATTAGCCCAGCGCTCTCCCACCAGGCACAGGGTGGGTTGGCCACTCCTCACCCCCAGCTCCCAGGGCAGCTTGGCTTTCGGAGGCTGAGAAAGTTCCCTGGCTCGGTGTTTGTGTGTCATTAAATGAGGTGGCCTGGCTTTCCTCCAGCTCCACGTGTGTGTACGCGTGTGTTTGTGTGCATGCTTCAGTATACGAGATAGAAATGTTACCATAGCTACACGTTGAGCAATGAGGTGTCATTTACTCGGCTGAATGTATGCTGGTAAGCAGGAGGTAGTTGTCATAAATGCATTTTCAGGTTCCTGGGCCATTTATCTTAGTAAATTGTTAATGGTGCATGCCTGGAAAATGTCAGTGCTGTAGCCATCTGAAGTACAGTAATAATAATAGTACTTACTACTTGTATTGAGGCTTCTGTCCACAGAGCTTTGCCTGAACACTAAACTAATTGATCCTGAAAATGCTCCTGTGCAGTAGCAGGGTAAATATCATTACTGTGGTTCTGTACAAGGGGAAGCTGAAGCAGGAGGACAAATTGCTTTGCCCATAAATGCACGTTAAATCTGGGCCCAGGGTTGGGCTGTGAAGTGGGACATGTCCTATAGTATCTCTGAAGGATGCTCTTGACTATGCAGAAATGGGGTCACTCCCTGCAAGTACCATCCATCCACTCACTGCTGCTGGTACCATTAGTGGAGCTCACCTGGGGCCTTGGCTGCTCCCTGATGTACAGACAGCGCTTGGTGCAGCAAACAGGTCACCCCAGTTCCCCAAAGCTCTCCCCTCTGGTCCTGGGGCTTGTGATAAGGGACAAGCCCCTAAAGGGAATGAGTGCAGGGAAAGGGTGGCAAGGGTGCCAAGTGCATGGGGGGGTGGCAAGGGAAGGCAAGGACAGAGGGTGCAGAAAATGTCGTGGGGAAAAAAAGTTGTATGTAGAAAGGACAGGTGAGGTGAGGAGTGGCTCTGAGGGACAGCAAGGACAGAGCTGGCTCTGCAGGGCACGTCGAGAGGTGCAAGAAACGTGCTTTCCTGACACATGGTGTGGCAGGAAACTCCAGAAATTACATCTATGGTTTGTCTTCTGGCCAGCTGTCAGGGTTATACCAAAGGCCCTTCAGGGTCTCCAATCCACCCAGATTAAGCTGAAGGGACAGGAGTTCATTGTCACCAAGGAGGCCCTGAAACTGAGTGAAGGTGATTTTTAGCTTTTTTTGAACAGCATCCTGTCCTGTTTTATCACACTGGGCATTTAGGAAGTAGTTTAGAAAAATCTCTGTCCTATTTTTTTAATGTTTCCAGGAATGGAAAATGCAGCAGAACTATCAATAAATTGTACTGAAGGTTAATTACCTTGGCTGTTGAAAATGTCCTCCTTTATTTTTAGTCTGATTTGTTTAACAGCAGCTTCCAGACATTGAATTTGTTTACATCTTTAAATGCCGTACTGAAGAGTCCTTTACCAAAAGTCCGTTTTCCATAGAGTAATCAACTCCTCCCTTAACTTGATACAACCCACTGATGTAGCTGCTGCTGCTTTCAGTGGTGTGCAAGTTTTTTCAGTCCTCCAGGGGTTCCTGTGGCTAGTCTCCAAGCTTATTCCAATTTACCAGAAAAGGCCATTGCAAGTTAAAAAGAAGGAGGACTAACAAAAATTATCCAAGCCCTGCAGTGAACATACTAATATACAGAGTAACGTAACTGCTTCTACTGACATTTCCTCTGTTTGTGTAAATAGAATTTGCTGACAAAAGATTTTGTTCTTCTCTAACTCAGCAGCACCCATTTATTATAATTATAATGCTGTCTTCTGCTCTGCAGTATTTCAATTATGAAAGAGCCTGTTTTGAGAATTGATTGCAAACATTTCCTCAACTTTATTAGATAGCACAGTTTGTGCTGATGGTATCGTTTGTTTATAGAGCATCCAAAGTCTTGTCGGGTCTTGGAGCCACACAGAAGCAACCAAGCTCTTCAGTGCTGTGCCCAGTCTCTCAGTGGCACCAGTGCTAGTGCTCCAATTGCTTCAGTAATTTCAGGATGAGTTGGCACTTTTGAATTCAAAAGCAAACTCCTATCCCGCCACTGCACGTTCACTATCTGACCTGGCGGTGCAAATGAGGAGTTGGGAGTCTCCTGCTGGCTCCATCCCTGGGAAGCTGCATTAGTTAGTCCCACCACCTGATCTCTCTGCACTTAAGCTTTCCTTATTTTTACCCCTTCTTCCCACCTCTGTCACAGGGAAATTATTTGGTGCCTGTGTAATAAGCAACGAAACCATGTAAGTAAAAAGCGTAGTGTGTCCTCCTGTTGAGAACTGCATTCTGTGTTTTCCCCTCAGACTGAAATGCCTCTGGGTTGTATGCAGGCCTTGCAGCCTCTGCTAGGTGCCTATGCATGATGGCTGTGTTGTGGCGGTGGAAAAGGTGATGGATGTGCCACAGGCAACATCATGGTGGATATAGTGCAAGACCCTAGACAGGTATTGCAGATAAGAGCAGATTTTATGTCCAAGCTGTTCACTCATCCTCGCAGACTTCAGCTGTGCAATCACTGCTCTGATTGTAGACCAATTACTCTACAATTAGAGAGAAGGAAGTAGTAGCTGTAATATCCTGACCAGATTTGGATGGTTCAGCCTATTTTTGGCCAGTGACCTGACCTGGAAATGGAAGAACAGCTGGGAGGCTAAAGCACCACTTACTGTGTGGATTTCCTCATCAGGGAGCAGGCAGGCCAGCAGCTCAGGTGCTAACACAAGAAGCTTCCCTGATTTCCCCCAGGTACCCCTCAGTGGGTGTCTGCTCTCTGGGTGAGTCTGGGTGGATCCACACTCTCCAGATTACAGAAACCACAAGGTACTCAAGAGGCTTCACAGTCTGGCGGCAGCACTGTCAGAAGAACCGGAGATCAAGATATCATATCTGCCTAGTGCACAGTGAGCAGATCAATAAGGGAATTGATAGGGAAACTGAGTCGATAAGGACACAGACCGCTGCCACCACCACCCAGGAGCTCCTGGGAGGCAGGAGAAGGAGAAGCGGCATCACCCTGTACCAGCCCCGTCTGAGGCACGTGGGCGATGGCTCATCCATCATCCCAGCTCGCTTCTAAAGCTTGTGCCAAATTGCAATGTAGGTCTGCTTGATCTCTGGTGAACGCATTTAACTGTTTGCTAAACAAAAGTGATCCTGTCAGTCTGCACCCGGCTGCTTGAACTGCTCGCAATTACCATTCCACCAACGTAACGATGCGTTTTCAGGCGCTGCTGCTCTGTCAGAAGTGTCGGTGGCCATGTAGCTATTTTGCAGAGCAACCCATTGCTCATGTGAAGGAGGCAGGTGATGTTGTAGCTATAGCTGTGGGAAGAGATGTTGAAGTGCACACAGGTTACATAGTGAAATAATAGTGATTGAGGCTAAATCCTGGGAAAGTTGATCCCCGATACTTTAATCGCTTGCTCCCATTCCTGCTTTCAAAGGCAGGTGCGATCCTCTGCTGGCAGTTATTGGTGTGTTTCAGTTAACTTCAGGGCAGGTAAGTGGTGGAGGGAAGAATGTGTTTTATCTGACAGCAAAACTGCAGGGCAGGTTGCCAAGGCAAACTTGACAATTGATCTCGACAACCGCCTGTTGATGCCAGTGCAGCAGGCCCGTAAAAAAAAATTGGTTCCACACCCCAGCCCAGGGGCCAGTGACAACACCCCGATTTAGGCTTAGCTAGTTAGTGCAATCTAATCATGCTGTCCAAGAGCAGGGGAAATGAAAACTGAAATGAAATGCAGAAATGGAGAACAACATTTGAAGTGGAGAAGAGAATGAAAAGTAAAAAAGTTCTGTGTATGTAGGAAAAGCTCCTCCTGCACGTTGGGTTCCTAAAAGGGCAATGGAAGCAGAGCCCTTCGGAGATGCAAGATGAGTTACCCATAACACAGACCTGATGAACAGCTGGTGTTGTGCAGTTGTAGCAGTGGTTTATAAACCTTTCAGCTTACCTTCACTGAAACAAGAAAAACACACTGCTGGATCAGACTGCTTTGCTGGTTTGCCTGATATATGGTAGTGACCCCAAGAGATGCTTCTTGGTTTTGGTTTTATTGTTTGACTTCTTTCTTTTTCTTTCTGCAAAAAGGCCAGAAATACTCCATCTGAGATGTGAGTTGACCATGGCTACTCTGAAAGCTGGCCTTCATATTCTTGCTGCTGCTCCTGCTGAAGGTTTGCGGCTCTTGGTAGGAATTCCGGAGACCCTTTGCTGCTGGAGATCAAACAGTGCTGGTCTTATCTGAAATAAAACTTGTCTCACCACTCTTGTGTTTGTGAGTGAGAATATGAGGTTGTGCAACCTCATGCAAATATGAAGAACCACTCTGATGTGCTAATGAAGACGTTTTTACTGTTGATATTAATAGTTACCATGCTTTTGTCGGCTTCTCCCCTGCCTTGTTTGCTTATTGTTGCTGTTGAGACTGTTTTATTGCTCCTTGGGAATGCACCTGAGTTGACATGCAGAGAGAAAAACAGCAGAGCCTTAAAACCCATTTGATGAACATTCATTATGTCCTTAATAACCCTTTTAACAATGAAAGGAAAAAAAAAAATCACCTTCCCTGCTACAACTGCACTCATTCAAAATTTTAATTCCCAAAGCAGCTCTGTCTTACCCTCTGTATCTCCATGTTTGTTGCCAGGGCTGTGCTTCCCATGGATGGCAGATTGATTTGAGCAACAGCAGGTGGGGCTGAATGAGGCTGCTGGGTTTCTTGCTGGAGTTGGGTGGATAAATGCGCTAATAATAATTCTGTGCTATTCAAGCTACGTTTCTGTGTCCGGCAAAATGTGAGCGTCTAATATATCATGTTTTCACTTTTGGACATAAAAACATATAGATTTGCCCTTAATTTAAAAATGTCCGTAGAGCATTGTGTTTAAGTTAATAGTAGGGAAGAGCTATCTTTGTGTAAAGGCAGACACTGCGACTATCAAATGATAGCGAATAGTTGAAATGGAACTGAATTATTTTTCATAACTAGTTTTTCATGGATGAAAGTTACAGAAATGAACGGGGATTAGAGGATTAAAAAAGTGCTGGAAAGAAATACAGGCAGTAAGGCTCGTCCTGCAGGCATCAGGCACCATGGGCCAACGTGGAGCTGCTGTCTGGGGTGTTCCTCTTTCCCAAGGGAGATGTGGGCAAGCATGTGAACTGACTCTTACCATCAGTGGAATATCCAATAGTATAGAGTCCTGCAGGAGGTATCCATGGTATGTAATACAGTGAGTTTATGCACATAAATGCACCAGTGTGTGTACAAGAGAGTGCACACACGTTTGCGTTGTGTCTTTGTGTGGTTGCATGCCCATCAATAGGTTGACAGTCACAAGCTCCCCTTGGACTTTCCCTTCTAAATGCTGCTGCCTGAACAGAGCAAGAAGGGGAGCAGCTGCCATCAGCAGATCCATGCAGAAACCTCCATTTTCCCTCGTAGCATCCTCAAGAGAAGGCAGCCTCCAGGCAGCGAGCAGGAACCCTCGGGCGGGCTTGCTCTGCTGCTCAGGGAGCTCCTCTGATGCTCAGCCTTGAGAAAAGGGGGAGAGTGGGCCAGGAGGCAGATGAACCAGTATGAAAACACTTGGTGCCGTGATGTGTGGTCTGGCTCTTGCAGAGCTTGCAAATGGTACAGATTAGGGCATGGCTCACAGCATGGAAACTGGGAATACTGGTCTGTGGCATCAAGAAATGTCATGAGGTCCTGCTTATGTGTGCTTGGTACTTGAACATAGGCTAGATGTGGGAGGAGGAAGGAGGAAGCAGTGTGGGTACCACATCCACTTCCTTCATTGAGGGAAAAATATTGGTGCATAACATCACTGGAATGGGTAAAAAAGGAGCAAGCAAGGCTGCGCTTTCTCCTCACTCCATTTTAGAAATAAAGCCCTAATGCCGTAAGGGAGACTCAGGTTTCTTGCTAAGCTTTCCCACACACCTACCCACTGAGTTTTTATATATCTTAAATCAACATTATCTGGCGTTGTTTAAATTCAGTTAAATTGCACTCTCCATGCAGTAAAAAATTGTGTTCATACAGCCCTTTATGCGTGTATGTCTGTGTGTGTGCCTTGAAAATGCCTCTCAGCGTGGACTGCAGGTGGCCTTGGATACCATCTGTGATTTATTTCTGGAAAGAATTAAAATACCAGCACCATTTGTTAGCCTGTTTTTACAGTGAGTCAAAAATGTGCAGTGCTGCTTGGCTACGACTGCCAGGGCTACATTTGCTCCTGAAACCGTGAGTGCCCTTCTGACACTTTATGTTACTTGGGTCAGGCCCTTGGAGCAATCCCTCTGGTTAGGCATTTGATGAAACATCTTCATAGAGACTTCACAAAATACCCTGTGCTAGTGGATGTTACAGACTTGAGCCACAGATCGCGTCCAAGCTGTTGGAAACATCTTTGCGCAGCGTTCTTCTGAATCACCCTTTGACAATAGGCTTTTGGGGTAATTGGTGCTCTTGTATATGTATATGGTGGCTGTCCTGAAGCTAGACAAAATTGCTGACTGATTTAATTGTAATTGATGGCTGAAAAGGCTGCCTGATAATTTGAATCAGAGACTTAATGGCCTTTACAACACAGTGCATGGGATGATGGCCAAATTACTTCAGCCAGTGTAATTTATTTTTGAACCTGGTCTCTATGAAGTGCTGATCCCTTCCTGTTTTGGGGTGTACTCCACCTCTGCTCAGTTTTTCTGCATTTCAGTGATCAAAGATCAGTCAATCAAGGCACAGACTTTTATTTACTCAAAACCCGAACTGGTTTAAGTGCAACCCTGAGCCCTGATGCAGAGGCAGTATCTGTGCAGTGTAACTGCACTGACAGTGGTGGAAGCTGGATGTCCCTGCTGGGATGCACAGATGTGTGTGTAACTCACCCTTGGACACTGGTATTTACAGGCAGGGTCCCTTCCTAGACCATGGCTTCTGTCATGGGTGCAGGTCCTTCTGCACTGTCCTTCAGGGACTTGCTGGCTTTTCAAATGCATCTTCTTGGAGAAGAGCCCCCAGCAGCTCTGAGAGTGGCTGCTCCATAGCCTTCCTCAGGCACTGAATCATCACTCTGACTACTTACATGTTGGGGACTGATGCTAAAAATCTGGAGAATGGAAAATGCTTCCCTAATGAAGCTGCAAAGCTGTTGTCTTATTGGGACAAGACATCTATTTTGATTTTTATGTAGGCTGCACAAACAGAAACCTATGACTGTATTTTGCAGGTATTCAAGTCTGCTTTTCACTTTTGGCTATTGCAAACCTCAGTTCGAAGGGTTAATCACTCATTCCCACAGCCATTTCTTTTTTCCCTGGCCTGCTGTCCTTGTCTTTATGAAAACTTTGCTCAAAGAATGGCCAGGTTGCACTTATTATTGTCATGCTAAATCAACAGAGACCTGCCTTCACTGGTCCTTACCAAAGGTCAGCAGAAAAAATGGTTCCCAGCACACATCTGTCAAGGATAACCTTGAGACTTTCAGTGAAGGCTTGGCAGGAGTATTTGGGGCACTCTGCTTATCCCCAGACTTTCAAATGGCTCCTTCAAGCAATTTGGGCAGTGCTGGAATAGGGTTGCTCTGATTTACACCAAAAACCGAGGCAAGCCCCCAGACATCTCAGAGACAGCCGTGATCACGGATGGCATTATGGGGCTGTACAGCTTTTTCTGGCACCCATGAACCTTGGGAGATGACAGGTGTGATTGCACCCCATCTGCTTAGGTGAGATATATGTTATTTCATCCCCTCACATAATGGTTTGGTTGAAGAACTCACCCAATGGTCTCCTGTTTGCTATGTTATTCCTCTGGTTTCTGTGGGCTCTACAGAGGCGCCTGCACTGTTTGTGCTGTCTGTAAGTCAGGCATGTCGTGAATTATTAGTCTTTTATTGGGCTTCACTGGTTTCTGGGATTTTCAGGATTTACATGGATCCTGCATAAATTCTGTATAAGCAAGCAGCCCAGTTTGATAACCTCATGTTGCCTCAGCATTGCAGGGAACATGTGAGTTTAGCAGGAAAGGTTTTGTTTATTTATATTTAGCTGTGACATTGTTTGACTTAAAATCCTTTTTTTTCCCCTCAACTCTAACTCTTAAGCTTCTACCCCCATCCAAGTTTGAAAACGTAATGAAAATTCATAAATTGTAGTATTGTTTAATGTGCTACAGGTTTGTTTTTTAAATGGCACGCTTCTGGATATGTGTTTGTTTTGTTTTCTTAATGGATGCCAGGCTTAAAGAATTCACGGGGCTTTTGTCCATTTACAGATTAAATCTGTTCAGCTTCTCTTTTGTTTTCTTTTCATGTTGCTGTCCTGGAGAGGTTTCCCTTGATATTAGGGTCCAGCACAGCTGCTGTCCCGTTTGCTCTGCCCATCAGCCTTGGATGCTCACCTTGATGAATAGGTTTGCCAGTGGCAGGGCACCCACTGGCTGCTGGTCCTGCTGGCTGGGCTGCCGGGCTGGGGGAGAAGCCGGACAGCCGGGACCTTTCTTCCTTCCACTGATCCCTGGCTGCCATTCAGCACTTACTATTAATATTTATACTGAATTGGCCTCTGGAGGTCCCAGATGAGATCAAGATCCTGCTGTGCTGGCCACTGACTGTCACTGGGATGTTGTCATCACCACAGAGGACTTGTGAACAGAGAGGTGACAGTACCGGGAAGGGAAGTTTTATTATTGTCACTTTAGAGATGGAGCATGGAAACCCTGAGACACAAGACTTGTCCTGGGCCACGTGGGAAACTGTGGCTGAGATGAACACTGTTTCTCAGTGTTCGTGTTGTAGGTGCTTGGTGCCAAAATGTGGATGACTTCTGCCCGCTAGAAGGTACAATATATTTGAGGTGGATTGGGGTACCCAAAGCATCTGTGGGGACCCCCCTGCTCTTCAGCAGCAGAGGGAGGACACCTTGGGTGGGTGCCTGAAGTTAGCTGTAGGTATTGGTAATCAGGCACCCTCTCCTCTGACTTCTGCAGCAGGACCTCCATCAGGATCTGAGCTGGACCGTGTAACACCAGTGAGGACCCAAGTGGAACCTGTAGAACCACTCGGAGATGCCCTGAGAGCCTCTGGCACCGTGCTGGGGTGTGGTCGCTCACTGCCTTGTTCCTACATTGTGTCACATCCTGAGCCAGGCCACCTCGTAGCTGAGCACGTGGAAATAGGCATGATGCAAGACCTGGCTGCTTTGTCTTGCTTTCCCTGAAGAAGATTACGCCTGAGGCTTTCAAAGGAACCTAAAAGCGTTAGATCTCTCACTTGCCTGACTTTCCACAGGATTTCCGTTAAAAAAAAATTATAATACAAAAAATCCCAGCCTGCCACAAACCCTCTGCCAAGCTGAAGGGTGTTACCTTTGAGGAAATATTGATGGGACTACTAAAACTCCTCAAGAGAAAACCAGCTGCTGCTGCTTAATATTGCAGGATTATCTTTCCCTCTATAAAAGGAATTCAAATGCTGCAAATTGAAGGTGTTTTTGAGAAAGACAGAGGATCTGGCTCTGTGACCGACACGTCTCCACATCATGTAGAGCAGCTCTCAGAACAAGGTGCCATGCTATTGTGAGGCCATGGCCCACGTTGCTGCCAGTGCAGGATCGTTCCCCACAGGGTGACTGGTCTTGGAATTACATCAAGTCCAGTTTTAATTCAACCTGACATAGAGCTTTATTGAGAACTTATGTAAATACATGAAAATGAATGTGGTGTAATATTAAAATTGAAGAATTGACTTGAAGTAGTATACTGGAGTAAATATAAAATGGGCAGTATAAAAATTTGGCACAGATGAAGCATTATTCACATAACATTCTTACTTTTGTTGGCAAACTGATGCCAATAAAATAATACGGTATGTGTTGGAATGGGGCAAAACATGCCTTGAAAACAAGTTGCCATGTTGCCAGCAAGTAATTTGGCTTCAGTAATTAAGACCTGACTGTACGCTTAACTGGGCTGCAGTGAGCCTTGGGGATGCTGAGCATTGCGGAGGGTCGCACAGGCACCAGGAGAGCCAAGAGCGGATAGCAGGGCAGCATCCCGCAGTGTAGAGGACTGGTGACAGGATGTCTGTCTGTCCCAGAGCTCTTTAGCCCCTCTTCTCCTTCTACCACCAGAGAGGTAATACAACCTGTTTTCTCACAGCGGTGCAGCAGTGGTAATTAATGACAGCTGCTTCAAAGGTGGAGCATTCCCTGCGAGCGCTGAGGTTAAATGCATTCTCTAATCAGAAGATGCATTAATGAAAAACAGGCATGCTAGATCTCCCCAGCTGAATCAGTTGCTCATTTTTCTCTTTAGCAGAAATGAAGATGCTTGGAGCTCCTCTGAATGTTGTGCAAGATGATGCTCACAGGTTTTTTTCTTTCTGCTACTGCTTCCATGGCATGACTGTTAGGTTAATGATGGCCAGTGTTGCTTACAGCCTTTATAATGGCTTTAAGGTCTCATGTTATAAGTCACTGGGAATGCACTTTTGACAGGTTTATCACCTGTGCTTGGCAGGGAGTGTCACTCCAGTGTGTGACATCTCAGGGCTGTCCTGCCTCAGAGAGGTTGGCTCTGGACTGCGTATCATGCGGTGGCTGTGGGCGGCTGCCCAGACCCCTGAAAGCCAGCATTGCAGCCTTTTCCATGCTGTCCCTGGTAGTTTCCTTGGCTAATTGCACATTAGTCTGGCCCTGTACCCTTTTGCTCCCTGCCCCTACACAGCCATGGCTGTGCAAAAACCACATAAGGCTCTTAAGAGGGAGTGGGGAGTTGTCACGCTAATGCCTTTTGCCCCCTGAGCACCGCTGGCGCCAGCCCTGGGGCTGTTTAAAGGCAGGACTGCAAACTGAGCTTGCCAGTTGTTTAAGTGATCTCTCTCGATCTGAATTAAAAGAATTAAAATTCTTGGTGGATTATAGGTTGTAGCCATGACAACAAATTCTCTCCCTTTCCCTTTTTTTTTTTTTTCCTAGATTTGTCTTACATTTCAGAAATGTTGCCAAACAAAACTCATCTTTTTTTTTTTTTTTCTTTTAGTGTTTCAGGTGATAGAAGCATTAAATTAAAAAGCAAAATAAATGGTCATCAGCATTTTGATGACTGTATATGTTTTATGCCTGGTATCTTCCTGTGAAACTGAAAATCTATTGACTGTGCAAGTCAATAAGGCTTTTGTTCAGTGGTATTAGAGGGAATTTTGCTAGCCTAAAAGAAGTGAGAATAATTACTAACAGGAGTTCTTGTGCAGTGTATACCTGTAATAGTTAAAGGGAAAGCTGCTTAAATTTATTCTGACAATTGCAGATACAGCACTGGAGGAATCATTTGAATTATTCATTCTGCAACAAGGAAACATCCCACTTGTCTTCTCTTTAGAAATGAAATGCCGGTCTGATTTTAAATATACTTTTATGGGGTTGTTTTCCTTTTTTTGTTTTTAAAGTAATTTTGCCATTTCAAGGGTTCTATTAGAATTAACTGTGAATGTAGGTTTTTAAATAAAATTATTCTGATTTCTGAAAGAACGAAACAGATTTTTTTACATAAACTGCTTCTTGTAGAATAAGTTTAATGAAATTCAGCTTTCTTTCATAAATAATGCAGCACTTGCATTTGATTAGGTGAAGCCTAGAGGAATTTCTACCTAATCAGATGCATAGCAAGAAGGATATTGCCTGCAGACTGCTACCATTATCAATGGTGGTGGCAAGGAAAATACAGCTCCATGTGTATCCAGATAGAAAGCTTTGTTTCTTCAGAGAAGCTGCAGAACAAGGTATATATGTTCCAACGACTGATTCCTTGAGCCTCAGAGTGTCTTGGCTATTTATAAAATAAGACCTGGGTTCTGAGTATTTTCATTATTGTGGCATGAAGAGACTTGAGGTTAACTGGAGAGCTCTTTGTCCTGGTAATGTGTTTATGACCCTTCCAAGAAATGAATACATGTGAGGAAGAGACAGCCTTTACATCAGAGAGCTTATGGTCAAAGTAAGCAAGGTGGACATTGGGAATCATTTGGACCTATTCCAAAAGTCTTGAAAAATGGCACAAACCTCTTGATACCATGAAAATGGAAAAAAAAAAGTGTATGTGCCATCATTTATTAAAATGTCACATACAGCAAAAAGCAAGCCATTTTACAAGTGGTGTATCTGCAAGTTTTGCAGAAACAATTTGAGAGTTCTTGAGTAAATGTTGCTTTAATTAGTCACCTGTGGTCAAGTTTTATGATACCCTGTAAATCCAGCCACAAGAGTTTTTTCTGCTCTGGTTTTATCCCCAGGAAGCTGTTATTAACAGCAGTGGGTGTGCATGAACAGAGGCCAGTTTGAGTTAAGGCCATTAGTCCTTTAGTCATCATCCATATTAATGAATAAAAAATGGCCTGGTCCCCTTTCTCTAGCCCTGAGGCCAATTGGCGTCAATTGACCTGCAAACATTTAGATAGTGCTTGCGTCCTCTGAGACACAGTGGCTGAGCCCAAGCTGGCTTTTGGGACCAGACCCTGGTCTGGGCTCAGCCCTGGACCGCTCCTGGGAACTATGTGAGGCTGGTGTTAAACAGTTAAGGATCGTGTTAATAGTATAACAGTGTGAATGGTCATGGGCTCAGGCTCTAACTCTCGTTACTTTATTAGAAGTGATGCTCTCTTAGGGCTTGGTTATGCTCTGGGCCGATCTGAATTGAGTGGCATCTTGCTCTACCACTGTAATAAAGTAATACTCCAAATAAAAGAATAAAGATCTGAACCCTAATGGCAAAGCCCCAACAACACTGCCTTATCTCTTAGTGTTTACTCGGATATGTAAAATTGCAAATGTCAGAAGTTCTTTGGGATGGATGCTAAGCGGGTTTAAGCTTAAGGTTCTTTTTTCACTTACATTTCTTGGAAAGGGCAATGAGATGTAATGAATAAATGTAAAACACAAGAAATAGAGCCCAGAATCTACGGGAGATGTGCTTGCATCCTGTGATTTGCTGTCAAGAGGTTTTAGTGCTGAGCTTAGAAGTGTATTTATGGAACTGCTGGTCAGAACTGTGCAGTTTAAAGGTGAAATCAGTTCTCTTTTTTAATCTTGAGTTTTCATTCCTCTCAAAATTGGTGCAAGCAAATCTCCTGGGCCTAAAATGTCATGGGAGCACTGGAGGCCAAGAATAGAATTAATTTCTGAAAGTTTGAAAGCAAAATCATCAGGTTTTGGGCTGTAAAATGGTAATCTGTTTCTGACTTTCCCAAGAACTGCCTGAAATACTTTTGCCCACTCATAACTCAAGTGACTTCATGTCAGATATTAGAGCTGTTTTTATGTGTGAGTACTGACAGAAGTAGTGCATGGCTTTTATCATAGCCAACTGGAAAAAAAAGGCCTCAAAATATAACTCCCAAACCTTTTTTTGGTCCAAAACTATGTCAAAATCCCATGGAAGAAATGGGAAAAAGAGCTAAGCCCTCGGTCATTTTGCCTAGGATAGATAGGGTGTTCTTCGCTCAAGGTCCTGGTCAAGGTATCCCACAGAGTTGCATCCCAAGTGCTGAAGAGCAAGCAAGCCAGTCCTTCCCATTGCTCCCCTGCTGTTGCTGTGGGAAGTATTTCTCTCAGCCTGCTTCAGCTGGGAAGGCTTAGCCTTGATAGACAGTGGATTTTAGGGCCAAGGTCAAGACTCAGCACTATACCCTTGTGACTATCTTGTCTTCAGCTGGTGTTTCTCCAAGCACAGGCAGCCTCTCGCATCCCAAGACGCACAGGCTCACTGGGTAGCTTCAGTGATGGAAAGTGATGCTGTTTCTGTGCCATCTGCAGCCCGGCCTCAGATTTCATACTCTTTGCTCCTCTGTGACAAGATCAATTAGGGAATTCTTCAAAAATCAGATGAGCAGGGAGTGCAGGTAGCGTGGGCAAACAAACACGGGGCAATGCGGACATTTGAGACATGTGAACTGCACCTGAGAGCTTGCAGCAGAAGTGGTTACCTCTGAGAGACGGGATGCTTATCTGTACCTGAGGGATGTTGACAGAGTCCACAGTTGTTAGTTACTGAGTGGTGGTCGCTACCTTTATCTTTTGTCAACTAAGCTTGGTGTTGGGTGGAAAAAGGATTTTGGGGCTTTTCTCTTGCTTAGTTGTAGGAAACATCCTGGTTTTATTATCAGTACATGTCCACTCTTCCCGGAGTTCCCTCGTGCTTCACACTGTGTTCATCTCCCCAGCTTCACCCCCACGGAAGATGCTGCCAGAATCACTTATGTGCAGTGGAGTGAAAATGTGAATGATACAAATGTTGCAGCAGTGTATAAAATGCTAAATTATTCATGGTACTTCAGCACAGAAAATCCCAGGGCTGAACTGACATAATGAAAAACTCCAGGGGAAAAAAAAGAAAAAAGCAACCACACACAAAAAGAAACAAACAAACAAAAACACCATGGAAGGTCTTATATTAAAACCAGTTGCAAACTTTAGAGTTAGACTGTATTATAGAATCTTAATCCCTTCTTCTTCCTTTAAATGCCCCTCCTCATGCTGTACCCTGGGCTATCATAGCCAACTGCTTTTAACATCATTATCCACATCACTTTCCCATGAACCAGGACCTAAGGCAATGAAATGTCAGATGACTGGTCCTGGTTCAAAATAGAAAATCTGTACTGGCAGCAGGGTTTGCAACTAGATCTTCTCAAACCGAAGCCTTGACCATCTTTAACCTGCTTCTTCCTCTGTATCGTGAATGAAATAGGCATTGGGAATTGTTCAGTGGGCAAGCGCCTGTGCAGCATCTCATATCAGAGCAGCAGACAGACACACAGCTGGTCTCCCAGCTTGCCATGGGCTGCTGCCACAGCTTTATTTCTTTATCGTAATGAACCTTAGTTTTCACCCATCTATGACAAAGGGTCCTGGGTGTTAATCTTGCCCTGGATCACTTTTACCTCTGGAGTTTTCTGGTGTAAGACGTACAAATGAAAATATTAATGTAGGAGTACAATTTTGTCTGAGAATTGGACCACAACGCGCTTCTTAATTCATGGCAAATTTTAATGGAGATGCAGTGTGCCCAATATGTAGTGTTGTAACTGAAACAGGTAGATGTAAAGATCAACAGATGAGTGAAAAGGAGAACTGAACCAAGTGGTGAAAAAATACAACTTGAAGCTTAGGAAATTCATAGTGTTAAGCAGTCTGTTTCCAGATATTCTTAGCATTTTGCTTGATCCTGAAAATATTGTTCCAACAGCTGATTTCAAGTTTCCTTTTGCACTTTATAAAAAAAAAACAAAAAACAAACACAAATAACAACAAAAAAACCCAGATCAATTTGAACAGTGTTGTATTGGTTTCTGTACATGTCAAAACATACTTCCATTGGAAACATATTTTTGACAAAACAGTTCTTGCTTGTTTAAAAACATTTTGAATAAAGACATTCAAGCTGCTTTAGTCACTTTGCCTTTTGCTTGGAGGGTAAAATAGGCTTTCAAAGCTGTTCAGTGTTCCTTTTGCCCTGGAGGCATGCAGGAACTGTAGGAGAAGATCTGATTTGCAGTTTCTTTGGGAGTTGAAAAGGTTCCTCAGGATCCCATAAGGACCGGCAGCAAGTGAAGGGAAAACAGTGTTTCCTAGCCAGCATCCTTTGCTTTACCAAGTGCCAAACAGCAGTGGTGGCAGCATTAGTAACCTCAGCTTTATATGTCAATTACTGAGTGTCTGTAACTTGATATTTTGTTTTTCGTAGACTCTACCCTCGTCACGCAAGTGCTCTCAACAACCTTGGGACGTTGACCAAAGATGTGGTGGAGGCAAAGGACTACTACAGACGGGCCCTTCAGTTAAACCCTCAGCACAACAGAGCTCTCTTCAATCTTGGCAACCTGCTCAAGTAAGTTGAATGTGGAACTGGCACCAAGGAAATTCACATTCTCCCTACACACATCAGCAAAGTAGTTTTTGCTGCTAAGTGGTGAAGGAATGGCATTATTTCCTACTGGTGGTCAAGACTTCTGGCACAAAGGTCAGGCTTAGTTTGAATATCCTTATACTGTCCACCACATCACTTCAGGTGCTGTTTACAATTGTGCTTCAGCTGGAGGGAATTCACTTGTTCCAAATCAGGAAGCAAAAAATGAGATGCCTAAACCCAACTAGTCACCTGAGACTCCTATCTCAATGGAGCGGTGTAAGCCTTTCCAGTGGAGCAAGCCATGTTGTCCCAAGACAGGCATGTGATGCAGATCTAGTAAATAACACAGATCCAACAAATCCCTCTCTGCACATTCCCACTTCTCCTCATTAGCTGTATGGAAGGTCGATGCCTAGTTTAGGCATAAGCAGCGAACCCTGAGGTGCTGAGACCAGCAGAAGGTTCATCCCATTGCAGAGGGGGTGGGTCTGCAATCGAGGGGAAAACTGGTTTTACATCCCTGTACAGTTACTCTGCTGAGCAAGAGAACAAGTTAATCAGGTTATAATTTCACTCATTGTTATTTAGAGTGTCAGCCTTGAGCAAGGAGAACAGCAGACAATCATAATCATGTGAATTAATTTGGCTAACCATATCTAAACGCTGGACTTAAATCTACACAAGAAGCTTTGCAAGTATGATAAGATCCACTTGGGGTGCAATTAAAAAAATATATATATATCTACCCATGCATTACTGTTTCACACCAGCAAAAACCCCCTTGTTTTTGTGAGGATAGTGTGTTATTTGCTGACAGAACTGCATAAACTACATCAGTAAAAGCAAAGTTATCAGAATAATATTACAAGTAAACTTGATGGATTTGGGTAAGAATATTGCAGCTGAGTAATTCTTAAATAAAAAGTAGATGAGTGCTTTACTGGAAATACTAGAAAGAAAGGAAAATGGTAAAGACAGTCTTATTGCAAGAGAAATGGAAGGTCTTTGTATTATTCATCGAATTCGGTTGATTGAAATTAATCTTAGGTGGCAATGCTGTTTAAATATACATATTGTCCTTTTAATCCATCATGTTTGCCTTAGTTATTATTCTCTGTGATTTTTTAAAAATATAAAATATTAATACAAAAGAATGTAAGCCAGAAGCAGCACCAGGACATCCCATGTCAATAATGCTTAAATCTGGCCTGTTGATGGGCTCTTATGACCCAACAGATGCATATAAACTGAATTTGTTGCACTGGCAAAGCACAAAGGAGACATGTGGGAAAATCTCTTAGAACTGCTGTTTGTTTTCTGTGCAATATGTCATGTTTTTCCTAATGTGATAGTTAAGATATTGCGTGTTTTGTTGGACTGTATGTGCTCTGCATCCTTCTGTGGTGCCATAATTGCAGTATGTTAAAAGTGTGTGATGCTTGTGCTAATCTAATTAAGATAAAGCACTCAGGTTCCACCTGCCCTTTTCCCAGAGCCATTTGCTCATATTTTCTAGACTTTTTTTTTTTAGGCTTCCCAAACAACCTAGTGCATCTGAACACACCAGTAGTATTAATTATAATGGAAACGGGGTGGGCTCATCTCCCTGTTAGGATTTAAAAAATCCTAAATTAGGTAGAGTTCATGGTGGAGGGACTAGCATGTACATAAAGGAGATTCTGTGTGGGCGGATCCTATATTAATATCTCCCCTAAAACACAGCCCAAACCCCTTTGCCGGGTTCTTTCCTGGATCATCCATCAACGTACAAGAGATCATCAGCTGTGCTGGTGCATGAGGCAACTTGTAGGATGGCCAGACAGGAACGAGGCAGAGACTTCAAGCTCCCCTTCCTACAACTTTGTCTTTATTTGTATTTTCTACCTGTCTCTCCAAATTATCCTTTCATGCATATGTATATAGGGCAACCAGTTTTCTGCAGACACTAAATGCTAGTGTAATCCAGGTAATAAATGAAAATCTGCAGAATATTACAGGCAGATATTACTTTCTGGCTGTGCTATGAGACATCATGAAGAGTGTTTTGATTTTTAAACATATGGCGGAGAGAGAATAGATGGTCAAGCCATAAAAGCATTTTCTGTCCTCTTTGCAGAGGCTTCAGTGCATGGTGCAGATCAGGAAAATCCAAATCAGCAACATTTGAGGCCCGTCGCGTAACAGCACTTCTTGTACTGAGACACCTAACAAAGCTGTCTGGCATGGGGAATTCCCGGTTGAATTCTGCCAAGTTCTTTATACCCATCCCTGCTCATAGTGTGGAAATCTGATGGTGGATATTAGATTTCACCTCCTCTGGAGTGCTGAGAAAGGGGAACTCCAAGATTTTGGGAGGATGGGTTTGCTATTCCCATGTGGGAATCTGCCTCTCATTATTCCATGTAAATAAGCTCTCTATTTAAGCATCCATTGCTTGTGATTTAAGCTTGAGTAAAAATCTGTTTTGAGGACTACATGGCAGAATTTTAAAGGTTTTTCTGCAGAAGTCCTAGATGTAAAAGGATGTTTCCATTTTCTGTTTGCACATAATGAAGACAGCTATGTGCCAGAAGATGAATGTACTCAGGAAGCATTGCAGGGTAATGGCTGAATAAGCCTCTGGTTTTGTTTACATCTCCTAAAATAAAGTTGTATGTCATTATTTTCTTGCTTAATATAAATATTGGAGAGTAGATAATTAAACAATGCCAACAGATTTCTTAGTTAAAATAGACCCAAAAGATGGCCTACCTGAAAGCGATAAATCTCTTTCTCCAGTTTTGTGATCTGTAATCAGTGACACACAGCAGCCTGATGCTACTTTCTTGTGTTTTGTTTTGAAGTTTCCCATTATATCAATATTTAGCTCCTTTATATAGATTCAGTTTTGTTGAGCTTGAAAAACTAAGATAAATATCGTTCAGAATACCTCACAAATTTATAGCCTGTGAGATGTTCTGTAAAGAGACAAGAAATAAAATATTACGAACATTTGAAGTAAATATTTGTCTCGGCTTTCTGTTGGAGGAAGGATGGGAGACAACTTATTTGCAGTACTGTATCTATCCGTTTTTGAAGCACTCCCAACATTCAGTACACTATTTCTTATGAAGAAAAGCCTCAAAACTCTTACGTGCTTTGCGAGTGTTATGGCTGCATTTTCGAAGGGAAAATGAAATGCCTAGAAACTATGCCCAGTAAAATATTGAGTTTTTTTGAAGGACTGATTCTCTTCCGAATGTAGAATAACACACAAGGTGTTCTGTGCATTTGTTCCTGTGATTTAGTTCAAGTTTAGCAAACCTATCTATTCAGAGGAAGGAGGACTGTCTGCCTTCTCCAGTACAGGCTTCTGGATATGTGTGTATGTGAATGTGCTGATGCAGGCTTGTGTAACTGCCTGAAGATGCTGGAAAACATCAGATAGCTATTACGTGTATTGAGATTTAAGATCTTTCAGAGACTGAAACATTCCTCCCTTCCATTCAAAGAGGCAAAGTGAGTGATAATGCTCAGTGATACTGCATCTGGCTTTCTGGATGGTCTCTGGTTAGGATATCCTGCGCTGCATGAAGTGCTGTAGTTATCTGTCAGTATCACGTACATATTGTAGCCTGTTTATTAAAACAAAAACCAAAACAACAACAAAAACCCCCACAAAACAAAGCACAAACAAACAAAAAAAAACAACCAACCAAAACAAAACAAAGCAACAACAAAAAATCCCACCTCTGCCAGTGTCAAATTTACAGTAGATTAAAAACATAACGTAGGTTGGAACAGACCTCTGGAGATCATTTGATCAAGCCTGCTGCTCAGAGCAAGTCTAATTGGATCAGGTTGCTCTGGGTTGTGTCCAGCTGAATCTTAAACACCTCCAAGGACAGAGATGCCACAATCTCTCCATGCACTTTGTTCCACTGTTTGACCACCCTCGTGCTGAAAAATATTTCTCCTTATATCTAACCAGAATTTCCCATGTTTCTACTTGGATCTGTTGCTTCTTGTCCTGTCATCGTGCACCTCTGAGAAGAGTTTGACTCTGGCTTCTGTGTGTCCTCCGAGCAGGTAGTTGCAGGCAGCACTGAAGTCACCCCTGAACCTTCTCCAGGCTGCACAGGCACAGCTCACTCAGACTCTCCTCAATGCAATGGGTGCTCTAGCCCTGACCTTCTTTGGTGGCCCTCTGTTTGGCTTCCTCTGGGAAGTCCATGACTTTCTTGCACCGGTGAGCCCAACTCTGGCAGACATTGCTCCAGATGTGGTCTCACAAGTACCATGTAAAGGGGAAGAATCACTTCCCTGGACCCACTGTTGGCCGCCTTTGCCATGTAGGGTACGTTGCTGACCCATGGTCAACTTGTTGTCCACCAGGATGCCTGTCATTCCCCAACCTATGTTCATGCACAGGGTTATTCCACTCCGGGCACAGGACTTACTTTTGCTTTTGTTGAACTTTCTGAGGTTCCCATCGGACTTGGGCCCTCTGAAAAGCAGCCCTGCCTTGCAGTGTATTGCCTGCTCCCCCACTTTGGTATAGATGAATGGCAAAGGTGTGCACCTAAGTTATCTGAATCCCTTTTAAACCAGGGAATCGAACAGGCTTAGAGGCTTCCTTTCAGACAGGCAGTCTTAGACACTGCAAGCTCCCCTTGGATTATGGTGTGAAACGAAGATGAGATGTTCGGAACAGCTGCGGAGCCCTGGTTGAGTTCTGTGTTTCTGGTTTTAATGCAGCCGAACTAACTTCACAAAACAAAGCAAATCTTGAAAGTTAAAAAGTCCTCTCGAGCTTTAATTCCTAGGTTGCTCTTTCTGTTGCAAATGAAATTTGCTTCAGCGCTAACAGCCCACACACAGCCCCGTGCAACGCCAGACTTCTGCAGGGTGGTTTTGACTGATGCTTGTCCAACTGCGGGGCACTCGCAAAAATATGGAAGGGATGCTTCTGGTGGAAAGAGCTGTTCTTGCCCTCGGCTCGAGCACGCTGGTTGTAGAGGGAAGGCTGGGAGCTCAAGAGGGAGTCAAGAGAGGGCATTGCAAGGCAACAGAATTTTGGGGAAGATTTGATTGAGTGACCATAGACTCCACGTGTCAGTTGAAGTTGTTCCTCTCTCTGTCGTAGCGAAGGTACACATTACCTAGCTTTTCCTGCTCTAGATCCCCAGTTTACGGTAAATTAGCGTATTGGACTGTTCTTCCAATGCTCTGCGCTCTCCCAAATTGCAGGAGATTTATATAAGCAACGGCCTCAATCTTGCAACGCGTTGGCCTTGATCCAGGAAAGCACTTCAGCTGGTAATTAATTTTCAACTTGCATACATAAAAGTTAAGTACGCGTTTAAGTGCTTGGCCAGAGCGCTTGGTATCTCGCAGGCCTGAGCCCTCTGAGAAACTACTGGATCTGCTTTTTTCAATGTAATTCAGTCTGTCCTATAAAAAGACGCCATAATCTTTCCCTCTCTGCCCCCACTTTCAGGAGACAAACATTGTTCTTGGATCAAAAGAAAAAAAAAAAGCCATTTTGAAAAAAAAAAGTAATCAAGAGGGCTGCCCCATGTTCAGAGTGCATGCTTGTGGTTAATGGGAGCTTTTACTACTGCTGAGTGGATCACTTAATCCTTTTATTTCTGTAGCTGGCATTTCCTACATTTTTTTTGCCAAACATCAATACCTTTATAAAGCAGTCATCTGGTTTTGATTTATAAAAATGTGTCATGAAACTCCAGCCAAGGGATCCAAAAGTTTTATAAATTGACAAGCTAGCTAGTCTTTAATTAGTGTAGGAGAAAAGTGGTTCTTTATTTGGTTTTGCTTCATTCGTGTAATTTATATGGAACACCACTGGAAGAAGAAAAAGACTAGCACAACTGGTTTTACTTAGCTTAATGCACAGGCAAAATATTCTTCCAGTTACACAACTAGAGAGGGAAAATATCTGCAAAGCCACATATATTATCAGCTGAAATTTGCACCTTATAAACAAGATCTGGTTACTTGACCATGTCACTCAGATGAAATCTAAGGCCAAAGTGGCAAGGTGTTCCCATGTTTTCTGTGTCCCAGAGCCCTTTGTTTCTTTTTGTAAGCACTGCTATTCATATTCTTTGTACACCAAACATAAGGAGAATGTTGTTCCAGCCCAGCTAAGCATCTTTAGATGTTTGTTCAGGAAACCTTCTCATTTTTCTAAAGAAAGAAATACAGTGTGATACTAGAAAAATTGTAGCTCAAATAAATAAACATGCTTAGATTTTTGTTCAGGAAACCTTTTCCTTTTTCCAAGGCAGTAAACGCAGAAAAATGCTGAAAAAAAAAATCTAGCTCATCAGCATAGACATCTCTCAACTACTTTTGTTCATAATCCTTAGGATTTGTAGAACAGACTGCTCTAGCCTAATGATCGACTTGCTAAGGAATTATTTAGACATCCTAGGCAGATTTAACTTAGCAATATATGAATTTCAAAGTGTTAATTTAAGTAAGTCGTAAGTAGATATATGACAGCACTCGTCGTCTAGGAACATGCAAAGACTTTGAGGTGGGTTTTTTTTAGGAAAATGCAGATGTTTTGGTGTCTACAACCTACCGAAGTGAGAGTAAATGTCCTGTTCCCAGGTCAGTCAGTGCCTCAGTGACGTGACTGGGGCCAGACCTCCAGAAGCTGACTGCAAACCCGGTGTTACCCCAACAACATCATGCCCATAGGCCACACAACTTCCCAAGGATATCTCTGGGAGGGTCTTGTGCAGTACTTCGTACCTGGGGACACTTTTGCTATCTTGTCCTTCATGTATCTTTAACTCCTGACAGGATGAATGATGCAGAAGGTGATGTATTTGCCGTAAAGAGAAACACTGAGAGGAGATGTAGAGTATGATTGGAGAAGTTTACAAAAACCTAGTTGTTGTGACTCAACGGTCAGAGCATGTGCCCTGCACTGATTGCATTGTAGCCAAAATACAATACTTTCATTCTTCAGTGTGCAGGGCTGAGGAATGCGCTATTTTGGGTGTGTTTTGTAGCAGACCAAACAGCGGATTCATTAAAGCCAGTGTCCTCCCAGCTCCTGGGAATAACGTATGGAAACAGTGATGGGCTGAGGAGATGCTGGGTATACACGCCATGGAGAGGAGGCACGAGTGAATCATTTAGTCTTTAGTTGAAAAGGTAAAGCTAAGGACTTTCACATGTCTTTAAAGCAGTTAAATCAGTGGGATGACCTAAATATGCTCTTACAGGAACTTTTCTTTCTTTTTTCTCCCTCCTTCCCTGTGCTGCAGGTCCCAAGGGAAGAAGGAGGAAGCCGCAGTCTTGCTGCGGGACTCCATTAAGTACGGCCCAGAGTTCGCAGATGCTTACTCAAGCCTGGCCTCGCTGCTGGCCGAACAGGTAACGGGCATGGCCCGAGCTCCTGTGCCTTCTGCAGGGTGCAGGCACTGTTCCAGCATCCGTGACACATCCCACGCATCGCGGGGCTGGGGAGCACCCTTGCCTCGCATGTGTGCAGCGACAGAAAGTGTGGATCTGTGGCTGTCTGCAGGCAGCTCTCGGGCTGCTTTAGAGATGAGTTTTCCAGGATAGGAAGCGACTCGTTCACAGTGAGTAATTACACCCACATGGCGTGGCTCTGAATTAAATCACTGTTGAAGCTGTGAGTAAATACCCCTCTCTTGCAGCTCCCCGCGTCTATGGCGAGGTCTTAATCCATCGCACTTGGAATGTTGTGACAGTAGGATAGGCGAGCGCTTCCCTCTCATACACACACGCCTACGTAGATAACCTTGAGATTTTGTAATAAATCACTCCAAAGCTAGGAAATGTCTGAAACAAGGTGGCCTCCGCAGCCCGAATTCTGCTCCTCGTGTGCACACATCAGGTTATGGCCGTTAATTACTGTGGTAGATGATCACATACACAGGGTGTGAAGGCTCGCCAGCTTCATGTTGCTCTTAATGAGCAGCTGTTCGCTATTTTATTTAACCTCTTTGTTCAATATGTGCCCCCAGGCGTTATTTACTGCGCACAGCCCAGGCTGCACTCTGAAGGCAGGATTACTCATTTCCTCTCCGGCTTGTTCCCTGTGCTCATTACTTGGGGTTCTCTCTACTCTCTGTAGTTAGGTAATTTATTTCTACAAGGTCCCTGTGAGGTGAAATATTGTCCGTGCAGAGGAAAAGGGAAATTGAGGCACAAAATTCTTGAGTTCAGAGGCAGCAGCCAGGGATCGTGGGTGCCCATGTCAAGACAACAAAGCCCCGCTTTTCTCTGTGCCTGTAGTAGCAGATGAGGGATGCTGTGCTTTGGGCATTGCTCCCATGGACTGTGCCCAAAACCAGTGGCCCCATTCTGGGGGCATGGGGGTGGGTGATGAGGTCCTCATAACGGCACAGCTCCAGCACGCATCCGCAAACCTTTTGAAAACTGATTTTTATCTCCCCAGGTTTCAAATCTAACTGTTCCATAGCACAGAGTGCTAAAGGTTTCTTAAAAGGTTGCCAAATGCAAATACAGACAAAGCAAAGAAGTATCATCTTTCATGGTTTCCCATTAATCTGGCTGGCGAAATCTTCTCCTTGGAAGGGGATACATTTCAGCAAAACTATAAGTGAAGGTCTTGTTCTGGTTTAGACTTCTGTAATGATGTAGGCACTCTGCAAAATTAACCTATGATATATATGGGTTACTGGAAGATGTGCAATTTTATTTCAAGTGGCTTTCAAACATTTGAATATTATTAATATCAGCTGCAGGGATCTAGAAATGTAGTGTATGAATTGAAAGAACCACTTTATTGAATGGGAACTGTATTTCGAATAAGCCTGTCAAGGAAGAGTCTCCTGCAAGTACAGGAAATGAGTCCTCTGCAGAAATACCTGGTTTTAATATTCATTGAAATTATTAATTAGAACCATTGATTGTAAGGTCAACAGAGCAATAAAGCCATTACAGACTCCCGAGGCCTTCTGCCCAAAGCAAATGCTATTAGTAAGTCCAGCAGTAATTTATCTACTTTTACTTACAGGTTGTTCATCTTGTGACTTGAGGAAGCGGTAGGGAAAAAAGGTAGTTAGTACAATTTCCTTAGAAAATAGCCATTTCCTGGAGGCTTTTAACACCTTCTCATGTCCAGCCACAGCGGACGGCTACCTGGTTGTGCAGCTCCTGCCTCGCACACCCATCTTAGTGACCGCAGTAGGGGTTGTCCTACAAATAGGTGCTGCTGCCCATGGCTACGGGCTGCAAAATCGCACCCTAATGCTGTGCTCTTCCTGGAGGGGTATGGGCAAAAGTTTTTGGCATCTTCAGCCCAAAGGCTGGTGACAGGACCCCATTTTTCAATTCGGGGTTTTCCGCTTTGTCCAAGCAACAGTATCCAAAATGGTTAGAAGTTTCAAACCCGTTTTTCTGTCTGCTTCTGGCCTATAGTCTGTCTCACAGCTGCAGGGGTGTCTGCAATGCCAGGCAGCATGCAGTGGGCCGCACGGATGGCATCGCTGTGGAGATTTGGGGAAGGGAGCACGAACTGCCTCTCTCTTGCTGGGATGCGATAGAAAGGGGCTGAAGTGCCGTAAGTGGCAGATTGAAACAACTTGCGTGAAGTGACCGTGCCCATGACAAGCTGCTGCTCTTACAGCTTTTCACTGACGCTAAGAAGGGGGGAAATGGGTGGGCGCAGCTCAGTGAATTAGCACCAGGATTGCCATGGTGGGTCCCGCACAGCGTGTTCCCCCCGGTCTTAAAGACAATGAATCCAAAGTGTGGCTTATGGGTCCTTTCCTCCCTTCCAATCCCTAACATTCTGTGATTCTGTTGCTGTAAAAATTGCTGCTGAGAGGAACGTCTCATGCGCTGGCGACTTAGCCTGCAGCTCCTTTTCTCTCTGTGATAGTTGACTCTGAAGCCAGAGTTGAGACGTGGAAAAAAAAAATCCTCACATTGTATAAAACAGTTTGACTTGCTTGTGCCTTTTATTAATGCTTGCCCTTCTTACTGCTTGTGATATCATAACTTGATGTCGTAACTCAGTCGTTATGTATCATTGTTTTCCATGCTCACTGCAGTGGTGCTAATGTGAGAAATCAGACATTTTTGTTTGATGTTGCCCACTCCTGTAGCACTGCTTCCCCAGGATTTACTCTGATGTATTTGAACAGCATCTTCTTTCCAGCTCTTGCAGTTTCATAAGCCATCTCGTGCTACTTGATGCCTCTTTTCAGGTCCTGGTTCCTGGCTTTAAGTGATTTTGTGTGTGTGTGTGTGTGTGTGTGTGTAATAATATCAGCCCACACTAAGAAAAGGAAACTTTTTAACCCACTTAGCTGCAGCGGAGAGCCTACTCAGGCATAACCACACTGAAAAACTGAGCCATAAAAAAACAGAGTTAAAAACCCTGGAGTTCAACTGAGAGATCCTCACATGCATAATTTTTTTAATATCATAAAAATCTCATACATTTTTCAAGCCAATCTCCTCAATTTTGTGAGCTTGATTAATGTTTCATGAAGGTCTGGGAGTGGCATTATTAAGTGTTAATGAGACTCGAGCCTTGATGAACTTACAGCATTTCTCCCGAGAAGAGGAGAGGCTGTGAGGGAGAAAGCTCTGGCACAAAAAGCTGAGCCCATCCTTCCCTATTTCTGACTGTGCTTAAAGCGAACACTTTGTTAGAGAAATCATCCCAGACTCTGTGCTGAGCCTGAGGCATGCAGGGTCAGGATATTAGGTGCCAAAAAAGCAATGCAGCCATGATAAAAGTGCTAAAAGTGCTCAGTATCAGTGGATGTGAATGTTTTGACAGGGGACACTGCTAATCCAGTTTAACACAGTCCTTCCTTCCTTTAAAGATCAGGTTTATGATCAGTAAATAAAATGAAGAAAGCTAACATAAAGCCACATTTGCACACAAAGCCACATTCTTCAGCTGAAAATTAAAATAAAAGGAAAATAAACTAATACAGAAATATTTGAAAATACGCTTGTTAATGTATTGGTGACACAGATATTTTCTCAAAAAGTTGCTCTTCATTTTAGTGAACTCTGACACTTTTTCTGACCCCACAGGATAGTGATGTCAAATTCACATAAACATATCCAAAATATTGAAACTTAAGCACTTTTAAAAAGTGTGTTTCTGTGTTTTATCACATACTATCTTTTCTGCTGGCTGACCTTTATCATGTAAATGTGAAGGCACTTAACCATGGCAAACCGTGTGCTTTCATCAAGTCATCCTCTTCCAATGCGATTAATTCCAGCTCTCCAGTCCTGAAATAGGAGGTGAGAAAGAAGTCCACACATTTGAGCAGCTGCAGAGCAAAAGCTGCCATCAGGTGCACCCTTTAAATCTAGAGAAAGCCCCGCAGGCTCTGGGATTTGGAGGATTTAAGGAGAGTCCGTAGCTGGGAATGGACCTGCCTCTCATTTCAACGTGGATTCAGCTCCTGAGCAGGAGATCAGCCTTAGTGGCTTCGGAATTTCCTCGTTGGAGACCCAAACAGCTGATTTCGCTTGGCAGGTTCCTCAGAAGGCCATGGGGTTTGTTGCCGTGGGGCTGCATCGCTCCGCAGAAGGGCAAGAGTTGGAAAAAGCATCTTTGGTGCTGGGGGCTTGCCTGACACCCCTCTGCACCCCTCAGCTTGTCTGCTGTGCGCAGCCTTTTCCCTAAATACACCCAACAGCAAAGCTCTTTGGTTTGGAGGGGAGGAAGACCATGATAATCCATGCTAGGGAGCATGCAGGCAGGGAGCATGCACTGGCTGGCTGGAGGGACACGGAAACCTTATTAAATTGCTCTTTGATTCAAACAAGATACCTTATTTTTGTTTCAGGACCCGGCTGTCCATAGCTCAGGCTAGCAGAGCCCAGCCAGTGTGGCACTTTCTGTAGGCAGAGTGTTCCTGAAGTAAAGATCTATATTTTTCAGAAATGCTCGGCACCAACAAACCTTGAAATCTATGCAAAATATAAGGGCTCAGCACATCTGCGAATCAGCATGGTGGCACATCCCATCCATCCCAGTGAGCTACATCCAGGCATTTACAATGCCTGGTTTTAATGTGAATCTGTCAGATTTTCCCGGCTCTCTCGTTGCCCCCATCCTCCTCTAGCTCCCCTCATCCCTTCGCATGAGCTCCGCATCCCCCAGCCAGCACACACACACCAAGCTTTTGTTCCTTCTATTTTCCCCACTGCTTAGGGAACAAACAGCAGAGCTCCAGACCAGAGGGAAAAAGTTAGCCAGTGAGATGCTCATTAAACAAATAAATTAAAATTTGTCAGCTCCCAGATGACAGACATTTCTCAACAGAGCCAAGACGACCCCTGTCACTGTGTGTTTCCCAGCTGGGTGCGTTCCCAGCTGTGTCTCGCTGACATTGCACAGGAGCCACCTTTTCCAGCTGTTATTTTTGTTTCATAGGTAACTCCAATTGCAAACATATGGGGGAAAGCTGTCTGAATTGCTCTGGGATACCAGACAGCACCTTTATCACATCCATGCTGTGGGGTGAAATTTTGGCCTTGTAGAAGGCGAGATGGGTTCCCTGAGCTCCCTGTGCAGGGAGGGAGTTGTCACAAAATGCAGATATGTGGCAAATGGTACTGACACACTTTCTGCCACCCCTAAGAAATCTCCTTCTCTTTTAAGGAACGGCTGAAGGAAGCAGAGGAGGTCTATAAGGCTGGCATAGAAAATTGTCCAGAGAGCTCCGATCTGCATAACAACTTCGGTGTTTTCTTGGTTGATACCGGTAAGTGAGGGGGAGGGGTTTTCCCTCTCTGCCTTATTTACTTTGATTTGTTTTATTCCACAGTACACATCTAAAAGGGTGTCAAAAGCTTCCAAAGCAATAGATGTGTCTCCACTGTAGCTTGGAAATAAATATCCCTGCACTGCTGAGATGGCACAGTGTACTGAAATTTGTAATCAATGCAGGCACTGTGCAGCAGTGGCATTCAACCTGGCTGTTTCCTTCAGTGTTTCTCACCATCTTTGCACAGGCAGTTGTCCTCTTCCATTTGAGCTGGGCACCACCCTGACAATACTGCCCTTTCTACAGGAAAGCGTGGCCGCATCTGTGTACACATACGCAGGCACGTCGCAAGAAGAGCCAAAGGCCACGAATGCATTGCAAAGAGCAAATTTTATTTTAGTTACCTCTCTACTGGGGGATCTCCGAAGCCACACCTGAGCTCCCAGGCAGAGGTGACACAAGCGGGGACGCAGGCGCTGAGCTCACCTGTATTTCAAGGCGTCAGGCAGGCGCAGCCTCCCGCTCTTTCTCACAATAAAGCAGGAATCTCAGACATAGTGATAAGGTGCCTGGGGTTTCTCACAGGCCTATGTTATCTAGCACAGAGGTTCTACTCATCAAGCACACAAGGCCAGTAAAACAGTTAGTGTGATGTATGTGCTTTTTCTACAGACAGGTGCAAGTCATTTGAGCGTATTTACATTTAACTAACCTCCTCGCCAAATCTTCCGCTATATCCCCATACGGCATCAAACCAAATCCCACGCACACAAGTGGATCGTTGTGGTTGGTCTTTGAGGCACTTGCAGCTCTACTTGGTGACAAAGCTGCTCTTTGCCTGTAAAGGTTGAGTGCCACCACTATAAAACAAACGTGGCTTTTAAACCACAGTCACCTGTGGAAACAAAATGTAAGGTAGCTGTGGGATGAACTGATTCTCAGGAGCTCCATTATGACATCCAAAGCCTTTCTTTTCTGGTCTGGTTCCCAGCCAGCTTCCCTGGACTCAAGTGCTTCCTGGCATCCACATAACAACAGCGCCAACAAATGCCACTGTAATTGCCACCTATTAGTGACAGCTTTATAAGCAAGACCAAGTTTAACAAATGACTAGTGGAAACCGAACTACTATCTCACTGCAGTCCCTCCAGAACAGAGCTGAGACTTGATGGTGAAATATTGTAGGCCTCAAGTGGTTGCTACCCATTCTACCCCTTTCACACTGTGCCCAGTTCTGGTGGTGCTTGGGAAGAAAGGACAATGGTATCTGTCAGTCTGCAGCTGACTGTCCTACCTCTGAGCTTATGCTCAGCCATTGCTTTTCTGTAGTATCTGTGTAAAATAAATACAAAGCCAAAATGAGTAATCGTTATCAAAAAAAGCATCGTGGCATTAGTGACAGAGGTCAAGGTTCTGAATTTGTGCCCTGGCCAACTTCAAGCTTGCAAATAATAAAAGTTCCTCAGTAATTTAACTCTGACATTGAATTCATCTTTGCTTCCCAACCCAGATAAACTGCCCTATTCCTGCCAAAAATTGTGGTTTAAACACAGTGCAGTGCACTTTCTATTTTTTGCACTTGTGTGTTCTGCCAAAGTCAAACTAACTTTTCCTGGTTTACTCCTACACTTCCCTACACACAAACAACAGGAAAAAAAAAACCAACACTGACTTTCGATACTTAAGGCATGATGTGTAAATAACCCTCCTGGTGACATGACAAGGCGTGAAGGAAGCGGCTGGTAGTGAGCCCATCACAGGCTGTGCTCTTCCCCAGCAGGCACAGGGAGCTGCTGTGAAGCACCATGCCAATTAACTTGCAGGATTTTGTTCTGCAAGCCTCAAGCAAGTGTCAGCTCTGGGGAGCCATAACTCTAAACAGCTCTGCAGTGGTCATGGACACTCGATGTGTCTCCCTGAGCGTTGTGCATTTCCCCTGTGTGTGGAGCAGGGGAGGCACTGCCTGCCTTAGGGACTGAGGTGCATGCCCAGCTGCTTCCCACGTGGCTTTGTAGATGTGATTTTCAAAAACATCTGGATGTTTTAAAAGAGTCCTACCCTGAAAGATACGTTGTTGGCCTCTTGATGAGTCTTAAGTGCTTCTAAATCTCACTACAGATATCCCTCCTCTCTTCTGTAAAGGAAACGCAGGTAAGTGTCCATGTTACTTTTATGTTGCATGGATAGTCTCAGGAAAACCCAAGTAAGATCTGAGAAGCTATGAAAGTAAAATTCCCACAGCAGCAGATTGTGCCCCAACACGCACAGGCAGTTTTCAAGTTCCGCTTGCCAGTTAGAAATGGGATTAAATACATTGGCTTAAAAAATGCCAATGCTCAAAAGCTTTGTTGGTGGACAAAGCTCCATGAGTATCAGTTTTCATCAGGAGATTATCTGGTCTAGAGTGTGCAAACCAGTTGAACGAGCACTGGTGTTAAAAATATGATCTTCACGTTGCTGAAATGCTGAAACTTTACACTGTGCCCATTAATTTATTTAGTAGGTAGTTAGCAGGCCCAGCCTGAGGAAAGCACTGCAAGATCCTTCTTGAGGAAAGACATTATTTAAATAAAGACAAATATACTTGTGAGGATACTGGTCTGGCACCTTTCTTTTTGCATGGTGTTGTATTTTGTTGTGGTGCTGGGTGATGTCATGGACTGCGGGGCCTTGCACAAGTAGACATTTTCACACAGCGGAGCAGTGCCACCCAATGGCTCCTCTGCAACACAGAGACGGTGCCTACGTGCTCCAAAAGAAGCACCTGGACACCTTTGGTCTGGGATTTAATTGCCCCGAGGTGGGAATGAGCTGGTGACTGGCAGCTCCGCCCGGTCCTGTGGAGCAAAATGCAGAGACTGAGCAGGGACAGCACCACAGAGGTGGAGACAATGGTCTCAGTTTGGAAAGAGCTGAAACTATTTTCAGCGCAGGTGTGGTTGAGGAATACTGGGTGGCTTGTTCTCTGTGTCTCTGTTGCCCATCTCTCTAGTGGGCCAGGGTGGAAGGATGGTGTCCCAGGAGCTGGTATACATGTCCCAGTCCCCTCTGTTGGGTGGGCTCTGTCCTTAGCACGAGGTTGCATCCCCCCACTGTATGATCAGAGGGTGCTTTTGGTCAGGAGTCTTCTTCTCGTGACTGTACCCTCAACTTGCGAAAACCCACCCCTAGAAAATATGTTTCTCAGGATCGTCTCTGAATATTGGAGCCTAAATCTTAGTTTCGACAGCAGCTTTCCTTACACTTCTTCTCAAAAGCTTGAGGCAGGATTTCTTTCTTAAAATGGTTTTTGTGCATAGAGTAATAGAAAGAAAACCCAGAGCATTATTGTGTGCTGAATTTGTGGCAGGACTTTTCTGAGTCACCAGTTTAATATTAATCGCTGTTTTCCTCTCCAGGGTCTCCTGAGCGAGCCGTGTCCCACTACAGGCAGGCCATCCGCCTGAGCCCCACTCACCACGTGGCCATGGTGAACCTGGGCAGGCTTCACCGCTCCCTGGGGCAGAACAAAGAAGCTGAAACTTGGTACAAGCGGTAAGAATTTGGGATGGAGACAGAGGTTTCCTTCCTCCCCCTGTATCATCTGTCTCTGCTAAAGAGCCTCTGATACATGAATCTGTGCATGTTTGAGTTTCCTCTCCTTCCTTATCCATCCATTTGAAACCAGACTTACCTGTGCTTGTTTGTCTGTTTTTGGGAAGTTGACTTCCTGGAACCGTTCCCAAGCCCCCAGCCACTGCTGCTTGTGGCTGGGAGATGCTCTAAGGAGAAGTCAGACGTTTCTTGATGGCATGAGCAGGTCGTTAGCATGACTCCCTCCTTGCTCAGAGCTGGTCTGTGTGTGCTGCACCACTAACAGCCATAGCTGTGCACAGCCCAGCATCAAAACCTTGGCACCATCAGGAACTCCAGCCCTTGCCAGCAACACACTACTAGGCAGGCTCTGACTCCCACTAGGCAGCAGGGTGGACTGGGTTGGGGGTTTTTGCCTCCTTTTTGGCATCCAGATTTGTGCTCACATTCCCTAGGTTCTGCCACTCTCAGCTATCCCCACCCCTGCTTCGTGCTTACATTGCGCTTTGGAGCTGGCCCTCTCCCCTTCTCAGGTAGAATGTTTGTCTGTCCCCGGGACAGAATCACAGAATGTTAGGGATTGGAAGGGACCTTGAAAGATCATCCAGTCCAACCCCCCTGCTGGAGCAGGAGCACCTAGGTGAGGCTACACAGGAATGCGTCCAGGTGGGTTTTGAATGTCTCCAGAGAAGGAGACTCCACAACCTCCCTGGGCAGCCTGTTCCAGTGTTCTGTCACCCTCACTGTGAAGAAGTTTCTTCTCATATTTAAGTGGAACCTCCTGTGTTCCAGTTTGTACCCATTGCCCCTTGTCTTATCGTTGGTTGTCACTGAGGACCTTCAAGTTGTGCTCCCCAGGGTGGGATGAGTGTGCCATGCAGGCTACAGAGTTTCGCTGCTCCATCCCAGAACAAGCCACATCTTGCTCTTCTGCTTTGAGCCCCACACCACCTGGAAGCACCTATTTTTCCCAAATTCCAGGGCACTGAAGGTATCCCGGAAGGCTGAAGTCCTGTCCCCACTGGGGGCTCTGTATTACAACACGGGGCGGTATGAAGAAGCGTTGCAGGTTTACAGAGAAGCCGCATCACTGCAGCCTTTGAACAAAGAGATCCGACTGGCACTGGTGAGTGTGGGGCGAGCTCAGCCAGGGCAGGGCCACAAAAGTGGAGGGGGCTGGTTGTTAGAGTGAATGTTGCCCAAGACTCAGAGTTTGGTTCTACCTCCATGCTCTGAACTCAGAGCCCTGTTTCAGACACTGCCTTTCCAGCTGAAAAGGACTTGGCACAGAGAAAATATGACCTGCCCCTTACTTGCTAGAAAGTGTCAATCCTTCTGCCTTTCCTTGAGGTGTCTCTTAACACCACTAGCAGGAGAAGCAGGAGTCCAGCACCAGCCACTGGGTGTAGCATAATGTGCTAAAGAGGGCTGAGCGTTTCAAGATCATAACCCTTTATAATACGGCTCCATAGGCTCAGGTTTTAGCAATGATGGGGCGGATGAAAGAAGCCGAAAAGATGACCAACCATATACTCAGCGAGGATGCGGAGTGTCTGGAGTGCTACCGCCTTCTTTCAGCCATCTACAGCAAGCAGGAGCACTATGCCAAGGTACCGTGGCTACACTTGTCCCAAGGACTCACACACAGAGCTCAGGTTGCATTTTAGACTCCACCTCTCCAGAGACACATTGCGTGCGTTAGCGCACATCCAGTAGATTTATTTTTTTTATTAAACCCTGTTTATCTAGGTACTGGGACTGAAGCTAAGCAGTGTGGTTTTCTTATGACTTACTGCTCCTGCTGCTGTCAGCCCCACTGCCCATTAGCCACAGGCATCTAAAAAATTCATTTCCACATGTGTTAATGGTGTGGGACAAACAAGGGAAGGAGGAAGAAGACTCTTATACTGGGAGGCTCTAGTGGTGAGGGGAACATGAGAATTGGAAAGGCACAGAATACAGTAACACGATGTCCTCTTGCTTTTTCACAGGCACTTGAAGCTATAGAAAAAGCTTTTCAGCTAAAACCAAAGGATCCGAAAGTCATATCAGAGCTCTTTTTTACTAAAGGAAACCAGCTAAGAGAACAGAATCTCCTTGACAAGGCTTTTGAGGTATGACCGCTCTAAGCCCTATGGATAGCTTATAGGTTAAAAGATAGAGTTAGCTCGTTGTATCTAATACTGCCTGGGGCATGCACCCTGGCTGTTGGCCTTGGGAGCTCAAGAGTTCACCAGTGGTACAGCTAAAGCTATGGGGCAGCTAACGTTGCCAAACTTAGTTGCAACTTTTTTCCACATTCCTGTGTGGAAATAGAGCTCCCGGCTCTGAGAGGTTAAGTACAGATTTGTGGTGGGATTATGATTTTCTCAGATCCTCTTGCTGGTGACGGCCACTTCAGGTGGCTCAGCTGGAAGCTTGGGAACCTGTGAGAGCCCACCACGTTGTTATATCTCACCTCATTACCTAACAGCTGAGAGATTAGCTTATCCTGTGGAGCAGGACTCTTGATAGCTCTGAAATAATCTTAGTGTTAAATAACAGCACAGAATATTATTGAGACCATTCTGAATATTCTCAGTATTCCTGGAGATATCTAATCCTGATCTGAATCCTTTCCTGTTGTGACAGCATAAAAATGGTGCTGTTTGACAGAGCCCAGGAGGCCCTTGTTGGTTCTTGTCCCATGCACAGTGACAGAAACAGTGGGGAGGGACAGCACTGCTCTCAGGTCCTTGTGAAGCCTCCACGTTAGGTGGCTGTACCGTAGTTTGCTGCCAGCTCCACGTGAAAGCCTTGCAGATAAGGAGCATCAGAGCCCACACATGGCTTGTAGGTTGGCAAGGGAATGACCCTGATGTGCAAGAGACCCCAGTGGTGCAGGGTGCCAGGGAGAGGGTCGTGGGGTTAATGTGGCTCCTCATGCAGTTCTGTGGGCAGGGAAAAGCTGCAAGATGAGCTCAGCAGTAAAGAAGTGTATTATATTGCCTCTGCTGTAAAGAAACTGAAATTCAGCTTATACATTGTATTTGAGAATAATTTGAAATTATATTTTAAATGGATTCAGAAGGAGAGGAAACTTTGTTTCTCTTTCTTCTCCAGATCTGGTTTTGCTTGAAGAGTCAGACTCTTAACCTAAAAATATTTCATATTTTTGTAGAGCTATAAACAGGCTGTGGAGCTCAACCCAGACCAAGCGCAGGCCTGGATGAATATGGGAGGCATTGAGCACATCAAGGTATGACAATTTTGCTTTTCCTTAAGCTGTCAAGTGCAGACACTATGACTCAGGACAGAAAGATAAATTTGTTTTAGATTGCCAAGAGCTGCAGGTTTGTGAACAGTGAGTGTCCCCGACATATTTTTATCCAAAAAGGAGGAATGTCTGTCCAATCCAACTAGAATTTTCCAACCAGGTTGCTTGAGAATATGTATCCTGTAATGTAAACCTCATATTTTAAGAGGGTAGGCTTCAAGGAACAGCCTGCCCATCTCTAAAGTTTTCCTGCTTCAACTGTTGACCTTCTTTAGAAAAATGTCACCCTGAGTTGACTTTTAAGATTCCTCTCTACCTGATTAATTTAATAAAGATGTCTAATGCAGAATTCTGGCATGAAATTATGGAAATAGACATCCTGCCCTGTGGTTGCTTATCTTTTTTGAATACCTTAGCATATCATTATCATTTGGGTCTTAAGGAGTCTCATTGTGTGAGATCCTCAAGCTATCCTATCGTTGAATAAAATTAACTCTTCTGGTACAACATAACAGGAAAATGTAAATCTGTTTCATGCCATGTGTGTTTAATCAAATTTAGGCTAACAGCACTCAGTGATCCTTTTCATAATGAAGAAGTATTCCCGCTACCTAGCAATATCAAGTTTTATGAACTTTGTTTTCTTTGTATTACCGTCTTCACCATTCTCAAGGAATGAACTTTCTATGTCAGGGAATGCGAATGAGATCCGTCACTCACTGTCTTTGTAGGGGAGCTACGTCACTGCCCGTGGCTACTATGAGAAAGCCTTGCAGCTGGTTCCAAACAGCAAGTTGCTGAAGGAGAATCTGGCCAAACTGGATCGCTTGGAGAAACGGTTTCAGGAAGTCCAGGAGAAAGACCAAACATAGCATTCGGTCACCAGTGGAAAGAAACTCATGCCCCTTGGAGAAGAGTATGGTGGAAGCCTATTGCTCAAAGCGATGCCGAAGGAACTTTGATAGGACTCAGAATTACGGAAGGCAAATTTTGAATGCATGCTTGTGTTTGACTTAAGTTACAGGAGTCACTTGGCTCCTGTAGGACATGCTGGAGAATGAAGGAAAACCTTCCTTCAATCAAGATCTGTGTTTAGGCTGAACCCATTTTAATCACACCGGCCAGAAGTGTGGATGGGACATGTACCTTCAATATCTTGGTTATCACTGGGGAAACCATGGAGACAAAGCAGTCATCCATTGCAGCAGGGGTGAAGTAGCACCTCCTGTTACTCAACACGGGCTCACCTCGTCCACATAAAGTACCACCGATGTGCTTTGTTGCAAATGCTATCAGGTCCTTCTGAGCCAGGAAAGATGGTCATAATGGTCACATAAAAGGGTTTCAAGGGGTTAATGCTGAGGAAATGGTGGCCACTTTTGCAGCTCTAAATGTGACTTGAAAATTATTCTAAAGAAAGGGAAAGTGGCGTTGGAATATCATCCTAGAAGGATGATTCTACAAGTAGGATAAAAGATCCTTTGAGGGAGGACCTCACCTGAATGTTTTACTCATAATATAGTCATTTTGTAGTAATTCAGGTTCATGATGTCAGTATTGTCAAATATCACATGGCTTTACCCTTTGCCCTCTTCCTCCAGGCCAAATAATTATTACTCTGAAAAATATGGAAGTATCCAAAGGCAATGGGAAGCTCTAGAAGTACTTGTCCTCCTGTCCAGTCCCCAGTAAAAAATCAACCAACCAACCAACCAACCAACCAACTAAGCAACTGACCTAATCAATATAGGAGTAAAATAAGGCCACAGAGAGATTAGGGGAGATTTCCTAGCCTTGAAAGGTACTAAAGAGGCTTTTTAATGGGTGTGCAGGGGCAGCGCCTATTTATCATGGTGATAACACTGACAAAACGCTTTGTCAAAATGTTCTCACTCCCTCCCCCAAAAGATACAGAGAATGGCCTATAGCTGATCAGTCATAAATCTATATTTTTAAATACTGAAGTGGGAAAACAAATTCTCTTCAGAATCGAGGCTTTTATTTTTGAGCTTTATTTATTTAACTTATAATAATCAAATAATTAATATATTTTCTCTGTTTTATACAAATTGGGCAGTATCCTTCACAGCCGGCCACGTGGCTGGGCGTTGTGACTCATGTTGTCTGAAGTTAGAAAAATGCAGGACCACCGAGACTTGCTTGAATAAGTCCCCTTGACGATGTTTCTAAAGCAAATGGCTGCAGAGCGCATCGGACCATACTGTCGTTGTAAGAACAGCACTTCTGTTGTGTCCACCAGGGTTTGTACCAGTTCACAGAGAGTGCTAGTGGAATCGTGCTTGGTCCCACTGCCTTTGGGTTGGGACATCAGGGTAGGTCATCAGTTTGTTCCTCTAGCAGGAGGGAGCTGCTGTAAAAATTGTTATATTCGAGCTTGATTGTGGCCAGTCCCTGCAGCAGAGCAGCCCAGGGTTTGGCATTATTAGTAAAGGACAGTTCTGATTAGGTAGGCAATGCCTTGATACGCATCTGTGAGGAAAAGCTTGAGGGACAGTGACCCACGTGGCATCCGAGTTTAGCTGGTTGCTGGCCATGGCACCTCAGCAAGCTCAGCGTGATGGGACAGCCATGCGCTGGTGGCTCCGCAGGCTTCATTTGAAAGGTTCCGGTGTCTGCCCGCTACTGGTGGTCAAATGACTGACAAATTATTAACGTGACTCCAACTGCATTTGAAGCTCAGAGGGAGTGCAGACTGGTGCAGAGATCTGCCCTGTCAGGCCTTGTAGACCTGCTAGGGCCATGGCTGTGCACCCAGCAAAATGAGGCTGGACTTGAAAGGTTCTGGTCCCCGCTGACCAAGGAGGCTGGCCAGTGCTTACCGCTGGGCAGAGGTGGGAGGCAGAGACCATCTGCAGTTGAAGTAGTGACACACGTTTAGGGGAGGGAGGGAGGGATCCCTCCGAATGAGCTTCCCAAGGGAGCAGCTGGGACCAAAACAAGCAAGTCTCATCCTGGTGCTTTTTCCCTTCTCCACCCTCCCCAGCCCAAGCAGCCTACTTTGCTTTTGGGGGCCAAGGCCAGTTTTGAGGTCCTGGAGCTGTGTCAGCAACCCTTGTCTTTTGACATGACTTCTATGGCCGTGGACTCGCTGACCTGACATTTCTGCAGGTCCCCGGTCCGGGCACACCGCTGCCTGCCTTGCATGGAGTAGCTTTGCACAGCCCTGGCATTGCTGGAGTGGCCAGAAGAGATGGGGTCACACCAGCAGAGACCCATGGGATGGAGAAACCAAAGCTTTGAGGCAGCTTCACCAAAGCCCTGTAGGCCTGAGCTGGCTGCCTGGGGTACTGCTGTTGGCACTGAATTTTGGGGCTGACAGAGGAGTGTTTGGTGCAGCCCCTGAGAGAGGTGCTGTGCAAAAACCTCCGTGGATAAGGCATCTGCAGAGTGCTCTGACAGCCAGCTGAAGTGTGGGGGATAGGGCTGGGGGGAGACACGACTCATTTAAAAACATGTATCAGCTATAAACTTTGCCTCATAAAGATATATTAAATAAATACTATATATTCTACAAGCCCCACAGCAGTGTGGCTTTAGATTGTGGCCAATGAAACATATTTTTTCAAATACAGAAAAAGTTGTATTTTTTATAGCAATGCTTTGTGAGGGGAAGACTTAGTTCTGTGTTTTTAACTTTGGCTTAAGTCTTAGTTTGTCTTTCCTGAGAGACCTGGTAGAAATGATTGTCTCATTCTTGTCCTAGAACTTGATCCAAGCCATCTTGACCTTCTAAAACTGGTGCACATGTGAAAGTATTCTATAGCTTTGGGTGCCCCCCCTCCCAGATCCTGGAGAAGGATTACCATTTTTGCAACACTGTCTCCCTATGAGGGAAGTGGTTTGGTTGGAAGGCTTGGTATATGTGCATCCACTCGCCTCAGTTAAACAGGATATCCATGGAGTTTAATCCCAGTTGAACTGGATAATGTTTATATGCCAAAAGGCCAACTCTCCACATTTTGGAGCTGGGTTTATGGTAGTTATGCAGAGAAGGGGGCTTGGTAGTGAACCCCGCTTTCATGAACCGGCACTTTATACCCCATCTATGCAGGATGATGGTCATCAAACTGGCAGCGTATTTGGAGAAAAATTCAGACCATGAGCTACCAAAGCAGTTTAACCCTTGTGAACTTTTGAGCTGACTCCGTGTCTCGTTGGCGTCCGTGCTGAAACGCTGTGTTTTTTCAGGACATTAATCTTGTGAAAGGTTTGTTGCAGGCAAAGAAGAAGAATGGAGTGCGGCATGAAAGGGGTTGCCTCCTCCAAAATGGAATGCTATTGTGGAAGATAAATCAAACGACGTACCTTGTGATAAACTGGATATTATCTTAATTAATCATAGGAAATGTCCTCTTCCTCTAGCATTGCACTGCTTCTAAAATAATGAGTTATAAATACATTGTTTTCTGACGACTCCAGCGCTCAGCATGGTTAGGAGAGATTATAAATTAATGAATGGGTGAAGCTCTACCTGGTGAGGGAGAGTTCACTGTCTGCAAGCTGCGTTGCCTAAACCTCAGCGCTCACCGATACGAAAGCGGAGAATTAATGGAAAGTTGGTTAGACAGGACTATCCCTATACGCACTGTGCATTTTAATCCTAAACGAAAAACATAATAACTGTGTTGCTTTTTCCTTTCCCATGAAGAATATTTTCAGTGAATGGATTTTGTTTTGTTTTATTGCTTATTTAAAGTCTAGCATTCTTTGCTTCCATTCCTTTTCCATCCCCTGGGATAAATGATGCAGTGGGGGGCATTTTCTCTCTCTCTTAGACTCCTTAGACTAGATTTTCCTACAAATGTGCAGGGAACTGGTTTTGGCCAGAGGGTAAGTGAATGCAGCAGTGCAAACGGCCTTCATTCCAGAGATCTCGACAAGGAGGAGGGTGTGTGCCTGCATGCACATGGGTGGAAGAAGTCTAAATCAAAAACATCAAAAATAAAGAGCCTAACTTGCAGGGGAGGCTGGACACCCCTGAAATTATCTAAAAACTATGAAAGCTTCTCACCAGTTATAGGAACCAGGCCAGATATGCTGCACAATATTTGATGAAAGAAGAGAATTGTCATTCTAATTTTAATAATTAGGCAATTTAGCATATAGTTGTACGATCTTTTGCCCCACTTGTCCTCCAGTTTGGTGAAACGGTATATGCTTAACTCTCCTCGATCTGCGTGTGATTAAGTTGACGAAGTGCTCAATTTCTACCTTTGATATATGCAATTATGCACAATCTTTGGAAAAAAATAGCCCTTAGAGGGTTTTTTCCCTAACCTTCGTTCTCTTGCAGCAGTTTCAAAATGCACCATTTTGCTTTCATGTACATTTAAACCCAGCAGCAAAAAAAAGAAAAAAAGACAAAAAAAAAAAGGCGCTTGGCATTCACTAGTGCACTAATGTTTCAATGTGGCAAAGTTGCTTCAGGTAATCTTTATAACTTTGTGCAAAAGTTCATTGCCATGTTTGTACTAACTTGCTGAAAATTTTTTCCTCTGGAAAATACACCCAGTGGTATCCTCTGTAAAAGTTATGGCTTCTACAACCGTATTAATATAGAAATCTCTGCCTGAAGTGGATGTCACGCTGCGTGTTCCTCTCATGTGGGAGTTGTTTGCATTGCCTGTTGTTCATATGGTTCTTATTTCTGTACCTGTTTTTTTAACCAGTTGTGCATATCTTTAAAAACAAAACCAAACCAAACCACAACACCAAAAAACAAGAACAAGAACAACAAGAAAGCAGCCTTTGGATTCGAAAATAAATTCAGACTTAGCAGCAACTGGATGTTCGTCAGTGGTACAGGAATTTGCAAAGTCTTTGCTTTTTTTCACTGTGGGATTTATGGCTAGATTTCACATAAAGGAATTATGCTTGAATTCTTTGCAAAAGAAAATGTATGTAAATGTCTATTTTATATAAAACGTAAGAAAAGTAAGTGCCATGTCTGGTTTTGTTCTCTTGGCTGCGGCGTCAGTCTGTTCCTTAGGACCAACCATGAACAAGTTCTTCTGGAGGTGGAAGGGCCAAAGTTTCTTATTCCACTTGCATTACATTTCACTGCCCAAGGAGTCCCAGTTATTGGTCATGTAGGATCAACTATGCAGCACACGTATTTGAGTCTGGCCATATAAAAATACTGGAGCAGGCATTTTTGGAGCCTGAGCGTGAGAAAGGACAGGGGCTGGTGCTTACATGGCCTTGATGATTGGACATGTTATACTGACATAAGCTCTTAGTGTCAGGCTTTATACATCTGTTGGGCGTGTCAAGTCTACAGAATGCAAAGAGAAAAACAGAACAGAAATTAAACTCATTTTCTTGTAATTCCCTTCCTCCTGGCAGACATTCCCAGATGCTTCTGTGTGCTCCCAGGGCTTGGGTTCACTTGGGGCATCATGATGGTGATAAACACCTCCACTGATAGCGGACCTTAAAGAGAATCAAAAGCCCTGAACACAAGCCGTAGTGTTTCCTACCATTGATGTGTGCAGAGCCATCTGTAGCATGAAGGGGAATTGCACTCTTACTTTGAAGTCAGCCTGTACATTCTGAACTTATGGAGATCCCAACAGCACAGGGTTTATTTATGGAGCTTGCTACCCAACACCCCCCTGCCCAGGTCCACGTTTATCCTGATGGAGAAATAAGATGTATAGCCAGGTCGTAGCATGGATCCTACCCTGTGGAGCAGTGTGCAGGTTTTGCCCTTTCAGCAGAACAAGGAATACAGCATGCTGGGCTTGCCTCCTGCCATTGCCTGCAGATGTAGTTGGCCTTTGGTGGTGTTACGACAGGAGAGGGGCCTTGCCACTGCCAGCAGGCCAACAGGGCCATGGCGTGACAAGAGACAAGTGGGGACAGGCTGGGAAACACTTGCTTCCTCCAGACCCAGCAGCCCCCAGGTGAGGTGGAGATGTCTGCTCTGCTGTGGGTGACACCGGGGACCCATGTTCCTGGAAGCAGTGCAGCACTCAGAGGGGTCTGTAGTTCCTGGTCCTAAAGAAAAGGCAGTTCCATGCTTTGCTTGCTCTTTCAGTAATGGATATAGCAGCTTTCCCTGTAAAAATGGTTAATTCTCATCCTTATGGCAGCTACTTAAGCCTCTCTGTAAACCCCATGAACTGCTTCACAGATGAAGAGCTGCTAGAGGTGTCCAATTCTCTTGGTGTCCTCTGGGAAGGAGAAGGCAAACTCACCACATGCCTCATAAACACGTTCCTCCTGGCTGGTCTGGGTGAGGACAGACCACAGAGAAAGGACCTTGGCTGGACTCGCCCCTGCCTGTGCTAACCTTCCGCTGCAATAAGATGATCCCCCTGTACTCGAAGCTGGTGAGGCCTCACCTCAAAACCTGTGTTCAGTTTTGGGCCCCTCACTATGAGAAAGACATTGAGGTGCTGGGGAGAGTTCAGAGAAGGGCAATGAAGTTGGTGAAGAGTCTGGAGCACAAGTCTGATGAGGAGCAGCTGAGGGAACTGGGGCTGTTTAGCCTGGAGAAAAGGAGGCTGAGGGGAGACCTTATCACTGTCTGCAACTACCTGAAAGGAGGTTGTAGCATGGAGGGTGTTGGTCTCTTCTCCCAAGTAGCAAGAGATGGGACAAGAGGAAGTGGCCTCAAGTTGCGCCAGGGGAAGTTTAGTTTGGATATTAGGGAAAATTTCTTCATGGAAAGGCTTGTGAAACACTGGAACAGTGGTTGAGTCACCATCCCTGGAGGTGTTTAAAAAAAACATGTAGATGAGGTTCTTAGGTTAATGGTTGGATTCAATGATCTTGAGGGTCTCTTCCAACCAAAATGATTCTATGATTTCTTTAAAAAGAAGATTTGTTTCAGACCACAGAGGTTGAGACAACTCAGGACTGGTGGCAATGGTGAGGGGGAATGCCAGCTCCTGCTGCTGTCCCTGTGCAAAGCAGGCAGAAAACTACAAATAGGAGAGCCCAGGGAGCTGATGATCCCCAGCAAGACACGGCTGGAGAGCCTCCATACACACCTGATTTGCAGCCCTGCAGCCTCACCTGCCAAAACTGATTGGCTCCCTCATGTCTTAAAGGGGCTTGTTAGGTCAGGTGGGTGAGGTTTGTTTCTCTTGTGTGTAGTCCAGCTCAGGCTTGGTTTGAGCACTTTCCCTGGACTATGGTGGGAGTAGGGCTCCTTGTGCTGCTGGTGCTCCTTCTTGTTCTATGTGGTGAGTCCTGTGTGTGGATTGTGGGGTAAGGGCTGTGGGGTGGTGTGTCCCAGTGTGGGGGTTACAGCAGTGAGCACTAGCTTTTTCTGCTCTTTTTAGGGTACCAAACAGGTGAATATAAACAGCCGGTTTTCAAAAATTATACTGGTGCTTGGTATGTTTATTCCTGGTGAGTGATTTTTGGGCTGCCCCTATGAAAGCTTGTCTTACCCTCTTCTATCTGGGTGCTGTTTTCCCACAGCTCTCTCCTGGCTGCTGTGGCAAGAGAGCAGTTGCCCATGTAGGCTGCTCAGCTGCTGTGTGGTCCCTTTGCTGTGCAAGAAAGAGCAATGGCTTGGTCCTGTTGAGCTGCTGACTGGTGACCCTAGGTCAATCAGGTCAGAAAAGCATCTAGGAGAGCAATGAATGGCAGCATGTTCTCAAAAATCTTTCTTATGCTTCCTCCTGCAGTGGTGAACATATTTGTAACTCCCATTCTGGCCTGCTACCACATCCATGTAAAAATTTATTTCCTAGGGATGCTTATAGATAAGGGAATAGTAATGTAACTAGTGCTAAAAAGATCTGCCCACCTGGGGCAAGAGAAAGGATAACCACCTAACTGCCATTCCTCCCATCCTGCTTCAATATGGTGCTCATCCTGCTGTTGCTAGTGCTATTCCTCTCCCCACCCAAGGGAATGGTGTTTTCTCCATCATTTACTTCCCTGATAAAGTCTATTTATTTTCTACTTCACTAGTAGACTTGCTGCTATAGTAATAATCACCACAGTGTCTTCTTGGAAAAGCTATTCAGCAGGAAGGGCTAAGGAGAGCTTAGTCCAGGTCAGTGGCTTAGAAAATTGTGCCTGATTTCACGATTGGGCTTTCTGCAGTAGTCAGATGTTTTGAGGCCAGAGAGTGTCCTGGGAATATGATGAAATGCTGTTAAAAAAGGGAGGGAGAGAGAGGCTGACCTGGATGGGACAGCAAAGAGCTCAGCCTCTCTACAGCCAGGAGTGCTTCAGGAGTTGTGCAAGGATCCCCACAACTTGTGGGGTGAGGCCCATTTGGTGCTGCTGAGGTCTTGGGGTGGTTGGCCATCCAGGTAGAGGAGAAAGACATGGGCTCTTCAGTTCACTGGCATTTGAGTAGTATGGTGTGAGAGATTGGTGGGCTTTCTAGTGCTTGACAATCTGATGGGCAGGTTAAGCAAGTAGCATTGCCTTCAAGCCTACACAGAGGACGTAGGACCCAAAGTTAAGGAGAGGTCTGGAGGGGTGTCATTGTGATAGCTGGTAACTTTTTTGATCCAGATTCAGTCTCCTGGTGACTCCATTGAGTTATTCCAGGCTCTTGCCTGGACAAATACAGTGTGAGGGCCTCCTGAATCGTGAGCATTATATTGCTTACATTTGCATGGCTGGGAACTGAACTCTTATCCCAGCCTTGGCCTGAGAGAGGCAGAGGACCCCTCCTATTGGCATGGAAACACACTGGGCAGGAGTGATTAACAAACTGATTTTAGCTGCTGCAGACACAGGCTGGCTGAAGGGTGTGGAGGAAGAGCTGCTGTCCTCTTCCCAGCAGAGGAGCCAGAAGCTTGATGCTAACCCTTTCCTGAAACCACCCAGCCTGGAGAAGCAGACCTCTGGTATGAGCTGTTGCAATCAGTTCCTTTTCCTTGCATCCCAAATATTTGAGATCATTCCTCCTGTGTGATCTTTGCTGTGATGATCACATTTTGGAGCTGACCAGGGGAGCAGCACACCCCTTCCATTCCCCCCTCCCCAACATGTGGTCCGACGGGTCTGTCAGTGTGTGCATCGCTCCCTGCTGGGTGAGGGCTGAGGGGGGTTTTCCCAGAGAACATAAATGTGATGGCTACAAATTTGTCTGAAACTGCACAATTCAATGAAGCATCTAAAACTTAATTAGATCCAGCCATTCCTGGCTGGACCCTAATCTAAGTCAAAAGACCCTGTGCTTATTGTCCACTTTTTAAAGGCACAACTGATGCCAAAATGTGAAAAAGCTCTGTCTGTTTCCCCAGGAAACTTAAGGTATAGAAGCTTTGAAATAATAAACTTTGAATAAAGTGGGGTGGCATCATTGTAACTTGTTGCATTTGTTACCTAATTTTGTAAGTCCTAGTTGCATTTCATGAAGAATAGTTAGGCTACTGGATGAAATCTGCATTTGCTTTTTTTTATGACTGTGCATACACACCATGAAAGTACCTCACAGGAGACCTCAGCTTTGCATACATGAGCTTCTTATCAAGAAATGCAGTTTCTATGCATTTTCATTTATTTCCATATAATTGCCTTCAGCTTGGAGTGCAGGCCGGAACTAGGAAAGCTGTGACACCAGGGGTTTGTTCCATTAATTCCCTTTGTGTCAGAAGACCCTGAAGTGATGTACTTGAGCATATGGGGGGTTGTCTCACTGCAAAACTCTCCTGTTTGTCTTCTGTGTAGACCTGAAACATACAGTTCATCCCATCAACCTGAAGAGCACAGACGATGCTCTGCCACTGGGATTCTTCTCTCAAATCCTTGGTGGGAGAGAGTCGGTGCCTGGAGTGCAGCCCTGGCAGGTCTGGGTTGCAGTGTGCTGCCTTCCTCCTGGAAAAGGTGGAGGAGAAACAGCAGCATCTCTCTTTCCTCTTCAAGCCGTAGAACTGTAAAATCATTTGGGTTGGAAGAGACCCTCAAGATCATTGAGTCCAATCATTAACACTGGCACTAAACCGTGTCCCTAAGAAATCATTGAATGCTGCTCAATCAAGTTGGACTAAAAGTCTTTCTTGCCCAGGTTCCCAGGCTGACTCCCCTCCCAAAGCAGGAGGGAATGAGCTGATCTAATAGTGCAGATGAGATCCCTGGCTGCCATGAGCAAATGCAGCTGCAGAGTTTTTGTGGTATGCACCAGCTGATGATTTGCTGGGTTTTATGGTATAGCAAGAGACCGCAGAGGAAGAAGACTGCCTGGTGGTTTGTGTTCACATAAGAAAAGCACAGAGCAATGACTGTGGGAGGAAATTAGACAAGTACCTGAGCAGGACATGGTTTTATTCAGAAAAGTGCTACTTGTTTGCATGTGTGGCAAACAGTATTTGCCACCTCCCTCTCCCCAAAACCCAGCCTCTGCACACACATCAGCTTGAAAATGTATACAGATAGTAGTGTGAAGGGCAGGAAGGAAAAGGAGGGGGTGGTGTAGGAGGAGGGTAGGGTGCTGGGGTCAGGGGGTGGATGCTCTGGATGGCATCAAGCCTTGAAGCTCAGGAACACAAGGAAGAGGAGTGAGAAGTCTGTCCATTCCCCTCTGTTTTGGGATCCTCCAGAGTCTGAGTCCTCTCGTGCTTGCCTGCAGCTGAAGGTGGTTGCCAAGGGTCAGCAATGGCTTGGAAATGACTCCTCTGGGCTCCAGGTAGCTGGGCATCCCACGCAAACACTGGGAGGAAAAAGTTGTTTTCCAGGCTGGGGTGATCTTTTTTTATTTCACATTTTGGGGAGGCAATAGGACTCTCCTCATCTCAAAACACAACCAAACCTTTCTTCAAAGGTGTCCCTCAGACTGGGCCGTTTCCATTTCTGTAGTGGCAGTTTGGTCCGAGAAGATGTGATTATTACCACCACTCGCTGTGTGGTCAGCCTGCAGCAGTAAGTCAGCCTGACCTCCTCACTTGTTCTTGATGCCTCTTGAAGCAGAAGTTCTTCGTAGGATGTGGGGAGTTCCTGAGCCCAGGTATGTGGTCCTCAGTCAGGGAGGGAAATGCTCTCCCTGGGACTGAGTGCTCTGCCACTGTCAGATTTGCCAGATGTCCTTGAGCAACTGGTGCACCCCCCAGCAGCCTGCTTGTTCCTGATGGGTCTCTGCATGGTTCTCCCCAAAGCCTGGGGAGAGGGGTCTCCCGCACAGGGAGATTGTGAATCAAATTTGAATGTCCTGTTCAGTGCCCAGGCCAGAGAAGCATTTCTGAGGCAGAAGGAGCAGTACTGCAGCTTCCTAGTAAAAGCAGCCCTGGCTAATGTCCCATTACTCCTGGCAGACACATTGGCTTCTGCACTTTTAATGCAAGACCAACTTTACAGGTCATGCTACAGACCTCTTAATGGGCAGGGAAAATGTTGTAAGTGGCCCCTTTGCCAGCCCTTTTATAATCCATTTTAATGTAATTGCAGACCAGTCAGCTTCACATCTGTTTCTTGCTCAACTTGAGCATCATTTTTGAGGGCTGATCTTGAATAATGATGAAGTCGCTATGGTACAAAAACTTCAATGTGCAAGAATAACCTTAATAACGAGGCACCTCCTTGTTTCTCTGTTCAATGCAAAACTAGCCAGTGCTGTTGCTCTCTAGTGTTATGTTGCCAATGCTGTTCCTGTGTTCCCATTGCTGCAGCATTTGCGTTACCAGGCGATCCCAGTGTTAGATGTTGCTGGGAAGTATGGGAACTTTGCAGCTCTAATAAACAGCCTCCTGGGTTTAATGCTGAGCTGTGCTATTAGTGGATCTGTTACCTGTGGCTGGAAGTGATTAGAAAATGAGAGGAATGGTTTTCCTGAAAGTGTGTGTGTATGTGTGTGGATGTATGTGAATTTACTAGAAAACATTGAAGCAAAGACTCAAGTTGAACCCCCCATATCTTGAATCAAAACATGCAAGGCCACACTACAGGGCAGGCAGCTGTAAACCGTGTGCCTAACAGCCCCCTCAAACCAGGCTGTCAGCACTTGTCACCTCTGAAGTCTTCATGGGTGATATAGTGTGGTGGTGGTTCACAGCAGTCAGATTTTCATGAAGGGGCACAATCCCGTGGGGGTTAGGAGGGTTTGAGGACAGGGATTAAAAAAAAATAATTAAAAAGAAATCTATGGAACTACTAGAAATCAGTGATAAACAGGCTTCAAAGCTCTTGTCTGAGCACTGGGGTTTCTTGGGCTCTCAGGTGAACATAGTTTGGAGAGAAAAGGCAGTTGCTTCAGGTCTGGGTTTTGTCCTGTTTGGTATTAGCTCAGGCAGACCTTTAATCAGGCCTAATTGCAAAGGTCTCGAGACAAGGTTGCTGCTGTGTTGTGCCCTGTGCTGTGAGAGTTGGTAAGGGCAAATGCTGACAGCCAAAACAGATGAGTTGTGTGGCTCCTATGGGTGTCTCTTGCAGTGCCTGGTACCGAGCAGATCGATGAATCCTGTTCATGCCTCCCATTGAGTGCAAAACTGTCCCACCCTGCACCCAACGTAATTGCTGAGTCCCCAGAGGAGATTAAACTCCTTTAGCCAACCAGATATTTAGCAAAGCTGGGATCTACTGCCAATCTATTTATTGGGTAACCTCTATTCTCATAGCATAGCTATCTACCCAATGGTAAAAGAAATACTGAATGGTGTTTAGACTCTGCTGGACCAAATTGCTGTAAATTCAACTGTGGCATTATATTGCTTATAAAATATGCAGAAAAATCATAATGGGCATACACTCATCTAGTGTTAATTTAAAATACGTGTAACTGCGTACAATTATCATAAAGCTCTCAGACATAGGACTCTGCTCATCTCCTAAATGTGCTGATAACAAAATTAGGAAGATTTATGGGGCCAGAATGACTTGGCAATTGCTTTTAAGGCTTTCCATGTGCCTTTTAGAATCCTAGATTGCAGGTAACAGGGGCTGAGCTTGATGTTTCAAGGCCAAAACCAGCACAGAGGTTCCATGAGTCCCAAGACAAAAAGATAAACTGTCCTTTTCCCTCCACAGAGCTGGCAGCAAAGAAATCTGCTGGCACGTCCCCTGGCCTCCTGGCAGCTCGCTGCTGCCCAGGTATGAACTGTGGCTTGATGCATAGCAGATGAAACAAGAAACCTATTTATCAATTTAAAAGTAAGTCCAGCTTTTCCAGCTGGAGGTCAGGGAATCCTCTGTGATGCTGATAATGTGGAATCAGCCATGCTATAAGTCCTGTTAGCAAAAGCTAGCCCCAGCGCAGGAGCACGTTGCAAGTTTTCAGGCTCAGTATCAGAGTTTACTTTGTGGTGGAAGCCTCTTCCCTCATCACCCTGGCGTTGTTTTTTCCACCAGGAAACTCCTGAAGAGCCTGGTGGTGACAGAAGAGGAGTGTCACCTCCAGCGGGATAGCAGGCAGAAGCAGAACATCCCTGTCTTGTTTGTCATTACCCAGCCCACATTCAACCAGCTGCAGTACATGGTCTGTGACATGGCCCTGCAGCACCCAGTCCACTATGGTAAGTGGGAACGCAAGGGCTGGAAGTGAGCTGCTGCTGTGGGAGGGTGCTTTATGCAGGCAAAGTCCTCATCTGATTCACTGGTCTGGAAAAAACACCCCTCTTCTTTCCTTCCCTGTGCTCTCTATGCTAGAGAAATATTCCCTCAGTTATGCCTTTAATTCTCACTGAGGTAACACAATTGGGTTAATTCTTGTCCTAGGCTTTGATTAGTTGTCCCAGAAGTTTATCCCTCGGTCAGGGTCTGTCTCCTGGGTAAGCCCATCACAGAATGTTAGGGATTGGAAGGGACCTCGAAAGATCATCTAGTCCAATGCCCCCACTGGAGCAGGAACATCTAGATGAGGCTACACAGGAATGTGTCCAGGCGGGTTTTGAATGTCTCCAGAGAAGGAGACTCCACACCCGCCCTGGGCAGCCTGTTCCAGTGCTCTGTCACCCTCACCATGAAGTTTCTTCTCAAATTTAAATGGAACCTCTTGTGTTCCAGTTTTAATCCATTACCCCTTGTCTTACCATTGGTTGTCACTGAGAAGAGCCTGGCTCCATCCTCGTGACACTCACCCTTTATATATTTGTAAACATTAATGAGGTCACCCCTCAGTCTCCTCTTCTCCAAGCTAAAGAGCCCCAGCTCCCTCAGCCTTTCCTCATAAGGGAGATGCTCCACTCCCTTCATCATCTTTGTTGCCCTGCACTGGACTCTCTGCAGCAGTTCCCTGTCCTTCTGGAACTGAGGGGCCCAGAACTGGACACAATATTCCAGGTGTGGTCTCACCAGGGCAGAGTAGACGGGGAGGAGAACCTCTCTGGACCTACTAACCACCCCCCTTCTAAGACACCCCAGGATGCCATTGGCCTTCCTGGCCACAAGGGCACAGTGCTGGATGAATGTTTTCTTTGTGTATCAGATTCCTGTGTGCTTTGTGTTCCCCTCACACAAACTGTACTAGCACGGTTCCCTTTGGTCCTGCTGTGCTACCACGAGCTTCAGCTAGCTGCTGGAAAGCCATGGGCTTCCCCTTGGCTGCAGCCCTGGACCGTTAGCTAGCTGTGGCTGCAAGGGTCCTGCCCACTGAGGAGCAGGCTGGATTAAAACCTGCTCACTCCAAGCACTTCTGTGGGCAAAGGCAAAGCCTCTGGAGGCAATTTTAGGGTGTCAGAGGTAAGGAAGTGGCACAAGTCTCTAATTTTTTAGGCTTTTCAAAGGCAATTCTCTGAGTTATATGGAGCTCTGATGGGTTACAGCCAACTGGCCATGACTGGCTGCGACCATCAGATGGCAGATCAGCCAACATAAAACAACCTTCTGTCACTGTCATGTCTCTCATCACTGGCTCAGATTTTGATAGCCTTACTGTTTGCCCATGATGGCAGGAATAAAGGAAATAAGACCCAAGAAATGTTCATTTTGGGACTCAAACATCCTGCCAGGCAGCGTGAGGAAAGCTGCTTGAGGGCTGCCTGTGTGCTCTACTCTGTGGCTAAACAGACATACCTCTAGGCATTAACTAGGCTTGACAGCATCTGAGCCATATGGACAACCCTTGAGGAAACTACATGGCTCCCTGACCAGCCCTTCTGAAGGTTCAGACCTGCCAATGTCCCATCAGGGCAGACAAGGAGAACTGTCATCCATTTTTCTCCCAATACCAAGAAAAAACCCAAGCAATAAGAGTCTGAATTGAACTGTGCTGAGTTTTCCGTGCCCTGCATAAATCCTCTGGTCTGATTAGTGCTCTTCTTTGGGGACAATGGTGTAAAGAGTTTCCCAAGCACTGTCCAGTTTCCATGCTCTATGAAATTGATACAAAGGCAACTTGCTTTCCTTTTGTGGTCCCTGTCATGCTGTTCCCCTCTTCTTTTGTCCCCTTTCCAAGTATCCTTCTCCTTAAGTTAACAAAATTAACAACCTTCATGCGCTCTCTCTCTCTCTCTGAATTTGCCTCCTGTAAGTTCAATTACATGTCACTAACTTCAATGTGTATTCCCATTTTGTAGATACCTACATATGACCGTGGTATTTTGGGAAGGGGAGAAATGGAACAGTGTGACTTGAAGGATGCTGTTTGTGCCTGTAAATTAGATATGCTCCTGGAAGGACAGGGTTCAGGTGTCCGTTTATACACCCTTTCCTCTGCAGGGGACAAGGTTTGGCCCACCTGCCTCATCCACAAGGATGAAGACTTCCAGGCTGGGACACTGTGTGTGGCTGGGGCAAGGTATCTGAGGGTGAGACAAATGGTAGGGTCTTCTGGTCACAGTTGCAGGAATAGAGAGTAACAGATAAGGGAAAGGAGACACTTTATTTTCAGAAATAGAAATGCAAGAGAAGGTGACTTCTGCCAGATGGAAAATTCAGGTACCCCTTTGCTCATCAGGTCTCCTCTGCCTGTCAGAGCGCCGGTCCCTGTACGGATGTGCAGATCAGCATTTTCCTGTAGTGTGGGACCTTGGAGAACATTAGGGAAGGTTGTACTTTGCAGAACTGCTGTGCATATTCATGCATGCATATCAGAGCCTCTCAGAAGCAGAGCTGTCCTTACAAGATTTTACAAAAGTGAGAATAGTTCTCTTGCATGTAAAAATTTATATATTTTTTTTATACTCCTCTAGATATCAGAAATTTGTTCCCTCAGAGGAATTGCACTTGCTTGGGTTTGGTGGATTTTGAAGGAGATGGGAATGTCTGTGAATGTCGCTTTTTATTTTCACGTTCCCAGTGGTTTGGGGCTCATCCACAGCAGAGGAAACAGAGGAGACTTGCCTGTCCTCCACTCTCCAGCAGCCCTCCCAGGAGAGAGCATGCCTGTCTCCCAGCCAGGGCTGATCTCTCACGCTAGCAGCTTGCTGAAGGCCTTGTCCTGGCCCCTGAAAATCTCCAGCCCTGTAGCAGGAGGATGCTTGAGAGAAGAAAGCGATCTCCATTGTCCAACCAGCAGAGGAATGACATGCTTTGACCTTGTTTAGTGGCACGTCTCTCTGCACTGGCAGAGAGTAAACCAATGCATTACCTGACTAGCTGGGTGCCTGTGCTTGGTGATCCCAAACTGCCTCAAAACCAGGTGGGCAAATGGTGTGGGACCCACCCCAGTAACTTGTGCTGGGGTGTTGGGGAAGGGGTGGATGTGGCTCTCAGGAGTCAGAGCTGCTGGCTGTCATTTGGTCAGAGGGGTGAGCTGTCTTGCAGATGCTGGATGTGGCCTGACTGCTCCCACAGCAACTGGGGCACTGGGTCCTGTCTGTAGGAGCTGGAGTTGCCCCTCACCCACAGTCAGACCTTCAGTGTGCTGCTGAGAGGCATCAACCTGCTGCTGGCGTGGGGCTTCATGCTGGTTTTCCTGATGGTGGGAGGGACATGTGTGGTAACAGCTTGTCTGCCCTGGCTCCCACTGGGCAGTAGGCTAGTCATGTCCACATGCAAACCTTCTCCTCTCCTGGGGAGAAAAGGAAGCAGCAGCGCTGACAGTGCTGTCAGCACTTCACTGAGCAAGGGCTTTACAAGGAGTTTCAGGATAACAAAGGCAAGGAGAAGTCTTTTGTGGGTGGGAGTATGGATGTGGGTAGGAGACTGGAGCATGACTGCCTCTTTGTCTAGACCTGTCCTGGTCGTTGCTAACAGCAGGACTTCCATCTCTGCATGCAAGTGCCACCATCTTTGCTGAAACCAGGAGAGACTTTGAGTGGTGGGAATTCAGGCAATGAGCAAGGGAACCTGGCATGGGAAAGGCTGCCAGGAGGCTGGAAAGAAGGCAGTTCTCACCTCTCTATCAGTGTCCCCTTACACACACTCAAGCTTTCTGATATAGCTTTACTCAGCTCCACTGGGCAATGGGCTGCAATAGAGGAGATTGGTCAGTGCCAAACCCTCCTGTGCTGGTCTTAACAATGTGAGTTAGTCCAACAGAGGGTTACAAAGATGATTAGGGGACTGGAGCATCTTTTTTTACAAGGAAAGGCTGAAAGTGCTGGGTCTGTATAGCCTGGAGAACAGAAGATTGAGAAGGGATCTTATAAATTCTTACAAGTATCTTAAGGGTGGGTGTCAAGAGGATGGGACCAGACTCTTTCAGTGGTGCCAAACAACAGGTTAAGGGGCAATGGGCACAAACTGAAATGCAGGAAGTTCCTTCTGAATATTTGGAGAAACTTTTTTTCTTTGAGGGTGTCAGAGCACTGAACAGGCTGCCCAGAGAGGTTGTGGAGTCTCCTTCTCTGGAGACATTCAAAACTTTCCTGGACTTGTTCCTGTGTCACCCGCTCTAGGTGAACCTGCAGGTGGGTTGGACCAGATGATCTCCAGAGGTCCCTTCCATCTCCAACCATTCTGTGATTGTGAGTGGGGCCACTCTTGCCCTGCCCTAGGGAAAGCTGCTGACCAGGCTGTCACTGGTCCCCTTGGGGTGTACTTACAGGAATATTTTTTAGCCAAACAGTAGCTTGGGAAGTTCCTTTCCCTTTGTCATACCTTGTGTGAATATTTTCAAAGCAGTTCTGCACCTGTTAGTGAAATAGCTTTAATTTTTACATTTTTCATGGAAAAAGGGGGTTTGTGTATGGGGAAGGGCAAGGTGCCAAACTGCAAGGCATATCAGAGCTTAGATTGGTGCATTTTAGATTAAAGAAGCACAGCTGAATGAGCAGGGACAGTGCCAGGTCTCTGTGACTGGGGAGAAGCAAGCAAGGTTGTGTTGGCTTCTGTGTTAAAGCTGGTAAGTCATGCAACACTGCCAAAGGTTGGTGCTGCTGGTACAGGAACAAATGGCACCTTTCTCCTTGGACAGGCTGGGGACAGGGTGACTCCAGAGCTCCCCTTGCGTGTCTTAGCACCTGGACTCTGGCTGGTGTGGTGTCCTGGGAGACTGGTTGTGCCAGAGGATAGGATACCCTCAAGGGAAGTGCCATCGCCCAGGGCTCTCCAGGCATCTTCTCCTGGGTGGCTGCATTCATGGACTTCGTTGCCCAGCACATGGCACCAGGTAGGTGTGAGTACTGGGAGGCTTTTTCCCCTGCCTGTCTGTTCAGAGCTGTAGGGACCCAAGTTGCCAGGCTATTGCTGCCTCCCTCCACTCCACACACAGCAGTTCTGTTTAATTCCCAACTGCTGCATCAGCAGCAAGATATATCATCTTTAATTTGGGATGGCAAAACCAAAGCTTCAAGTGCATAAATCCTCCTTCAGAAACCCTGTTGCAGTAGCAGGTCTGACCCATGCACCCTCTGAAGGAAAAGCAGAAGGCTACTCAAGCTGCCCTCTCTCTGGCTGAATGCAGCCCTTCCAGCTTGGTGAGGTGTCCCTCGAGTGCTGCATAGCAGTCCTGCTCTAATAAAAGCTTGCTTTGAGCACTTGCCAGCTTGCAATGGCTGTTGTGCTCCTGAAACAGCATGTGGGATTGATCAGGGGTTATCTCCTCATCAAATACAACTTTGAATGGGAAGAGGGGCACTATATTAAGTGCTGTGGTTTTAGTGGCTTATCAGAAGTGCCTTTTATAGGTAGGCACAGGTCTAGTGGCTCCCCGCTTGCCACTTGTATTTTTCTCTACAGATGATTACAGGGCTAATACAAGTTATTAAAGAGATAGTGTTATTTCTGTCATAGCCATCAAAGTTGAAGCATTTGTATTAATTGTACTAATACCCAACCTATTATGGCTTTGCTAGGGATCCTTAATGATCGTGCTTTCAAAGGGGAACTGTCTGCAGTTAAGAAGATGCCTCTTAATTGGGAAAAGTAACTGCAAGGAGCAGAAGCCACATGGCTACAAAGTGGGTGCATTACCCTTTGCAAAGCAGAGCTATTGGGATTCGAGCAGACCAAATGCCCATAGAAGATGAAGGAAAGGCAAATGTAAAAGTGGTGCTTCATTAAAATGGAGCTTGGAGTAGACATGTCAGGTCTTGGCAGGCTGAATGAATGCAAGCCCCTGTGTTGGTGGGATAGGTTCCAAAAGTTTGGGGATTTTTAAGTAGGACTTTGGGAAAGAAATAATGTGCTCTCAACCAAGGCTTCTCTCAGCCACATGTCACACACTTCGTGTTTGAAACAACTGCCAGGCTGTAGCCCATTCCTTGACTGACAGTGCTTGTTCTGAGGTATCCCATACAGCTCTGTCTTCTCCCAAGCTGCTGTACCAAGTCCTCTTCCTGTGCCAGCAGAGTGCAGTTCCCAATGTGTCCTTGCTCTTTGGAGAAAGTGGCCATATTCAGTATATGCAGGCTTTGGAGGATAACTACCCTGACAACAGGTAACTGATGTAGTAGCCAAAGTGGTGGGTATTCCTTGGGGCACCCACCCAAGTGTTTCCCAGGGATCCAGCCTGTGCTGCTCCCAGCAGTGTCCGTATGATGGGGGTTATGTGTTTTTTGCAATGAAAATCCCCAGCTACACTTGCTGGGCAGGATAATGCTGTGGGGGAAGGAAGACAGTCTATTTGTAACACAGATTCTGCATGAGCAACACTCCTAAAATGGCTGTAGCTGTCTAGAGATCTGTTCTACCCTTTATCCTTTTGTCTGCCCGTATCAGTGTCACCTGGCACAAAGAAGCTTTCAGCCCCTGAGAGAGGCAGGGGAATGTGATGGACTGAGCCGGCAGTGTTAGTCACACAGCACAAAGCTGTCGCTGCTGTAAGGTAGCATCAGTCCCCACCTAGTGCTGAGCAAATTCACAACAGTCCTCTGCTTTTGGTAACTCTTCCCAGATGGCTTATGCTAAGGAGGAAGATAATAAAATTTACCAGGTGGAGCTGGTGACATCAGTTGACAGCTCCTGCTGTGTGCTTGTAGGAAAGCAATCACTGAAGCCTCCCAGCCTATGGTGGGACTGACAAGGGCTAAGCTCAGCCATGCAGATACATGCCTTTACTATTGCTAGCTTCTAGCCTGTGCACCTGGAATACAACAGTTCCAGAGGACAAAATCATCCTGATACACTTCACCAAATTATATGTGGAGTACCCTGTTGGATGTGACTGTGTCCCTCTATTCAAACAGAAGAAAGCTGATCAGTAAGTCTGTGTGCCCTGGAGCGAGGGCTACTGGGTGTAGCTTCTTGTAACTCATTGTCACAAAAAAACCCAACAAATCTAGCTGGCTTCTGAGAAGCCTTTTATATTTTGCACTATGAATCTAAAGAGCTAGAGACAACACCCAAATGGGGCAGGGCAGGTGGGACTGAGGGATGTGTTCCTGTTTGTGCTGGCATCTAGTGCAGCGTGGTGGGTGTCTCAAAAATGTCTTTCAGCCATACATAATTCTGTGCCCTCTCTGCCTCGTCTCCAATATTACATATTTTATGGACCCTGGGTATCAGAAGAGACAGAGCGCTTAGCCTTTCTCAGCTGGTGTGTGTCCAGACAAGCTTCTGATGTGTCAGCAGAGCCAGCAAATGTCATGTGCATTGGAGACACGTCTCCAGAGGCCTGGTCTTCCTTGGTTCAAAATTGGTTATATGGTCCAACAAGCATGCAGATTACTGCGTAACTGTACAGATGAGACTTAAAAGAAATGTGGCCTGTTGTCCCTCTGTAAGGTATGCTTAATACTGAACCATCAGAGAATAAATATTTTCTGCAAATACTGGCTGGCTCTCCACTCTTAGTATTACTGGCAATGTGTTGATAATAATGTTAATCTGAAGTGCAATTCATCAATGCAATTCATCCTCTAGGAATATATGGTTGTTTTGGATGGTCTCATTTCCTCAGTTTTTCTCTGCTGCCTCTAAATATTTTATAGGTAATGAAAGCCAAACAGTCTTCCACTCAGTGTAAGAAGAGACCTTCCTGATGGGACCTAGCCTAATAAACCACAGTGAGATTTGTCTGAATAAACGTATGTTCAGCCCACTCCTTGTCTCCATGAGGTAAATTCTGCAGGAATGTGTTCCCAGCCCCTTTGCTGGCAGAGTTGGACCAGGTCACCATTATTTTTGTTTCTGATGGGAGCAACACCAGCAGTGGCTTCGAGCTCACTTCCATGGCCACCCATAAGGACTCTGAAGCAGGTGACCTCACATGTGCTGTAGAAACTCCTTTCCCTTCCTTTCTGACTCCCTTAAAATATAATAACAACTATCCTTAGTGTGCCTGGGTTCCTTAAAACTCAAGTTGTTTGATTTGGGTTTATTAAAAGTACTGTATAATCCCAACCGTTCAGTTGTCATGTTTCTCATCTGTGTATTGCAGGTTGGGGCTGTGGGAGTGTTGCAATGCTAGTGGAAGAGGGGAAGATTGATACTGCTAATTACCCTGGCTTGTATCCCAGGAACACAAAGTGCCACTGGCTCATTGAGGCTCCAGCAGAGTATGTTGTATAGGTAATAAAAGGAGAAACTGCACTTAAACCTCTGCACAAAGAACTGTTCAGGGGAATAATTCAATAAAATCCTGCCAGAAACATCTGTGACACGCAAGATTGTAAACTGTAAGGTTTCCAGGTCACTGATTCTTTGCAGTGCATATTTTGTCAATTAGACATCACCTCTGAACTCATGCATGGAGAGGCTGTGACTGTTATAAGTGCTTGAAGTCTGTAGGCACCAATCTCATCTCAAGACGCCTTTATCTTGAAGTCCAGCACAGATACTTAATGGTAAAGGGAAGTTAGAGATCATGTTGCAAAAAATATAGTCAGTCTTTTCCTGAAGACAGTGTCAAAACCCCATGCTACTCCTTAGCCCCATACCAAAGTGTTTGTTCCTCATTGTGCAAGGGTGGTTTGACATTAGTTCCTGCTCATAGTACTGGCACGTCTCTTTATTTTTATTGCCTGTTGTTACTTGTGTGCACCAAACATGCCACCAAGCTCATTCCAGCCCCTGATGAATCACATCAACACCTGACTGTTCAAAGCAGCAACATCTCTCCTCCCCCACTGCCTTGGCTGAGGGCTTGAAAAACAGCGTTAAACCTAAGGATGTTCGAGGGTATGCAGACCTACTGGTTGGGTTGCTGCTGCTCTGTTGCTGTGAGAACTTGTAGTTTGGATTAAAAACAAAACAAAGGAAAAATCGCCTGTTCTCCATGATGGCAGGAAAAACTCTTGGAAGGGCACTCCATATGGGACACTGACCCTTCAGAAGTACAAGGCACTGAGTGTTACAGTAAAGATCACAGCTGAAATCCCTTAAGGCAAAGCTTAGGCCAGCCTCATTCTCTGCAGACCTGTCTGTAGCCCTGCACATGAGGGAGCAATCAGGCCAAGATTGCCAACAAATGATGCAAAATGTGACACACTCACCAAGGGAAGCCATGCTCAAATTCCTCTGAAATCTAGATTTTCTGCAGCATATGGTTAAGAAGGGTGTCTCAGTCTTGATGATTCCTTCTTGCTTGTCCTCTTTGCAGCTGAAGTTTGAAGACACTGTGTAACTTAGTCCAAGCTGCATTTATGATGCAGTTACTCTTCATGGTGATGAAGAAGAAAACCGTCTGGGTAAGTGCTAATTGTTTCAGTCTCAAATTAGAAGTCTGTGTGGAAACAGGCATGTTTTATCACCAAAATACTCCCTCTGTCTGGTAATGTGGTACTTGGTACTACTGAAAGGGCTTCTGCAGTAGCCTTGAGGCTTGCCCATCTATCTTGCCCAATGTGATGTGGCCAAATGGGCCATTGGCACAGGAGATGCCACATTCCTGTCCAAGGCTGTGCTTCCTCATGGAGAGCTGGCTGGTGCTGAGGGGCTGGATATCGGGCCATGGTCTCATGTTCTGCTGCAGGGCACACAAGTGTGTGCTGCTGGATCAGATCTCCACTCTGCATCTCTCTATCAAAGGAGAGAGCAAGAGCAACTTTGATCTAAGTGTTACTAAATAAAACAAATGTGCAAAGTAAGGCAGAGCAAAAGAGCGGTTGTTGATAGGTGTCTAGTACCATTGGAATGGATATGAATTCTTTATGAATTGAAGTAATTCTGCTGGAATATCATTATCAAAAAAGTGCTAACCTGAGGCATTGCTTCCCCACACCTTCAAAAGGAAATATTTTTAATTTGGCATTTTAAATCTGCTTCAGCTTTATTAATGTAATTTTTTTTTAACATCTGTATTACCAGATGTTCCTCCTACCCAGACTAAATGAAAGCATGTTGTAATGCACCAGCTTTTTTTTTTTTTAAATAAAGAGCTGCCAGGCACCACACTCACTTCAGCAGAGCTTGGTATCTGTTCTTAAGGTGAACAGCAAACTAGTGCTCAGAAGTGAAGATATTTGAATTGTATTCTGGCTACCTCTTTATAGGCCTGTATGTCAACGAAAAGAGTAGAGTGATGAGGGTCTGGTGCTCTTTTCTTCACAGCAAATAAGCTGGGAAAGAGGCTTGAACTGTCCTGGGTTCACCATTGACAAGTCATCTTTGCCAAACTGCTTCTATTTTTTCACCATCTATTTTGTGGTGGTAATTTAGTTGCATGTGTTTGCCAAATGCTGCATAAGTATTAACACTACATTTCCGTTGAAAAGGAATCTGGTTTGCATTGGAAATGAGTATTTAAGTGGGGGGAAGAAGGCTAACAAATTTGGATCTGGAATCTTTCAGGGGAGAGCTTTCAGCATCCCAGAATGTTTCACTTGATGCTTTCCAGCACAGCTTTGCCATCAGAAATTCAGATTCTTACAGGAAAGTTCCTCTGGAATAAAGCACAAGCTTTATTTCTATCCAGCTGCAGTTATGGGACTTCCAGATGTTATGCAAACTGAATACTCTCAATAGGAAGAAAAGGCTAGCAGATGCTCTATAGGTCTTCAACCTGTACATGTAAACCATTCAAGAAAGACTTTGCTTGAACCCCTCAACGCTGGCAAACGCAATTCTCAAGTGTCGGGTTTTTGTGCAATGAATGCCATTCACACTGTTGAAGATTACTTGTAATTCCACAATGAGAAAATTAGGATTGCTTTTGTGTACCTGTAGCATAACTGTAGTAGATTAACTCTGGCTGTTATTGCTTACTTATTATAGAATAGTTTGAACTGGAAGGGACCTTCAAAAGTCATCTAGTCCAGCCCCCTGCCATGAGCAGCGATATCTTCAACTAGATCAGGTTGCTCAGAGCCCTGTCCAGCCTGGCCTTGAATGTCTCCAGGGATGGGGCATCTACCACCTCTCTGGGCAACCTGGGCCAGGGTTTCACTACCCTCAACGTAAAAAAAATAAAAAATAAAAAAAAAAATCTTCCTCTTGTCTAGCCTGAATCTCCCCTCCTGTAGTTTAAAACCATTACCCCTTGTCCTGTTGTAGCAGGCCCTGCTAAAAAGTCTGTCCCCATCTTTCCTATAGGCCGCTTTTAAGTACTGAAAGGCCACAATAAGGTCTCCCTGGAGCCTTCTCTTCTCCAGGCTGAATAACCCCAACTCTCTCAGCCTGTCCTCACAGCAGAGCTGTTCCAGCTCTCTCATCATCTTGGTGGCCTCCTCTGGCCCCTCTCCAACAGGTCCTTGTCTTTCCTGTACTGAGGGCTCCAGAGCTGGACACAGGACTCCAGGTGGGGTCTCACCAGAGCAGAGGAGCACAATCACCTCCCTCAGCCTGCTGGCCATGCTCCTTTAATGCAGCCCAAGATACAATTGGCCTTCTGGGCTGCAAGCGCACATTGCTAGCTCATGTCACTGATTAACATCGCTTTGCAGGTGCCTCTTCTGCAAAAGTTCTCATTTCAATCAGAAAGTCACCAAGACTCTAGTGCTGTGGGTTTTTTAGAAACCTAGATTAGCTAAAGCCGCAAGTGCTCACAGGATGACACTTCTCACTTTAGAAATACAGCTTCTTGTTCATTCCCTCAGATAATCTCTGTGGATTCTCAACTCTCAAACCATTGCTGAGTCCAGGGAACACCATGCTGGTACATTTTGAGAGTGATAGTGAGAACAGCTTCAGAAGGTTCAGAGCCCGGCTTACTTTTGTTCATTCAGGTTAGCAGAGAGATGCTTGCTGTGTCTAACAATGTCTGCATCATCTGCAGCTATTCTTAGACACATGATCTTATTTTTTAGGCTAATCCTGCTGCATTCTGTCAAAGTAACTTTAAAACAGAATAGCTGCTTGTGGCAAAGCTCCATTCCCTGAGTAAGGGAGATGATTTTTTTTTTCTCACTGAGAAATGGGATGACTAACCTCTGTTACCTGAAACAAGCAACCTTGCTAATCCTGTCAGTCTGATATTCCCCTTGAAATCTCATCATAGATTCTTGATGCTGGAGGCTAGTTTGCTATTATTGCTTTCTACTTTCATTAATATGTGCCAGCTGCTGCTGGAGGTGATGAATAACGTTTCTGTTCCAGAGTGGGGACTTCTTTTGAGGGGGCAAGCCAGAGCAGTTGACCCAAGTCAGAGCTAACTCTTATTTCCTCTCTTGTAATGGAGGCAGGAAGAGAAGATTCAGGATTAACTGCTACACTGATGTTGCCTCTGAAAGATGTCCCCTTAGGCAAAGAAATAAAATTCTACTCAGCTGATCTAGGCTGAGGAGCTTTCTTCTGACATATAAGAGGATTATACAGCGAGGCAGATAATTTCTGACCTCAGGTCCATCTTTGCACGCTTCTTGCATGGATTAAAAGTGATAGGCAAGTGTCCCATCTCTCATTCTCCATATGCATGGTATGTCCTCTCTGTTCTGGTTGCATGCACTTCCTATTGGGAGTGGGGACACAGGGCAGAGGATGGGAGAGACCTGCTTTCAGTGCCTGAGCCTCATTTGCTTTCTGAAGTGCTCTCTTGCAGACACCTGTGGCCTTCCCCCATTTACTTTCCAGTGGTTGTTCAAGCGTGTTAGTGGGATTGAGAAGGCCTGTCCTCACTGTTGGCCATGGCATGCTGCCCTGAAGCTCCTTGGAGACCACCAGTGTCATCACCCTATATAGCTGCTGAAAGCCACATGCTCTGTGTAGCTGTGAGTGTGACCAAAGCATGCCAAGGCCACCTCAGCTCCTTTCCCCATGTTCTGCACTCCCCCTGCTCCTCCAGGCATGGGTACAAACAGCTGGAGAGCTATAAATTACATTCACACCTTCATGTCCTCTACAAAACCTTCCTTCTGCCCTTCATCCGCAATCACTGATTTTAGACAAGGCAGCAGGTTGGTCTTGCTTGTAGGAGATCCATTAAAGTTAATTGGACTATCTACTATCAGAGCTGTAGCAAAACCAGAACTGACGCAACATATTTGTTGTGGTGAGCAGATCTTGCTCAGCAGTCCTGGGAATAACTGACTAATTAAAGAAGAGCCAGAAGGGACGTATGACTGCTGAATAAGGAAGCTGTATGGCTGACTGTAAGTAGCTCCAATATGTTTGCTTTAATTATACAGATCCAATAAACTCTTGCACTGGACTGTGACAGCAGAAGAACATGACAGAGCCCTGAGAGAGTCAACAGAACAGGTAAAAACCACGCAATACCATTAAAAATTTTGACTTGTGTGTATTTGCCCCTACACTCAAAATACATCTCAAATACATCTCAAAATACATCTATATGCACAGATAAAACAGTGTTGACAGCAAGGCAAAACGACTGATATGAAGCACAGGTTGAGGAATGAGAAAGGAAATCTAGTGACTCTGGTCTCATTCAGCTAACTTGCAGTTTATAGAATTATGTTTTATATCTGGTTCTTACTACTAGCAGTAAAAAGTCTTAAAATCTAACAGACATGACTGAGTGTCCACACCAACTTACTCTCTTGGTGCTGAGCAATATATCTGTCTATAAAAAGCCTGATGATTCTTTCTTCCTAATGAGGAGACGGAAGAAATAACATGTGGAAAAGAAGCACAAATGACTCACACTAGTCTTCTGCAAAAGCTTAGTGACTTGTGTTTGCACAATCAAGCAGTCAGCCTTCACTCTAAGCTCAGGAGGTCTACATAATCCATCCTAGCAATATTCTCAACTGAAAAATTGGGAAGTGGGGGGTTTGTCTTAAAAGTTCTTGCACCTTGTTTGTTTCTTTTTATGGCTTATTTTGAGCTTGGTCATTGCTTGTGGGATTTTTACCCTCTTCCTTTACAAGTATGCTTTCAGAATGCACTTTAGAGGGCTGTTTGTTCCTTTTCTGCCCTGGTCACAGGTGAAAACCACCACGATAAATCACCACTCCATGGAATCATAGAATCATTTTGATTGGAAGAGACCCTCAAGATAATTTAGTCCAACCACTAACCTAACACTGGCACTAAACCATGTCCCTAAGAACTTCATCTACATGTCTGTTAAACACCTCCAGGGATGGTGACTCCACCATGTCCCTGGGCAGCCTGTTCCAATGCCTGGCAACCCTTTCTGTGAAGAAATTTTTCCAAGTGTCCAATCTAAACCTCCCCTGGTGTAAGCTGAGGCCATTTCCTCTCATCCTATCACTTGCTACTTCAGATAAGAGACCAACACCCACCTCCCTACAGCCTCTTTTCAGGTAGTTATAGAGAGCCATAAGGTCTCCCCTCAGCCTCCATGCTGAGCTATGACTCTGGCATTGCCCTTGTGCACTGAGACACCCCTCTAGAGTACAACACAACCGAGCCCAGTGTGTCTGCCCAACAGCGCAAACACATTATCTTCCTCTTCACTGTGTCTAAATGGTGGATCATCAAAGAAAGTGGCTCTTCTGATTTTGCCTGTTTGCCTATTATGAGCAAAACAGACACTTTCATCTCATCTTTTACTCTTGTGCCCAGACCTAACCTTGAATTTATTTCCCAAGCAGATGGGAGCCCAGCTAGGCAGTTGCAGCAGACAAGTGCCTGTACTTGAGAATGAAATCTGTGAGAGAAATTACTATTTCATCTACCTGGAAGGATCACAGCCAGGATGTTCTGTGCTGGCTTTGTTTCTGTGGGAGGCCAGGACTCCTGTCAGGTGAGGTAAAACTAAAGGTGAGCACTCTTGAAGGTGTCTACATATGGATCTTGGTGGACTTTCTGAGGGAAGGGACTGAGAAGGACAGAGGGCAGAGCCGTACATAGCAAGAGACGGTTAAAAGTTCCTACACCTTGCTGTCTCCTGAGTGGATAGTGCTTGTAAGAGCAATAGATGGAGTCAATCAGTATGGGAGATATAGGTGATGTGCAGTATTGCTTGGAAATGGAACCACAGAGATTAGTAATATTTCTCTGCACTGTAATTTTAATGAGACCTGTGGAGGAGAGGTTGTTCTTCCCTGGCATTTCTCGAGTCCCATCTCTTACTCTAGTGAAGACACTTCCCATTGTATCTTGGCAATCCTTTCATAGTACTCTTTTGTCAAGATAAACTATGAAGACTTTTATTTGTTTTGTAAAACTCTTGTATTCAGAGCACTGTTCAAGAACTAACTTCCTTGAAATCACAAGGCAAGTGAGTAAGAACAACTGAGTAAATAAAAGGCAAGTAATTCTGACTGAGGCACTGTCAAGTTAGAAAGTAGGTTCTGCGTAATATCACAATCTTATGGCAGACTCATAAATTGTGTGTAAGACTAAAGAGCATTACTCAGTCATTCACTGTCTGCAGCCAGTTCTCAGTCCTCACTCCATGTTGATAAGCAAGCATTGAAATCTCTTAATTGCAGGCTAGGGCTGAGTTGCATCAGCAGCAGCCCTGTTCTTGCACAGAGGATTTTTCTTGGGCAAATCTGACCTGTGACAGCTCTCTTCTTAGCTGCAGCAGTGTGGGGGCTAAATGAGATAACTGTGAATCCTTTGTCTTTTGGTTCCTGGGGTGGTTCTGGTTGCCCTTTGGTTTGCAGCAAGGAAAATGAACCGTTCATGCTTTTCAGCCCAAAGAAACCAGTGGTCTGTTCAAGGGTGAAGATTTTCCTAGACTGGATAAGACTGATGATAAAACGTGAGTTTTCTCTGTCTAAGTGAGATGAGCCCTGAATATAACCCCTTTGTACAAAATACCCCAAGTGCACTGAGGTTTCGTCTGGCAGACTTTTTGAGGCAACATAACAGGAAGAACTAAAAATCCAGGTGATGTCCTGCAGAAAGTCTCTGCTTCCTCTTCTTCCTCATGCCTTCACCCCAAACAATGCTTACTATAAATTAGAACGGGAGTTTCAGGGGCATAAGTCTTGTATTTAACATTTCTGGTTCTCAAATAGAATATAATCTTTGGGCAGGTACTTTTCTCAGTAAAACATGGCTGCTTCTGAAAATGCCTACCAGCCCCATGCTTTTGGGCAGAATAGCTTGGGACAATGCTGTAAACTGAAGCTGTGTGTCCATGTGTACCTAGATATAATTAGCACCACATTCATAAGTCTGCAGGATAAATTTTGCCAGAGAAATGCTAAAGAAAGGATAGCATATGCTAGTGCATAATGACGGATTACATGAAAGTGATGGTATCTTACAAAAGGAAGAGGTCCCTATTCTTAAACTAGGGGTTTTCTCACGCAGAGAAATGAGGGGAGCAAACCTGTCTGAGGTGCTCCATGTGAACCCGGCATTGCCATACTGCTTCCCTGCACCAGTTCTCTCTCTTTTTCTTTCCCAGAAGTTCCTCTCCTGCTGAGGTTACTCAGGACAAGGTGATTTTGGTTTTATGGTTTCATTGGCAAATGAAGAAATCCACTGCATCAGCTCGTTTAATCTGATGGGATTTGAGAGATTTCAAAGAGCCACCAGATAGCTTCAAGTCTCCTTTTCCATGTTAAATAAACTGAATCTAATTCTAGAGAAATATTTCACTTTGGCTCAAAGTAGTTGCACTGGGAAGCTGCTGATGTAAAACCTTTGTCTTCCAGAGCTTTATCCCTCCTCCTTCCCTGCATGTGCACGTGTACAGCCAAGTATGTAATTGTTTAGTGAACAGCTGTGATTGTACTACAGCATTTCCTAAGAAAGAGGAAAAAGCTAATCTTGGACAGAGTTTTCATATTTCTGCACATCCTATATTTTATCCTGTTGCTGCCAGCAGAAAATGGAGGACTTCCAGTATAAGTTGGGGAATGACCTATTAGAGAGCAGTGTAGGAGAAAGGGACCTGGGGGTCCTGGTGGACAGCAGGATGACCATGAGCCAGCACTGTGCCCTTGTGGCCAGGAAGGCCAATGGCATCCTGGGGTGTATTAGAAGGGGGGTGGTTAGTAGGTCCAGAGAGGTTCTCCTTCCCCTCTACTCTGCCCTGGTGAGACCACACCTGGAATATTGTGTCCAATTCTGGGCCCCTCAGTTCAAGAAGGACAGGGAACTGCTGCAGAGAGCCCAGTGCAGAGCCACGAAGATGATGAAGGGAATGGAGCATCTCTCTTATGAGGAAAGGCTGAGGGAGCTGGGTCTCTTTAGTTTGGAGGAGACTGAGGGGTGACCTCATTAATTTTTATGAATATATAAAGGGTGAGTGTCATGAGGATGGAGTCAGACTCTTCTCGGTGGCAAACAATGATAGAAAAAGGGGTAATGGGTTAAAGCTGGAACACAAGACATTCCACTTAAATTTGAGAAGGAACTTCTTCTCAGTGAGGGTGACAGAGCACTGGAACAGGCTGCCCAGGGGGGTTGTGGAGTCTCCTTCTCTGGAGACATTCAGAACCAGGCTGGACATCTTCCTGTGCGACCTCACCTAGGCGTTCCTGCTCCAGCAGGGGGATTGGACTAGATGATCTTTTGAGGTCCCTTCCAATCCCTGACATTCTGTGATTCTGTGATTTGGCTAAGAGGACTATTTTTTTTCTTCTCTTCTCTTTTTTTTTTTTTTTTTTTTTTTTTTTCCCTGTATTCTGAATAAAGTGTGCTGCAGTTATGAGCAGGAAATTAAAGTATATATTAAAGAAAAGAGCACGTTGTGGATAATCCTTCACTCTTGGGTCAGATGAGCACTTGGACTCTGCTGCTTTGTGCTGCAGCTGCCAGTCTTTCTCCCTTGTGGCACCATTCATAGTCCCACATTGACCTAACAGAAATGTTAGTACAGGTGCTAAGAGAGAACTTTCTTCTGAACTAAAACCAGTTAACAGAACAAGTAATCACTTGTATGGTAGCCAGGCCATCCCCACAGATAAGCTGAGACCTGGCTGGAGATCTTCCATACCCTTGGATCTGACACAACTGGCTGCCGACCACTGATTCTCTGAAGGCTGTAATGGCTTTCATGGATTTACTGTAGGTCAGGCAGTTTATGCAGGGATTTGCTCTGCTCTGTAGCTGTAAATCTTTCTCAGAGGTGGAGGCTGTAGAATTGCATACAGCTTTTACATATGGCACCACACAAAAGGTTCAGAGCCCTGAGGGCTCTTTGAGCCAGATACTGACCATTGACTCCTTTATCTGTCTTTCATTTGATTGCCTTCTCATTGAGGGAAGTGCTTGGCTGTGCTGACTCTTCCTGAGTTTTGTATAATATTGAACTGTCTCCAAGCACTCTGTGCCTCTGCTCAGATGCTAAACAGAGCATGCTGCTGGGAAGTAAACTGGAGACCTCAGCACAGGAGCAGCCAGAGAAGCTGCCCACAAAGCTATTGGGGTAGATGTGCATGCAGGGTGACTGTAGAACTGTGTGTGTGGAGCTGATGTGTGCCAGAGGCTGCAGCGCTCGGTTTGCAGAAGGTGGTGGAGCTTGTTCAGTTCAGAAGCAGCTGTAGGTAGAGCCTAGTAACAAGTTTGAGTCTCCTAACATCTTGATGTAAGTGGACACAGCTCTCTGGATTTTGTCCTGGGAAGAGCATGTGTGTGTGTACACAGGGAGAGGGAGGGATGGAGGGAGGCTGGTGAGCAGACCCAAGAGAAGAAAGACTCTGTTGCAGCGAGAAGCAATGGCCTCCTCCTGTGGGGAAGCCAGTGGTCCATTAATCCTGATGCTGCAGGTTTGGGTGCATGTAGGAATATTGCTTCATCTGCTCTTTCTCTCCCTTACTATTCTTGGAATGAGGTATTTGGGCTTTTGTGTGTGTGGTTTTCTGTTGCTGGTTTTTTGTTTTCAGTCGTCCATGTTTTAGGCTATGTTTCCCAGGGCACGGACAGTTACTTAATCTCTTACACGTGTACTTAGCATAACCAGAGCTGTGATTTCGGGTGAGGTGCTTTGTCAGCTTGCTGCTGTTTTTAAAGCACAGCAAACAGCCCTGTCCTGCTGTCATGCCTCCTCCTGCCTATTAAACATTCAAATGTTTCTCCACATCTAATATTGTGACAGTATTGGAGGAAGACTGATGAAAAGGCTGAAGTACCCCTGAATTACTGGTGACACTCGCTTTGGCAACAAATTGCAGGATGCTGTTGCTCACAGCTTTAACAAGCAACCTGCTCAGGAGGGGATGTGCTACTGGCTCTGCTTGCAGACTTGTGCTGCAGCTGGGCTGTTGGCATGCAGCGTGTGCTTTCCTCCTCTTCCCACTGGCATCCTTGCTGGTGCTCCAAGACATCACGCCACTGAAATAAAAATAGGTCCCCTGAAGTAATAAGCAACAGGAGGTGGGAATGCTTTTTCTCCTCAGGCAAGTGCAGCACAGCCAGCAACTGTGAGGGCTTCATTAACACAGCAGCTCCAGGGATGGTTTGTAGGGGCTGGAAATACATGTGAGGCTCTTGCCTGCACTGGAGAGGGCTTATCTCAGCCCTCAGCCCTCAGCACTCACCGCTGGATGAGCTCCAAGTCATGGCAAGTGCATGGTGCTGTAATGACCTGAACTGGGGTGTCATCCTGAATGCATTAAACAGTTTTAAAAATGAACCTAGAGACAAGCTCTAGTCGCTCAGCCTGCTGGGCTTTACCCACTTCCAGACCATTCTACCCACACCTGCACTGCCCTTTCGTGCTGTCCCCCTATGCCAGCACAGGGTCCCCATCCTCCAGCAGTGCTGAATACCTGCAGGACCCTTGCTTTGTCTTTGGGCAAAGCTGTGGGATTAACTCATGCTTTTTTTTAAACCTAAACTGGTGGAAGAGGTTTTAGTTTTTTGGGCTGATTTTTGCTTTACAAAAAAGCTTACTTATTTATTTACCTATCTATCTATCTATCTATCTATCTATCTATCTATCTATCTATCATCATCTATCATCTATCTATCTATCTATCTATCTATCTATCTATCTATCTATCTATCTATCTATCTATCTATTTTAAAGGTCATTCTCCTGGAGGAAGGGTACTTTCCCCATATCTCAGCCTGGCCAAACTCTGCTCCATGGTGGGGTAAGCTTCATCATGCTTTCCTGTGTGTGCCCTCAGACAGTTGCTGCTGCTGTGCAATGCCATTCACACCACCACACCTTCCCCAGGAGGCAAATGTTCCTCATCTCCCTTCTGGATTTGGAAAATTTCTACCCAGCTGAAGGGCTCAGCTTTCCCCGTTTGTGATCTCAGCATCCCATGCAGGTAGGCAGAGACACTGTGTGGTGTCAGCATCCAATCTGTGCAGAAAGCTCATAAATGTTGGTGTGGGTGGAAGCACACTTAAACAGAATTTAAGCTGCTCTACAGAGGGTACAACTTTAAAAATTGCTGCCCTGGGAGGCAGACAACCCTATTATGGTTGGTACTAAAGGGACATGCAATTCTCATTAGTGATCTTGTTTTCACTCCTCCTGCTCAGTTATAACCATTTAGATGCTTCCAAATATTTCCCTGTTGATTTGGCCTCTTATTTAACAAGTGTCGAATCTGACTGCCCTGTGTGTGCATACAGCTACAGGCTAAGCCTGCTCTCCTCCTGTGTTTCTGGAGAACCAGAAAGTGCATAGACAAAAGCAAAATATTTCAGAACTCTTGTCAAGGGCTGGTCACCAGATCAATTAAAAAAATATATATAATTACATTTCTTCCTTAGTAATAAGTGAGCATCTGAGGTTGGTAGGCATGTTAGATTTGGTACTTGACCAACCTGGTATTTGTTTATCTGTTTTTCAGGCATTAATTCAAAGCACAGCTCAGAGCAAATTTGCAAGCAGGTCTGCTCTCCTTTAAGGCCTGGCAGCTCACTCGTTTTTGCTGCCTGGCTTGTGTCCGCTGCCTGGCTCTTCAAGGCAAAGGCGACAGGACTGCCTTGTGGTTCTGCACATTGAGAACTGCAAGCTTGTACCAGCCTGCATGCTGGACCCTAAGAAATTATTCAACTGACGGAAATGGGCTTTAAAGATATATATATATATGTATATATATATATATTCTTACCCGATGTTGGATTAAGCTTTTTATCAGATGCATTCATTTTGACCTTTCCAGTGGACCTGCTGTAGCTGTGCTCTTGCCAATGAAATCAGGATATTCAGACTTCCAGCACGTTCGATAATACTGGGGAAAGGGGCAAATAGGCTTCAAAACCAACCAAACAAAAAACTCATCAAAACAACAACGAAAAAACCTCTAGATATTGGAAAGCCATTTTGCACTAACCTTATTGACCTGCTAGACTATCTTTAATCACAGGCAGAACTGGCAGTTTTTGTAAAAAGCTCTTACTGTCTTTTCTTAACACTTTTATCACTCAAGTGCACATTTATCCACAGAATGTGCATCAGGTGTGGAGTTAGAAGAGCCCCAGGGGTTTATCTCCATTCCTTCCTCATCAGCATAGGTGGGAAGCACAGAGTGCTCTTGGATACTGTGAAGGGCATGGCAAATATTATAGTAAAGCATCTGTCAATAACATCATCACTGAACTGCCAAGAAGAGTTTCTTGGGATTTATGAAGAGAGCCAGCAAGGAAGATTAGTGCTAGGTAGCAACAAATGGTCCAGCTGAGGACACTCAGTATTAGAAATTTCTCACTTTCACCTGGGCCAGCTTCAGAAAGGGTTTTCAGCACCAGATGCATGGATCCAATGTGTGGCAACCTTCAGTTAAGATTTAGAGCCCAGGCTGTAAACTTGGCTGAAGATCGTAATCCCTGTGTCAGTGTGTTGCGTTGACTCAGTAAGAGAACAGCCCTCTCAATATACGAAGAAATACGCTGTGGTAATTGGGAAAATCCTTATGGACAACTTAAATTTGAGAAGAAACTTCTTCTCAGTGAGGGTAACAGAGCACTGGAACAGGCTGCCCAGGGAGGTTGTGGAGTTTCCTACTCTGGAGACATTCAAAACCCGCCTGGACACATTCCTGTGTAACCTCATCCAGGTGTTCCTGCTCCGACAGGGGGTTTGGACTGGATGATCTTTCGAGGTCCCTTCCAATCCCTGACATTCTGTGATTCTGTGCCTTGTGACCTCCTGTACAGGCAGCTTCTTGTTCAAAGTCAACCTCCCTTCCTCCATACACTCTGAGACATCAAAGTGAGATATAGGTATTATTTGCCTCTTGGAGCTGGAATAGGTGACACTGAAGCATTAGTCTCTGGGAAACAAGAGTGTGGCTCTTTATTAAAAAAAAAAATTATCTCCTCAGCAAAACCTATGGTATTCTTCACCCTGAGCCTGCTGAGGTGCAATCCCATCACTGAGACAACATCTCAATGACCACAATCCACAGCATTAAAAAAAAGCTAAAATAAAATGAAACGGAGAGCTCTAATTTTCTTTACCCCAAAATTTAGGCTTCCGGAGGCCTGTATGTCCACATGTGTGGCTTGCTCACATACTGCACAACATCCAGTTAAGTAAAATTCTCTGTATAGGTTTAGTTTATTATGATTACAGGTGTTATAAACCAGGTATACAGAAACATTTTTCCTGGGTAGGTATCCACACTGACATCCTGGTAGACAAAGTGTGGTGGAGAAATCCACCATCAGCCTTTGGGAGTCTTGGGGGTGAATTCTAACGTATTTGTTCTCCAAATATTTTCAAAATGAAGTGATGCCTTTGGAGAAAGTTTTGGGATAACAGGTATTCTGTGTTGACTTTCATCCTCCCACATCACACTGGTGGTGATGGCTAATGCACTTGGGAAGAGGCCCTATTGAACTTTTCTCTGGGTGTAGATGAGAGCTATGTGTATGATCATCATAACTCTCACATAGGGAAATAAGCTGTTTTTTCCTGACACTTGTACAAGAACACCCTTTTGTTACCGGATGCTTCCAGATTAAGACCTTTAGAGTAATGGAACAAGAATATTTTTTTTTATTAAGAAAAAAAAAACAAACAACAGAAACAAGTAGACAAACAAAAACCCACCACCAAATCTAAAGCTTAACATGCCAGTTAGCTCTGAGTTAGGAGTGAAAGGACAGGAGAGGAGAAAGACAGAGGATGTGCTCAGGAGCTCTTAGAGAACTCTGCAGCTATCTTCCCCCAATAACTTATTTGTAAGAGCACACAAAAAAATTCTAAAAGTATGTCTATTACAGCTGAGAATAACAGTTTAACTAGCACAACTATTTCTATCCAAGACAGAGGAAAATTCTATCAGAAATGGGATCATCAGTCAAACTTTTCCCCGAAAGGAGTCTGATAGCTCTCTGGAGCATTCTCCAGCACACGGACTTGCTAAGTAACAGCATTTGTAATGGCTGGCAGTTTTTCAAGGCTGGGTATATTAAACTAGATTCCTATGTCTATTTGTTTGCTAACATACTGAAAAAGCCTGTTTTCTTTTTTCTTTCTTTCTTTTTTTTTTTTTTTCCTTCCCTCTCCTGCTGTAGAGCCCGTGAGCAACAGAAGCCAGTTGGATGCCTGTCTCTCAACAAAATTACTTTTATTGAGGAACCTAAAACATAGATTGGGGCTTTAATGTCAGCATGAGCAAGAACTTTAGGACGATCATGTGACAAGGGAGAAAGAGGCTGGAAAACCCAGACAGCTAGAAAGTAACCTGAAAACAATTTAGCATGCTCAACAACTGAAAGTACCTATCAGTGGAGACTGAGTAATGGCAGTGTTGAATACCTGATGCTCAGGGTCCAAGGTACAGTCAAGCTGTACAACCACTTCTCTCTAAAATTACCTGCTTGACCCAAGCTTCAAGAATGTACTAGTTTTCAAGATGCCTTTACGGGCTTTCTGGAGTTGTTCCATACAGAAGTTCTCTAAACATAAGTGAAAACGGAACTGTCTTAAGCTGTAGCCTGGATAAAACTGTCTGTTATGTAAATTCCGAAGCTTGAAACAAGCCTAAAGTGAGTTGGAGTTTTGTAGGATTATGATGAACGAGGTCTAGCCTGGTAGAATAAGAATGTAGTAGCTTTCGTAATTGGTTTGTCCTCTAATTGAACACACCTTTTTCCAGATGATCTTTTAAAATGTACATTTCAAGGTTCTTGCACTCCAAATTGGCTCTCATTCATGAGACATGCTTTTCAATGGGAGTCATATGTTATCTAGGAATTGTCCTAGTACCCACTGAAATACCATATAAAAGTTAATAATAAAGCTGATTTTTATGCTCTATATTCTTACTCTTCCTAGGACAAAAACTTGGCAGTGCCTTAAAAAATCCCAAGGAGATGAGCTCAGAGTTGTCACAATGCACGGATGTCATCCTTACAAATTGGGAAGCGAACATCCAGTCACCAGGAAACCCCATGAGATGTGCAAATGCTGCCAGGTGAGCACCCAAGTTATTCTGGCTTTTGAAACTCACATGAAAATCTGCAAACATCTGTGATGTGGTTTTCAATAAATCCATAGATGGTACTTCAGTGCATTTTAGAAAATTGGGCAAGTTCCCCAAAGAGAGTTAGGAAAGTTGGGGGGCACCAGTATGTTCTTTCCAGCAAACAGTAGACAAATCTGACATCTCTGGGCAAAGCTCTCATCATAAAGCATGTCAGAGGCCTGAATATGGTGTAACTGAGGGGTTAACAATGGCAATGATAAACTACGTCACTAAAAATCTTCTGGCACTTTCATCTCTTTCCTTTTCTTCCTCCTTTATCATGCTTAGTTAGGATAAGAGATAACTTTCCATTCACATGGCACTAGCATAGACTTCTAAACTGTTTGAAGGCTTAACTTCAGAAGTAATGAATAATATGACTGAAATAGATTTGGACCAGTATGCCCTCTTTGATTTTTTTATTTTCCTCTTTTTAATGGGCATTAGAATCCCTTTTGCCTTTGCTCACATTTTGATAGCTATCTCTAGAAAATAAGAGCCAATTGTAAAATGTGCTGGCATTGTGACTTTGTTCTTTGCTTTGTGCTGCAGCCACCATTGGAGAATTGTAGCCCCATTAAAATCCATTATTCATCTTGAAGTCCTGGACGTCTGGACTGAAAGAAATCTGTCTAATTTTCATGGCCAGTTGATGGAGTATGAAGGATTTGGACTAACCAAAGAGTTGATAGGTGAGAAAGAGCTCACCTTAATGCTGGGGTGAGAGAAACAGAGGAGCTGAACTAAATTTCTTTTGCAGACAGACAGACACTTCCACGCTCCAGAAGGGATTTCTGATAATAGTTGGAGCTACTTGGGCCAGCTCAGTATCTTTCCCTTGCTAGAAATATTGTTCCAACTGCATGTATTGGATGTGAGGTCCTAATAATGGCATAACTGTGCCTTGGAAAAAAACGTGAGTCTGTCTGGGTCCTTCTTTCCCAGGCTTAAACTTGCAGTGTGACACCTCACTGTGTGTGTCTGCAGCCATGTGCCAAAGACAAGGCAGAAGGTCAAAATGATGGGGGCAAGGGAAGGGAAGCTTTTCCTACAACCCTGCTGAGCAAGGGTAGGTATCTACAGTATAAGAAGGATATAAAGCTACTGGAGAGTGTCCAGACAAGGGCCATGAAGCTGGTGAAGGTTTTGGAGGGGAAGCCGTATGAGGAGCAGCTCAAGTCACTGGTTTTGTTCAGCCTGGAGGAGACTGAGGGGAGACCTCATGGTGGCTACAGCTTCCTCACAAGGGGAGGAGGAAGGGCAAGTGCTGATCTCTTCCCTCTGGTGACCAACAACAGAACCTGAGAGAATGTCAGGAAGATGTGCCAGGGGAGGTTTAGGTTGGACATTAGGAAAAGGTTCTTCCCCCAGAGGGTGGTGGAGCACTAGAACAGGCTCCCCAGGGAGGTGTCACGGCTCCAAGCCTGACAGTGTTCAAGAAGAGACCGGACAAGCCCTCAGACACATGGTGTGAACTGTGGGGTTGTCCTGTGCAGGGACAGGAGTTGGACTCAATGATCCCTGTGGGTCCCTTTCAACTCAGGATATTTTATGTGTCTATGATCCTCCCCACCCTGACTAACAAGAATTGGCTTGGTTAGGTAGGATATTGCTGGGGAAATTAAACCACACAAGTATGTTCTGTGCGTGAAGGAGAAAGCATAGACTGGAAACTTGAACTGCTAAAACACTTGTGGCATTGAAGGACCTTGTATCCATGTCTTAGCTATGTGAGACTCTCAAGGTGACTTATTCCCCAGGGAATATGGATGTCCCACAGTCTTGTGAGCATTGCATAGTGTCTTGCACAAAGGAGCCTGAGGTGGGGGCTGCCTGTCAGAGAAGGAATTTCTTCTGACCAGAGTAGTCCAGACAGTGGAAACTTGCTAGAGATTTATAGTGGTTATAATGGGTGTCTGTAACTATATGTCTGTTTGAAGAAGGTCCTGATTGTGGTTACAATTATAGCAAGCTATCTTCTGGCCATGTCTGTGGTCTACTGTATGAATTCAAAGCTGAATGACATCAGGATTTTGTGTTAAGAGGCTTTTAGAAAGGGAAATCCATTCTGACATTGCATTTTGAAAGACTGTGCCTTACAACCCTCAAGGGAAAAAGGGGAAAGTGGAAGGCTCATCTCCTACCCTGGTCTACTTTCCAGGCAACTTCTGCGATGATGTTTCCATCTGTCCCATAAAATCTCGAGGTTCAGCGGTGACAGTGACCTTCCTTTCCAGGGCTGAAGTAGCCATGAAAGGCTCTCTCTTGACTTACGCTACTCAGGAAACAGTGTCTGGTAAGTCTATTATGATTTTGGGGTGGGGGTAGAGAAGTAGAGCCTAAAGTATGACTGTTATATAAAACAAGCAAGCAAACAAAACAAAACCCAACCCAACCCAAACATGAAACTATCTGTTCTGAAAATAAACGGTTATTAGGAAATCTATTAGTGATGTTGAGTGCTGATGATTAAATGCATAAGTAGTGATCCAGTTACTGTGTTCATTCCCCACTATAAACCTTTTAAAAAGTGATACTAATGTAGCTGTTGCTAAATTAGTGCCTTTTAATCTCCTCCTTAGTCTTCTCCGGGCTAAACAATATGCCCCTTTCTATTCTGCTGAGCATAAGTAGAACCCCCTGTCTCCATGGTCAATCTGTTATTATTTCTACCATCTCTTTTCTGCTTCTTCACCTAGTAGGCAATACTGCTGTGGGCTGCTACCGTTACCACTGCTCTTCCCCAAACCTCATCTCCACCACATGCCCAGGGAGCTACGCAGTTAATTGGGCTTTAAGTTTAAAAACCAAAGGAAACATCTCTCGCTTTCTTGCTTCCCATGCCAGGGTACAGCTGGTGACACGGGTGCACGGTTTTCTCCGTGAATAGCACTGACTTGGCACCATTAAGCAGATTGATACTTTGAAGCCTCAGATCAAAGAAACTTGGAGCTGGGGAGATGCATCCAGTCTGACTCCTCTGTTTTTATGGAACCAAACCATTTTGCATTTCTAGTGACTTGAACCACATCTAATCTCCTTCTCTCATCCCCCTTTCTCTTGTCTTACCTGGTGAAAGAGCACATCTGCTTCTCTATGTTTCAGGCAAGTATGTTGGGCTTCAGAGGTAAATCGTAGCAATCAAATTTCTCATATTAAAATTCAGATTCAGACTTTATAGCACCACCAACAGAGATCTGTCTGCTTTTTCATGTATGCACACATTTCCAAGTTGCACTTGAAGCCCTAGGTCTGAAAACCAGGAGGTGTTCTTTTCCATTCACCCACAGACTGGCTCTAAACACCTCTTGGCTCAGGCTCTCCTCCCCAGAACAGCCCTGTAACCTCTTCTGTGTTTGTGTGCCTCGGGTAAGGCAGCGCTTTCCTTTCAGGTCTGGAACCTGGAAATATGAAGGCTGCTGACAAAGAAAAGACTGGTTTTAACTTTGCACAAAACTAGTGAGAGGAAAGGAGTAAAAAGCCTGATTTAAAAAATGATAATAATAAAAAAATAAAGTACCCCTCCTCCTTTTATGCACATTCTGTATTTATGGCTTGGAATTAACCTCTGTCATAGTTAAGTGTGAGCACTTGGGCACGAGACTGTCACCAGCAACGTTAGCCATGTGAGTACTAAATGTACTTTCTTCATTCACCACATCCCTATTTTGCTGTATTTACTTTCGGTTCCTGCTGCCAGAGCTGCTATGTATGCTTGGAGAAATGAATAGCTACTTGAAGGGGAAAATAAAACAACACTCTACCAAAAAACCCAAACCTTAGCGAACTCCAACAATGTCAAATACATTGGATGTGAGATCCTCGAACCTGTCTCTGCTTTTTGTATAAGGACTCAACCTTAACCCAGGTTGATCAGCCTGCCTAAAGCACATTCCCAGCTGTTCAGCCACAGAGACCCTCAAGGTGGAAGTTTAAAAGACTCATGAAGTTTCTACACCATTCGTGTTTCCAGCAGGTTCGTTTTCCTCTCTCTCGTCACCCCAGGAAGTGTGTTGTAAGCACTGCTGCCTTTTCACCCTGGTAAACTGGGGGGTGATATTAGATAGGCATTGGCTATGTAGCATTTTATTTACAGAATTCCTGAAAACAATGCAAAGTATTCCAGAAAAACATGTAATTAAAGTGTTAATATGCCTACAACCTGGTGTTCTGCATTTTGATCAGCTTTATGGCTACTATAAATGCAAGGTGAAAGGAATATCTATGTAAATATTTTAGGAGCAGTTAATCGATTTTTAAGTTTGAATTTGGCCCTTTAGGAAAGGTTACTCCAAGTGATCCTGTACGTAGGGTCTCAGTGCCCAACCTGTAGATCATTCTTCAGAGTTCAAGTTGTTTCCAAAGTCTATAGGCCTTTTCCTGGTTGAAAAGTTCTCTGTAAAGAACATGTAGAATTTGTGCTTTGAAGCCATGCAAATGTTCACTCCAACCAACAGAACTTAAACCACAAAGCTAAGATCTCTTCTTTCTTCAATATTAATAGGCCTGCTTAAACAAATTGATGCGGTAACAGGTTTTTCTTTGTGATATGCTTGTTTTCTCTTTTAAGAGTGCCCAGGCTTTGATCTAATCCCAGTTGGAGCCACTGAAATAACATCCCCCTGGCATTTACCCTGAAATACTGAACCACACTGGGACAATTTATTCTACTTCAGGAAATAAGCTGAAGGCCATGCTTCAAGATTTTGTAACCGAGGATGCAAGGGTTTGCATTTGGGATCACCCGAGTGTTTATGGTGGACCACATCTCTCTTCAAGGCCTCTGGGAGGCTGAACTACATGTTCATCTACTGTCTTCCTTTTCTGACCCCTTTTATTGAATGAGGGTGACCAAATTCCCTTCCATCGTGGGATGTGGGAGGCAAGGAGGAGGACAACACCATCAGATTAGTGCCTGTAAGGCAGGGCCAAGAGACAGCAGGCTTCCTGAGAGCCATTGAGAGCAGCTCTTGTTGCCCAGGGTTTCTTTGGTGGAAGTGGCCTGGGCTCATCAGCTCTTGACTTCCAGCATCACGGCTGTATCTGGGAGGATACTTGTATCAATCCTGCTTTTAAAACCCTTTTTTTCCTTAACTCTTTGTAACTTGGTACTGGTCTCACTCTGGGTCTGAAATAGTTTGAGCAGATGCTGCTGTGAATACTAAAGCTGCCTTGGGCCCTATAGACATCAGGGTCTTAGCGAACGTTTCTGTAGCCAGGAATGGCTTCGTGCATTACTTGTTCTTCCATTGTCTCCCCCTTTCTCGTCTATGTACGTAGACATGTAGAGAACTGGTTATTGAAGTAATCCCAATAAAGTATGAGAGATGCACTCATATAGAGTATAAGAATAATTTGGCCATTGCACTAGGGATCACCTCTTCAGCCTGGATAGGGAATGATACTGTAAAGGCCACTAGAGATGTACCTCCTGAAAGACCTCAGAGAAATTCTGACATCCACTAATACCTCTGAGTACCAAAAAGCTTGGATTAAAAAGTCTATCCCTGGAAAAAAAGTGTAAGGGCTGTGTCTCAGGCTGCTTGGCAATGACTACAACTGCAGTATCTTCTTCTTCCCCCCACCAGCAATCTTATGTGGCCAGAAAATGTCTCTTAGCATATTCTCCAGCAGCAGCTTCCTGACCCTGCCTTTTAAAACTGATGAATCTGTGGGATACAGAGGCTTCAAAATCCTTCTTGAAGAGTTGTATCAGCAGCCAACACAAAGTGAACTGGAAGGCAGCAGCCTATGTAAGTAAGGCTTTGGGTCTTCCCCTGCCTGTGGCATGAAGCAAGCCTGTTGTTAAAATAGCATTGAAAGTTACAGACGAGGACATTCGTGACATTTATTTGCTGAATGTGCTTCCCCTAAAGCTATTGTCTGAGATAATTTCAAGATATACTTCCATGCTCCGATGCACCCAAAACTGCAGCAAGTTAATTCGGTGCTCACCCCAGGCACTTCACACTAGGTGGTCGTCCTTGTGTCTCTGAAGTTTTCACTGTCACCAAGCCAAAACCAGAAACGTGCCTGAGGAATGACTGTTGTTTAAACTAATTTTTGGGTTGGCTTGTTCTTACTTAAAACAGATGCTCATTGGGAGGAACAATTGGTCTCAGCATGTAAGTGACCTCAGATTAATTAATAACCACTGTCTGGAACCTGACACCACATAAACAGGATGCAGAATACCAAACAGTTTAACCCATCTGTGCTAACTTTCGCTTGAAAGCTTGGCTGCTCTTACTGAAGGGCCATGCCTTTTCCTGGGGCACACAAAAGGGATAAAGGGAGCTTACAAAAAGGCTAGTTCCCATGGTGCGATCCAGAGTGCAACCAAAAAGGGGAAATATGGGATGTGTTGTACCTCATCCCTTAAAATTATCAATCAGTTTCTCTGGACTAACTCTACCAATGACAAGCTTTTAATGGACTTAATTTCTGTTAAATCTTTTTTTCCTCCCTAGACTCATCCTCTGTATCACTAACTTCTGAGGAAAGTAAGTACTGTTCACTTCTGGTTTCATTTTTTTCCTTTCTCGTGTTAACACCCCTTGTGATCGGTGAAAGCTGCTGGTGGTGGGATACAGGTTACTTACACACTGTTCAATTTGCTATTACTGGAGATGGCTTGAAACACTTTAGTGAGCTAATTCTGGAAAATGGAGACTTACTGTAATGGAAACACTTCATAAATATCAGTTTTGACTAAAAAAAGGGTCAGGAAATGCTTTTCACCTGCAGAATGTGACTTTCTGAAAAATCTGTGGAGACGTGCTTAGCCAGGACGTTGCCAGCCTTTACACATCTGGAACAACAAAGTTCAGGTCCTTCCTCAGCTGGTATTAGTTGTGGTCTCTATTTTTTGGTATAGCATGTGTGGAAAACTTCTGTTATTTTGAAGAGAGAATTAAAGTGTTCCCAAGTCTCTACAATACAGATGCTTCAATCCCACCAGTGGGCTACTGTGGAACCTTTGGTGGACACAGCTGTCCAGAACGAAGTCTGGTGCTTGTTTGGTGTATTAGTCCACCTAGCTGTGACAAAATAATTCCAGAGAAATACAGAATTCCAGTGATGGATCCACAACCTGTGCTGGTGTCTGACGACACATACAGAATCTCCATGTGGGAAGCCCAGGATGGATGAAAGTGGTTGGTCAACCCTCATGTCCTGGTCCTGGCTGGCCAGCCTGTAGTCTGGGAGTCACACTTCTGTTGAGGCTTTCTAATTGATGACAAATGGGTCCTGACAGCTGTTCCCTGCAACCCCAGGTAGGCAATGGCTTCTCACACCAGAATGCCGATGAGGGCTTGCAGGCCTCCAGCCAGGACAACTTCTAAATCATCTTGTCCATCCTGGCAAATATAGATCAGTTTATTGCTTCCTACATGTCTACACACATACAGAGCTGCCCTCCAGCAGCTTAAACCTCACATTGTAGCTTTCCATGCTGCTAGCAGTGGTAGCAGTAGAGATGGAGTGTGGGCTTTCATGTGTACCTGGTAACAGTACCGGAAGAGCTTGTCTTCTGCTCCCCCAAAAACTGCTGATGCCTGTATTATGTCTCCAGCCTCCCATTATGTACCTATTGGCCTCAATTAGGCTGAGGTACAACATGCTACTGTTGAATCTTCATCTTTGTTGTGTGTAGACACCCATGGTGGTACCATAGGTCTTGAATGGTTTGTCAAACCTAGTTATACAGACCAGACCTGTAGCTTCAGTGTAAGCTACATCCATGTTGGGGTCTGGTTCCTGAGAAGGCAAGTGACTGACTGACCTCTGGACTCCCTGTGTTAGTTGTAAGAGCAGCAAACCTCTGGAGGTGGAAATCATAGTTTTCTCTCAGCACAGCACAAAAAGCACTGGTACTTCAACTGGGATTCCCAAAAATGTCCCTGAGATGTAAAGTTTTTAGTCTTGAAGCATTAGTTTTGCTTGGCAGAAAATGTTACAAGTGAACTTTGGACTCTTCCTGTTGTCTGAACTAGCTGTTTTTAGACTGAAAATGTATTTGTTTTCCTTCTTCCTTGCCCAGTGCTTAGACAGACAGAATAGTTCTGGGGAGAAAATACTTGTTTCCAAAGATGAAGGATGACAACCCCATGCTTGTGGAAGCCATACACACTGTAACTTTGGTAGGTTTCCTTCCAGAAATGTTTTGGCACTCCTGGAGCTGCAGAAACCCATCAAGCCAGATACTGCCTGGAGCCCCATTGTATTCAGCTGTACTGGGGTTAATGATTATAGTAAGACTTTGACACAGGGCACAGTGTTCAGTATGCATGTGGGGAGGGGGGTGGAAGGGAATTTGTCTGTTTTACGCACTAAGGGATGCTAAGAGTGAAATCAATAGTGCAAGCCTTTGGACAGGCTTGCTTCCTATCATCCTGTGTAGATACAGCAAAAGGATTAGGATAGATTCTGCTCTTTTCAACAGGCTTTGAACCAGGCTCCTCTGAGCAAACTCACCTGTGCCTTTAAGGTGCAAGTGTAGGCTAGACATGATCTAGAGAATAGTAAAGATCATCTATTCCACCTGTCTTCCCAACCTGTCACAGCTGTACCATGACCGTTAAAGTTAATGAGCCAAAAATAAGCATGCACATCCCAAGGGAGCTGTTATTTTTTCTCCATAAAAATTGGTATGCACAGCACTAATATGTTCTGCACCTCTGCTGGTAGCAAAGTAATGTGTCTGGGATAGCAGGGGCTGAAATTAGGAGAAAAAGCTTCTAGGTTGCCTGTACCTTTTGTCTAAACTACAGAATATTCTTGTTAGACAAATAATTTGCTGCAGTATATAATTTAGATTTTATGCAATAAAGTGCAGTGCTTGGATAGAGCTGAGAGAAGTTACTCCTTCCAGTTTTTGTACAGCATGGGGCAGGACTTGGGAAGGAAAGGGGAAGAACTGAAGACAAATGTTAAGCAATGGGAAAAGGTGATCTAAAGAGAGCTGATGCACAAAAACAAAGCATGTAAACAGGGCGGCTATATAAGCATATGGATATTGCCATCTCCTTTTAATATTATCCACAAAGAAAATGCCACAGTCCTTCCAAGAACTGCTTAACTATGTGCACTGATGACAGGAGGTTTCTGCACTCAAGCAGTGAGGTAACCTGGGGCAAACTAGCCTGAGGGCAGTGTCTTCCCCCAACTCAATGGCTCTGTGCCTCCTTGGAGTGTCTCTTCTCTCATCTTCTCACAAACAGCCTTCAAAAGATGTTCAGTTTGACTATGCTGTAGCCTCGCAGTGGTATTAGGAGAAAGCTAAACTTGATTCATTAAAACAGCGCTCTCGGGCATCCAGCAAGTACAGCGAGGGAACGTGTACATCATTAAAGCTCTGTCTCATCTGTTTTGCAGTCTCGTTATGGGTTATTTGGAGCGGGGGGGGAAGGGGAATGAAGCAGTGAGTTAAGAGGCAAGAAAAGCAGGGGTCTGAACAGAAGTAAGAGCAAGGAAGCTATACCTGGTGTTGATGGGAATTTGCTTTCCAACACAGGTAGTCCTGCAGCAAAAACTCTGCTCACCAGGCAGCGGTAGGAAGGAAGCACTGCCGCAAGGTGCTTAACAGTGGGATGGGGAGAGATGGGAGCTGGCAGCAAGTACAGGTTACTCTGACATAAAAGAACATCTATGACCTATTGAAGGCAGTGACAACTCAGACTGGAAGCATTGCCAGGAGAGACCTTGCCCCCAACTACCCCCAAATGTCACCTGCAGCATGTGAAATGCTTTCCAGATAGAAGCCAGGCTGCCTCTTCTGTCAGAAAGCTGCCACATCTGGAAAGACAAAGCCGAGGTGGATGATAAATGAGAGGAAACAAACTCAAGGGAGATGAGATCACCCTCATGGTCCTTCAATGCCTGGGGCCACTGGCACCTGTCACCCCCACTGCCCAGCATAGCGGTCAGATACCTCCTGGTGCCTGTCTCCTTGGGACAGCTTGGTGGCTGGGGAGGAGAAGCTTCTCCCCTCAACTTCAAATTGAAGAGAGCTGTACCACCTCCTCATTCAAAACAGCCATGGACCCCTCTGCCAGACACACGGGGTATGTGTGCCTGAATGCAGCTGGTGCAGAGCTTGTCTGTGTACCATCTCACCAGCCCTTAGCTGAAGTCTGGCACAGATAGCAGCAAGGAAGCACCCTACCAGCTGTCTAGAGGTTAATCTGAGAAAGCTGCTGGGGTGATGACTGACTTGGGGATACTGCCAGAAAGTTTGCGAGTGCTCATCTGTGCCCAGCGAGAGGTTTTTGTCCCTGGTGTGCTGCCTTTGCTCTCTCTTTGGGGCTTGCCCAACCCCTCTTGGGTCTTTTGGTGACCCCTGCGAGAGATGAGGGAGGGGTATGAGGACTATAGGGGTTAATATATCGCGCACACTTCCCTCTGGTGACTGCCACCCTATTTCCGCCCCTGGCTGATGGGCTTGGTTCCCCCTGCCAGCTGCAAGCCTCTCAGCTTCAGAAAGCTGTGCTCCGAGCTGTGCTGACTGGAAAAGCCAAAGTGGCTCCATACAGCTGTCTGGAGAGAGACTCCTTCTCTTGAAGCATATGGAATACTGTTTTATGTAATATTGGATAACATACATGCAAAGGGAATTAATCCCCAGGCTGGAGTCTGACCTCAGAAGTGCATTGAATAACTGCAAGGAGCAGTGACTGGGCTGTGATTCCTACATCTGCAGCCTCCCTGACTCTGTTGTGTTTCGCAGAGGAAGAATTGGCTGCCAAACTCCAACAAGCAGAGATGTCTCTCCTCTCCCACAAGGCCTATGTGAACTACAGGAGACAAAATATTGAAGAGACCAACATCTGTGGGAGAGCTGCGAGGGCAGCCTTTGGCACGGCAGCTAACTGATGGGGCAGGAATGCTGCGCTGCACACAACCAGGACCCAAAGCCATGCCCTCCCCTGGCTTCCAGCGTGTGAGTGCTATTGATACTGCTGGCAGGTGATAACTCCTTGCTTTCTCCTTTTTTCCCCTTTCTCTTTTCCTTCTCTCAGAGTGACTCTGGGTGGCCACTGATTTGTGGGATTGGCAGGTGTTATAAGCAGGTTGGCATTGCAAACTGGGGCAGCAGTAGGTGCTATCCTGAGTCACCAAGAGTCTGCACCAGGGTTTCTGCCCACAGACACCAGATTTCATCAGTACCAAACCAAAAGGTTTGCTTTACTTGAAGAGGAGCTTTTCAGGTTTTTGTGTATTTTTCCTAATTTAAAAGATTGTGGTGTGTACTGGGTAAATGTGATTCAGGTCACCTTCCTGTAGACCCTTCCTCTTTGGAAGTTCAAACTTGAAAACTCAGTTTCAGAAACCCTCTTTTTACTTGTGGTGCTGTAGCATTGCTATGTATTAAATTCCTGAAAGGTGCCTAGGAAATACTATCCTTTGGTATTCGGGTGCATGTTTAGTGTCAAGTCCTTTACACAGCTAGTACTCATCTGTCAAAATAAAATTGGTGCTCCCTGTTCCTCTCAGATAACCTGATTTACCAAGGCAAGTAGCTGTTCAAGCAGCAGGGATAGCTAAGATGGACAGCAGCAGTGTTATTTCACTGAAAAGGAAGTGATCTGGAATTTAGTGTGATGGCTCACCCATTCTAAATGTATGTTTAGGTTTCAGAGAGATTTATCTATGACTAGCTCTTAGCCTTGTTTCTCATATTAGAAAGGCCACTCTGATGTGATTTCATTTGCCAGAAGCTTGCTTTTTTGTTTGAAAGGGAAGGGTTTATATGTATTTTCTTGCGGGAGGGAAAGGTCATGTCTGACTTATCAAAGCTTCCTATGAGCTGGTAGCTAAAAACTAGACTTGGGAGCAAAGTGTATTTGTGAAGAAGGATTTTAGTGCTCAGCCCCGTCAGCATGTATCAGTGAATTACAAGCCAGGAAACTTCTGCCTCCATCTATCTCCTCTGGTTTCAGCACTATTGTGCGCTACACATGTATCTGTCCTTTAAACTGAAGACAGCAGTCTCTTTTCCATCTCTGTGCTGTACATAGCAGTCCACTTAAACATGGAAATACAAACACAAGAGTGTTTGCAATGAGGCAACTACATGGCTGTTATCTGGCCAAGTGACCTTCACAACCACAATGGCTGAAGAACTACAGCCTGCCCTTACACCCAGTCATTCAGGTACAATAGTTTAATAAATCAAAAGTTAAACACATGATCTGTTGGCTAACCAAATACTAGTCTCTCTGTTGCTTAAAAGAAACCCTTCTCTCTCCTATTTCCACCCCATGCTGCTTTGGGAAAGAAAACCGCATATTCTAGCACAATTCAGAAAACATCAGTCAATCTTTACAAAAATAATAGTTCCCCTGAACTAGCAGAGCTGTAAATTGCAGTATTTTGTCAGGCTGCTGTTGCTGATGACTGACTTGTCGTGTTATAACTGACTTTAAAAAACTGCTCTGCCATCATAACAGCAAAAATCTTGTGGGTTTTGGCTCGAAGATGTGATTTCCGCAGTGTGTCTTCAGCTGTGCAAATAGAGCAGCTTAGGGTTTTTAATTCAGTGCCGTATCACAGACCAGGGAGGCTCCCTGTTGTGAAAATATCCAAGGCATTAGGTGAATAACATGCTCACTGAAACCTTTAAAGACATGGGGGTGGGATGGGTCACCAGGCCTGCTCTTGGTGGCAGGGAACTAGGGAGAAGGAAACCTGTTCCCAGGACTCCTGAGCTGCCAGTAACCACTTCTTGCATCCAAAAAAGGGGACATGCTGCTTGGTGAAGTGACAGCCTCACCGCAGGGAAAGTCCTGCCCGTGCCTTGGCAGACTGGCAGAGCTGCAAAGTGAAACCAGGCTCCAGGCCACCTTTGTGGTGGCACCAGAAACCCCTGGCCTGCCATGCAGGATTTCACACCTTAGATTTCAATAGGAGAAGAGTGTTAGGAAAGCTTTTGGTAAAGCTGAAGAGAAGCAGTTAATGTTCATCTGATAATTTTTTTTCTTTATTGACCTAGAAATGGGCGGACAGATATTAAGAGGGGTAACTACTAACTGGGTAAGGGAAGTGTCACTCTATAAAATAACTTGGACTTCCATGACAGAGCTAGAATTTAAATGAATGTGTAGAGGGTATCTGCTGTTTATGTTGTCCCTCAAGATCTGCTGCACGTTCTCCTTTTGGACCATCTGTTTGACGCAGAGACAGTTAGTAAGAGAAGACAGAGCCCTGGTCCAGTGTGAGGCACAGCACTTTGTACAAAGGAGTTTTCCCTCTCCACCTTTTTACAAGCAAGTCTGGCTCTTATAATATAAATGTATTCCCTGGGGGGAAGGGAACAGCAGAACCAAGAATGATTTGCACCTTTTGAAGGCAGAGGCAGTGAGATACTGAAGGAGGAGGCATGAATGGTGGGGGAAAGTAGGGTTGCACGATCACAGCGTGACAAGTAATTCCCGAAAACATGGACCCTAATGAGTCCTCTTTATTTCTAGACTTGTTTGAAGCAAAAGCAAATCATAAATTAATCTACACAGCACTGCTTCTTGGGGTGAACAACTATGCTCTCCAGGATGGCAGTGTAGATTACATTTGCAGTAATACTGCCAACACAGGTATTCAAAATCAGGAGGAAGTTCTCCTGACCATCAGCCCAAGCTGCAGTTCTGATTGACTTGGCTTCCTCGTTCCATGGGCTCTGGGGTTTGTGTGTGAAGGTTTGGGTGGCGAGGGAGGGCTCCTGCCCGGCACTGGCTGGATATGCTTGGATGCTGTGTGTGAGTTTTATATGGCACAAGAAATGGGACTGTGAAATCTCAATAGGCTTCTCATTAAAATTTTTCAAGTAGCTGGGAACACAGCACGTCCTGATGCTTCTAGAAATGTCCTTCCATTAGCAGTTACTGCGTGAAGCTGATTGTCCTATCAGAGAGGCATGTTCTGCTTAATTGCGATGGAGGTGTTATCCTGCTTCACTCTTCTTGCTTTGTGGATTTTTTTCTCTTTGCTTAAAAGTAGTTTAGCAAGAAACCACAAGCTGCTGGTTGTACAAGCAATTATTTTCTTTTAATTTTAGCAAGTGCTGATTTAAGATGAGTGGTGAGATGATTTGTTTGTGCATGTTTTTAAAAACAAACACGCAAAAACCACAAACAAATGAGCTATTCCCAGAATAGCTCATGCTTAATGTTGGGGCTCAGATTTCTTCCTTTTAATGTTCTAAGTAGCCTGTCATATTTGCATATGGGCTGAAAGGCCTCCAAGAAGAATCTGTAATATTTGATGTAACTAAAACTTATAAGCTAAAAAGCAGATCAGTATATCCTTGAAGCAAAATAGCCTGAACTAGCTGGAAGCTGTGTTTTAGCATCTACATTTCCTTGCAAGAGCCAGTCCTTTGTGTGCATGTTTTCCTTGATACAGAATGAATGCACCCACACACAAATAAGGATCAGTTGCTATTTTTCTTTTCAAAATACATACACAATTTGATCTATGCTTGCTGTACTCTCTGCTTTCCCTTCCTTTAGTGGCACCGTTTATATAATTGCTGCTATTCTGATTAAAGTGCATGAGTACAAGCTGAAATTTTGACACAAGACAGCCAATGCTTTTTAATTGCCTTTAGCGCAACTCTAGCTGTGGCACGTCTCTTTGAATGCAGCTGACTTGCAAGAAAATCTGGGAGACAAATGATACACTTCTTATTTATGTTTTTTCTCTGGCAGAATTGCTCTGTGAATTTTTATCACCTAATGGTTTCTCTGACACCTTTTAAAACTCTTTAGCTCTTCACCAAGAGACTATTTTATGTGACACTTGGGCCAGTAAACCGTTTCTGGGATCTGGGAAGTGCTATCCTTCCTTCACAGAGCAATCCATTTTGAAATTAGCTGGGTCTTTGTGCTCCAGAACAACCTACATCTGCTTGGCTGCTAGTCCTGAATGGACCTATTAAATGCCATATTTCTGTAAAAAAAGCAGCAAGTATCTATTGCTGACTAGCAGGTTCTGAAATTAATATGTACCAAGGGTAGCATAAATAGTTTCAGTGTGTGATTTTTGAGAGAATACTGGTCTCTGGCTTAGTAAATACTAACTTCTATCCAGTCTATTGAAAAAGGTGATTATATAAGGTAGTAAGTCAGCCAGGGCCTCAGCAGAGCTGGGAGGAACTGGCTTCTCTTCTGTTCGAAATGCCTTTTAAAATTGACAGCACTTAGTGATATGGTTGTTAATAGACTTGTCCTCTACTAAGCTATGTCCAGCCTTGTTGTCCTTCTCCTATGTGGTTCCAAAGCATGGTCTGAAGCCCCAGGTTCTTTCTGTCCCTTGTCTAAGGCAACTTGTAGAAGTGCTGTCACCCTATATGACCCCCATTGATGTACAAGGGGGATTCGGTCTGTGGCAGTTTAGATGGGACTTTGCTGCTGCCTCTGACCAGCAAGGTGGAGTTGTGCTAAATTTATGCACTTTGAATTTCCTTCTGGAAGTCAGCATGTTACAGACAGGTGTCTACTCACTATGGCAAGTTGTAATGGCAGGCTCCTGGCAAATTATGTGCTGCTCTCCACTGTTTTCAGATAAATGTTTCCAGCATGAGCCCTAGACTATATTTCACTTGCATTTGTATATGAGATTTAGTACTTAGAGTGGGACAGGAAACCTGGGACACCACAAGATACAGTGAATAATCCCAAAGCAGAGGCACAAGGAGTGTGTGCCACAGGCAGAGAATGGGGGCTTGTATGTGTAGGCATGACAGCAGGAGCACAACATGCTCTAAAATCATTACAGTCTCCATGTTTAGGCTTGCAAGCAAGACAGCAGGTCTCAGAAGGGGAGGGCACACAAGTTTTATTTGGGGGTGAATGCTCTTTAGCCCTAGCAGTGGGTTGGAGAGTAGAACTAGGTCCTGAAGACTTGCAGTTGATCATCAGTAAAGACAGTCAATGACATGTGTCCCAGGGTCCCTAACCACTGCTATTTCCTCTCTTCCTTGCCCTGACCTCGGAGAGGAATCCTAATTAATGGCAACAGCAGATCGTGCTCAAACAGGATTTCAGATCTTCATGATACAGAGCTACCCCAAACACTGATGCCAGTGCTCATCCCCATTCCTTATGGAGAACTATATTTCTGATGTCCTGTGTCCCAGTGACACATTCCCCATCATACCTGAAGGTACCACCCACAGACATCACCTCCTGAGGAACTGGAATTGCTCAGGAAACGGTTGCTGGGGATTTTTCATTGTTGGTTTACGGTTGGCATTGCACCAGTTGGAAAAGGAGCTTACGCTGCCATGAGCGCAGCACTGCTTGGGATATCTGGTAATGAAACCAGCTGGGAGGCAGCTATTCGCACTTTCTGATCAGGAAATTAAAACACTACAATGGGGCAATGTGAGTTGAATTCTTTAGTAATTGTCCCTCTTCTCTTCCAGCAGTTTTGGAAAACATACAGTTCCTGTAAAAAGCCAGAGGAGCACCTTACTCTACCACTCCCTCCTCTAGCTCAGATGGAATTCAGTTTATTTTTTCCACCAAAGTAAAAGTACTAAATTTAGCAAAAGCATGTACTGTAGCCTACTCCTGCCTTATAATTCCCTGAGAGATCTTCTCAGAGGTGACCTGTCTGGAAATACCAACATGGTTCAGTACCAGTTAGGAGTCTCGGGTGCCTTTTTCAGCTATATCGGAGCCTTTCAGATGGTGAGGTAGAAGAAAAAGAATACAGCCACCTGCCTTGCAAGAAGCAAAGCTAGCTTTCTAAAAGGTGCAGAAGACTCAATTATACCACATATTTCTCAGAGTAGAAAACCATGACGTAGTTGCTTGAGGGTTTTTCTTATCTGCCTCTGTTTTTATTAAGCTGCTTTTTCTTTATTCCTGACCTGTGACAGCTGAGAGAGTCTTCCTGGGAGAGGGAAGATGAGTGTGTGCATGTACATGGCAAGGAGCTGGGGAATAGCTCTTGAGCCAGCTTGTTGTGTGAAGGATGCTGTACGGTTTGTGTTCAACATGGACCACGCTTGTCCTGTGGTTCCTACACAAGGCTGGGAGTCCAAGCAAGTCTCCACCTTTTTTTCTTTTTCCTCAGCTCTTCCATCCTGCTCAACCAAAGGAAAGTGAACTGCAGGTTTCCTTAAAGCTGAGATTTTTATTTCTCAGAGCTACAAACAGCAGTGAGAGACTCCTGGCTGCCACATTGCTAACGTACATGGCAGGCTGCACACCACAATGTGCCTGTGCTTCTGGGGTGCAGAGGGAAAACCTGTCAGTTCTTGCTGCCCTTTGCCTGCTCTTGCTGCTCCATTTCCAGCTGATGAAATCTGCTCCTCACTTCTAGGTGCTGCTGGGTTTTGAGAGAATATGTGAAGCACAGGAAAGAAAATGTGTCTCGTTGGCTGGTGGCAAGGTGTAAGGTGGTAAGCTTAGACATCTGCTTTCCCTCTTTAAAGCAGCTTCACTCCCAAATAGTGCCAGGTGACAACATACTTGTCATTGTGATGGTGTGTAGACTTTGGTCTTCTGGCTGGATTTGGGTAGTCACAGTTGCTCACCACATTAGGTCACACTCCTAATTTTGAAGATGCAGGTAGCAAAGTGTATGCTTAACCAAGAAATGCTGCAGCTCAGGTAACTAATGTTTAGCTTCGAGCTTCCTGTAGATATTTCATCACTTTCCTCCTCTGCTGCCACCACGTGGGCAACATCTCTGTGTTCATTTAAGGTTTGTATTAATCTTTGAAAAGAACATGCTCCATCCTTGATTGTATTGCAGTTTTTAACTGTATGTAACATGTTTCTTCATTTGCTGTCAAATTTTTCTGGGGGGAATTTGAAGTGTTAAAATAACAAAACAGGGAATGAAAATCTCCATCATGGTTTTCTTTCCCATTTTTCTTTTGAAGGACTTCCAGAGGGTGTACATTTTTCACACTCCAGAAAAGTTTATGCAGAGTAACTGAGTGTTCATAGCAAGTTACAGATCTCAGACAGAAGTTTCACAGACATCTCAATCAAAAGCCAGGCTCAAGCCTGAGCAAAATTTTTCCAAAGGGCTGCTTATGAGGCAATTATATTCAGAAGAATCTGTGTCACAAGGGTTGATTGACTGGCTTTTACATGCCATACATTCAGCTCCAAAAATTGCACTTGGGACTTGACACCATTTATACACTCCTGGAAATACTATTTTGGGAGCAGAACTCTACTAAAACTGCCAGCAGGGAGTTCTGGAGAAGAAGGGTGACTAATGAAGATGTCTGGTGCAGCTCATACAGTTTAATGACAGAACAGCATCGGTGCAGCCATGCAACCTGGATCCTGTTCACCTTGGGGCTTATGCAGGCCAGAGCCAAGTGAATAATTGTATTTGAAGTTGGACAGAGATAAGGATATGTAACTTATCTTTGTATATGTCTCCATTAGTAACCTTCAGCATTCCAATAATTGTTTATAATCTGCTGCTGTATAAAAAAGCAGCATATAAATTCAATTCTATTAGAAGTAGTGGCATTATGCTGAGGCAGGTCCTGCAACCTTAGCTTTTGTGGGGTTAACTTATTTCAGTATTACACCTGAGCAAAAGACTCAGCAAGTCCTTACTTTGCCTAGTGACAGGGTATCAGAAGGGAAAAGAACATTACCCTTTCCCTCAGCAAGGAAATGTTGAAAGCAGTAGGTAGTTTGGGGTCAGGGGTCTGATCTCCCCTGTCAGTTCAGGATGCAGTTCAGGGGTAGTTCCTGGAAGCCAACACCTGAGAGGGCTTTGACCTCAGTGTGTATCAGAGAACATCCTTCTGAATGGCTGGAGTGGTCTCATTTGCAGCTTTGTTTGGGGAGAAAAAGTTTAAATGAGACAGACTTTAATACATCAAATGCAGTTCTAGGTGTCTGGAAAGCTGTGCTGAGTCCAGTTGCCCACAGCTGTCAGGACAGATCACAGCTGGATTCAGTCCTTGATAGCAGCCACATAGCAGGATATCCAGTGTGGCTGCAGTATCTAAAAGAATAACTAAATCTCATGTGGTTTTATCCATTACAATAGCTCTGACAGAGCAAGTTTGGCTTCAGGGCTGTGAAGTCCTGGTGCCAATATGAAAGAGAATCGCTATTCAGCCTTGGAGAATCAAGACTGACTCTCTTTCCATTTTCTCTCTCTTTCCTCCCTCTACTGGTGGACAGAATAAAATCATAAAGCATTTAGAGTTTTCTTTTGGTCTTCAGAGACATCTGAGTCTAGAATTCAGTAAAACTTCCAGCTCTGACTCATCTGAGCAAAAGCAGGTGCATCAAAGGCCTACCCGAAGTTTCCATGCTGTTCTGGGGCTAACCTTGGTTTCAGCCCTGGGCTAGCATCCGTCACAGCAATGCTCTAAAAAGGCCAATGTCCACAACTGCCTTAGACAGAAAATGCTCCGTGAGTGAGCCTGGTGCATCTGGTTGCCTGGGGTGAGACTGACTATTATCATCCCAGCATCTTTGAGGTATGAGGGCACCTCTGGAGGTCTCCAGTCCAACCTCTGCTCAGAGCAGAGTCACTCAGGACAGGTTGCCAAGGGTTGTGACTCGTCACGTTTTGAATATTTCCAAGGATGGGGACTCCACAACTCCTCTGGGCAGCCTCTTTCAGTGTCTGACCATCCTCACAGTAAAAAAAGCTTTTTCTTATGTTTAATTGGAATTTCCTGTATCTCTGCTTATGCCCACTTCTTCTCGACCTTTCACTGGGCACCACTGAGAAGTGCCTGGCCCTGTCTTATTTGCCCCTTCCTATCAGGTATTTATACACATGGATAAGATCCTGCTGGGCCTTCTTGTCTTCAGGCTGCACTGGGGGAGGTTGTTCCTCTCCAGGTGCAGGACTTTGCACTTCTCCTTGTTGAACTTCACAGTGCTCCTGTCAGCCTATTTCTGCAGCCTGTTGAGGTCCCTCTTGATGGCAGCACCACCCTCTGGTGTATCAGATCCAATTACGTTGGATCAGCTCTCCCCCTCATCCAGGTCTTTCAATAAGGATGTTAAACAGCATTGGTCTTACTTGCAACCCCTGGTGTATGCTGCTAGGAACTAACCTCTAGATGGACTAGAAAAAGAAAAAAACTTCTCTTCTAGAAGCTCTGTGTTGCTCCATGTAGTGCATGGATCAAGGACAAGAAAATGAGTTTGCTGTTGGTTTCCCTATGTAACATGAGGTGCATTTATGGAGCTGCAAGACAGAGGTGGAGCCTGCTGAGGAACAAGCAGCTCCATTGCTTCCCAGCTGGATGAAAAGTTTGTCCAAATGATAAAACTTCCAACCCAGCTGGTGTGGGAGATCCTGATGAACTCTTTCACTAGCTGTCTTCCTCAGATCTTGAGATCTTACTATGCAACACGTTTATAACATTGCTTGGAAACATGTCACAGCCTTTACTAGATGTGACAACCTCTGCAACCTGTATCATACCTGTTCCCTTGATTTTTTGGACTAGAAGAGTCACTGTTCAAAGGGAATACAACCTGTGACATTCTGTTCCTTACAGAAGCTTTTGACATTGCTAAAAACAAACTTTGCAAATATCCATTATTTGTGTTAAATGCTTTTACACCCCAGAGTTTTCTCCTATATTGCCTGCTGGTTTATAACTTCTGAAAAGCAATCTCTAAGTATAAAATAAGATGATATAGTAAGAAACAGTTTTTAAGGTCTCCTTCTGTTGAAAGAAAGTCTGTCCGGCTGCATTAAGAAAAATATGACCCTTTTAAATCTGCTAACCCCTCCGACAGAAGAAAGCTATATTCTGTTCTGACATAGACAATTTAGTAGCAGCCATTTTGAAAACTGACTTCAGCATCTTAAAAGAAAATATGCTTTTGACAAGGCTGCTAAAAAAAAAAAAAAAAAAGAAAGACTCTCATAAAGACCCATGATTAATAAAGGTATTGTCTTAAAATAGCCGATGCAATAATGGGAGGTATACTGAACTAAAGTTACATTTTGCTGTAGTTTTGATTACTAGCACCTCAGTGCATAGGTTTTTTTCTCTCTCATGGTCTGTATGCGAGCCATTTGGAACAGATCTGCTTTAGATTTAGTACACTTTTTAGACTGAGAGTGAGAAAACCCATCTTTAACCACCTCTTTCACCCTCAGGAGAGCTCTTTGTCTTTCTTCTCAGCTTCTTCTAAGTTTTTAACCTATGGCAGATCAGATGTTTCATAGCTTTTCTGCTGAGAGACTGTGCATTGGGGTAAGAAGCATTTCTTAGAAGACTTCTCGAAGTCCTCCACACAGCAGGTTCACCCCCTTATTGGAAACAGTTTTGAAGATGTCAACCAACAACAATTTTGACAATGATTTATATGGCTATTTTACTATAGCACTTAATAGTGTTTACCTCTTCTTGTCCCCAGATGGCAGCTTTTCAAAGGGCAATTGCCCTACTGCCACAGATCACAGCAAATCCCATATACTAAGGAGGAAGCTACACAGTTGTTTAGGATTGTTGTAAGTTTCACTGTCACAATAGTTGTTGGTCTGATTGGTTTTTGTTTGTTTGTTTTTAATTTCTGCAGAGGTTTGTGGGGACACAGTTCAATCACCACCTTGCCAAGATGAAAATTAAATATTTCAGTTCTGATCTGAAATTATTGCAGTGAAGTGGTGCCAATAGGATGTTTACTCACATGGGGATAGTCATAAGCAGCAGTAACAAACTTGTTGGCTTTCTTATCTTGGATACATACGCAACACAACAGTCATGTAGATGGCCCCTCAAACACTGGTATTTGCAGTGCCTGTTTACAGCTCCAAAACGCTAAATCCTTTGGAAGCATCTGCAGAAAAAGGATATAAAGGATTTTATGATGCAGTGGTGTCCATTGGATGATATGTGATGAAAAATACCCTTGTGGTATCCAAATCTTTCGGGTTAATTTCTCTCCAAGCACATCATCCATCAGGACTAGCTTAGAAGTTATAGACTGCCATGTTAAACGCTGGAGAAGTAATCCCTGGAGGACTAAACAAAAGCTATGACTATTTCTTACCCATGTAAGAGATTCTGAAAAAATGTTTTCCAGTCACAGGGCTGGTGTGTTTCCATTACACTTGGTTCCCAAGAGATCCAAGGGTGTAACTAACTGGACTGGAAAAGCAGATTTGGCATTCTGTTGGAATACCCAGGTGCTGACTTTGCTGGGAAAAGTGATGGGAACATCCCTGCTAAATGTTCATTCTGGAAAGCATCACATCTGAGTGTTGCAGATATGGGAAATACCCTCCCACATGTGGGATTTAGGAAGCCATCCCAATCAACTCAGCAATAAGCACTTCCATCTCCCTTTTCTTTTTCTAGAGATACAACTCTTTCAGTCCAGCAAACATCCTGCTGTTTGGCATGAGTGCTTTGTACTTCTTCAGGGTAAAAAATAACTATGAATCACCCCACCTTTTCGGTCTTTTGTTTGATATGTGATTCTCTGTGACAGGTTCATGCTTTCTGTCGCTGTGAAAATGTCATTAGTGAACAACCGTCTATAAACTTACTTGATGGTTGCTTTGGGTTTAGATGCTTTCAAATGGTTCTTTTCCTTAAAAAGACAAACACCCAAAACAAACAAACTTTCCATAAATATTTCCCCAAGCCTTCTGGGAGTACAAGGTAGTTGCACCCTCAAGGCTGCTGTATACATTTCTGTGGGAGCTGCAGTTAGCTCTGGTACATAAACACTGCTAACACATCCATGTAGCAAGAAGTATTGTGGGCTGTAAAATACAGCTGCATCCTAGATTTTAAAGTGCTGGTAATTGCTTTACAGCATCAGCTTTGACTTCATTATTGGTAGCAAAGTGGTGAATGAGGTGTTTGAGCATTTTGTTCGAAGACTTGCCTAGAACTTTTTAATCCTAATGGAACCATAATTGTTAGACATGCAAAAATGGGGCCTGCCTAAATAGTGACAACTCAGTCTTCCACCTTCTCATTTAGCTGAAGAGCTCAGCTTAGGCATATTTAGGCAAAGCTGCTACCACTACTGTGATGGTCTGAGAACTGACCAGCCCAACCTGCCGTTGTGCATCCCCATCTGAAACAGTAATTCTGTTTTTTATTTTATTTGTGCCATCTAGGGACAAAGCTGTGAGAGCCCTGCTCCTGTCTGTCATTTTTCAAGACCTTAGTTTGTTTTTGGTTTCCTGGAAAAAAGCACTTGCTCCTCTGGCAATATGAGGTTTGTAATACATTTTCTTTAGCAGTGACATATTTAACCTTTCTCAAACCCATTGCTATTATAAATATATGTTGCTTTTCAAATATACAGTAAAAATCACCCTATAAAACATGATTTATTAACCATGTGTGGAGGCCTGATTTTTTGTAATAGTATTTTACTCTCTAGCTATCCAGAACTCTTCTCATCTGGGCAAGAAGCACTGGAACAAGCTGTGCAGGGAGGTGGTTGAGTCACCATCCCTGGAGGTGTTTAAAAGATGTTTAGATGAGGTTCTTAGGGACATGGTTTAGTGCCAGATTTAAGTTATGGTTGGACTTGATGATCTTAAGGGTCTCTTCCAACAAAAACGATTCTATGATTCTAAGAACAGCACCAGGCTGCACATGATGCACTTGGAGGCATGAGGGTCAGCACTCAGCTCTCAGCAACTCAGAGGTCAAAAATCTGCTCAGGGACAGAAACCCAGGTCTTCCTAAGAAAGCAAGAGGCAAGACCTTTTAAAGATTGTTAACTTTAAGGTACAAAAGAAGAGAGCCACGTACTGGATGGTGTCTGTATAATCCGACTCTGGTAGGGGGGATGTTAATGGGGACAAGTGTGACCTGCAAACGAGATGATAGAATGGCCTCATAAAGATGTTGGCCACCACCCTCCTCAAACTGGGAAGGTAATTTTCCTTGTCTCCTCTTTTACCCATTTTCTGCCTCAATTTTTTGTTGTTTTCCTATTTAAAGAAAAAACTTTTTTTTTTTTTTGATCCTGCTTGTTTATTGTTTTTTTTTTTCCTCCATCTACACAATTTCCCTCTCTATCATTTTCTCTCTCTTTTTTTTTTTTCTTTTTAATTTTCTTTGTCCTTTCCTCAGGTGTAGGATGACATCCAGCCATGCAAAAAAGAACTCCTACAGAGAAGTCAGATTTAAAGCTATCATACAGGTTTTTTTTCCTCATATTGGGCACTACACTCAAACAGTTGTTTTTAAATATGACCCCTCTTTCTCTCCAAGGAGCTGTAACATGAAAAGATGCTTGAACAAACCAGCACCCACCTGAGCACCACTAACCTTGGCTTATCTCCCCACATCATACTTATTTTTTAATGAAAACCTGCTGGCTGCTTCAAAAGATATGTCTAAACAAGCACAGAACAGCTCCTTAGAGAGATGATCTCTCCACTTTTATACACACAAATTTATTACTGCATCATACTTCTAAGAAAAGAGTGTTTCCTTATGCTTTTCTCTTCTGCAAAGCACTCTTCCCACAGATTTTTTTAAAACATCCATTAAAAAAAAATCTATGAAACTTAAGTAACAGAATGAAATTATCCTGATTTATTCATGTTAGGGGGCATATTCAAACTACATGGAAGCTGCTGTTGGTGTGAACACTTAAGGAGATCACTGAAAGACAGATGGAACAACAACAACAACAAAAGTGAGTGGAGAGGTGCATTTTAAAGACTTGTGAAACACCATCCCACGGAGACATCAGCTCAGTCAGCTGGGGATTCTCACATTGTCTCTGCTTTGACTGGATGACAGGGTTTTCCTTAAGACTGGCTGCTCTCGAGGTAGGTTTTGGGGATACACACACACACAGAGTATTCTTGTAGCATCATCCTCCACACATGTTCATGCACTGCAACCTCTAAAGATGCTTTTGAGTTTCTTCTGCTCCTCCACCCCAACAGGAGAAATCAGAGTCCCAAAAGGAGCTTTTGGGTTTTATGGGCTGTCAGGCTGACCTGGTGGTAGGTAAGGTGCTTAGATGGAAAGTCAGCATTACATCTTTTCTCACCTTTAAAACAGTTCACCTCTGCATTGTCTCAAGATGCAGACAGCTTTATGCCTAGCCAAGAAAAAGAATGGTGGATATCAAGTATCTGCACTTTTAAAAGTTATCAGCTATTTCCCCTAATTTATTGAATTAAATTGCTGATGGAGGAAGAAAACAGGATTTACATGTAAAGAATATTTCTGCTACTAACTTTTTCAGACCTCTGAAGATTTGGCTTTCTTCCCTCTCTCTCTCTTTCCTTTATCTGAAATCTGCCTTATTTCTCTCTGCATTGGCTTTGGTGTTTAGACTCTTTCGTTCATTTTTCATTACAAGAGTGGTTTTTTTTCCCCTCACCTGCTGGTTATTTATTTTAACTTTCCCTACTGCAGAGAAGAAAGTGGCTTTCATTTAGAAGGAACTCCAGCACTGAGACATCCAGGAGCTCCTAATCGTTAGGACATACAACCCAGGTTTTTAGATTTTTCTCCCGCTTCATCTAAAGACTTGCACCCTCCAAAATAGTTCTGCTGCTGTATCGGAATGCAACTCACCCAAATGTCATACATCACCATGCCCCACCACCGACAGTCCATAGGTAAGTTAGAGACGGCATTAGTGTATATCTACTGCCTTGTACTGAGAGTGCTATAAATTTGAAAGATAATAGTTGAAGCAGATTATGTTTTGGAAGAGCTGCCTTGAGTGTGAACTAGTCTTCAATAATGTTTCTGTTGTGTTTTTTAGGGATAAATGTGACTTTTCCTGTTAACACAAAAATCTGCCCACTTTGCGGGAGCATGGGACACCCACAGCCCCTTCTCTCATGATACCTGCAGAAGGAGGAACAGGCCCTGGCAGTGAATAACAGAGGAGCCTCTCTGCAACACAGTGATGGTTGCACATGCAGGAGACATCTCCTGGGAAAGCTCGTGTCTCCGCAGTATCACCATAGGGCACCAGGCAACAGAGTATGACAGGGCAGGCTCGGGATTGCTTCCGTCTTTCATTGTAAGTTCCTCTTCTATCCAGCACCATATGTGTGTATTCACCGCTATATCTCTTTCTCTGTTCCCCCACAGGCCAGGTACCCTCTCCTCTCTCATGGGACTCGCTCTTTTTTGCTGTACTGCAGGTGAACCATATCGCTTTGGGCATGAAGGGGCAGTAGGTGGGTCCTGCCACCAATCCTACTCAGTCGCAAGGCAAAGGCACCTGTATACTGAGAGAGATCCAGTCTGCCCTGTTGTAGCAGAGTGCAGAGGATAGTCAGCAAGCTCATGTGAGGTGGCTGCAATCAAGACCTTAATTAAGGATGTGCAGCAGTAAAGGACATTGTTCTTTCACTGTCTGCTTTCTGCAGAGTAAGTGCCAGCCACCACAAAGCTGTATGTAGCTCTTGTTTGGTGCAATGCAAAGGCAGGGTAGGAATAAGTGTGTTTTGGCCATATTGCTATACAACATATAGGACCTGAGGGAATGTCAGGAAGATGTGCCAGGGGAGGTTTAGGCTGGACATGAGGAAAAGGTTCTTCACCCAGAGGGTGGTGGAGCACTGGAACAGGCTCCCCAGGGAGGTGTCACGGCCTCAAGCCTGACAGTGTTCAAGAAGAGACTGGACAAGCCCTCAGACACACGGTGCGAACTGTGGGGTTGTCCGGTGCAGGGACAGGAGTTGGACTCCATGATCCTTGTGGGTCGCTTCCAACTCAAGACATTCTGTGATTCAATGGTTCTAGCAGTGCTTTACATGGCACTGCATGTGCTACCTGAGTACAGAGCTGCTGTTAGTGCTGAAAGAGCACCTGGGGATGGGCTTATCATGTTGGGTGTGAATGCAGATACAGGTTGCTTAAAACATAAAGCTGAGCTCCAGAGTTGTTTGGTATCTCTGTGCAGACATAACCATTGTGGACTAAATTGTGGACGGTTACATCGTGCCTTGGCCAGGATCTTAGAAGAGCTGAATGTCTATGTGTTTCTCTGCTTAAGACCAGGATTAATATGGTGCAGAGTCTAATTTAGATTCTAGGAACGAATTTCAAGAATCAATCTTTGCACAGCCAGGATGGCTATTTGAGGAAAAAGTGAAATTGATTTTGGTTTAAAAGGGCTGTAAAGGAAGATACGAGTAAATATGGAGAAATATAATCTAAAATTGATTAGAAAGGGGCCATTACCCAGCAGGCAGTAAAGCACTGAAGATAGGCCATTGAATAGCCATGAAAAGAAAATGACAATGCTCTAGTATATACACATAAGAATCACAACACTGCACTCCTGCAATGGTATTTTTTGCTTTGGTCCATATGTCACTCTTTTGTAGTTTAAGGTTATAAGACTAGACTTACACCCTGTAACTTGGAAAGAACTCTGGATCGGGATTGGTATCAATCAGAAGGATTTATACCAAAGTTCACCCTAGAAAGGCAGGAGTGAGGAGGCATTCTGGGAGGTGAGTGCAAGCAGGATTTGTGTGTGACATTACATCAGAGATACCAAACTGAATGAAAAATTTGGATTTCATACTTGATGCTGGTGTGGAAAAAGAAAATCAGACTGTAAACTTGGAATACCTGTAACATGAAACTGTGGCAGTGGTTTTAATTACATAGATGGGACTTCCTGAATATATCAGTTTGGAGATTGTAGAGAGATTCCCAATGAGTGGCCATAACACAGATATCAAGTTACTGTACAAATTTTTACTACATTTTAACAACCGTACAGTGGACTTTGAACCTTTAGTGATGTGTTCTGGGCTTTTCTACTTCTAGTTCTCTCTTCAGCCCAGATTTGATACTGTATGTAAGGCATATCTAACATGTTGATGAGAAAATAAAACTATTCATTCCACTTTGTCCTTGGGAACTTATAGAGGTTGTATTACCAAATATACCTGTGAACTCTTAGACTAATGGATTAGTTCCAAGACTGAAATAATTAATGTCTCACCAAGCTATATATGAGACTTAATTAAATATTTTAAGAGTAAGAGCCTAACTGCTACTTTAACCATTCAACTTAATAAGAGTTCAGGTTTAGAATATCACGTGCGATCTTAAATATCATTCACAAAATTCTTGATGGGAAGTGCTTTTAGCATAGTCCTCATGACAACCAGGACAATAGGTTTAATCTCACACCCATCTGTAATAAGATGTATATTTCAAATAATTGCATTAATGTCAGCTGTTGCATAGGTAAATTACATACGAGACCTGCAATGCCCTATAGAATGACTGGTTTGAGATAAAGCTCAGCATTAGTCTGGACCCTGGCTGGTCAGACAGTGACCCAAGAGGCAGGACCTACTGTCTGACAGTCCAGGCTTTTTACAAGGTCCTTAAACAGACCTACCTGTGACACTGTGGTGTGACTCCTTAGGTGTTGTAAGTGGTCCAAATGAGAGTGTGTAAGACTGTGTAAACCTGTGAAACCTATCTTAAGAAAAGTGCATTCTCCCTCTGCACAAGTCAAGGACTGAACTTCTCATTGGTGATGTCCATAGCATCCACGCTGCTGCTTTATAAAAGTGTCCCACAGGTACCTGCCATGTGTCTTGTAATAACTGAGCAACCAGCATCAGAATGTGCCATTATAAACCTATATTCATAGCTGTTGTTTGTCTCAAAAAAGCAATCTGGCTCACAGCTGGATCCAGCTTTTGCATCTTCTCTGTTTTGTACGTTCCCATGTTGGTCTTCTTCAGTCCATGGAGAAACAGTAAGTCTGTGAGGGGACCAGCTTTTCCCTATACAATGTGCTGCAGGGGGATCTGACTGAAGGAAAGGATGGCATTACAAGCAGCTGGTGGGGTGGGATGGAGAAGCAGTGTTTCTGTTTTTTGGGGTTCTTTTTTCTTTTGAGACCTTCAGTTTTCCTCCAGTCCACTGTGTCTGAAATCCTGTGACTTTACACATGAATCTCCATCTTTAGAAAGGGGAAAATTATGTTTTTATCCAACGTACATGCATACAGAGGGGCTGAGGAGGGAGTTTTGAAGTGCCTTAGTTTCCTGCTGATCCTGGGGATCAGGAGACTAAAATGTCTGTAGAGGCATGGCCTCTTTCAGAGGACGAGTGAGAGCAGGTCTAAGCAAGCTAGGTACAGAAATATATGCTTGACTTATGCTCTTTGTTATATATTTAGTTTATTATAGCTGCTGGAGACAAAGAGGCAACATAAGGTTTGAAAACATGACTTATATAAGACAAAGGAACCCAGTAATACAGTGTACATAAATACGAGAAAAGGGAATTGCTTGCTCTTAGAAATATGGAATAGATTTGCAGACGCACAGTAAAATATGAGAGATTATAAAAAAGCATTAGGGCTGTCACTGTAAAGGACTCAGGGAATTACACAGCAAGCTCACATTACCAATTCAAACTGGAGTTTGCTGTAAAGAATGGCCTGGTCTTTAGAGGTAACAGAATAGCAGTGCAAAGTGCATTGAAATCTGATATTCTGCGGAGAATTCGGCAGGCTCATATGGGTATAGAAAAATGTAAATGGAAAGCATAAGCCATCTACATGTAGCAGTTTCATAAAAACTCAGAGATAAAGAAAATTGCAAAAATGAGCTATTTGTTCAAAATATCAACCTAGAAAAGAATAGAACTCATGCTGATAGATCAGGACACATTACAGCCATGGTTTGAAGTAAGTGTAGATATGTTTATAATTCACTTTTCTGGCAGAGACTACATGGCAGTGTTGGATCATTATTTGCATTCCCCTGTGGTTGTGCTATAGGGAACGTATCATTAGAGCATCTCATAATGCCCATCATATCTGCATTTGCCCAGCAGAGGACCACAGAAGGAGGCTGAGCCGTGGCTCAAATAAAAGAATTTTCAACTATTTTCAAGTGCTGACAGAGGAGATTCCACCATGTAACATCTAGTCCCAGATATCCTGCATTGAAAGGTCTACTGAAAAATTGAATTAAGACACTTGAGATTTCTTTAAAAAGCTACCAGATCCAAAAGAGATTCTTCTGCTGCTAAGCTTGAGAGACTGCCTTTAAAATATTTTAAGAGGTGGCTGAGTGCAAGTAGATGCAGAATGCATATGGAAACAAGACTTTGCAGACTCACAGAGCTCTGCCTGCCAAGGAGATTGCTTCTTTCTCCTTCAGAGAACACATGCCTGAAGGACAGGCTTTTGGGAGATAAGAAAAATATGGAGATGAAGCCTGGGGAAGCACCATCTGAAAACACTCTACTGAGATCAGTCAGAGATCAGGAGGAGCTCCTGAAAGACATTTTGCATGCTGTTAGAGCAGCTACTGCCATTTTATTTTTTATTCTTTGTAAGAACCATAAGAAAAAAAAAAAGGAAGACGAAGGTGTAATATATGCTATTATTAAGAAGATCAGTGATAACTGTCCTGAGAAGATGAAGATCAGACTTGAGAGAAACTGGGGCAGAGAAGCCCATTCTGGTACCTGCACTTGCCTAGTGCACTATACACTTGTATTAATTTTCCCTGCCATAAACCCTACATAAGGTCTGCTTGCTAAGGAACACAAAAACCACAGAAACAGCGTTTTGGACTTGTATGGTTGGATGCTCTAGGTTTGTTTGTTGTTGTTTATTCTAAGCTGTGGTTCAAGGGTTTAAATAGCAGCTAAAAGTAACTTCGCAAGTGTTTTGCCTGTATCTTTCAGCACATGTTAATGTCACTAATGCATCTCTAGCCATGGTGTGTTCTTCTAGTTGGCACAACCAGTGTCTCACCAGAGCCCATGCCCTACCAACAGCTCCCAAGTGTCTCTCCCAGCAGATGCGTTACTGACTACAAGCCACGTTTCTCCAGCTGGAGCTTCTCCACGCTCCTGAGCTCACATGCGTTCATGAACAAATACCCCAGACCTTTAGCAGCCACCATTTTAGGATCTCTGGCTACCCTCTGCTGCTCCTACTGTCTGCTGTACGGAAAGCCCCCACCACATTGATCTCCCCTGCCCAAAAGAGGGAGGGGTTTGCTTAGCAAACCCTTCAACTGACCCCAACCACACACCACCTCCAGCCATTACCTGTGTCACCCCCTTTCCTTCCCTGGCCTTTCCCACCTCCAGGACTCCCAGCTCTCTGCCTGTGCAGCTCAAAGGACAGACCCAGCTCTCCTGGGAAGACGAGGCACTGCTGGCGGTGCCGGAGCAAGCAGACATGGTGGGTAGGCAGGATCTGGAAGGAGCAGGTAGGAGTTGAGTTGGGTTCTGTACAGCGCAAGGGTGTCATCTTGGTAAAATAAAAGGACCGATGTTTAGGATTCTGTGGCAGGGCATTAGGGTACAAAAATATTAGTAAACAGTCTGCTTATCGTAATGCTGGGAATACATTTAAATTTAGTCTGATTTTGCTGCTTCATCTTTGGCTGTGACTGAATGATGGATTTGTTTGTAGCACCTGTTTTCATGTTCCAGTAAAGCTGCTCATGTGATGTTCAGGCAAGAGAGGGTGAGTCTTTCTGGATGGGTGACAGAAGGAATTTGATGAGGATTCTCATTGTCAGAAAACTGCTAAGTGTTTATGGAACCTGGTGAGACTTCAGCAGCATCTCTGATCTTATTTCATTTTGGAGAACCTCTACAGAGAAAAGAAACCATGTCCATTTGTACCAGACTGTGTATTTAAAGGAAATATGTTCAATACACCTCTTTTTGACAGTGCTGAAAGATTAACTCCATGGTCATTGTGTTGTATTGGAGCCACATGGGGATAAATGGGTTTTTTGCCATGTTAGATGTGAAACTCCAGCAGAGTGTGCAACTCCCTCTTCTGTCTTGCAGCTTCTCTTCCTCAGCTTTAGAGTGGTTATGTTGCAATGCTGAGGTGCTCATTGCACCTCCCTTTGGGGCCTCAGGATCTCTGCCCTTCATGCTTGTCTGTTGTTCGTAAGCTTTTTTAGGACAGCTGTAACTCATGGATGTGAATACTCAAAAAAAAAACCCCAAAAACCACAAAAACTCTTTTCACAGAATCACAGAATGTTAGGGATTGGAAGGGACCTCAAAAGATCATCTAGTCCAATCCCCTGCCGGAGCAGGAACACCTAGATGAGGTTACACAGGAAGGTGTCCAGGCGGGATTTGAATGTCTCCAGAGAAGGAGACTCAACAACGCTCCTGGGCAGCCTGTTCCAGTGCTCTGTCACCCTCACCATGAAGACGTTTCCTCTCATGCTTAAGTGGAACCTCTTGTGTTCCAGTTTGAACCTCTTACCCCTTCTCCTATCATTGGTTGTCACTGAGAAGAGCCTGGCTCCATCCTCGTTACACTCACCCTTTACATATTTATAAACATTAATGAGGTCACCCCTCAGTTTTCTCCAAGCTAAAGAGACCCAGCTCCCTCAGCCTTTCCTCATAAGGGAGATGTTCCACTCCATCATCTTTGTTGCTCTACGCTGGACTCTCTCCAGCAGTTCTCTGTCCTTCTTGAAGTAAGAGGCCCAGAACGGGACACAATATTCCAGGTGTGGTCTCACCAGGGCAGAGTAGAGGGGGAGGAGAACCTCTCTGGACCTACTAACCACCCCCCTTCTAATACACCCCAGGATGCCATTGGCCTTCCTGGCCACAAGGGCACAGTGCTGGCTCATGGTCATCCTGCTGTCCACCAGGACCCCCAGGTCCCTTTCCCCTACACTGCTCTCTAATAGGTCACTCCCCAACTTATATTGGATGCTGCAGTGGTTCCTGCCCAGATGTAAGACTCTACTCTTTTCCCTCTTCCCTGCCGTTCTCTTCTAATGTCCTTCTGCAAAGCCCTTAGGAGACTTACAGCATGTAACTGTGTGTGTCATATCCCTCCTACCACTTACTGACCTCCACTAGAGACAACATGCTTGACCAGCCAGACCTTTGTGTTTGAGACTTGGACTCACGCCTTCTCACCCTTATCTTAAAATTAAAGGAGACAAAAATAATTTTGCAGGTTACAGTTATACCTGAATCAAAATCACAAGTCCTTGGGTTTACTGATTTCCTGTCAACAGGCTGCCTTTCAGCCCCATTTTCTCCCACTTATATGACTTCAGAGCCAGGTTTGTGGGTGGTCTCCAGGAGGAACTGCTGCCTCGTTGGCTGCTGACACCAGTACAATCAGGGACCCATGATCACACAGCAGCTGAACATAAATGTCTCATAGGCAAGACAGAGCTTTACTTGTGAAAGTAATGAGGCTCCTCAGGTACACCAATGGAAGTTAGGAAAGACAAGCTTTCTTATTTTAAGGTGAGGGAAAAATAAATCTGACTTCCTTCCAGTCCTCAAAGTATTGCTGTGGGAGCAGAGTAAGGTCTGCGGAAGACTTTTTACTGTGTATTTCAGAATATTTTAATGCTTTGTTTTCTTGGAAAGTTATCTGCAAGGAAACTAGTTTCTTGTTGCTCCTTCCACACATCTCTTGCTTTTCTGAAAATCTCTGAAGTAACATACCTGCAATTACAAAGTCAGATCTCGTTTGCTTTGAGAGGCTGTGCCTAATGGGCAAACAAGTAATTAAGATTTCCAGCCAGCTGCAGACAACTTGAGCCACAAAACTGTTAGTTTCAGGGGGAGCTGGAATAATTGGCTCAACTTCAGTTTGCTTTGAAAAACTTAAACTGTTGTTTCAGAATATTGGAGAAAAAAATATAAATAGAACTCACTGAATTGAGAATTGTTGTTTCTGGTTTCACGTTTGAGATTTCAGTGCTATTTAAGGTATTCCTTTCTAATACATAGTGGGCTGGGCTTTTTCACCTCTTAATTAACCAAGAAGATTTTTTTAAGGACTTGAGTCCTTAACTGAAGGAATATACTCTTAAGATGTGTGAGACTGCCAAAGACCATAACCATCAAAGAAAGTAGAAAATAGTAACCCTATTATCACTGAGATTAAAAAGAAAATGAGGGTGAGGACTTGTGAAACTGTGAAATACAATCTGAAGAGGCTGATCTGAACATTTTTTACAGTCACAAAGAAAAAAAGGCTTGTTAACCTTTTTCATTGATACCAGTTTCCTTTACATTTAAATTTGAATGTGTAATGTTTCTTTCTTTTTTCTTGTTCTCTTTTCTCTTTCTTTTTCTTTTTTTTTTTCCATTACTATATAGTGTAATATAGTTGCTGTTATTGTTAACCTTCAGGCAGACAGAAAATCAGAAGGTTGATGTATGATACACTTTTATCTAGAAGGAATAGCCCTTGCCCTCAGTTTCAAAGAAAATATTGTAAGACTTAATTTGTGATAAAGGTAGCAGGAATGAGAGGTAATGTGGCTCAGAAAAGCCATTTTCTGTTGTCTGATGGCAAACCCTACTTTTTTTGGCCACAGGTGTCTCACAGTGCAGAGGAAGGAGTTAGAGAAAACAGAGGTAATTAAGCCCCCACAAAAGCTTAATGTTCCATAAATGGCAGTGAAAAAGAGTGCAATGGTAGCTGCTCTTCAAACCCCAGTGAAGAAAATCTCTGCCTGGTACAACCAGCTGTTATCTGTGCAGGGCATGGAACAGCAGAAGATTGATACAGCTGTCATTAAACCTGCTCTGTTGGGCTGCACTCTGGTAGGACCTGTGGTTATGTGACCTCAGTGGGACTGCTGTCAGAAATGGGTTGAAAAGATGAAGAGGCATCCTCTGCCCAAACAGGTGGCAACATTTATTTATTATGGCGTGAGTTCAGTGGGTCTTACATGCGTCTGCAGACAGCAGCATCTGTGGGGAAAGAGGTGGGTTTTCATGGGGCTGCTGAGTGGGATGACTCATATTTTCACAATATGCCTGCAGCGTCGTTCATGTTGCATGGATAACGTCTGGGGAAGGGACTCACTACGCTGGGCTGCTGAAGATACAACTGCCAAAAAAAATAGTACACCTGATTTACTATGAAACCAGGTTTACAGGGCACACAAGGGCAACAGATGAACAGTAAGAGACAGGACCTTCAGATCCTTATTTTGAGTTTAAAAATTGAGGTTTCTGAGTGGTGCTTAAGCTATTTAGGGACATCTAGCTAATGGTACTGGTACTACTTTGAAAAAATTCAGCGACAGTTCTACTTAAGACGCAGGACAGTCAGGTACAGCATCCTCACATGCCAGCAAAAGGCAAAAACATAGACAGGGTGGAAGATCACAGCACAAGCCAGAGGCGATAAATGGGCTTGGTCTCATAAATCACATGACAAGCTCTGATAATACCAGTGCTCTTACTGTGGAACACTGATTACCACAAATTAATAAGCGACAATTTAGCTCTGTCAGAATTTGCTTTTGATAAAAACTGTTGCTGAAACAGGTTTTCCACATGTTCCTTCAATCTTGTTATCAGAGCTGTGCTGCATGTGGCTTTTTGCAGCTCTTTCTAGAATAAGAGGCAGAGGAGATCTCGCTCTGCCTATCCATCAGAAATGCCTCCCCTTCTCTCCTTTACCCCTCACTATGCTCTGGCAGCAGGACTTTTTGTACAACTGGTTTGGTTTTCTCTATCTGCAAGGGAGAGTGTCTTCTTCAAAAGAAAGGTGGAGGAAGCTGGGGCAGGTCTCATGAGAAAGAAAGTGCAATCTGTGCAAAGTTCTTACCTCTGCAAAGGGAAAGCTGCAAAGTCTCGATTTGCTCAAGCTCTGTGTCTAATAGCTTTGGAGTCAACAAATGCTTTGCTCAGGCCAGAGTCTGTATTTGGGAATAACATTGCTCTCCATCTTTGGAAAAGCTGCTATCCACAGGCAGCAAGGGAAGACAGTTGGGTCCCTGTTGTTAAGGTGGAGGTGAGAATCCTCTTTGGTGTTGCTGCAGGCAATTAGAAATAAGGAAATGGCCCAGTAGTTACCAAGTCCCTGAATCATTAAGTTAATTTTCTTGAAATCACCTATGGGGCATGACATTGTTCATCTCTGCTTGTGTGATCAGTGCTTTTCTACATTACAAGATCAGGAGACTTCTCTAGGAGTTGGCAAACCATCCCTGGGCCACTGAGAAGTCAGTAGCCCCCTGAAAAATCATAAACTTCTTCAGCTGCATGTGTGGAGGGCTGGGTGAAGACTTTCCTACCATTCTTCTTAAAAGCCCATAGAAAATAGTTCAATCATTTCTAGGAACTCATGGCCACATACATCAGCCCCTTACTTACTGCCATGTCTCAAACGGAACAGTCATTCCTGCATTCCTCTGGGGAAAAAATACCTGGCTAAATGCCTGTGCATCAGTAGCACTTGCAAGATGTACAGTAACAGGTAGATTTTGCCTGGAGTGTGTCCCGTCCCAACAGATGGCATGAGGGATAAGTTAACTCTGAACATGACATGCACCCTGACTCAACAGAAGAGATCAGGTGTGAATTAACTCCGGGTAATTCTGCATGGAAAAGTGAAGTGAATGACACAATCACTCCGGGGGTTCAGTTATTAATTTACTAAAAGCACATGGTGGAATACAAATTACAGTGATCAGTGACTTGGCAAAAGTATGTTATAATAACACAAAAATTATCTCTGATGGCAAAAGCCCTTCTAAAAAACAGTGGATTGACAACAAGACTTTAGCAGGAGAACTTACAATGATATTACTTTTATACATTCAGGAGAAAGGAAAAGAGAGAGAGACGAGTAAAGCTAAGATATCAGAGAGAGTAAGATATCACTGCTCCACAGGTCCCATGATGACCTCTGGAGTTGGGGGACGCATTGAGGATTTACATGCCACCACCTCAAATCATGTGTGAGGTCGTTTTATAACCCAGTTCATTTATATGCAAGATAGGAGAGGGCGGTTCGTCTCCTCCCTCTGTTCGCTCTTCATGCTAATTAGGAAGACTCTTCTGGAAATGGGTCTGGGGTCTTCAGACTAAGGGAAAGTTCACGGTACTGGCCAGAAGTGAGTTGTTTTGCCTGTCAGAGGTAACTGTTGGTTTGTGGTTTCTTCTGGTAGCTGTTTGTCCATCTTTATCATCTCAATTAGGCCATGAGGCCTTTCACAGCAACACTGTTAATTGACTTTATCTTCTGCCTCCATGGCCATCTATCTTTTCGGCTCAAAATATCAATCACAAAATCTTGGGAAAGATGAGATGCCTGCCTCCACAATCATTTATCGTTTCCTCCCAAAGTAACAAAAACCAGATGTTTAAGGCATAACATAGGCCTTTGTTCTGCTAAGGATGGGGAGAGCGCTTCAAGATTGTCACAGGGTGGATGGATCCCTTCCTGTGGCATGAGGTGTACACCTGTATTCTCTGGGATACATTACCCTGTACCCAAATAGCCAAAGATGCTGGGGTGACCAGCATCTCAGAAAACCTTTAGGCACAGCAGCAGAGTGAAGCCTCTACTTACCTGAAATGTCACCAAGGAAGAAAATACTGCCCTGTCAATCAAGAGGTTATGACAGAAAGCAGCTCTGGAAATTGGCTTTATGTTGGTCCTTCCCTACCTGCCAGGGCCTGCAAGCACGGTAAAACACAGCCAGTGCTGGGAAACATGCACAAGGAGGTAAATCCGCGGGGCACTGTGCCCTGGGACTTGTGTGCTGCTGACTGCCCTACGTCTGGACAGGTATGAGACGTGACCCAGGCATTTCCAGCGCGGGAGTTGACAATGCCCTGGAGAGACCCTTGCGCCGAACAGGATGAAAACCCACGCCCAGCCGCCTCCCTTCGCCGGCCTTGCCCTGCTCCTCCCGGGAGGACGCCTGGGGACCGAGGGTGACGCTGACCCCGCTGACCGGCCCGGCGCCGCAGCCCCCGGAGGCGGATCTCCGCTCCCCCGCCGCCCTCCCGCATCGCGGCAGGAGGAACCCTCCCTCTCGGAGGCGGCTCTGCCCGCAGCAAGGGGCAGCTCCGCGCCGCCCCCGCCGCACCGGGACCCCCAGCCCCGGGGGAGGCGGTGGGTTCACTCCCGGCGCAGACAAGGGTTAACACCAGCGAGCGGAGCCGAACGGAGCGCGTCGCGCCGCCCCTCGCACAGCGGCCCCGCAGCGCCGCCGCCCGGCCCCGCCGCCGCCCCCCGCCTCCCCTCGGCCCCACCGCCCTGGCTTCGGCCCGCCGCCGCTCACATGGCCCCGGCTCCGGTAAGCGCACCGGGGGAAGCGCGGCTCCTCCGCGCCTGCCGCGACAAAAACGGGGCGGCGCCGGGGCGGAGGGGGCCGGGCCGGGCGAGCGGAGCCCTGCCAAGTAACGGGCCGGCAGCGCGGGGGGTTTCCCGGGGCGCTGGGAAGCGACGAGACATTGTCGAGGCGGGCGCGGGGAAGCCGAGCGGGCGGGGACCCCGCGGGGCCGCGGCGCTGGGCCGGGGCAGGTGTCGGGGGACCGCGCCCGGGCACGGCCCGTGAGGAGCGGGCGGTCCCTGCGGGGGACGAGCGGCTGCCGGAGGACGGCCCCGGGGCCGCGGCGCGGGGCTGTGGCACCGTGGAGCGCCAGGCCGGAGCCATCTGATTGGGAAACCTTTAGGGTTCGGGTCGCTGAGGGCAAATCTGGCGACCCCACGTGTGCTCCGATCCACACGAGGGCTGCCAAACAGGAACCGAGGGTGATGATGGTAAGTGGAGCTGTTGCGAGAACTGCCCCGGGGGTGCCCTGCTATGGGGCTGGAGGGGCTGCCACTGCCCAGGCAGCCTGGGCAGGGATCCATCAGCTTTGGGCTCTTTCTAGGGAGAAGAGAATGAGCTGGTGTGCCAAGGACAAGGCCAGGGCAGGCTGCGTTTTGTTACGGATCCCACCCAGTAAGGACTGTGCATGAAAGCAAGCACTCTTAGAATCATTGAATTGTTTTGGTTGGAAGGGACCTTTGAGATCATCGAGTCCAACCGTTAACCTAACACTGCTAAGTCCACCTGTAAACCATGTCCTTAAGAACCTCAACTACGTGTCCTTTAAAGACCTCCAGGGATGGTGACTCCACCACTTCCCTGGGCAGCCTGTTCCAATGCCTGACAGCCCTTTCTGTGAACAAATTTTTCCTCCTGTGTACAACTTCCCTTCAGCTGTGGGAAAGATTATGCTTCCCAAGACAAACAGAGGACCTGTAATTTTGAGATCTTCTAAGGATCTTCTTCTTCTCCTAAAAACTCTCTTCAATGGATGTAGACAGAGCCTATATTTCACTCAGCTGTGTTTGTGTCATGCAGATTAATGGGAACAGATATTCTTGACCCTCTCCACAGGGATATACTTGGTGTGCTGCATCTACAGGGAGAGCTGCCCTTTCTCCTCACAGCTCTTGGTGGAATAGATTACAAGAAGGCCTGTGGGAGGAAAGGTAAATAGGGCATTCTCACTGTAACGGTGGTTTCCTGAAAGCCAAAACCAACCTCTGGAGTTTAGAGTAGGTTTGAGGTAGCTCTAAGCTCATTCTGAGTGGAGGTTCAGAAAACCAGAGCTGGTTTCTGAAGAGTTCCTATTCTCCTTTTAGCAGTAAGTGCTGGCTCCAGATGGCTTCACACAGTTTTACTTACAGGTATATCCAGTGTTTATAAAAGGAACAGCACTTCAGACAAAGTTCCTGTAAATCACTCTGTGATTTTCTGAGAGAGACAAGAGGAGCTTCTTAAAAGGAGTATTTATCCTGTGTGTTTCCTAGCATCTATTTCACAAGTAGATGACAAGCATGTACAAACACCAATAGAAGGAGAATGCTAGATCAGCAGTTCTGTTGCAGGGTAAGGCCTTCCTGCACTTATATGTGTATATATATATATATATGTGTATATTCACACACCTACTTCCAAAGAAGATTCCTCCCTTAATGCTTTTCAGCAGAAACACCCGTACTTGATGGAGAAAGGCCAGCATTCTCCCATGATGTTCATTGAATGACACAATTCAACGCCCAGGACAAAGAACTAGTCATAGTGGGACAACCCCAAGCAGGAAAAATGAATTATTTTCCCATCTTGCCTTGTTCAAGAATAGCCATCTCTCAAACTGAACAACAGCAAGTGAACTGGTTTTGTGGCAGAGGACAGTATCTCTTCGATACAGTTATTTCCAAGAGGATGACATCTTTCTCTTTGAATCCTGAGCAATACCATTTCACATGCCTGGGTTCTCCCATGCACTTGGAAAAGATGGCTTTGCACCTTGTTTCCCACACTGTTGGCCTGGGGAAGCACTGTCAGTCTTGAGGATGCCTCAGGCCTAGGAAGGAGGACTCCTCCTCATGTTTCCCTCTTCCCACACATCTCTGAGACAGCATATCTGAATCTGCGCCATGTAGAAGAGCCACAGCAGCTGCTCCTCCTCCTTTGCTGCTCACTTCTTTCTTCTGTGCCATGTGTCAGTGCTGGCTGGCCGCTTAGACACTCTGGCGTTGTTCAGGTCCACCAGCAGCCTCAGGGCGGCAGCCTGCACGTCTGTCTCCCTCGCTGCGTTCCCCATGGTCAACAGCCACTGAAGTGTCTGCGCCGAACTCTGCACGTAGGTGTCTTGTAGCCTTAGGAGGAGATCCTGGATGTCACTGGTGGGCAGCCGTCCTTGCTGCTGGCCTCTGGCCATCACCTCTGTGGCATGTGGATCTGAAGGATTTGGTTGCGTGTTCTTTGACTCAGGTGAAGAGGCGGGGATCACACCTATTTTTGTGTCAGTGATGGAGTGAGCTGGCTGGGCAGTTGCTGGAGACATGGGAAAAAGGAGCTGGGGCCTGAAGATGCTGGAAGACATGGCATCACTGCTCACAGCCATGTCATTGGAGGCTTGTGTTCTGCCCAGCTCTCCTGGGCATGCAGTCCTCTGTGGAGGAGAAAATACACCTCTGTAGAGGCAGTGGACTTCAGGAGCAGAGACCTAGCCATTCCCCTGTTCTGTGGGGTTAGCACTCACTGCACAGTCCCATCTTTCCCTCTCCCTACAAAGATGAGCCCAAGAAAGGAGAGAAACCTTCTTCCTTCCTTTTCAAGTCTCCCCATAAGTCTCTTCTTGTGACTCCTGGTTGTATTTCTCTTTGCTTTCCTTTCCTTCTACCCTGAATCAATCACCCTTTCTCCTGCAGTAACCTAGACTATCTCAACTTGGCTGGGAATAATAGCTGGAGATAAGAGCTGACGTGGTCCTCAAAGATTAATAATCTTCAATAATACCTTCTGCAAAGTCTCCTTTTTGGCAAGTGGCTGCAGGTGCCATCTGTGTAAGCTAGTCAGCTTGGTGTGAGTGCCCCTGGAAGGTGGGCTCCCCATGGCTCCCTTCTGTCTTCCCTGTCTTTTAGCTTCCTGTTTTCCCATTTCCTCATTTTCAGGGCTTTCCCTTTTGCCTGTTCATTGCTCGGCACACCGTGGTCTTCAGGAAATAGCTCAATAACTCACCTTAATGAAATACCATTTCCTAGTACAGCGATAAAGAGAAAAGGTGCAGAAGTTGGGGAAGAAAGGATTTCCTGGCAGTTCGGAGCATATGGGCCCTAGAAAGACACAAATAAAGACACAGACTCAGTGATAAACTCCAGTACTGTGGTACCACCAGCCCTCAGCAATAACCTCAGTGTGGAGTGACATCCCTCCATGAAAACCCCCATGCCATTTGGGTGTCTCCCTGAAATTCAGTGAGAAACCTGACCACTTCTTGGTCATTTCCATGACCCAGGGCGTGCCTTAGGGGCACACATGGATGCGATTGAGTGCGAGAGAGAATGCTCACAAGCAGTTGTTTTCTCCTCACTGCAGGATCATTACCCACCCCTCTCCCCCATCACTTCATGAGTCTACATCCCCTCCCAGCGATCAGATCCAGTTGCTGGCCATGCAGGACCCCCATCTATCTGCCTGCCGTTGGGAGTCGTGGTCAGCTTTACCCTCAGGGATGGCTCCATGGTTTTCATACTTGTCCAGTCTCTGCACCAGGGGGTTCTGGCAGCCGTACAGCATGCGAAGGAGGCAGGCAGTCCTGGCATGGCCGGCGACCCGGAGGGACATGAAGAACTGGCGGTACTCCTGGTCAGAGAGGGGTGTTCCCGGCTGCTGCGCCTTCCCGCCGGCTATGCAGCCCCAGCCCAAGAGAACTGGTGAAAAATAGAATAAGCAGGGGGTCGAGGGGGAGGAAATGCTAACCATGGTGCACTCAAAAGGGCTGGAGGGGTGAACTCAGGTCTCTGCTGCCTTCTCTGGATTCAGAGTCCATTATGGAAATGCAATAAGATTACTGGAAATGCAGTAACATGCTTAACATGTGGGTCTAGACCTGAGGAGAACCTGCCCTACCCATATGGAAAGGGGTGTAGTATTTTGGGGACAGTGCGTGGCTGAGGAACCTTGACCAAAGCTCTGGAGATTCAAGTCTTGAACTGAGAGAAACATCTTGGAAGTCCTGGCTGAAACTGGGAATGCAGCTTTGCTGTTGAGGCTGGTGCAAGGACATGGATTGTTTTCAAAATGTTTAGCCTCTGCAAATTCTTTTCCTCTGGTTAAATGGGTCCAGACTCCTTGAGTTAACACGGTGTGCCCCAGTGGATGTCTGTGTGCTCTTACAGTGGTCCAAGCATTCACTGAACACATATGCAAGACTTAAAGCTAGTTCTTCATTATAAAGAACTTTATGAAAGCTTGTGAAATCAAACATTTGGGGGTTAGATGTGCCCAAATAAACGCTTTGTGTGCAATCTTAATTTCATCTCCTCTTGCATATGCTTTTTATACATTCTTTAAGTACAGAGCAACCTACTCTTCTTTGCTTAAGACTTGCAGCTCCTTCAATGTAGAGACTGGACCTGCTCTGGCAGGGAATCAGTTGCTGGGCATAGGCACTTACTATATTCAGGACATCTGCCTATTTCCCACAGGTTGGAAGGTGTATGGAAGAATGAGTCAGGAAGATGCTGGAAGGGCAAGGGTAGTTTTGCAGATACTCTTCCAATAAGTAGGTTTTATTCCTGGCTACACCACAGAGGGTCTTGTGTGATGCTAGGCAAGTACCAGCTTTCTTAGTGTGTCATAAATGGCATTTTCCATACCTTGTGGGTTGCTATTTATAGGAAGGCTGAGCTATTTTGCAGTTTTGGAGTTTACATGTGGTGCATTTTGAATGGCAAATAAGTACTACATTAGCATATGTACTCTGAGAAGACAGGGCTGAGATATCTCAAACTGAGGTTCTAAAAGTAGTGGATGTTTTTGACTTTAATACCTCTCTGCCCTCATTTTGCCACTTGCAAAATCACTATAAACCAATTAATAGCTGTGAAGCACTGAAACATAGAGTATGTGAAAGTTCATGACAAAATGAGTCATTCTGTCTAAACCAGAGCATACAAATGGGATCTGTAAATAATTCAGAGCGTCAAACACTGAACAGTAAGGGTGGCATAGCATGCTGAATAGCTGCTCATTAGAAAGGCAGTGTCCATCCATGGACTGAAGAAGCCAAAATCCATGTGAAAAAAGTGAAGCCAGGTAATTAAGGAGCTGGGTTGCTAAGTCCATGCACAGGGGGAGCAAATCTAAGGTTGCAAAATAACTGTGATTCAGGTGGGCTCCAAGTTCGACTTTGCAACCTCTGTAATAGTCTCTTAACTTATGATGTCTTTTTTTCTTTTAGTAAAAACAAATTAAAAACTTCCTCAGGGCCTCCGTCTGATTAACACCTATGTATCTGTAGCAGGATCAAACAAAAGCATGAAACTTTCCCCCTAAGAGAACTTGGTGCGGCAGTAGGAGAGTAGAGCACCACACTTTGCCAAGTGACCCTGTTTGCAGAAAGCAAGGGAGTGAGGGGATCGGGGAATATAGGGCCCCTCCATGGTCTCCCACTAGGATGTGGCCAGAGCAGCCTGGCCTTTCTCTCGATTTCCTCCAGCTACATCCTTCTCTATTTGTCTTTAACCAAGGTCCTCTCTCAGGCCTCTTTGCCTCCCCTGTCATTTCACCTGGCCAGCTCTTCCCTTCTGGCCTTGCAGGTCAAGGCTAGATCTCTGTCTTTGCACCTGTGTCTGGTTTATGTGACCAGCTATCCCTGTCATTGTGTCTCCAGTCTCTGCCACTGCTCCAGCCTCTGCCCTCTGCATGCAGCTCCAAGTCCTCTCCAGCCCTCCTTGATGAACAAAATACCAGCTCCACTCCAAGTCCTCCTCCCCAGCAACTTGGTTACTCTCTGGCCCTCCTTAATGAATAAATTACCAGCTCCAATGAGTGAAAACCAGGCAAAATTTTAAGCACGCAAGGTCTTTGCACCTGAGGCATTCAAGGATGGTCACGTCTCTTCCTCTTGCCTCCAAATTGCCAAAGCTGAGGAATGATGGAGAGAGGTAAAGAGCAGCTGTGTTGGACACCCTTCCTCACAACCTGGCTTGAAGGAGAGATGTTTCCTACTCACCAGACAAAACCAGACAAGCCCATGTGGCTGACATCACGCTGTGAGGGGGGCCCTGTAACAGCCTGGGTCCCCCTGCACTGCCAGAGGTGTCACCTCTGCCGCTTTGCCCTCCTTCCTGCCTGCGCGCTAGTCCTGACCTGCCAGGTTCCCCCAGGAGAGCATGGCTGGTGGTGTCACAGACACCTCTGTTCCCACTGTTCTCTCTTCCGCTGCCTCCTGCCCACGCCTCCCTCCATCTTCTCTCCTTCCTGCCCTGTTGCTGGGCCAGCGTGCTGCCTGCCGCTGGGTTTGTGTCAGGGACGGCAGTGGAGGCCACCAGCCTGAGGCTCAGCCAACCCTTGGCAGCAGTGGGGTCTGCACTCCTCCTCGCCATGCCGCTGGGTCCAAACTCAGAGAAAGCCCCCAAGGAGGATGTTTGGTCTCCCCGGGCTGACATCCACGGCAGCCTTCTGTTCTCCATGCCTCTCTGAGGTGGTCTCAGTAGTGGCTTGCCCACCCCTGCCCAGCCACGTCCTTCATGGTGCAGTCCTTTTGGAGCCTCTCTCTGTCCCTTGTCACAGGAGCTTGGTGCGGCCCATGGCCTCCCCACACTACAGGTCACTTCTCTCATTCCTCAATTGGCCCTGTAAGGACGAGGGTACCTCATCAGCCAAGACACTGCTTGGGGATTCATCTTTGTCCAAATGTGGCCGCTCTGGAGACTGGAACCTCATCCCTGTCTGGTGCTCAGTGGCATTTCAGGTTTCCTGTCTGTTTAGGGGACCAGATCTTTACTACGCATTGCACAACATACTTTTCTGCTGTATCCCACAACCTGTCTGGCTCTGCACAGCATCTGATGTTTCCTGCATCTGCTTTCTGCCTTCTGTAGGTGCTCACCCGCCATTTCAGGATGCATGTGGACCAATATGTTCGCAGGATGGGGGGTGGATGGGGAGGGAGACCTCAGCTTCCCTGTCTCCTAGCTGGGATCGGAGCCTGCAGCTACTGCCTGCTGCTGGGAGGACTGGAAATAACCTCTCCCCAAGGGCTGATGCCCACCAAATCTACTGTGGAGAGGATGGTGGGGAGCAGGAAGGATGTGACTCCAGGCTGAGGCACAGCCAACAAAATGTCAGCTCTCCATTTTGCCAGGGGCCTTCTTTTATCACGGTGGCATTATGCAGGTGGGGAGGTCTTCCTTCTGTCCTTGGGAGAGTCTGTCAACTGACATCTATCACAATATCTCATTTGAAAGGACATTTATTTTTCTTATGAACACCCAGTCATGAGTAATAATATACAGTTGTTCCTGGTGGTATGGTGGGAATCCATGTGACCAAAATGGTGCAATGGCATTGCAGAGCTGGCATTCACATACACAGTTTTTAAGTGTTTTCTCTCCATAGCCTGTATATTTTTAGGATGTTGCTGAGTCCTCGGCATCTTAAAATGCCTCTGTACAAACACCACTGCACAAATGTAGTGCTAAAGCTAAATGGGTGACCTAATTTTCTATCCCACAAACCCCACTCTTGTGCAGCCTACTTCTGCTCTGAAGACAGATCCTTGAGAAGTGGAATTGCATGTTGGCTGACTAAATCATTGTGGTGCTCATGCACAAACAGGTGTGTGTGACTCGTTTTTTTTTCTGTTCGCTGCCAGCCCTGTAAACTCCATCTGGAATGAGGCAGCCAAATTGCCATTTTTTCTGGAGAACAGGACAAGAAATTCTGCCTTTGGACTGCTCCAGTCGATGATGTGTGAGCAGACCGAAATCTCTCCTCTCTTCCAGACCTGCGCATGCCTGACCGAGCCACTGACAGCAATCGAGCAAAATATTCCTTTGGTAAAGGCAATAAACGGGACTCCAGACAGATGCAAAAAGCAGCCTGGTTGTGAAGGTGGCGTTCTTCCTCTGCCTGCAGAACAGAACTGCATTAACCACATTATGTTCTGATTTAGTTCACTAGGGAGAAAGGTGATGGAGAGAGAATGGTTTGAGAAATCAATATTTTCTTGTACAAAACTCAGTAGGCGGCATTTTTGGTCTGGAAGTGCAGCAGGAGGAGCATCCAGGGACTCGTGAGTAGGCAGCACGCTGGCAGGCAGCTCTCCCCAGCATGTGTTGTTGATGCCGTCTTTGCTACATGAGCTGGTTCTGGTTATTGGACCCGAACGGTGGTGTCGTGTTGTGCGTGACAGAACAAGCGGTGACCCTGACTCATGTTTCTAGGTGTCATTTTCCTCTGGTTGCTTTCATCCCTTAAATACTTATTCTCCTGTAATCTCACTCTGCTATGATGGGTATTTATTACATTTGTTTTCTTTCCTCTGATCAGGATCTGCAGTCCTTGACTTGGCTTTAACCTGCTGGATGAAGTGAAGAGGAACAGCTTTGTGGCCAGAAGCAGCTAAACACTGAGACGGCAGAGAGATTGCTCACAAGGTGAGAAATTGAATAGAGCACGTCTGGGAAAGGAAGAGCTGAATGCTGAAAATTTGGCATGTACCATGCTGCATGCTCTGCACTCATCCCGCCTCTTCTGCTCCCATACTATATAGATTCTGCTTTCAGGAAGATTTCATAGGCAGGGTACAATAAAGATGAAACATACTCCTGGGGATTCTAATACCCTTTCAGAAAGAGCCTATCTAAAATGAAATCAAATCCTGTGTATTTTTCAGCAAAGACTATACTCGGAATGTTAGAAAACATAACTAACCAAAGTGTGGCTTTTTCTTCCTTTCACGCTGATGGTATTTTTGATGTTTTATTGGTCATTTTGCTGCCTTGGGTGAATGCCTTGGGCCGGCGCTATACCTTTATTTGTGTTACAAATGTTTCTCAACCCTGAGTATTGTAAAACTTTGGAAATCAGTATAACCTGTGTGGTGTTGTCTTCCAAAATCAGCAGATCACCCGAAACAAAACCTGAGGGGTTTATTCGTCTGCATTCATCTCATATTTGGACCTCCCACATGTAAGAGGATGATGTTAACTTTGTGAGCAGTGCCATCCAGATAATCGGCTTACCTCACCTGCCAGGATCCATTTCCAAGGTGTGTTTTCCATATGACTATAAATAATACAAAAACAGGAGCCTCTATATGTTTCAGTCTAAATGTTCATTTCCATGCTTGAATAATAAAACAGTTTGTCATTCCACTCACTTGCCTATCTGTTCTGTAGACAAAATCTAGATACAGATGCTGCAGAATATGTAGGGCTTTCTTTTTAAGGAAAAGGGCTATGACTGGAAAGAAGAAAGAAAATAGTCTGCTTGGCAGGGTGGATGTTCCTGTGGTGTTGGCTGCTTACTTCTTTGATTAAGCATAGGAATGCTGGAAGAAGAGCAGTGATTCATGGGCAATGATGGGAGGAGACGTAGCTACGGTGGGGGTTGTTGAGGAGAGCAGTGATGATGTTCCCCTGACCTCGCTAGATGTGGGAACTTTGAGGAGAAGCAAGTGACAGGTTTTGTCCTTTAGGACTATAACTGTATGACAGAAGACCCTCTTTGCAATCTGTGTCACTGTGGCTGCCCATCCTTGGGTCACGCTCCCTTCCTGCGCTCCTCGGTCTCTGTGCCCTCATTCTGCCCAGAGAAGATACCAAAGGGCTGTCGTCTGCACTGTTAGCTAATGGTGGCGGATGTGCAGCAGGTCTCTGTGGTTCTCCCTCAGAGAAGCAGAGAGGTGTTTATTCATTGCTAGTTCCTTTGTTCACTCCAGCAGGTGACAGGACCATGGGCGACACACAGAAGGGAAAGCTTCATCAGGCAAGTCATGTGAGAGCTGAACTGCATCTGTTCCCCTCCAGAAAGCTCACAGGAGATATCCTCCAGGACGCTGATCAAAGACAGGACCGCAAACAGGAGCTGGAGACAGAAAATGAGGGGAAGACATCTTTTGGAAAGAGACAGGGAATGATAACTCCCCATGGGATGGAAGTCTGGGAGTGTGAGGTCAGTGATAGAGCCCACATTAGCAAGGTGATCCTTTCTGGGGACAAGCCAGACCCACCCTTGTGTGGGAACAGCACCATTTGGATTCAGCAGATGGGAGAGAAAACCTACAAGTGTCCTGAGTGTGGGAAGAACTTCAGCCGGAGCTCATACCTGAGCCAGCACCAGAGGATCCACCTGGCAGAGAAACCCTTCAGCTGCTCCGAATGTGGGAAGAGTTTCACTCGCAACTCGGACCTGATCAAACACCAGCGGATCCACACTGGTGAGAAGCCCTACCAGTGCACTGAGTGCGAGAAGACTTTTAGCCAGAGGTCCAATGTGATCAGGCACCAGCGGACCCACACGGGAGAGAGACACTACCAGTGCAATGAATGTGGGAAGAGCTTCAGCCAGAACTCGCATCTCATCGTCCACCAGCGAAGCCACAAGGGTGAGAAACCCTTCCATTGCCCACGGTGTGAGAAAAGCTTCAGCGACCGCTCCTCCCTGATCATACACCGGAGAGTCCACACCGGAGAGAAGCCCCACGTGTGCCAGGAGTGCGGGAAGTGTTTCCGAGACAGCTCAGCCATCATTCGGCATCAGAGGATCCACACGGGAGAGAAACCATACGAGTGCGCCGAGTGCAGGAAAACCTTCCGGCAGAGCTCCTCTCTGGTGACCCACATGCGAACACACACGGGTGAGAAGCCCTACAAGTGCCCCATGTGCGGGAAAGGCTTTAGCCAGAGCTCAGCGCTCACCACGCACCGCCGGATCCATGGAGGAAAGGCCTTGCCTGTGTACCACGGTGACCTCCTGCCCAACCCTTACCAGTGCACCGAGTGTGGCCGAAGGTGTAGCGACCGCTCCACACTGGCCGAGCACCAGACCACGCACGCCAAGGAGCGGCCCCACATCTGCGTGGAGTGCGGGGACAGCTTCCGTCGGAGCTCGGCTCTCAACGTGCACCTGAGGATCCACCGTGGGGAGAGACCCTACAAGTGTGAGGAGTGCGGCAAAACATTCAGGCACAGCTCGGCCCTTGGTGCCCACCTGAGGATCCATGCAGGAGCCAAGCCCTACGAGTGCGGTGAGTGTGGGAAAAGCTTCCGGAAAAGCTCGACGCTTCAAGTGCATTTGAAAATCCACGTGGCTGAGAAACCTTATAAATGTACGGTGGGTAGGAGAACACTCACTTCACGTTCACTTCTGCCGTAGGGCTGGAGTGGGTGATCAGAGCAGGAAACAAAAGCGGTGTGGGGGTCACGTGAAGAAGGTGGGTGACGAGAACCATGGTGGGAAGAGACTGACTGGAGATGTGGTGAATGGTGTCAGGGATGGTTGCTTGACCCCAGGGGCACAAAAACCTTTAGGAGGTCTGGAAGCAGGAAGTTAGTCCTTGGAGCCGAGTGCTGGTAGTTTAGGAAGTGTGCTGGCAGCCTGAGGAACAGGAGAATGGCCTGACTGCAATGGAGTGTGCCCTGCACCTGGAGAAGGATGTGAACCAGTCACTGCTAGAGCTGTGCAAATTGGCAACTGAAAAGAATGACCCACACTTGTGTGACTTCATTGAGCTTCTGGCTAAATCGAGGACTGTGAATATGTGGTAGAATAATAACTAGGAGAATCAGGCTTGCAAAATAACTTTCCAGCTGAAGTAAAGATCAAAATAAAAAGTGCCGGATTGGTTCCAAGTCTGAAGTCTGGCTTGTTAGACACTGTAGTTGTGTCTTAGAAACTCTCTTTTTGTTACCTTCCCTTTTTAAAATTTTTATTCCCTTGTCCTGATAGGCCAAAGGGTAACAGTTCTAAACTAAAGGAGGAAAAATTCAGTCTAGACACAGGGAAGACATTTTTTACAAAATGAGGTTGGTGAAACACTGGCCCAGGTTGCCCGGAGAGGTGGTAGATGCCCCATCCCTGGAGACATTCAAGGCCGAGCTGGACAGGGCTCTGAGCAACCTGATCTAGTTGAAGATGTCCCTGCTCATGGCAGGAGGTTGGACTAGATGACCTTTGAAGGTCCTTTCTAACCCAAACTATTATATGTTTTTTCATGAACGTAATAAGTTTACCCAGTGTTTGACAAGGTGCTTCCAGATCTTTTGAGGCTGAGACTCTGGAGATGAACCTGAATCTATTTGTCTTTTCTTCCTCTTTTCCAAATCTCACACGGGGCAATGAATTCCTACCTCCTCACACAAAGCCTGGTTGATACGACAGCTGAATAACGCAAAACTGTCGCAGCAGTTCCCAGAAAATACAGATGTGCAAGTGTTTCCAGTTGGAACTCTGCCCATTACTAGTCTGTGGCAGCTTCTCCCAGCTTTGTCCTTGCTGGTTTGATACACTTTCCAACCCGGGTCACCAACATGGGCAAAAAATGTGGCCTTACCTTATTTAACCAAAAAAAGGTTCCCCCACCAGATGTCGTACTCAGAACTGGTACACGGTGATTTCCTACTGGTAGTCCACAGACTGTTTGCAATTTTGTAGTCCTTTTTATGACAGAGTAGTCTTCTTTAGCTCAGTATTGTTTGTAAAGTATTAAAATATAAAACTCAGCCTTAGCAGTTAGGCGTTATTATATTTGCATTTATTACTACGCTAATGACTGTGTATTACATAAACCTCCTCTATATTGCTGTGTTTTATTACTGGTTCTGTGTTTCCATCCTAAATAAACCCATTTTTTTTGCTCTGTATAACCCACTTTTCTGTCCTTGTGTATGATGGGAGTGAAATGGTGAACGGGGGTTGGCCCCGTGCCGAGTTTGGTGCGGTGAAGAGCTTGTGAAGGGCAATCTGACCAGAAAGGGGAGGACGAGAGCTCACTCCTACATTGTTCTCTGAGATGATTTTCTTTTCTCTAAGCCTGGGGTTGATGAGCAGGTGTCCGTCACAGGGCTTGGGGGCCCTCCACAGTACCTGCACCCAACTCTGCGGCTCTGGTGCTTTACTGGCAGCGGCGAGAGTGGGATATTAGGAAAAATTTCTTCACGGAATGGGTTGTCAGGTGTTGGAACAGGCTGCCCAGGGATGTGGTGGAGCCAGTATCTGTGGAGGTGTTTAAGAGGTGTGTAGATGAGGTTCTTAGGGACATGGTTTAGTGCCGGGGTTGGGTTAGTGGTTGGACTTAGTGATTTTGAGGGTCAGCCAAACTGATTCCATAATTCTATGAAATGTATAGGGAGGGGCGCTACCAGAGGGCGCAGCAGCACCTATGGGGGAACCGGGGGTTTATCAGGGCTCCGCCCGCCCGAGCCTGGCCCGGGCCTTCCGGAGCGTCACGGGAAGGGGGCGGCGCGTCTCCGGTTCGAAGCGGGGCGGCGGCGGGCGGGATGGACAGCGCGGCGGTGGCGGCGGCACCGGCACCGTCCGTGTGCCCGCAGGTGGCGGGCGGCGCAGCGCCGGGCCCGGGCGGGGGCCGCCGGTTCCCGTTCCCCTACACGCCGTACCCGATCCAGGAGCGGTTCATGGCGGCGCTGTACGGCGCGCTGGAGGCCGGACGGGTCGGGATCTTCGAGAGCCCCACGGGCACGGTGAGGCGGGGCGGCGGGCAGGAGCCGCCACCCGGGGGGAGGAGGGTGGAGAGGGACGGTGGCACCGAAAAGTCGGCAAAAAGACTCCTTAACGCTGTTTGGAAAGTGTTAAGAAGCAGCACTTTTACTGCCGGGCGCTCGGAGGATCGTTCCTCAAATCGAGAGTGCGCATGATTCGCATTTCTTGGTATTTATTACATATACCTATTGCATATTCATGTCTTTCTACCGCTTAGTTAATGTATTAACACAAGTTATTTACATAACCCCGCCCTGTCCTGGATGTCCATGTTTGGTATTCGAGTCTTCTTCAGGGGTCTGTAGTGGTCCCTGGTGTGTTCGCAGCCTGGTGCCCCCCTGGTGTCGGCTTCTTGAGCTCATTTATTGATCGTGCACACTGTCATTTTGTGCTGCTACTCAGCAAAAGTCACGTAGCTCTTTCTTCATTTAGTGGAACATTCTGCTTTCCCAGCTTGCAAGCCAAGGGCGTCCCCACTTTGCCTCATGTCCAGTCTCTATAGAGCTATTGTTTCTCTATTGTGTTTCTGTTACATGATGCCTAGTGGTTTCTAAAATATTTCTGTTCCTCTTACCAACGTGGTACCTGGGGAGAGGGGCCGGGCCTGGGGCTGGTGCCGCTCAGAAGGGGCTGTCACCGAGTGCGCGAGGCAGCCTGGTGTGCGTGTGGGTGACATCATTGCTCCGCCACGGGAGCCTCATCTTGTCTGTTTTCTGTGTCAGGGGAAGTCACTGAGCCTCATCTGTGGGGCCCTGTCCTGGCTCCGAGACTTCGAGGAGAAGAAGCAGCAGGAGGAGGCGCGACTCTTGGCACCCGAGGAGAGTGGGCAGGAGGGGACGAAGCGGCTGACGCCAGCTGAGCCAGAGTGCCCAGACAGCAGGGACACTGCTGGGGAACCTGACTGGGTGACGGCCTTTGTGCAGAAGAAAGAAGAGCGAGACATGGTGGAGAGGCTAAAGGTTGAGAAGTGCTGATTGTAGAATCATAGAATAGTTTGGGTTGGAAGGGACCTTCAAAGCTCATCCAGTCCAACCCCCTGCCATGAGCAGCAACATCTTCAACTAGATCAGGTTGCTCAGAGCCCTGTCCGGCCCAGCTTTGAATGTCTCCAGGGATGGGGCATCTACCACCTCTCTGGGCAACCTGGGCCAGGGTTTCACCACCCTCATTGTAAAAAAATTTCTTCCTCATGTCTAGCATAAACAGCCTCATATGCAGAGGATGGGTAAAGCAACGAGGTGTGAGGATAAGAAAGGCTGATAGCCTGGGTGCTGGCTGGAAAAGTGAGGTGCACTGTGATGGAGGTCTTTGTTTTCTGCAGGACTTTGTTTCAGTTACGAGGGATGAGGCATTGCTGTGCAGGTTGCATAAGACAGGAAACTATACTGCTCTGAACATGGTAACATAAAATAGGTGTGCACTCCAGGGGAAAGGGATCGTGTACAAATGATTTGGTTTCAGAGTTAATTTTTTTCTATACCCAGGAATTGGGAAAGTAATTATACCCAAGGTTTAAGGACTAAATACACTTCATCCTTTCTTCGCTTTCCATTTATTTTAGGAAGAGCAGATCAAGAGAAAAAAGCGAGAAGATCGTCTTGAGAAAATTCGCCATAATGTGCAGTTAAAATATGCAGCAAAGAGAAAGGTGAGTTATTCCGCAGAGATTAGAACTTTCTGTTTTGGTTATCTTTAGTGGTGTTCATACTTGTTTATATCTGCGACTTCACTTGGAATTTTCCAATCCATCTGTTTGAGGAGTTCTTTGTATTAGGTTGCTGAAATGGGCCATCCAAAATTTTTTGTTAGTTTTTCTTTTTAAAGTACAGGTGTGAAAAACAATTTGTGCATAGACAATTTCCTGTGACACCACTTGTGCGTGGATAGAAGAGGCATGTGTTCTAATGACCTTCTGTCCCTCTGCTTTTGTTTTAAAAATAATCAAAGTATTAAACTTTTTATTTTAAAGCTCTCTGTTTAATGAGCATTTGTGAACACTCTGTACTTCTGGACTAAAACCTATAGAACTGTGATTAAATTTAAGATCATGGGAACAGAAGACCCCTCAAAAAGAGCCAGGTCAGGCTTTGGTTGTACTTTGCCCACCACTAGGGAATGACTGTAGTTGTTTACTTTCATAGCAAACATGATTGTGTTGTTCAGAAATGTCTCTTTTCCACATATAAAAAGTTCACAGATATTCCTGCCATTTAGATGGGTAAACTGGCTTCAGTACTCCTGACTCTAAGGGCTTTTCGATGGTATGAGCCAAACTTCCCAGAAATACCCACCTCAGGTCCCCAAACAGACAGACTGGCTGTGCTGCCAGGCTGTTGGTTTTTAGTGTGCAGTGTCGTGTTTTAGTCAACTCCTGTCAAAAGAATATGGCAAAAATAGTGAAGGTTCAGAGGTGAATAGCAAATCCAAAACAAGCAGAACAAAGAACTTTTGTCTCTTAAGAGAGGTTGAAGAGCATGATGTGAGAAGCATGATAAAAAAAAAGAAAAAACAAAACAAACAAGAAAGCTAATGAGAGAAGTGTTACAGAGATTTGAAAAAGCAACTGATTTCATCTCCTCTGTAGTGCTTGCTAAGTGCTTTTCTTCATAATCCCATGGTGAAAGAATGCTTATTGAAGTTGAAAGATACTGTTTTCAGATGGTAAAAAACAAGCTGCTCTTAACAGAACGCAAAATTAGTCAGAACACTGTTCTTCAAAGTTTAATGACGTATTTTCAGAGAGGCAGACCTATGTTAGAATAAGAACCACATAACTGGAGAAAAAAGGGCAAGAGAAATCTTGTGCTCTGCATTCTGAAACAGGTGCTGTGTTGATCCTAGCCTTGAGTTAAGTGTGGATGGAGTATTTGATTATGTTCTTATATGTTTGCTTGGTTGGGTTTTTTCACACACGCTGGTGTTTTTCTCAGTCGTCTTTTGTGGGCCACTTGAAGCAACTAATACTGGATTACATTGATATTGTAATTTCAGGATCTAGGAGTTCAGGAGACTTTTTGCATAGAAGATTTTTTCATGTTTTTCTCTTCACAAGTGTGTGTCAGGAAGTCTTTGGTTGTTGGTAGCAGCTGTGGGGCTGAACAGCTTCAGACACCTTGGTGCATTTGCTTGTCCTGCCGGGGGTTTACCCCACACACCATTCCCTGTGTTACTGGGGGGGGTCTGTGCTGTCTTCCCATCTGTCTGTGTGCTACCGCTCTTTCTGTAAGAGAAACTATGTGATCATGTGTTCCTTCCAGAGGTCTGAGGAGGATGAGACAAAGCGCCTTCTTCAGCTCAGCAAGGAGGTTCTTTCAGAGGGAGCTGGAGTGGATGGTCTAGAGCAGCTGGATCACGATGAGGAGGAGCTGATTCTTGCTGAATATGAGAGTGACGAAGAAAAGAAAATGGTATCTGGGTAAGGACAGGGAGTTCCATGCCAAGAAAATGTTTTCTGTATAATTTTTGACTTGCATTAATTAAAGGGATTTTATATGTGGTTGTGCAGATCTGAAGTTTCTCCCCTATTCAGGCTGTGTAAGGTAGTGGTTGTTCTGGGGATTTGTTTTGTTTTTTTTAAGCTTTTATTAGACTGATCAGAGTTGACCTGAAGTCTTTTCTGACAAAGTGCATTTTTCTTAAAATGTGTGGCAATGTCTTGCTTTTATCCATACCCAGTTTCCCAAAGAATGCCTCTGGATGCTGAGTGAATGACTTGGCATCAAGTTCCTTGCATTAGAAAACCAAAATGGAACCCAAGGCATCGGAGGAAGTTATCAGTCGTGCAAACTAACACTGGCATCTCTTGGTACGCTAACAGGAGAGGTGTTCAGATTTCTAATGACCGAGCTTCCACATGAAAACCCCATGCTCACTTTTCACTCTCATACATTTGCTTTATGCAGAAAGCCAGAAGCCATACATAAGCATGAGAAGTCAAATACATTTTAAATACAAATTTACTAATGAGTATCTAGACAGATCCTCCTGCCTTAAAAACTGCAAAACACGTTAACTACTTCGTTTTATGTAGTTTATCAAACATTAAACTGCTGTTGCCTTTGAGGAACTCTATGGCAGCTAAATATCTTCCTGAAGCTTCTCTTTATGCAATAGCTTGAGGGGGGTAGATTGTCTCTAAAGGGAAAGTTTTACAAAAATAAATAAGCTCACCAAAGAATAGTATAGAACTGAGTAGCTTATGCCTGGGGCTTACAAGCCCCAGATTTGAAAGAAAAAAATATGCTTGACATTGCTAAAGACACAGCCCTATGGACATTTTTCTTTTAAAGAGCAAGGCTTGAGCCAATTGTGCATATATACACTATTCTTAAAAAGTTGATTTTTCTTTAACCTCCTGAGTTAAGATGTGAGGCTTTTCTTGAGATGACATAACCATCTCTCCTGAGACCTGTCTCTTGTAGTAGAGCATCATTTGATTCTAACTGTCAATGATCTGCTGAAAGGAAAATGTTTGAGCTTTCTCTTTTCTTAGGCTAGAAGAAGATGATGATGATGATTTGGAAGAGGAGCACGTGACTAAGGTGAGATGAGCAAAGTAAATGGTGCCAACACATAGAACAACATAGGAGTGTGCAGAATTATGGCTTCTTTGCACCCTTCCTAGGGTCATCGATACAGAAGGATTTAGGAGCTAGCAGCCAAGAACTGCCAAGTTTGTTGATGATAGTGGCCAGTTTTGCTGTGCTCATCTCCTTCTGGACCACACTGGCTGCTTAGGCAGCTTGCTCTGCAATCACTGCTGAATTTTTGCTGTGACTTGCTGTAAAGGCACGCTGCAATAAACAGCTTTTTATTACTCTCCAATGGTAAGTCCCTGTTTTTATAGGGACCATGGAAAATTAAATGGAAACATGGGCAAATGCATAGGAGAAAGAAAGACAAGGCTGTTGGCCTCAGTGGTTATAAGCTGACACTCAACCATGTGCCTTCACTTGTGTTTTTAAAGGTTTGAGCAAGACGTACCTTGTTGAGGTGCTTGGCCATGTCCTTGTGGGATTGGTTATAAGTAGGGGATTTGCTTCCATGTTCTCTCTGTCTTCCCTTTGTGCTTCCTCATTGCAGATTTACTACTGCAGCCGCACTCACTCTCAGCTGTCTCAGTTTGTGCGTGAGGTGCAAAAAAGTCCTTTTGGCAAAGACACCCGTCTGGTCTCCTTGGGATCCAGGCAGGTAAGTGGAATTTTTCGCAAGTGACCCAGAGTGCACGTTAACTTAATGTGAGAGACTTTCCAAGGAGGCGTGTGGATGTAATACCACAGAAGGCATCTCAGGAATTGACTGAATCTCCCATTGAAAAACTAAACCTGTCAAGGGCTGTGACACAGATCTCAGTGATGCACGTTTTTCTGTGAGCTGTGCTTTGGCCATTTACCCTTTGATGTATATGCAAAAATCTGTTTTACCGTTCCTGATGTGGAATATTACAGATGTCTGAGTCACTGGGAAGGTGGTCCTCTTAGTATTACTTCTGGAAGCATTTTTTAGAAGCTGCTGTGTAGCTGTGAGCCATCTCAGTACACCTCATTTTTTTTTCCTTGCTAGATTTTTATGGGTTTTGAGCATGTTTATAGCAGTTAGTATGTGCAGTGTCTGACTGATAGACTTTTCCTTTTCCTTTTTTCATTTTGGAATCAGGCCTGCTTTAAAGAAATCTTTCACTTTACAGCAAAGGGTGCACAGGGGGCACTCGGTGCTTAATGACCCCCTAATGCTTCCCCTTTTGCATGTCCAAGAACCTGTGTGTGAATGAGGAGGTGCGACGCTTGGGGGCTCTCCAGCTCATCAATGACCGCTGCATGGAGATGCAAAAGAACAAACACGGTAGGAACACTTGCAGCCTGGGGAAGCAGTCACTGAAAAAGCTGGTATGAGACTCTGGAGACAGTGTGATCTGCCAGTCAGTTCTCTCTCTGGCAAGACTGTCTTGGTAGGAGCTTGAAAAATGGCAGTTTGGAGGAGCAGAGCTAGAGATCCTTAGTGCTTTGACTTTTCTTGTCCTCCAGGCTAGGATGCTGAGATCTCTATGTATATGTATGAGTGCCCTAAGTTGGTTGGGACTTCTTCAACAGAAGAGTGCTTGTCTTTAGCTCAGTACTAGAAGTGTTGGAAAATGCCACGTGGCTAAATCTAATTGGCAAGAGTAGCATCCATTTTGGAGATGGAAATGTTACTGCTGAATAATCTTTAAATAGATGGTAGGTCAAAAATACACATGACAAAGCCTGCTTTGAAATCCAAGAGGTTCTGCAAAGGAGTTGTTTTAGGCTATTGTGTTGTTCCTCATAGCTTGCGTTTGATTTCTGCTGTTAGAAAAGAAGAGCGATGAAGAGACGGAAGGGAAGAAGAGGCGTGTGAGTCGCACTGTATGCCCCTTTTATTCCTATGAGCAAATGCAGTTTCTCCGCGATGAAGTTCTAGTGGAAGTGAAGGATATTGAGCAGTTGGTGGCTTTGGGAAGGGAGACCAAAGCCTGCCCATATTATGGGAGTCGATACGCCATTCCTGCTGCTCAGGTAAGGTGTACATGCTTTTAGTGGAATTAATGACAGGGCCTCTAAGAATAAACCAATTGCCTGCTCGCCCCAGTACTGTTACTCAATATTGTGGGAGTTTGTAAACAGCCTGTGTTTCTGTCAGCTGTAGTTTTGCTGAGAAAGCAAAGGAAAATAAGAATACCAATTTGAAATTAATAGGGATGCTCTAAGTATGTCTCAGCATTCTGAAACACTTGAAAGGCTCAGTAACTGTGAGGCAATACTGACATGTGGGCATAATCTTTGCTCTTGCCACTGCTCTTCCTTGCTTGGTTCTCTGTCAGAAGACACACTTTCAGTGCCTCCGAGGGGATCTGGAGGGTAACCTGAGCCACTATGCATTTGTAGCATAAACATTTCTCTTTAGCTTGCATCCCAGTGCCCCTCTCAAGCACGTGCTCCTGTCCCTTTTCCCATAATAAGAGTAGGTAACTTGATTGAACTCTGTGAGGCCATCTGACACGGGCATTTAAGTCGTTCTTGGGGAGCGCCCTCAGTTTGTAATGATGAGAGCCAGAATCAGGGCAGTGTGTGCTTCCTCTGTAGCTGGTGGTGCTGCCCTATCAGATGCTCTTGCATGAACCTACCAGGAGCGCTGCTGGGATCAAGCTGAAGGACCAGGTTGTAATCATCGATGAGGCCCACAACCTCATAGACACCATCACCTGTATCCACAGCGCGGAGGTCAGCGGCTCTCAGGTGGGTCATAGCCTGGCCTGATAATCATGAGCAAGCTCTGCATCCAACAGACTGCCCTTTCTTGACTCCTACCTAGTAATAGCTCCTTTTTTCCTTCATCTAGCTGTGCTGTGCCCACTCCCAGTTGTTGCAGTACATGGAGCGATACAGGTGAGGATCTCGGAGGAAAATAGCACAACAGCGGCCGGCAGTGTGGATGCCAGGGCTTGTCTTATGCCTGCAGAGTATTTATTGCTTTTCCCTGGTGGAATGTTATTTGCATTAATACTTCTGCAGATGAAAAGCCAATTGCTTCATTATCTCTGTCTAGATCCATCTAAGTCAGGCTCTTGGGACTAGTATTAAGCAGTGAGAAGGGGGATACCCTGAGGATTCTGGCTTTCCCTTATACTCTCCGTTCTTTTCCCAATATCTCACTCTAATCACTCCTGCTTTGTGATGCAGAGTTTTGAAAGATTCAGTCTTTTCTGTCTCTCCTGAACCTTAGTCTTTCATGCGCTGACTGGCATTATAGCAGAGGCAGTAAGGTCTGCAGAGGAAGCTATGTGTGATTTTTGGCTCAGGCCAAATCTTGCATCTTTTCATCCCTGCAGGGATTGATTATTGTGATCAATGCTAATAACTTTGAATTTGTGGAGCATTATTGCAACAGGGACTTGAGACATCACTGCCATTGTAATAAACAAACTGTAATTAATGTGTGAGGAAAAAAGAGATGGTAGAAACAGTGTGGTGTGCAGAGATGAGTGCTTTGGCGTGACCTTGGGCAGGACATCCAGGGGTCTGTGCTCTGTCACCAATAGGGAGAGTGAGCCTGAGAGAAATCATTCTTGGTTCCCATCTCCTCAAAATGAAGGAGAATTCAGGTGCTTGTCTCTGCAGCTCAGCTGCTGTGAGTTACTCTCTGAAGATGTTTTGGGGCCTAATACCTGTCTCATTTTTGATAGGAAACGTTTGAAGGCAAAGAACCTGATGTACATTAAGCAGATCCTGTATTTGCTGGAGCGGTTTGTGGCCATGCTGGGAGGTAAGCAAACCTATTCCATCTCCAGGGATGCTGGTAGACTCTGAGCTAGTTGGTACTTCCTCAGGGCACTGTCCCACTTCCCCCTCTGCAGAATCTGTGGGGAGATGCTGCTCATGTATAGGTTCAGATGCCAGTAATTTTATTTCTCAGGCTGTTTTGTAACATGGGGATGTTGACTGGTATCTTCCTGAACCCCTCTCTTTGTTTCATTAGCTGTGGAGCAGTAGATGACATCATAAGTTGGTAGAGGCAGTTTCCCTCTGTTTCTGTGGGGTCTTCTGATGTGATTATAGTTGGTGACAAGGTAGGGTGTTAAGTGAGGAATACAACAGATGTGTGACAGTGATCAGGACAGCACAAGAGCTGCACAGAATAAATCTTCTCCTGGGTCATCTGGTGGCATGGCCTCTAGCTGTGTCAGGTATGCCTCTGCAGAATGAGTCTTTGTTGAGCGGTGCCTTTCCTTTGTGAAAAAATCCTATTTTGCTGTGATTTTTAAATCCACTGGCATTTGCAGGGCTCCTTTCCTCTAATGCTCTCTTTGTGACAACACAGTGTGCCTGGAGAAGAGCCTGTCATAAGTTCATAAGGAGCTTCCTCCTTGGCCAAGGGAAATGCAGCTCTTGGGGGGCAGAGGCGTGGTGGTGCTCTCTGCCCTTCTCTCAAATGTTTACTTCTCTTCTCACCCTGTTCCTGCCAGTCCTCTCTTCCCCACACTCAGTTAAGTCCTTTCATCAGAAAGATGCAGCCTGTGTACAGCTTCATGATTGAGGCTGCAAGAGTGAGATGTGAGGTGGGTGTTAAACACCAGGACACAGAACACAGTGAGTGGCAGCAAGTAATCCTGTCCTGGCTGTCGGGGTCTGGGCGTGGAGCTGTCCTCAGGTTTTCCCCTCTTCCCAATTGTCTGGCAGCCTACATGTCTCCCAGCTCCCCGCTGCTGCACTGAGGAGGGTAAGGGATGCATTGTCCCTGTCCCTTCGTCTGTGCAGCATGATGACTACGTCGTGTGTGAGCATTTGTATGCGCCCACCCTACCTGCTGTCTCCTGCTATAGAAGGAATGTAGGTGGTGTTTCTTAGGATGCAACAGCATGCTTGTCCTGCAGTGTAGGGCTGCTTTACAGGGGAAATGAAAACTGAGCAGGAGCTGATACTGTGTCTGTGTAGCTCCATTTTGCAAATATATAGTTATTTCTTGGGTTTTGTCCTGATGTGGTGTCCCTTTCAGCTCAGTTGTTAATCTCTCACTTTGTTTTTAAGACAGACCCATTCCTTGAATCGTTTTCATGTTTTTCAGGTAATGTGAACCAAAATCCTAGCTGTCAGGCAGTTTCCCAAACAGGTAAGACTGAGGTGAACACCTGGGTTATGCAGCCATCAGTCAAGGACACAGAGATGGGCAGTAAGGGGCTGCAGGCCCAGCAGCTAATAATTTTTATTCTCCTTGCCACACTTTCTTTCAGGGACACTGCTGAAATCCATCAATGACTTTCTGTTTCAGAGCCAGATTGACAATATCAATCTCTTCAAGGTAATGCAAATGTTGTCATCTGCTAGGTCACTGGTGGTGGTGACTTTTTCAAGGTTATGAGAATGCGTGTGTGAGAGCTGGAAGTAGAGCCAAGGTCCACATGGTGGGATCTGCTTTCTAGTAGATTCTCCCCAGTGTATAGATCTCTCTGCTGCTGTCTGGATGACAGTGCATTAAATCTGGATAGATGGTCCTGGGGTAGAGGGGAGCAAGCAATTAAACATGTATGAGTGCAGAGGCTGCCTGTAGGCAAAGCTAAACTGTAAGGGCTGAGGGTGAAGAAACTACACTGCTCCAATAACCTGACCCACCCCTTGAACCACCAAACACAGCACCTTAACACAGGGCGTTTCCTCTCTGGCAGCGATGCCCTTGTAATAAACTGTTGTCTGGGAGGCAACACTCATGAAGAACTGTGCGCTCCTCCCCAAGAGCACAGCAAGAGCAGCAAGTGATATCCCAGCTGGACAGGGATCCAGGGCAGTGGGATGGGAGAAGGGATGCTGAATGCCAGTTCATTTTTTTTTTTTTTCCTCTTTTCCTCCAACAGGTTCAGCGTTATTGCGAGAAGAGCCTCATCAGTAGGAAGGTACTGCCCCTGAGACTTTGTGATCAACAGCGTTCAAATGCTGTTTCACACATTAAGTTTGAAGTGGAAGACGCAGCAACTGGGGTGGAAGCCTGTCTTCTCCACTCTGCTCTGCAAAAAAAAAGTGGTTCCTGCAAAAAGCACTGTATGGACAGGTTGCCTTTAGCTTATACAGCAAAGAAGCATACAACATGGTGTACCACAGTATTCCACTGGGTGCTAGTTCTGTGCTGCTTGGCTTCAAACTTGCCAGCCTGGGTAGGCTGTACTGGGGAAAAAAGCATCAGAGACGTGTTTTGATTTTGATTCAATGAGTGAAGGAACATAATGGTTGCTCTGGGCTGACAGATACTGATTGGGCTGGTTTGTGAACACCTACTAAGGACCTTTATCTGTGGCAGGGCAGAAACCTGGTTTTATCTTGTCTGATTTGTGCTGTTGGTAGTCTTAATCCTACTGGCTTTTGCTTGGCAGCTTTTTGGGTTTGTGGAGCGATATGGAGGCCCTGCCACAGCTGTGAAGACCAACAAGGAGAACCAGAAGTTGGGTGGTTTGCAGAACTTTCTTCTGACACTCCAGCAGGGATCTGGTAAAGAGGGTGAGTTCAGACATCCTCCACTTGTGTGTCTGCAGACGAAGTGAGGATGTGGAACCTGCATCTGTCTGCCTGAGGAAAGGGGAGACAAAGAGCAACAGACTGCAGAAGCTGTCCTGTGCAGGTGTTCTAATGTATCTGACTAGATGACCTAGGCAACCATACATATGATTAGAAAATCTCCTGAGGTCCCTTTCAAGCTGAAGGATGTGATTCCATGTTTACGCTGCATGCACTCAAGCTTTGCCCTGCTGTGACGTGTTGGCTCTGGGACCTGAGCTACCATGGGTGGCTCTGTTTAGTGATGCCAGCTACAAAAGCCAGATCATTTTTTCCTAGCAATGAGACAAAATTTGTGGTTTTTGCTCTATTGGGTCTTTGTTCTCTGCCTGCGTATGCAGACCAGGTATCGGTTTCCTGTAGAAAGGACCCTTCTGTGTTTTGTGTTTAGTCCCTGTCTTCAGAAATGTGGCCTAAGTTGCCTGCTTCTTGTCTCTTCTGGGCAGCCGGGACTCTCCAGAGCCCTCCCGTGGAGGCTGAGAATGACCAGCTCCGAGCTGCCTCCCCACTGATGCAGATTGAAGGATTTCTCGCAGCCCTCACGAATGCAAACCAAGATGGCCGAGTCATTCTCAACAGGCAAGGTACCAGAAGGGGTCGGCTGGGGAGGGGTGGCGAGAGTTGCCTGCAGGGCACATCACCAGCAGCGAGGAAGGAGATCCTGGGCCTGGGGGGAACCTCCAGCCTTGCTGGAACATCTCTGTGCTTGAGAGGATCTAGAGGAGGCCAGAAAAATGATCAGAGGGCTGGAACAGCTCTGCTGTGAGAACAGGCTGGGAGAGTTGGGATTGTTCAGCCTGGAGAAGAGAAGGCTCCAGGGAGATCTTATTGTGACCTTTCAGTACTTGAAAAGGGGCCTATAAGAAAGATGGGGACAGACTTTTTAGCAGGGCCTGTTGCAACAGGACAAGGGGTAATGGTTTTAAACTAAAGGAGGGGAGATTCAGACTAGACATGAGGAAGAAATTTTTTACAATGAGGGTGGTGAAACCCTGGCCCAGGTTGCCCAGAGAGGTGGTAGGTGCCCCATCTCTGGCGACATTCAAGGCCGGGCTGGACAGGGCTCTGAGCAACCTGATCTAGTTGAAGATGTCCCTGCTCATGGCAGGGGGTTGGACTAGATGACATTTGAAGGTCCTTTCCAACCAAAACTATTCTATGATTCCTGATGCAGACTAACAGGCTTGTTCTGTGTGACAACTCTTATGAACCCAGAGGAATTCTTAGCCAAGGGCATTGGGGCCAGGGTTTGCAGAGCTCTGCTCCCACTTTGGATGTTGATTTTTGTCTTGTGATTTATTGCACCTCTTCCACAGCTCCAGGAAGATTAGGAAGCAGCAGGTAACTTCCAGGCTGGCGTTATCTGCTGCTGTCCCTGGCAGCATTCAATAGTAAGCCTTTGTTTTGAGAGGTGGGGACCAGGCAGGGTGCCCAGGGCAGGAGGAAGAATCTCTCATATCCCTGAGTGTGTGTCACAGGTAGTTCCTGATGCTGTGTCTCTCCTTTTCCCAGGCACAGTTGGCCAGAGCAGCCTCAAATTCCTCTTGCTGAATCCAGCTGTCCACTTTGCCAAGGTGGTGGAAGAATGCCGTGCTGTAATCATTGCTGGGGGCACCATGCAGCCGGTGAGGGGATAAGGATGCTGTGCTCTCAGGAGGTCTCTGGTGCTATTTGCAAGCGGGCATGGGAAGAGGGCAGCTTGGCCTCCCTGGGGTGTGCTCTTCTTCTAGTTTCCCCTGGCATGTGTGGGAAAAGGCCTCTCCTACCTGCCCTTTTGTCTCCCTGGTGTAGCTTCCCTGCATGAGGCATCCCATTGCCTGTTCATGCGGAAAGCTGTAGGTGTAGGGCAGGATTGCCCTTGTCGGTCTTTCTTGTCTTCAAGACAATGCAAGCTGAGGCTGAGCTTGTGGTGGGCTGAAACTAGCATGGGTAGCAGTCCGAGGACCTTGTAAAACCATCTGACCTTCTCAAGGGACAGACATCCCACAGGGATCATCCCATAGGGGACCTTTCAGGAAAATCAGAGCCTCAGTCTTGGTATGGTGGCAGGCAGCTTATCATCCTTCTCCTGTTGCTTTAGTGCGTAAGAGACTGTGCTCATGTTGTACAGATGCAGTGGGATGTGTCAGATATCCCCATTATTTATGTTTATCCTGCCCCTGGAGACAAATGTCCTGAAATTTCCTCTTTGCACTTGTGACATGAGGTGGGAGGAGGGTGTGAAGTGCAGGACCTCCTTTTTGGAAGGCCACCATTCCAACTTTGAACCTTTCAGACTGCAACTTTGAGAGAGCACACAGTTGCAAGCTCAAGCTGTGGTCTGTGCTGTGCTTAGGAGTCCTGCTAATGGGGTTTTGCGCCTGGGGAAGTGAAATTGCGGTGTGTTGGGCCAAGAGGCTGGGTGGTTCCAGGCAAGGGGGGCCCTGACAAGGCTCAGGACCACAGGCATTGAAAGGGGACACTCCCTTCCCTTCACCCTGTTCTGCTTGGGCCAGCTTGAAGGTCTGAGTCAAGAGCTTGGCCAGGCGTCGGCAGGGAGCAGGGCCTTGGGACCAGGCTCTGGCAGAGGCCGCTGCCGCTCCTGTCCCAGTGGAGGAGGCCATGGGCACTGGTGGCTGTGGCAGAAGGGTCACGGTGCTCAAGGCCAGGCAGCTGTGCCAGTACCGGGGGTCTCAGCTGGGCAGTGGCTGACCTTGCAGGGTTGATGCAGCCCCTTTTCCCTCTGTGTGCTCTTGGGCTCCAACTCGCCTCCCAGCCCTGGCTTGTGCTCTCAGCATTCCCGTGCCTTTGGTTTGCTCATGATGGAGGTAGCACATCTCCCCAGCGCCCCACCAGCTCTCCCTCGACACTGGTGCTCAAGGAGCAGCGTTGCTGATGTAATGTCTTTTGGGATGCTGGTGCTTTACCTCTCTTTGGCTTGTGATTCATAGGTGGCTGATTTCCGAGAGCAGCTGCTGTCCTGTGCTGGTGTGGACCCTGCACGTGTCGTGGAGTTCTCCTGCGGTGAGTGTGCCGGGGTGGCAGGGAGGGGTTGTAATCCATGTCTGTGGGATTTGAGTGCTGCAGTTGGCCTTTAGTGCTGTTTTGTCAGCACTCAAAGCAACGTGGCGTCTTTCATGGGCCACTCTGAGCAGGCCCAGTGTCAGTGGGCAGTGTGCCGTCTTCCTAGGGGCTCAGGGAGTGGAAGTCAGAACAGATGAATGACTTAGGCAAATGTGTGGCTCACTGCACACAGGTAAAGCTGTTCAGCTGGTAGGGTTTGTGCACACAGCAGTGATGTTGACTCTCACTACTTGTTTTTGTCTCCAGGACACGTGATTCCTCCAGAAAACATTTTGCCCATAATCCTCTGCAGTGGTCCTTCCAACCAGCAGCTGGAGTTCACCTACCAGACGAGAGACCTGCCCCAGATGGTCAGTCTTCCCGTTGTTCCCTTTCTTGGTATCTCTTTTTCGCTTTGCATGCTTATGTTTCATAGGACAGCATGCTCTCTGCTGGAAAGGTGAGCTGATCAAAAGCTGTGGCAGGGGAAATCCATGGGATTTGAGGCAGGTGTGTTGCCACATAATTGGGAGAGAGGAGCAGCAAAAGGGATTTTGATCTGCCTGCTCAGAGGTAGCTATTGGAGATGAGGAGTACTAGCAGCTCGTTTGGCTGTACTGACCCTGTGTTTGCGTGCTGGACATCAGAAGGAGATTTCTGACTGTGCTTCACAGTTTGAAGGGCTCAGTGACAGTGCAGCGTCGCAGCCCTGCAGCGTGGAGCCCAAACCATAGGGGTGGCAGCAGATGCTTCTGCAATTTTACCATCCTTTGGTGGGCCAGTAAGCAGCCAATGCCAGACACTAGATCTGCTCTGCCCCTGCTGGATCTTCACCAGATGTGCTAGCTACCTCTCCACATCTGTTCTAGTGTGACAGGTCCCATCCACTGTGACAACAGACATAAACCCTTCTTTCCTGAATAATCACTGCACCACAACAGTAACAGAAACCCTGGATTCAGAGGAAAAGCCAAGCAGTGAAGAGCTTTTTGGTAATTCCCAACTCCCATAGAGAGCACTCTTCGACCTGGCATATTTTCCCACATTTTTCCTTCCCCCAAGGCATGTCACAGGGGAGGTGTGATCCTGGCGTTGAGCACAGAATTGGAGTGGCATTAGCTGGAGCTCGTGTCAGCTGCAATAGGCTCTTGTCTCCCTTGCAGATGGATGAGACAGGCCGAATCCTTTGCAACCTGTGCAACGTGGTGCCAGGGGGCGTGGTGTGCTTCTTCCCCTCCTACGAATATGAGAAGCAGGTCTATGCACACTGGGAGAAAACAGGGCTGCTCACCCGCCTGGCAACTAAGAAGAAGGTAATTATGCAGCCAGAAGCAGCTGGTACTTTAAATGGAGGTTTCAAAACTCAAACAATTATCTATGCATTATGGGCCTCTCTTGCTGAGTTGTTCTCATACTCTGCACAGCAGAGTGGATATTTATCTAGCCAGTCCCTCCAGTAATGAATAAATGATGCTTCCTGGGTGGCTGATCACTGAGCTGGGATCTAAATTAGATTAAATCTAGCTATAGATTCTTTAAGTGCAGCCTGTGTAGTGGCCATGGGGGGAGACAATCCTTGCTTTCCATAACCAGCAAGCTTGTTCCCATGTGGCTGGGGGCCTGTTCATGTTGAGCTCTTATAGGGAATTCTTTTTTTCCCAGGCTCAGCTGTGTGTCCCTTGAACATGGACCAGTACAACTAAAGGGTAGGCAGAATGGGACCAGACTGCATTTTGTAGGACAAATGGTGTTCTTCTGGTAGAAGTGCAGAATGGAGGATTGAAAGACTAGCAGTGGTGACTCCTTTTGGAGAAGTGATGAGAAATATTAAATGGGAAGATCACTGCAAACATAAAGTCTTTGCAATGAGTCTCACAAGTATTTGAAGCTTGAGCATTGAAGATCAGGCAGTCCAGCTCTCTCAGGGTGTGGGGCAGGGATCTTGGATCATGTGCCAGGGGCGGATAAAAAGCAATTATATATAGACTGGCTGTGACTTTTGTTTTACCAAAAGCTAAAAGAGTTACCATATGGATTAGGAGAGCACATTCCCAGGTATTTCATAGCCTTGGTGTGGGCATTCTGGCACATGGATCTGCCTGTAGGTTTCTGTGGTGGAAGCTTCTCTGTGTGTTGGTACAGCTGTCACTCACAGTGCCTTTTAGGTGCGTTCTGTCAGGGTCCCATGGTCTGCCTGGTGCCTCCAAGGCCTTGTGCCACAATCACGCAGTTTGCTCTGCCTTTCAACTCTGATTTGTTCTTGTTTGGCCTTTGCAGTCTCCAGCAAATTGGATATGCGTTAGCAAAGCAATTTAGTAGAAGTGCAGCAAGTGTGACTTTCAGCTGCCCACACACAAGATCATATCATAGCAGAGGAAGGTTAAAGTCTGTCCTCGAGTAGCTGTGGTGAGATCACACTGAGATTATATATAAATTACACAGGGGAAATTAATTTAAATCAGAGGATTAAATAGCTGCTGTTTAATAAGTTAAATAGTCTTGATTTGTATATGTAATTGCCAATTATTTTTCTACTGAAAGACTGACTCCGGTTGGTAAAATTTGATAGTACTTCTTGCTAACCATGAGAAAATACATCCTTTAGGTTCTTTACTGTCATATGGAAGACAGATGTTGCACCTCTTGTTTACTAGGAAAACAACTTGTGATTTAGGCCAAGGTGCAGCATCTATCAAAATGCAGCTCAATTAACTTCAGGGGCTTTCAGTAACTAATTAGGCATGCTAGAATAACATAAAGAAATATTACTTTTTGTATGCTTTGCATACAAAACTTATTTATTCACTGGGGAAGGGGAGCTATTACTTGGAATTAATTGGTGATTCTAATTGATTGGTCCTGTCACTGTCTTTCAAGATCTTGCAGCTGGAGGGTCTCTCCACCTCAGTGTATCTTTCTTCATAGGTGGAAGAGGTGCTCATTGCCTTTCAGCTCTCGGGTGACTTTTAACTTCTCGCAGAATTACCCAAGCCTGCCAAAGCTGAAAAGGGAATGTTGGAGGGGCAGGAGCAGCTGCTGCTCCCTTCAGAGCCCAGTTGAAAAGTGCCATAGTGAGCAAGCAGTGCTTTTTCAGAATGGAAGGGAAAGGTGCTGGTTGTTTTTTTTCAGGCAATTTGCCCTTTCCTGATCTTAGCTCCATGTGCTGGGAGTAAAATGATTTGCTTTCTTCAAACTGTTTGCTTCCTGTTGCTGCAACTAATGCACTGTGCCTGTGACAGATCTTTCAGGAGCCTAAGAAAGCCAACCAGGTGGAGCAGGTGCTGGTTGAATACGCCAAGTGCATACAGGTGAGCTGAGCTGGCAGGCTGGCGGGAAGGTAGCATCCCAACTGTGTGAGGGGATGCTGCTAAAGCGGGCACTGCAGCATCTGACAAGAGGGGCTCTAGTTCTAGTGTGGGGAGCGTTTCTGAAGCACAGAAGTCTTCCCAACTCTGGTTTAAGTTGCTGGTCTCTCTCTCCTGCAGCGCTGCAGCCAGGCAGGAGGGCAGATGACAGGGGCCCTTCTCCTTTCGGTAGTCGGAGGCAAAATGAGCGAAGGGATCAACTTCTCAGATGACCTGGGCAGGTAAGGTGGCTGCTCCTGCAATGTGACTGCTGGGCTTGTGATGCTCTGACTCCAAGCAGGATGGACTTGCATGATAGAAAATCCTGTGGAGCGTGTGGCTTGGGCTGATGTTACGTGTTGTAAAACCCACTACTTTTCATGTGAGTAATGCAGTGTGGCTTGCTGTGCTAGATAATCCCTTGTTCTGGCACCCTGAATCCCTTTGCAACTCTTGGCTCAGAATGTGCTTGTCAGACTGCTGTGCTTTATTGCCGCCTTTGGTTTTCAGGGCTGGCTGTGTTTCAGGGGTGCAGTGACCTCTAATTTATCAGTCTATTGGCAAAGTGCTCTAGGATGAGACATTAAGAATAATGCAGTCCTCCCTTGCAGGTGTGTGATTATGGTGGGAATGCCTTACCCCAACATTAAATCTCCGGAGCTTCAGGAAAAAATGACTTGGCTTGACAAAACAATGGTAACACAGACACACCTCCGCCTGTTTCACTTGTGCTTTTTAGTATTAACTTTCCTCCCAGTACATGAGTCCCAGGGCTTCGTTTGAAGATAATTTTTTTTCGTCTTTGAGCTTTCCCTCATTTCCCAGACTGCGTGGTACTGAGGGCACGGCCTTCTCCACACTGCATGTGGCCGTAATCACAGGGAAGAAGCTCAGTGAAGGGAACCACCACCAGGGCTTGCTGGGAACTAAGGGGAACAAGGTCCCTTTGCCCGAGAGGAGGTGGCAGGGTGGTAGAAGCTGCTTGCCAGGATCACTTCTCCATTTGGCTCACTTGTTCTTTCTCACTGCCCAACTGGGGATGCTGTTCCTGGGCAGCTGGGGACAAGTATTCTGCTTTCAAGGGGCTCTTGGGCTGGCTCTTTGTGGATGCTTGACATGGTTTTCTGACTGCAACCTTTCTTCTCCCCTTCCTTACTCTCAGTGTGGGGTCTGCAGGGGTAAAAGCATTTGTCTCACTTTGTCCATAAGAGTCCCTAGTTTGATTTACATCTGCCTCACGTTCAGTCTTACCTGTTTCTTCTTTCCAGCCGAGAGCTGCTGGCCAGGCCCCTAGCAGAGTGCTGATTGAAAACCTGTGCATGAAGGCAGTAAACCAGTCGATAGGTAATTCATCCTTCCTTGGACAGGCTGGGGGATATGAAACGTGACTGCGCTGAAATAGGAGGGTGGGGAAAAGGGACGCAGTACCGTTCAGTCTAAGTACAGATGACGGGAACATGAGCTTCCCTGCCTGAGAACAAACACTTGAGCGGGCTGGTTTAAGGTGGTTGTACTCTCTGTACAGGCAGGGCCATTCGCCACCAGAAGGACTTTGCAAGCATCCTGCTCCTGGACCACAGGTACGCCCGCCCTGCCATCTTTAACAAACTGCCGCAGTGGATCAGGGAGAGGACCCAAGTGAAACCGGCCTTTGGGTCAGCGTTTGCAGAAGTAAGAAAGGTCAGAACTTGTATCTTATGTAGAGCTACCAAAACTGTTTCCTGCTGTACTCTACTCAAATCTTCACTTAAGGCCAGGAACAAACTGTCTGGTTTTGTGTGTTCCTAGTTCCATCGAGGGAAGTCGGACACTTCATTGTGCGCGCCAGAGAACAGGCCGTAGATCAGCTCTGTGAGCTGCACCTCTGAAGCACACTCCAAGTAACATGAGTTCCCACTTTTCTGTACCAAGAAGTTTGTGAATCTCTGCCTTCTGCCTCCTTTGTGAATGTTTGCTGTTCAGTATCTGAGTGCTATGATGGTGAGAGCCTTTATAACCAGGAGGGAAACTGGCTGGAGGTAGGTGAAGGCAGTAGCAGGACGCTCCTATTTATTTACAGTTGTTAAGATTTTATTTAAATTGATTAAATATTTTCAAACCAAACACTTAAGTATGGAGAGTATAATTATTTTGAATGTATACATCTGCCTTTTCCTATCAACCACCAAATGTAGGAGGCCTGATGACCAAAGAAAACATAGAGCTTTTCACAAGAACTGTAAATTATCAGGCCGTTAGCTTGCGTCATATTGGAATTGCAGTCAGACTGGTAAGACACAGGGCAGCCATGGGTAACATTTATTATCCCCTTCTTTCTACCTTGCTTCAAGCAGGCAATAGATTCAAGGAGCAGTTCATTCTTTCAAGTGGAATAAAGATAAAGCCATAATACAGCACAGTGCTTCTCCTTTGACCATGCATTAGCACAGGATTGCTCTTTTTACTGCCTAGGTTTCTGAATTCAAAGTAATTTTCTGTGGAAAATGGTAAGTAAGGAAGGTGATGTTTTTTTGGTGGTTGGTTTTTTGGTGTTTTGGTTTTTGGTTTTTTTGTTTTGTTTTGGTTTTTTTAGTGCAACATTCCTAGGGTTCTTTCCTAGGTCATGGATCCATGCTGGAAGGCAGCAATAACAATAGGGACAGCTCTGTCACCCCACAGTCATCCCCAGCTCTTTCTGTCATCCTGAGCAAGTTTTCCCAGGAGCTGTTTTGCCTCCTTTCCAGTTTCAGCAGCTGGATGCAACTTCTCAGGACTCTTTTTCAATGAAAAAAATGCACTTAAAATTAGACACAGAGCAGGTACCTAGTCCCTACATGTTAATTAGCCCCACAGGGAAAGCAGTAGCTGCTTCTGAGAAATGTCCATTGTGAGTCTCCTGCCCCTTCAGTGGGTGCAAAGCTGCCGTGTAGCACAAGCTCTGCCTTAACCCCAGTGACTGCAGCAGCACAGTCCCCACCTAAAATGAGATTGGACAGCTGGGCTTTCCCTGGAGACACTCTTAATTGAGCACACTTCCCCCTTTTACCGAAGTGAAGGCTGTAACAACCTGCTGCCTTCAACTTTATTGAAATTTTCAGATGGCAACAGGCAAAGAATTACCATAAGCCAGGTACAGAAAGAAAACCATCAAGTGCAGAGGCACTAGGAATTAGACCTCTGTGAAAGTATACACATTCTCCTTCTCTCTTCTGGCAACAACCAAGCAAACAGGAGCTTCAGCAAGCAAGGAGAGAAATGAGGCAAGAACTGTTTGCCTGCAAGAGCTGCTTTTGCAGTCGTCACTGGTCACATTAGGAAAGACTGAAGGTCCTTTAAATCAGGAGCAATGCTAGTTCTGATCCTCTGAGCACAGGCCCCCACCACTGCCTGCCAACTAAGGCAGGATTTATTGTGGCAGGGCAAGCAGCAGCAGCATTTGAGATGGAATGGAGGGTTTGGGGTGGAGAATAGCAGACAGCAGAAGAAAAACTGTTATTGCTAACTGTAACCTCAGCAGCGGTTAGCTCCTGTTGCTCCTGCTCTTCTTTGAAGAGAAATGACAGGGTCTCCCTGCCATGCCAGGGCCCACCCTCCAGGATGTAGTTCCACAGGCTGAGGTCTCTCAAAGGTGCTTAGTTTAAGAGTCCTGGGATTCACACTGACACTCAACTGACCCTATCTATGACTCCCAATCATCCTCATCCTCCTCACCCACAGGCTGCTGGGGGGGTGGGAGAGGTGGTATTGAGTCTGACATACGAGCAAAGGCACCAGCAGGACTTCCAGGAGCATCGGGATTTCCGGAGGCTCCCGGCCCTTTTCCTGAAATACCTGTGAGGGATAGAAAAGCACCCGTGAGTGACACCTGAGGACTGGGGAGCACAGGCTCAGCAAAGAAGAGGGCGGTTAAAAAAACACATCTCATACCACTGTTCCCAGAAGCCAGGTAGCCTGAGCAAGCAGAACGTCCAGCACTACAACACACTTAAACCTCCCCATGGCCCTGCACAAGGGCTCATTTAACTAAAGCTGCACCTCAACAAGTCCCTTACCTCCTCTGCCCCATGCCAGCTGCTGCGGGTGGACACTGCCACTAAATGCCCTGGGTACCTGCCAAGGCTCTGGGGCCACTTGCGTGCACCCATGGGCAAGGGACCCAGCTGCCCCAGCACTGAATCGAAGAAAGCTATCTTTGTCCCTCCCTCATAGGCAGCTTTCAGAGTCCATCCTCTGCCTCAGACACAACCCCTTCCAGCTGAACTTGAGGTGGAGATCCCCCTGTTCAACCTCTGGAAAGACAATCCCAGCCATGCTGTGGCACACTCAATGGGGAAAGTGTCTCTGTTTCTAGGGCTTTCTCCCTGTTTCCTAGGGGGAAGGAGCAGCCCACCCTGCAGGACAGTACCTTTGCGCCTCAGCACCAGCTTGTTGAAGAGGTCTGACATCAGATCTCCACCTTGTCCTGTAGCTCTCACTGAAACAGAGCAAAACAAGTCAGACAAGAAGCAGCATCAGTCTGAACCAAGCACTACAGCAAAAGTATTCTCTTGCAGTACTGCCTTCAGACTAAAGGAAAAAAAACACCACATAATCTCTAATCCTGTGTCCCACCCTTAATCTCTCCCACTGCAGTCCAGTTTCAGGTCAGGAAAACACTAGGCACTGCAGGGTCACAGCATCTTCTGCGGAAATCCAAGAGTGGAATTCCTTGAGGGGCAAGAGGGGCTGGGTATTTGCAGTCTCCTTCTGCCAAACCAGCTCCATCAGTACCCTCCCCAGCTGTCCAAACCAGAGCTTGGCCCTGCACCTCCTGACCCCACGCAGTACACGTGAAACTTCTACACATGCCCTGAGGCAGAGCGGGTCTCCATCAAGAACATGAATGCCCTTCCTGACAGATGGGGTTTAGCAAGTTCACAGAGCTTTGGCTAAATGGGAAACACTTGAAATCTACACCGGCCTGTGAGGAGAGACACCACCTTTCCTCTCTGTATGTTCACTGTGCTCCTGGCTTGCACATTTCCTCCACCACCTACAGCTCCCCAGCCTGGAGCAGAGAGAAAGGAAGGTCTCAGCACCTTGTTCTTGCTCCTTCTGCTTCTTCTTCTCCAGCTTCCTCTCCTTGACGCTGCGGAGGTTGGCCTTCCCAATGCCACCGGCCTGGCGGATGGACTCCAGGAGACTGGCACGCCCAGTAGAGGGGTTCACCACCTCCTTCGGGGCTCCCTGGACTGAAGCTGACAGGAAGGACAAGCAGCAGTGGTGGGTCAGTGCACCAGCTACAGGTTCCCCACAGAAAGGGCTGCTCCAATAGACCACCAGCTTCTGCCTGGTGCCCAGCCAGCAGCAGCTCTGCCAAGGGGGAACTGAAGGTTTGCAGCTCCCAGGCAGCCAGGAGCAGCTTCATCTCCCACCACAGCTTCCCTCCTCTGCTGGAAGGCTGGGAAGCCACAGGGAACCAACTAAGGACATTGGTTGCACATTAGGAAAAGGTTCTTCCCCCAGAGGGTGGTGGAGCACTGGAACAGGCTCCCCAGGGAGGTGTCACGGCCCCAAGTCTGACAGTGTTCAAGAAGAGACTGGACAAGCCTTCAGACACATGGTGTGAACTGTGGCGTTGTCCTGTGCAAGGACAGGAGTTGGACTTGATAATCCTTGTGGGTCCCTTCAACTCAGCACATTCTATGATTCTAAAGACACGGGCTGAAGCCAAGGAGTCAGATTCTGCTGGGGAAACTGTGGAGATGCCCGGCCCTTACCTGCAGGCACTGCACTGCTGTTCTCCTCGCTCGCTGTCCGGGCTGGCTCAGAGGGGGCTGTGGGCTGGGGCAGGGGCGGTGGAGGAGGCACAGTAGTTGGCATCACAGGAGGTGGTGGGGGAGGTGGTGGTGGAGGAGGTGGCAATAGCACAGCATCTTGAAGGTCTGAAAGATGAAAAAAGTTGTATCCGAGGCATCCCAGAGGAGAGCACACTGAAGGCTTCAGCTCAGAGCTTCACATGCCTCAGTGGCAGCAGCTCAGAGTCCTCAGCAGGCACCGTGCAGCATCTCTTAACAGCAGCAGGGCCAAGGCAGAGCTTGAGATACCCTACTCTGCCCCCTCAGTTCATCCCAGTAGGCCTGCCCAGCTTGCCCCAGGGCACTACACAGGTTACCAGCAGGCCAGTTCCTGCACACCACACTCCCCACTCCCCAGCCATGCAGGGGGTGAGGGAGCTGAGGGCCCCAAAGTCTGGCCAGCACTTGAGCAGGTTTCAGCTTTGACTCAGCCCAAGCACAAGCCAGAGATATCTCAAATATCCATCTTGAAATCTCTACCAAGGGATTTTCTGCCTTGTCTCCATCTCTAGCAATCCCTGCCTTCCACTTTCACAGCATCTTGGGATCAGGGATTAGATGTACCTGGTTGCAAAGGCTCCACCGATTCTGTGTTGAATGTGGGCAGCTCTGGAATAGCACTGCTAGGGGCGGACGGTGCGATGCCGGGGCCCAGGTCAGCACTGTACATGAGATCTGCAGCAATGCCGGGCAGGTCTGGCAGGTAGGATGGCACATCGATCTCGGGGACCTGGCCCAGATCTGGCACATAGAAGTAATTTTCAGCTACCTAAAAGAAATGCAAAACAGAAAAGATAAGGCAGTGACTACACACTTGCTATCCCTTATAGCAAACAGGGGCACTGCAGGGAACAGCAGTCAGAGCTGGGCTTGTGTGCCTTAGTGCAGCGGCTGCTCATCAGCTACCCCTACAGCTCTGCGCTCCTGTCCTCTGGCAGCTCCTGGTGCTCAGAGGCCACCCCCTGCAGACCAGGCTGGGAAAAGGCAGTCTGCAGGAGGAGGGAGAGGTGCAGGGCTCTTCCCAGTTTCTTGCAAGTGGACTGTCTCCTCCTCTGAAGGTTTTATGCACTAACTTTTGCAGCCTACATAAGTCAGCCCCTTCTCCTCCAAAAGAGAATGGTGCCTGAACCACTGCTGAGATTAAGACACAGAGAAGCACGAACAAGTAGTTGCAGAGGTTTGCTTTTGTGTTTAACACAAAGGCAAAACTACCAAAGGTGTACTCTGAAAAGGGGGCCTTGTTTACTATACACACTGCCATCTCTCCCAGTTCAACACAATGAGCAAATGGCCCCCCAGCTCATTTCCCCTGCCCCAAACCACACGCTCAACCACGCACCAGCAAAGCTCCAGGTAGAGCCATCTCCAGGTGTCAGGTACAAGGTCAGTCACATGTTGGGGCAGATGGATTGGTGCACTGCCTGCCCCATGTCCACATCAAGCACAAACCCTTTGCTCAGTCTGTCTGGCCCGTCTGTTTGCACCAGCAGGAATGATGGGGATTAGACCTCTTCCCAGGCACCTTCTAGCAGTGGCACCTCACCCTCAGACTCGTCATGAAGCTTAGGAGTTAGCACAACTGGGATGATCAAGTGATGGAGCCTTCAAACTCCGCTACAGCTCTGAGGTCTAGCACAGAGGTGTCAAACTCATTTTCATGTAGGAGTAGTTACATTTATACAGTCCTAAAATTACATTCAGCCCTTTGAAGGCAACCACAAGGCTGATGTGGCCGCTGGTGAAAATGAGTTTGACACCCCCGCTCTAGCACCAAGGTGAATTGATATCACATTTCTCGCACCACTCAGCAGAGGCTTGAGCAGAGAGAAACACCTGCCAAGTTTGAGGGTTTTGTCTCACCCGTCAAGCTCTCATCAAGGCTTCAAGCACAAAAACATGCAATGGACTTCTGAAAAGTGAGATACTCTGCAGTCCCATGAGGGGCTATTTTCCTACCTGCTCTGCACCCTACAGAAGCCCTCTTCTCTCAGAGAACTGAGTGCAGTCCTCTGAAGGGGAAGCAGCTGCATCCCCACAGCAGCGTCTCACCTGTCGGTCCAGCTGTCCCCTTTCCGTGATGGAGAGAGGAGCATCAAAGAGCTTCTCTTCTGTCTCTGTTTCCAGAGCCACATGGGTCTTGGTCACTGCTCCAGCCAGAGGATCCAGGAAAACATACTTCTTGTACCTAAGGGTAGAAGACAAATACTTCAGTGATGCTGCCTCAAGAGCCAAGGCCAGAAGAAACAGGGTACCCAAGAAGGCCTTGGAGGTGGAGACCTCCTGACTCACTGATGAAGGTGGAACATGTTGGGCCTTCCTGTTTCCTTCTTTTAGTCCCATTTTCCTGTCTCACCCCTCCAACACCAGGAGGTGACCAGCTCCTCACCCTACCATTGCAGCCTCCACATTCATTCTAAAGCAAAGCCCCACTGCACTGGGCATCATTACCAAGCTCTCCCCTTCCTACCACCTGGCCTGAAACCATCCTGCAGCAGGACACTAGTCTCTCCTGGTGACTAGTCACTCAAGGTCCAGGAGGAAAGACAAAGAGGGGAAATAATCCATGGCTCAGAAGAAGAAAGAAGATGTCCAGCAGCTGAAAGCTCAGGAAGGGCTTAAAGAAGCTCTGCAATATGAGCAAAGCCTAATGGGAAAGGGAACTGCGATGAGGGAGGCAGTGGAGACATTACAGCAGCAAGAGCAGTAAAGCGTTGCTGTGAGGAATCATCAGGAGAAGGAGCAGTACCCAAGCTGGCACATGGGGCAGAGAAGGGCAAGAGTGACAGCAGTTCAAAGCTGGAGAGAAATGACAGGAAAAAAATAAGTCTGGAAAGAAAAGTACAAAACTGGGTTGAAAACAGCTGAGCAGAGGATCAGACGCAGGCAGAACAACTTCTTCCATCCAACAGAAAGAGTGGGGAAGGGTTGCTAGCCGGAAGCCAGCAAAGAGGTACCCAACCCTGTCCTATCTGGAGCGTGATACGTCAGACCCCCAGGAAACCACGCAGTTACTGCTGCCCCCAGGGCAGGAGAAGCCCCTCTGAGGACAAGCAGGGGCAGGTGAGCAGCACAGCCCTGCTCCAGCTCTCACAGGTTCTCGGTGGTGTTGAAGAGCAGCAGGGAGCTGAGGGAGCTGATGTTCCTGGGGAGGCTGCCAAGGCCTTCTTCTGCATCATCCTCCTGGTGAATTTTGGTGCTCACACACACAGGGAAGTACTTGAGCTTCTCCTGCAAGAAGACAGATAACAGGTGGTAAGACACTAAACGCACAGCTGCTGAGAGCTCTCTCCAGCCACCACAACGCTGGATGCACTGCAAGGTCTGGGAACCCTGCTGCTTCCTTTCCACCTCCCTCTGAGCAAGGAAGCACATGGACAACATTGCAACCCCACACTCCGGACAAACCTCAGCAGTTCAGACTCACAGCACGTGCTTTTGGTGCCATGGATAGCTCATATTGAACAGGTGTTGCTGTGGCAAGGATCAACCAAAATAAAACCACTCGGGCTCTATAGCCAGAGGCAGGGATCAAGCACCGCAATCTAAAAGGCATTTGTTACGGTGTCTCCAAATACTAGACATTTTCATGCAAGCAGAGTCCCCCAAACGTCTCTATTACCTCTGCTATTCTGCCTTCTGTTGGTGTTTTAAGAGATGCGATCCCACTGGTGGGGTATGCAGGGAAGGCAAGGAAAAAGAGGTTAGGAGAAAACAGAGCGCCTGCGCCAGGCAAGAGATCGGGCAGAAGGGAGTGCGCAGGGTGGAACGTGTGCCAGATGGTTTTGCAAAGCCTGAGGGATTTGCAGGAGTTTTCAACTCTAATGAACTGAAATCTCCTCTCTCTCAGTTCTAAAACTTCATGCATAATATATAGAGTTCCCTTTAGAAAAGGACTTATTACATCTGAACTGCTTGACTTTTATAGAACAGAGGAATTGCCATCCCAGATCAGACCAGTGTTCCAGCTAGCGTGACAGTGCCCACTGCCAGATGCTCAGAGGGATGAAGCTCAGTGCCTGCAGCAAGCTTTGCTGTCAAGGGACGAAAAGCTTCAGTTCCTGAACCCAGAGACAGCCTAGGATGGACAAATCTCCACTCCAGACCCCTCCCCATACCTTTCCTCAGCCCCTTCACATCTCCTGTTCTTCCTTCACAAACGAGGACAAGCAGCCTGGCAGCTCCGAGGTGGTAAGTGGCGGCAACACAAGAAACCAGAGCACTAACCAGGACAGTTTGTCATGTTAAATAACTGGCCACGCTCTTGTGGTTTGCTTCTGTGACCAGAAGATGATCCTGTCCACAGCTTCCTACTGCCTCTCTACTTCCAGCATCCCTGCTCCATCCCATTCTCTGAGCCCTCTTTCTCTCTCTGTACCTGTATGGGGGGCATGGAGACCACCGTTGTATCAGTTCTAAGACCACATCTCAGTGACATAAGCAGTTTCTGTGATTGAAATTTCAGGCTTGAATTCGGTAGCCAGAAATCCTGGGAAATGGCTTAGTCACAGCTCAGTTAATCCACTGAGAGTTTGTATGATGATCTGAGTCTATAAAATGCTACAAGAAAAGACATGGGAGGTTTTGATTTCACTTTTTTCCCCCCAAATAACTCGTTCCAAGTTGTGAAAAGTACACTGAAATAAACATCTTGAATTTTTACAGAAGCAAGTAGGCAAAAATACATAAATTGTTATTTAGAGACTGTGGAAGCAGATTCAAAAATAAAGATTCTTTTGATCATTAATATTCATTTCCCAATGTTTAATTTTTTAAGCATGAGGGAGTACTGACGTTTGTGCTAGAACTGTTCACACACACTTAGCCCTCAAGTCATATATATATTTTTTTAATTCTCTCTTTGTAGATTTCAATTAGCACTGGAAGACTCTGCGTCACTTTAAGGGCGTAGTGAGAAACCAACCATTACATACATTTACTTATCAGTCTCATCTAAGGCAGTTACAAAAGCACTGAGCATGAGTATGTGAGGCTCTACATAATCCTTTTAATTTAAATGCCACCAAAGTGCTAGTCTTACTTAAGTACCCAGATCTGTTTGGAAATTTAGAACAGCTACATACCATCAATAATATCCTGCAACTGTGAATTCCACAAGTTAACATGCCATTTAATAATTAGTTTTCTTATAGGGACATTAAGGCCTTAAGCCAAAGGTTCAGCAACCTCAATATATTGAAGTCATGGGGGGTACTTGAATGCTCAAACACCCCAACCTGGGGTTTGGCACCTGGCAGGATCACACCCCTAAGGATGCTGCATTTCTGGGCATTTCTCTTTCTAAGAGCCTACAGTCAAAAATACATAGTCACTTTGGTTCTTAAGTTTAATTAAGCACACAGTGTTGCAAAGGGAATTGGCATGATACACCAGAAACCCCATTTTCCCCATGCCAATAGAGTGCTGAGGCTACCTCAAAAAACACTTGAAGATGAGCAAGTGCCAAAAACCTTGTTTAACCTCCCCATGCCCAGGGTGGGCTCCGAGAAAGGCAGAATTCACAAGGACATGCCAAGTTACTGACATTTTTGAAGCCTATCAAGCTTACTCCAGCAGTGGACTGTAACTTTTGCTTGGACATCTTCCCAAGCCCATCTTCCCAGGCAGATCATGTCTCCCATCCTATATTCCAGCATCCTGAGGGGCACTTGCAGCACCCAGACACTGCTCCCACCACAAGGGCAGTGCCCGGTGCCTGAGAAGCCCCCAGGGCTGCAGCCAGCTCACTGCTGAACCCTATCTAGCTGCTACTACAGCAACGTGCAAAGCAAGTAGCTTCCCAGGCTTATCACAGGGACCTTGTTTCTGGCACTCCTATCCATCCGTGCTTACCTTACCAACCTAAACAGTGTCCTCTCAACAGCTGAGTTTTCACTTGCTTGGGGTGTGGAGAGGGAAAGGAGAATTTCCCAGGAGGGAAGCTTTTTAAAATAAACTGCAGAATCTCACATATTTCCAACTCAGCTGCTTTCCCCCAGAGCACAAAACCTAAACACCGAGCACAGGCTGCCACCACTTACCCTCAAACTGACACAAGCAGAGCTTGCTTTCCTGGTGGGCAGTTTGTGTGTGCATGCACGAGTGAAGTTAGCAAAGGCCACTGCGACCGCTCGCAGCAAAGAGGCCCTCATTAGAAGTGAAAACAGGCAGCGAGCCTCTGCTGAAAGCCCTGAATAATTGAGGAGGGCACAAATGCAAACATCAGACTTCCCTCTGTCACATCTCATTACTGCAAGGCATGTCCACGGTCTGTGCTCAGCTATGGCCAAGAAGGTTCTGTCCCCCTGGAACATGGTCAGATCTCGGCCACAGCGAGTCCTGCTCTGTATGGCAGCTGCTCCTGGAGCAGGCCCCTCCATTGTCCATCGGCTGGCAGCCACTTGCCAGCACAGTCGCATCCCCATGGCCCCCAGAAGAGCTGCAGGAGCCAGGGCATGCGTGAGCTTGGCAGGGGTAACAAGACTGACACATGAAGTAGGGTCGGCAACTCCAGAGAAAGACCAACAACCCCAAGGGAGGATCAAAAGATGGGTTGCAGGAGGTGAAGAAAAAATGCAAACATCCCTCGGGGCCTGCAACAAAATCCCTGTGGTGGCAGCAGCCTTGGCACGAAGAGCAGAACATGGCAATGGTACTGAGACTACCTGGGACAGAGAAGAGGTTGCACTGCGGGCAGATGGCCAGGGCAGCAGGGAAGGACACGCAGAGCCTGCTGGAGCCAGCGGGCCAGTTGGATGGACACACTGTTGGCTCTTTGCAGGACACCACTGTTTTACCTCTTCTCAATCTCCTCCCTGTGTGAGAGGGCACCAGCCATTCAGGGTGGGAGAGCAACTCCCCTGCCCACTCACCACCTACCTCTGCTCCCAAAACACGCTCTCACGGGCTGGGGCCATCAGCCAGACACCATGGCCATCATCGACCTCACCTGGCCAGCCAGCAGCAGGTCCTACATGGCTCTGCCCTGAGCTACTACCAGGGCTCAAAAAAAGCACAAACCCTGCTCGAGCTTGCCAGTTGCCCCTTTGGCCAGCAACCCCGCTTCCCTGGCCTGGCTGAAATATTCATAGCTACCTCACTGTGTGAGGTCTCAACTCCATTAAAACTCAGGAAAGTTTAGCATGATAAATTATTCAGTGCCAGCTTTATTTTTGGGCCAATGCATGCAAGGATGAGGAATGAAGTCTCTTTAGGGGTGGAGAGCAGGGAAGTTGTCAGGTTCATCCTTAACCCACTAGGAAAAGCACATCTGCTACTCCTGGCACAGCACACACACAGCAACTTTTAAACCTTAAACACAGCAACTCTTCCTCCTCTCCTCCCAACCCAGGGGTGTTGACTGAAATTGTTGGTGACTCCTTTGGTAGCATTTCCTGCCAAACCCACCACTTCTCAGACCTCCCTAAGAAACTCCTCTCTGCCACTCAATCCACAGGCTAAAGGGGAACTCAATACTTCAGCATGTCCTTCAACACCACCAGCTGCAGGCATCTGTGCTATGGGCACAGCTGGAAGTCCCAGCTGTGCAGGATACTGATAGATTCAGCCTCTCTCTAAGGAGCTTGCAACCTACAATAGCTCACAAGGCAAAGAAAAAACAAAGCACACACCAAAAAAAAATGTAAGGAAGCAAAATTATTTCTCCCTTCCCCTCAAAACTTAGCTGGGAATGAGGGAGGGACAATACCCAAGCGCAATGCCTTCCTGGGACAGAAAAATGCTCTAATGACTTCTTTTTCTCCTGACACATTCACAAGCACTTATACTTTTCCATTCTCACCATTGCCTACATTAGAGCCTTCAGAAACTATTTTTCAAACCATTATGATCCTGTTCCCAGCTGCCTTGTTATGCACAGCCAAAGCAGCACCCGCCCACACAGCTGCAGGAAGCAGCGGCGTATCAGGACATGGAACCACTGGGGAGAGTAGGCAGCTGAGCCACCCACGGCACCCAACCACCATGCCAAGGTCTGGTACTGACACTGCCCCCTCAAACGGGCAGCTCCGCAAGCTTCCCAGCCTGATCTCACATGCCCCCACCAACAGGCCAAGCTGGAAAGATGCTCTGCTCCCTGCCTATATACTCAAGCCCTCATCTTCCTCATCAAAGAGACTAACAGCCTCACAGCTTTTCTTGGCTTGTTCATCTCAAGGTGTGTTCTCCTCCTCCTTACCTGCAGAGCTTTCTCATCCAGCACTCGGTGTTTGCTTTGAATCTTGTGTCTTGGCCATTTCTGTTTAGCTGGGTCTTCTGCACCAGCAAAAATTGAACTGTACTCCTGCAGTCGTTCAGGGGCTGGATACTTGGCACTGGAAAATACCTGTGGAGAGACAGGGAGGGACTGAAAAAAACCAAGTAAGTAATCCTACACTACAGAAACACATGGAGCGGAGTAAACACGCAATCTGTGTTGCTGTGGGGAATGGACAGCCTTGGAGTCAACAGGTTCCTCAGGGCTACCTGCACAGATTCAGTCGCGCATGGGCTGTCACTTCAGAAAGTAAAAGTGCCAGAACTTCTCTCTATATATAAGTACGAGGATATTATAGGCTTCCACTGGCTGGAGAAGAATTTGAAACACTGTATTAAACAGAGGAAGAACAAGGAAAGAAGAGTTTTCACGAGTTTTACATGACGCAACAAGATTAAAATTTAGTAAGGGGAGGCTCTCTAAAAGAGCTTGTGAACCTGAAATGAGAGGATATTGGGCTCTGCTCAGCACATGCCTTTTCTCTTTCTCATGGGGAAGGTGGAGCAGCAATTTATAAAGGTCTCATAAGGCCAGGAGCTGTGGGGCTAACTGGTCTAAAAATCATTAACTGTCCAAGTCAGGAAGCAGCTTCTCATCACAACCCTGCTCAGCAGCAAGGCACGGAGAGGTGAGCAGGCAGCAGCTGCGGCAGTCAAACACCTCTTCTTCTCCAGAGCTTACATAAAGAGTAAAGTGAGAAGGTGGAAGGGAGAAGGGAGGCCATGCAGTCTTCAGTGAAGTCTTACCTTAATAGCCTTCTTGCTGCCCTTTATCTTCTCAATCTTCGCTTGGGCAAGCGTGACTCTCTCACCGATTGCCTGAAGCTGTGCCCGGCTGGCCTCCACCCGCTGAGAGATCCTAGGAGGCAAGAACTTTTCTTGAGGTGAAGAATCCAGAGGCAGAGATTTTTTTTAGCAACAGCCAGTGCCCCGGTCCTCAGGGAAGGGCGTGAACCTCAGTGGACTGGACTGTTTCATACAGTAAAACAGTGCTGAGATATGCTTGTCTCAGTCCTATTGAGAGTGTTATGTACTCTGATATGAAGGCAAGTCTAGTCGATGACCCACAGCACAACGTTCCTGCAGCTGTTTGAGGCACAGCACAGAAAGATGGAGAACTGTGGCTTTTTTGCAACACCAGTTATCAACTGCCAACATATTTTTAATAAAAGTGACCTGTTAAAAATTAAAGGTAACACATGCCAGGGAGCAGACTTCAGGACTCACAAGGCTTATCCTGTCCTCTACTATACCAACAGTTTGTTGCACGACTTCTTCCATGTTCCTTCGCAGCTTTGCGATTTGGTTTGCACATCAGGAGTGGGAGATGAGCAAAACTGAACCTTGTCTCCCTCTCAGAATTATTCTCCATTTCCCCATCCTTTTATTTTAAATACAGCCTAACAGCTTGTATTTCGTACCAATACTAAGTACAAACCTGTCCATGATTTCCTTCCCACATCCTCCCTCCGTCTCAGTGGAGTAAGTCCACATAACTTACACACTTGATAGATTCTCAGAGTAGTTTCTGTTGTTACTTTCAGTGTGCATTTCCTAGCACCTGTCTGCAACAAATTTCACGTGTCACAGGGCTGCCTTGTTTTCTTAAAGTGTGAGATGCCTCTGAAGGACCTAAGTCTTCCCTAACTGCTCTCCCCTGAAAGTCTTCCCACCTCACAGTTCACCTCTTTTCTAGATGTTTCATAATTGTATTGATTGACACTATTTCCAGCACTGCTCCTGGGGGCAATCTGACTATTTTTACTTCTTTCAAAGCTGAAAAAAGTGGTCATTTATTTCTGCTTTGCCTCTCTCCCTCAAATCAATGATGCAATTTTCCCTCTCACTTATGAGTAGACCCCTCTCCTAGAAGAGCTCAACAAAGCCTTCCTGAAGTTCCAAATAAAAACAAGGTATCAACTGCCTTTTAGCCAGTACCCTGCTGACTTCCAGACACAACTCTCAGGGGCTGACCAGGCACATGATCCTCTTCCAGAAGGAAATGTTAAGCAAATGGTTATGCAAGCTCAGGCCTGGAAACCAGTAACCTTTCTCCTCATTTCAACTCCACAAATGTCAGTGGGCAAGTGCTACCCTCACTCCTTTTCCTGCCCCATATCATCCCCACTGCTTCACCAGGTATCCCCTGATCCTCTCCCTTCCCACGCTTGCTCTTTTGCTGGCTGTGAGGAAGCAAAGGAGGATCTGAGGAATGCCAGTTATAGAATCATAGAAGAGTCTGGGTTGGAAGAAACCTATCCTTGCTTTTCACCCTTAATCACTTCAATTTTAACATTAATCTTCTAAGACTCCCAGTTCAGAAGAGGAACAGTGCCACAACTCCCTTTACATCCCCACCAAACACAGGCAGTGAACTGGCTGTTACAAAGTGCTTCTTGGTGCTACTGTACTAACGCCTCCTGTAGTGCATAGACAGCATCAGGGAAAGAACAGAAAGCAAAGCACCCTTCAGCTCACAGCGCTGCATGCATCTTTCTCATTTAAGGTTTGCTGGATCCTCTCTGAAAAACGAGGCATCCCTAGAAACAGAGCATGACCAGCAAATACTGTGCCCTAGCTCCAACAGCAGTGGTGCATCCAGAAGAGAAGGAGGGAAGATGTAGAATCATTTTGGTTGGAAAAGACCTTTAAGATCATTGAGTCCAACCATTAACCTAGCACTGGCAAGTCCAACTCTAAACCATGTCCCTTAGAACCTCATCTATGCCTCTTTTAAACACCTCCAGGGATGGTGACTCCACCACTTCCCTGGGCAGCCTGTTCCAATGCTTGACAACCCTTTCCGTGAAGAATTTTTCCCTAAAATCCCATCTAAACCTCCCCTAGCGCAACTTGAGGCTATTTCTTCTTGTCCTATCACTCGTTACTTGGGAGAAGAGACCAACACACTCCATGCTACGTTTATAGCTTCATCCATCCCTACTGCCTACCAAATAAAACCAAGAGCGATTACCTTCACCCACAGAAGGACAGTAGCAGGCGGATGGCCGGCTCCCAGCACAAGCTGGGGAAGTTGTCCAGTGCCAGCTCAGGTGTTTGAAACCACGATGGCTCTTCTCTGAGGCACCCTGTGCTTTCTCCTGTGATCTCCTCCTCTAGGATTTGATAGGCCAAATCCCACTGACCTTAGGAGATCTGCCAAAAACCTTCACCTGAGATGGCACAGACGCAGGCCCACAACACAGAAGGAATACACATCAGTCTGCAGAATTAATTTATTTCTTGCTGAGCAAAATAACTATGAAAAAAATTATTAAGCCCCCTCAATCCAACTGATCCAAATTCCATCACATGTACAGGCTCCTAAAAGTGCATGACTGTTATGCATGTACAATTCAAGATACAGCTGCATGTGTTAGCTGAAAGGGACAATACACCATATTGATACATAAATAATACATGGAAAAAGCCCCTCAAGTTCAAGTGCCCTCCATCAACACTAGTATTTCTAGTGCTGTGGAAACTGAACTTACTCCAAGAAGTCAACCTGATGTTTGTAAAGAAAGGGAAACACAAAGGGATGGAGAGGGCCGTTGCCAAGGATTTCAGGGACAAACTGTTTGAAGCAAGCTGGCATTCAGACCTTAACCTCCACTTAAGAAGGACTGTGTTACTGAAGGGCATTTGTTTGAAAAGCAATTACAATCAGGACAGGAAGGGTAAGTGTTAATAATAAAATGGCCCTTTACTGCCCCTCAGAACCTTTTGCTCATCCAGCCAAAAACACTATCAGCATCTGAACCTACCCCGTGCTTACCCTATTAGTCATTGCTGTGTTGTTTTGCTCTCAGTGCTCTTTTCTGCTTGAGAAACCCCTTTAGTTAGATTCAATGTGACTCTGGAGTTGCAAAGAAGCAGGAGGCACAGCGCAGCAGCCCCTCCCTTTGGGCAGGATCCATGCTTGGGGACAAGCTAAAAAGGGCCTGCAGAAGAAAGGAGAATATATCACCTGCCTTCAAACCCTGGGCACTGAGCCAAACCAGCGTTCCCCTCCCCAGGCTTTTCTTCGGGGAAGTAATACATGTGGCAGATTAAATCTATCTAGTGGATTATCTCTTAATCCATACAGGCTTTTATTTTTGATCTAAGCAGATATTAAAGCCAATCTTTCAGCTGCTTTGATTCAAGCTTTCACATTCTCTGGTCCCTCTGAAATCTTTTTGCAGTCAAGCCCCCTGCACCTCACTCCCAGCTTAGATCTCCTTTCTCCTAAAGCCCTCATCCTGCTGCCTTGAGCTCCTCTCCAATTTACAGGCATTTCTCCCCAATACCCACAGCAGGTCCCAGGAATACTGCCTCCCACCTCACCACCAGCCTCGCTGGCCCCATATCCTCTGTCCCATCTGCAGCCATGGAGGCATCACTTCCCATTATTTCCTTATAACTCCTTTGATAAATCTCACATTCGGGCAGCTACTCAAAGATCTCCTCTGCTGTGTCTGCTCATGGGGGAAAAAATACTGTTCTCTTACTCCCACAGGAAAAGGATTTGAGGCATTTGGAATCTGGCATGCAGGACACTGGATGATGCCTGTCAGTTGTCAGCACTGGCAATAATACTAAATTTCTATGAGGGTCTCCAAGCACACCACAATGCCAGAAAAGAACTGTGATTTTTATCATCTATATTTGCTACGGATCAGACAGCATCAGAAAAAAAGTTTAAAATCGGAGCAGACTTAAAGACAGGCTGGCAGATTCCCAAAAAGGCAGTTGAGCAAGACAGAATTCAGCTGGAAGGAAGCATCGCAGAAGCAGGAGACCCTTTGCTGTCCACGTACACATCACCCAAAAAGTGACAGGGATGACAAAACTGGGGAAGTGGGAGAGAGAAGAGACAAGCTCCACACCAAGGTGAATGAGAAAAGCGAGGCAGCAGAGGCTGGGAACAAACCTCTCCAGAATACCAAAGAACTTCAATTTCATATCTGAAGTACAAAAGTTAAGCGATCAACCAAGGAGAAAGAACATTACGGAGCAGAATGAGAAATGAAGTTGCACAGGAGGATAAGGCAGACAAAGTATTAAATGATTTTTTTCCTTAAATAAGGACTGCACACATCACAGCAAGACAGGCTTCTTGTCTCCTCCCAGCCCAGGCTCCAACCCTGAGAGATAGCACAGGGATGCTTGACATTGCTGTTCTAAAATTCAGTGTACACATCATAAAGTTCTTCTATAAAACCTGGGCTTTTTGCCTAAAAGTCAAGCTGCCCTTTTTTTTTTTTTTCTGACAATGCATGCTTTTATTAAATTTCTCCCTTACTGCAGGAGGAATGAATTAGAAGGGATGGAGTTTATGGTTCTTGTATTTTATTACATCCCTGGACTCTCCAGGTGGCTGATGCTGATGCAGGGTAGCAAGGAAAGATAACAGTGCTGGCTGCCATTCATCCTTCCACAGCACCAGTGCCAAAACTGGCGAGATACCACTACTGATGAATGACATACCACTAGACCTCTAGGACAAGTTTCAGTAGGTTTCTAGAAGTGAGAGAACCACTGGTGAGGTGAGGACAGACTACTTCCCCGGGGAGACATCATCCTATGATGAAGGCAGAAGAAGGTGGTGCTGAGGGAATGAAATGTCCACCTTTTTTCTCAGGCTACTGAACTCCTTCCTCACCCACTTCTTTCATGAGCCCTACAGGCACATGCTCTCTTCTTACTTGTATGCTACAGAGAATAAGAAAATCTCAAACTTGAAAAAGTTTTAATTTGCCTAAGAATCTTCTTGAAAAAAAGGCCATGGGCTTTTATGGCTCCTCAGGCTGCTGAAGTGATGGGGAAACATCAATGCTAACCCATAATTCAGGGCTTTGATGCACAATCCACTAGACTGAAGCACGGCTAGAAAGCCAGGCTCAAATTTCTGAGCGTGTTCTGGCTGGCTAACAAAGGATAGTGCGTTATGAGGCACCAGAGCATGCTTTACAACAGCCCAACAGCACATGGATGTTCCTGCACACTGCAGTGGGCCAGCTTGGAGTTCAGCAGCAATGACATGACCAGCAACAGTCAGAAATGGACTGTGAGAAACCTGAGCCCTACCCTCCCCACTCCCACACAGCACCTCTGCCCCAGCAACACCACAGGACCGAGATGGAGAGAGCAAAGAAAAGGCTGCCGAGACATTTATGGTTTACTGCGACCCAAGGAAGCATTAAAAGCCAGTTCACAATGCCAAATCCCCTCAAAAGTTTGAAAGGCAAAATGCCAAAACACATGCTTTTATGAAAAGCCAAATACATTCAGCCACTCAAAGAAAGATCAACTTGTTTGCTTTCTGCTCTTCTCTCTCCTTCATATTTAAGCAGTTTTTAAAGTCTTCCTTCACGTCTGAGTAAGTGTAATCAGAAACTGTCATCACACACCATCTCTGACAGAAAGAAATCCCAAGTGAGGCGGTGTAATCAACGTTCCTTCCTCCATTAAGGGTTTGGGTATTATACTAATTAATGTTTATCGCACTTTGATTGCTCCTTGAGCCTGATTTGCAGATGTTTCAGCATTCGCATATTGCCTTGCTCCTGTGATGCCAAACGGCTTTTCAGATTGGAGGGTGATCAAGGTTGCCAGGTTATCCTCAGCAGGATCTGGCATACATCAAACTCCACAGGTCATGTTCTCCCACACAAATAATTTCATTTTGATTTTTAATCTCTCATTTCACAAGGTGCTCCTGCTACTGTGAATTAAGTTTATGTAAAACTGGAAACTTAGAATTTTGATCTATTGACACGGCAACCCTCCTCCTCCTTTCCCTGAAGCCTTTTCTCCCCAGAAAAGCAACTTATTTTTCTTTGCTCCTTTTTTTTTTTCCTGAAGTCACAAACAAGTTCTTCTTTAACCTTCCAGCCTTTTTACTTGCCTTCTACCACTGACTGATCTGAAAGGGGCCAGGCTTTCATTTTTTTAGAAGAAATATATACTAAGTAGAAAGTCTGTGTTTGCAAATAAATTACACAAAGAGATATTCTATTTAATCTATACAGGTTACTTTTGGTCAAACTACTTCTCCATTAATAGTGTTAAGATATATAAACACAACAGGTTCTACCATCACAGTAACTTTTGGGAAGGATCCCTGAAAGAAGTAATGGGAAAAAAGTGGTTCTTCTACCAGTACTGTGGGAGTTTCAGAGGTGGCCTTTTGAGTTCCTCCCCTGGCAGTGTAGGGGCAGATACTGAAGAAAACTAAGGAGCTGCTTCCCAGAGCAGCGGTCACAGGAATAGTCTTGAGATATTAGGCAGCAGACGCTGTAAGTACTAGTAGCTGGTTTGTTATCTATATAGTTTTCACTCATCCTTGTAAAATTTTGACAAATATTACTCACTGAAGTGCAATATTCTAGTAGGAGCTTTAAGTGTTCCACCCCCCTGCCCCCGTTGTTTTTATAGTCACTATTGAAAGGAAGGCTAATCCTGTTTGGGCAGAATTTTATGAGGCTGTCAGAAGTAAAATTTGTTTCCATGTTGCTTGAAGTTGTGGATCATATCTGGCAGATAGCCTCAGAAGGTGTTTTGGCACCTTGTAACATCAAATTAATCAACTGTGTACACAAACATTAAGTTTCTCTTTCTCCCATCCAAAGCCCATTTCTTAGAATAGCCAAAGATATTCCTCCCTGTCCCCATAGAAGGGAAAATGTATATCACCACAGAGAGTCACAGGAAACCTAAGTAATGGAGAAATGCCCAGGTGACCCTGCAGTGAACGATATCTGGAGGTAGGGACAACTAAAACCTTTAAAAGGTCTCAGATTCCTCTGGATCCCTGAGTGTAGAAGAAACTCCTTCTCATTTAGGCACTGTGTCTGATTCTAAAAAAAAACCAAAAAACTGTTATGCAATTTACTCTTAACCAACATCACGCTTCACATTTCCTGTCAGCAGGAGTCACAGGAGACAGATCAGCCTGGGTTTAAAGGTCTCCCAGGTGGGGTTGCAAGAGAAAAGAGCATGAGGCACCAGCCAAAACTAACACTTCTGCTTAGCTTCACCTGAAGGTAGGAACAGCAGGAGACCAACACCGACAAGTCCACAGCAGCCTCCCCAGCCCTTTCAGCCTTTGGCTCACTTGAGCCAAAGATGCCTTGATAATACAGGAAGGGTGAAATTTGCAGAGCCTTCCTCCCCACTGGTAAGGCAGTCCACATCATAGAATCCTAGCATTGTAGAATAGTTTGGGTTGGAAGGGACCTTCAAATGTCATCTAGTCCAACCCCCTGCCATGAGCAGGGACAACTTCAACTAGATCAGGTTGTTCAGAGCCCCAGCCAGCCCGGTCTTGAATGTCTCCAGGGATGGGGCATCTACCACCTCTCTGGGCAACCTGGGCCAGTGTTTCACCACTCTTAATGTAGAGAATTTCTTCCTCATGTCTATCCTGAATCTCCCCTCCTTTAGTTTAAAACCATTACCCCTTGTCCTATCGCAACAGGCCCTGCTAAAAAGTCTGTTGCCATCTTTCTTGTAGGCCCCTTTTAAGTACTGAAAGGCCACAATAAGGTCTCCCTGGAGCCTTCTCCAGGCTGAACAACCCCAGCTCCCTCGGTCTGCTCTCACAGGAGAGCTGTTCCATCCCTCCGATCATTTTTGTGGCCTCCTCTGGAGGTCCATGCCTTTCTTGTGCTGAGGGCTCCGGATCTGGATGCAGGACTCCACAGGGGGTCTCACCAGAGTGAAGCAGAGGGGTGGAATCACCTCCTGCTGGCCACGCTGCTTGTGTTGCAGCCCAAGATATGATGGGCCTTCTGGGCTGCAAGCGCACATTGCCAGCTCACGACCATGCTGAAGAACAAGAGGACAGCATGGTTTATATGAGAAGATCAGGAAGCTCCTCTTTATTCCCAGCTTTCTCCCTTACCTTCCAAGTGGTTTTAAAGCAGTTTTCTTGACCAAGGCAAGCAGCACCCCATTGTGCTTGTGTGACAAGAACTGATTTAGTGAACATCTCTAAAGGTTCTACTACAGGGCTTGCCCTAATGTAATCCTGAATGTACGGCGTAAGCTGAGCTCCCACTCAGTCATTGGGATGGAGGCTTTTTATATCAATATGGCACACAGCACAAATGCTGCTCCTAGTCTGTTTATCTCCACTGCCAAAACAGTCATTGTCACTAAGAACAAGAATGCTGATCAAAACATGCCTCCAGAGCGGAAAATTATTCCTTGTGATACAAGTTCAAATCTAATCAATCTCCGAGAAAAGCATTGCTTTCCTTTGTTTTTAATCTAGTATCATTAGAACTTCATAGTTTTTCACCCAAAGATCTCCAAGTAATTTCTGAGCGTTAATTAAGTCTCAGCTGCTTGTGACACCAAGAATGGAATTGTTTGTCCCCTGTGACAAAGGAAATCTGGGGAAATTCATAGTGTAGTCCCAGTAGACCAGATTTTCAGTTCGTCATTTACTAATTTGAACAATTTTTGCTTTAATTCACAGGAGCTGACATATACATTTCCACAGTTGGATAATTTTCAGTTTTACTGAGTTTAAGACCACCTGTGCAAGTACTTCTACCCTCTTCAGTGCCTCCCCATTGCCAAGTCAGTAACGCTGCTGCTCTCTAGAATAAACTACAGCCACCAAGCACTGATACAAAACACTGACCATTCTCTCCATCACCACTTCTTACTCTGGATCCAAAATATACCCTCTCCCCACATTTAAGACACAAGTTCGAAGGTAAAGGTTTTTGTATTGGCTTTTCCCCACTTCCCAGCAGCTGATGGCAAGCACATGGAATTTGACTTGCATGTCACAAGTTGAACCCTTTGGACCTCTTTTCAATAACAGATACTTAAGAGCCATATTTACAAGCTAGTAACCACACAATGGTCACCAACTAAAATCTGTTGCTATAAAAATCACTGTCCTGCACACATGAGAATGAAAGCCTACCCAAGAAAAAGGACTTGCTACCATAAAGCAGTCTGTTTCATCAGCTGTGAAGCCCTCAAAGGCATCTGCACTTCATCTCTTCTTCCTGTAACTCTCAGTTCCTTTCTGACTTCCACCACGTAATAAGGATCTGTCCCTGTGATCCTTCTTCACTTTGTCCTGATCTATTGAGGTTGTCATCAGATACTAGGTAAATGACGTAACTAGCTTTTGAAGGATGACTTGGAGTATCCAGGTCATTTTATTTTGTTCTCAATACTCTGTTGCTGCTCATCATATTTACTGCAGCAATCACTGTACTTTCCACAGCTTACAACTCAATCAAATTTATTCTATTCCCTTCCACGCTTCCTTCAATTAGATACTTCTGCCCATGCAAGCGTTGCCAATTGCTGCCTCCGTTCAGCAGTCAGTGAGCCTCCTCAGCAGCTTGTGAGGACCAGTGCCAATGCCCAAGATTCCCCCAAAATGTTGCTACAATGAAAACAAGCCCCAGCACATAAGAGAACTGTTTCTGAGAAAGTGTATCAGCCCTTTGCTAGTTAAGAAACCTCATCATTAACTCCACTTTCTCCTTTGCTCACTTACGCTTCCAATTTGAACTTCTAATAATAGATCCTTTTCTTTCACAACTGTTCTCCTTCTTTTAAAGGAAAAAATTCTTTCCATATTTTTTGTAAATTGAGCTTTTTATTTCAAAATATTTGCTCTTCAGAAACAGAGGTTATTTAGTGTTACTTCTTCATTTTCCTACAATCAATTGCAGTCACACTCAAATCTCAGAAGGCACCTTCTATGATATGCCCATCAACAAGCTAATTTGAGCATAAGTGCTTCTTCAACAAATGAGAATAATCTTTATGACATGTTATCCATCTAACACCTTTCTTGAGTCATTACAGCGCTTTCTTTCTTTCTTGATGGATTTCTAGTTACTTTTCGCCAAAGAACTTTGGGGTCCAGGCAGAGATTTTTCTCACAACTTCGAAGAGCAGATGTCTCTCTGCTTGGACTGACAGCTGCTCTGTCATTTCAATGAAACAGTCCATGGTGCATCAGTGATCAGACATCACCTTTAAAGCAGTTCTAGACACACATTTTCATTTTCCTCACTATCCTTTTAAAACTCATCTTACCCACATACCGACTCAAATCGTCATTAAAAATGGAAATACTCCCTTCAGAATAATACCAAAACAAATTTGTCCAGTATAATTTTCAAACCTCCCTCCCGACCCCAAAACTGCCAGGACCGTATATTCATAAATTTTAATAGCCTAACCGCTCACTCTGTGACATACCCAATAAATGTTCTCATGGACCAATGCCTTTAGTGGCAGCTAATCCCCTCATGCCAGCTAAAAGTAAGCACAAAGCATAATGAAGGGCACGGATTTGTCTGTGACATTGTTTGTTGGGTTTTTTTTCCCTCCAAAATCACTCATGTACTAGAAAGAACAAAGAAAACCTTGGCCGGTGCTCAGTAACTCAATAGCAGTTGGGAGCTTTTCACCTTCCTTTCCTTAAAAAAGTCACACAAAGTATGAATTTGTTCTGGAATCAACAAAATCCAGGATGCCACTGTCAAAAGTATTGTTGTTGAAGCAAAAACAAATAGACCCAAGCATTGGGCCAAAGTTACAGAGAGAACTGAACTGTAGAGATCATGAACTTCATAGTTTCTTGGTGTTAAGCTACTGGAATGACTGGTGTGTTATTTCAAGACATAATCAGAAAGGCTATTCCTGCTGCCCTACCACAGAACAGAAGTGCAACAGCTTTACCTTCTCTTCTAAAGAAATGTCCTGTTATGCTGCTTAAGCCCATCAAGCATGTCTTCTTATTTGGCTTTCATACTAGATCTAAAATGAAAGTCCTGGAAGTAAAGTAAAACTAGATATTTGCATTTTAAAGTGTATATTAAACCAGAATAAGGATCACATTGTTGGATTAATTAACAATGGAATCCAACTCAGAAGATACTGAATTACCCACCTGGGGTTTCTCTTTAACACACTTTACCATCCAAATCCTTCATCCCACATTACAAAAATAATTTTTATAGCCCCCTCTCCCTAATGGCATAGCATGGTGTCTGAAGGATGTAGATGGGAGAAAAACAAGAATTCCTTCATTAGCATCTGCAAACGGATCTGCTGTCTCCAAAAGTGCTGCTCTGTTTTAACTGTCAGTTGCATTTACACCCAAGCTCTAACCTACCCCATTTGGAAAGGCCCAGTGACAGCACCACAGCTAGTCAGAAAAAAGGACCATGGAAAGAGAATTTAATCCACCAGTCAAGTGTGAAGAACAGACCTTTGGCACTCGTGTTTTCTCCTGCAACTCTCCCCCCGGCATGCGCAATCCCGCTTACATAGGAGAGAGCCTGTAATACACATTTCAAGCCACTCAATGTTATTTTCCAGACAGTTTTCTCCACACTAGATCCCTGATAGAAGTCACGCCTGTAAAACAAAGTGACTTACTTGAATCTCTTCCTCTAGGGCTGACCGAGTAAACAAAACTCATCCATAGGAAGAGAAAAATTACTCTAACACATGTGAGAGTCCAGCATCTGAAGCTGGTTGAGCAGGTAAAGCTATCACTTTGTATAAGACAAGAACAACAAGGCAATTGCTTCAAGATTCATAGAATCATATTGGTTGGAAGATACCTTTAAGATCATTGAGTTCAACCATAACCTAACTCTGGCACTAAACCACATCCCTAAGAACATCAAAGAAGAGTGGGAGTATCTGAAAATAGTGGTAAATTCGTGGGTTAAGAAACTAGAAAAAAGGGAACCTTTCTTTTGTTGTGAGGCACACACTGACTACTTGCTATGATCTGCTGCTTCTTAGATATTTCCTGAGAATAACAGCTACAGCCATTTGGGGTAAGTGGCTGGAGGGAAGGGAATGCCTCTCTGGATGGGGAAGTTCATAATAACTTTTCCAGATCTCCTTTACTTAACAGCCACCTCTTGTCCTTGTAGTTTATAGACATGACCTATGGCTGGACAAAATCTCAGCCACTGCATCTCCCATCAAGTGGATCTGGATCCTTCCAAACCACAGCCATCTGGAGTACTTCATGGAAAAGAAGCTTACTCAGCTGCACAATGAGCAGAGTTTCAAGAGTTCTCCTGGAGAGCTCTCTCCCGGCACCACACCTGTGGGAAGACATTAGGGATGCACACTTAACGTTCCCATGTTAAAGGACTGCAGCCATGAAACTTCTTCAGATTAGCCAGTCCCATCCCTGCTCTCTGGGCAGCCCTCAAGGCCCAGGTCACTGCCTGGACTCTGGACTGACACTGACATCCCACTAACCGACTGAGGGATTGGCACCATGGCTCTCAACACACAGCTAAAGAAGCACTGTAGCCCAACTCGCCCACTCTCTACCCTCTGAAAGTCCTTTCCCTGTCACACCTTCCCACCATGCTCCAACCCAATGCTGCCTTTAAGGCATGCCCAAACATATACAAGCACTGCATACAAGTGATTCACATGCCAGCATCTGTCTGAATCAGGTAGAAACTCTGACACAACACTCAAGAGATGAGACTAGAAAAGGTGTCAACATACCCATGCAGCTCTGGCTTCAGAATTAACTGAAAATAAGTATGCAAAGGTGGACCCTTGGTGCCATTGTAAAGACTTGCATTGCTCACTGGAACAAGTCTTTTTGGCACGTGGTAAGGAAGACAGATCACCACCACTTCCATCCCCTGCCAGATTTTTTTACTTCTTTCTCAAAGGGCTCTCAGTGATCTTGCTACGCAGAAAAGCATACTTTAGGGTTCAGTGTGGATATCAAGAGGATGGGACTAGACTCCTTTCAGTGACGCCCAATGATAGGATGAGGGGTAACAGGCACAGACTGAAGCATAGGAGATACCATCTGAATATGAGGAAAAACTTGTTTACTTTGAGGGTACCAGAGCACTGGAACAGGCTGCCCAGAGAGGTTGTGGAGTCTCCTCTGGAGACATTCAAGACCCCTGTGGACACATTCCTGTGTGATCTGCTCTGGGTGAACCTGCTTTAGTGGGTGGGTTGGACAGATGATCTCCAGAGGTCCCTTCCAAGCCCAACCATTCTATGATTCTGCAATTCTCTTCTCACCTATCTTTAGACCATTATGGATACAACATCACTGTTACTATTTCTGGATATGTTACTCCCATGCTCTAGAATATTACAACTTTCAGCCATTTAAGACCTCTCTGCACTAAGGCATCAGACAGTACTCCTGAAGTCCATAAACCTCCACAAGCATCAGCTGGTTCAGACACTGCTGCACTCAGCTTCAAAGAAGGTTATTTCACTGAAACTACACAGTGCTTGGGCTCCAGGCTATTTACACACCACCTTTTCAATCCAGAAACAGTTCAGTAAGCAAAAAGTTACTTTTTGTCAATAGCAGAGAGGTCCTCTTGCGCTTCCACTTCTTAAAGCAGAAGAAACAAGGGTAATTACACAGGTCATAAAAGTTTCAACCAATTTATAGCAGTTGGGAGTATACAAAGAGATCCATCCTTCAACTTATTCACAGCTCTGTCTTCAAATCGACTGTGTTTTAAAATAATCATTGGTGAGAGAAGGCACTGTTTATCAAGATAATTACTTCTCACCTCCACAAGTGGGTCTAACATTTGTTTCTTTTGCCTCTTGCTGCTACAGGGTTTATTTCTATAGATAGCTTTGAAACTGGCTTTATCTGCTTTGGAACATGGCCTTTGAATAATAAACCATTATAGCTACTACACGTGGCAACTCTTGTGCTAAAATCATAGCTCTTTAAACACTTTAGAAAACTTATGCTGAGCTATAGGCAGTCTAGAGATGGTAGTAAATTGATTTCAGTCTACAGAAACCTAAAAATATGAACAAAAAGCAAAGAAAATTAAGTCAGAAAGCAACCATGAAGTGCATATGATTGGACAAAATGTGGGGTTTTTTTATTAATGACTTCAAGATGCAAAGATTACTGGATGAATAGAGTCTGCACGGCAAGAAGTTCCTAAGCTATCAAGAACTTATTTTTATAAAGCGTGCTAAGATTTATCAGAGACTCTTCTAGGCCACCTCTCTTCAGGAAATCCAACCCACACAGTTGTAGACAGAAACATCCCTGCTTACAAATGATAATTTGTAATTGCCATAATCAATCCTCTAGAAGTGAAGGTGGGATTTCCCTTTGCTCATGACCAAAGAAAATAAACCAAACACCTTCAAAGCAAAGCAATCCTTTACTGAAACAGTGACCTTGTCTCCATCTGTTCTCTTTCAGTTATCACTCCACCCTCTGAGGAACAGCAAATCCTCCTTCTGAGAATCGACCTGGTCTCTCCAGAGTTGCAAAAGGAGAATTAAAGTTGTCCGGAGAGGAAGGAACAGATTGAGGTCCCAGGATGCTCAAGCCACAATACATAGTCTACTGGGTATTCTTCCAGCTACCAAGTTGCACTTATTGTACGTTCATCTTACACTTCTTCCTACTCTCGCATTTCTTACACGTCTTCTCCGGGGGTCTGTCTTGTCCTGTCTTTAAGGACCAGGGAAAGAATTAGCTCACAAGAATTTGAAAGCTGTTGCTCAATACTGAGTTTTCTCTAACAAGGCACACTGTACAAACAAGATACTACCCTGTCGGGGTCAAAAACCCCACAAACTACACTACACTAAACTAAAACATAGGTAACTTTGGTACAGGTAGCAAAGTTTCTCCCTACTGTTTGCCTTTCCTGCTGCACATGCCATCTGTTTTGATCAAACTGTCTCACATCTCCACTAGATATTCCACTACCCTGAAATGCCCTGTGAAAGTACAGAGAATCCTCTCAAGAACTCTATTAAGCCTGAAATTGTTGCCTGCCTCCTTTTGCTAAGCAGCTTTAAGACCAATGTCAGAAGTGGGACAGCAACTCTCCTGCAACTTTTGCATTTTGCTTCAGTTTTTCACTACTTAACAGCAAATTGCTACATCAGCAGTTTAGCATGATTGCACCTAAACCACTCATTTTATTTTTAGTAACTGAGGATATGGGTAAGGCTTGTATTTCCTTTGTGCTCCTGGATGGCCATTTCATCAGCCTGGACACAATATTCCATCATTTTCTTTTCAGAATTAGACTCAAGCATTAAGAGCCCTTCCTCCTCAGAGGATGTTTTCTGTAGTTAACGCAAACTCATCTCATGCTTTGAGAATATTTTGCATTAATGCCAGCACTGAGCCTTTTAGTGATTCATTAAAATGCACCACTATTTGCAGACGTGCTATTAGGTGCGAAAAGTTTAAGTCTGCTTGGAGAAGGATATTGAAGGTGAAGCACTTCAGTCATTTCTTTAAATTGCTTGTTTTAAACTATGCTGAAGGCCTTGTTAGTGTACAGAAGGCTACAGCTCTCTTATCAAGTTCAAGGTTGCCTTTCAATCACTTAAGGCAGAACAGATTGATCACTCTCCTTTTGAGGGAATGGGATTCAAAGATAAACAGACTGCTAGTGAAATAAACTGATGTGGAAGAGCTGTTGTTAGTAGACTTAGAGCAAGGGCTTAAGTAACCATCAAAACATTACAATGCCAATGCCATAAAAAGCATCTTGCTTGCAGAATCAAATTTAGCATTCTGTTCCTCTCCTTCAAAAGACACATTTAATCTCTGCAAGTCCAAAAGACACAGATTTCTTCAGTACTTTCTGAGATGAGCAAAAATCCTGCCTTGCTAATTCTCTGTGTTTGTTTCATTTTGAAGGAATAATCTTTTAATGACTTAACACCATTTAGTCTCCTCTTTCCTGCTATTCCCATTTCATTTCAAGCTGTGATAGCTCTATCTGTGCTCCTTCCCACTTGCTGCCCCACTGCATGGGCTGTCAAGGCATCTGAATTGAGCCTGAGCCTCAGATCCCACAAGATTTTAAGCGTAGGGATTTAGCAGCACCTAGAAAGAGTTGTAATCTGGACTCCTGCAGAGCAGTCACTGTCCCTTTGCCTCTTTTTGAGGGCATAGTATGCTTGTTACTGTCAGCTGCCACCAACCTTCCAGGCATGCTGATCTGACCCACATGTGTCACCTCCTAAAGTTTTTCCAAGAGTTTGGGAACCTCATTCAAGCTACATCTTTACAAGCTTTCAAATTTAGCTTCCAGAGAATCATGAGAGCTAAACAAACGAGCAGTTTCTTACAAAGTGTGTGCTACACTTGAAAAAAAAAATCCACATTACTTGGACATGCCTCTACAAGAATAAGCAACACCCGCAAGCAAAATTCCTCCCCCTGTCTTCCCCATGCTGTGTCCTCATGTCTGCAGGACCATCCACTCCTTTACCTCACTGTTTCTGCTTAATCTTCCTGGCAGCAAATGACTGCTCCTACAGCTTCCCAAGAGAGGTATCTGATGCTAAACTAGACCTAGCATTCTCTCTCAGATGGCCTCTGGGACAACTTCAAAGTACCATGAGGTGACTTTTTACTCAAATTAACTGGAGAAAAATTGATTCCCTATGCTACAGCCACCCTCCTGGTGTAAACTCACCTGAACGGTGACCCATCATGATGGAGCCCTCTTGACAGCTCTCCTAGTAAGATCAAACCCTTACAGCCAGCAGAAGAACAGCTGCAATGCAGTGTTAAAGCTCCAAGCTGCATCCCAGAGCCACTGTGCACAACAAGCAACACGGTACAGCTTGCAGCAGGATCCTTCTTCACAAGTTTTCATGAACATTTAACAATACATTTCACAGACGTCCTAAATCATGTACATTCTTATAATATGTTCAGTCACAAATTTCCATCATTGATCATCACAACTAATCACAGCAATAAGTTTAAAGCAAGGGGAGAACACCCAACTGACCCTCATGATTAAGGCTTTCTTTGTAATTTCAATTTAAGGACTACTTGCATCTCGGTCCTGCTCCCATCCCAAGCATCCCTTAAGGCTCTGCTGCCCAGTCTGCCACTCCTTACCTTCCTTAATCACATGCTTACAGCATTTCCACAGTGCTTTTGTTTTCCAACTCCTGCTTTCAGAAGTGTGGCTCTCAGTTAAAGCTTTGTTTAATATTAAATCACTTTTCAAATATTTAATATGAAATGAATTTGAAACCAACTGGGAAAGAACAGGAAGGATACGTCTGTTTAGCAAAACACTATTTCAGACAGGCAAAAGACACTGAATAAGGATGTTTAAAAAGATCAACACAAATTCTTCCTTAAACTAAAAAATAAAGGACAAGGTTGAGAAATTTTTGTATACTGGGCAACTTGTGGTTGGATCACAGACAAAGACGACGGGGACCTTAATAATACAGTTCCAATCCCAAGTACTTGTTTTCTTTCTACTGCTATAGCACTCCATGAGATAACTTGCATAGGCAATTTTCCACAAATCTGTTATACAGAAGTGTACACTCTGAATAATGAAGTGACATATTAGAGGTTATTAACATCTCCTGGCAACGAAAAGTGTCCTCAGAAATTCAGAAATCCCAAAGGGCAAGCCTAGCTAACCAGGGGGGCATCTCAGGAAAGCTAAACCTACCACCTAACTGAAGTACTTAGAACAACAACATTCCTGTAAAAAAAATTCACAGCACAGGATTCCAACATAAACTGTCACACAGAAAATGCTGGTAATGATGAAAACAAATAGATGAAAGACTAATGGTTAATTGAGTGTTTAAGTTGGTCATTCTGTCTCCTGTGACCTATATCAAAAGCCCTCTTTAGAAGTCCAGGACTCAAACTCATATAGATATTATGTCAGTTAGGCTATGTTAGAATATTTATGTTTTAAGCAGTAATGATATGTATTAAAATCTCAGTAGCTACAGGCGATGAATCTGATCTTTACTGCAGCTTCCACAGCAGATTAATTACATGAATTCAGTTAACACACACAAGGTTAAAACTTCCATTATGCCAAAACACAACCCTGGAAAGTACGTGCAACCTCTTGATCTTCTCACAGTACTGATATCAGCACTACGAGGACTTCCTAAGAGGATCGGACTGTTGACTGTACTGACCTCACGCATCAACCTGCACTGCGCAGGTCTGCGCTCTCCCTCTGCAGGATGTGGCACTTGGCTGTTCTCCGTGTGGAAGAGGCCAAATGGGTCCCTGCTCCCAAGGGTGAGGAATAAGGCAGAGAGGGTGCTGAGCTACCCCCGCTCTCTCTTTGTGATTCCACATTGCAGTCCAAGTGCACTATTAGCAAGGTACAGAGCAGATTTAGCTGCTAGGGGTTGCTAGACCTGCTCTCCAAGGCTGTTTCCAGTGGGTCTGTTCTGAAACTCAGCCACAGTTTAACTGGGTTTTTTTTGTTGCTGTGGTTTTTTGTTTGTTTGGGATTTTTTTTTTTTTTTGAGGGAGGCAGCTTGATTCTCTACAAACTAAGGAACTTGGTGAAGTGTCTCATTCATCACATATCTTGCCACAGTCAAACCTCACAGCAAGTCAGCTTGTTTGAGAGCATTTGGAAAGAAGACAGTTTGGCAGAGACTTGTCTCAGGGGTTATTTCACAGAATCCCCAAAACAGGGGGAAAGGGAAGAAAGCTGCTTATCTTCTTTCTCCCAGTTCTCCACATGCAAAGGTGTCTTTCTTGTATCCCCTTGAGAAGACCAAATCCACAGGAACTTTTCACAAAGGCTGCTTCTGCACAGCCACTAACTGGCCCAGGGAATATTTCTTCTTCAACCACAACAGCACCACAGTTGCCTTCTGCCAGTTTCCAAATAAAGAGAGAAAAAGCAGCTCCTTGCACCTTCCTTTCACAATGGAGGGACCTGTTCATTTAAGAATTTATACTCAATTGTCACGTCAGCAACATCTCTGAGCAGAAGTTTTGATCAGCTAACATAGAAAAAAAAGATTTGTTTACGGAAAGATTCCTCTTTCCATAGAGAGTAAGAGAGACTCTTTCACTCCACCTTCAACAAATTACAAATCGGCTTGCCACTCTCGAAAGCACCGTACCAATCCAACTGTTCCCACAACACAACCTCAGAACATCTGCATCTTTGTAGTACTGAAGTAATGAGTTTGACACACTCAGCTGAGTCTGCCACACTGAACAAGTTTCCTCTCCATCAACACTGCAAGCTGCTGTTTTGCAGATCAGAACAGACAGCTTCCCCAGATAAGGCAGCTCCTTCCTGGAAATGGAAGATAGAGCTGCTTTATCTCAGGAAAGGGAGGATAAAAGGTCGCTCTTCAGTAAGTGGCAAAGTTCTCACCTTGAAAGCTTTGCCCTTGATTGGCATGGAATAACCAAGGTCATGGAACTTCTAATCAGAAGCCTGCATAATTACTGAATCATTATTAATTATATCAGAGAGCCAAGACCTCAGAGGAAAGGCAAAGCAAACAAAGAACCCAATGAAGCCTCCTCTGTTGTTGGAAAAAATTGGTAATTAAAAGTCATGAGTGCACCGAAGAGGGAGGGAACAGCATCACAGTCACTGTTCAGGACTCAGGAATGACTTGCATACAAAACAGCAGGTTTGTCTCCCCAGGGAAATTACAGGGTACTGCATTACAAAACAGTGAGTAGGAGGGGAAAAAAAAAAGGAAAAAAAAAAAGAGACAGAGAAAGAACTACTCCTGTTGTATCAATAGCTTTATTTGCCCCACAGAAATAGACAGCACTGCCAACCAGTCCCAAGTTTGAAAGGTGTCTTCCACACGTTTCTGGCAGCTCTGGAAAGGCTTCTCACAGTCTTACATCATTAAGGGTTCCCATACTGAGAAGTGCACAAAAGAATGAGACCTTGTGGTCAACCTAATCCAGCCTATACGCAGCCCTTTCCCAGGAGTTCTTGCCCAAATGAAAAGCCCATTTTTCCCCTCAATGACCTCAGTTCAGCCATAGGGACCATCCTTTCCCCAGAGGCTGTGCTTCAAAGTATCACTACCAAGAATCAAAAAACTTCCCAAAAAAACTCGAAAGAATGCCATGCTCCTGCTCAGAACATATTAAATCAAACTAGGTAGTCAGGATCCCTAGTAAAACCAAAGCAAATGCTTTTGCTGATCAGGCTATGAGAATACAAATGCTGATCTATGTCCTTACCAATGATAGAATACACCATCTCAGGGCACTGAGATATCAAATATGGGACTGGATGAAAAAATGCACCACATAGTCTATCATCATTTGCAGGCAAACACAAGAATCTCTCTGATCTGCCATATAGGTAGTCTTAAAGATTCAATTCTAAAGATGACCATGGCAGAGATGGCAAGTTTGGGCCGAATCCTTGAAGAGAACAGTTTACACGGATTATGAGACTGTAGCGAAGCAGTCTCCTGTGCTCAGCCCTCCCAACATACAAAAAGAGAAGTGCAAAACACCAGAAGCCCAATGAGAACAGTCTGTAAGTCCCAGAGATCAGAACAAAGAGACATTTTCTACTCCACTGCTCCAAGTACAACTCAGATCTATCATCAACATACTCTAAATAAGAAAGTCTACCATTTAAAACACAAACAAGAAGGAATAAAGGATAACTACAGTAGAAGCAGTAATGCAATTTGTGGGAGTCTGCCACTGAATAAAAAATTAATAACAACGTCTGGCTAACTGCAGCCATTTCATTATGCTTAACTTTGACAGACCCGAATCCAATAAACTTTTATTGAAGTGCATCTGGTCCTTCTTTATCTCTTCTGTGAACTTCCATTACTTGCCCATGCTGTGCCCTTTCACTGCTGCAACCTTATCACAGCACTCTATTTCTTATTGCTGAATGCTGAGTCCCCAGCCCCCACATTACAGCGCCGTACCTGTTGAAGATATCGCCCGACACCTTTTGCAGATACTGAAGTGCATCTGCCACCTGCTGAACTGCCTCCTCCCTGCGTAAGTCCGGTTGGATCAGGGGGACTGAGTATGTCTGCCCTTCCAAAAAATGCTTCTGGGCTACAGTAGCCATTGTGCCTAAAGGAAAGAGCAAATAAGTCATTATAGTAAACACACTTCCATTTTATCACAGCCTTTATTCAAGAACTTCCAGTTTCTGTTCCCCTAAATATTTTAGGAAAGTTTTTGCAAAGAAATCAGTGAGCTGAGGAGAAAGGTGCAAGTAGTAAGGTTGACATATTGGATTTTTAATAAATCCAAGGCAGCTACAGTGAGGTGGGAGTCTCTTGCTTATCTGGATGGTCTTGGGAACCATAATTTTATTTTTAGCATGATACTTGACAAATCTCTGCTCAGTACTGGGCTGAAAACAAAGACCACGCTTTGGAGCAAAGTCGGTTCAAGGTGGCGACAAGACTCATCAGAAATCACCCTGTCCCCTCCTCTCATCCTCATATTCCAGATGATCTATTTCAGGTCATTCAACCCTATTAGCAAAATGCAGTATTTCATCTTACACTTCTGCTCCAAGTCACACAACCACCCTCCCTTCCAAGAACAGCAGCTATGAAATTACAGGGCATGCATGTGCACACATGCCCTTGCTCCCAGTCTGTTAATGAGAGTTCTTCCATCCTGAGACTCCCAAGAGCTGCTTGTTGCTTCTGGCGACTGGGTTTTTCCTTAGTAACTATCTTGAAAGAAGTCTCCTTATTTTAGGACCCTTTCACATATAAAACCAGAACAGTCACTGAAGTCTTTCAGTCGTGTTCAACACATACACCAGAGCAGTACTCCTGCTCCTGGATGCAGCTGGGCCAACACCACTGCTCTGTTGTGCATTACCCATGGTTCCATCCTGACAGCCTTCCTCACCTGTCCCTCAGCAATTCCCAAAACATTTTTACTCACAAAAATAACAAAAAAGTTCCCGGGACATGAAGGAGGATGCAGAGAAGAAACCCATTTGTAAACTCATAAATAGGTTACTGTTTGGACAGCCTCATCGATGAACAGATTAGAGCATCCATACAATTTTCTAACCCAAATTCTGCTGCTAGACCTATACACCTCCCTTCAAACTTGTTATCTCTGTGTGTCTTGCTCATTCAGACTGTAACAAAACACAGTCTAAAGCTGATCATTACAGAGCTTCATCACGCACAGTGTTGTGCATCTATATAAATCTTCATTAAGCTGAAGAGAAGCAAAACAAAGGAGTATCAAAAAATAAGGTATCAGAAACAGACAGAGATGTCTCAGGACTCCACACATTCCTTCTGTGGTACTTGGAGGTCTGCAGGGGCTGGTCCAGGGAGCACTGCTGTGTGCAAACTGTATTCCAGTCTGTATGGCAGAGCAGGCTGAGGATAACACACAAACACAGCCGTGCTGCAGAAATCACAAAACAAGAACCTGAAGAGACAGTTACAGCATAAACCAATAGGTGAAAATTAGAGGGGCCTTTACACATTCTTAAACTCCCTGTCTTGCTTCACAAAATGAAAATATGAGATCACACTTGCTTGCAGCCTTTCCTGTATATTTACAAAATACCATCCCATAGACCCTCTCCGAATTCGTCCTTTCTGATACTACCACAGCAGGTTAGGAAAGACTTTCTGTAAATGTGATGTGGCTGAGTTTGTGTTGGTTTTGTGGGGTTTTTCGTTTGTTTGGTTTTTTTTGGTTTTGTTTTGTTGTTGTTCGGTTTGTTTTTTGTTTTGTTGGTTTTGTGTGTGTGGTTTTTCGTGTGGTTTTGTTGTTCGTTTTTGTTATTTTGGGGGTGGGGTATTCGTTTCATTTTGCAGCAGGGTGGAGGGGGTTGGTTGAGATGTTTTCTGAGGGGAAGGGGGAGGATGCTTAACAATTAATCATGACAGGTAAAGGAAGGAGGACACCTATGAGCCTTTCTGCAGATAACAAACGTGCAAAATCAAGCCCAGCCATCAGAAGACCTGGCTCTGCTGCAGGAAGCCCAGACTCATTCTGTTTCACTTCATGCATCACTGGCAGCCAGACTCTGTATCCACACTCTTTAGCGGCAATGTTTGCACACTGATTAGTCTTCTTGACTGGGCCTATTCAGCAGGCAGGAAATTATTATTTAGAGTTGTAAAACATACAAGTCAATCTGAGAAGAGTACAGCTAATTTTGAGATGGCAATTTTTGATCTGCTGACCACAGCCAAGCCTGAACTCTTTGTGCTTTCAAATCTACTATTTGACCAACAATGCAGAACAAAGCCACTGTATAACACGGTGAGTGCGCAGTTACAAGATGCTTTGGCTTTGGCAGCAAAACAAGTTTATGATCCTCCCTGCCCCTGGTCACAACTCTTCTGTTGCATCAATGCTGCTGATGTTTGGGATGCCTATTTTTAACTCAGATCAGTTCAATGACCTGATTTACCACAGCCAGAGAAACAGCTGTAATTGCCCAGTCATGGAACACAGTGGGAAGCAGGGGCAAGAAGAGAACTTCTTAAACTTGCTTCACTATCAAAACCATTACTGTGTAATGGTAATCCTGCCCCACAGGATGAGAAGGCCAAGCTTTTCACCTCTTGAAGCCAGATGAGATTATACAGCCCCAGTATGATTTCCCAGGCACTCGCCAATCCTAATTCTCTTAATGACCTTTCTAAAGCCAAGCTTGGTTCAGCTGCTGACTGACAGATGCTCACACTCAGAAGCACTCCCTGAAGCCTTTGCACTTTCAGCAATCCACCAGCTATTCCCAAACCATTTCTTTTGTCACACTCAGAAGCTGCAGAACATCCTTCAGGACCTGCTGCTCCCTTGCAGAAAGAGAAGCACACAGGAGTGGGGTAAAGCAGGGGAAGCCCCGGGTGCTCCTGCTTACAGTCTCACAGTTCAGCTGTCGGTAACTTCAGTTTCACAGGTTCTCAATGCAGCCTCTCACACGAGCTCTGGATTCTCACCTTTCCTAAAAATAAACACATTAGAGAAATGTGGAAGACACTGTGGAAACTGCTATCAGAGACAGATACAACAGAAGCCCCTTCTGTGCAAGGTAATAAATTAGAGATTTATAGCAAGAAAGAGGAAAAACAGCAACACCCTTCTGAATGGCAAGACTCAGGCGAAATCCCATGCTACGACTGCTATTTATCACTTCTTGTGACCAAACTAACTAGAAATAAGCCATTTTTACAAACACTTTGAGTAAAGACCTGACCATATGCTTTGAATAAATGCAGAAATGCTTCCCATGACAGGGACTGCAGGAACAACGTAGGGAAAACCCCAAATATTCCAAACAAAAGTCAGGAAGGAAAGCAAAGACTGAATGTCACTCAGCAAGATCAACCCTTATCTCAACCTTCAGTGCACTTGCCATGCTCCACTATCAGAATTAGGCATCACATAAAAACAAAGCGCTGAAGATTAGAAAGATCGCAGCTCTCTCACTGTCCAATGGATGCCAAGCCTTCATGTAACATATGCATCAAAGGTGCAAATATACTGTTTGTATCTTACACATGGAAGTGACTTCCACAAAGCAACAAACTGCTTCCAGTATCGCCCCAGAATCTTCAAGAGAAAGCTGCTGTGTTTCAGCAGAAAGAACAGTATGCTGGAATTACGACATCTGACATGAAATACTCAGATGCTGCAGTGAGAAACGGACACGTGAAACCCCAAAGCAAGTACGATTCAGAAAAGCAGATGTCAGATCACCCAAGAGATTTAATCATTAGTGGTGTGACCACCTGCGGGTCACACAAGGCAGAAGAAACAGCAACGTGGCTCTTTTTTGTGATCAAAGAGGCTCTGGAAAAAGAGTTGCAGCATCTGGGAGCTCCAGCCACTCTATTCAATTATTTTTTCTATGTCAACTTTCATGATCAAGACAAATGTGCTCCGGTGTTATATAATAACCTAATTTGCCTTATTAAATTGCAAACAAAAAGAAAAAGGTTGTTTTCTCACTGTACCACCTGCTTGTGAATGCTGTATCCTGATTTAGAAGTTCTGACTAGAGCTAGCAACTGCTCAGATTTGCCTTAAGCTGCCTATACCTTTACCCTTAAGCAAACTGGTACAAAGCTCATAATGGCTAGTGCCTACCCCTCTGCACCCAATGCTGCTCTCGACCTCTCAGTTCCAACATTCACACTAGCAAAAGCTGAGAGAAACAACAGCAGTGGGAACTGCAACATCAGCCTCCACCAGACTGTCCCACCTTTCCAAAAGACTTACACCAGGACACATACAGGCTGAGCATGCCAGGGTTTTCAGGTATCTGGAATGAGCAACTGGTCATACTGTTAAATTATCACAGACAAATCTAATATTTGGATGGTTACGTAGAGATTTGCAGCTCAGAACCCAGAGAAGGAAGTATGCAATTCACTGCTCTGGGTAGGTAGAAAAATGTTCCACTTACTTTGCTCACCTCTTGGGTTACTTCTCCCTGAACCCAAGAATAAAACTCCTTATGTCAAGGCTAATCCTAAGAGAACTTGTTAGAGAGCAAATGAAGTCTGTAAAAGAAGCAGCACTCCTTCAAGTTCTTTAGAAACTATTGCTCTAAGGAGGACCAATCACTGAGATTATTATCTACAAACAAAAACCCCCTACAACCTTAAAATATCTTGATTTTTCAATGAAACATAAACAAAGGCAACATTAAGAAAATAATTTAGCTGCCCTCAACACAGACAGAGAATGTAAAGCTCTATATAAAACAAGCACTTACCAGATGCATACTTAGCTATGAAAATAAAGGGAGGATAAGGCAAGCTACCACCACCACCACTTGTTTCCTTAACAAACTTCATGGTATTAAAAAAAGGGAGTTTAGGGAAGAAGAGGGGTTAAATACTTTGAAAAAAAAAATAAATCAGTGTGTATTCTTCAAAGATACAAGGGCTGCTTCAGTAATTACTGTGCTGCTGTTTCTGTCATTGCACTGGAAAGGCAGCATGAACTAAAGCCCCTTAATTCCCACATGCTGTGACATCTCCAAGAAGTGGTGACAGGCTGTCTCTAGCCCTATGTCTCTCCTTTGTAGGACCCTAATAAAAGGTCAGTGCCTCATAGCCACCTGCAAGGATGCAGAAACCAGCACGATGCAATGAAACACAAGTCTGCACATCCTGCACCACACACCACTGCACTGCTACCACCAAGATGGTTTCACAGCGGCAACAGACCAAGTCACAAATGAACTACAGGCTAAGATTGAACACATTCAAAAGATGGAGTAGAGAGAGGTGCTGTCTCCTCCGAGAGGAGAGTCTCATGCATAACTTGGTTCACAGTGAGAAGTCAACCTAAATCCCTCACTGACAGTATCTTCTTACACATAATACTTTCAGTCATGCTCACCTGGACAAACATTGTCCCATCCTGGCTGACAATAAGAGACCTCAGTTATTCTCATTTTCCTCTGCTTCAGTCTAGCACACTACATCAGTATATGGCTTGTAACACCTAAATGCAGCTTTTAGAGCTCAAAGCTCCCAGCTGTTAAAATGTCTGTTGTGCGTCTCACCACAAACTTCTACTGTACACTCACCTACAGTACTCTGTAGTATTGTACTTAATATACTACTACATCATCTTCATTCTCTACTTTCCACACAGGATTCCCACAGAATTCAAAATCATGATCAAATCTGCTGTCATATTCAAGTCATACATTGGTTGTAGTAGACACTTGCCTAGAGGCCATTCCAACAAAATATCAGAATGAGATCCTCCAAGGACAAAATACTACTAATCAAAAAAAGTTAGTTTATCACCTTGCCCTCCACAGATAAATCATACTACTGTGAGTCTACTGTATTTAAAAGAGAGGCTTAATGCAGCACAGGAGCCCAGATGCAAGTCCTACCCTGTTTCCCCGAAAATAAGACCTACCTCAAAAATAAGGCCTGGCACGATTTTTCTGGGTTTTTGAGAATGCTCGAAATATAAACCCTATTAAAAAAATAAGCCCTAGTTACAGTTAATTTAAAAAAAAATCAATTTAAATAGTGTCCAGGCAGCTATACATGTAAAAAAGTAATAAGAGCAAAAACTAATATAAGACCCTGCCTTATTTTCAGGGAAACAGGGTATTTCACTGTGCAGCAAATGACTGTTCTGCTCCGTGGTGACATTCACTGGAGGGGTTGAAATTTAGCCCTCCAGCAGAGCACACAAGAGGTAACTATCCTGGGTAGGAGAGCAGGATGTATTTCCAGCAGTGAGACAAGAGGTTTACCACAGTCCCTGTGCTAAGCCAACTTTACCTTTTGGGGTGAGGGGGGCAGGGAGGGGAAGGGAAGGGAGGAGAAGAGAAGCACTTTGAGAAGTTAAGAGGATGAAAAGTCTATTTATATTTTTTAATTAACCATGTTCTACAGTGTTATTAAGCAGCAATCCAAGATGCAGATGGTACTGATTTGATTGGCAAGAGGTGCACTGTGCTGAATATTAAGGAACTCTGCCCCTATAAATAGGTCTAATCACCATCTGAAGTCTGGAAGGCAGTGATGAAAGAAAGCATTAATAAGACCATAATTAGGCCCTTTAGCAGCCTGTATTCCACCAGGGTGCTCATGTTACTAGACATGTCTTATAGTAGCATCCTCAAACTCTGTTGTAGACATTACTGCTTTGGGTCTCCAAAACTCTAGTAGCTATTTTAGACAGAGCTATGAAGAAGGGGGTTTCTTCACGTTTGGAGGGCCTGGTGTTGGTTAGGATTTTACTTCCCAGTACCATTTCTGGAGCAAGAGAGCTCTCCATTCCAGCTGTTCCACCCTGCCCACTCTCATCAAGTGAATTAAATTGGGCAGCTGGAGCTCCCCAGGCACAAAAACTAAAAAGGGGTGCAGGAAAGCGAGAAGCTTTAGAAGCTATTGGTCTCCCTGCCTCTCAGAGCAGCAGGAGCACATCATGGCCACATCTACATCACCAAGTTAACCTAGTCGCAGCTGTAAAAGCCATTTCTGGTCCTCTGCTCCAGCTTTAGAAAGAGAGTTACTTACTCAGCCTCATCAATGTCACACTTTCAGCCTGTCATTACAGTATAGCATTACCTCAAGAAAACAACAAAAAAGTCTGTATAAAAAATGAATCCCACAATGCATCTCCCATTATATCCTGATATTTCCAAAAGTCGCCCATTGATACGGGACTGCCCAAACAGCCAAGATCTTTTCAAGAGGAGTCAGCCTCCCACATCACACCACAGCCCTGAAGAAACATCAGAACACTGGGGAGCCTGACTTGATGCTCAGGAAGGACTTGAGGGCTCATGCTGCATCTCATGCACTGCACATCCTGGCCTTGTGGGACAATATGCTGCTTGGCCATGGCAGGAGCGGATTCCATCACTGACGTCGTCTCACCTCATCTGTCCTAGCAGCAGCTGCAGGAAAAGGAAAAGCTTTTTCTGCTGCACTGGTAGGCAGCCACTAACTACCCAGTGATATAACACCACTCAGTGCTCCATATCCAAATGGCGTGGAATTATTGGCAGTTACGACATATGCATTACCCTCCAAGAACATCATGTTGCACCACAATGTCAGCTACGGTGCTAGGTGCCTTTTTGTTAGCTGAATCTATGTACTGCTGATGGCTGTTTAGTTCAACCGTGGGATCTGCTTGAAAGGCACCCCAGATCCATTCTATTTGAAACTGATATTTCACTCTACCTACTGACTACCAGTATTGTACTAGAAAAAGGTCTTAAGGTAATGCTATGAAGATATTCACTTTCAGAAACAGTGAGACTCTGGTATGAAGCTTGCATCCAAAATCCCAATTTTTTTTTTTTCCCCAGTTAATTCCCTAAATTGCAGAGGGAACACAATAAATAGGCTGTAACAGGCTGTAAACTGGGTACCTGATAGCAATCTGTCTCCCTGGACCACAGGCTGTGTCAGAGACCGACAAACACCCATTGCTACTTACATGCTTGTCTTATTCTGCTGTCTCCAGAATAAAGGCTGTACCTGTATCTGTACCTGATCCTTCCCGAGCAGTCAGAGCTTCCAAAGGAAAGTCACTGACCTGTCAAAAACCTACTTCTGAAAGTGTGAGCCCAGTATTTAAGGCAGCTTCTCTCAAGAAGTCAGAGCTTTGGCTCAGACACATTGCTTTGAAAGAAACAGTAGGTATTGAGGCTACTAAAGACAGATGAAATCTATAAGCAATATGACATTAAGGCAAAGACATTATTGACAGGTAACTAAATGCACATGAACTGGAGGATGTGGTTTCCCACCAGCAGTACTGTCTCTCCAGAAGACAGAATGTTATTACTTTAAGTTATGTTTTAAAGATAATCTGAAAGATAGAGACTTAAAAGAATTTAGAGGTGCATGTCAATATTCTCAACTCCACAAGCTAAGGTGGCCTCCAAGTCACTTCTGTCTTCAGGACAACCTTTCCCTCTCACCATCGAGCTCTACTTTGTGAAGCACAGACATCAGCCCTCGCTGCCACGAAGCATGGAGCTGCGGGCTGCAGCACCTTTCTTGAGAAAGCCCTGTCCTCTACGTGCAGCCTGAAATTGATTTCCTTCAGCCAGATGCATAAAGCTCATTTTGACAGACAGATGTTGACATCTAAAGTTAATCAAAGAATGCACTCTGGAACTGTCACCTTTGGCTTTCATCATTAATAAAGACCATCAGGCACTCTAATGAACAACTGATCTGATTCTAAGGTAGCCATGTAAAACTGACCCAAAGCAGTGTGCTAATTGTCTGCCTTCCCTTCCTCCCACTATTTATTATAAAAAAGCCTAAGAAACAGCTTAGCTACACCTACAATACAGACATAAGAAGTAATGCTGAGAATCCCAGCGCAAAACATCCAGGCACAACTCTTCATTTGATTTCCTAAATGGGGGCACTCCAGTTTTGTATGCCTGAAATAAACAGAAGGCTATGCACAAAGTCCCTTGGAAGGTCACTTCCCTTCCATAAGTTCTCTTAGATGCTGGAGTGTTTCAAAAGCAAGTTAGGTTAAACGCTGATGTAGAGCTTCCTTCAGAACATTTGGTTCAGAAAAATGAGGAGCTGCTCAATCCTACTATCAGACCACAGCAACAAATACATAACTTTCAAACCCACCACACTTTCCTAAAAACAAAACAAACAAAAAACCCCAGTTAATTTTTCCCCTCTAATTTTCCGATGAAAAATCAGCTTCAGTCTCCTGCAGAGTGAAGATATCTGCAGATCTAACCATTGCCACATCACACTGCCACAAACCCTAACCAGCAATGTCTTATTTTTCACCTCTACATTCAGTACCCTCTGCTCCAAGGTTCAGGAATTTTACAGCACTGTGTTACGACAGATCCTGAGATACGTAATGAAGACAACAACCAAATCGAACTGGCAACCAAACCAGTTCTTGTCCATTTGATATATTTAAAAGCAAAGGGAATGCTTGCATTTCTGTAAGGTGACAGGAGGGAAACTCACTGTAAGGAAGTGTCTTTAAGCCTGCTCACATTTGCTAGAAGGAATATCCCTACAGGGTGGCGTGGATAACAGGAGCTGACAAAAAGTTGGGTCAAAAGAATGACACCTGGGGAATCAATAACCCTCTAAACAAGCTGGTGGATGGACTATTTTCTGGCAAAGGTTATCTTGTGAAGGGGTCTAAGCAGAGCTGATTAGCTATAGAAATTGCTTTTTGAGTGATAAAAATTATTCCCTTCAACCTTATACACCACAGCCATGGGAAACATCACAATTTCAAACATAATCCTCTTCTTCCTCTGCACGCTATCTTTAATCTCTCTCTCTCTCTCTCTCTCTCTATATATATATATATATATATAAAGAATCTGCCTTGCTTTCAGGCTTATCTCAGTACTTTTCTTCTCCAGCCCTCAATTTCTGCCCTTCTCTTTTACTGCTCAGGCTGAGCGCAAGTGACTGCAGTTACCTGGTATAACCAGAACCCAGACTGCAGAGTTGTTCCCAGGGATTATCTGCTTTCAGTTTTCTTGCCAACGAACTCCTGAGTTGAGAGAAGAGAACAGCACTTTTTATGTGAAGTAATGAAGATTTAAAAACTCACTTTAAATATCCAGAGTGATAGAGGACAGCAGATGCTAAGACTAGCAGCCTGTGCTGCTCTGAGAGTGCCTCAGGCATCTTTCTGCCTGAGGGCTCTTTGGAGCTGTAGCTATTTCTGCACAACCAAAGCACCCCAGGAATAGAGGTATATCGGGCAGCTTTTACATCCCAGCTTTACTACTCTGACAAGACAAATATAATAAAAAGTCATGAGAATTTATCAGCCCCTAGTTAACCTTCCTAAAAAAAGTCTAAGCAAGGGACAGTTGACTGGAACACCTCCGATTCTCCCGACAGCTGAAATGCAGAAAGCTTCTACAAAGACATGCCAAAGCCAGGTTGCTTCCAGCCCTTGCCTCTGGCAAGAGCAGCACTATCCGCTCCGCTTCCTTTCACTGCTCAAGGAAGGCTCAGTAATTCAGTGAACTGGCAAGAAATAGAGGCAGTTTTAGCTTCTACCTCATCTACTTCACGACAGGTCAATCCAGCCTGCAAGTCACTGCCAGTAACACCCGCTGCGCCACCTAAATGAAATAAATAGGTCATCTCAAGCAAAACCCTAGCTGACATTTGCCTGAATCACGTGGAATACCACAACCACAGCCAGCATGATTCCACATTATTTGTTGGCATTTGCACTGTAGAATCGAGTAGAATCAAGACTCAGCCTACTCCTCAGGGATGAAAAGCCCTCTCTTTTGAAAGAGGCCTTTGGGAACATCCAGGTGCTGTTCAACCACTCAGTATTTGAACCACACCACTTAAAAAAAAAAAAAAAGGAGGAGGAAAATCTCACCACAACAGGACTTCTGTTGATTACTAATATAAATACTAACAATGATTATCACTGCTGGATGTGGATTCACAATGTTCGCTACGTCCATCAGCAGCCTTTCTTCATGTGTACAGCTAGGTCTAGTAGCCCTCTGGTCTTTTTACTGTTGGCTGACTCATTCTTTATTTTGAACATAGAAAAAAAACTAATACAATAAATGCATTTGTCACAACAGCATTTGGGTTCACTTGCAAACACTGACAACTTTTTATTTGACAAATAGTTACAATGTCACAGCTGCCAGCTTGGGAGTGAGGAACATTACCTTGTGCAACTCAAAGGTAACCAATATTAAAACTGATTAGCCAGTACTCCAGGTAGCAAACTGGGTTGATGCACTAATGGACTAGAAGTTCCGTGTTCTGTGGTGTTCTTTGAATTAGTTGATCACTAATACCCTGTTTCCCCAAAAATAAAACCTACCCTGAAAACAAGCCCTAGCATGATTTTTCAGGATCTTTGAGGATGCTCAAAAAATAATCCCTACTCCAAAAATAAGCCCTAGTTACAGTTAATTTTACAAGTTAATTTAAATAATGTCCAGGCAGCTATACATAAAAAAAAGTAAGCACCTTTTGGAGCAAAAATGAATACCAACGCTGTCTTATTTTCAGGGAAACAGGGTGCTAACCAATTGGTACTTGGAATAGTACAAAACCATCACAACTCTACCACAAGCCATTAGCTAACTTTCTGAGGCAAAATTGCTTAACCTTCATGCCAGAGCCCTCTGACCCGCTATCTTGGTCACCTTTTACTCTTTTTCACGACTCCCTTCAGGCTGCAGCATCTAGCTGCATGTCTCCACAGGGTACCCAAGCTACGTGGAAGGAGGACATTGCCCTCCACAATCCCTGAAGTGCAATGTTGAGTCTAAGTGTCCCATATGTCATAGCCAACTTGAGATCCGCAGGCTCCTGACAGGACCTCCAGTCTATTTTACAGAATCACAGAATGTTAGGGATTGGAAGGGACCTTGAAAGATCATCTAGTCCAATCCCCCTGCCGGAGCAGGAACACCTAGATGAGGTTACACAGGAAGGCGTCCAGGCAGGTCTTGAATGCCTCCAGAGTAGGAGACTCCACAACCCACCTGCGCAGCCTGTTCCAGTGCTCTGTTACCCTCACTGTGTAGAAGTTTCTTCTCATATTTAAGTGGAACCTCCTGTGTTCCAGTTTGTACCCATTACCCCTTGTCTTATATTGCTTGTTACTGAGAAGAGCCTGACTCCATCCTCGTGACACTCACCCTTTATATATTTATAAATATTAATGAGGTCGCCCCTCAGTCTCCTCTTCTCCAAGCTAAAGAGACCCAGCTCCCTCAGCCGTTCCTCATAAGAGAGATGCTCCACTCCCTTCATCATCTTTGTTGCCCTGCGCTGGACTCTCTCCAGCAGTTCCCTGTCCTTCTGGAACTGAGGGGCCCAGGACTGGACACAATATTCCAGGTGCGGTCTCACCAGGGCAGAGTAGAGGGGGAGGAGAACCTCTCTTGACCTACTGACCACTCCCCTTCTAATACACCCCAGGATGCCATTGGCCTTCCTGGCCACAAGGGCACAGTGCTTAGCAATGAAGCACTGAGGTGCTCCTCATAAGACGTGTAACCGAAGACTTTTTAGACCCGTTATCGCACCCCAACAGGCTCTGTACGGCTCATTTCACGTTACCGAGCTCCTCCCCCCAGGCCCTCGCGGGGTCCCCGAGGACCGGAGCCTGTGGCCACCAGAAGCGTCTCCCCGCTGGCTGTCAGGCCACAGACCTCACGGCAGCCCCTCACAGGCCCTGCTGCCCCGCTCAGGCCCAACGGGCGGGACCGCCCCCTCCCGAGCCCCGGCTCCTCGCCGCTGAGCCCAACCGGAGCCGGTCGCTCTCCACGCTGCGCCGCGGAGAACTCCCCACACCCGGCCCTCCCGTAGCACCACCGACCCCCGGTGCCCCCGGCCAAGCCGCACCGGGACCAGAACCGGGAGGGTGGTGGAGAGGGGGAGGGCCCGACCCCGCCCGCTGCAGCCGCGCCCAGCCCAGCGCGCGCTCCTCGCCGAACCCGCGCCCCTCTCACCTGCCGCGAACCGGCCACGCCCGGGCACCCAGCAGGAAGCGACGCCCTGCGCCTCTTCCGCCCCTAGTTGTTCGTCACTTCCGCCCGGTTAGGACACCTCCCCGGTGCCGGGAGCGGAGCTGCGCATGCACGCTGCGGAGGGCGGGGCGTGAAGCGCTCTCCGATCGAGGGGCGGGGGGTGTGGCCGCCATTTTGTGGGGCGGCAGCCACCCGCCCTTTATCCCTGCCCCCGGCTGCTGTGGTACCGGAAAGTCGGCAAAAAAGAATCCTTAACACTGTTTTGAAAGTGTTAAAAAGCAGGCGGTTTTATTACATATGCCTATTGCATATACATTTCTTTCCACCACTTAGTTAATTCATTAAACATAAATTATTTACATAGTCCCGCCCTTTCCTGGATGTCCATCTTCAGTATTTGAGAGCCTTTATCAAGGGGTCTGTAGTGGTCCCTGGGGTCTTTGCCCCCTGGTGTCGGCTTCTTGGCCTGATTTCTTGATCATGCATATTGTCATTTTGTGCTACCTTGCCAATATAATAGGCTTAGGCAGAATCTCTTAGCAAAGCATATTGTATTAATGTTTTTGCAAGACCAGGTGTTCTACCTAAAGGCAGGCACATGGAACAGGGCCAAAAGCCCCTGCTTATATCCCCCTGAATCCTGGACACAAATTCCCTCCCTGGTTCCCCACTGGTTGGGTACTGCAGGGTTTACAGACTACCCGATGCCTGCCTCAGTTTACCTATTTCATTCATCTCATTCGAACAACCCCCTTCACCCCTTATTGATTTATTTAAAATATGGATTCCTAGCTCTTTGGTTACCCTTCCCCATAGATTAACTTTTTAAATACAGTAATCAGTTGGCATTCCAGGATTAGTTTGAAGAGACTTTGTTTTACATTAAGGATTCATAGTCTGATGTCTTTCAGTACTTCCCCCCACAGCTGGCGTCAGCCACTATGTCCCCAGTTTCGTAAAAACAACATTCCTCCTTCAATGGCTCCTTACACTACTACTCAGCAAAAGTCATGTAGCTCTTTCTTAATTTAGTGGAACATTCTTCTTTCCCAGCTTGCAAGCCAAGGGCGTCCCGCTTTTCCTCATGCCCAGTCTCTACAGAGCTATCATTCCTCTATCGAGTTTCTGTCACATTGGGCCTAGTCTTGCTACATTACGCTTAGTCTTGCTACATTATGCCTAGGGGTTTCTAAAATATTTTTTTCCTCTTCGCAGCAGCACGGCGGTTCTGTGAGCAGGACCCCACTGTGAAGAGATTGGGGTGTTGGCAGAGATATTGGCCTGGTCCCTGCCCACATGTTGCAGATTCACTGTTTGAGAGAAAACCCCACAGAAGGGGGTTTCTTCGTGGCCATGTTCAGCCCTGCTTCTGTGCCTGGCTGCTTTTCTGCTTCCACATATCTGGTACCAAGCGTGGCACGCAAAAGGGGGAATCTCTGACTCATACACTTGCTTGTTTTCTCTCCAGTGCTCATGTTTAGAGTTCAGCAATTTAAAAATCTGCTTTATGAAAAAGTGATTTTAAAATTTTTTTAAGTACATTCTCCTAGTTTGTTTTTGGGTCCCAAGGACAGGGAACTGCTGGAGAGAGTCCAGCGTAGGGCAACAAAGATGATGAAGGGAGTGCAGCATCTCCCTTATTAAGAAAGGCTGAGGGAGCTGGGGCTCTTTAGCTTGGAGAAGAGGAGACTGAGGGGCGACCTCATTCATGTTTACAGATATATAAAGGATGAGTGTCACAAGGACGGAGCCAGGCTCTTCTCGGTGTCAACCACTGATAGGACAAGGGGTAATGGGTACAAACTGAAACACAAAAGGTTCCACTTAAATTTCAGAAGAAACTTCTTCTCAGTGAGGGTGACAGAGCACTGGAACAGGCTGCCCAGGGGCGTTGTGGAGTCTCCTACTCTGGAGGCATTCAAGACCTGCCTGGACGCCTTCCTGTGTAACCTCATCTAGGTGTTCCTGCTCTGTCAGGGGGATTGGACTAGATGGTCTTTCGAGGTCCCTTCCAATCCCTAACATTCTGTGATTCTGTGATTCTATGATTTATACTCCTCTTTATGTGCGCATTTTCAAGCAACCAAGTTACTCCAGAACAAATGTTCATGGAAACTGAATACACAAATATTAAACCCACATTTTAAAGGGGTATGTGCTACACGTGTCAGAGGTGCTTGCGTGCTCATCCACTTCAGGCCCAGAAACCATTCTTCAAGACTTACTTCAGCAGTTACAACTCAACATTTGATTAGCAAATAGCAGTTTTTGAACACGCACAGGAAACATTTGTGATTGACATGTAGCATTAAAGCAGCGCACAAGGGAAAGAAACAAAGCAAGCCTCTTCCAAAAGTGAATGTGCTTGAAGACATCAGGACGTGCTCATGTGTATTCAGCTCTGGGGGGGATAAAGGGTAAATCTGTTGTAGAAATTACCTGTTGTAGATTCTTTGCTGGGTTCCGCTCCTTAGCGGTGGGAAGCACGGGCTGAAGCAGGGGAGCAGTGTTAGAGCTGGTGGAGCAGACCAGGAGCCCCCAGCAGTGGCTTCCCCATTTCAGAGCCTGTAGGAGGGTGCAGCTGCCCCTGTGATGTCTTAATGATGGGCCCATCAGCATGGAGAGTGTAAGGGTGCAAGGCCGAAGAGCTAAGGACCAGAGTAAGAGCTGCTGAAACTCTCTGTAAGGGAGGAAGATTATAAGGAATGGAAAATCCTGCCAAAAACTCAAAGCAGACAAAAAAGCAGATCTAGCAGAGTCTGAGCAAGGAGCCTGTGTGTGGGTGTCAGGACCTGTCAAAAACAAAATAGGGAAGCGGATGTAAGAGGCAACAATCCAATCTATTCTGATCCATATTTATTTATATACTGCTGACGGAAAGCCCTCCAAATGCTTTTTGCTGCTCAGATAAAAATCCAATTTGATGCATTTATAAAATTCAAGAGGAAGCAAGAGGTGACGGCAGACTGACGCAGCCCCTTCCCATGTCCTCCTTCCAGCCACCCTGAGGGAGAGGAGCCAGCAGGTTTGCAAAAAAACATCAGTACAAGGCAAAAAGAGAGCTTACACAGAGAGGAAAAGGCAAGACAGTGAATCTTAAGAAAGACATTGAGGTACTAGAGAGCATTCAGAGAAGGATGATAAGGCTGGTGAGGGGTCTGGAGCAGAAGTCTGATGAAGAGCAGCTGAAGGAACTGGGGCTGTTTAGCCTGGAGAAAAGGAGGCTGAGGAGAGACCTTATCACTGTCTACAACTACCTGAAAGGAGGTTGTAGCATGGAGGGGGTTGGTCTCTTCTCCCAAGCAGCAAGTGATAGGACAAGAGGAAATGGCCTCAGGTTGCACCAGGGGAGGTTCAGATTGGATATTAGGAAAAAATTCTTCACAGAAAGGGTTACAGGGGTTGGAACAGGCTGCCCAGGGAAGTGATTGAGTCACCATCCCTGGAGGTGTTTAAAATACGTATAGATGAGGATCTTAGGGACATCGCTTACTGCCAGAGTTAGGTTACGGTTGGACTCGATGATCTTGAGGGTCTCTTCCAACTGAAATGATTCTATGATTCTATTAGGTTGGCTGGGCAGAGAGGTGATGGAGCAGCAGGGATGCAGCGGGGCCCAGGCGAGAAACAATAGCTGTGGTCTGGACAAAGCACCAGGAAGACCCTGGTAGCAGGTGAGAGGATGTAAATTGTAGTGAACTCCTGTGTAACCTTGTCATACATCAACCTGTGCAGACAAGACCTATCTAACCGAGCAGAAGGAAGTGTTAGTACAGCACAGAAAGAGTCTGGAGGCAATTCACAGAATCATAGAATTGTTTTGGTTGGAAGAGACCCTCAGGATCACCAAGTCCAACCATAACCTAATTCTAGAACTAAACCATGTCCCTAAGAACCTCATTCTAAACACCTTTTAAATGGCTCCAGGGATGGTGACTCAACCACTTCCCTGGGCAGCCTGTTTCAATGCCTGACAACCCTTTCCGTGAAGAATTTTTTCCTAACAGCCAATCTGAACCTCCCCTGGCACAACTTGAGGCCATTTCCTCTTGTCCTATCACTTGGCTGCTTGGGAAAAGAGACCAACCCCCTCCATGCTACAACCTCCTTTCAGGTAGCTGTAGACAGCAATAACGTCTCCCCTCAGCCTCCTTCTCTCCAGGCTAAACAGCCCCAGTTCCCTCAGCTGCTCCTCATCAGACTTGTGCCGAGAGCAGCTGCTTAATACAGTGTTTAATTCAACTGCAGGGGCACTGATCTCCAGCACATCTCAACCCACACAGCTGGCTGGTGGAGACTGAGTGACACCATTCCCAGCCAGTAGAATAATGGACGCAATTTCTTCTCTCTCCAGAGCAATGTTTACTGGCTGCATTTCATAACCTTTTGGTGGCTCATTTTCAGTGGTCCTGAGGACAGGATCCTTGTACTTTAGCAAAGGCTGTTCTCAAGGAGCTGACTGCCACCTGTGGCCACCAAGCTCGCTCTGCCGCTGCTTTGCATTGGCAAGTTCCAGCCAACAAAATCAGGCACAGTGTTTTTCTCCCCTAACAAAAGGAGCACTATTACCCACTTTTGCCCGGGTACAGGAAGATTTAGACAGAGGTCCTTCTTCCCATCAGTCAGTAAGATGGGATTTTTCATGGGGTGCAAAAGGCAGCGCCTTGTGGTTGTGCCAAGTCACACGTAACAGTGTGGCAGAGGTTATACAGTCGGGAAATGCACTCATTGCTGGTTTGGAAAATGCCTTCTGGCTTTTCTAGAGCTGTTGCCCAAGTCAATACCAACAGGAAACATGAGTTAGGGAGGGCACTGCCACTTTCAGTCACTTTGTTCTGCAGTGGCAAGAGAGTGACCTGGAGCCCCCCTCAGTCAGAACCTGCTTTTTCTCTCTGCCAGGTGAATAAATGAAGCCAGATGTTCCCACAGGTCTTCCTGCAGGCTGCGTGGAGGCTTTGCACGCTCTGCTTTGCTGTGAGTTGCTGGAACAATCCTCACTGTGAGCTACTGGCTGATCCAGAGCAGCTCAGGGCATGTCAGGTTTTCTGTGCTTCTGCATGCCTCTCCCTGGCTGTCTAGAGTGCTTATTCTGTGTTTTAGCTTTTCTGTCACCGCAATATTCAAGCGCTTCCACCGTGTCCAGAGCTCTTGCAGAAAGACTTTTTTTCCTGTAGGCTAGACTCATTGCAATTATCTGTACACAAACTGATCACTCATCTGTTGTGTCACAGCCACAAATTCATGTGCAAGAGGCAACTCTTTCAGATTCACATTATATTTGATCTCATTTTCACTTTTCTGAAACTGCATTTTCCCATCAGATTGCTTTTTTCTCAAGTAAAAAAAAAACAAAAACAAAAACAAACCAAAACAACAAAAAAACCCTGCAAACCAACAAACCCAACCTTCAAAACATTACATTAATTTGCTCTGTCTCTTGCTGCAGTATCTTTTACAGAGCAAAGTCACCTTGGGCAAGTAATTAGTGCCTCACTTTCCTCACTAGGAAAATGGAAACAATAATATTTCTCCATCTTTGATATCTTTAGAATGGAAAATGTTGCTACGTATTATTTATTATAATGTTTTACACCAAAATTTAATAACACAAAACTCAGGACGTGAAAGGAAAATGTAAAAAGCAAAGGTGAGGAGAATACAGAATGCTGCTGTGGTTGTGTGTTTTGAAGATGCTGGAAATCTCTTGTAGTCTGTAGAGTAGTGTTTGTCAAACATTCAGGCAGAGCTGGCTGAGCCGCTTTTGGACAAGGTCAGGAGAGGGCCAGAAAACAGATCAGATCTTACTCCAGACTTTCCTCTCATTTTACAGTTTTTCAGATCTGAGTAATGTTTTACTATTGCAGTTGGACATAGGGTTGAGCTCGCCTAACATTTAGAAGTGTTTGGACCTTGGGTTTTTCTTCAGGTCTGACTCTCATGTTTTGCTTGTAGTGTTGCCTTAGAAGAACAGGCAGGGTCCTCCTTGAACAACTGTCCCTTGTTCTGTGTCTGGTGACAATTAGCAGCTCCTCTGAGTGTGTGCTAATGATCAGTATATGCTCACAGGATGTTGAAACCAGAGATAACTAAACGATGTTCTGTCATTTGAGGACAAAAGACATATGCTAAGTACTTCTTGGTTTTTACTGCCTAGAGTTATAGATGCTCTAAGTATAACAATATATGTATAACCTCTGAGGTGTTCTTGTTGCAGGGGGATAAAATAGGGGCCAATTACAGCCACCTCTCCTTCTGTGCAAGGTTTCTTCTGACTCAGATTTGTGGAGACCCTTTTCCCACACACAAATTTCCCCTCAAACATGTGGCCTTCCTCTTCCCTCCTAGCAATGGGGCTTTGGGGTAAGATGCAGCGGAGTGAAACAAATTAGAGCCTGAAGTTGACAGAAGCACCATATCTGTCCTCCTTCGCTTTCTTCTCTGCCACTCTTGTCGAAGTCCCTTCCTCAACCCCTTCTGCTTCTACACTTTCTTCCCTGTCATCCAAACCTCCTCCTCAGCCCTGGACTCACAGCTTTAAACATCACTCACCAGCATCACATTATTTATTCTTCTTGAGTGCCAGAGCCCTTTTGACATCCCCTGCCTGTGCTGCCCACCAGACTGTAAGTTCTCCAGGGCACAATTTGCTGCAGTGTTTTCTGTAGAGCTCAGGCTGTGGCTGGTTCTCAGGCAGTGCTGGAAAAACAAACAAACAAACAAACAACATGATTAACAATATTAATGCAACTTCTTCAATACACACATGAGTATCAAATGACCCGCGTATCGCTATCATAGGTTAAAATGGTGCCTTTTTGTACAGCTACACTGAACTAGTGTCTTATATTGATGCACCTTGAACTGGTGTGTAAGGGAAGGCTGGATTGCAACACTCTCTGTCCTAAGTGTTGCTGGGAAGAATCCTAGCTATGAATTCCAAACTGCCATTCTCAGCATTGCATACACACAGTTCTGCATGCTCACAGTAATTGCCTCTGTTGACTTAAACAAACAAACAAATAAGCAATCAAACAAACAAAGTAGCAAAAAACCCCCCACATTTATGAAATAATGGTACACAGGAGGGGGAAAACAAACCAAACCAAACCAAAACACAAGAAATAGACAAGAGAATAGAAACTCCCTGGAGTGAAGCACAGATGAGGACAGTGTTTCATGCACATCCTTTTATTCTGCATCTCCTTCCCACATCCCCACAGCACCCCCAGCTCTGTGAGTCCTGGGCAGGGCTGACCTTGCTGAACACGTGAGATCTGACGAGAGCACAGCGCACAGCAGTATGGCTGCAGGCTAATGCTTTTATTTTTGTAACCACACGTTCCTGAGAGCATGGTAACAGGAGTTAGGGATCAAATCCATGCTTCTTGCGTAACTGAACAGAGTATTCCCGCTAGGCTACCTGGCAAGAGATCAAATAGCCCATACTAGGCCTCAAAAAAAAAAGGGGGAGGGAGAAATATTAAGAACGGCCATAGCCGCAACTGAAAAGCAACAAGTATTCTAAGGTGTATTCTGTGCTCCTAACAGGCACAAATTTCTTGTTTAATTTTGAAGTCAACACATACAAGACTCAGGGAATCTGCAACACTCTCAGACATGCAGCTTTTGGGCACGCAATCCCAGGTACCATTGCATATTCAACCCACAGCCCAGCTATCCAAACCTTCTCCACTTTGTTTCAGACACGAGTCCCCTTGCTGGGCCAATCTTCCATTGCTGTAATCAAGTTAGGAGTTGTCACGAACTGACTAATCCCCCTCTGCCACATGAAGACATTAGCCCAAGGAGGAAGGAGCTGGTTACAACTACCAGCTACCGTGTTAGCAAGTCATCGTGAACATCACCCTTCTTTTGATTCTGATCACCTCTGCTAAGTTCCTTTAGAAAAATGTGGGTGCTAAATATTAGACTTTGTAGTAAAAAAAAATTTGAAGTGTTTTTTTTTTCCCCATTCTGAAAGGCTCAAATAAATGCCATCATTCTGATGAAAATTCACTGCACTCCCTACCCAGCTTTGGACATGCTTTTTATTTTTTAATCTTCTGGACTTTTAATTCCTAAAGGAAAGAAAAAAAAAAAAAAAAAAAGGATGGAATTTTCAAGAACAATTCTTCCTTTTTTAAAAGTAGCTCTTTTAAAAATTCATATTTTTCAAATCACATATATTTAAACCAGGAACTTTTAATAGTATTTTATCTGTTTCCTCCATTAACTTCTATGTTTTTAAATGTACATTTTAATGCTTCAAGACACAAGTCATTGCTGCATGCAAATTAGGGGATTTCTGAATATATCTGAAAAGTTAATAAAAAGAGAAGCATTAAAAGAGATACAAGGCCCTACATTAAAGACTAGTTTTAAATATAACTGGAGAGAGAGAGAGATGTTCTAATAAAAGCCTACTGAAAATATTAATATATATTAAGAACCTACTGATAAATGCTTGTCTAAATAGTGACGGCAGGACACTCAATGCCTTTTAGGACAGTCTGTTTCCAAACAGAATAATGAGGGATGAAAGAGGGGAAAAAAATAAAAGAATTTTTCATTAAATAATGTATTTTAATTATTGTCACCATCAGTTAGGACTCAGTCCTGCACCATTTAATTGTACTTTTGACATTGCGTCCTAGAAGCATATTTCAGAAAATTAACTAATAAAGAAAAATGTGTACTGAAAAAAATAGTTTAATAAAAGCTTGTTCCTGCAGAGTTTGTTTCAAGCTGGAAACAATTTTTTTATCTTTTCAAATATAAAAACTAAATAAAAAAAAATCATTATCCCTGGGAATGAGACTCACCCCAGTGAGAAGTTCATCCAAACTCTTTGCTGTCAATGACAAGCTCCTATTTTAGGATTTAAGTGGGTGTTCAAATGGCTGGGTTGTGTGAATAATTGATTATTTGATTCAGTTGTTGAACCAAAAAATTAAACTCTGCTTTTTTTTTTTCCAAAGTCAAACCCAAACCAAACTGTTTTCAGTGTATTTGGTTAATAATAAAAACTCCATAGTTTAAGGGTAAATTATTTGCTATTCTGTTGGTTGAGACCAACTTCCGTTCTGCCATTTTTTCCAGGTATATGCAAAAAAAGCAAAGGACTAGATTCATAGAAGAGCCTAGACATCACCTTCAGAGTTGTTTATCCAGTTTTTACTCAACTGGAAATCTAGTGGAAACTTGAAATTCTTATGTGAAATACTTTCTTTCTGAATGGGCAGTGAAATACATGTTAAACATTTCCAGTGACGTTATTATTCTTGCATTTGAATCTTTCAAATGCTTTCTATTGCTGTTAAGTATTCACATGAAGTTATTTCATTTCAAAGCTTACCATAACAGCCTATTATAATTCCTCTGTGCTGCAGGCCAAATTTTCTGGTGTCCTTAAAATTATGCCATATTAACTGCCTTGTAATAACTGTATAGCAAGGTGCCATGTTAATTTCACAAGATTGTTCTCTAGAAACATGAATTTACTTTGCATCTGTATTAGAGGATCAGGTCCCTATTTAATTCTGTTTCTAAGACCTACAGATGTAATCTTCCTTTTCATTTTACAAAGCAGTAGGATGTATCTCCCACTTCAGCCTCTAATTCCCCCCTCTATTTTAGAGAGATGTGAATAGGCAAAAACAATATTGTGTGCAACACAACATCCATTTTAACAGTATTTTTGTCATTGTTTCATAATAAAACCAGTGCATTTATTTAATAAATATTTCTAACAGCACTTCTATGTGCTAGCTAAACTGCATAGCTCAATCTTAAAAAAAATAATAAAGTTAAGCATCAGTAAATAACTACTTCATGTTTTATTTTTTGCCCTGTTCTTGGGAGAAGACAAAAGGCTTTGAAAAAACAACCAAACAAAAAAACCCCCACAATAAAACACCCCTAAAACTCACAAATGTGGGGAGTTTCATATGAACTGGAGAGGGGAGCAAGAAGTGGAGGCACCTTATGCTCCAATGTTAAAGCCTCATCCCTGAGAAATGGGCTGCATTTATGTATCCCATGGTGTGGGACATAATTCTGTCGTGGTCCATGTGAATATCCTGATCAGAAGCTGCTGAACAGGACAGTGGCTGGGTGATGGTGTAGGATTCCCCACTGTCCCTACCACCTTGTGACTTCATCTAGGACATCCAAACAATTTGTTTAAAAACAGAGCAAAAAGAAGCATTTTGTCATTCCTATAGTTTTGTCTCCATTGTTTTAAATGTCGAAAATGTTCAGTGAGTGCATCTCAGATTCAAAAATAATTTTGCATGGGCAGAAATTATTTTGGCAAATAATTTCTGACAAACAATTCACTACATCCATTTTAACATGGCCTTCAATAGAAGGTGAGCACATCTGCTTACATGAGCCAGGAACCACGAATTTTCAGCAGGAAGGAAGACAGGACCAGAGTCAAGCTCCTAACCTCTCAGCTCAGGCTGAGCTTCAGTCAACAACAAAAGACATGTTCTTCTATCTGTACAGATTATGAATACGTTCTCGAATTTCCTGTTGAATGCAGAGAATGCAATCCGTGAGTTTGTTCAAGGGGGCGTCTATCTATTTTTGTCCAAGTATTTTGCTGCCAGGCAGAGGTGCTGAGCTGGATGGCCAAAGACAAGCTGCCTCCTGCTCTCAGCAGTGAGACAGCCCAGGTCTGCTCTGCAAAGCCTTGGGGTGTACCTGCTTTTGAAGCGAGTGGTTGTGGACATGCTCATGTATGGCGCGGGGGACTTATAGACTTGACCTTTCTGCCATGCGGAGAAGTAGGATAAGCACAGAGATGGCCAGGACAGGTAAGTCAAACAGCATTAGGAGCAAGAAGCTGTTTTGTAAGGAAGAGTCAAAGGACCTGGGGACCTTTACAAAACAACTGCTGTGGGTGGGAAAGAGTATCTGAGAGGATCCAAATATGTAAACATAAAGGAAGAGCAGAAAGTTTTTTGGGTACCTCAAAATGATTAAGTAGGACTTATCAGAAGGCAAATTAAAATATAAACCAGCTACAAGAATATTATTTAAAATTCAGACTGGCCTGGCAGTGATGGCACTAATTGCAGTGGGAAGTAGGGGCAGCACCTACCTCTTATTGTGCTGACTGGTATTTACAGCTGAGAGCTCCTAATTTTACGCTTTATTCCCTATGGTCATGCAAACTGTGGCACAATTCTCTACCTTGTCTCTGCCACTACAAAATACTTCATGTTCACCACTACCCCAGAACCACTAGGAAAGCAATGCAGATGTCACACAGGGTGAAATCTTGGATGCTGATGAAGTCAATGGGGGTTTTACTCCCTGACTTTGAAAGCATGTAGTGAACCCTTGTTCTCAGCTCTAGATAGCTCAACTCTTACTCATAGGAGAGTTTTTAATTTTCCAGAAGCCCAATGAACAAACAGTCTGCTGGCTACAGCATAGCTGTTTAAGCAGGATGAGTTCCAATTGGTGCTACCTACCAGTTCAGCTGAAGCAGCAGTGACACCGCTGCCAGCAAGAGTGAAGAGGGTCAGTTAGTATGGTGTGTGGTAAAAAGTTGGCAGATCGTCATCTTTACTTGGGCTCCCATCACAGTAACTCCCTGGGTTTATCTGAACCAGTACTACCAGTGATGTAGTTTTTGCTCCTGCTCCTCTTTGGAGACCCAGCCAGGACAGGCAGATGGTCATGTTATGAGTTACTCCTTTCTGTCTTTGAATATATCTGTGTGGAAGCAGCAGGAGCTTCACCTTGAGTATGCACCGTTACCTTGATAAGAGAGAAGGAAATTAAAAAAAAAAAAAAGTAATGTCAAACACCAATATTGTCTCAGTCACATTTGGTATTTTATAAGCCTGTTTTGTTCAGTTTGGTATAATACTGTTTATGTCCTGAAGTTTATGCTGTGAAACATATACAGCATATATTATGGAAGAATTCTCAATGCTGCTACAACCTCAGCCTCTACACTTCCAGAAGTTCAAGACTGTACACCCATCACCTGTGTGATGCACTAGTGCCAGGTTTGCATTAAGAAACAGCTGTTTTTATTTAGCCCCTTCCCCCAAAAAAATTAAATTTGGTTCACTTTTTAAACTGACTGGTGTCATTCTGCAACCACCAGAGTCAAAGAATAAATACTCTGTCACATCATTTCATGACTTCAGAACTCATGCCATATCAGCAAAGTGGTATCTGCATCTGAGGGACTGGCAAAAGGAAGTAAATGGTAACTGCAGGCTGATGCTCTGGCGGGACAGATTTTTGTGCTTGGCTTGAACCTACTGATTTCAAAATGAGGCCTCATGCAACTGCTTGCCTGGAGCAGCTTATAGGACTGAGGTCAGAACTGCAGCTACCAGGGGAAGATTTTCCCTCAACCCTGCCTCCAGTTTTTTCTTATCATCATCATCATGCTTATATCATCTTTAGTAGCACTAGTGCAGCCTGATCTCTCTATGTTATACTAGTAGAAGGAAAAAAAAAACTTGTCTGCTCTCTCCTTCTTTGTACTCTCCTCTTTTTTTTTTTTTTTTTTTTTATTTGTTAGGTATGATGACCTCTGTGAGAGCGCCAGATTTATTTTGGCAGATTTGGCTGGTAATTCATATCTCCGAGGACCGAAAGACATGATCTGAATTTGGGATGTCTCTCTATTAATAATCTGTTTGATGTCTTAATAAATATTTGTAAATTGTTTATCTGACACAGATGACATGTTTATTATTACAAATATGCTTATTGGTCATGATTCACATCGGTCTCTATTATTTTGGACTGTTTTCATTTATCCGTGGGCAGCTCATGCTGTTTTATATATTCTGTCACAGTTGGTTGTGTTTTGCCTTTTTGTGCTGATCTCTGTAAAAAATCACAGCACATAAGAAATTAAAAAAACAATGAGAATGTTTCCAAAATCATCACTCTACCACATCCATCCAGCAGTAGTTTAAATGTGTATGAAACAGAGTATGAACCTGACCAGATGGGAAGCTTTTAAACAAATAATAACTTAAGACATCAGCAAATAACTGCCTGCTTTAGGATCCAGACCTGAAACTAGGAGACAGTCAACAGAAAAACTGGTGTTGTCTTTTGACCAAGCTCCAGGTACCTACATGCTCCTGTGTGGTGACGTCTTTGGAGAGAGGCTTCTGTTTGTCCACGTGGCCTTGATCCCTCATTCAGGTATGTAATGGTGTCCTTGTTCCTCAGTAGTGCGTAGGAAGAGTGTCAGGTAAACACAGCTAGAGCAAAGATCTGACGCTCCCTGCTGCAGGATGATGTGAATGCTAAAAATTCAGACAGATTCCAGGTGAGACCAGCCAAACTGAAAGAAAACTACTGAGGGTTTCTTTTTTAATGCAAGGGTATCACCTCTGCTCAGGAAGTCTGGTTGGAAGAATATTTTGGAAAAGAATCACTTTGTGCTGCTCCCACTGTAATTGTCTTTCCTAGGCATCTGATATTACTATTACTATTATTATTATTATTATTATTATTATTATTATTACTATTCTCTTAAAGTCTTACACAGTGCACTTTAACCTAACTTTCAAGTTTTGAGTCTCAGCATGTCTTTATAACAAATATTCAGCCATTCTCTTCAGTTTACTGAAAGGCACTTCAGATATCTCCTGCCCTCACACCTTCCTGCCTCCTGCTGCACATTCATTTCTCTTCCACAACTCCCATGTCAGCCTGGCCTTCAGACCAAACATCAGCCTTCCTCCCACCCCAGTTCTGCCCACCCCAACGTCTGACACCCTCTGCATCCTCAGTCCCCTGACAATTCTCAACGGTCTCCCTATGTATCACGCTTCCCAATTCACATGTGACTTTTCTCTCCCAACCATCCAGCCACTCTTACTGCTTGTGGCTCCTAAGTCCCTCCAGGGACAAGACCCATTAGCCTTTGGCATTTCTCTCTCCACCTTCCCAAGATGAGCACTGCAGAGAGTGCTGCAGAGGGAAGGAGTAGCTGAACTGTCATCTGTGCATGGGGTGGAAAGAAGAAAAAGTGGTGCTGTGAGCTTTTGGGATTTTTTTTTTTCTATTTTCCTTCCTTTAAAAATGAGTGGAGTGTTGAGAAGATATTTCTGTTCGCTATCTGAAAGAGTGTGCTAGGCTGCTTTTACTTGGGAGATGGGCAAATATAGTAGCAAGAAAATCGGTAGAGAATTTCTCTCTGGCCAAGTTAAACGTTGTAAGGTTTCAGCCTTGTCACTAGATTGGCTACAACCATTGCCAAAATCCCATCAGTTGTGAAGAAATCTGCAAGACAGCATGGCTTGCAACTAGAGCTTAACCTTATGTTAGGCTAATGTATGCAACACAAAAATGAGACTTGTGATCTGCCACCGCTTGACCTATCTCCGTCTCTGTACACCTAGGCCTCCCAAAACAGAGTGATCATTTGTGTCCTTTGCAGAGGCTGGGTAGACAGGGGTCCTACCATATGGAGTCAGTTGCAGGAATGTGGATGGTGGTAGCTGGCTGAAGCAACTCTGCTGCCTTCCTCAAAGAAGAGCCTGGAGCAAGTTCTGTTGCTTTTGAGTCACATGATCCTTTTTGTCTCTTCATTTGCTCCTCGAAATTCTTTCAGAAATCAAAACAGAACACTGAAATATTTATCAAAAGTCAGCACGTCTGAGCACAAGGGATCCTGTCTGTTAGCAGATTTGAAGGCGAAGCTTAACCTGAGCAGAAGCCTGACCCCATAAATAATGAGCAACAAGAGACAGGGACATGTCTGAGCAGCGACCTCTTCAGCAAGTATTTGGCCTGCCTCTATTTGGACTGCACTGTGTATCAGCAAGTCTGAATGATTACCTCAAAAGCCAAAAAAAAAGACTCAATTTAAAAAAAACCCTGCATCGTTTAAAGAATTCAGTCTGTTTAGCTTGCTAAAAATAATATCATCAGTTGATCTGATCAGTCACCTTCAAGGAGAGAAAAGCTTTAGGACTAAAGAGCTCTTTACCCTAGTGGAGAATGGCATAAATACTCACGGCTGGAAAGTAGAAAGGATAAATTCGAATGAAAAAATATTACAACTTGTCAATAAGGACAGAGGACTATAGTGACAAAATATCAAGGAATGAGAGAAATGCTCTACCTTGTGCTACCTTCACAGTGCTACCAGAGACATTTCTGGAGATACATTTTTCTTAAACTCATGTTCAGTAGCTGCATGAGATCATATGGTGTGTAGCACATCAGGCCAGATGTTATTGATTCGTCCTGGCCCTAATTTCCCTCAGAAGTCAGCACCTGCTCACCCCTGTTACGGAACAGAAGCACAGACCAAACAAACCATGGCTTTCAAGGTGAAACTCAGGACACCATGGAAGGTCTGCAATCAGAAAGTGCTCCCTCTGCTTCAGATGAGCATCAAGTCAAGGCAGGAGGAGTCCTCAGGTATCTTCTACCTCAGTCCAGCACCTAAAAGGCAGGTGGCACAGTCTGCAGTCCTACCTCTGTTCTTTAAACTGAAATCTGCAGCAAGGTGAACTCTCTCATGTTGGGGCTGTTGAATTGTTAATTCGTACTGATACCACAAAATCAGAAAAAAAAGGGAGAACATCTTGTTCTACAAATCAAACATAAAGAGCTGAGATGTGGTAAGGACAAATACTTCAGACTCTTTCATTTTTTTTTTCCTTCTTCGGTGGAGTACAGCTAAGCTGACATGTAAATATTTTAAACAGCCGCTCATCAGGAAAATGGTATATTGTAGCCTTATCTGAAATATATACTGTTCGTGCCTGTTTTTTGTTTTCCTGACAGTATTTGATCTCTGCCACTCCAGAAGAAGCTTCTAGTTGGAGTACGAGCTTAGACTTAACATTTTTCCATTTCCTCTTCTCTTTTTTTTTCTTTTCTTTTTCTTCTTTTCTGTGTGTTTTACGCAAGGTTAGATCAGACAAACTTGTCCCATCTGAAAATCTCCATGTAATTCAGTGAGACTAGTCAGATAAGATTTGGAGAATCAAGCTCATATTCCATTTTTCATTTTACTGCAGTATTTACAATAGACTGAACAACTGTCAGTTCAAACAAAAACCTGACTGACTCTGAAGAAAATGTCTCTGAATAGCTTTTGCTCTCTAGAATTAATCAATTAAGTGGTCAAAGCTTAATTTCATGAAAAAGACAGGAGATAATGTAACATTTAGCAACATCCCTGGAGGTGTTTAAAAGACGTACAGATGAGGCTCTTAGGGAAATGGTTTAGTGCTAGATTTAGGTTATGGTTGGACTCGACAATCTTAAGAGTCTCTTTCAACCAAAATGATTCTATGATTAAAAGGGAAAGGGCATTCTGAAGAGGGACCTTGATGCTTTTTAATTTGCAGTAAATAATACAAAGCTGCAATAGCACAGTTCAAATACAGTAAGGATTTTTAAATGTGTCAAAACTACACATCTCAGTTAAGGCTACAATACAGAATTTGTACCTTTTTCCTGATGAGCAGTTGTTTAAAATATTTATATGTCAGCTTAGCTGTACTCCACTGAAGAGAGAAAAAAAACTCAAAACAGCAACAAAACCAAAAAACCAACAAACCAACATTGAAAGAATCTGAAGTATTTGTCCTTACCACATCTCAGCTCTTTATGTTTGATTTATAGAACAAGATAGTTTCCCTTTGCTTCTGATTTTGTGATATCAGTATGAATTAACAATTGAACAGCTCCAACGTGAGAGAGACAGTCTACCTTGCTGCAGATTTCAGTTTAAAGAACGTACGTAGGACTGCAGACTGTGCCGCCTGCCTTTTAAGTGCTGGACTGAGGCAGAAGATGCCAGAGGACTCCTCCTGCCTTGACTAAGTCCTCATCAGAAGCAGAGGAAGCACTGCTGTTGGCTTCAATGCTTTCTAATTACATACCCTCCGTGGCATCCTATGTGATTGGGGCCAACCCACTTTACTTGGTCTTAAGCTTCATTTTTCCCATCTGCTTAACAGGTGTAAGCAGACAGTGACTTGGCTTAGACTCAGTATGGTGAAACATCTCTCATTGATCTGAATAGTTTCAGATAAGGACTCAAGTGAAAGAAGCCTGCATGAAAGAAGCATTCAGGAGACGCAGACTTTTTTTTTTCCCTACCATGAATTATACATGAGTACATTGTGATTGTCTTGATTCTATCTTCTATTTTGAAGTTATTCATCTAATTCCTGCAGAATTTTTTTTTTGTCTGTAGGCTCTTTGCAAGCAGTTCTGAGAACCTCTACACAAGCAGCTGCTAACTTCCAGGTGGGGCTGAAAACACCCCATCTTCCCCCAGAAATCAGAATGGAAGGTGGCAACACGAGACTGTGATAATCTTGAGTCTCTTCCCTCCGATCTTTAATTCTGTTTGTTTGTTTGTTTGTTTGTTTGTTTGTTTTTAATATGACTTGTGTTACGCTTCCTTGTGTGTACTTCTTAAGAACTGGATGAGAAGGGATTTGCTGGGAGACACTGGCTGTGGGTATTTCACTCAAGCTTCTGCCACGGTTTTGAGAAAGACAGGAGGAAGGGGAGATAACATTCGGTTAAGTAAGGCGGGTTGGCCAACAGTACATCTGCCTTTCGTTGAAGACTAAGGATTTGACCTTGAACACCAATAACCTTTGTTGCATTCCGGTGCACTTGTACATAATTCTCCTTAAAGAAAAACAACAGAAATACATATCTTATAGAAATACAAAAAACCTTACCATAAGCTCATGAGCTTATGAGAATAAGACCGTAAAATCATAGCTGGAAACCTAAGCTATATGTCCTCCATCACAAACTGGTAGCACTTTGGATACTGAATTACCAGGAGAAAGTTGTTACCTTGCAAGGCCTAGGCATGGAAACTGGAGGGGAACGGGGTCAAATGCAAGAAATGGGGAGAAGACTGCCTGGATTTGCTGTGAGGAGCTCCTGATATTGAGAGAAGGAAAATACCTTGAACAGAATTTCAAACAGAAAAACACAAGAAGTCTCTACCTGTCAAAAGGCTGGAGCGATTTGTGCGCATCAAGTTTCAGTGAGCTGTTGCAAATTAAAGTGGGATTAGGACCTCTCAGAAAGTGTTCCAAGAATCCTCTGGAGTAAAAATTTTTCTGCAGATGAAACACCTGAAGATATTACTACCTTCCTTATCGTGTATGCTTATTAGTATACCCTTATTTATGGATTAACTCTCCTCTGACTGAATTAAATAGCTTAATAAATATAAAATTAAATCATATAATATTAGGCCTTTCCATTGAATCCTGGGGCTTGACTCATTTGCATTTTGTTTTGTTTTTATAATGCATGCTTATTTTAATTACTACTGCTGCACTTTATTTGTAATTGTCTGTGCAATGCCCAAATACCTTGCTAAGTGGATAAGGGAAGCACTTTATTTCATAATAACATAATGAATCCATTATTATTCATTATTATTTTTTCTGGGCTGAAAAGAATCAGGACTTTGAAAAACACAATAGCAACAAATTATCTATGGCAAAAATAATTTTAACAGAATTCATACTTTCCTTATCTTCACCATTGTTTTCCTCTAGCTATCATCTCTCCTAAGGAGAGAAGTGGCAGCACTTAATGACCTAAAGATTGGGCTATAATGCCAAAGGTGTTTGAAATCAGAGATCTGTCCCCCCAGCTTTTTGCATGGCCTTGGACAAATCATTTAACCGCTCCATGTCCTTATTTCCCTATTTCTGATGGCTACAATCCTACCATTCACCTTCTGCGGCACAGTAAAGCTTACTTCAGTAATGTGCAGAGCTTTGCAAATGATGTATGCTAGGTATTGTGGCAGCGGAATCAAAGGGACACAATGATGGCTGGATAAAAGAGGAGGCGTTCCCTCGCTATGCAGGATTCTTGCTTACCAAGTAAAAGAAGACATTCAGCTTCTTCTGATACCCTTGCAGATTCCTCCTGAATGAATACCCTGTCTTCATTGAATTTTCTTATTACGGAGGATTATGCAACTCTATTACCTCTTCAGGTTTTGTAAGGAGATCCCTGCATAGTCTTTCACGGTAGGCACAAAAGCATTCTGCTGCATTTTACTTTGGCACGTGCTGTCTGTACAAACCTGGAAGGTCAAGACTGGTCTTAAACTGGTTTTGTCCATCTGTCATCACACCCACACAGAATACAGGTTTCTTTCAGATTCTCCCAGCCTGCTTGTTTTTAGCTTACTACTCCATGGCTGTAGGTCTCTGTTTAATTTCTGACCAAGATTTATTAGTAGAAACTAGGCTAATGAGGCTGGTCAAGCAAATGAAAGGTGCAGAAAAAGTGAATAAATACATTGGGTCCACGGAATGCAGTAAAAGTCATATCTTCTGATAGGCATTCAAGTACCATGACAAAAGACTTCCAAGCTGTTCTGCCCCATCCTCAATCATCCAAACCAGGAAGATGTTTTATTTTTAATTCATATTCCCTTAAGAATGCATGCTACAACTTGGCTGACTGTATCTGGGTAGGCCAGTATGATGTCAATGACCCTTATTTCTTCATCGCTTTTATCCAGCTGAGGTACAAAGGAACATGATGTCCACTGTGAAGACAGAACTCTGCACAGGACTTGTCTGAGGAGTTAAAACAGCCGTCTCTATTCTGCAGGATAAACGATCTCTGCCTGAAGCCCCTCCTGACCAGGACAAAATAGCTCTGTGAGTGTGTGTACGTACATATGTGAACGTACCCATAGCCATCCCCTGTTGTTTCCCAGAACATACTAATGCCAAAAACATGTTATTCCCCTTGGTGTCCCTGGACTCCATTCCTGTGAGGCAAGACTGAAATGGTGCTGAAAGGAGACAGCACACCAGTACAGTTTCCCAAATGATCACTTTCACTCTTCCCCAAATATAGCTTAGGTGTTTTCACCTCCCCTATCTTTCTCTGTGTGCCTTTTTTCACATTCGCCTATAACCATCTTTCCCGTTGCTAAACAATGCCAGTTCCTGCTCAGTCAATCACCTGTCATGAGACACTAATGACACACTAAGCAATGAAATGGAGGAAGGTCTGCCCTAAAACTTTCCAGTAAAATCGTAAGTGTGTGAGATTTGAAAGCTCTTACTCCTCAGAGTTCACTCCGGGGTCTTCCCCCAACACACAGGGGCATACAGTGATGTTTCATCATCCCCAAAGCTGCCTCTAAGCGCTTGCAAGGGAACTGTGAATAGCAGTTCTTTTTTAGGAGGAGTCTGTGAACAGTTTCTAATCTTGGTGAACCTGTTTGCATCAGTTTACATTCCCAGGGCTATCTGTGAACAGAAGAGACTGGCAAAACACCTTTCAGCTCATCTGAAACAGACATTCTCCTTTACATTGCTCAGTTTCTCACTTCAGGAAGTCCTTGCTACTGTGCAGGTTTTGCTGATCTGAAATGGCAAAACCAGAGTAGTTCTACACTTACAATCAATTACTTAAAAAAAGGTTGCTTTTTGTTCTGTGGCCTTGCACCTTTCGTATGCTCAGTCTAATCTACTGACATGCTTGCGTAAAACCAGGTCTGACTGTTCATTACAGGTCCTGGACCTTCAGCACCCACAGTGATTGGAAAGGACGTCACATTTTTGCCCATTACAGAAGTCAACAAAAATTGTCCGTAGATTTATAAAGGAGTTCCTGCAAAGTAAGTTTATTAGCCTTAGCCAGGTTACTTATTGATTAATATAATAGGAAGTGCACAGATAGTTTCAGAGAACCAAGGTTCTAAGTTTGAAGACTTGTAAGGCTGTAGATGAGGAGGGGCAAGGGAAGGTATTTCCTGAGAAAAAAATAAAACCTGCACAGAGTCTAACAGCAAAGGCCTTGCCTGTCACTTCTCTGGTATTAACACCCACAGCCCCCACACCTCCCAGTAAAACTCAACAGTAAGTCTTAGTTTCTTGCCAAGAATCTAAAGGACACCAAAGACTCAAAGGGGTGACAAACTTGCAGGACAGCAGCAGATTCTTCTAACATCCATTTTCCTCTGTAACTCCTTCCCTCAGGTTCAGATTCAGCCCTGCCTTCTGTGTGCTAACAAGGTAAGCGAAAAATGCGACTGCTATCCACAGGGCAGCCAAAAACACAGAATCACAGAATGTTAGGGATTGGAAGGGACCTCAAAAGATCATCTAGTCTAATCCGCCTGCCGGAGCAGGAACACCTAGATGAAGTTACACAGGAATGTGTCCAGGCGGGTTTTGAATGTCTCCAGAGAAGGAGACTCCACAAACTCCCTGGGCAGCCTGTTCCAGTGCTCTCTTACTCTCACTGAGAAGTTTCTTCTCATATTTAAATGGAACCTCTTGTGTTCTAGTTTATACCCATTGCTCCTTCTCTTATCATTGGTTGTCACCGAGAAGAGCCTGGCTCCATCCTCATGACACTCACCCTTTATGTATTTATAAACATTAATGAGGTTACCCCTCAGTCTCCTCCAAGCTAAAGAGACCCAGCTCCCTCATAACGGAGATGTTTCACTCCATTCACCATCTTTGTTGCCCTGCACTGGACTCTCTCCAGCAGTTTCCTGTCCTTCTTGAACTGAGGGGCCCAAAACTGGACACAATATTCCAGATGCACAATTATTCCAGCCACATTAATTCGAGTCACTTTGGGGAGAAAAAAAAAAAAAAAAAAGAAATCACTAAGTCATCCTGGAAGGAAAAAAAAAAAGAAAGGCCTAGGAGCACTTAAGAGATGCCATCCAGGGAGGAGCGAAACGCGGCTGCAGGCGCGGCTGCGAAGGGCTGGGCGGAGGGGCACGGCCGGGCCCCACAGGCGCTGCCCGCTCCCGCCGCGGGTCCGCTCCGCAGCGGAGCGTGTCAGCGCCACCCAGACATGGCCGAAGTGCCGCCCCGCTGAGGGCCGGCGGGAGGTGTGGGGGCTGTGTCGGCGGCGGGGACACCGCCGCGCTCGTAATCCTCTCGGCGACGGCGGCACCGGGACAGGACCCCTCGACCCTCTGCCTCGGCCCCTCCCGCGCCTGCGCGGCCCGGCCGGTGGGGGGGCGGGGTCTGTACGGCGGGTCCCGCCCCTGCCCGCTCCCGTGCCCACCGCCTCGCCGTTCGTGTCGCGCGGGGCGCGTGGGGGCAGGCGCGCGGGCGCCTCTCCTCCCCTCCCGCGCGCGCGCGCGCGGCGTGTGAGCGAGTGAGTGAGCGAGCGAGCGGCCATCGGTCGCGCGGCTGCGTGCGCGCGCGCGCGCGTGTGTGTGTGCGCGTGGGGCGGCGAGGCGCCTCCCCGCAGCCCGCGCCGCTCTCGCCGGAGCGCCGGCGGCCGGGCAGGGGGGCCCGGGCCGGCGGCCGGGGCATGGAGAGCCTGCTGGAGAACCCGGTGCGCGCTGTGCTCTACCTGAAGGAGCTCACCGCCATCGTGCAGAACCAGCAGAGCCTCATCCACACCCAGCGCCAGCGCATCGACGAGCTGGAGCGGCGGCTGGACGAGCTGAGCACCGAGAACCGCAACCTCCGTGGGCAGCAGCCGGCCCCCGCCGAGCCGCCGGCCGCCCCCGCGCCGCCCCAGGGGCCCCCGCCCGAGCAGCCCCCGCCGCCGCCGGGCCAGCCCGACTCGCTCCAGCACCACCAACAGCTCCCGGCGCCGCAGCCGCCGCCGGGCAAGCAGGCACCGGCGGGGCCCGGCGGCAGCGGGCGGGCTCCCGGCCACCAGCACCCCCCGCTCCAGCCCCACCAGCACCCCGCGGAGAAGGACGGCAGGGAGAAGGGCTGCTGCCCCGCTTTGCTCCAGCACAAGACCCCCCAGGCCATCGGCAAAGGCGTCCTGAGCAGGAGACCGGAGTAAGTGAGGAGCGGGAGAAGGGGGCGGGCAGGGGTGGCGATTGGGGACCGGGAGCGTAACGGGCTCTTTCCGGGCCCGGCTCCAAGAGGGAACTGGGTTACCCCCCCTGCAGCCTTGCACGGAGAGAGGCAGTGTGTGGGTGGGTGGGGAATCCCTCCCTCGCTGCGTTCCCGGGGAGAGCAGGCAGAGTGCAACGAGGAGCCAGGATGCTGCTGCTTCCAAGAGGCGTTTGCCTCCTAGTTCACCGCTTCTATTTTTATGTGCAAGTGGCCGTGGCCCGTTTGAACCCACTCGGGCTGCTGACACAGCACCGTGCCCTCCTCGTCTGTCACAAATAAATAAGTCTTTGATCAAAGATGAGTGCGGTTTAGCCCAGACAGGGGGAAGCTTTGCAAAGGACAGCAGTATTGTGGCAGCTTCTGTTTGCCTTAAGTCCCTGGTATCTGTCAAAAAACCCCCATCATCCCTGGGATGAGCTGGGATTTTCCTGCCCTAACTGCTGTAAGGGGTCTAGGATATAAGCTATATTGCACATGATGCATATATGTTCAGATGCTGTACATATGTTTGACATTTAGGATGCTTATCACACTTGTGTGTGGGTTGTCTTTTTTTTTTTTTTTTTCCTTTTTGGTGAGTGGCACCTGACACTGATCCAGATCTTCAAAAGGACAGAGTATTTTCTGCTGATCTTTCCTCTTCAGTGAAAAAAGCATGACTACTAGTACTGAATACTAATAATGATCTATGTGCATGCATAGTAAACAAGGATGAGCATTCCAGCACTATAGGTGGTGGAAGAGGCTACTATTGAAAAGCCACATTTTCTTTGATTATGTATCCAGTATATGCCATCAGTTCACCAGCTGGTAATTACAACTGCACTCAGTATTGTAATTTGCTTTGTTTAGGCACTTTGAAAGCAGAGGAATGTTTTCTGGTTGAAAGCCAGAGTTAGTGAAGTTAGGAAGAGAAGGAGCATAGTTTCTGATGTGGCTTCTTTATGTAAGAAAGATGCTAATGTAAGTAGTAAAACTAGATTGGAATTTCTTTCCCAGAACAAACTCTTGTTTTGGCTATAATAATGTCAAAACAAATATAGTACACAGCACACTGTATAGCCCAAAACGTCTTCCTTGTCTCTTTTGACACTTTAAATAAAAGGCACCCTTCTCTCTCATTTTTTGTTCTGAATACACAAGTATAGCTACAACATGGAGCTGGATTTTCAGCTGTTGTAGGTAGAGTTACACCACTTCATAACAGCTAAGCATCCATTATGTGATTCTATGAAAATCAGTAGAGAAATTACTATTGAAAGAAATACTATTAAAGGAATATGTATAGTCAAGGCATGCTTCAATCCCAGAAGGCAGATCCATACTTCTAAAATAGTGTGCTGTAAGACTCAATTTTGTAATCACAACTTAAAGGAAGTGAGTGGGCTACTCAGAGTATTAATACATGTAGTAAGCATTTGCAGAATCTGGCCTTTATTCATCTTGCAATAGATGGAGTTTTAAAAATACGTAGGGCCAGATCCTCAACTCATGCTGATTGATGTAAATCCAGAATAGCATACTTTAAATCACCGAAGTCAAAACACTAAGAAACCTCATTGTTTTTTCAATAGTGAATTCCTGCAGTGAGGGCTCTGTTAGAAATATTGTATTGGCAAAGGCTTTCCTTTCTTCTGAACAGAGTTTTTAATATGTGTCATTACACAGATTGAAGAATCAATTTCTAAGCATAAGTCTAACTACCTCTTTCTTATCTGAGTGTTTTTTTTGCAATGGGGTTTGATTGGGGGAAGAATTGTAGTTTTTTTTCTTTACATGAAAATACACAAAGAAAAGTGCACTAAGAACACAGCTGATTGCTGGTATATCATATGATAATCTTGATATTTCAGACAGATAGGTGGATGGAGGGATGGATGTAGCCTTTTTGTGGGAAGTCAGGGCTGCTGCTGGGGATAACAGAGCAATCCCTGCAGCGCTCTTCCCTCAGGAAGATTAAAATAGACTGCTTCTGTTTCCTTCTATAGCTTAGGCAAACCAAAATCTTTGTATAGAAAAGGAAATATGAGACATGCAAAACAGTCTACATTTCTCACTCCTGCAGGTTCTTTTTTTCCCCCATTCATTGTATGCACCGGATGTCATCCTCTCTCATCTCTGACTGTTAGAAGGAAATCAAAGACTGCAAAATATAACTTAAAGGCAACTTGGATGGAGTGGGGGGGAATCTTTCACCACCTATTGAAAGCATGCCCAATATCTTTGTGATCCAGCTGGCCAGCTTGAGAGTTGTGTTTTTGCTTTTGTGTGACAGCAAGAGACAGAAACTTTGACACCCACAAAGATTAAGTATCTGTACTCTCTTCCTTCCTCCCCACATCCAAACATCTCTTCCCGTCTATTATAAACCCTGAAATTTAATGTTATCTAAATGTTTTTCTCTTAGTCAAGAGCGTAGGAACTGACTGTTCACTACAGAAAATGGCCACTCTAAACAGAACAGAAATTACATTTTAGCATGTCAGGATGCGGTGGCTGAAAGCAAGGGTTAAAGCAGCGCTCAGGCAGTGCCCGGCTGTCACTGCCCAGTAATGGAATTTCCTCTGCCTCTCACAAAACAGGAGGTTCTGGCAGCATGTTTAAATGTACTTGTGCTGGCCCTTCTCACCTCAGACACAGCCCAGGGATTTTGCTCATTTTGAGTCACAACCGAGGGTTTTTTGCAGCCCAGCTCACCTCAAGCTCTGGATAGAAGTGAAGACCTGAGCTTTTGGATGCGTGTGACTATTCATGTCAGCTGGAGCAGGCTTCTTTAAGGGGCTCAGAAGAAAAAAGCGTGAAGCATCTCTATTATGTTAAAGAAAAGTTCAGTCTTATTTTTGTCACTTTAAAAACACCTAGTAAGTTTTCTTTTTTTTACAGCTCCCTCCCCCCCCGCCCTTCTTCCCCCAGATTTTGAAAGAACATGTCTAGAAAGGGAAGAATTCCTGAGTTATGCAGAGGCCCACTAATTGTTGCTGCATATTGTGTAAGAAAGGTAGCACTGAGCTTACCTATGAAAGGAGATGCAAGGAAAAATATTTTTGCAGAGATTCTTAGCAAGAATTAGGCTGATTATTATTCCGCGGCATCTGTCTCTTTCTACCTTAGGACTCTATTGCATAAGCGCCTCACAGCTTTAAAAACAAAAAATAAGGTCATTCGTCATGGAATGTTTTGCTTCAAAAATACAGGTTGCCAAATTAGCATAGCTTAGATCACCCTTACTAGGCAGCCTCTTGTCTTAAGGGACCATCCCAAAGTATTGTCAGATTCTGTGAGTATAAATTTTCCTTCACTTCTTTATTGGAATACCACCTTCTTTCTCAATCCTTAGCACTTTCATTGAGTATCAGGGAAATGCCACCGAGCTGAATTTAGCAGATTACGTCTAAATGGCCCTAATCCTGCTGGTTTTTATCAGTGAAACTCTCAGTAGGAGCACTGCCTATGGAAGGACTTCAGATTTTGAGCCTATGCATTATCTGGAAAACTCACTTCGATAAATACAATTAGAATAATAGCTAATAATTAATTATAGTTCCTTCCATCAAGAGACATGGGTGCAATTTACAAACATTCTGCATTGAAGTGGCATTAAAGCCATCTTAACCATGTCATCAACAGTGAAAACAAGACATAGAAATAGTATTTGCGTAGCATGACATAGAGAATCCAAGCACTGCCTTTAAATCTTTAGCCCGTATTTGCTCTACAAGATACCTCCTCACACAAAACAAACTCTTAGAACTCTTGGAAGAAATTTCCTAAAATCACATTTTCCCAAAGGTCTTAAAGCTCATTTGACTTTGCATTGGACTGAAAACTACTTTTTTTTTAATCTTAGTGTTTTTTATCTTAATAAAGAGGCAAGTTTAAAAAGACAGTTTTAGAGTCACTTAGTTGCTGTTGTGGTCTGAGGCTATTTGCTATTTTTTTGTTTAATTTGAAAGCTCAATTATGTAACTTTAAAATGAAGATATTGCATATGCAGAGGTGCTGTTTTCCATAATTTTCTTTTTAACTATGCATTAATGTTCTATTCTATGGATTATCTCCAGGGTAAAGGCATTACACAAAATCCCACTGATTTCAATGGATACTAACAATAACTGTAAATATTATGGCTTACTATTAACATATTTTGCTATATTTGCGCATTGCACCAGCACAGAAAAAAAAGAAGGAAAAAGAAGACCAGAACAACTCTGGATGGCTTGTGTACCCCAGATACCCATTTCTTTCACTCTGGGTGTACAAGGAATGCTATGTTTGCACTCCATGTTTATTCTTTGAAATTTACCCCAACCTATTTCAGGATTTAACTCCCTTGAGCTTCCACGCAGCAGAAGGAGTTGCATTGGTGCTACCCTGGGTTCTGCAGATCCCTGCCAGGAATGTTTAATTTCAGCGTCAAAAGTTGTTTGGAGTAGAGTGCTGTAAACTGGTTTCAAATTATAGAGGTCTGCATTGGCACAGCTACACTGATGCCAGAGCCCTGCTTAGATGACTTTCAAATAAGGAGCGTAATAAGAGGAGAAGAGAAAGTAGGCTCTCTCTAACTATGTCCCATTTAAAGATATATCTGTATTGGTTGCATTCACATGGTAGACATCCTGAGACATACTTTATGGCATAAACACACCTACGTTATACCTACATTAGGCCCCATATAATCCCAGCTGGAGGAATACAGAATTAATATTTAAGAAATAACAGATGAAGTGAGGGAAAGAAAACGTCTCATCTTAGGAAGGGTTCAGGATGAAGTTTTAGGCAGAAAATTGCTGAGTAAAGGCAGCATGAGGTGCAGCAATAGCACCTCAGTATGATGCTGTATAAAGTCCCAACCAGAGCAACACAGCATCAAGGCTGAAAATACTATTGTGGGAAAGCTCACTGGTGGGATGGGAGCTTCAGGAAGTAATAACAAGGAACGAAACTATGTGAAATACTGCCCAGCGGTGCTTTGGACAGATACTACCCATGTATCTGTGTCCTGAGCCAGTTAGAGCAGTACCTGAAGGAGCAAAGACTCTTAGTAATCATTTAACAAGAGAAATCAAGGGCTGAAAGCAACAGCAAAAAAGGTGAATTCTTTAATGCTTAAATGAGGAGGGATGCAAATGCATTATTTTGTTTTTCTGGTAAGTTCACAATATTTTTATATCACTCAGCTATGTTCTGTTGCAGCCAGGCTGCTCCTCTCTGGTGGCAAGGGTACCTTTCTTCCATACGCTTTGTGTTAGCCCATTTGGTGTCACTTCCCAGGCAGATCCAAGGTAAGGCTCTATGAGAGGACTTTGGGAGCAGTGGGTTCACATGGCAACACTGAGAGCATTTGGAAGGATTCACACATGGCTGTTTGGAAGAGGTACACATGGGAAAATGCCCAAATGAATGGGTATTAACCATGCCCTTGAGAATTCCTGCCAGGGACTCAGTCCCAGGTGACTCTTGGGCTGGCTGTCCCATTTTTTGCAGCACGTACGGTGTGGAAGGACACCTGTTGTTCTGAGATTGCAACAAGCAACTGATACTTCCATGTCCTTCATAAAATGATGTACACACAGGAATATACAATTTAGGCATGGTTCATACAGTTTATGCAGCAATTGGCTACTTAAATAAGGCATAGACTGTACACATACCCACCTACACTGTACTTGAAGTTATTTGCACTTTTACACAGAGTAAGACAGAGAAATCTAGCTTAGAGATGCTCTTCCAGTCCTTAGATGGTACCAGACCAGAGCCTGTCATGTAGAAGTCTGGTCCTCTATTAATTATCGCTTCTACCTACTCATTCAAAAAAAGTGTTTGTGTGATAAAATGAAGTACACTTCTGCAAGGAAAAATACCTCTAGACAAACAGATATATTAGATTGTAGAAATTTCCCAGTTTGTTTTTTTTTTTTTTTTCTTCTGCCTTGGAATCCAAGTAGAAACATTAAAAAACAGCTACTGTCTCTCTACCTTAATCTTGCTGTACATAGGGTTTATTAATCTTCTGCTTTCCTGTTATTTTCCCTATAAAGGCCTTGATAGGTTGCTTGTTTTCTCCTTTCTTTCCTAGTTCAGCAGTGGTTTATTTATCTTTTTCCATTCTCGGTTATGAAACCTTTTGTTGTTTCTCCCCTAGGAAAACATTATCGAAAGCCAGAAATATTCCTCTGTTTAAAGGATGGAAAATATTTCATTTTTTATAAAATTACCTGTAGCCTGTGATCATTACTTGGTCTGCATTTCATGGAACCATATGAAAGCAAATGAGGAAGAAAGAAAAGAGTCATTTATGAAGACAGAGCCTGAAATGTGACCATTTTTCTTTTCCTTTTTGTACTTTTTTTTTTTTTTAATTATATATACTTTTTCCCCTCAAATAGGTGTGTCTTGAAACAAACAGATGATATTCTTGTATTAATCAATTCTGGAGTTTGTAATTTCATTTAGCCAGCTGTAGGTGATAAAATGAGAGCCTTGACTATTGGGTTTGTTCTGCCCAGTGCTCTGTTTATGATCCCTTAGAGCATTCAACTGAAAGTCTTAAGATCAAAGTTTAATTCCTCCTAAATGTGTTTTTAACAGACTTGTGATGCTGGACAGTCTTTCATCTCTGTGTATTTTAAGATCTGTAGCAAGGCAGTTTGAGATCTATTGTTACAGGTAAGAGTGGGCAGGTAGACCAGGAATGGTCCTTTTTATAAATTTCAGCATAGGAAGCAGCATAAAACTCTTGTCATTACTTGCAATGTATACTGCAAGGCAATATGTGTATTTGCATGTAGAGGAATGAATTTATTTGCATGACCATTTGTCTACAGTAAGTGTCTGACAGCAAAGTTGAAATAGCACCTAGTTTCTGTGTTTTTTACATACAGAAAAGCAAATCATCTGCTGGAGGAAATCAGTGTATCTTTACTGACGTCAATACAGCCACGACAATTTACATCACCTGAGGATCTGTACCAGATTTTGTGGATCTGTCTTCACACACAAATACACATACATCCACTACTGTAAATGAGTGTTGACAATAGCAAGGGATAGGAACTCATCACAGAAATAAGTGAACAATGAGAAAACCATTAAGCAACATTCTGATTCTTTGTATAATAGGTTTGTAATGTTTTCTTATGGTATTTTAATATAGGGTGGTAGGAGTTTTGTTGCTGCAGACTTATAAAGATATATTGACTCTGATAATGTTTTTTCTCTACCCTGTGCGTGCACCCTCAGTCTGCTTCTCACAGGTATTATTTTTATTGCTTTTGCTAAGATTATGCTCATTGATCAGCTGTTATTTTCATGTGCTCTGAAGCTGCACTTTCTGAGAAAGGTAGAAGGGGATAAATATTTTCCATAATTAGTCACATCTAAGAGGGAACATTTTGGTGAAATTGAAGTGATTTTGAAAAAGAAGTTAACAATGGCAAACCTTATCCTTCCTGCTCTCTTCTAGCTGAAAACAAGGGGATCTGTGAACTGCAGAGCTAATGAAACTCATCTTCCAGAAGACTGGTGTCACGGTTACATTTTCTGATGTCTAACAAGATGAAGCTCTAAGCTTCTCTTGGTGTTGAGGCTTTCATGACATCTCTCTCCAACATGTAGACTTCGGTGTGAAATACTGGCCTCAGTTCACTTGCCAGCCTTTCCCTCACTGGAGAACCTACAAAGTTCTCTCTGTTATACCCCACCAGGTAGTTTCATGGAACTGTTAAGAGGTTAATATCCCTGAGATCACTGTTACTTACTCAGGTCTGGTTGAAGCTCACAGTGGGATCTGTGTTTAAAAAGTAAGAACCAACACAGAAACACAAACCCACACAAGGAAAGAGAGAGACATATATGCATAGAAGGTAAAATGAAAAGATGATATGGCCACAGAGAACATATTTTGCTTAGGAACCCAGGTAATAAAGACCAAGTCATAGATGGTTTTTTGCTTTAGCTCACTGGCTGAACAGTCCACTCCAAATCTGTGACCCTTTATTGGAACTGGTGTTCTGTGTGCAACAGCCTCTTAAAAGTCTTGGAATATTTAAGTTATAGAGAATTGGGAAATTACTATAGGAATTTAGGGGCTACCTAGGTGAAGGTTTACCACTGGGAAATTGAGTCTGTTGCTCCTCCTGGCTTTGCATCTGAAGTTGGTGGATCATCTTAATCCACCTGCCAACATTTGTGTGGGCATGGGCTGCTGCTGAGACAATTACTACTAGAGAGCTTCATTTATATTTGCTGAAACACACTAAAGCATCTATGTTATTCTCAAGAGCAGTAGAAGATTGATACTGAAATTAAGGAGGCTTGTGATTTTCTCCAGTTTTTGCTGTACTTCGGATGTTTGTTCAAATTCTGACCTTTCTATTAAAATTCAGAACCTTGCTGTCAATCTCTTTGTGATGTCAGTTTCCAGGCAGTCCTCCAAAGTGGTTCACAGTATCCTGCTCCAGTGGGAGAATTGCTCTGACAGCACGTCCTTCAGCCTCCGTGTCCAGCACCTTGGTGTTGCTGTGTCTGGGTGGGCACTGCCGCCATGGAACATCCTTGGATCTGCCTCCCAGAACTGTGTGGTTTTGCCTCTGAGATTCTTAATGGACTATATACATGATAGAATTTACCAAAAGAGAGGGTATCTCTCCAGTTTTATAGAGATTACCTTTCTACTTAAGTTATGAAACCAAGCTCAGACCTGTCTTTCGTTGCTTTTGCTTGTCTGTGAGGGATACTTTTTCTGCCTCCCTTGGGCTGTTCCAGGAAAAGTTCTGGCTCTGCAGTCAGTTCAAAATTCTCACAAATGTCCTTGTCTTTCATTTGCGGGTTTTTAATTTGCAAATCCATTCCCAGTAGGACACCAGTAAATTGTCTGTCTCTGTCTAGGTACTCACACGGCCCACTTCACCATAGTAACCGAGTATCCAGATTTGTCCTGAGGGCCCATGCTGATGTCCATGCACACTGGACCACCCACCTTCATCTGAAATAGTGAAGAATCTGAGGAATCCCTTCTCTTTTCTCCTTGGTTCTCATGCCACAGACCTCTCCTCAAGCACTTTTCTTTTATAATGTCTTGTGCCAATAAATCTATATCCAGTTAAACTCCTGATGTAGGTAGACTACATGGCTCTGATCAGTAATTTTCACTATTTTACAATCTAGGTAAGTCTACGAGCCAGATTCTGTTACCACTTAACTGTAAATCTGAGTGGCTGAACTCACTTAACTAAGTGACTTCAAATTTGAAGAGACGTGAGATAACACTCATACATAACTTCTCATGTGACAGATCTTCTTGATCTGACTTCTGTTCCAGCACTGGAGCTAGTTAGTTTGAATTAGCTATTAGCCTATTAGATTTTGTGCACACTTGCTATGGCAATCATTTGGGATGACACAGCCAACTGCTGTAATATTTCCCCCAATAATTCTTTATTACTCATTTTGGAAAATACTGATCTCCATGTTAGCTGCAGCAACATCCGCTGCTGGTCCCTTGTTTCTGCCAAGAAACGAGTGAGTTTCTCATCTTTGTCGTGATGAATACATAAATATTGACTTCACTAGACATGCTCTGACTGGAACTATTATACCACCTTCATCACCCCAATTACCGTAGCTCTTACACAGCCAAGCAGATAGGGAATACCAGAATTGTATTCTTGATGGATGAAAAGCGTTGGCAAAGAGTTTCATTCTCAGACATTTAAAGGTATTCAGCCTCCCAAAGGTGGAAGAAAGAATCTACTCATTTTCAAGGGAGGGAACAGACTGATGACAGGGGAAGAGGGGAACAAGAGTATGAGAGACATCTACGGTGTGTCTCTACTGTCTGCTAAGGGCAAACCTTCAGGCTGGTTTTAAGTCTGTATTAACCTACTCTTCAAATGCCAAGCCTGAAAGCATGGCTGGAACATTGCCTCAGGACTACCTCCCAGCGGTGTGCACATCTGCATGCTCTCCAAAGCCTCTGCAGCAGTCATAAGATAGGATATACTACACTTCTGGGTTCTGCAGAGGTTGTCTGTGCAGGGACATACAAGCTGGCGGAAGAGTGGACAGCTGTAGGGAGGAGTTACAAGGGGAAGGGGAAAGGCCCCAGTGGAAACTGTAGAGTGCAGGAGGGCCAAGAGCCCCATGATCTTATCCTGCAGAGTCTGTGAAGTTTTTGAATGCCCAGTTCATTTACATGTGCGACTGTAATGATGCTTTGGTGTAGCTGGGGGGAGGGAAGGAATGACTGGGTTTTGAGTTCTATTTTTATGAAGCCTCTTACTCGGTACAAATTAATAATAAACAGCACACACTGAACTTTAACCTTAACAGATACTGACTGGTTGAAGGCACCTCCCCAGTAGGCAACTCCTGGGCTTAAGGAAAGCGCCCACTACTGTATGCCCAGAGTGTGTGTGACTAGTTCTCATCACTGTGGGTTGGAAGGTTTGTCAGATCTCATAAAGCAATGCAGTTTAACCTGGTCAGGCAGTATCTGGGAGATCTCCAATAAATATCCAGAGTGCTAGGAGAAGACAGTGGAGTGTGACCGCAGATAGCATCATATTCAGGATGTCTCTGCCTGGCATTAGCACCTCTTTTTTCAGATTAAATATTGGGCACCTTGACCACCTATGTCCTTTCACAGGATATACATACACAGAGAGCAAAGGTGTTATCCCAGTTCGTGTGCTAGTGTAAATTTGTCATCATGTTCCTCTCACTATTTTGCTTAATTGACAACAGGCCCCATTCTCCATTGTCTTCCTTGTGAAGTTATTTTCTCTTGTGTGACCTGGGTTTGAGATGCTATAACATCCTCACTGGGCAATTTATATCCCACTACCTCAAGCACAAATTATAATATGACTTATAAAGCATAAAGAGCCATGGCCATTCTTCTGCTGTCGTTTTTTACAAGGCTTCATTGCAGGCTGCTGTGGCCAACTCTCATATCTCACACCAGAAACAGCTGCATTTCAGAGATGAGCACATATAGACAGTAATGTTACATCTTCTAAAGTGCTTCGGGAAGTAATGTACTTATTCACAGGTGGAACATTGTTAGTGGATGTCCCTACCAATATCTAAAAGTGCAGCAAGTAGCAAGTATGCAAGCTTTTCGCCTAGTACACCTCTAACCATAGCAAGATCTTGCTGCAGGATGAATGATAGTAATACCGTGCAAAAACAGGTAATAATAATAATAATAATAATAACAACAACAATAATATTATCTCTTCTACATGACTCTTAACCAGTAGACCCTTCAGTTCTGACAAGGTTGTCTTCATTTTACAGAAGGGGATGAACACATGGAAAGTGTTTTGCTGGAGTTCACTTAGCTAGTCAAAGCTGAGAGTAAAACCTGTTGTGTCCCAGGGCTCTGATCTGTCAAGTAGGTTACAGTGCCTTGAAAGAGGGAGATGAACAGGACAAGAAGTGTTAAATGTTATGAGGTCACTTCTGTGGCATAAATAACATTGTTCTAGATCCTGAAATCTGATTCACTCCCTGGACAGCTTGATATCAGGAAGAGTTTTGGCCAATTGAAGATCTATAACTTAAAGGCCATTCACGATGTTATGTTGTGCACACTAGAAAGAAACGGTAATGGAGGCTGGAGGTAATACTGAATCTGAGAAGGCACTGAGACGTGTTTTCAGGTTGGCAGGGCTATGAATGTGTATTGCATGCAATTCCAGCAAGGTTTACAAAAGCAGCTGTTTCAGCAAGAAAATGTGTCGGAGTAAAGAAGTGGTGTAAATGTGGGAGAGTAAAAAAAGTGCGAGAAACCACACACACATGCTGAAGCATGTTTTGTTTCTTGCAACAATGAACCAGTTACGAGTTGCACAGAATGATGAAGGGAGGGGGTAGTGGGAGAAGGTAGGTTAAGAGTCTGTAGTCTCTGCTGTTTCAGTCTGGTTTGATGGAAGAAAGCTCAGCAAGCACACGGAAGACACCAAAAATATTCCTCTCGTGGGAGCAAAAGGAAAAGCCTCCCACAGAGGTAGGCACTGCATGTGAGCTAGGGAAGCGGAAAGTAATTATCACATCTGTGCATGTGAATAAGTTGACGGTATAACTTCTTCAAAAACCACTGCCTAGCAAGACACAGTTTCTTCTTCTCACAGCTATATTTTTCCCTCCTCTGTTTTTCTATTAAATACAGAGTCATACTGGGGTGTGCTGCTTCCATCCCCTCCTCTCCTGACACAATCACAGCAGTACATGCAATCACCAAGTCATGCAGACAGTCTCAAAGTCTTACTCTGTCAGATTTTTCCTGCCTCACCCAAGGAGAACTCTTGCATGACTGATATGTGTGGCTTAATGGATTCTGGGCTGAGGTTTTAATTTTCAATAAGAGGAGCATTTGCATTCCCCCATCCCTCTTGCTTGTGGTACTGAGATTGGTGTTAGCAATGTTTCATTAGCTCAGTCTGATTAGCTGTACCTGAGGACATCACTTTGATAGGGTTCCTGCATCCTGCCTGGTTTTTCATTTAGTAATGGAGCAGGCTCCAGTGTTTTCCAGACCCAAAGGGTGCTCTCTGGCACACTCTCATACAGGTATGAGAGGGGGACACACTCTGGGAATTCTTATGCATTTTCCATAGTCAAGGGGTGCATTCAGTGTAGACCTACGCTGCATCTGGTTATGGCAGAGATGGCAGGGAAGATCTAGAACAAAGGCAGGAATGCCTTCAGGACATGAATGTGCCTTGGATATTCCTGGAATTCCCTTCTCTTACCAGCACGAAGCTATTTATGTTGGTTACTTTTTCCTCTCAGCTTATACTGTAGGAGTATACTGATTTCCTCAATTTGAAAGGACTCAGCACCTCAGAGGATCAGGACCTCATTCTCTCTCCTTTATCTTCCAGCTCTATTTTTAATTTCTCCATTCTGGTTTTATTTGCTGCTGTTTTGAATTCCCTGAGAAGAACACTAACCAGAGGCACAATTAGTAACTATTCCCTTGGGATCCAGTATGGCACTAGTTGGAGATCTGTCACAAAAAATAGCTAAAATATGACTGATTTAATGACATCTCTCTATTACTACTCCTTTTATTGAAGTCATGAAGAAAAGTTAGGACCCGAGTGGTTCCTGGTAGCACAGCGGGCTTTGTGAAGATGTCAGCAAGAATGAAACTGGCCTTCAGGAAAAGAGCTTGGAGCCCTTCTCCAAACTTCACTGGCTCCTTCCAGACAGCACCTCCTGTTCATCCTTATTTAGCTCACCCTTTTTCCTCTTTCTCATTGAATTATATCCTCTCTTCTCCCCAAAACCTCCATTATACATCTTTGCTGCGAATATAGTGTAGGTGGCAGCTACACCATAATGGCAGCATATGAATACAGGACTGCTGAGAACAAGGCTGTGATGAAGATTTCTGCTGCTAGATTCCCAGGGAGTTGTTTGAACGATGAGGAACATGGCATGTTTGCATGTACAGAACAGTGAATAGGTACGGTGAAGTGGCATGTGAATTCTACACCTGTATCCCCATGAGAATATGTCTTCCTTTCCCTCTAGATATACATCTCTGTGAAGAAGTGAAGTAATGAAGGATTCGAAAGTATACAAACATATACACTCACTCAAAACTGGCTGGGTGAACAGTCCAAGTGAGATGTGCTTTATGTCACATATATCCACTTATATGTGTTTCAGAAACACACTGAATTAACAAAAGGATCAATAGGAAAGACGGAAGAGAAGATTTGGGCTATGTTTTTTAAAAATAATTTACATTTAATTGTTTTGTTTAGTGGTGTGGTGATGACCACATCAAAAAAATCAGCTTCTGTGTTTTGTGCTTCAAAGAATAAGTGACCACATGCTGACCCTAGGACTAAGAAGGCTCCAGAGACAGCTTAGAAGCTCTAAGTAAGCAAAAAAGAATCATGCTCTAAGAAGAAAAAACTAAGTAGAGGCTTCTAAGCAAAAGGAAGTTGAGCTTGGGAAACTTCTGATAGTGCACAAAAAAACACAGGTGGGAGTGCTCAGAAGGCAAGGAAAATGCTGACTGAGGCAAGCAAAATGCTGACTGTCTACCTGTTACCCAGTTCCTGCTACACACTGAAACAAAGAGCCATAGTTACATGTACTACTTAAATGAAGTGTAGCCTTTGTCAGTATCAACCATCAGACCCACAATGGAGCTATTGATAAAAGATGTATCAACCTTTCTTGCCACTCCATTTCTCAGCTGTTGTAGCAGACAGTGTGGCAGGTGCTGTAAGATCATCAGCAGTCATGGCTTTGTTTTGACACAACCTTTGGAGGTGTGCTTATTGCTACTAACACCATAATACGGGATGCTCTTATTTAAACTGAAACAGTACATTTTGTCTACAACCCCTGCCCTCTGCTAGATCGGGAGAGCTCTGATGGCAAGAAGTCCGTGGAGTGTCTATCATGCCAGGAGGCCACCATGGGTCTACCTTAAGATAAACTAGAATGAGATTAGTGACATTTGTGTACCCTTTATGTGAGTATTTCCCCAGGTGGGAGACCCAAGCTGGCTCAGCAGAGGTGCTATGCAAGTCCAGAACTGCATTTTTAAGGTTGCTGGGCAGAATTAAGATGAATGCAAGAGGTCTGCAACTTGAGGAAGAGACATGGAGAACTGGAGGAAACAATGCTGCAGGTGTGAAACGTCTGAATCTTGTGCAGAGGATTAACAAATGCTGCACATGGTGAGATGGGTGACGAAGCAAGACTGGAATAGCATGAGAAAGAGTTAGACAGGATTCTAATGCATCAGCAGAGCTGCATGGACAATCCACACTGGGAGAACAAGTGATAACGTAGGCAGCTTTCTGCATCAGCAGCAGAGCTGTGTGGATGAACAGGTCTGGGCTAGCAGAGTTTGGGTGTACTGGCAGCTGCATGCGTGCTCAGAATTGAGTGGAGGTGCTGCAGGTGAGAAGAAGCTGCAGAGCTGCACAAAGGAAGCCTGCCTGCGCTCCTCTTGGCACCAAGCAGCTGCTATTAATCTTTCACTTCCCCAAGCATTGATATTCATACAAATTATGAAGAAAAAAAGAAGTTCCTCAAATGCGGGAGGAAAGGCTCTTTAGCTTCATATTTATGAACTTAGATAAAAGAGAACTAGATATGAATCTAGAAAAGTGACATCTCAATATTATCCTGTCCATCATGATGATGAGTGCGAGCTGATTACCTGCTACTGACCCCTCCTTTCACCTCGTCCTTTGTAAAGTTCTGTTTCTCAGGGAACTCCTTCTCACTGAGTAGTTCAGGCTGTTCTTTGTCCTTTCAGCCTTGTGATTTCCACTAGCACCAAGCCAGAAATCACCTCATTTGCTAATAGGTATTCTAGTTAATAATAGCAAATCCATCCACTGAGGATATTTCTGGCCTGCTTTGCAAGACAGGAATATTGTTTTAATGGCACAATGCTGGCACACAAGTGGGAATACTTGCACCTATTTATGTAGCTGCGTTATTACACACAGTCTTATGCCCCATGTCACTCACCAAACCATAACTATGATGGTGGAGAGAGCATAACAATTCCATAGGTAGCTGAAAATCTCCTGGGTAGGAAGACTGGCTGAATTTCCATGGCACAGGATTTCTGGGTATGTGTTCACTAGCTGTTTGGGGATTTGACAATGAAGAATCTGAACCATTTTTCTCAATCAGGCTTTTGATGTTGTTGTTTTAATTATTAATTATATAAGAATAGGTTTTCAAGAAAAGATAGATCAAGCTATCTCCCAAACAGCATTCGAACCAGTCTCCAAAACAGATTTTCTACAGAATGAACTATAGATCTAAACAAGAAAATTACTCACATATTTTGTCTGTTCTCAATGTCTTCTAGATGCTTAGCGTATAATTCCTGTTTTGTTTACCTTGGCACAAGTGGAGAGTAACCATCGAAGGCAGTGAAACCAATTCAGTGAAAGCCACAGACATAAGGGAGGAGAGAGCAGAGGCCCTTGGAGCTCTAATGGGCCCACAGGCAACAGATGCAGATTTAATTAAACTTTTAGTAGCTGGATTGAACAGTTAATAGAGAAGGCCATTTCAGCCTTGGTAGAAATACAGGCTGCATTGCTTACTAAAAAAAAATGTCTTGAATAAGCAAACAAGAAGAAGAGTAGTGCTGACAGTCAACAGTGGCTGTTGCCTTGTAAGAGAACAACTGGCTATAGTAGTGAACATAGCACAGGTCTCAATGCCACAGCAGCAGTTCCATGCAGTGCTGCATATCTCAAAGTTCATGCCCATCTTAGTTGTATTATGAGTGAAACAAAGGTGCATTAAGAAACATTTTTATCCTTTAACTTGCCCTTTTTAGTCCCAACAGATTTTTGTTTTCCAGACACTCAAAACATGAAGTCTTCATTCCCCTATTTCCTCCTTTTTGTTGGATTCAGTCAGGGATACTGGAGTATCACAAATCGAGTGCCACATGAACACTGCTTTCCTTCCACACTCCAGTATTCAAGTACAAAAGCGTTCAAATAAAATTATCATCATCAAAACCTTCCCAAAATGGGATAAAAGTTACCCTTATCTCTCATCCCCTATTTCTTCCCTGACATGCACTGTGAAGACCAAAATGTCCATATTCCTTTCAGTAAGGATGTGACACAAAAGAAAATATAGTTTGAATAACAACTGTGAGAGGAAAGGAGGTATGAAATTCAAAATACAGTGTCATATGAAGGCAGCCTTTATAAATGCTAAAGGAACAAAAAGCAAAACACTTTATTTTGCCTTGCATTTCCCTAGAAAACATTTACAGGGGCACACAAATTCAACAGTCAGTTTGTTGTAACATATGCATAGTTTTTAGCATACTTACTCAGATGCCTTCATTTTGCCTCATCCTTTAACAGACTGAGGGTCTTGAAACAGACTGCAAGCCTTCCGAAGGAGAGATAATAAAGAGAACATTGATACAAGAACTTGTTAATACCAATGAGTTTTAGGAGAGTAATCATTTCAGCCCCAACACTGTCTGACAGCAGCTGTTTTTATGAAGGAAGTTAAACACAGGAGTGACTTCTGCATAGCCCTCTCCTTCAGAAGGCTGGGTTGATTAAACAAAACAAAGCAAAACAACAAACAGTTGTAAGGAGAAGATGACTTAATAGCTAATGCTATCAACTGATAAGACCTGCTACATTTCAGAGGTGCATGCCAACCAGGAGTCACATTCTGCAAGATGGCATTTTGTCATCAAAAGTTTCTTCTCTTGGGCCAGATGGCCTTATTACTGTTGCATGTTGAGAAGTCCATTCTCAGATGCCAGCATTGTTGCTTCGCAGAGAACTAAGGGTCATGTGGCAAGTTTCCCATTCTCAAATGTGCTAGAATGCTTGATCCTGGAGATTCACAATCACTTCACAGCTTTATTTCATATGGAGCTCATCAGTGGATGAGCCTGCAAATTCTTTGAAGACCAACCTCCAGATGCATATGAATTTAAATTCTATAAGGTTGTACAATTCCCTTTTTTTCTTTCTTCCTGATTGTTTTGTCCATCTCCTTCCATTATTAACAATTCCTCATCTTTCATTGGAGCACTCCTTGAACTGATGTAAAATCCCTAGTTTAATTAATTGCCAAGGCAGAATTAGGATGCCCAAACCCCATGATTACACTCCACATCTACCTCTTGTACTTCCATCACGGTCTGTTTCTTTCCTTTTTTTGTCTTGTACCTTGTAGGTTTTTCTTCCCAAGAATCTCCCATTGGTCAAAAACATAACATAACCAGAATGACAGAAGATTTGTATTTTATCTGAGGTCTAACAATAAATCTAAGTGCCTTTGCCTGGATCTTTTTGAGATGCTGAGGCTGCCACAGTCTTTCTGAGCCATTATGAGCAAGAGGAAGGCTGAGAAAGGGGAATGAAGTGCAGGCATCTCCTAATTTCATCCTGACACTTGGAGCTCTCAGTACCAGCTGTTAGAAATTCTAGTTCCTTGGAGACAAAAGCAACCATGCAGTAGAGACCTAGTAACAAAAATCCACAGCACTTTTATTCTACGTGCACTGCAGGCAGAAAAACACTTTCCAACAAACTTGCAGCCTCTGTCAAAAGAGCAAAAGGACAAAAGCCAGAAGCAGAAAATGTCCCTGAAAAGGAGCAAAGGAAATAAAGAATACTGCACAAGTGTCTTCATTACTGTAGAAGTAAGGTGTGGCTAGTCAAACTCAATGACCTCAGAAAGAGAGATGGTTGATTAGAAAATAAGATAGGCATAGAAATGGCATGAAATAATATGACAAATACTTTGGGTTTATGATCTCCCAGAAAAAAAAAAAAAAAGTCATAGACTTACATACACAGAATCAAACTCCTCCCTCCCCATCCATAATACCTCAGGAGCCCATGATTGAAGAACCTAAGTCTGTTTCCAGGCATTTATAGAATTTTGTTCAGAGCAGTTAGCACATGAAAAGACCAATCTCTTGTGTTGGACTAAGGTGTCTTTCATCTTTCATGTCTACATAGAGACTACAAAACTTTGGGTACTTTATAAAGGAGAAAAACCACAACCTTGTAGAGATTCAAAACACCATCACTCCTCTGCTTGCTAGCATCTCCTTAGCACCTCCTGCCCTCAGCTGTGTTTTAGCTTCTAAAAGCTGAGGAGTCAGTCTACAGGCATTTCAGAGGTTTAAGAGTTCAGCTCTGGGTTGTAGAGAAGAAGGTGATAGGGAAGGACACAAAGAATTGTGTTTCCCATTTTAAGGATCATGAAGGAAAATGTAAGGCTATGACACTGAACTGTTGAGTAAAGGATATTGAGGAGTATCCTGCCAAACTCTAATATGTAATCCATTCCAGCTAGCCACTGTTAGTTTTCCAGACTCAGTGTAATGCAGAACTGTACACATGTGAAAGTGCAGCTTAGCCCTTAGTCTCTTTGCTATGTAGTTTTCCCAAGGAAAGTCTGGCATGCACTTCCTTAGCATGCCTTAGCATGGTCCTTAGCAGTGCCCAGCCCCACAAATCATCCACAGAGCATCCCTTTGACACAACCATGCTATACTTTCTCTTCCAAGCACACTCTCAAGGTGCCCATGAGCATTCCAATGGATTCCACTTCTGCTCTATGATCCCAGTTCTGTGGTCTGCTAGAGGCTTTGTTGTGCACTTTACAGGAGCTCTTACACAGCAGTGCAATTAAATTTCTATTAGTTTCTCATAGATGCATGAACTTTAGAGGGGTTTTTGGCATTCATACCCTGCACTGAAGCACTAGCTGAAGCAGTTAAGAAATTCTCTCCCTCCATACGCAGCCTTAACAAGGCTTCTCAGAAGCATTATTCCCCTTAGAAAAAGGGTTTGTGAATTAAGGAGTTCAGAGGATATGTAATTGGAAACAGTTCCATCAAATAATGGCTGTAGACTGGAATTCCCTTCTTGCCCCTAGGGACATTGTACTTTGTTTCCAAGCCAGAAGAATATTAATTTCCATCGACAGAAACCTTTCTGAGCACTCGAACTGACCATTACCTGCCGCTGAGACACAGCTGCCTCTGGAACAGAAGGCAGCAGTCGCTTGTGATCAGAATTGCCATTTCTTCTACAAAATCTGTTGTGCAAGATGTTAGGCTAACCAAGACCAGGCTGTTAGCTGGTGCATATGACCATAACCCCAGTGATTTTTGTTAACCGAAGGAAGTTTGACAGAAGACTCCAACTTCAGATGTGCAAGCATGGAACAACAACAAATCCATTTAGTCTTACTAGGAGTTTGGGTGACTTCGGCATTACATCTTGCTAGAGACACCGAACAACATAGCACCATGCCATGGCACTGGTGCAGTGGTGAGTCAGGAGGAAGACAACCGCTTCCTGCAGCTCCTCCTTTGGTTTTTATTGGAAGTCTTAAATCCGACTGCACACCTAGACTGAGTCAGCTTATAAGAGCTGACAGAAGCACAGCCTGAGGAAGTGTGGCTCTAGGCCACTGAGCGTTGCTAACAGACTTTTTCAACTCGGTGAAGGAGGTCTAGCAACTGCAGTGAAAACTTGTCACAGTCTGTCTGCTTTGGAGTCGTTCTGAATCTGACTTTGCTATGGATTTTGTCATTCTAAACACAAGGATCTCACTCCAGTTCTTTTTAAAGGAGAGAAGCATACCTTTGCAGGTGGCAAGAATATGACACAAGCAACAGCCGGTCTTATTCCTAAAACATTTCTAACTGCCAGTCTTGAGCTAGATGAGCCTCAATTTGTGCATGTTCTCAGTATTTTCACATTTTTTCTTACATAAAGGTTCCTCATGCTGGTTTTTCTACTGGTAAGAGGGAACAAAGGTATCAAACACAAGTGAAAGGGTAATTCCCCTCTTTGTAATCCAATCAACTGCAACAATTCAGTCAGAAGTGCAGAAAGACTAGTGCAAAGTGATGAAGAATCACACAGAAGCTTACCAAGGGTCTGAAAACAGTAGAATGACATACCCTTGTGGGAACTCGTGTAATCCAGCCTGTACACTTGCTCTAAGACAGCAGAATAAGCTTAAGGAAACCAGTTATCTGTTTGCTGATGAATGTTGATTTCTGAGGAGATGCTGCAGCCGTATGTAGGATTTTCAGCTTACCTGCAATCTGTAGTCAAGCAGGACAGCTCTTAGTTCCTACCCAAAATGGCCTAGTGATCTGAGCATTTGTTTTCAAATGAGATTCTGTTCAATGGCAAAGAAACTGGTTTCTCAGGAGCTCACAGTGGAGCAGCAAATCTCAGATTTGAAATCTGAATGGCGGCATTTCTGTCTGCTGTGAATGAGTTAAAAAAGGCTGAGCCTTCCAAAGTCACCAAGAGATTTCAGGTGTTTAGTTTTCATTAACATTCATGGAAAAAGAGCAGTTAGATCCTCCTAGACCGACTTGAATTGCTAAATGATCATCCAGTATATTTTGCAAGAGAAATGTTTTGTTTAGATATCCCTGGCTCAAAGCTCCTCCTTAACACAGCTGTGCAGCATGTTGACTGCCAAATCTCACCTAGAGATGGCTAGACATCAATGGCACTCTCTCTGTTTCTGTGTGCCTCCTGCCACCCTTATAAAACATTTAGGGGATTAACAGAAGTATTTAAAAAGTCACTTACTGTTTTTATTCAAAACAGATGCCCTACCTTAATTTTACAAAAGATATTAGTAGTGCCACAGAGGGCAGAGTATCTTCACTGTTTTCTTTTCCCAGCTATCCCCTCACACAGGTTGAGGACTCAAGACACTTCAGATTAGCATCAAGGCATTAATTTTTACCTCTTTCACATATTCTCCAGCAATCAGGCTTCTAACATCTTCCCTTCCCCGATTCGAATGCATTCACATATGTATCCATGAGCACCACTACTGCATGAGAAGGAGCACACGGTATGTCCCAGATCAATGAATCACATTGCAATGTCTTTCTCACAGCCGCAGTGTGAAAGCAGACATCCTAGTGCCAGTAGATGGGGTAGGGGAGGGAGAGGTGGCTGGCATGTCTTCAAGGTAGTTTGGAACTGTTCTGACATCATTTTACAAGGAGGTAAACTTCACTTCTCAGGTGAAGTTCAACCACCCTAAGCTGAGATGGATCATGCTACCAACTGAGTGAGAAAACACTGCACTTAGTCCATGATGATGGAATTATGCTAACAGAATAACAGCATCTAGTGGCTAGTCTCCAAGAGGATAGGTTCTCCGTGTTAAGGAGTAACACAGATTTGTTGGAATTCAGAAGCACTTTCCATTGAGCACAAGCATAAGGAGTTCTTGTAATCTCTCTCTGGCACCATTTGAGAATATTTATGCACACTAAAACTGGCTAAGAAACCACCCACACATTTTCAGTGTATGATAAGGTCTCATGAGAACCTGTATCTTTGAATAAAATATGACACTTAAGAATCAGCAAACTGTTTTTTGTTCCTAAATTTTCCACTGGAAGGTCATTAGAAGAAGTTAACTAACATTTAAAAATGCTTAAGTGTTCCTTCTGGGCCAAAAAAGCACTTCTTGTCAGGAGAATGTTTGGACTCTAGCATTTTTTGACCAGTTGTTGTTTAATGAATCGTCATCCAGACAAAAACTTCAATGCCTTGACTTCTTTTGGTTCAGCCAGAAGTGGTATGGGTCATGACATCTTTGGAGTGAGCTATCAGAAAACAACTCAACAATTTTGCCTTTAATTGTACCCATTAACAGAGCAAGGAAACTTCCTACTCGTTATTCCCAGAATAGCAACAATGCCATTTGAAAGGGGATTAGCTGAAATTTCAAGTGTGCCAGTACTTCTCAACTCTGAAAGCTCTTCCACTGATGCCAAACAGCAAGATTAGTCTGCGGGAGGGGGGAGCCTGCACAGCAGTGGTGTGGTGTTCAGGCTCGATGACATGAGTTGCAATGTGATGAAAACTCCTGGCTATTCCGTATGACTAAGCACAGTTACAGCAAGATGGGCTTCCTTCTGGCAGGCTCAGCAGAAGAACTCACACCTGTGGGAATCTGCAAAGGTTAACAACCTTCTCGAACCTAAAACCAAAGACAAGGCACAATGCTAAGACAACATGGAAGGGGGGAAAAGGCTACTTTGCATTCTGCGTGCGCTGTATGGCCCATTGCTTTCATGTTCTTCCATCATACTGGAAATCCCACATAAAGGAATATGCGCTGGGATCAAGCACAGAAGGGAAAAAACCTCATTACATGGGGGCTGCATGTTTTTGTCTACATTGTTTGGTGAGGACAGAATGTCTCATGCTTATATGAAAGTTTGTTGCTGTTTGTTCCTCTTGGCTGGCTGAGGCTTCCATTTTACTGGCTCTCCATTTTATTTTTTCCTTTGCTTGTAGTAGCTATTAGTGACAATCAGTTAGTAAAATACATTTATTGTTGCCTGTTAAGGAATGTTGCGATTTTTCAGGCAGATTATTTTATTGTATCAACCCAAATTAAGTATCTTGCTTATGCTGTACTTCCCACCTCCTGATATACCTTCTGCCTGAATGGAAGCAGGAAAGGGATGAGGAGTCAAGTAGATTGTTAATGTGTGCCTTGGGGAAGGTTGACATTTTTAATGATTCCAGGAAATAGACCCAATTCCTAGATATATCCTTATCTCTAGTTTTCTTTGTGCATATGTGCATCTGCTTTTTGTCGTGTACTAGGAGAGATGGAGAATGTGTGCTTTCAGTAAGCGTGGAGACTGGAGAAAATAATCCCAATGACACCTATGCATTCTCACAGAGATGCTCTTTTAGCTCAAGCAGGAGAGTGTTCTTTCTCCATAAGAAGACATCAGGGCTCCATTTTTCTACTCTGAACGTACAAGCAGATGTTTAGCCAGATGCTGCTGTGCCCATTTGTATGCTGCTGCAAGACTTTTATGAGCTTTGGTGGTGATTTCAACAGAAATGCGTTGCTTACTTCATGTGCTGACAAATAACTGGAGGTTCTCCCTGTGTTATTGAGGCTATATGTTCTCTTCTGGAGGGGAGGAGACTGGTTGAAATAACTATAAAGCTAACCTATTAGTAACAGTTGAGCAGTACAGGTCAGCTTCATTCCTGTTCCTGTGGTTTATTAGTGATCTGAACCATTTAATTCCAGTTCATTTTGTGTTGCCTTCTCTGCTTGTACTGAATGGATTGGTTTCCTCAGCCTGGAGGGACCAGGTTGATACTGCTCAGGTTCAAGGTCTTTTTCTGGTTATGTGAGCTCATTTGCTGTTCCAATGACAGGTTCCATAGCATCTGCAGTCCTATCAGAGCAAGGATAATACTTAATTCAGGTAGACACAGCATAGTGCTTCTGAGACAGACATACTCTTTCGGGACCACAGTTTAGGCTATGTAGAAGTGTACTAGGATGCAGATGCCATTCTTTTCAAAGAGAGGTGCCCAGTTTTGTTCCTTGGGGCCACTATCCAGTAAAGGAACTTACAGTGACCGTTAGGGGAACACCTGGTCAGGCGAGCTGTTGGGTAGAAGTGACTTGCACTCTGTTCTTTAGAACGTTTCTCCCTCATTTAAGGAGACCTCTTGCTCTGCAAATTATCACAAAACAAGGCAGGGAGAAGCAGTATGGGAAGGCTAGATTCAACAACTACAAGCTTTAGCAGTTAAGTGTAGGTTGTTTCTGTCTCTTAATCAGTACACTCGTTCTTCACCCCTCAACTTGTTGAATTCTTTGTGCTGGTTTCTTCCTTTCCTGTGAAATTAATTATTTTGGCTCCTGTTCAGTATGGTGTCAAGTACCCACTTAATCTTTTGCAGTAGTTTCAGCTGCCGAATAGAGAGGAAGCTTGGGCTATTGCTTAGAAACCAGGACTAAGGTGTTAGAAAGGTAGGAGCTTCAGACAAGCTTGCTATGTGACAGTGGGCAAATTGTATTGCCTCGCTTTACTTTAGCATCCCCCAGTGTGACTAGAGGACTGTTACTCATTTCCCTTGCAGGGGGTAGCACGAGGTGTCTGCCAGTGGGGTTTGTGAAGAGCTTTGAGAAGGCTGCCTTTGAAAGATGAACAGTTTTGTTGCAGTGAGCCCTGGATGGCTGGACATGTTTGACAGCACTTTGTGGAACAAAGAAATGAGTGGGACTGCATTGTTGTCACAAAGGGGAGACAGTTTCTGAGACAGCTTTTGAAGTTAAATTCTAGATATCATCTTAATTCAAGAATATATTTTAATTTAGACAAAATACAAGGCACCACAACTTCAAAAATTAGAATAGAGGATGAATCAGGCAGCCATACTGAAACATTCCTAGTGCTGCCCTGGAGCCAGCACTAAGCTTTGGGTCTTGAGAGCCTCTGCTGGAGAGAGTCCCATGCTATGCTTAACAACTCCATTTTCTCTTTGAGTCAGGTTAGGTGGAGCAGTTTGGGGTACAAACACTGTCTGGTGAGAGAGTTCTCAGGATGGCAGTTTTAAATTGTTTACCCACATTCCTATTTTTCTAGCACCTCAAAGCAAGGATAGTGATTAAGACATATGGGTGACAACACAATTTCCTATCCCAATAGGTGGAAGATGGACCCTGAAAAGAGGCAAGAGCTGCCTGGGAAAGCTCAAGGAAACAAAAAACAGTGAAAGCGTTCTGTTAGTCTCCAGCAGAGATTAATATAGATTTTGGTATTTAAATATGTTTTGACTATAAAATCTGTAGATGGGTATGGCATTCCAAATGTATTGGTAAAATTTGCCAGTGAGAAGACTAAGAAAAATATGTGGAGGCTGAAATGCAGATCCAGCTTAGCATTTTTGCAGGTAAGTTTTCTGGATTCAGAGCTCATTTGGGAAGGGAGAGAGGGATAGGTTCACAGACCTCCAGATTCAGGGCAAAGGTTTGTCTCTCCAGTCGCTCTGAATTAGGTAGAAAAGGAACACAGTTCACTGAGTCTTCCACATGCCATATCAACAACCAGAAAATCCCGTTATGCAGGTCGGACATGACAATTGGAGGTCTTCTTTTGGCCTTCTGGCACACTCATGAGAGGATGATGTTAGACAAGATATGAGATAACTAAACATAGAGATCATTCCTTCTGCTCCTTTCCCTTCAAATGGAATTTAGCCCTGCTGAGAAGTTCAGAATTGACGTTAGTAAGGTCTGAAATTTCCTGTTTACCTAAGAAAACAAGCACAGCACAGGCTGTGGTAGCTCAGGTTTCCATGGAGTGCCTTGACAAATCATCATCACCCCTCACCCAAAGGGACATGCCACAGGAGTGCAGGGGTAAGTATTCTTGCAGCTACCACTACCACTTCACTCTTTCAAAGTGTCTTCAGTCCAAGGATCAAAGGTCTTTGCAGACATTCCTAAATGATGTTCCTAGCACCCACAAGAGGTCACTGATCTCAGTGAGGAGATGAGGCAGCTAAGAACTACTGCTTCTTTCTCCTGAAAGTGAAGCACATACTGGCTTCTACTACAAGCTGTGCCTGCTCTCAGCATCAGCTTAGTGGGACACAGTAAGTCATGTAGAACTTTGTAATACTGGCACACAGACTCTGTACAGATAAGTGGGACAGTTCACACCTCTCTTGCTGTTGCTTCAGTCTTTTTTGTGGCTCGTGCTGGATCATACGTTGTGGATTATACATGAGCCAGAGGTTTTTCAGAACTGCATGCCTGCACACATAATCCGTCTCTAAGGCCATGTTCAAAATGTATCCAGCATGGAATCATTAGGGGCTCTTAAGATCAGGTTATTGATTCTGCTACCCTTAGAAAAATATTCCCATTTGAAAGTGTTACAAATGTAAAAAGATTGAAGACAGAGAAGACAACATAGGCATTGCTAGAGGAGGCTGCTGAGTGAGAAGCCATATTGTTTACTCATTCCGCTGCTTGAAATGGCAATAAATGACATTTCTCATGCAACAGACACAAGAATGAGATCTGTTCATAAGTAGGAAGAGCTTTCATTTGAATGCAGATAGTTAGCATTTGAGTCAGGACAACCCTTAAGAGCTGAATTGGCTGAGATTCTCTGCATGGGAATTGAAATCAGATCATATACAAACTCAGTGGAAATACTGTTTTAGTGGGAGTTGGAGGAGATCCCAGATGAATAACAATCAGATTCCATTTCAACCCTTACTCTTGGCCAGCTGCTTCTTTTGTATGTGCTGGGAAAGATTAAAAAGTTTGGAAACAGTATTCATGTGTCGCCTTATCACAATTCTGGGGCTTTATCTGTCTCTCTCACTGTACCAGAAGTGCTAACAGTTTAATAAGACCAGGACTGCAGTTTAAGAGTGTGATATTAAAGGACTGCATATAGCCTGCCAGGGTACATTGTTTTTCCACCAAACCCATTCTGCCTGGAGAAAACTTCAAGGACAAAGGATGATTAGGTGTAGAACTGATGCCCACACAAGCAAATAGGTGGCCCAAGACATTGCAAGCTTTATTTATCTTTTTTTTTCTGGATAGTATATTGATAGCATTGAATGTTTTCTCTGAAAAGAGTAAGAATTGCGTGGAGGCCTCCAAACTCCTCCCTAATGTTTTGTACTTCAGAATCTATATAGAGGTATCCCTGTGCATCATTGGAAATCTTTTGGTCTTCTGGAATCCTTCCAGTCTTTTTGCTTATGGGGAATCTCCTAATACATTTATGTTTTGCTTACGTGTTGTTTTGGTGGTTTTGTTTTTGTTTGTTTGTTTGTTTTGTTTTATTTTGTTTTGTTTTTAATGGGATATCTTCCAATATGGTTAACCTTACCAGAATCTCTGGTCATGTCTTAGAACTGTTGATAAGTGGATTACATGGAAACATTACATGGCGCCTGTGAAATTCTCCAATAGAGATGGACAAACTGATCTTAGAGTAAGAAATATCACAAAGTTCACTGAATATATATTCACTGATTTTCACTTTATGCATGCAGCTACCAAGTAAATAAAAACAAATTATAAAATGACTCAATTAATGCTATTTGCCTAACTACTGTATAAGAGAAGAATCCTGCTTCTCCTGATATCAAATGCTGACATTCCCATTAAACTTGTTGATTAGATTGGAACTACAGGTCTCAAAACCAGATACATCTGTGCAGAGACTATGTCAATGCCATTGAAGCCAATAAATTTATGGTATGGTTGTATTCTGCTTTAAGTGTCATTTTAGATGATTCTTTTCCACAAAATCCAGTCTCCCACTGGTACTTTAGTTTCACTGTAACACAAATTCACTGTGGGTTTGACTATTGATTTTTTCTTAAATAGCCTCCTATCTTGAAACACACAAACCAACTAGTCATTTTCAGCCATGTAAGCAGTGAAAGCTGACTACTCCAGACAGCATCTTAACAACGGTACCTTAAACATGCGATTGAATCATGGTATACGTTTACACTCCATGACTGAAGCAGCAAAACCCCCCTATTTTTTTCTCTATTGATGCCTTTTATACAATTCAGCACTGTTTTGCAAAGAGGCTCAAGCTGTCCTGTGACAGTCATCACTATGAAATCTCAATAAATGCTAGCAAAGTGTGGTCCGTTCCAAATGCAGCCTAACCATGAGATTCCAATCTGTAATGCAACCTGGTTTCAACATGAGAAATTCTGACCTCATCCAACAAAGAATGGGTCACTGTTTAAAAGTGAATGTGGGAATAGGTTCCAAGTCCTATCATCATAAGAACTAAAGAGAAAGTCTCTTTCACTGAAGTTGTTCAACGAGCATTACCTTGGCAAGGAAAGAAAAATTTTTGCTATTCTAAGACCTTTCAGGAACTGACCTCTCTGGAACATCCCAACATACTCTTCCAGTGAACCTTGTCTGTGCTGGGTCAAAACACCGGCAATATGATCTTTACTGTCTTAGTACTGTATAGTGCAGAGAAAAATGGTACACTACAAGAAAATTGTTAAGGCAGTGGTTGTTCCTAGAGACACAGGAATTAAAGCGCCTAGTAACTCAGGACATAGAAACAGGGTCTGAAATGTCTTATGTATTCTAGTTATTCCATTAATTTAGTTTGGGAAAAAGAAATGGTGGTCTTCAACATGCCTAAAAGAGTGAAAGAATTCAATTGTTCTGCATAAAGGTGCAAAACCCAAGCAAATGCCCTGAAACTCACAGTGGTATCAATTACCTCAAGCTTGGGAATTTGGAAGATATGCTTCAAATAATGGAGTAAAGCAGAAAGAGAATAAATAAAACACAGCCAAGTATGACATTGCCCTTTACAGACACGGAGTCATGGAGTGAAGTAGCAAAGCAGTCGATACCACAGTTAACCAGAGGAGGATAATTTTACAGGAGGAAGAGAAAAGGCTTTAGAATCTGCCATTTAAAGAGACAAACCTTAATCTTTTTATGTACCTGCTGCCCCAAGCCCTCACACTCTGCCATGCTTCCATAAAGGAGAGAGCCTGGCATCAGCAGAGAGAATTTCACACCAGCACAATTAAAAAATGCAAACAAAGAGAGAAAATGTTGACTTGCAAGAATCAGCTTAGCCTTTTTGTTTTTTGGGTTTTTTTGGTATTCAGCTTTATACAAAAGGCCCGTATCTCAGGACTGCAATATAGTGCTTCTTTCTACCACATATAGACATACACCAGTACTTTTAATGACATCTGTTTGGTCATTTTGTAGATGTCACATAATCCATACTTGCTTGCAAAAGCCAAATTCCTCCAGATAGAAACTGCGTATCAGAGCACCTTACCACATAATCTCTAGTGACTACTGTTATTGTCCTCTTGCCAGAGTATCTCTTGCTTATGATGATTCAAATCACAGTAAGGGCCACTGTACCGAGCTTCGTCCGAGCTGTACTGGGGACATAACTGCTGCCATGCAGACCTGTGAGATTATCTGTTAGCATCAAGCTTAATTTGAAATATGGTGAGTTGCAGGAGAAACAAACACATCAATGAAGTATGAATTTGTATGGCTTGAGTAAGCACTGACTAGTGTGATGGTGAAAGCAATCAGTATTCAGCTGAGCAACAACTGTTAGGGAGAGGTACAAAGAGAAGGGGAATAAAATACAATGAGAGTTATGTTTAGTCTGATCTGGGAGATCTGCTACTTGATGGAGAGGTCAGCTTAGGATCATGGAGCTATCAATACAACTATTTTCATCTAGTCCAGATAAAATGTTGGCCATTGTATTGAAGTGCTCATGACCAGGGAGGAGGCAGGGATAAGGAAAGTCCTGAGGAGATGCCTTTGTAGTTAAAATAGAAGGCAAGGGTATAAAAGGTAGATTTGCCCCTCAATGTTATTTACTTGTTGGTTTTGCAAGCAAGGCAGAACAATTTTTATTTAAAAAATAAGGAGGATGCCCCTTTCTCACCCCATTTAGATGTTTTATGTCAGTTTGCTGCAAGGATGGATATTATTCAGTATTACTTGCCTTCCGCTATTAATCACTTTTGATTTGTTTTTCTTTTCGCTAATCAGGTGACTGCTCACTGTCTAGCAAGAATTTCACTTTACAGATGGTCTCCAGACCACTGTCCAAAATGACCTTGGAGGCCTCAGCCTGTAAAGACTAATTAGTGGTCTGCAGCTGCAACTCAAATTCTACCTTCCTCAAGGGCACACAAGTAGGAGGCCAGGACAGCATTCCGGCTTCTTCCTACATTTCAAGAGCATTTCTGCTGTGCTAATATGCTGGTCTCTGCTAACTGTGTAGGCAATCAGGTACTAATCCTTTAGAAGAGCAAGTAGCAGCTGTGGGAGGACTGGAATTCTGACAATCCAGAATCAAGACACAAGGCACGAAGAATTGTATCTCCCTGTAGGGTAGGACTGGGATGGTGCAGCAGAACCGCATGTAAACAGCATAGAACTAGGTGACCCTGGAGACAGAGTACCCCTTCTAGCACAGGAGGGTATTTAGTCTCCATGGCACACTGAGTAAGCTCTGTTTCATTGCCATGAAAGAAATCCAGTGACTAATGAATCTCTGTCACAATTTGTTTGCTCTGGAGTCACCCTGAGAGCAACTATGTGTAGCTACTCCCTGGATGCAGGGGGCTGTGTTTCAGCTACAAGCAAGGCTGGCCCTCCTAGCCTAGGAATGTCATAATTGCTCTCACCAATTCATACCTATGCTTAGAGAATAGGAAGGAAGACAGCTCTTCTTTCTAATCCAGAGTTTCACCTCTGCTTCCCACTGTTTGACACTTCTTTGATTAAAATCCTATTTTTACTAGGTTGTTTTTTCTGTGAGAGGCTTCCTTGTGTCTTCCCAACACCTTTTCTACAGCTTTGGGATCTCTTCATGTGCTACAGACTTTTTATACCAAACAGCAGCTGCCAAAAGTGGAATTTCCCCCACCACACGGCTTCCAAGGCTAAACTAGAGTCTAGGCAGAATCCATCCATCACAAGAATCAAGACTTCAACAGCTTCTAGTGCTAAAGTAACCCCAGATGCAGATACTGCCACTGCTGTCACCTCTTCCCAAGATGGGAAGTATTGTCACATCCCAGCACCTAGGGTCTGGAACCATCACTGATGTAGCTTCACAGCTGAAGTGTGAAAACACAAATAGCACTGCCAGCTTATGCTGAGCCACATGGTGTCAGCTTATGCTACAGCCCTGTTGGCACCAGGGGACTGAAGCAAACTTGTTAAGTCTCAGTTGTTGGAGGAGATTGCCTAGCTGTAAGTACCACAAGGGTCAGAAAGTCTGCATAAGCCAGCTTGTTTCAGGAGCAGACCCATAATTGTTCCCACAGCTCCTCACTCTGATTTCTAGTAATTGTTTTCTGCAACTTTCCTGAAATATCTCTGCAGAAATCAGGCTCCTGTAGTACAAGAAAATCTCTTGTGTTTTTGTTTCCAGAACCATGCCTTATGTGTATATATATATATTTCCAAATAAAGGAAACAAAGGACTCCAGCACTTGGTGGGAAGCTCAAAGCTTTATTAAATAGAGAACAGTAATGGATTTGTAATTCAGATGCTTTAGCAAGGTAAGACTTTCCAGAAGGCACAAGCTAGCTGCAATAAGGCACTGCAAAGAGATCCTGTGGTATTCATTTAATTCAAGATGAGATGTACATTTGGTTGCAGATACAGGCTATATAGGCTCCTATAGACATCACTGACTGTAGCACTGCTCTTTTGGCCAGATATATGAGGGTAAGCTAACTTTTGTTTCTCTGTTCTGATGAACAATTAGTGTATGCAAGGCCTCAGGTTAAAAAGTGATGCCTTCTCCATTTTTGTGGTGATTTTTTCCCAGTGCTGCTGCATCAGAGAAGGAGTATAAAATAATCCAGCTCCTGGGACTAAGACTAACCTAAACTATCATCATCTTGATAAATTGACTTGACAGTATGTTGTATGTCCTACTGGTTTTAAATCCCAGGAACTGGGCAGTTAAGATGGGGAAAGGTAACAACTTTCATAGCTTTTCCAAATCTTAGGATACCTCATTAATTCCACCTGCTCTTCTGCTACCTTAGCAAGGTCAGGAGTTTATGAAGCCTCAAGAAACTGTGAAATCTCCTCTTAACCCAAAACCAAGTACAAGTGAGGGTCAAGTGCTGAACAGAAAAGTTGCATTCTCTCCCCACTTGTATTAGTGCCAAATGATATTTTCCTTCCAGGGCAATTACATATGCAAATTCGGCTGTCCTTGGTGTCAAACAGCTGCTGTGTCCACAAGCAGCCTTGAACACTTTCTACTTTCCATATGTCAAGGCTCTGGTGGAAGCACATGAGTATGTGTGAAAGGGAAATGAGGAAATTTAATTTCCCCAGAATCAATGGTAACTATTCCTGTCTGTCATCTAAGGCATTGGAGTCAGCTCTGCAACTGGTCTTGCACTTTTCCTCTGCTCTTCACCCTTTCACAGCAGAAGCAGCTCAGCTCTGAGGGATCAGAGAACAGCAAAATTTAGGTTTGTGTATGTCACCAAGCAGCCTATGTCCAGTTTTACATTTCTAGTACTAATTGTTGTCCTTCCCACTCGACTTTCAATTGCAGGTGCCATTGATGCAACAGACCCAGATACCTGCAAGTCTGGTAGTAACTGGGTTTCCATAGCCAAGGCCCCAAACCAAGGACCTGAAGCATCCTTCTGCAAGACAAGAGAAGCTGAGCGAAGTCAAGCCAAGCCAAGCCATGATGTTTCTCACTGCATTCCCCTTGTTATAATGTTTTGTGGCAAACCTCAACATGCAGGAGAGTCTGAGCAGTTCAGTACTAGGTACCCAAAACTTACCCCACAGAACAATCTTGGTAATCTTTGGTGAGTTCACAGAATAAAACCACTACTTAAATTTAGTGCATCAGCCCGATGTGGTTGTAACAAGCTTTTAAGCTTGTCTTTTACAGCTGGTGCAATTCACTGTCATGCTACTCTGGTATCCTGCACTGAATACAGAGCTGCGTGCAAGGACACAGAACTGCCTTGATACAGGCTGCAAATTTTGTCATGCATGTCCATGCAGGAGCAAGTCTACATATGACAGTGTTGCTAAGGTGCATGAAGAGCTCAGTGGTGAGCCATTTCTGTGTATGCAGCTAATTTGCATGTTTATGGGTTTTCGAATTATCGAACAGCACTCCTTCATACAGCTTTGTGTCATTCTCCAGTTCTGAGGGACAGTTTGATTTTAGCCTCTGGAAAATTCCAGGGCTTTCTTCCTGTGCTAAGGGGTTAAACAAGAGCCACATGAGTGTAAAGCCAGTAAGAAGTCTAAGCCCGATTAAAAACAGATATAATACTCAGTCATAACAAAAATCCTTTAACTGAGTCCAATTCTGACACCTATTCAAGAAGTAAAAATAATTTCTTCTAACTGAGGGAGAGACCTAAATTCCATTTATATCTCACAGTCCTGGTAATTATGAAAAGGGTTGCCAGCTCGACTAACAGAAGCCTTAGTTTTTTTTTATAGTGTTCATACATATCAGCCCAAAATAGGAGATGAGAAAAAAGGTGTTTATTCTGCTTGCAGGGCATTTGGGCAGAGTGCTAGTTTTGGATCTCTTTAGGAGGACAACGTACTCATTGGTATTAGGCTGACAAACCATAATTATTATATGAAGAACTGGAGGGGATATGGAGAATGCTCATCGGTATAATTAAGAGTGAGCTTTTGCCAGCTATTTCCATTTTATGTAATTATAAATCTATTATTTGAACAAAGAAGAAAGGGCCTTTGTATACTACAAAACAGAAGAGGTATGAAAAGATGTTTCAAAGCTACAGGAGGTTGCTATCAGCATGCATTTGCAGACATGTAATTATTCCGTTACATATATAACCTTTAAAAGAAGTGATTATATTGAAGATAGTTGGAAATAAGGGATGTTGTCTTGAAAAAAGGCACATGTTGTCTTGGAAAAGTAGTTTTGTATGAATATACCATATTTCCATTAAGAAATTAATCAATAGAAGTTCTGTTTATGGTAATTATTTAATTGAAATTATTTCAGGCACATACACAAACTCCCCCTCACAAATGCTTCAGATTTAGATAGCAGCCTCCTAGTTGTGATATCTGAAGTATGGTTTTGGCTACAACTTATTAAGCCTTTGCTCACTCCCAGTGAGCGTTGTATGTGTCACTAGAGGATCTCCTCCACATGATTAGCTGTGCACATATACACTTAGAATATCAGATTGCTCTTTTCAAGTAGCTGTTTTTCCTAAGTACCACTATCCACCCTGCTAGCAAGTTAGAGCAAATGTTGTTGTAACTTGTCTATCACAGTAAGTCATCAATTGTTTCCACCATTGAAAGAGGAACTAAACAAGACTGATGGTGCATACTGAGCTGTTGCATAGTCCAACATACAGCAGTTCCTCCCATCATGGCCTCTTTGCCTTCTTCCTCTTATGCTCACAAAGGGCCAATCCAGTTAGCAGACAGCCATGCTCTGTGTGGCTGATGTTCCTCTGGAAGAGAAAAATCCAATTTAAATGGAGTGAATGGGGAGGATTGACATGTGATTCAAAGACATTTCAGGAGAGGCAGAACCTCCCAACCTCTCTAGCAGCTGATGACAAACCCTCTTCCACCCAGGAAGTTTCTTCCTGGGAATTACTTAGCAAGTACAATCAGTTCTCTCATCCCTGTTCCTACTGTGCCTTAGGAAAGAAAGTAATAGTAAGGAGAGAAGCTTCTGAGTGAATCACTTCCACTGAGCAAATAGGAGAGCATGAGAACTATCCTCCATAAACCTAACGAGCATTTCCTCAACTTGTAGTTTTATAAGAGAGACCAACGCAGCTACATCCCAGATACAAGCACCCCTCTGCAGAAAGCTTTCAGCAATGCTAGCTTTTCCCAGGCAAGACACGTTTCCCAAATCTGAATGTTTTGTTCTGTCCAAGCTGAGTATTGTTTCCAAATCTCTTCAAGCTGCTGCCTTTTGTTAAGGCACTGCATGTGTATGCAATACATTATGTTTACTTCTTTAAGGATCAGACTTTGTACAGTAGATACTTGACCTTAAGTTTCCTCCTGTGGACAATTTCTGTCACCTAAACTGACCCTGGTTATAATGACTTTAGTCCACAGATAACTGAGAGTGAGTGTATCGTACTTAGTTCACCTTAAGTAGGTTATTTCATCCCACTGTAGCTGAGGCATCAAGAGCCACAGAACTGCACAGAGTAATGCACCATGTAGCATGAAAAGTGGGTCCAAAAGCCACCCCCAGACTTCGCTTCTGGCTGTCACAAGGAGATTATCTGGCAGACTGGACCCAGAAGGCAGTGTGGACTCTCCCTCTCCAGTTGATTCCTGGGGTATGTGTGAATACCAGCTGCTCCTTCCATTCCTTTTTCTGCTCTCACCCATTTCTAGCACGTAGGAAAAATTTGGCAGTTAGCCCAACCATTCCTTGTGGGCTTAACAAATGGATTAGATTTCCTTCAAGTGTTTCTGGGTAACAAAATGGAGTTGTCAGCAACAATTTTCACTGAATACAGTGAATCCACAGGTGACATCTTTCTAATCTTCCTCTGTCTTGCTAGTGACATCTGGAGCTTAGATCCTTGAGTAAGGAATTTTCTGCCAAGTAGCCTGTCACCAACAAGAGAAAAGTGAGTGTCTAGGTCTATGGCAGAGGAGCAGACCCCACCAAGCCTGCACACAAGAGGCCACAGCTCATTTTCACCATCTTCCGGACGCATGTCTGACTCTGACCCCAAACCCATGAACTCTACACTACATGCTCAGGCTCTCTTTAATACACATCCACACACATTTGTCCACCAGTCATGTTCTTCACACTGGAGATGGTGCAAAACACCCTGAAGTCTTTCTGAAATCCATGCACTCATCTGCCAGTCATGCTCACACTTTTTCCTAAGAATTTCTTTAAGTTAAGAGTGAGTAGATACAGGAGAAATGCCTGGCACATATATGGACTAAAGTAAGCTGAGAAACCAACTGTTCAGGAAGATATGGCATTAATATCTCTATTCCTAGAAGCAGATGGTGATAAATGAATGGCATATTTGACATATCTGTTATAGTAACCCAGCTAGTTAACCAAAAAAAGATCAGATCACAGCAGCATTGGCTCAGATTTTCTTCCTCCAGCACAGGAAATTCCGTTTCCTCAGTGCGGTGCCTTGTGCTTATCCTTCCAAGCTGTGCTGTTCTGAAGAACCAACAATAGCTCAAAGACACACATTTGCGTCAGCATGTCACATTGAATTTTCACTTTCCAAACAGTAGTGTATGCATATGGTATTTTATACTACAGAGGTGAATTTGGCTTAAGATATTTTATAGGGTCTCTAAAATCAACATATTCTAGTGAGAAACTGGGAACGCTCTGTCAATTGGAATCCTGTCTTCATCCCATCCCTTAGCATTAGAAAAACAAATTTATAGTAATGCTATACAAAGGATGTATGATTTAAAACAAATCTGTACCAAGAAACAATATGATGATTAAGCAGGTGCTAAGTAGGTTTTAGAAGATGAGCTCTGATCTTTTGATCATCGAATTGCTAGAGAAACATCATGGAAGAAAACATTCACTCCAACACTCATGAGGTGTTCAAGGCAGGCCAATTTCCAGACTACGAAGCCTATGTGATTTTTCATTTTTGGCAACCAAGTCGAGAGAATAGATGCTCCAGTTAAGTTCCTCCCTCTTCACCCCTCCCAGCACAAATTTGGGGGATGGAGGAGGGAAGAAGGAAGAACAACTTTAAGAAGTCTAAAGAAAGAGCTGTGGAATGCTAGGCACTCAAGTGAACTGAAAGACGGGCTACCATGCATCCTGGCAAGGTTGGACATCTATGTTATACTTTTGTTGATCATGCTGACACTGCCAGATGGTTTCTTCAGCAATTTGTTTTTGTAGGCAGTAGTTATGTGCTGGCATCTAGACATCATCTACATACATCTTCATTTTTTCCATACAATTAATTCGATATTTAAGCCTGTGAAGGGTTGCAGACAGAGTTAGACAATCCTTGATCTGAAATAAATTAAGAAAATCCTAAATCTGGATGATGTAACTGGCACTCTGCACAGAGAAACATTATGAACATCTATCCCTGTAGGCAACAGACCAGAGAGTCAATGACGAGGACATGGAACAGATATAAAGTGGTTCTGCATAGACTACACTGGCATATGCAAGCCCTTTACAAATATGACACTGACCTTCCAGATAGTTAAATGACTAAGAACAGTCACTGCCACTTGAGAGGCTGGTTCTCATGGAGGAGTTAAGGCAGTGATGACTTGCAGAGCAAAGTAAAGCTATAGCCATAAATCAAAAGTTGTGGAATGTAGGGAGAGGCACAGTCTAAGAAGTTAGGGAAGGGGAAATAAAACCAAAGGACTCTAAGGGTGTCCCTAAGAGCTTGCTGGGTCAACACACACAAATTCCAAATCATCTTCCTATTATAATTTGCTTAATTCTTCCTCCTGCTTCGTTTGTTGTAGTTTCATCCTCAGCAATCTACCATGCAAATGGACTCCAGACTACTTCAGTCTCGTTCTCCTCTTTAGGGATTAATACTGGGGCATTTTTTTACTTAATCCAGAAGTCTTTGAGGATTTAGAGAAGATTACCAAATCAGTCCATTCCTAAAATGCACCCCAGGGACACTTAGATTGGAATTGTTGAGGTTACTGGGAATGTAAAATAAAATGACAGTTTCAGTCTTGTTGTGCTCTGACATTTCAATATCTTGGCTTCTAAGCCCTTTACCCTTTAACACAGGATTTCTCAGACAGTCAGAGTTGTGAATCTGGTTTGTGTAGCTGTTTTTCAGAGATAGTGGAGAGCCATGGGAAACCCATAAAAGCTTTCTTTTAATGCTGAAATGTTTGAGTCCTACACATTGGCCTTGGGAAGAATCTGCATCAAGTATTCTCATCGGATAGTCTTTAAAATGTCCAGTTCCTCTCTGAATCTTGTCAAATTCTTGCCATCAACAGTATCCCATAATGATGAGGAGGTCATCAGACTTACAGGGAGTTAAAGAACTTCAGTTCCAGAAATCACCTTGAATTTATTCTAAATTGTGTATGGTTTCCCTACAACATAAACTCTGCTCCTACTCAGCTCCCTCCTAAATACCAGTCTGATGACCTACAATAGAGACAGGTAATTAAGACAGATAGGAAGTTTTAGTGAAGGCATTTTGGAGTGAAAAGTGAAGAGCCAGGGGAGAAACAGCTAGCTGCTAAAACGTACTCTTTTGGAAACACTGCCTCTTTCAGGTCTCACTTCAACTCTCAGCTCCAGGTTGACTGGAGTCAGAAATAGATCTAGCACAGGAGGAAGATGATAGAAGGAGTAAGGCCTGCAGCTAATCTTAGCTACGTTGTGTCACAGCTCTGTCGTTAGGTAGGGGTAGCCTTGAGCTATACATTTTGAGGGAGATCATGCAACAGGCCTTTCATAAACTTAGCATTGCTAAATATTTCCTGTTTGTGATTCTCCAGTCCTCATAACAGCCAGTAAAACTTCATTTGAGATGTTCGGTTCTCCTTTGACTCTTTCTGCCTTTAATCTTCCTGTTCTAGGCCATGATTGTCTGTGAGTCCATCTGTTCTCTTGGCAGCTATCTGAAAAAATGCCAGAGAAGAGACAAGTAGCAAAAGACTCCAGGAAAGCTGAGATATCTAGCACTATAAACAATGACTTCTGGTCAGAGCCTCTAGCATTTCTTCAAAAGGTGGAGTTTTAGAGAGAAACCAGAAAGGCTATGTGAGTTGGACTCATTATTTTCTGATAGAACATTTCTTGAGGGAGCACCATTTGCCTTTCAGCATTGTTGGATTTCTAAGAACTGATGTGCGCTTGGGCCATGGGCAAGGCTATTGAATATGCAGGTCAGTAGGGCCCAAGTGCCAGGCTACAGAGGTTAGGCAAGTATGGGCAACTGGAGAACACACTGATCTTCATTGTTCTTGCACTTGAGGCCATGCCAGCCGTCCTACATAACCAGCCAAGGCCAAGGCAGCAGTCATGATGGGGTGCAAGCGTGTTAGAGAGAAGTGAGCTCTGTGTACTTGTAGTGAGAGGAATTTTCATTCTTTCTTGCTTTGGCATTTATTGTAGTCTAAAATCATTAATGCAGAAAACCACAGGGCTGCTCTTTATCTATGGGAGCAGGCCACCCTGGATATTTGTTTAATTAAAGCTGACTGATGAAGAGCAGGGAGCACCACCGTTTTCCATATGCTGTCTGGATGGGGGGTTTGCTTTTGCGTGGGGCAGGAGAAGAAGAAAAAGTGGTTAGACTTGTTTACAGTAATACAGCTCTCAGCACACAGGCATCTCTGTCTCAGGACACCTGTCATCAATGCCAAATTAGTAAGCACTGGTACTTAGGATGGGCAACAACACTAAATGAACATAAAGACCCAGACACTTGTCTTAAGGAAAGAAAGAGCATTAAGGCAATTTTAGGGGAGTTTGCACTCCCTTGCCCCTGTGATATGCGATCTAGGTAGCCACAGAGACTTGCAGTTTTTGGAGCTCAACTCTTGTACCCATTTTTAAGAAGAAAGATGCTTGGCTCTTTGGGATCCATAGCTGTAAAGACCAAGGCACCATGACTCAGAGAGTCCCTTTGCAGCACAGTCTAACTTTCTAAGAAACCAGAAAGGTAGAGCTAGCTCCTGAGCTGACTAGACAGCTTGTGCTAGCCAGGAGGTTTGGCACAGGCCTCTCTAAAGTTCATCACAGAGCGGGAATTGCTCTGGCCAGACAGTTCATTCACAGATACCCCGACTGAGGCTGCAGGCAGCTGTCTGGAGGATACCTCTTGTCAGGAGCAATGCCAAAGACAACTGAATAAAATACAGACAGTTGTTTTCTCTAAGAGGAGAGGAGGCTAACGTTTCAATTGACAGCACGCGTTACTACTGGGCCAAGCATGGCTTTCTCTGCATTTGAGATAGGTCTGGACTGTCAAATCCTTGCCTCTGGAGCATGCATCCCAGCTAGACAGAGCAAGGCACTGACAGGCTCAGGCTGTTTCCAGTCCTCCTTTTGCATCTGTGCTTGCCTTTGTCCTCTGTTGCTTCTTGACACACGACTCACATAGTGCTGGCAAGATTTACCTCAATAGGCCCTTTGGTATCGCTCCCATCCCTGTTAGCCTCTTCCTCTTTTGTACCACCCAACTCCTCTTCACTCACCCAGAACACTTTTCTTCTTTCTGGCTTTTCCTTTCCAAGCTTTCATTGGGATGCAGCCCAAGAGATAATAATTTGTTTGATTTTAAAGCAACAAACAGTTCAACAGTATCCTGACAGATGGGAGAAATAATTTGTCTTCCCAATCACCTGCCCGACCTGCCCACAACAGCGTATGTTTAACTGCAGTCTCTGTGATGGTTTACAAGTCTGAGGAAGGCAAGGCAGAGGACATAGAGGAAGAGACAGAAAGGCAAAAAAGCAAGCCCTGGACCTACCCTTTTAATGGATAGACCACTGCCACCTACCTGAAGTATTTAAAAAGAAAAGTAAAATTACAGATCAGCACCCCAAAGTAATGAGTCTGAATCCACTGTCACTGGATTGAAGACACGTTGCCTTCCTCCCTGTTTTTCAAAGGCAAAACAAACCTTATGCTTTTTGGTGTTTAATTCTTCAGAGACTGCACGTTCAAGTTTCATGTAGCCTTTCTGACTTATGAAGTAAGATGTGTTTAAAAACAAAATAAAAAGAAAGCACAGAAAACAAAACAAAACACCACCAAAAGTCTTACACATATGACTTAAGACAGATACTAAATATCTCAAGACTTACTTTAAAAGTGCAAAGGTTGACACCACCACAGAGGAATGAAATCCAGGTAGCCACCTGCTATTACAAGCCTGCCAGGCCTTCTTGAATTGCAGCAGCAAAAATAACATCTTACCTGAAGACTTACACAGTTAAGAAGATAGCTACTTTACTAGGATACTTATTTTAGGCTTAGAAGTGATAGTAAGGCCCTGGGTTACTTGCCTTTTACACCCAGATGAGAGCTGCTTTGTCCAGGTAACAATTAATACAGCCTCTTCAGGGTGGGAACAGGTCCACTTCTTCCATATCAAGTTAAACCTTCATCTCCCAGCTCCTGTCTGGGCTATGCATGCTGTGCTGCAAAGGTGAGGGCATGGGTTTGCAAAATATCAGATCTATGCAGGATCAAGAGATGGAAAGAAAGAGGATAATGGACAGGGATAGTCTACAAGGTGGAACCCAGTCCCTATGGTGTATGCCTGGGTAGCATGAAAGAGAAAGAGAAGCAAGCTGTAAAAGGAAAAATTAAATAAACTCAGAGCTCAAACTGTTCTTGGACATTTGGGGAACTCAGATTTAATAGGAGTGATAAGATATCCATCCCCGACCCCAATCAGGGCAAGAGCTTTCTGCAGAGTCTTGGAATATTTACCTCTATCAGGCAGTGCCTGCTCTTCACCACCTCCCTGGTAGCTTCTGCATAGGAGCCCTGGCCCCTGGAAGGGCACTTAAAGATCCCAAATGGCCTGGAGGCATATTTCTGCCAGTGGGCATGATCAGCATCTGATAGTGGTATGCAAGGTGAACAACTACTCCAGAGATCTTGGGATCTCAGAGGTTCAAGAGGACTCCAGTTTGGGCAGAAAATACCCAAGGTTAGTGTTAAACACATGAGAAATCATGAGAATGGGAGTCAACAGCTGATTGTGCTGCTGCAGTGCTCAGAGCATACTGATTCTCTGAAGAGTACCTGTGAGATGCTTTTTCTTAAAACGCCCACAGTAAATTGAGCCTGAAGTCCTGTAACTTCACAACACTCTTCCTTTCCCTGTTTCCCCTTTACTTTTCCCTGTGTTTCTATGCTGATAATTAACTAGCAAGGTATTTCACTAGCAAGGTATTTCCGTCCTTCTTCTTTCCTCTTTTTCCCCATATTTTCCCTCCCTGTTACTTGCCTTCTTCACGTGTAATTAGGAACTGGAGTTGTGCATCTGCTGTTCAAACAAAAGCAGAGAACAGTGTAGTTCATTTAGGGAAGTGTTGAAATTAGAAATGGCTGAAATTTGGGGCATCAGTTTTTTGGAAGATTGCATTTATGAGCTGGTGAAGGGTCTAGAGAACACGTCTGATGAGGAGCGGCTGAAGGAATCGGGGCTGTTTAGCCTGGAGAGAAAGAGGCTGAGGGGAGATGTTATCACTGTCTACAACTACCTGAAAGGAGGTTGTAGCATGGAGGTTGTTGGTCTGTGCTCCCAGGTAGCAAGTGATAGGACAAGAGGAAATGGCTTCAAGTTGTGCCAGGGGAGGTTCAGGTTGGACATTAGGAAAAAGTTCTTTCATGGAAAGTGTTGTCAGGCATTGGAACAGGTTGCCCAGGGAAGTGGTGGAGTCACCATCCCTGTGTTTAGATGAGGTTCTTAGGGACACGGTTTAGTGCTAGAGTTATGTTATGGTTGGCCTTGATGACCGTGAGGGTCTCTTCCAACTGAAATGATTCTATAATTCTAGATGTGGTGCTTAGGGACATGGTTTAGAGATGGACTTGGCAGTGTTAGGTTTATGGTTGAACTCAATGATTCTAAAGGTCTTTTCCAACCAAAAATAATTCTATGATTTCAAAATGTATTCTTACTTTCATCTGAAAATACACTTTCTTTTTTCCCCCCAGGGGTTTCTGTAGAGATGAAATTCAATAGGAAATGCCAATATGTAATATTCCTGAAACCAAACATGTTCCTCAGAATGAATTGCCGGCTGTCGCTGAATCAGCTGAGAGCCTTGTGCATTTCCACACTGCAGCTGATGGTGTCTGACTCCAGGGCTGCTCTGCAGAGCCGACTGCCTGGGTGCAGATGCTCCTCACCTCTTGTGCTAGCCAGCTCCCAGCATTGCTGCTCTGGGAGATGGGCAGAACAAAGGGTTGGTTTGAAAACCTGATGACCTCTTTCCGATGGGCTGCCTGTATGGCACAGCTGCACCAGAGATGTGAGATATGGAGGCATGGCCCTCCAGCAGCCTGCCAGGAAATTTCAGTAAAGCCCTGTAATTTGAAGAATCCCAAGATGTTTTCACCAGATAGTTTAAATTTGATGAATCAGTGTTTTTATGCAAAACCAAAATTTTATCAGAAAATTCCTGATGTATTCTAGCTGGAAGCAAAATGACAAGATGTAGGAGCTGGAGTATTTGTGTGAGCCTGCTTGAACGTAGGCCTAAATGTGATCTCACCACTTGCTTCAGTAAAAAGATAACACAAGTAATGGACACACCAGTCAGGTACATATTTGCCACCTGAGAAGTTTAAATTAGAAACAACATAGCGAGAACTAGCAATAACCAGGCTAGCAGGAGAGAAGGGAAGTGAGCTGGGTAGTTACAGAAATGGAATTGGTATGTCACACAAGCATGTCCTCTCTTTTGCAGTAGGTTGCGTGTTGCTGGCAGGGACTGAAGGCATGGTCAGAGATCAGTAAGGTAAAGCTAACGCTTTCATTTTCCCCCTGCTGTGTTGCTCCTTGCCGATACTGTTGTTTCTAAGGAAAGATTCCTTTTGAGAATGCATTGGAAACCAAGGATGCAGAAGAACTAAGCAGTTTGTTATATTAAGCTAGCTGGGAGGCCAGGAGGAGGTGTCCGGTAACAGTATAATAACAGTAATTTAGGTATCTTTGTGGCCATATCTGTCAGATTTTGAGAAAGACAAAGGTGATAAGCTTCACACTTCAGAGTGATGGAAAGTGTGGCAGGGCCTTTGGAAGAATGTGAGACCCCATGACAAGCCAGGAGACTAAGCTTTACTGCTTGTATCTGGGTTAGAAGCTGCAAAAATATTTTTAAAAGGAGATGACCCCATTCGAGCCCTGTGCTTTAAGTGCTGTTCCACTGACTCAGAGACAGGGTGATTTTGTGCCATCTGAGGATTCAGCCTGCTTTATTTCCCCTGATTTTCTTCTCTTCATTTTCTTTTTCATTCCTATAGTACTTTCCCCCTTTGACACTGTCTGGTTTTAGTGACTCCTTTTCATTGTGAAGGTCAGTGTGTTCAAAACTGGCTGTTGATTTGTGCTGCCTATGACACCTCAAGAACCTTCCTGAAGGTATCTTAAAAGGATCTCATTTTCAGAGGTGCCGAGCAGCTCTTACTGCGTTCCAATGCTGTGATAAGTGCCCAACACCCCTGAAAACCAGGCTCCTTACACATGTTTCCAGGCGAGGGACCCAAGAAGTCACTCAAGATTAGTGAGCAGTTTTGGAAGTTTTGTCTAGTATTTCTTCCTTTGGATTAATTATTTTGCCTGTCCTATCTAATAAACACATTTTTAGCCTCTTATTTTCCTGTTTTGCTAAGATTGTTACTACTTATGGTTTGCTTTTCTTTGCTGCGATGTCTTCCTTTTCTCATTATCTCAGCCTTTCGTGCTTGTCCTGTCAGTTTTCCACTAGTGTTTCTGGTAATGCCAACTGCTGATGTGCTGAGGCCATTTCTGTGATCTAGAGAGGTTTCAGGAAAAAATGTTTGCAGACATAGTTTAGCCACTCTCAACAAAAGACCAACTTCTTTGTGTTTTAATGTGTATGAAACATATCTAAGGAAACACACCTAAAGAGATGTTTCTGTCCCAAAAGAAATAAAAGTTAGAAACAGGCAAAACTGTTCTTCATGAGATGTATGGGATCATGAGACATACTGATAAAAGGAAAACTTTTTATTAGAGTGCTTTTGCCCCATTCTCTACAGCTTGACATCAGCAGCAGGACAGATAATGTAGGGGAACAGAATTGTCAGCCCCCTTCTCTCCTGCTCCCCACCACCTTGAACTGCAAAAGATTCAAGTAATAATCAGATTTCTCTTTCAGCATCACTGCGAGTTACTGTCCCCTTGGAACAGCCCCAGGAAAGGCATTGTCCCTTGAGTTTTCTGCTGAGTGAGCCAAACACTGACTGTTTGTTTTTTTCTTACAGGAATGAAACAGTTTTACATCAGTTCTGTTGCCCGGCAGCTGATGCAGAACAGAAGCCTTCATCTCCGGACTCCTCACCAAGGTGGGAAATTGCTGCTAGCAAGATCTTTTCTTTTCCATCCCCTACTTCCTTATCATCCATCACTAATCTTCGTGTCCCAGACAAAACTCACATATTATACATGCCCATCCTCCTCAATCCTTCCCTGTGTCCCATGTCTGCAGCACTGCTCTCCCTCTCTTTTCCCTCTCAGAGATTACTGTTCATAATGTTGTGTAATTGCTCACAAACCCCCTCTGTTCTCCCTTCACACACACCCGTGCACCTCCAAAAACATGCTTTCAGCCTCTCTTCAAACATCTACTTCTATCAATACACATCCACACTTGTACCTTTTTTTACCCTTCTGCATCACTTTGGCGCCCACGTACACATACTTCACTCTTCTTTGAATTAGTTATCCCACATTATAAGGTGCCTGGACACACACCAGTATAAACCCACAACCTTTAAGCTACAGCAAAAGTCACCAAACAAACTCAGGGTTCTGTCTCACACCCTGAGACAAGGTGGGGGCACAGTTTGACATGTGTTGAAATGGTTTGAGCTTGCCAGTGAAGGACAGTTATAGGCAGCTACCATTAACTCTAACCAACTTGTATCCAGTGTGGCCAGGTGTGAGTACACCTGCAGTTGCCATAGGTCTCCCTTATCAGTGAACGACATCAATGCCAAGGTCCAAGGAGCTTCAAAAATACCTGAGTTGCACATACTGCATAAAACTTCCGTGCTTGGCCTTGTCCCTCTATCCTTGCCACCTCCTTCTCCTCTCACAGCTTCTTACACCTCCATCTCACAGACCTACTCCTTTTTCTCATGCCTCATCACCCTTCTGTTAACAGCAAACAGGTTTCTTTCTAAAGATTTCCCTCATCACACTGCCAGACTTTTACATCTGAACTTGGCATCTGTGTAAGAAGCCTGAGTTACTAGGGAGGGCTCTGGACAGAACTGGGCAGCTGAATTGCAATAGTGAGGCTACAGCATTTTTAAATGGTATTTCTCTTGTCTGTTCTGCTCACTGGAGCAGACTATGGTTTCTGATTTCCTTCCAAGGAAAAGTGTGAGTGCTGGACAATGGTGAAGAGAATGATGGGTATGTGTGTGTGTGTGTGTGTCTGCATGTCTGTGCCTGTGTCTGTGTGTTTGTCTGTGTGTGTGCATATGTTCAAAAGTAGGATTCAGCCACACTTGAAGACAGGATAAAGAAGCAGGACCCCTCCTGCCTATTAGTATATGAAGATACAAGGCTTGACCCTCATGATATTTGTGCTGAGGTCTTTCAAAGATTGGTCGTTTTCATGACAGCCCTTTGGGACATCTGCAGCTGCACCTCTGTGGCAGATGGGGAGATGCTAGCAAGGAGACAGCAGAGGTTTCTGTGGTAGGGACAGGCACCTCTCCCTTGCATTTCTGGAGAGAGAAAGTTTTGGTTATGTATGTGCTGTATTTTGTCTGAACCAAGGCTTAATTTTGCCATAGTTCCCTTAGTTTCTAGTATTTTCTTGATCCTACAAGGCTGTCACTCCTACAGCATCTTAAGCTCTAGGGTCTTTTTTGTCATGTTCATGCTTCGGGCCTTCATTTTGTCCCAGTGACTCCCAAAGGCCCTACCCATCCTTTGAGCCTGAGCTTGCCTGCCCTCCCTGTGGTGGGAACCACGAAATCTCTTATCTGGGGTTTGACAGGTAAATTGAAGAGGAACCAATCATTTGTTTCAGTAATTTGACAACTTTGGCAAGTTGCATCCAAAGAAGAGTCTGAGCCACGAAATTCAGAAGCGGGGCTGAATGTCAGTGACCTCTGCAGCATGTTGCACCTAGGCCTCCAGTTAAAGGGCTTCTTACACTCATCTATGCCTGTCGATTTTATGTATTTTGTAGCTTGTCCCACTCTGGAGACCTCCTGCTTTCTTTGCTTACTTTTTTTCCCAAGGCTTTCTCTTGTCCTCTCCACTTGTCCCAGTATCAGTCCTGAATCTGTGTGTGACACAATATTCTATGTAGAGATAGAGATGGTTGAAGCCACCATGGCTATTTGAAGGTGAGAAACAGGCATACAGAATTTCTGCTTTCAGAAACAGAGCAGCTTTTTTATGCAATCTTTCTACGTGACTGTCTCAGGAGAGAAGAATGTCCCTACTTCCACTGTGCCAGAGGAAAGACAGAGCACGTGGACGACTATTAAACTTACCAGTCAGCTTTATGCTGGCCAGAAAACACCTCCTAACCTCTGACAGGTCCTGCAGTCAGCCATATCTGAAGTTACATATACAATGCAGTGAGAAGAGAAAAAAAATGGCAGAGAGGGAAAAACATGGAGTCACTGTGGAGCCAATGCCTGTAGCTGATAGCTATGCTGCTCTGGAGCGGCTCAATACACTGCTGGGAGAAGCTCATCATATCAATTACAGAGCCTGTCACCCTGCTCAAATCATGAACAGGCTCCCCATTGAACCAGGGCAGAACAAAAGTCAATCAAGACTAAAATATGTGGGTCAGACACCCTGAATAGGCAATCAGTTTCTGGGTGAGCCAGGCGTATGCCTAAGTAAGCTCATCAGGGCTCCTGATGGGAAACCCTGGGACATGGGAGCTCCCTGTGCAGCTCTCCTGAGCCTTGCTGAATGGACAGCCAGTCACAAGTGGTGCTGTGGTGAATTTGATAAACCAGCTTGGGTTTATTCTTTCTTTCCCCCCTCCATGATCAGGCGTTTCCCTAAATGAGATAAATCCTGTCAGAACTGATGCCACTAATAACCATCAGCCGTCTAGTTTTAATTAGAGTTTGCTTCATTAATGCCTCAACTCCTCTCTGTGCAGCAGATTAAATAATGTACTTGCAGCTCATTTATACAAACCCCCAAACTGCAGGGCTGAGCTGCAATCCTTTAATTAAACAGCCCGGCTGATCCCTACCGCTGCCTTGGCTCATCAGTCTAAGCCGATTAAAGAGAATAGGGACTAATAAAGAGCATAAACAGAGAAGCGACTCTTGTCTCTTCAAGGGACTTGGAGACTCCAGTGGAGATTGCCTGCTTTCTCCTCCCCTACCAGGAACCTTACCTGAGCCCACATCACTGCCTTCTGGGACCTGCAAGAATGGTCCCACTTTCAGCAGGAACCCAGCCTTATCTTGTGGGACAGAAATCCTTTGGGAGACTGAAGGAACATAGGCAGCAGGAGCGTAAAACAGCAGGTAAGGTGAAAATAAAGAGGAGCATCAAGGCAGGAATAAGAGTGATTGCCTGACTGCAGGAGAGACCAGGATGAGCAGGAGAGACCAGCTCAAGTGTGGAGCAGAAGGAGAACAAAACACAGGGCATAACAGTAGGAGCTTGGCTGTCAGGAACAGTCTGGGATGAAAGTTTGTCTCTACTTGTGCTTTGTGATGGTCATTGTTGTTCTTGTGTGGTCTTTCCTCATGTTTGTCCTGCAAGATTTCTTACTTTTTCTTTTCTACTCATCCAGCTAAAAATGCCTTGGCTGCACCTGGGTGGGAATGGTTAGGAAGATGTCAGCGTCTAACCACTCAATAGAAGCCAACTCAATGAGGCAGTTGCAATCTTTCCCACTTGTATTGTTCTGCTTTGCTTCACTGCCTGCCAACAAGCAGTGCTAGCCCCTTCTCTCCTCCGGCATGTGAATTCATTGCGGGGGGTTACAGCTCTTTGAGTTTAGCAATGCAAACTTCCCACCTAGCTTAGCTGCATTGCACTAGCAATCAGCAAGACTGGTGTTGTAGGCCATGGACATTAGGAGACAAATGTGATCCCAGAATCTGTCTCCAAGAAGCTCAGAGCCAAATTACAGTATGAGGTGATGCCAGCAGCAGGCAGATTCCTGTTGCTGAACTCTTAGGGCTTCCCCATTTCAAAGTACAGTGTAAACCTTGGGTGTGGACCACTGTTGTCTCCATTGGACTTGCACACCACTGACTTCCTGACCATAACCCATCCTGGAGGTTGGGCTTCCACTGGGAATGCCAAAGGTCAGGTTGAGGGGAATGAGGAGACTCCGTGGATGGCAGTAGGAGCTAACCATGCCCCTTTACTGAAGTGCTGATTAGACTCTGATTTAGCCAAACCCTATAATTTCATAAAGCAACTGCTCTTTTTCTTGCTGGCTTCTGCCTGTTAACGGCAGGGTTTCATTCTAGGGATTTGAATAGCCTAGTAATTGCATTTTCCACTTCTTCCAGTCTCACATAGTGGAGACTGGCATCCCAGAACAATGACCTTAAAATGTGTCCAGCAGCAGCCCAGCTCTAACAGGATTACATACCATTTTCCTTTGTGTGAGGTAATAGGGCTGAGATGAGAAAGATTTGTTTCTATTAGAGTAATGAGAGGAAATGATGGAGTCACAATTGGAGGGAACAGTATATTCATTCAGTTGCCTTTCACAGGCTTTTCAGAGCCTGCCTCTGGCTCGCCTGCGGTGCTGAATAGGAAATCAGTAGAAAATCACCTCTGGTCCAGTGATGGGAAAAGTTTTACATAAAACTTTAAGCGCTTGGGGCAGGTCCGCTTTGGCAATGAACATGGGGGTAGCACTGGAACGCTGAAGGATCATGTCACAAAGGAGACTGAATGGCATCTGGGTACATTTGGGTGAAGGGCAGGATCAGATTCCACATAGCTCTTTGGGAAGGAAGAATGTTCCATCTGCATTTATGGGAAAGAGAAGGTCCTTCCCACCTGGAAGAAGTGCAGATGAGACTTGACCTGCTTTTAAGGCAAAGGCAACAGAGTCCTCCCAGGAAGAGGAAAGGTTGGGGATCTGAATAGAGTCTTCTGAATGGGCTTGGATGTGTACTGAGCAGAAGGGCTAGGGTCTGAAACATCTACAGAAACATCTATGGAAAAGTTGGGCAAGTTCTGCTCATATTCTCCCATAATATTTCCTCACTTTCCAGTAGGGAGACTGCTGCTTAGATCAGGGTTAAAACATGATTGGTGCAACTGGCAAGTGTTTACTTCATTATTACAGACCGATTAAATTGTAACTCAATATAATTTAGATTCAAACAGCTGTGTGCTTGTTTCTAATGTGCCTACTGGATTAGTCACTGCCTGGCATCACAGCACCAGTTAGTGGTAAGAAGACATGTAAGCCATTGGCTACATCACCAAGCCAGACTTCCTTGCAGTTCTGGTGAAAGAACTCTTGACCCACTTCTGACTTACCAAAGTACTCAAACAGAAAGATGTGTTCTTGGTGGAAGAGGTCCTTTGTACTTACTGCTCTGTTTTTGTATGTGGGAGGGTGAAAAGTGGTTGGACAGATTTTGGACAATTCTTTGAAATCAAACCTTCAAAGATCTTTGCTCAGCTCTCTAAGCTGCATAAGAATATGCTACACCCTAAGCAGCACATGATTAAAAAAACAAAATCTGATGTAATTTACTTCTGGAGGTCTCATGTCTCTGATTCTTTATGTCTCATTACCTGAACTCTCTGTTTCCATTGAACATGCTTTTATTCTTTGCCCCATGAAATCATGTTGGAAGACATTGGCACAAAAGAGCCATGAATATTATCCACTGCACACAACATCATGTCCCTCTTTGGCTGCCCACTGCTGTAGCCTGGGAGCAGCTCTCACTTTGCCCCTGGGTCACTCTATGTCCTCTAACAGTTAGATCCTCCTGAGCAATCCACAAGACTTTGTTTGGATTCTGAGTACAATACCTCTTACGGTTGAGGCCCATGAAGTTGATAAGAATGGAACCACTCTGCAAGTCGATTCTCCTTTTAGATACCACTGAAGCATCTTAGTAAAAAACAGGTGAGGAATGATGATTTTCCATCAGTATCCACCACTCTTTAAGCATTACAGAAAAACAACTGAGCTACCTAATATTATGTCTGAACTTGTAAAAGATTGACCTTGCTTGACAGAAAGAATGCAAATCCTGTTCATGAAATGGGAAATTAGCTTTTCTGTCTTAGAATCACTGGCGGGATGTTGGATATATAATCTAGAGGTCAGTGCTTCCTTTCAGCTCAGAGGTATTAAGTGGCTCTGGCTCAGGTGTGAAACATGATAATGATTCTAGTCTGTATGAAATCAGATCTATAACCTACCACACAAAACAGCATAATAACTCTAACTAATTGGCCCCCAGCTGGCAGTGCCAAGTGCAAGCTCCTACATTTAGTGGACCATGGAGGCTGAATTCTCCTCTGATTCTTAACGGAGAACACTTCAGGTCAGGCTTTCAGTACCTGGACATGCCAGTGCAAAGCAAGCCTCTGTGCCCATGGTCTGTGCCTTGTGTGCTCTGAGGATAAATGACTTCTTACCCAAAGCTCTTCAATCTTACTTCTTTCATTCGTATTAAAGTCTTCCACAGCACTGTTTTTGAGAACACATGGGAGAAGTTTGAGCAACTTTTCTGCTCTGTTAGCATATACTGTTTGTGCTTATTTTCTTCTTATTGAGGTCACAGGCATGAAGAGAGGATTTTTTCTGCTTCTTAACAGCTCATCTACTTCTTATTCTTTTCTCCCTGTAGACTTAATAATCCCATTCAAGATATTACAATTGGAGGTTGTGGGGATGCAGCAAACAGTCAGGGATGGGTCAGCAAAGTTCACATAAATATTCCTCAGGCTCACAGTTGTCAGAGTTTTGATTTCAGTCTGACACAGAGATGTGGGCAAGGAGTAATGTCTAGACCCAGATTTGAGCTCTTCCTAAACTTGGGAGTGACTAGATTCCTTGCTATTTATGGTTGTTTTGTACAGTCAGGACTAGCAGCTTTAATTGCTTTGCAGGAGCCTGGGCCCAGAACCACAAAGGGGAAATGTGGAAACACAACTATATTAAAAAAAATGCTTTAGAGAACATCCTTAATATCATAGTTACCAACAACCTTGGGAATCTCTTGCAGGGAGGTATAGTTGGCAATTCTTCTAGTACTATGACCTGGGAGGAATGGCTCTTTCTAGAAGCATCCAAAGAAACAGGAGGTGAGTTTCAGATGCAGCGTCCCAGTCCTGTAAAGAAGATCCACCAGTACATGTTGGCACAATCTCCCACACAGGCATTTCTCTGCTCCTTCTCTCTAATGGCTGGTGCAGCCACTTCCAGGCAAGTCTGGAGAACATGAGGGTGGGGAATTAAAGTGCGGAGTAGGTGGGCTATTTAACAGCAAAAAAATCTCTGACAGAAACGGGAGTCTCTCTATCACATGGGTTGCTGTATTTGCCTCTATCAACACCTTTCTTCAGGAAGGAGGAAGATGGCAGGAGACAGAGGCCCAAGAAAACCCATCTGTAGTATCCTCTTTTGAAACTGCAAAGATAACCCATCAGACAAAAGTTTTTTGAGAACCTGAAGCTGTATCCAGCCATTGCCTGGCCACGTGTTCTTCTAGTCCTTCCTATTCCTCTGTTACTTCTCTTGCTTATGTGGGGAGTTCAGCCTTGGATTCGGGTACTCTTCTCCTACATGTGACAACACTTGCCATTTCTTGGGCCACAGGAGTGGTAATGTCAGTGAAAGAGAATTGATCATAGACAACCTTACATTTGTGGGAGCCACTTTCAACAGCTATTGAGATAAGCTAGTTGCTTTAACACTAGATGATTCACTCATGGCTTGCAGATGATCCTCATGTTCTCTCTCCTGCATTGTGAAGAATTCCCTGCCTCTAGTATGGCAGCTTCTTGTTACCAGTGGAATGCAACATAAACACCTGGTGTACCCTGTGTTTTCTGTCTGATAACACCACAGAGATGCATAAGAAGAGGTTATGACAGCTTTGGAAAGAGGCCTATGTCTAGCACTGGAAAATGGGCACAGACGGTTGATGAAGAAATAGCAGATGGACTGTGGTGGAGCTCATGCCATTCATTTTAATACTCTACTGATATCATCTGACAAGATCTGCATCAGTCAAGATGCACCCACCCTCAAAATTGGGCCATTCCAGATCTTTAATATGCTACGGTGTATTCTGTTGAACTTGACAGGTGGTTTCTGTGGACCCTCTGTCCACTCATTTGTTCGTGGCTTACAAGGCAGAGAGAGATAAGGCAAAGAGATGGAAAAAGAGACAAGGAGAAAGAAAGGCAGACAGACTCACCCCCACAAAGGTAACAGTTGTACTGTAAGGAAAACGGATGGCAAACATGCTGTACAGAGAAGGAGAATGACACGAGAGAAGGAACAGGAAATTCAGGAAGTAAAAAAATAGTGTAAACGAAAGAAGAAACTGGACGGAGCAAGAATATATGAACAGGAGACAAATGAGCAGGTCCCTTGGCTGGAATATTCCTGTTCATGCCAGCATCCTTTGGCAGTGACCGCAATGAGGCTGTGGCCTTTTATTACAAATTTTCTTGCAGTGTGATGCCAATCCAAAGGCCTTTTGTCTTTTCTGTTCTCTGCGACACTAACTCACTTGTATGTAGTTTCATCTTCTGATCATCCCCATGGGGCAGGCTCTGTGTTCAAATACAATAAGCTCTCCCTTGGAAAGATATGTCTGTGCTCCAGAGTTAATTCTTCTGCATGTATCTCTGCCAGGCTTTCATATTCTTCAGGAAGAACTGAAGAATCTGAGAGGCTGAAGCACACTGTACAGCAGCTCAGGCCGTTATATTTGGGCTCCGCAAACAGTGAGATAGCTGAGGGGGGCGGGGAGTGTAAAAAAGTTGGGAGTTTTTGGACTGTTCAAAAACTGCAGAAGAGCTGGAAGCCACACCATCTTCTGTGAGTAGACATCATCCTGAAGAAGAACATCAAGACATAGACAGGAGCTGAGTTCCATGTGGTTTTTCTTTTGAGACTGAGGAACCTAACTCTGGCCACACCATTTGGAAGTGTGTTCTAGTAACTTTTAACCATCTCTGGTTAGCACCTTGGTTCTTTTCCATACATAGATTGTACCATCATCACATGGGGAGCTGTATTTGCCTAGTGACTAGAGTCATGTGTCAACTTTGTCATGTCCCACACTGGTAGGTTGCTGCTCTCCTGTAAACAGGTTGTGATGCTGTTGTTATTGCCTGTGTATCTGGATTGACTGCAATCTCTCTCACTCCATCCTTTGGGGAAAGAGGGAAGGTGGGGATAGGCTACCCTATGTACACATTGCTGGTACTCTTTTGCACATCTGCTGGAGTGACTGGCAAAATATAACAAATGCCTGTAATTTCCTGGAATACACTTAATGCGAGAGTGATAGATCAAGAGGCACAAAAATAGATAGTGCAGGTTGTATTGTGAAAAGTAATGCTGTGCTGTTACAAAACAGCTGGATCTGGTTGTCTTAAAATGCAGCATATTGGGCTAGATCCTCCACTGACTTTGGTGCAGTTCAATGGCATAATGCCATTTAGCACCAGCCATCATTCTGCTCAACAATGCAATAGGGTTAGTTGTGTCAAGGCAAACTCCTACTTTTCTTAATGATCTTGCCTCAGAAGTTCCATGTCTGAGTACAAAGTATAGGGATGGGAATAATTTTCATTCCTCATAGGGAAGAAATTTTAAGTGGCCCTAGAGTAATCTCAGCTTGTACAACCAAATGCGTAAGCTGCTAAGTCATCCTGTTTTCCACATGGGAATGAAGAAAGATAGAAAAGGGAATAAGGCCTCAGGGAAGAGAAGTGACATGAATTGGATCAGAGTGTGAGTGAAGCAGCAGTGAAAAAATAGGTTAGAACTTGGAAAAGTAGAGCTTTGTGCCTGCTGCACAAGGCTGTGGGGATGTTCACTGGATTGGGGAAAGGAGGAAGGAATGCAAACCATGCTGTTTCTGTCTTGGTCTTCAGCCATAGGCCACCCCAAAACTCTAGATCTGAACACACTGGCAAAGTTAAAATCTGGATCATATCTGCTTTCCTAAAGCTGATGAATGGTATTAGGACTGTCTGTATTGAGGGTGGTAGTGTGAGGCTGTGTTACTCTTTATGTTGAAGAGGACAGTGCTTCCTTCTCCTTGATTTGACACAAGCAGTGGCCTTCTACTGGGCTGCAGGGGTCACAAGAGATGAAATAGCTGAGACACTTGAGAACATTGAGAAATTTGTCTGGGTTACAAGAAGATCTTCCTGTGAAGCTGCTCACTCACTGCCTTCAGTAGTCAATTACACTGATCCCTTCGGAAGGAACCCAGAGGTGCAGTCCAACCCAGGGTCTGTCACAACAGGTGGAAAAAGAAGACTACAGAAGCCCTTGCCTAGGTCTATAAATGCCAGGAGTTGTGTCCCTCACTCAGCTAACAGACAGCTGGAATGGAAGAGCAATGGGCTGAGGGGATATGCAAGGTTTCCTTGCCTTTCAGAGGCTCTGCTGCCTCCCAGCCCTGAATTCATCTCGTTTTAGCAGTGAAATTCTATCTTCTGCATGATTGCACCGGCAGGCTTTTGTCAGCGAATTTGGTGATGCTCAAACCTGCCTCAGGGATGAGGAGCCAAGAGATTTGAGTCGAAGTGGCAGAAAGACTGCTGCTGAGAAGCCAAGTTTCTCTTTCCTGGGGTGCTGAGCGGGCAGTTACACTAATGCAGGATGCCATCTGTTTTTTCCTACTCTAAAAGGTCGTGTTTACTAAACATTGCAGAGGCAAGAGAGGTCTGGGGTTAAAGTAAAAGTAATTAAACCCTGCAGAGTAGGACCCCCCTGTGCCTCCACTGTCCAGTTGGTGCTTTTCACACCTCAGTGATAAGCACAGGTGCCCTGTTTGACACAGAGGCAAGTAACCCCCTCTGCAGTGACAGGCTGTGGGACCTCCTCCTAGTCTAACCAGCAGAGACAGCACAGCAACCAGCCTGGGGCAACAAGCACCAAGGTGTGATGGGCAGCTGAGAAAGGGGCTGTCCTTCCTAAGCTGAGCCCTGTGCTCCTGCAGCTGGTGAAATGGGAGGCATGGCTGGGGAGGTGGCCCAAGTGTCATTCTGACATGTCACCCAGGAACTATAAGGAAAAAACCCCTGTGTGACAACCACATGACCCAGCACAGCCAGCCTTGCACCAGGAACTTTTCTCATTCAGTGGGAGCTGCCTTTGCTGTTCCAAGTCACCCTCCGAAGGAGCCTGTTTGTTTCCATGAGAAAAGCAGAGGTCCTAGTCCTCAAGTGGCTAAAGTTAGTCATGGAGAGCCTGGCTGTCAGACAGGCAGCCAGCCCAGACTGACACCTGGACAATCATTTTTGCACTAGGAAGACATGAGGCCCATCAGAAAAGTTTAGCTCCTGTTCTACAGCAAAAGGCACAAGAACACAACAATATGGAAATTACACAGCATGCAGGGATCGTGTTTAAATACCAATTCCAAAATGAAGGCCCTGACTTTAGCATGCTGGACCCTGTGGGACATGAGGCATTTGCTAGTATTATTATATTTTCTGTAATAATACTCACTGAAACCACTTTAAGCAATGTTGAAAAGATGTTACATGGTTCAGTCTGTGCTAAAGGATGTTACATTTAATTGATTTCCAATATATTTACCATCCCGTACTGTCAAACCTATTTTACAGGTGTGTGTGCCAGCCTTTTTATGAAATAAGTAATATATTCTGGGATGGGTAATGAGCTTGCCTAATTATCATTAATTCCTCTTGGGTAAAACTAGTGTGAGAAGATGGCTTGATGCCACTGCTTTGCAAGGTGTTACGTGAATGTAGACAAAATCAGAATCTTGTTCCTATATTTGTCTGTGTTGGGGGAGACTGTCTGTGAAAGCTGCAGCTCGGCTGGCAGAGGATGATTTGCCAAGATCAAGTTCCAAGTTTCCTGCCTCTCTGGCAGGAGAGACTTTTGCCTTCCATCATTTTCAGCATGCTCCCAGAGAGCATTGCCTCCAAGCCACCCTAAAACCTGAACTCAAAAGCAAATCAGAAGCAATTCTTCTGCACTCAGACCCCCAGTATGTCAGAAATCTTTGAACTTTGAAAAGATCCCATATTACCAAGCTTCTCTCAGCCATTTTTTTTTTCATTGAATTCTGATCAACCCGTTCACCATATGTTTCGGGTGTCCTCAGGGAACACTGAAATGAAATAAACTGAAAAGGCACTTTGGACCCCGCTAACTCAGCAATTGATTTTTATTTTTTTTCTGAGCAGGGAGATGAGCAAAAATCCTGAAATGTCTTAAGACAGAGGGAATACAGCTTCTTGCAGACTTGGGATCTGAGTTCCATTCTCTTGGCATTAGCCAGTGACCTCTTCTTCTAATTCTCCATATGCCAGTTTCAAAGGGTTTTTTATTCTGACATCTTTGAAGCTTTGAAGTCTCATATGGCTCTCAGGCCATGATAATGATAATGCTAATCACTTACAGTACTTTAAAGCAGCATATATACAATAACCAACTGATCCTCATAAGGATCTCTGTGAAATGGATTAATAAATTTTTGTGGTCCTTCATAACTAGTCCCTGTAGTCTTTACCTCAGTCACAGGTCGCAATCCTGCACGCTGACCTTGAGTACCATGAAGAAGGCATTTGGTAAGTTGTACATGGGAAACAGCAATGTGCTCTTCTTCTGGAGTGACACAGGGACACAAACAGGAGGTGAGATCTGTCCCTGTGCTAGTTTTGTAACACGTAGCTTCCTCCTGTTCAATTAGCCAGATCTTTTTGAATAACCACTATACCTGTCAACAGGGCATCTGAGCATCTTCTGCTTGAGTGACTGGTTTCTTATACTGCGAAGTCCAGAAGAGCCATTGCTATTTTTGCTACTCTGTTATTGCTCTTATTTATCTGCAATAATGTTTCTTCTTGTGGGAGAGAAGGAACAAAGATACGAGTTTTGTGTCTTGACCTCATGGGAGCTGTGTAGCTGTGGAGTGGTCAGTGAGAAAGCTCAGTTCTAATTTCTTGCAGGACTAACATTACTGTCCTTGAGAAGAGTAGCTCTCTGGGTCCTAGAGCCCTATTTAGTCATTCAGCCACCCTGTAAACATCTTTCTGAGAGCTCTGAAAATTACTCTCAGACTGTGAACTGATTCTGGTATTTGACGGTGAGGCAATGGATTGTAATGTCTGGAGCATCCAAGTCCTGTGTTGTGTCTAACTTGAAACTGTCTTGAAATATTTGGGGGGAAGGGGCTGCGTGTTGTTTCTTAAGTGATCAGTTATGGGAATGTTTAAGCCTGACAGTCAAGGTTCAACAGATGACCATGATTCAGCTCCACAGCTGGCAGTTCGAATTGCAGATCCTTGCCAAGCTGCAAACATTATGTTTCCAGCAGCAAGGAGGCTGGCGAGGCTTATGCAAGGAAGGGCACTATCCTGATGCTGTAGGAAATGAAAAGCTGTCAAATCTCTCCCAGGACAGAGTATGGTACAACAGCTCTGTACAGACGTGGGGAGTTGGTACTGCTAGGAATGGGTGGATGGAATTCTCTGGTTTGACAGTTTAGTATCACTGATTTGGGCTTTAGGTTTCCAAAATACCAGGAAGGGAGAAAAAAGTAAGTAATAAAAAGCCCTCTATCTAATACCATTTTTCCTCTGTCATCTTCCTACATCCTTCCCTCAGAGTATGCCTTATAGAAAACCTTAATGAAACATCTGCACACAGAAGCTAAATATCAGAAACCTCTTTTACCTGTGCTAGACAAGCATATTTAAGACTGTCCAGCTGAATTGTCTCAGCAAGGGCTTTTTCACCATCATGCTTTCTTGAAACAAACACTAGGATTCAGCCCAGAACCCTGTTATTTCTGGCTTGAAATGCTAGACTAGCTGTAGTATTTCATATAAGCCCTGAGTCAGATTGTCTGTAGTCATCGTCTTTGCTAACAAAACTGGTCTCTGTCTGCAGCAGGCATGTACAAGTCAGCTGTGCAAAAGTAGCAGGAGACACCTGAAGCATGAGAGATGTTTTCTACAGCAGATGGAATCTATTTGTAATAATGACTAAGCTACTTGCTGTGGGTCATAAAAGTCATATAGGGACATCTAGAAAGAGCAGAACAGCTGAATTTGTAGTCTTTCTTTTTTATCTGATTGCAAGCGATTTACATTAATATTACAACTTTCAATCAAACAGAATTCAAAGACATTACAAACCTTCCCTACCTGATTGCATGATGAGCAGAAAATTGCTTCATTTATCATGCGAGAGTAGCTGTAAAGACTGTGAAAGATGGTGGTATATGATACTTTAGGACAGCAAGTAAAGAACACTGATTACAGTTGAAACTGGAGAGCTGATGCTGGCATACAGAATTAAATTAACCTACTTGGAGTTTGGCCAGGACATTGGGATTCACACCTTAGACTCTGCATGGGACTTTTAATTATTACAAGTGGTTAGAAAAATTTTCTCATCCAAGAAACAGAACATACAATAGCTCCATTCCCTTCCTTCATCCCATAGCCAGGGAGGTTGATTGCTCACAGGCCAAGGGAAACCAAGTGAATCCCGACTATTTACTTCATAACGCTTTTTTTCCAGAGATCTTCCATGCTATGTGTCCAAGCAAGTGTCTATGCTTGCCCTACTTACTTTTCTTACTGTTGGGTTTTTTGTTGCTATGATTACAGTAGCTCCTGAGCTCTCACTTAGTAGCAAAACCTGTGCCAATCAACTGTATCACTGAGGACAGAGTGAAAAAATCAGGATTGTTAAGGCTTTAGCCAATAGTTCACTGGAGCATCAGTTTTGATCTTTAGCAGTGTGTTTTGTCTCTCATATGGAGCCTTCATCCATTGCTGCTGTTGGACAACAGAGAATAGACCTCTTCGTGACATTTCCTCAGAAACAGGTTCAACATGGGAGTAAACTTGGGTGAATATAGGGTGGTAAATGGAACCATAGGGCTGCAATGTTAACACTCAGACTATTAAGCAAACTGTGTCTTTACCCCTTTTTTCCATTGCTTGTACTCACTGAATTTTACCAGCTGACGCTGAAATTTCCCAGGTTTGATCTTTTGCCCAAAAGTGAAGTAGGTTTGTCTCTTTTTTGAGAGAGATTTTTTTTTCCCACTAAGTAAAAGTGGTTCAGCCATATTTTTGTTTATTTATTTATTTACAAAAGAGAATGTGGAAACTATTCCCACTTCAGCAAGAGTATTTGCTATTGCTTTCTGAACAGCACAACAGCCAAACCAGCAGGGGGTTAAAAAGTTTATATTTGGCATAAAAACAACATTCAGCTAAAAAATGCTTTTGAGTGCTTCAGTGGAATCTGATTTTGATTTGACCGAGTTTTGACCCTCAGAAAATCCCACGCATCAGCACAGTACATTCTGAATGGGTGTATCCACTGGGCTAAGAGCATGCATGGAGGAGGAAGGCAAGGTTATACGTGTATGTGAGGTTAGCTTGCATCCTTGTCCTAGCACAATGTCTTTAGGGGCTTCAGTTACGCACTGTGAGTGGGAGCACTCAGCTTGGTGGTGCTTCTCACACGTCTGTGACTGAATGTGTGCACCTAGTGCTTGCAATCTTGGGGCTTTCCTGTGTCTTGAGGAATATCCTAGATGACTGATGAGGTTAAATGGAGCTTCTGATCATTTTGGGTTCGTTCAACACCCTGTGCTTCATCGGCCAGGGTAAGAATCACGTCCAGTGAGAGCACCTAGGGTCAAACACAGCCCAGTCATCAGTGGGTAGGTCCAAGGTCAAGCTGGGGAGTCAGTCTGCAGGTCAGAGTCCAGATCAAGTGGTTCCATGGCCATGGACAGGGAATGGCTGTGGCAGAGCTGGAGACCAGCACTCTTACAGTCTCCTTGGGACAGGGAGTGACTGCTCCAGGCTGGACTGAAAAGGGGGAACTGTGCAGGATGTTTGGAGGGAGGCCTAGGTGAGACATTAAGGTCTATTAGTGCACTAAGGACCCTGACAAGACTTTCCAGAGAGAACGAGAAATCTTCATGTCTGGAGGTGTTCAAGAGCGGACCGGAGGAAGCCCAGATCAAACTTACCAGTCTTTGAAAATGGCTCTGCTTTGAGCAGGGACTTGGAATAGAGACCTCCAGCCTTCCCTCCCAGCCTAGGTTATTCTGTGATTCTAAAAAGCCTGCGTTTTTTTCTTCTGTATGAGCAGTGCATGCAGGATATCCTGTCACTATGAATATTTCCAACTCAGACTCTAAACTGTGTGCTATAAAACCCAAATAGGTAGCATACACTGGAGGTGGTGTACAGCCTTGCAGGACAACAGGCCCCAGTGCTGCAAACTCTTATGCACGCACTTCACGTTCTATCATGAGCAGTCAGTGGAGGCCCTCAGAAAAACAAAGAGTTATGCTTATGTGCAAGAGCATCACGTCAGGGAATATTTGCTGGCATTTAGAGTCCATTCATGCTCCAAGGGAAGTCAACTGGCTCTCTAGTCTACTGCCTCGGGCCCTGATCTGCCCTAAAGAAAGTCTGCATAGCACACTGCACTGTGGCCTTGACTCAGCAGAGCAACGTGGGATATGTGGTGTGCTGAATCAGAGCTTATGCATCTAGCTGAAATTGCTTTGTAGGGCACAGTCTGGTTCCCACTGAAATACTTGTGAGGGTTTCGGAACGCACTCCAAAGAAAACATGATCAAATCTATGTTCAAGGTCATCCCTTGAGCCGAGGATAGAAATTACTGCTCTGCTGGTTAAAACGAGAACGGGTAGAACAGAGGCTGCCAATAAAAATGCTACAGCAAGAGCTGTAAGGCGAAAGTCTTTTATTAATACTTTGTTAAATATGTATGGATGTAGTTAAAAATGCATACATACTTTACATGTACATCTTCAGGTGTAGAAAAAGGAGTGTTCAGTTACATAGTAACAGGGAAAGAACACAGAAAAAATTTATAAGGTGTACAACCTAAAAGGATAGTGACAGTTTTATGCCTAATTTTAATGGTGGCATTTCCTGATTGATGAGGACACAGATATGTCATTTTAAAATGCTTTGACAAAGTTGGTGATATAGTGTTTATGTAAGAGACTGGTTTCTTCTGTGAATTTATTTTTTAAGTCTAACTGGTGACTACATGCATGTGTATAAAAGAAGCAGCTTTCTTCCTTTAAATCCTTCATCTTTCTTAGTTCTGCAGTTGTGGTACTGTCTTTGGCTCACCAAATGTTGAGCCCTTTTAGAAACTGTGAGAATATTTCTAAATTTGATTGTTAAATCTACTGAACAGACAAGCCGCCATTGGAGAGAATAAACTTCCTTTTAAAGTACTAGTAAGTATGCAAAAGTGCTCTGAGGCTTAGGAGGCAAAGTCTATTTACAGTTAGAAGACTTGGGCTCTTAAGTACTTACAGCACTTTTGAAAATGAGACTTAAATGCTTCAAAGTAATTTGGGCACTACACAAAATCATATCTAATTTCCCTGATTTTGCTCTGACATGAACACCAATCATAAAATGGTTTGTTATCTAGATGACAGCAGAACTGGTTGTATGTGGAGCAAATCCAAGAGAAAGAAATATGATTCAGAAGTGAATTAAATAATTTAATGGTGTTTAAATGTGGGAGGCAGTACACACCTGTGGTTTCAATGGAATTAAGTGCACCGGTTCTGTAGTAATTATTTCCAAACTAGATGTTGCTCTCAGCTAAATACTCATTCCCTGGAAAACAGTGAAGCTGAATCTGATGTACTTGGTGCAGTAGAAACCAGGGTCCATGAGGACTGGCCTGTACGCTATTGGAAATCATAAGTTATTCCCCTGTAGCAACGGGAAGGAGACTAATGTAACAACAAACAACAAACAAACACTCTCATGATTCCAACAGTCCCCAGAATACCAAAATCTTGTTTGAAATTAGATGGGTTTTGAAAATATTTGACAAGAGAGGTTAATAACAGACTTCCTCAGCACTTCAGTGGATCAGACACATGCTAATACCATCCTGTCCAGAGCAACATGTCACCTGTTTTAGAGTGCACTGTTGTCAGGTCCTGGTTTCACACGCTTACTGCTGTGCCTGATGGAAACTTCAGGGGAAAACTGGATCCTGCCAGACGGGACTCTGGGGTACACAGGGAGATGCTGAACAATAGGCAGCAAGGGCACAGGGGTGACTGCCTGCTGCTAGCTGCTCCAGGGAGCAGGAGAGGTGTCTGTGGGCCTTGACACCTTCTTTGGCTCTTCATGTCCAGCTGCAGCACCACGAGCAGAGGCATCTGGGCAGCTCCAGCAGTCACAGGACTGGTTCATACAGTGTGTGCAGCTCAGGTGCCTGATCTCAGGGAGGGAGGGATCAGAGCTTTGGCTGCATCGACCTGAAGTCCTGATCCATCACTGAGAGAGACCCGCCCCTCACAGCACAGGCTCCCTAAACATTTAAAATGCAGCTCAGTGAATGAGTATAGTGAACAACAATAAACATAATCGTAAATAAAATACAATTTAAAAAAAAAAACAAATAAAAAAAGCGAAACGTTGCGTTTTGTTCACAGTGACGATCCCAGCGGTTCCACAAGCAAGAAAGCCGGGTGTGAAACGGAGGATCCGAAGGAGGCCGGCAGACAGAGTGGCCAGGAAGGCAGGTCCGACACCCAGACGCTAAAAGCCCAGCATGCGGAGCTCCAAGAAGAGCAGGCAGCGGGGTGTTCCCCTCTGGTGCAGAAGGCGAGCCTCCACCACACGGGCTCCCCAGTGAGAGTGCAGCGCAGCAAAGGGACGGCCTCGTGTTCCCATGCAGCTGCCTCCGATTATGAGCTCTCCCTTGACCTAAAGAATAAACAGGTACAGAGGCTTCCTCCTCAGGCTGTGGGAAAAGGGGACGGGGTGGGTGGGACTGCATTCGCACTGCGGTGGGACATCTTTCAGCAAGTACTTTAGCCTTTTGTGCACCCTGAGCTTTTGCCCTGCCTGAACAGGCTATGTGGGGCTGATGGAGGAAGTAGCTTCCCCACCTCTGACTGCTACACCCTTTCACTCAAACCTGCTGGGCTCAGCTCCTCGTTGCCTGGGTTCTGTGGTCCAAAATGGACCCAGATACTTAGTTGTGACTGTAGGCTTAGAGATGGGTTGTGGACAGCCAAGAGCTGTGACATCCAGAGGTGCTGTCTTGCTGACAAACGTACAGTGCCTGAAGGGCTCCCAGCATCTGATTGTCGCAAAAGATCTCCCTCATGGGAGAAGTCTCCAAGAGCCATCTTGCTTTCTTGGATCACACTGGGGAAGTCCCCCAGCCCACTTCCACATTAGCCACTTCAAAGCATGAGCTTTCAGGGGAAGTGAGGTTTGTTCAGTGAGTGTCCTGCGTGGTGTCTGCAGTGGTGTTTGTGTATTGCTACCATCACTGCCTTCAACCCAGTGATGGATGCTGAAGAGACAAGCAGGTTTACCAGGCTGAAAGAAAATTATTCAGTTCTTGAATTTGCAAGCCTTGCCTCCTGTGCCTGAGGCTACAGGCTAGCACCAGAGCAGAAGCATACCCACCTCTAGCTGCACCTCCTGATGGGCTCCCAGCAGGGGATAGCGGAACAGGGACTAATAGCAGCTGGCCTCCTCACTCAAAGGCAATGAGGTGGAATGTGCCCCCACCCCAACCCTGCATCTCTGCAGATTACAGACCAGGAGAGCTGTTGTGCAAAGCAAAACCTAAAGAATAGTTTCTGACTTTTCCCTGGGATGGCAGCTCAACCAGAGGCTGTTTGATATGCAGACCCTGCAGTATGTGAGATGAGGAGCACAAGCATCCAGATTACTTTCAGTGGGAGAATTCAGTGAGAGCTGTGCTATTGCAGATGAAAGGTCTTAGCTAATGAGGTTCCCACAGAAGAAGCTGCTGCTTCTGGGACACCTCTCTACCACTTCCCTCAAGGCATCGCTGCTGTCCCTAAACATACATGTCAGATCAATGGCCCACTAAATTCCTGAGCAGAAAAGAGACCTTGACTCTTTAGCTCCGTCTTTCTCAAAATACTACATACACAACTCAGACAGAATTCTTGCTTCACACCAGGAAAAAAATCTAGAGATACTAATTAACTGGCTTCACAAACTAACGTGGCATATCCTCAGGGTGGGCCAGATCTTGCTGCTGTATATGGGTTTAGCCTCCTCAATGTCCTAGAGCTGCTCTGATTTGTCCAGGGGAGTGTCTGTCCTGTGTTATTTAAGCTTTAAGGTCATGTTGTCCTATCACTGTTCTTGCAGGAGAGGTCAGACCTGCCCTGGATGCATGTGAGACAGAGGGACATGTTAGCTGCTCATTCATTAAATTCTGGTGCCTTGCGGTACTGACCTTGCAGGGACCTAGCCTATCTCATAGGTGAAACCACTTTTCCTATAGCAAAGGGGGCTTAAAGTATGTGTGCTCCTCCGGCCCAATCGATGTCCTCAGTGGATTGCCTCCAGCTCTGCAAGGGGAGATTTTCAGGGAGTGAAGAGTATTAATTCTTCCAGTCTTGTCCTCTAGTATGTGTTTTCATAGGTATTCCTGTCAACTTGCTTGTCAGGTAGTTCTCTTGAAACAGGAATAAGGGTGATAGAACCCTCACAAGACTGTCCCAGTGGTTCCCTTGTCACAGCACAAATTATAATACATTAATAGAACTTACAGTAAGAAGAGACAGGTGGAAGGAGACATTTTTAGTCTCACAGTGAAGTCACATTTAGCTTTTGGGAGAGGACTGAGTGCTGGTAATGAAGGAGGGTATCATACATCCTCTGATGCAGGGTTTGGAGGTGCAGGTCATCCATCAGTCATTGCCGCTCAGTGTCATTCTAGAGGGTTGGTGAGGGGAGTCATGTCTCACCTTGCTCTCTGTCCCATGAAACACAGCATGATGACAGTGCGCAGAGCAGAAGTACACTGTGCTGGAAGGGTGGAAAGGAAACTCAAGTGCCAAAGTTCCCCTATGTTTAGGCTCTAAGATAATGTTGGGAAAATAGAGCAGATCACAGAAGAGAGGAGCATGCTTTCAGGCATATGTACTCTTCTGCTGTGCTGAAGAGCAACAGATGTCCCATGTGTGAAGGAAAATGTCCTATTAACACATGACCCCTATAGCAATGTCCTTCCATTGTGAGAGGTTGGTGGGAGGGAGAGGCATTAAGAATGAGTGACACGGAACATGTATGTTCTGTATGTTTTTTTAATTTTTTTTTTACAATGCATGCATTGACTTGAGTGACTCAGATTCTGTCACTGAGCCTGGTTCTTTTCTTGCTAACATGGTGTTATGTCGCCATGCTCAGTGGCAACCTGGGGGAAAAAACAGTACTAACTGAGAATAAGATCACGCCCATTCTCTCCCAGCAGATTTATGAATTTATGCCTATGGGCAACAAAGCCATGAGGTGTGCACCTCAAATGTTTGGCCATATCCAGGCATGGCACTTTGGCTTGCCTTAGGCTGACCTTATTAAAGCTCCCTTCATGTGCAATCCCTCATGGCAATGGATATTTCCCAGCCATTTCTAATTCAGCCACAAGGCCTGAATTGCTCAAATTGAGTGTTCATATTGAGGCCCAGAAATGTATTAAGCTAATTATTCTTTGAAATCCCCCCAGCCCCCTCCTGCTTTTCCCTTCCTTTGGCACCGGCCTTCAGATCATTCCCCAGAGAAGTGCAGCTTTAAGTAGGCAATTACTTGTGATTCATAGGGTTTATTAGGAGTGAGAGAAGGCCAACCATGTCTGGCCTTTCTTGCCTCTCAAATGGGAAGAGAAGTTTCCTCCAGCAAGCCAGACATACATCTCCATTACCTGTGACTGCTGTGGTGCTAATGGATGCCCTTTCCTCTTCTCGAGGGGAAGAAAACAGGTCAACAGCTGTGTGAAATCCTTAATTCCTCTGGAGTGTCAGTTAGCTCGACTTGATAGCAAATGTGAATGTCTCAGACATCAGCAAACACTAAATGGCTGGGCTACATCAAGGAGAGAGAGACAGAGACCATGTGCAAGGGTGGGGAAGGGCACTTCTCTATGGGAATGCTGCTTCTGCCTTTGCTAGCCTTCTCAAGCATCCTTTGGACCAGTCCTCGGTCCTTATTACCCCAGCCACAAGACACTGTAGGACTCCCCTTGCTTTGGACAGGGCTGGTTGGCCCTGGACCACATGCAGAACCCATCCCTGCACACCTGGTATGAGCTGGAGCACAGACTGGGTTGGGACTACTCTCACTTCCTATCTTGTTCTGCTCCTTAATGCTTTAGCCCTTTGGGAGGACTGAGATAATGGCCTGCAAAAAGCTGGTGATGATTTTGCAAGGTACTGGCAGCTTGCATCTTTCCTTTAGACTTTTAGAAGGATCTCTCCTCTTAGTAGTTATTAAAGTCTGCCTTTTTGGGAACTGTCCTTGCGTGAGATAACTGGCCTTTTACTTCAGATCAGCAATGACATCTTGTCTTGGCCTCTAATAAGATCAGAGCTTAAGAATTTCATGTTTTCAGAATGGCTGTCACCTCCTTGGAAACCTCAGATAATTATAAGGCTCTTGCTTCTGCTTTATTTTGCATTTTGCTATTATCATGTCCCTCAGATAGCTGTGTCTGACCCTCCCATTTGTTCCTCTTTCCCTCCCAACACAATCAGCTCCACACTTTGATTAACCAGACCATTATATTAAGTGCTCACGGTCAGTTGTCAATAGTAACTGCCTGAGTGGGACTTTTGCAGGTTATTTGTTTAATTTTCATTTATTTGTATGAACCTTTCTTCTGAAGTGAAGGGCCAAGGGATAACTCAGTCTCTTTCCAGGGAGGCCAACTTTGAAGAGATGTGGCAGGAGTGCTGATTTTATGGTGGTATTTCAGATGGTAATTTCAGAAAGGACAAAGAACCCCAGCAAAACCCTTCTGCTTGCTACTTAGCATCTCTTTTTGTCCCTGTATTCCTCTTTTCTGACACATCAAACTCTGGGGATAAGCAGACACCTTTTTTATCCAAAAGCCTACTGGCAGGTTGTGTGGTAAATGAGCCTGAATCCATTATAATTGTGTGGGTGATTTTCAGCACCAGTGCTGCAGACCCTTTCTGGGAGGGCAGCAGAGCAAGAATTAGGCCAATGTTTTTTTAAATTAGGCAAACAGAAAATAGAAGCCTACCTTATGTTTTAGCAAAAGGCAAAGGGTCCTTGCTTCTTTTCCAGCAATGGAAATACGAAAGGATGTGTCCGCCTTCCAGAAATGGCAGCCTCCCACCCAAGGCAGCAGGATCCCCAGACCTCTTGCTCCCTGACGTGGCGGGGTGCCAGTGGGCAAGGCCTTCAGTATTCACTTCCGCAGCCAGGAGGCCAGTGCAGGCACTGGCTGGCTGAGGTCATGTTGTTCCTCTCTTTCTGTCATCTCCCAAGGTCATAGCATCTTCCCCCACTTCCAGGGAAGTTAGTATTGGAAATATGCCAGAGATGATTTACACCTCTCACAGCTGTCATTCCAGGCTTTCACTTGTACCTAGATCACTTACTGATAGTTTTATCTGCAACTTGCGTAGTGTTACAAAAAAGGAAAAGAAGTAAGTGCATGACATGACATGACTCTGCAAGCTGAGGCTCATGCCTTAGTCTCAGTTTGACTACAAAAAGCAGTTTGCACTTAAACTCAGATCTTCTGTGAACTCAGTCCTTCATCCTGTGAGTACTGGGCCAGGAAGGCATGTTGAGGGGCAGGTGGTATCTGTCTGGAGATAAGGATGCAGTCAGTAAAACTCATCCTTTGGATCTGCTAATGAGCTCATACCACATGAATGATGTAGTGAATTCTCTGTTAATTCAGGACTGATTTCACCCACCCTCCCAGTCCTGCACTTCATCTTTTTTTTGGCTTTTCCATGTGTGCACACATATATATAAACACTTCAGTCTGCACTTGCAGTCTGTCCTGTGAAGTGCCAACAATGTAGAGTTTAGCTCATAGTTCAGCCCAAATCTCAGTGAAGGTAATTCGAGTTCAACCTTCATTTTTCTTCAATCACATCATCCACCATCAACTTCACACTGTCCCCCTTGTCCTCCATCAGTTACTCACTGGAACCAAGTCATCTAACATTCTCTTGTAGCATGTTAGTGAAGGTCCAGTTGCAGAGGAAGGGTGAGGGGATTACCAGGAAGTATAAATACTAGACTACAGAAGAGAAATTGCCGTACATACTTGCTTTGTTGAAGCGTGTTGAGATACAGCCTAGCTGTTTGTGTATGTATTTACATGTGTGTTTGTTGTTAGCAGCTCAGGGAGGAGTAAATCCTCCTTCTACTTGTTCTTAATATCTTGTCTCAATGTTTAAAATCTGAATTTTTTACCTTTCAAAAATGAGAGTCTTTCTTTTCTTGGGTAGTTTTCATTTCACTGCTGACTGACACCTGAAAAACTCAGGTATCAGAAAGGAAGACACTTTGGAATTCAGAATTCTCTTTAGAAGATACTGAACAAACCCAGCCTCCACTAACTTCTATGGAAGCTGATACGTATCACTAGCTCCTATGATCAAGCCAACATTTCACACATTTAAAATTTAACTTTTCTTTCCTTTTTCTGACTGGTTTCTCCTTTCCCTGAAAGTATTTCCTAAGGTGACTAAGGAGGGGAGGAACATTAATAACACTTCGAGACAAGGGGTGGTGCTTGACATTACCAGAACACTGCCAAGCAGGAACACTGTATTTGCAGTGATGAGCTTGCCCCAAAGGCCATCAGAAGTGATTCTGCAAGGGAAGGGCACCTCCAGGCTCCAGCTTGTATGGCTGCTGCTCTAGGAAGGGGCATGATCATGTTACAGCTATGAGGAAGCTCACAGTACTGGTGCTTTAGCTAGCCATGCCCAAATTGGGGCCAGCTGTTGAAATCAAGGGCACATCAGTGCAGGCAAAAGCTAATTCAGTGTTAAAAGTTCTTCTGACAATGATTGCAAACTAATCCGATGTAACAGAAAGCTATCAGAAGTCAATTAACAAAAAAGAACCTCTCCTGTCTGTCTTTCAGATCGAAATGCTAGAGCACAAATATGGAGGTCACCTGGTATCTCGCAGGGCAGCCTGCACCATCCAGACTGCTTTCCGGCAGTACCAGCTCAGCAAGAACTTTGAGAAGATCCGCAACTCACTGCTGGAGAGTCGCATGCCACGCCGCATCTCTCTGAGGAAAGTCCGGGTCCAGAACTCAGAGAGCTTCTCCACTGAGAAAGCCCTGGTGGAGGGGTACAACTTTGTGGGCATCCCATTGGTAAGGTCCCCATCTTTGCCAGCCACGATCAGTGGGGCGCTGACTGAGCTGGAGGACTCCTTCACGGAACAAGTTCAGTCCCTGGCCAAGTCTATTGATGATGCCCTCAGCACCTGGAGCCTGAAGACCATGTGCTCCCTGCAAGATGGGGGCTCGTACCAGATAAGGGAGACCTTCAGTGCCAGCTCAATGCAGCCAAACCAAGACTTAGAAGCTGAGCTGCAGGACAAGGAGAAGGAGGAAGGGCTCTTGCCAGATACCCTACCCAAGAGCAGCAGCACTCTCATGATGGCTTTTCGAGATGTCACAGTCCAGATTGACAACCAGAACATCTCTGTCTCATCGTCTACCTCGGTGTCCATGGCAAACTGCCTCAGCAGCAATGCCCAGGCTGAGCTCTCTCAAGCTAGCAAGGCTGAAGAAAGCCCAGGAGAAGGGGAGGGAGAAGCCAGTGAACAACCAGCTGCCCCAGAGAGCCTACCTGAGTCCAGTGCTCTCCAGAACAGCCAAACTTTCACCGAGGTGAATGTCAGTACTAATGGCACAGGAGAGAGCAGTGCTGAGCCTGGACAGATGGCAGTGCAGAAGCTCCAGTTTGATGCCAGCAACGAGACAGGGCAAAGCAAAGGCTCTGAGTCTGAGAATGCAGACAACTCAGAGCAGCTGAGCAGCAGCAGCACTTCTACTTCAGCCAAGTCAGCCTCTGAGGTGTCCTCAAAAGAAGCACTGCAGGCCATGATCCTCAGCCTCCCAAGGTACCACTGCGAGAATCCAGCTAGCTGCAAGTCCCCCACACTTTCCACAGACACCATGAGGAAGCGTCTTTACCGCATTGGGCTGAACCTCTTTAATATGTAAGTGATTCTTCCTCTTTTGTGTTTCCCAGCTTATTTCATACCTCACAGGAACAGGTGATGGTAGGATCTTGGTCTGGATCCATCTCCAGGGAAGTTCTTTCATAGTCAAGGGCATGACTATCTGGGTATGCAATGCAGACCACAGGCTGGTTGCCCAGAAGCTTTTCCTTAAAGTTCCCCAAGTGCTGGCCTGATCTTTTGCCCAAAAGAGGAACAAGCCAAGTGCCCCATGAGTAGTACCCATGGTCTCCTGAATTCTAAACCTTCAGTCTCAGTTGCTGTCCATTTGGCATCTACCAGCCTAGCCTGGGATCTGGGCTCCTGCTCCACTTTGTTGTAAAGGAACAAGTGTAGCTGGGGATGTAAACACATGTGCTGGTTTGATTGAAAGCAAGGTAATTTTCTTTAGGCAGTTAGGAACTTTTCTTTGCATAGCTAGCACAGTTGTTGTTTGGATGCAGTTTGAGAACAAGAAGATAACACCCTGGCACAGAATTAATATTTTTCTTCAAGTAACTTTCCCCTGTTTTGGAATTGGAACAAAGAGAATGTAAGAACATACTGTTATTGTTAGTTGTTGTCTGGGAGCCAAGGTCTTTTTCAGTGCTCTGTCTGCAGGTGTGAGGCAGCTGGGAAGGGGGACATGGATGGGACAGACCTTGACTGCCATCCAGACTGATCAATGAGAATATTCCATGCCATTAACATCATGCTTCACATTTCAGGAGAGTAGGGTTTTCCAGCTAGGGAGATGGAGATCCATTTAAATTCTGCTCTGTTTCAGTTGAGTCTGGTTCTGGAATTCCTTAGTTTGGCCTTTTGCTGTTCTGCTGTTTTGCAGTGGGTCTCTAGGCCTTTCTGCCTTTTTAGCTTTTTCTCTCTTCCCCTGGGATCAGCTGTTTGGGACCAGGGTGCTCTCTCCCTGGGTCTGTCTGCTTGGTCCGGACAGAGTTTGTGAGGAATTGCATTGAGTATCTTTCATTTTATATTCTATTTTCCATTTTATATATATTAGTAGTAGAAGTGGCTTTTTAATATTATTTCATTATTTTATTAAGCTGTGTTTATCTCAGTCCATAAGTTTCTCCCTTCCCTTTCAATTCTGTCCCCGATTTGGGAGTGAGCAAACTTCTATTGTGGTCTTGATTGCTAGCTGGGGCTAAACTGTGACAGCCCAGCCCTGGTTACTTAATGTGGAGCATTTCCAAGTAAAGAGAGAGAGACAAGGGTAGAGCTGAGCTTAGCTAGCCTGATACGACTGCTCTGGCTGTCATTTTCCTTCTGGTATTTGGGTAGATTTTCACCTGACAGACCAGGTTTAGTCTCTCATACATCTGAGTCTGATATTCTATGAAAAGTTTGCAGGTGTGAAAGCAAAAGCAGGGCAGTCCAGAGATTACCGTCAGAAGAGGTTAACTCGAGGGGTCATGTATAGTCTATTTTGGATTGACAGAAAGCAGCTGAGCTCCTATAAGGAGCTTTAGATTTTCTCATTGCCTTTTGATGAGAATTTTCTCATCAAAGCAAGCCATAAGAAGTATTGGGTTTTGCTCCATCATCACACTCCCAATCTTATGCTGTCTTGGTTTCCATTTGAGTCCCCTGATGAAGATGCTGGGGATTTAACACACCCATACTAGAAGTATGTTTTGTTGCACATTAGTGTGGACCTTTTGGTGAGAGTAAGGACTAAAGGTTACATAGTCCTAGGCAGAAGTTTTGCACAGACAAGACAATGCACAGGATTTATGTACGTGGAGGATGTGGACTGTAAGAGGCAGGAACCTGGAAGAGAGGTTCTTAGAGCTGGGCTCAGAGCACATCCAGAACAGAAGTGATGTTAGAGTAGATAAATTTGAGACTCTTACAGAACTGAGGAGCACATTTTACACGCTCTGAGATCGCGTTGTGAACAGGTGGGTCCATGTATATATATCAAATTCAGGCTCCGGGTGCACTCTGATTTGCCTGGTGAACACAAGCAGGCAAAGGTAGGCACCAGACACAGAGGAGGTTGATTGTGATATAGTTCCAGGTCCACACAGACGTTCTGGTGTTTGTGTTGGGATAGGTGTACTTCTGGAGGGGGATGTGGGGCTCACGTCTCTGCTGCTCTGTGTTTCAGTATTCTCAGCTGTGCTCAGCAGGAGTCCCTCCACCACGTGTGTTTTCCTTTGGTTCCTGCACAGTTGACATGAGCACTGATGCGGAGATAAAGCAGGAGTGAAAATGCTTTTTCCCAGCCTCTCCTCTTCCCCCGATCTGCCTGGCACACATTCATGTGACAGATTAGCAGCACCAGGTCCATTTTGAGGAAGCAGCTCTGCCATTCTCCTTCATTCAGTGACCTGAGTTCACTGCATCTTGCAGGTCTCTGTGGAATAGATTTAACATGGAGCTCTGAAACACAACTTCCTAGCCAGGCCTTCCCTGCTCCCTTGAAACTACCTGCTGAAATAATGTGTGGTAGCCTGCAAGGCTGTTTTTTTGACAAAATATTGGAGGACAGGGAGGGAGGGAACTGACCTGTTAGCTCTGAGGAGTGAAGTCTTTGTTTTATTCTCTAAGTGGGATCTAAGGGACACATGGCTCCCCTTGTGACACTGCAGTGCACTTCCATCCAAGGGGCTGGGAAGGCCCTTCAGCTTTCTGCAGTTACTTGCTTGGTGGTTTCCCTGTCAATTTCTAACAAGGAGCCATTTTACCATTGTGGGGTTTGTGGTGTGGGCACCAACCCACAGGGCACGGAGCTGAGGCCGTGCATGCGTGGGCGCACATTTCTTTTGCTGATCGCTTCCCTGGACCAAGAGCTGAAAGCCTCCAGTTGCCAGCAGCATCTGCCATAGTCTAGTCGGCCTTGCGTTGCCTTTTCAGAAAGCAGCGCTCCAGCTCTGAGCAGGCCCCTGGGAACATGTCGATGCTGTGCTGCTGTGGCACTTTCCTTATCCCCGCTCCACGGTGAGGGGGTGGCATCCTTGGAACGGAGAGTGCATCATTATGCAGCGCTGCTGTAATAACTCCATGTGTGTGGGCAGCTGGCTGCGTGGGCAGAGGGAAAGCCAGCAGGACGTGAGGAATCCCACAGCATTTGCTGGCTGTGTTTAACACCCCTGCAACTAAAGAAAATAGGAGGGACCAGGCTCAGGAGAGATGGAAGTGGAGTTGTCTGCTGCACATCTGGGTAAAAGCCACATGCTGCAGTATATGGGGTACATCTGCAGGTGTTCAGTGGCAGAGATGCTGTATTGCTATCAGGATTTTGTGGGGAGCAAATTGAATCCTGGGAAAAAATCAGGAAAGACTGCTGTTATTGGAAGAACAGTATGTGCAATGATGTTTGAATTACAGTCCATGCAGTGCAGAAGGACTGTCACAGCTGGACTGTTTTATCTTACATCCTCTTGCATTGTATGTTCCACCTCTATTTAAATCTGCACATCCACGCCACTGTATGAGCTGCATTGTTCTGGCCATATTCAACTTCCAGGTCTTCTGGAATCTGAAGTCCGTACAGTGGCTTTGGGGTCACACCAGTGTAGCTGAGATCATCCTTGTGCTGTAAACACCATACTGTCCCTTGCCAAATACCAAAGTATACAGATGGAGGCGCATTTTGTGAATCTCTGTTACTTAGCTTGACTTTGGCCCTGACCATATGACCTTTTACTTAGAGGAGCACTTTGTCTGTGCTCTTTAAAGGTGAACCAAGAGATCTGTGTGGTAATAAAGAAGGTGCATTGTTGCTTTTCCCCGAAGAAGGCCTGGGTTTTTCAATATCAGATCTTGAAGCTCTCCTGGTCATGAATTTAATGGGCTGACTTTTTCTCCCAGCCACTCTCCCCAGGGATGCCACACTGCCTAGTATATTTTCTTTGTGACATTGCAGAGTAAGCAGAACTGTTTCAAGCCTATCTACTTTTTGTATACGCATGAGGCCTCTGTAAGGAGCAGGCCATTCTCCTGAATGCTGATCCCCTTATAGCTAGACATATGTTGCTCACCCACATCCTTCACCACCTGACAGTGTCACAGTCTGTGCCTGTGCATATCATGCATTCACATGCTCTGAGATTTCATCCTATCCTTTCCTCACCCCAGGAAACTGCCTGAGCAAGCTAACTCCTTAAGCCTTGACAAAGATCCTTGAATTTGGGTTAATGATGGGAGTATGGCATTCTGTCATGAAGAAGCTACCCCCTTACCTCTCCCCACTCACCAGTTCAGAGAACCAAAGGAATGTGAAAATCTTCCTGGCATTGCACGAATTTGCTCAGCAGCAGTGCATCGTGACAGACCCCCTTCAGTGGTGCAGACTGAAATATAGGAAGAAAACCTTTTGCATGACACACACATGCACACACATTCCTGTCTGTATGATGGGGCAGGCACTACACAAGCTCACAGCTACTCCTAGGATGCATAGAAGCATGTGTGCTTATATAAGACATGAGGAGAAAGCCAAAATATTTAGAATCATAGAATAGTTTGGGTTGGAAGGGACCTTCAAAGCTCATCCAGTCCAACCCCCTGCCATGAGCAGGGACATCTTCAACTAGATCAGGTTGCTCAGAGCCCTGTCCAACCCAGCTTTGAATGTCTCCAGGGATGGGGCATCTACCACCTCTCTGGGCAACCTGGGCCAGTGTTTCACCACCCTCATTGTAAAAAATCTCTTCCTCATGTCTAGCCTGAATCTGCCCTCCCTTAGTTTTAAACTCCTTGTCCTATCACAACAAGCCCTGCTAAAAACATATGCAGACACATGGGCTCTGATGAACACATATGGCACAAGAGAAATCTACATGTACAGGACATAGGCAAACAGAAATGTGTGCTTGTTGAGACACGTGCACTACCCCCCAAAGAGCTGCATATGCAGGCACAGACACTGCAGAAAATCACTCCCACAACCATGCAGTCAGGCCCACTCAGTATCATGCCTGTTCTCAGAGAGGACTCAGAGCCACAGAGGGAGAAAAACCCTCTGTCTGGGAGCAGCACGCAGCTCTTTCCCAGCTCTGACAAGGCATTCTCCAGGTGCGTGCTCTCATCCACCCACACACAGAGATTTCTGCCTGAGGAGGTAAATCAATAGAGAAAGGAAGAACAACACAGTTAAGGGTGGGGGAAGTGGGGGAACTGGAGGAAGAGATAAGCAAATCTGAGCATGGGATTTCTGTTCAGGCAGCCAGCACCAGGCTCAGGTGAGGAAGGTAGAAAGTGTCGCTCAACACTGAGCACTAAAAATGTATGAACAAGAGAATTTTTTTTGTTTTGTTTGGGGTTTTGTTTGTTTGTTTCTGTTTTTGTTTGTGTTTTGTTTTGTTTTGTTGGGTTTTTTTACAGAAAAAGTGCCCACCTTCGTTTATCCCCCTTTCTGTCTTGAACCTCATTTGCCTATGGGCTGTGGCAGCAAAGTCTTGTCACGGTCATGTTTTTATCTTTGTTTTTCTCTATAGGAGCTGCAACCCCAGCTTTCCTAAAGCAAAGAGTCATGTACCCAGCCCTCACCCTTGGTCTTTGGGGACAGCTTTCTGTGGGTTGCATTTGGAGCAGCTGAACCTACTTATATTTCCTGTGCTGTCTGCATGGGACACACACAGTCCAATCGTGTCCTCATAGGGCCCCTAAGCAAACCAAGCTGGGACAGGGAGGATACAAGAGTGTTTGACTCTGAAGGAGATGAATACCAGAAGAGAGTCACTGATGAGACTGGTACTGTACAGCAGCATCCCTCATGGCAGTGGGATGGCACTTGTGATTGCCAGGTGACAGCAGGTGCTGTTCAAATGACACAGCAGGTCCCATGACATCCTTTTGTCCTCAGTGGCAACTGGGGGGACTCCCCCAAGTCACTTTGCCCTGCCCTCACCAAGTCCCATCCCTGCCAAACACATGAACTCCTAGGAGCCCATGCACATACTGAGAACTGCATTGCTGCAAACTATGAGGTGACCCGGAGGCAATAATGCCTCAGAGACATCACATGCAAACTCACCATGTCTCTGTCCTTCCCTTTCAGAAACCCAGACAAAGGGATCCAGTTCCTGATCTCCCGAGGCTTCATACCGGACACCCCCATTGGAGTGGCACACTTCTTACTCCAGCGGAAAGGCCTCAGCCGCCAAATGATTGGGGAGTTCCTGGGCAACAGCAAGAAGCAGTTCAACAGGGACGTCCTGGAGTAAGTGTGGAAACCTCTTCTCCTCCTTCTTGCATTGCCAGCCCACTCCATCCCAGGCTGCACCAGCATGTACCCCATCCTCCATGCCCCTCCACCCTCACTCTGCAGGAACTTCACCATTCCCACTCCCTATCTGGCACCTCTCAATGCATTTCCCAGCAGTGTGCTTTGCCCTTAATATCAGCAGCCCTTTCACTTCAGTCTCTCCTCAGAGGGCCTGCAATCATCTAGCAGGAGCTCAGCACCATTGGGTGATAAAATTAGTGATGCTAGAACATTTTGTGGCTGGGAAACTCTGTGACTGGGGTCTCACCCCATCCAGATAAAGCACCTCTGATGCTTTCTGGGAAGTACAGAGAGTCAGAGGAGGAAAAAAATCTACTCCTTGCTGTGAGACCAGCAGGGAGCAGTGAATGCTGACTCCATACCTGCTTCTCTTTTTGTCCAGTTTTGAGATGGGTGACCTTTTCAGATTGTCCAACTGGACTATGGGGATAGTGAGAGGGGAACTGGTCCTGTTTGTGGTAATGAAGAGGCCTGTGTGAGGAAGCACGCTAAGTAAGGGTTTCTCATTACCACTGCAGTCACAGAGCACTGAGGAACATCCTCACTATAAAAAACTCCAGTGAGCTGAGCTGTCCCTTTTCTGAACAAGATCTCGGGTTTCTTCCCTGCTTCTGTTCAGTGGCTGCTTTTGCTGGGTTGTTCCCTTCAATTGTCTCACCATGACCCTCTCCTGGTCACACAAGCCATGCATCTCTCAGCTTACACCTCTCTCCTCTTTCAAGTCTTGCAATTTGGTCTACAAAATCCTGTGGATGCGTGAGATCTATAGCACTTCAACATGTGCTTGTTGCTCTGCCTTCCACGTTGTAACCATTGGTAACTTGTCAGCCCCCAGTGTCAGAGGAGCAGGGTATGAAGTGCTGGGAAGAAAAGCATCTCATTGTTGTTTTGAGCATTGTCCAAGATGACAGGCTTTCTGCAAAGATAGGCCTGAGGAACTGAGATGAGCCTTTGTTTCCTACTTGGTCCTCATCTACTTCAGATGAGAGAAAAGGAGAAGACACAGCTCTCTGTATGATAAACAGGGGACAGCAGGACCACAGGACAGCACCTCTCTCACTGTGAGAACTGCTACAGAGAAGGCAGAGTGATTTTGCACCAGAGTGTGAGAGCGAGGGCTGCCATGCAGGGTGATGTGACCTGTGCAGTCAGGGGGCAACAAGCTCATTCAGATGCCTGTATCAAGGGATGACCAGCACTTAACTGTGTCTTTCTTTTACCGGGCAGAAGCACAGTCCTTAGTGAGAGCTGTCTTTCCATTAGGCAAAAAGTCCTTTGCACTGTATCCTTTATTATATTCTCTCCAAAATGTTCTCTACCTCCCTTGAATTTTGCAGTGGTTTCTCTTGAACCAAGCCAAACGGAAACCCTAAATCCAATATACACACCACTTCTACTCCAGGGAAAGACTGGAGTATGCGAGTTCAAGAGCCAAATCTGGGCACAAATTTCAAAATTCTTTCCTGCTGCAATTGCTGCTGCTTATTGTTGCTGGTATCTGACCTTTGTTCCAGCTCTTTTTTTTAATATACTGTATGGATATTGATTTGGCCAGCAACAAGACATATGTTCTCTCCAGTCTCTTCATGCTGAGAGCTGCAATTAAAAGTAATTGCCTCTTTCTCTAGCAAGCAATGTGTGGACTGCTTCCCCTGACAGATACTCTGCTGAAGTCCAAACATAGCCTCTGCTCAGACAGGGAAATATTGCAATAGCAATCGGCTGGCAATTCCTTGTCGTCCTAAATTTGGCATCATCCCTGCAAATGACCATGTTCTTCTGCCTCACATGTGACTACAAGCTGTGTCAGCAGCTACTGGGAACAGTTCCTATTGCAAAGCTTGGTGTCTTTCTCCAAGCCTCAATGCCCAGGAGTTGCTATGTTGTGGTTGTCTGTTTTTGTCTCTGCATGTTGCAGGAGTGCCATAAAAGCAGGTGGCCCTACTCCAGCATGCTCACTACTCTCAATTTCCACTGCACCTGTCAATGGAACACTCCAAATGTCTGATGAAAGAGTGATCCTGCCATCCTGTTTACAGATGCAGAAGACAAGGCTCAAAGATGGGAACTGAGCTGTTGAGGCTGTGTGTATATAGGCATATCTTGAGCATGGACTGTGTGTACATGGACATATATCAAGCAATTGAGTCTTCAGGGTTCAAACCTATGTCTGATCTCTCCAGGCAAGAGACTATGTTCTTGCACTAATAATTCATGCACTAACAATTCATGCTCTTCACAATATATTGCTGATTTGTCATCCTTAAAGACAAAGATAAAAGTAGACATAAAATATACACAAAATGTTCTAGAACAAGAAGGAAAAAACACACGTGTTCAACTGGTTGTAACTGTACTGTCTGCAGGTACTTTCACTTTCTTTCTGTGTCAGTTCTGATCTTGGGGATAGTAATAGTTGGTGTTTTTTGGAAGTAAATTTTAATCAACTGCTTGTGAGAGCTGGCTCTGCAATGGCTGCACACCCAGCGGTGTGCCATGCATGGAAACGAGGGATTTCCAGAAGAAATTCTGGCCCAGGATTATAATCCTGGATATTTTTCCTGTCCATGCTGCAGGAAGAAGAGGGCTGGCAGTGCAATGTAGTGTGCTGGCATTTCCAGTCGAGTATAGCCCAAGGGCTAGTCACAACTTCTTAGCTGTTTGAGTGGGAGCAAGAGGCAGCTCAAAGACCTTTTGGTGTTTTAGAACTAAGACCTCGTCTGGTTCTTATTCCCCATCCAACTCCAATGAAGCCAGCTCAGGAACACTGGCACAGGTTGGAAGAATGGACTTTGCAAGGGCTGTCTCGCAGTCCCTACATCTACCCACACTTAGCAAGCCAGTGTTAGTGTATGTGATATTCCCTGGAGAGCACAAGACAGACAGGATGGCTGCTACAGTAGTTTCTGCACAATCTGCCTAATGTCACAGCCATTTTTATGGCCCAAGTGGGCAGAAGAACAAGCACTGCTAGTTTTGACAAGCTCAAATGCCCAGGCAGGGTGGCTGTGAGCAGGCAGTAGTTGTTGTACAGGCTCTGACCACCTGTAGTGAGCAAGCCTGCGTGCAGGGAGAGATATGTCTGCTCTTTCACATCGCAGACCTGGCCCTGCAGCTTTCTGGGCCCATCCTCTCCCTCCCAAAAGCCATTTTAATTATTGATGCCACTTGCTGTGTTAGTTTAGCTTTTGCTTGATGTGAAAACTTGTGTTAGAATAGTGTATTGTAAGCATTGTTTCTATTGCACCCAGGCTGAATTAACCCAACTGCATGAATAAATAATAGGACAGCTTTTAAAACAGCTGCAAAAGTGTCAGCCTCCCTTGTGCACTTGGAGGCAGGGCAGAGCTGCCGAGGTCACAAACTCCATACTCAGCGCTAAGTCCAGCCCTAAGTCTATACTCCACAAACTTCTCTTGGCTTCCACAGGTATTAGAGCTGTGCTGGCTGACAAGCCAACCACTGCCTGTTCCTGGAGTCAGGCAACAGCTCTCAGGAGTGCACAGTGGAATTTGGTGCTGGAAGATGATCTCTCTTTACTGTCCACCTAGTAAATGCCAAACTCCAGAGAAGTGCCACTCTGGCTGCAAAGCCTCTTATGTACATGGGCAGGGGGTTGAGTGCGGGTAGGCACAGTATGAAGCTTGAGCAGTTTGGGATGCTATTTTGCCTTTCCACACCTGCATGCCCAGCACCTAAACTCCTTGAAATTGGATTCTCCCTTCCATCTTTCTACCCCATCTTTCAACCTTTAACTGATTTTCTTGAAACCCAGAAAAGGTTTCTGGATAACTCACAAGTAATTATATAATACACACTAGCCAGAGGAACAAGGGAGGGAGCAGGGGATTTTCAACACTATCTGGCTATAATTGGCACACATCCTTTGATAACACTAAACTGCTCAAGCCTGTCTGTTTAGGCAGATGCAGTATGTCATTTTCTCTAGCAGAAAAGGCTTCAATCTTTAAAAGTAGGATTTATCTCATCTATTGTTAGCCACCACCGAGTTTAGTGTCTTCTATCAATTTATGAATTCTTTAGTCAATGGAGAGACATAGGTCCCTCAAGAGTGTTGTTTTACTAAATGTGCTAGTTTAGGCTGGACATCTAGCTTTTAGGTATTTTATGTTACAGGGGATAAATCCCATCTGTAATCAATTTTGAGCATACCACAGTGACAACCACTCACTGTGATTCAGCATCCCACAGCAAGATCCAGCCTCTTCTCCTGGGAATCTGTTTCCACAGCCTGCCCTGCAGCCAGCTGGGAGGAGTCACTGGGGACCTACCCCAGGATTTCAAAGTCTACAAGTCACAGAATCACAGAATGTTAGAGGTTGGAAAGGACCTCAAAAGATCATTTAGTCCAATCTCCCTGCTGGAGCATGAACACCTAGATGAGGTTACACAGGAAGGCATCCAGGTGGGTTTTGAATGTCTCCAGAGAAGGAGACTCCACAACCTCCCTGGGCAGCCTGTTCCAGTGCTTTGATACCCTCACTGTGAAGAAGTTTCTTCTCATGTTTAAGTGGAACCTCCTGTGTTCCCAGGGAGTACAGCTGTAAAAAGGAAGCCTGGGCCATTAAAGTGCTGGTCTGGTACTGGGTAGTTTTTATCAAATATTCTTGGCAAGTACTGCAGGAAAATAATTTTGTTACTTTGAAAAAGTCAGGCCCAAGGCATTAGTGCATATTTTTAATATGAGACACATCATCATTTTTGCATCCTTTCTTCATTCCTTTCTTTTGTATTGCATGCTCAGATTAATTGTTTATTTATTTTTGTGCACTCTTCATGCTGTGTTTATTTGTTGCTTTTGTTCTCCTTCATTCATACCTCCCTTCACTTTAGTTCATTCTTCCCCTCCACCTGTTTCTGACTCAGGAATTACTTCCATTAATAGTTCATTCATGAACAGGATAATGTGAGCGATGCAATGAATGGAGCCAGCTGTGCTGCTGATACTGGATGGTTTGTGTTCAGGTCATGGGATTTGGAGGTGCAGAAGTGGCTGTCCTGGTGCACATGCTGTTGGAGGAGAAAGGGGCAGGGATTAATGCAGAGGAGACATTGTACTGCATAAGGGGCTGGTTAGTGTTAGGTTGTAAGTTGCTGTTAGACACGCTCTCCCTGTGGGTGAGCAGCTCTCCTGTCTGTCAAGCATGTATTGTCTTCTCTTTCTCTTGTGGGAAGTCAAGGAGAGAAAAACTTCTCTTAGGAGTGCAAGCACAGAGCTGAGAGCCCAGCAAAGAGACTGTGTCTCAAAGAAGTGTTAGATTCCTCTTGGACTGGCAGAACAAACTTGACAGGTTATCCCAAACTAGCCTCCTTTCCTCTGCTCACTGAGGACATTACGGAGGATCAATAGGGGATTTGTGTTACAGGAGAGTTTGAGCAGCACAGTGCTGCAGCTTGTGCTGTGGAGAAATAGATAATGATTTTATGGAAACAGGACAGAGGGAAGAAAGTATTAGGCAGTTCTGACCTCCTGCTGCAAGCAGAGCTGTGGCACAGATCAAACTTGTGAACAAGAGCAGCTCTCCCATGCTAGGCTTGCAAAAGCTGAAGCTTGAACCTGCCTAGATACCCAGGGAAACAGCGGTTTCCCTATTCCCTTGGCGGGGCAAGCATTTCCAATGCTCCTTGGAGGGGAAGATGAGGGCTGGGCAGAACCCTCCCCGGCATGGCCAACGTGCCTGGAGTGGGAACAGCTCTGCCCGTTGTACAGCAGCTCTGGTGCAAGGCATGGTATACTAGGCAGTTTCTTGCTTAGGAAGAAATGGATGCCCAAATGAGTAGCCATGTGAGCTACCAACAGCCTTGGGCGGGCAAGTAGGAGCAACTCAGCCCCACAAAAAAATACAGGTAATACATGTAAGGCATCATCCCCCAGAAAGGGAAGACTGGTATGGGCTGTGGTCTCTTTTGTAAAGAACACCCTCACACAAGGAGGGCATGGAGGGCAGCATTGGGACACACACCCATACCCATTAGTGCAAGGAATCAGTGAGTCCTACTCACTTTTTTTTCTGTGAGCCTCAGTTAACACATGCAGGGCAGCCTCCTCCCAAGGAGCTGAGCTCTTCCTCTGCAGTCCACCCTAAGCCTGGTTCATCTTCAGAAAGCTTGTAGGGTTAGGAAAGCTGAGAATAGGGATGTTATTTATTAGTATCGTTGTACCTTGTGGTTTTAAACTTTCCACCTGGCTGCCTTCCCCCTTGCACCCTCCTGAGCGTGGGCTGCAGGTTCATTACAGACGCTTTTAGTTGCAGCCCAGCTCCTGCTGCATTGTCACCTGAGCGGAAAAGCTGGAAAATAGGTCATTACGCTTGGGCGAGCAGATGCCAGCCCCACACGATACAGCTGCTTCCTGCCTTCACTCAACCCTTTCACCACAAGGCTTTTTTTGCCATGCTTAGCCCTGTGCTAAATCCTTGCAGCTCTGATGCCACTATGTCCACCCCATTTTGGGGGGATCTATGCCCTGCAGCCTAGGAGGCAGCATGGCTGCCACAGAGGTAAGAGATGAGCAGAACGATCCGACTAGGAGCCCACTCCTTGGTCACCTCTCCTGTCTGCCAAGTGCCTCAGGACAGACCAAGCTCCTTGTGTATACAGGTGGCACAAGAGCCCTCAAACTCCACCACCTCATTTGTGAGACATGGTGTCAGCACTTTCCCTACTCACTTCAGCAACATGATCCAAACATCCAAAGTCCTATTTCTGCGGGTACTGGGCATCTCTAAATGCACTGTGAGCGTGGCTTGCTGCAAATCCATGGGGAGGAAGGAGTTGAAACAGGAGGAGATTTTATAAGGTGATTGCTTCTGCTTCATTATCCGTCAGGTCTCCTGGTGGTCCAGGAATAGGCACCTCATAGGCATTCTGCTGTTTGTGGGAAAATGAACTCAGCACTGGTTTTGGCACATGCACACAAGCTGCTGGTTTATTGCTTGGATGCAGAGAGTTATCTGCCCTCAGCTCAACCTTTGTCTCTTCCACTGGCAAATCCAGTTCTGGGGAGAGACTCCCCTCTCGTGCCTTTTACTTTGCAGCTCTGGAGGGTGACAAGATCAATGTACTTCTCACAGTACACTTGCCAAAATATCCTATATCATCTTCCAGGGTCTCTACCTTGAAAAGAAAATACCTCCTTGCTCTGGTTTCACAAAGAAAAGTTGCATTGCGTTTCGGGGGACCACAGTGCATTTGGAAAGCTAACTAGAGTCTGTACAGGAGTCTGAGGTCAGGTGAGGCAGCAAAACTTGTAGTCACCTAGAAAAGGAGCAGGAGTATGGCAGCTCTATGGCACAAGGCTCTTTGAATTGATTTTTCTCTATTGAATTTGCTCACCAAAAAAATCAGACAACTGTGATCCACTGTTCTTTCTGTACGTCTAGCAGCAAAAAGTAGCAGCCTTTCCTGATGGCTCCTCTAGGAGCTGTTCCTCAAGCCTTTGGCACAGGCTTTGTCAGATAAGTCAAATGCCAGCTCAGGCTGACTTTGCTTGAGTCAAACTTTCTTCCTAACCTGTCCTTTCTGCCTGGTCAACTTTTCTCAGGAAGCAGGATGGGGGTACCCTTCTTTGGGCTGAGAGACAAATGGAAGGAACTCCCAGGAGTTCATCTTAGAATTTACAAAGTAAACCTGCATCTGTCAGTCTGTGAAAGCAACTCTCAAAGGAGATGCTGAGCATAACTGATGTAGCAATCCCTGTTTGAGTTTGAAAAGAGCTATAAACAGCTGCCTTGTCCTACTTGTCCTAATAAAGGCTTGATGATTTCTCTATCAAGGGAATTGACTTTATTATTTGCGATTTGTACACAAAGGGGAGGACATGTTAGAGCAGCCTGTGTGCAAGGGAAGGATTGATCAGCGAGGGAGGGAGTGAACGATACAGGATTTAATGCTGGTGGATTGGGGTTACTAGGGTGACCTTAGCAGGTCTCACTGATGTGTGTAAGGATTCTGCTTTCACACGTCTGGAAGCAGACAATAACAGCAAAATCATTGGGGTCAATACTGAGAAACATCACGCGTTGGAAAGGATTAAAAAAATAATAGCAAAAGTTCAACTGCAGAGGTGGTTGCAGCTGTGAACACAATAATGACTAACCAGAGAAAAACTTTTATTTCTATCAAAGATAAATTCCAAGGAGCAGAATGCCTTCATGTCACCCCAAGGGACATACGAGTGTAAGTATGAGAAAAATAAAAATAACAAAGGAAAGAAGCAGTGGAGGAAGTTTTTGCTGTTGCCAGAAACAATATGTGTTTCTGCAGCCTGCCTCTTGGAGAGGAAAAATAGATTTCATGTAAGATTTCCTGTGAGAGCAGCCCCATTGATCTTCTGGCCTTGCTCCTCACCAGTTGTTCCTACATACTGATTATATGGAGTTTGTGCAGGGAAAGACCCCACATTTCCTAGTTGAGGTCATAATGACTCCAGCCTTAGAAGATACTGAACACTCTGTATTCAGCCAAGGCTCTTGGTAAGCTCTTCTGTGGGTGTTGCTCCAATTAAACAGTGATATCTCAACTCTTGAATCAATAGGGGAATGGAGGAATGGAGAGACATCGCTGAGCATTTGAAGCCTGTCCCTCACCCATTTGCAGTAGACTTTTATTCCAGGAATGCTGCACATGGCATGCAACAGCATGGCTCACAAAACACTTCTCAATAGCCTACAGCAAACTGCAGCACTATAGATGTGACCTACAGACACATCTCCAGTTTATCATAGAAAGGAAGAAGAAGAGACTGATGACAGTACATCCCTTTATTAGCAGAGCTGAAATTTCCAGATAATCCTAGGAAACTGAAGGATTCAGAAGAGAGCTAATCACACCCCCCCCCCCCCCGCCTATTTTCCCTGTACCACTGCTCAAACAGTACCAAAACAGCCTGTCTTGGGGAAAATTTCCTCCTAACCTTAAATTTGGGGTCAGTTTATCCTTTACAATATGAGAAAGCAAACCAAACACAATACAGAGGGTCAAACAAAGGGGGAGGATGGGAGAGGACAGGGCGATAGAATTAGCATCCAAGGTATGTAGAAGCGGAAAATATGAAGTCTTTGCATTCTTAATACGCTTGTAATGTAAAGTTGGTACTGTATGACTGAAGATTATCAAATTAGTAACTTTGTATTTAAGGAAGGCTTAAATAAAATGGGATTTTGGCACTCATAAATTTCTCGGTCTGTCAGATAGAATGTCAACTTTGAGAATTTATTTATGGGAAAGAATGACAGATAGGAAGGTAAATGGTACATACCAAAGCCAGTGGAGAGCAGATTAATTCAATGCCTTTCCTTGTTAAAATAACTGGTTTTCTAGACAAGGGACATACAGAAGGTAATTCTAGACTTCAACAAAGCATTTGACATGAGAAATTATTAGTTGAGAGTGGAAGAGAGAAAATTAGCAGAGGAATCATAAACGGTGGAGACAGTTGGCTGATGCAGACGTTAGTTCCTACATACTCTGCTGAAGTAGGAAGTTTGGTCCAAGGGAGGTTATGAGCAGAGTTTTCTGAGTCTAGTCTTTTGATTAATGCTTGTGGTAATGACCTGGACACAAAAGGTAGGAATATGCTAATCAAATATGGTGAGGCCACATGAGGAAGATGATGTGATTTCAAATGACCAAAATGTAATGCAGCAAGACTAAAAGCAACTAGATTATTTGACAATATAGACAGCAAGAACTGCAGTCATAGGTTTTGGAGACTAATGGTCAGACTTTCATAAACTGGGAAACAAGAGAGGTGGCATCCCTTCTTTGGGTATTTCAATCAGCTGGGAATTACCAGTGTGCAATGCATCACTGTGAAAGGAAAAGTGAAACCAGATGTAGGAGGTGAAGGATTTCCAGCAGATAGCAGGGAAGCATGTCACTGAAGTATGGTGCAAATGGAAAATATTGCGTGGAATGGGTAGAAATATACACAATGAATAGAGTTTTGGGCAGAATTAATTGTTGGGGACTTGTGGTGTTTGATTACATGGGCAGTTTTACCCAGCTGTGATGTTACAAGCCAGCTGATGTTGCAATGTTATTTCTGTACAACAGCTTCCATTTCCTATTTTCTCTGAGCTGCCCCTGGTCTTTAAAGACATAATGAATGTTGTGGTTGAGTGGGAATGAAGAGTGGTGAAGAAGGCATGGGTTGCAAATGAGGATGTAAACTGGACAGAATGGAAGGTGAGGAGAGGACGAGTGCAGGAACAGCCAAGTGAACAGAGATAAGAGAAGGATGGACAAGTGGGTAGTGAGCAAGTGCATGTGCTGAGGGGGAGGAATGGGTGATGTGTGAAGGATTACCGCATGATAGGAAAGGCAGAAATAGATGGATCTATATCAATATTGGTATTGATATAGGTGTCTAAATATCTATATCAATATAGATGTCTAGGTATCTGTATCTATATAGATACAGATAAATATCAATACATACATATACTTTCTGTGTACGTGTATGCGTAAATGTGTATGCTGTATATGGTATGATATTTTATGGATATGATATTATATGATACATATATTGTGGTGTATATACACATATGCACACATTTATGTGTGTATATATATATATATATGGCTAGGCACAAGAATTGCTCACCTGCTGTAGAATGCAGGAATCACTTGTCTGAAATTACCGCCCATTTTAAATACAATCTGAGCAGCTGTAGTGGTGTCTCAGGGGGTCTCCCACGGTATTTCCCATGGGGACAGAGCCTTGACACCACAGTGAAGGAGCCTGCCTAGTGTCATCTGTGGGAGAAGGTGCTGATGAAGGCTCTGTCCCCTCCCACAGCTGTGTGGTAGACGAGATGGACTTCTCAGGCATGGAGCTGGACGAAGCCCTGCGGAAATTCCAGGCTCACATCCGCGTGCAGGGGGAGGCGCAGAAGGTGGAGCGGCTAATTGAGGCTTTCAGGTAAGAGAATAACCCCTGCAGCCCCACTACTGGAAACAGGTGGAAGCAGAGAGCACGCCCAAGGCAGAAAAGATGCAGCAGCCATGAACTGAATGGCCAGGGTCCTCCCTTCCAAAGAAGGTGATCTTGGAGAGGCTACTGAAGCACGGAGTCCTCTGTGCCACTGCTACAGCAGAGCCATGACCTTGTCAGATGTTCAGTGGCATGAAGGGCACAAAGGGACAGACTGAGGCCAGTCCTGACATGTCTGCCAGTAAGAAACTCCCTGTTCATTAGTGACTCACAGGAAGAGCAGCACTGGGGCTTGCAGGTGTGCTGGGTTGCTCCCTTGGTGCATCCAGAGGAGTGCTTTGCCCTTCGCAAGGCAGGCTGGAGTAGGCACCTCCTGCATTACCAGCCTGAGTAGTCGTCTCTAGTCTCACTTGCTCTTTTGGTTCCCAAGGACAAGAAGGCTGAAGTTTCAGTGGCCTGCTTCAGCCATTGGTGGGGAAATTTGCCTTCAGAGAGCAGTCAGTTCCTTCTCTTTTGTGTGAGAGGTGGAGGGAAAGGAGGAATTAGATCCACTTGTGATGAAGCCATTGCCACCCTGGAGCAGAGGACTCCCATGTTCCATGTTAAGTGTGTGCATCCCTTCTGCTGCAGCCAGAGGTACTGCATGTGTAATCCAGATGTGGTCCAGCAGTTTCACAATCCAGACACCATCTTCATCTTGGCCTTTGCAATCATCCTCCTCAACACGGACATGTACAGCCCCAACATCAAGCCTGACAGGAAGATGATGCTGGAGGACTTCATTCGCAATCTGAGAGGTGAGGGTCCTGCTTTGATTTTTTTTGCCCTCTTGCTGCTCTAAATTCTGCCTAAGTGAAGGCCGCAAAAATCTAGTGGAGCTGCTTTTTTTCCAGGGCTGCTGCTGCTCCCTATGAGCCAGACATGGATGGTCCTTTGAGCTGTCTTCTAGGATACTGGGGAAGGGGAAACTCTAAGCTTTGTCTTCTGCAGAAAGCTGTCCAGCCTTCTCAGAAACCAGCCATTTTCCTTGAGAGATGGTTTCATCTTTTAATAGATCTCACTGCTTGGAAGCAGTCCATTATATTACATTTTCCTATTGTTCAGCTCCATCCTTCTTTGACCCTGCTGGATTGTGCTAAACAAGCCCTTCCCCTCCTTGGTGCTTTGAATATATGAACACATTTTCCTTCTACTCAGGCTAAATCTTCCCCTTCTTAATTGCTTGCAATTACTTATAGTGACTGTAAGCCTGACAGAGTTCATGCATACATTACCTCTTCACAATTTCTGATACATCAGTTCCCCAAATCAATTTTCTTGTGTTTTTCAAGGTCAGTCCTTCCCATCTTGGTAATAGGTTGCTAAAAGCACTTTTTCAAATGTGATCACAACATACTCATATATGGAGCCACTGCCTCCTCCTTATTTTCAGATCTGTTAATGCAGCTTAGTATTGTTTGGCCTTTTTGACATCATGTCTAGACAAATTCTTTTCTAATTTCCCAGCCATGTTCACTCCTAGGTCATCCTAAGTCAGCCATCTTCCAAGTGTCTCTTACTGCAGATCTGCTGTTCAAGTGGATCTCCCTCAATTTTTGCCTGTCTAGATTTTGAACTTCTGTGAGTTCTTTTGACTGGTTTCTTTGTCCTGACTACTGTTCAGAAAGTGTCGTCTCGGCCTCCCACACCTTCCCCAATTTGTCATCCACTTCAGACTGGTATGATGTGACACTGAGACCCTCTTTCAAGTTATTTCCTGGGAAATGCGGCTGATAACTGCCATCATCCCCTTTGGTATCACAGCTGATAGCGCTAACTCAAAAGGCTTTTTTATGTTAACTTACACTTAGGGGTACCTGAAAATCTGCCAGTTCACGTCACAATGAATTCAGCCAACACGAGGATCACTCACTTACAGTGTGTAACACACCACAATTCACTAGAGCAAGTGAATGTCATGACACTACAGACAAGGGGAGGGAGTTCATTCCAGATTCACTTGCAGGACAATGCCCATGTCAGCAGCTTCACCAACCCTTGTTTGAAAAAAGATGGAGCATTCAGGCTACATTTGCAAGGACATGGATGAGGGAACCATGAGATAACAATGCCTCCCTATTCCTCAGCAGTTCCTTACCTGCATCACTCGGGGTAGTACATCTCAGACTAGGGAGCTGGAGGGAAAACAGAGAAGATAAAATGACTGAAGGAATTCAGTTCAGAGGAAAGACTGGCAGTTTAATTTGTGGTGTTTGGCTCAGGGAAGGGTGAAAGAAAACTTTTCTGTCAGGCTCTCCAAGGGTCAGAAAGCAAAATTTGGAGAGTTATCTAAGGAGATGTAAAAGACGAAAGGGACGGGGCCAAGACAGAGATATCACAGACAGAGTAACAGGAAAGTATTACTCCTAGGAGACCTGACAGAAGGAAAATTATGGAGGCCACCAAGCAAACAGGACAGCTGATGCTTGCATTGGCAGGAGGAGCAGCTGGATCTCACCATAGATCTCTTCCACATCTAGCACTTTTGATGATATGAAATCAATGCAGGGGTTGCTGCTAAGTGGCCCAAGATATATGAGTGTGAAATTGTGGCTATAAAACCTTAAGGAACACATGGAAAGGAGCCACCATGCAGAGCAAAGGAATAATGAAATCTGCATTGGCCTTAGAGATGTCAGTCTCTCCCGCTGGTGCATTAGGTGTTTTAGAGCAAGAAAGGAAACATCCTAAAGCAAACTATTGTTCTTTCCCTTCAGTCTTCCCAGCACTGCATTGTGCGGAGGCAGTAGTTGCCTGTCAGGGACCACCAGTTCTTCACTTTCCTTTTCTCCCTGCCCAGCCTGCCCAACATTTTCTGTGTTTGTCAGGGGTGGACGACGGTGCTGACATCCCACGGGAGCTGGTGGTGGGGATCTACGAGAGGATCCAGCAGAAAGAGCTAAAATCCAATGAGGACCACGTGACTTATGTCACTAAAGTGGAGAAGTCCATAGTTGGAATGAAAACGGTGAGCACCCATAACCTGCTGGTACACACTCACCCCTCTCACCCCCACCTCTCTCACTGGCCCTCTTTTCTGCCTTCCTCCTCTGTGCACCTACTCCTCTTCTGTAATACTTTCCTTGCTTGTCTTGATGAATTCACTCCTTTTTCTCCAAACACCTTTTTCCTTGCTGTCTCATTCTTTCCTAATTTTGGGTGGTGTCCTTGGCCACAGTTTACAGTATCTGGCGTGGTAATTGTTTGCCCTAGAATCTCATTGCAGGTCCTGCCTACCATGCAGGTCCTGCCTGCAAATGCTTCAGCAATAGCCCAGCAGTGTTTCAAACGTTCAGGCCTTGTGAGGGTGTAGGAAGCAGAAGGCAAACTGATAGAAGACAGCTTAACCCATCTATCTCTAGTGAGTTCCCCGAGGATTGCTGTGGTTAAGAGACCCTCAAATGCAGAGACAGCGTCTTTAGCAGTAACTAATCTGTAATGCAAAAACATACATACTGTTTACCCAAAATGAGCAGAATAATTTCTGAAGGCCCAGGATACCTGCAGATATCCAGCAGGGTGAGAGAAGATGAGAAGTCACCCAGTGACTGGAAGCCAGAGGTATATGAAGAGAGGATGTGTGAGCAAAAGGGTTGCCTACAGCCTGTCACACTCCTCTGATTTATCCAGATCAGAAAGGCATAGCTCGCTCTGCTATTGCACCAACAGGAAAAGTGATGCTAGGGACTGCTGGTGAGAAGATGATTTGAGTGGGCAGAGTGGGCAGAATTGACTTGTGCTACTGTCACTGGGCAGGGTTGTGCTGGCTGAGGGTGGGGGAGACCCACATGGGCACCTCCCTCAGCCCCTGCATGCTCTTGTGCGTCTTCTGCAGGTTCTGTCTGTGCCACATCGCCGACTGGTCTGCTGCAGCCGCTTGTACGAAGTGACTGATGTGAACAAAGTGCAGAAGCAGGCAGCTCACCAGAGGGAAGTTTTTCTCTTCAATGACCTGCTGGTGGTGAGTGTGTTCTGGTAATTAGGCACTGCAGTGATAAAACTTGCCCTGATTTCTATGAAGAAATCTAAAACAGTCCACAACATCCATTTCCCCACTGTGCTAAGGACAGGCCATCTCCTGGTCCATCAGTATTGTAAGACAGATCTCTGGATCCTTCACTGTTAAAAACCTACCAAATCTAAAACTCCTCTAACCCTTGAAAAAACAAGCTGTCACATTGCGCAGACATCCAAGCAATGTCACTGGTCTCTCTCATGCCTTTGCCAGCAGGGAGGTTCATTTCATGAAAGGGAGGATCATTTCTTTGTCTGTTTGTACTATAGTAGACAGAGCCCTCCCATGCACTTTAAATCTTTCCTGCCAGACACTTTTAAACCACTGCCTTCTAACATTATAATGGCTGTAGGAGAGTAGGTATTACTGGAGCCCTAAATGTTCATAGTACTTTTAAAAGTGTACTGCCCCAGGAAACTTGCAACTGAGTTCAGACAGGTACCAGAGTGAGCAAAGGTACGCTGAGACTGCAAGGATGCCAAACAAGATGGAAGTTCTACTGAATTTAATAGCAAAATGAAACTGTGGATGTTGAAAATGTAAGGCTAAAACCAAACCCTTTTGTAGGAGCAGAGGACAAGAAAGCTTTCCCCACCCATTCCTCTGTAGCCATTTGTACAATTGTGAACCTGGGGAAAGGTTCTGGTCCTTGCTATCCCTCTCCTCCATTGGGATAAATCAGGTCCATGAGAACCAGTGCTGAGGGAGCAAGGGCAGCATAGCATTCATATATGCTCTTGTTCCCAGCTCTAAGGTATTTCTGACAGGCTTCCCTTTGCCTTTTGATCTGGCTGTTGGTGAACAGAATCACCATTGCAAAGTCAGACATGTGGGCATCAAAAAGCCAGCACCCCTGGGGGACAGAGAGCTGAGTGGGCCCCAGGGCTATGCATAGAGAATTTCACAAGTGCAGCATGCCAGGCTGCTTTCTGGTAGAAGAGCCTGTCAGTCATCAAGTGTTACTCCCATGTACAAGTAACAGAGCTTCCAAAACTTTTTTTGCTTTGAGCAGTTCGCATTTTTCTTTCCTTACTGTTCCCCAGCACCCTGCCCAATGATTCCTCTCTCCTTCCAACAGATCCTCAAGCTTTGCCCCAAGAAGAAAAGCTCCTCAACGTACACATTTTGCAAGTCAGTCGGCCTGCTAGGGATGCAGTTCCATCTCTTTGAGAATGAATGTAAGTCCATTGCTCCTTGATTGCTTGGAGGGGTTTGGCAGGAAAAAGAGAAGAAGGGAGGTGGCCGTGTCACCCAGTGTGAGTGTGCATCAGAAGAGGATTCCATCAGGGTTAAAAGTGGAGGGGAGAAAACTGAGGCTTGGTGCTGAGGACATCACTGTGCAGGTACAGTGTGTTGAGAAGAAGTCCCCGGTACCTCTCGCTAAGTCTGAGCTCCCATTTAAGTTCATTGAAGGATCTGGCTTGTCATGGTGGCAGAGCGGGAATCAATCCCCAGATAAATCTCACGGAGCTCTCAGGAACCAACTGCATGTGGAGAAGCTTCATGACAGAGCTGCTGCTGCCAGCTTTAGCCCTTCTCCCCTCATGCCCAGAGTCACAACTCCCACCTCTACCTTTGACATTGATAAAGGCTCAGGTGCTGCTGCTGCCTCCCTGCACTGTGCCAGGCTGTGCTGAATGCTTCCCAAGACAGAAGCAGAGCCCTTGGAACAGCACCCACCAAAGCATGGCGAGAGGCCAGCCCTAGTCAGCCTGACCTTGATGATCTGGGAATAGAGCCATGATGTGTCATGATTGAGGCTGGTTGTGCAGTGGAGAAGTTCCAGAAACAGGCAGGCTTCCTGCTGGCACAGAGAGAGGGGCTGCACAGCAGTCCTAGGCAAGCATGACTGATGCCCACTGGGGTTTTTGTCAGCACCTGCACAACATGCTGCAAGGAAGGAAGACTGTAGCAGTACTGTGGCTATACTAAGTTTCTGACATCCTCCCTCTGCCCTATGGGCAGGATGAGTCACTCTCTCAACACCTGACCCTGTGCAGCAGGCAGAGACTTTCACATCCCTGTATGTACAAAAGAGTCATTCATAACCGAGCATCTCCAGGAGGCACCATCAGAGCTGGGATCAGCTTTCAGGGATATCGTGACTATCCTGGGAGTGCCCAAAGATCTTCTGGCAAAGGCATCCTGTTGCAAAAACAGAAAAGCAGATGTCCTAAAGAGCTTGTGATCTGAACAGATGAGAGACACAGGGTGGGAAAAGGGGACTGGGACACAAACAGGGTGAGCCGAGGGCTGGCAGCAAATAGCAGTAAAGATTGATAAAGGAAGATGGTGGGGAAGGCAGGCAGATGCAGGAGCAGTGAAGGAAAAAGCAGGACAGAGGGAGACATTAAATGCAGGTAAAGGTGAGAGGGAAAAAGAAAAGGGATTGAAACCACTGGCCGTTGAGCAAAAGGTAGAGGAAGTCCAGTCACAAGCATAGCAAGTTTTCTGCACACCCTTGTTCTCTTGCTTCTGTTGGCTGTATCTCCAGCCACCATCTCTCTGCACTCAACTTGACCTTTAAATCATAAGGCCTTTTGTTGTGATATTTCCACTCTCTGGAAATGTCCTTTTTATTTACATCCCCATGTGTTTTGCCAGATGGGCAGTACTAAGTGGAGATCTACAAACCATAGAATCATAGAATGTCCTGGATTGAAAGGGACCCACAAGGATTATGGAGTCCAACCCACATCTTTCTCTTTACCATTCTCTCTGCACAGCACATCTCCCCACCCATGCTGTGCTAACACCCCTGCCATGTTCTCTGCTGATGAAAGTAGAGACTGGGGAGAAGTCCTGCCACTGTGGATTTTATTGGCTGTTCTGGCTTTGACTCCAAGAGCCAGCCTCTCCTGCTGTATCTCCCACAGGAGAAGTGGTGTTGACCTCATATATACTATTCAGAAGAGCTTTACAGTCCTACCTCTGTTCTCAGGTTCCCAGAACCAATGTTGCACTAAGTGTACCTGTGCTGGAGTTTTCTGGTTTTGGCAGTGCTGTGGTGCTGGTGGCACTTGCCTTGTTGCTGCAGCTTGGTCTATCTTCTGTTGCCTTGGAGGGCTGCAAGGCTGCAGGTTCCCACAGTTTGCAGTGTGACAAACTCTAGGTGTGCCATTTCTTCAGACTCATGTTGGAAACTCTCTGTCCTGCAGAGGTACCAAAGCAGCCAACTACTCCAGCAAGAATGCCTAATGCCTCTTTATTTTGTTGACACATCTTCTTTACAGATTACCCCCATGGTATCACACTGGTGACTCCAGTTTCAGGCTCAGAGAAGAAACAGGTACTACACTTCTGTGCTCTCGGTGCTGAGGAAATGCAGAAGTTTGTGGAAGATCTGAAAGAATCAATAGCAGAAGTGACAGAGCTGGAGCAGATACGAATTGAATGTAAGGGCCTCTAATACAATTCACACTCCGATACCATCACACTGCTTTTGTCTACAAGGGAGAAAGAGTAAAAGAAATGGGTTCTTCAGGAACAGCGGTAAAGAGAATGAGTAGCACAAGTCTGCACAGAATTGTTCTTGTGTTCATTGATAGAGTGGAAAGGCAGTCAGGCTCTGTCACCACCTGCTAGCAGGAAAAATGTAAGAACTTAACTACTTATGATGCTTATGAAACAGGATGTATTATACAGTGGCCTGGAACAGTGAAGCCAGAAGACTCTTCTCCATCTTATACTCTTTTAACTATGCAGATATGATCTGTAGATATCTGGGAAGTACAGGACAGGTCTGGTAGCCTTAGCAGAGTTGTCCTTCACACCAGGAATGTCTAGGGAACAAGAAGTCTGTACTGTGTCCCTCTGCGGCCTATCTTACACAGATTAGATGTCCATGTAGCCTTTGGTGGCCTTTTATTTATAAACTGATGAGCCAAAGTAGCTCAGCATCAGTGGTCCCCTCTTGTGCAGCAATAACCTATTCTGTATAAATGCAGGTCATACACAGAAGGTTGTATGGAGATATACAAGCTTCTCCACATGTCAAGTCCTCTCCATTTTCTGTTTTTGTTGTTGTTTTTTAGTTCTTTTTTTCTTGGCTGTTCCTCTCTCCTTCCCTTCTTGTCACTCTCTTTTAATTTTCTTGCATTAATTCTCTGCGCTGACTTCCCATGTTGCTACTTCAATACACTGGTGTCCTTCCCTGTATCCCTCATTCACTTCCATATGTCTGTCTTGCAGGGGAGCTGGAGAAACAGCAAGGGGCAAAGACTCTCTCATTAAGGACCAACGGAGCCCAGATGGAACTGCAGTCTAAGCAAGGCTCTCCAACAGGTAAGAGGACACCCAACCTCTCTTGCTTAAGGAGTGCTGCCTTTTCAAATGTGTTCTCACTGATTCATGTGAGAATATCTGCAAAAAGAAATGATCAGTTTTGTATCCTTTAGCCTTGGGCAAATAGTGGAAATATGAGAACATATGCACTCTTCAAATACCCTAGAAGAGCCATTAAAATCTCATTACCCAGTCTGTAGCTGTAACATCTAGCAAAGAGACATTACTTGTGGAGCACAGGTAGCTGCTAGAGAACCTGTCCCAGTTTTTCTTCCCTGAACTGACACAAAAGAGTAACTGCACTATCACCTTCCTCCAGCCTCTTCACCAACACTTTGGACCAGCCTCTTTGCATGAAGGGCTTTGTGTCCATTCATGCCTTGGCTTGCATGCCAGCAAAAATCAAGTGCAGAGGTGAGTGACTACCAACTCACTAGAATGGCACTGAGATCAGGACCTAAGGATAGGACCTCAAAGGGGCCTCCCTCTATCCCACTAAGCAGCTGTCAGGTTTCAAGAGGGCCTGAATTTCTTCTTGCAGTCGAGAGTCTTGTTTGGCCCTGTGCCTCTCCCTTTAGCTTTCCAGTCCACAATATGACCTCCTAAATGAGATCTTTTGTTTTGTTTCAAAGGCAAGAAGGATTTGGGAGAGAAAGTCTCGGACAGCACAGTGGAGGTAAGTAGAGTGCAGAGCAGCTGAGGTAAGTAATTTTCTCTCACTTCAGCTCTTCTCACATTCTCTGTTGTTTCTTTTCTCAGGTTTTAATCAATGCCTCCCCAGCCAGACTGACAATTTTACCAATTTCCAGAGATACAATTAAAAGTTACTGCTAGGACGGGTAATACAACTTTCAAATCCAAACTAAACTTCAAAGCATTTTCAATCCGTTTTTATAACTGTAACATCCCTCATGGACCAAGCTCCCAAACGCTGTAGACTAACCCACGCCACTGCTTACGGGGAGACTGAGAACCCCACTATAGACTTCCCTGACATGCTAACTCCATGCAGCATCACATGCAAGTTCCCCGCAGCCCAGCTTTCCTGCAAAATCTCTGCAGCTCTGTCTCTCCATCTCCCCTTGAAGGGGATTGAGCATGGCCTTTGTATACCAGAGACTTTCCCTAGAGCTTCACCTTCCTAGGTAGGGAGCTTGGCTGTCCTATATACGTCTATCTTTGCAGGGATGTCTAGCATCCAGTGGGTTGCCTGTTTCTTCACAGACACCCATACTCCCACTGCCTGTGGGGAAACAGGAAAATGTGATCTTCACACTGAAAATCTTATCTACTGCTTCCTACTCTCTCCCTGTCTGGAATATCTCCATTGCCCTGAATTTGCCCTTTTTCAGGATAGTTCCTTCCCCTCTTGTCATAGTATATTTACTTTGAAGAGTTCAGCTTCTCTGTGGGGAGTGGGTACTGCTTCTTTTCCTGGAAGAGCACCCCATTTCCCTACAGACACCCCTTTCCTGGGGAAGGTGCCTCTCCCAGCCAATTCGCTATTCTTGTTGGGAGGAGAATTTCCTTGCGGAGAATGGCTTCCATGTATCCTAACACCATTAGCGTTTTGAGGCCCAGCAACCAGTTTTTCCTAGGGGATGTCCCACTGCCTGAATAAATATTGACACAATATTACGTCCTGCTGTGCAGTGAGCCTGAGCAACCTCCATGCTTGAGCAGGGACAGACAGCTCATCCTTGTTCCAGCATGGTGGGAAGCTTGACCACTCCACCGCTCCTCCTTCCCACTTGCTGGCACTGCTGCCCAACATGCCAGACCATCAGGGCACCCCCACTGTCCCATCTGCCCATCTGTACCCCTGCTTAGCTGAAAGCACCATACCAGTCCGCAAGCATTTGTTTCCTACCCAGGGTTCATCACTTGACCGAGATTCTGTTTTGAGCTGGCAACTTTGGGGTCTCCATCAGCTCATGTCCATGCCGGGAGGAGCTGTAACTTCATCCACCGTTTGGGATGCACCATTTTCCTGCTGTGCTTCCCTGCTAGGGACCTCCAGTCCAGGCCAGCTCCTCCTTTTTAAACTGGACTCAGAGAGCTCCCTTATTTGACTCCATTATCAGCATCTCTCTGTGGGGACCCTGATGACCTCCTGCTTCCCTTCCCCCTTTCAACTGCCCAAGTAATACTCTGCCAGCAGAGGAGCATTTCCATTTCTTTGAGATTATCTAATCTGCTGCCATTTCATCATGAATTTCTTTTATCATTGTATGAGCTAGACAAGCATTTTTTCTTTCTTTTTTCTTTTTTTAAATCATTGCCTTTCACTGACAAACCATCAAATGGATCAGAGGGAGCTGCCTTTTGCTAGAGTGTATCAGATTTCTGCTTTTTCCTTTGTAAACAGATTAGCCAGTCATGTGGTGTACCTTCCAACTCAGAGAGGCAGGGAGCTGGGAAAGGCTTGAGTCTCTCTGTCTCTCTCTATCTCAGATTCAGCTGCTGTCATTTTGCTGAAATACACAACCTCGATTATCTGAAACCTTGCTGTCTGGTTCCCCTCTCCTTTTTGCTGGTGGGGACAAGGGCATGACCTCCCAGGTCTGTTCATTACCATGAGAATTCACGGATGCCTCCACTTGTAGAGTTGACTTTCGTTCCCTGTGCCATTTGGATAATCAAAGTTGCTCTGCATTTGGGAACGCCGGCCCTGTTACCTTTTACATGGTGGAAAGGACAGGGGCACTTAGGCCTAGATGGGGATGATGGAACCATTAGGGGGGACTGTGCAGCCAGGGGTTGTTCCCGTTCTGTTTTTTTTTTTTTTGGGGGGGGGGGCGGGTTTAATGCACATGAGGCCGGCTGGTGGCGCGGGTTCAGGGCAGCCAGTAGCAGCAGATGGGAAAAGTCTTGTAACATTTAATGCTTCTTTGGCTGTTTCTAAACTAGGTGTCAATTCACAACAGGCTTCAAACGTACCAGCACAACTCCGCCCTGGCGCCCGAGAGTGGAATGCAGCCCAGCATGCGTCTTAACATGCCACGGGAGCGGCTGGAGACAGCACTGGTGCCCTCGCACCCCGCCTCGGCGGGGACACTTGTACAGTGCCAGCAGATTGTCAAAGTCATTGTCTTGGACAAGCCGTGCCTCGCTCGAATGGAGCCGGCCCTCAACCAGACTCTGACACGCTACGTCACCTCCGATTCCTGCACCTCCACCCCCTGGCGCGGTGTGGGCAGTGGGCTCTCCGGGACCCCCATGAAGCTGGTCCATCAGCCTCCCCTCCCACCTCCACCACCCCCCTACAACCACCCCCACCAGTATTGTCCCCCCAGCTCCCTGCTTCAGAGGCGCAGGTACTCCAGTGGCTCACGCAGCCTCGTGTAGCCACACCACCAGCACCAAAACAGCACAGACTTCCCTGCTTCCCTTCCCCACGACCTCCCGGGGACCCTTTCTGCCTACAGAGATCTAGTTTGTGAATTATTTTTTAGTAAAAGAAGAAGAAAAGAAAAAAAAAAAAAAAGCTGACAGACCTAACTCTTACCCTGTCTCCCCTCAAGATGATGCTAATTGTGAGGAGCCATCTGTAGAAACTGCCAAGCCTACATGCTCACACATCCTCACACCCTGCCAGCCCTGCTGGCCTCCCTTGCTCGTGCCGTCCCCGTGTAGCACTTTGCTGCCCTGTTCCTGAGAGGCTTGATGACCTGCTGCTTTATAGGCACCATGTCTTCCGTTTGCTACTCCTCAGCCTCCTTCCCTGCCTTGCATTTACCTGGCCATAGGTTTGTACCCATCTCAAAACTTCGCCAGCCTCGGAGAGAAACAGACTCACCTGTGCTAAGGACCGACCTTGGGGCACTCCCGGGGGTGGAGTTCTCCCTCCTACCGCTGCTGCTGCCTGCTAAACTAGAGCTGAGAACTTGTGCTGCTGGCCATGCTTTCTCCTCATCGCTCTTCAGATACTATCTCCTTGCAGCAGCCGGTTCCAAGCGAAGGAGTGCATGAGTGGAAGAGATCTCAAGAGAAGGAGAGACTGTCCTGAGCTGCAGTGCAACGCAAAGATGGCCTCACTCTGAACACCAAAACTCTTTCTGTTGTTATATTGGAGCATTGTACCAGAGACCTCTGCTGAGACCTGGCAGACCTCATCACATGTAAATACACCTGTATGGTAGCGTATGTACGGCGCATGCTTACTAAAGGAAACACCAAGCAGTTCTGAGGGAGCAGAAGGGAAGGATTGAGCCCAGGAATCTTCCTGGAATAAGTACTTTTCCAAAGAGATGGCACTAAGAAGTGCCCTCCCACCTCAACATACACACACACACACACACACACACACACACACACGCACACAAAGATTGTCTTGTCTAGCATAAAACAAACGCACCTCTGCTGTCCTCCTTCAAGCTGGTTTTGTGTTTCCCGCCCACCTGTTTTTTATATTCTGAAAGCAAAGCCAAGTGTTATGTTCACCTTCTGCCGTGGATGATCCCTTCACTTGGGCTCTTCCTCCTGTGTTAGACAGAAGGGGCTTTTTGGAGACCACCCGTGTGAGGTCTGTATCCCATCTGTATCTCTTGCCTTGCTATACTGTCACCTCCATCAGCCCTTCCTATAGAATAGCTGCCCAGATACCAGACTCCAGGGCCTCTTCTCTCCCTCCCTATCCCAGCTTCAAAGTGAGGGGAGGGGAAGATCCTGAGATAGAGAAGACAGCTCAGCTCCTCTGCTTTATTGGGGACATTGATTTGAAGGAAGACAGCATTAAAAATGGACTATGGATGTATTTTTAGAAAAAAAAATCTCTTTGAGCAGTAGGGAGGGGAAGGTATTAATTAGCTTAAAGGCTTTGGTCTCGCTCTGTCTCTCTTCGAGGCTTAAGAAGATCAACTTTAGGATTTTAAAATAGGACAGAATGCCTTTTAGGGTCTTTATTTTTATTTTATTTCAAGAGGGAAAGAAATTATCTTCCTGCACAAGAGTGAGACATGAGCACTGGGTGCCGATGACACAGCTGTTGGATGAGGAGTGGCAGAAGCTGTTGGCAGTAGTGGGGATGTGCAAAATGTCAGGGAAAGAGAGGCAGTGAAGGCAGATGCAGGAAACTCGCTTTTACCTTGTGGGGTAAAAGCCACAGAGCAATTTCCTTAGAGATTATGCTAGTATGCTCATCTCTGGAGGCTATTGCCAGTGACAAAACCCACAGTGCATCAGGACTGGCTCCCCTCAGTGCTTTTGGGATGTCTACTGGCTCTGCTGAAGTGTTCAGATGAAAGAGTTCACAAATTTGCCCTGGGCATAAGCCCAGCTGGGGTTAGGGAAGCAGACAGGAGCTGGGGTCAAACCCTTCAGGGCCAGAGCCTGCTCACTTTCAGGTCCCCTTATTTCTGAGCCTGACCCAAGTGCTCAGGTGTGCCAACGGGTCTAAATTGTTTGCTTATCTCTCTGGAGCAGGGCACTAGGCTGCCACTTTTATACGCAATAGGAGATGTACTGACCAGGAGCCAACAGGCGCAGCCTCAGGGAGGACTGTGGAAGTAGAAGACAGAAAGGATTGCTAGAAAGCCCTCAAGGGAAGCCCAGACTCCCTCCAGACCAGAGAAGCTTTCTTCTAGCCAGCCCCCTGGGGCAGTGAGGATGCTGCACATCTCAAAGCTGGGCCTAGGGAGAGGTCCTCACCCCCAGCGAGGGCTCACCCTCCAGCCAGCTGTGAGGCACAGCTGGCCTGATCTGCTGCTATCTCCCTCCAAGGTGACACCCTGCTGGCTCACAGCAGCTGGGCTCTCATCCAGCCTGCCCATAGCTTCCTGGGATGGCATTTGTGTGGCATCTGCCATTGTCTGGCCAATGTAGCAAGTGGCTGCCATTTTATTTGCACTCACTGCTGCGGTGAGAGTGGTGGTATCCAGGAGGCACTGGCACTGCTCTCCCGTCTCAGCTGTTACTTGGGTGTCTGAGAGGAATGGCAGTCCTTGTTTGTTTTTTTCCCAGAGTGCAGTGAGCTGCTGAAGGTCTCTCTGTGTATGTTAAAATAAATAAATTAGATTTTACTTGACATTTAACACAAAGTGACAACAACAAAAACCTTAAGGTACTTGATGAAATAATTTTTTTAGATAAAATATTTATAACAATGTCTATGAAGTTCCTACAAGAGAGGTTTGCTGCTTTAATAATTGATTGGGAGATTTACAAGAATGTAAAGAAGAAATAAGGAAGCTTCCTTCTTCTTGCTGGGTGAAGGATGGAAGCGCGTTATCCGAAGTGCCGGGGTACCTGCGGCACAGCAGTTTCTCGGGACGAGCTGGCTCCTTTTACCTGACATTGCAAAGGCTACTGCTGGCCTTGAGCTTTGGACAGAGAAGCAAACATAGACAACCCTTGCTGTCTTCTAACCTGCTGGCTGCAACATCTTCTGTCAGGTTTAGCTGGAGAGACACCTAAACACTCTATTCCAGGTTGTCATGGAACAAGTTGCTCTAAATTCTACTGTGTAGCTGAGCCCTTTGGACATGACTTCAAAATATGTTGGTTTTGTTTTGTTTTTTTTCCTTTGAAGGTTGGTCTCGAAGGATGACAAGCACTTTAAAGCATGACTACACCTCATCTGATCTATTGTGTTGTCTGCTCCTGCAGCCCTCCCTCATGCAAGCAAGACACACAGACTCAGTGTAGCAGTAGTACTGTGAACAGACACCCTTGCACACAGACTGACGGCTGACAGGGTGCAGGCTAGAAAGAGTGTGTCAGCGACAACTTTAATGAAGGATAAAATTTGTACCACAACTGGCCCAGAGGGACCAGCCCAAAGAAAAATCACCAGCTCTTGCAATGGTGATTCTGATCGTGAACCTAGCACAATTTCCAGGTGGTGGGATCAGGCAGGAAGCTGCTGCAGAGATTAGACTGGCCCAAATAAACCGGTGACTTTTTTCTGTCAAATTCATATCTCTCTATATTAAAAAAGGATAAGGGGGAGAGAGAAAAGAGAAACCCAGTAAAGAGCATTCTGCAGTGAGTGTTAGGTACTCAGTGGCCAAACAAAAGGTGGCTCTGCTGGAAGGTGGCAGAGAGCAAGGTGTTCTGAGAGCTGCCCCACACAAACTGTCAGGCTCTGGCCCGATTCTCTCACTCATTCTGGTGCAGGTCCAGTGAGATTAATCTGTTTATACCAGTAGCAAAGGGATGGAAAAATGTGACGGGAGAATCAAGCTTTGGGCAAACAATTCGGGTTTAATGCAACGTTTGTTTGCTGCTGTAGTACTTTTAATGCCATAATCTAGGCCACTGTGGTGGCAACACTTAGTTCTTCAAATCATCCAACATGTTCATGTTTCCTTTCCTCCCTGTAGCTGAAAGGTGTGAGTATGGTCCACAACCAGAATTTCATAAATACTCAGACTTCTTCAAGAAGAATATACCATGAGATTTGGAAGTATTTGAGGGCCTCTGAGCTGTAAGAGTTTCAGTTTTGTTACGTGCTTTTCAGAAGGCTCAACCTGCAACTATCTGCATGTGTTTGTGAGGTTTCCAAAACGAATCCGAGCCCTAAATCAAGGAAGCTGCTGCTTGGCACAGTCTCTGCTTTGAAATGCGAGTTGCTGAGCAAGCTCCCCCGTCTCCCGCTCCACCAGCCGCCTCACTGTGCTAGTGTAGGCTCCAGGGATTGCCGGCCGTGTTTCGTGAGCTAGAGCTGTCCTTGTCCTGCCCGCTCTTTCCCAGCCACGCCTGGGACAGCAGCTTAGAAGTCACCCAGCTCTTCAACACTACTCACAACCCCATCTGAATGTGTCTTTTGCAAACAAACAAACAAACAAACAACCTAACAACAGAAATGTTACCTGTGTGTAGGCTTTTGAAAGCACCTGTCTGTCTGTACTTGTTTCCTGCTGTAAATATCACCAAGAAAAGCTTCAGTGGGGAAAAGCGGTGGGGTCACACCTAGCGAAGAGTCCAAATGGCTAATATTTTGTAACAAAATAACAAAAAATAGACCAGAGGTATTTTATCTGTTCGATTAATAGAGTTTTAGAAATTATATTGAGATATGTCACTTGTGCGCTAATGTCGTCTTTGCCTCAGCCTCCCCCTCATCCCCGTGTCCCCTGGGCTCCATTGGTGCGCGCAGACACAGGGACACACACCAAGGGTCGGCTCCCAGGGACCACGGAGCATCCTGGCTTCCCGCTGGCCTCGGGGACAGCTGCCCCCGCCGCTGCTGCTGATTCTTCATCGGATGCAGCAGGAGGCAGCTCAGCGCTCAGGCTCTCTGAGGACAAATCCAGAGGAAACCAGGAAGAAATAATCTTGTCCAAGAGATGGCAACTCAATGTGAAATGCACCCCTGCAGTGAGGCAGAGAGGAAAAGGGGGATGGAGCGGGTGGGGGAGGTAAAGCCCTTCTGCTCTGCAGCTCCTTGCTTTACATCTTTCTGGCACACAGCAGAGCCAGCCCCAAGCCCTCTGCTCATGTCCGTGTATCTCTGCGCCCCTGGGGAAGGAGGTCACACATCCACGCAAAGTATCACAGTATCACAGTATGTTTGGGATTGGAAGGGACCTCAAAAGATCATCTAGTCCAATCCTGCTGCTGGAGCAGGAATGCCTAGGTGAGGTCGCACAGGAACATGTCCAGGCTGGTTTTGAATGTCTCCAGAGAAGGAGACTCCACAAAGTGCTCGCTGCCGCGTGTGCGCGCTGCGGCAAGGAGAGCAGCTCCGCAAGCCGCGTGTGCCAACGCATGTGTTGGGCGCCAGCTGGCCAGGGAGAAACTCATGCACCCAGAGACATCAGCACATACCGTGTGTTAATGCACACACCATCTGCCAACGTGTAGGGCTATACGGCAGATAATATGTAGGCACCTCGACTGTCCACGCAGCTGAACATGCTGTGCAAAAAAGGCCTATGCAGCCACGTGCTGCCCGAGCAGCAGAGCTGTGCCGGCTGCACTTGCCATTGCAGCACATCTCGCAAACAACATAGGCTCAGGCTTGGTTAAATTTGGACAGGAGACACTTAAGGAAAAAGACATTTCCCATGCAAATCAGGTACACACACATATTTACACAAACCATAACCATAAGGTTAATGAAACTGACCTTTGCGAAGTTCTGCACAGGGATGAGAAAGATGATCAGAGACACACGTGCACGCAGAGTAGCTCTGCCCTGGGATGGGTGGGGGAAGGCAACCTACATCTTTGCAGCTGAGTCAAACAGATGCTGTGTTCAGATTGCACCTGCTAAAAAGCCCTGTCTATAGGTTGCAAATTCTTTGCTGGCTTCAAAGAACCCCTTAGGTCTCCAGGCCCATGCTGAAATACTCAGGAGGACAGAAATCCCTCTGAGACACAGACAGGAAATTTCCCAGGGAATCAGAGGCTTAAGTTCATGTTTTTGTGTGCCATGGATATATTATAAATGAGCCCATCCCAGACAGTCATTTTCTAAGATGTTTTGAAATAGGAAGTTATTATTGGAGAAGTTTCTGCCTGATGTTTAGATCACACACATGGCTGTAAAGATGAAAGCAATAAAAACAGATTGTCTACATGTGAAATACTCCTAACTTGCTCCGATGTGCAGATACTATTGTTAATTGGAAGATGGCAGGTCCCTTGGGGATGAATACTATGTAGACACATAAAGCTAATGCTGGTACAAAGAGATGATAATCCAAAAAGCATATACCACCACTGTCATCTTGCATTTGTACACTGTTATATCTATACAGTATGCATAATGTGCAATAACATATATATAGTGCATTCAGAGTTGATCAAAATATGCTGCTCTTTTCCACAGAGAATTTTTGAGATGCAATTTTTCTCTGAAACTTTTAAGATGGACTTTAGATTAAGCTCATCCCTCAAGTGCTTTGCTGTAAGTGGGTTCCACCCTTCCCCTGTCAAGCACGATGCAGAAGACTTGCTGCAGAACTCAGCACTACAGCTCCTGCTGTCTCCTGCTTCACGGGCCTTGTCCTTGGGGTCAGATACCCATCCCAAAACCAAAACAAAGAGTAGAGTCCCTGAGGAGCAGTGTGGTGGCAGCAAGGTTACTGCAAACCTGAAGCTGCCATGTCACCGTCCCTGATGGGGGACAGCAAGGGGGCAGTGCCTGCAATGTCAGTGTTGTGTGCGGGGTGTGATGGACCCCTTTCCACATCAACTCGGGGACTCTGGAAAGATTGTATTGGTGCCTTGGGGGTGCCTGGGGCACAGCTGATCACAGAAATGGGCTCCACTGTCCTCTACAGGTTCAGCTTTCCTATCATCACCAGCTGCTTGGGGAGAGGTGTCCCTCTGCAAGACACTGCCCAGACCCTGAGTCTGGCAACCTGGAGTTGTGCACATAGTGCACCTGAGAAAGGTGGCTGGAAATAAGCAGGTGTCACAAGGATGAGGATGATGGGTGAGCAGGGCTGTGGGATTTAACCAGTTTAGGAGCTCTGTCACACCTGGCCGGTCTTGGAACATCTTTCCTGCAGCTAATAAGTGCAACTGAGGTTAAAAGCTGTCTGAGGAGCTGTGTTTTCTGCTTTGATCCATACAATCCATGAACTGGGATTGTTCTCAAGCATGTAGGGTAGGATCTTCTTTTATTTAACACCCATGCTCCAGCCTTGTGGTCTGATAGTGCAGCACAGTCATCAGTGAATTCTTGAAAACAAGAGTCCTGTCTTCCTAAGCCTTCCTCCTCATAAAGAGTAGGGTCTCCCAAACAGCATCAAGTTCATTAAAAAAAAAAAAAAAGCAGGGAGTGAAGGGTAGAGGGAATGATCTTCCTCCATAGGGCTCTAGGGTCTATGCTGTAGCACCAAAAGACACTGTAAGTCAAATGTGCCCATCATTATATTCCATGTATACCTTCCTATTGCCTCCCGTTAGGGAAGGCAAAAACATTTCAGTTCTTTATCTCAAATGTGCAGAAGCCTCATGCTGACTACTCATAGAACAATAGAATAATTTGGGCTGGAAGGGACCTTCAAAACTCAGCCAGTCCAACCCTCTGCCATGAGCAGAGGTTGGATCTTCAACTAGATCAGGTTGCTCAGAGCCCCGTCCAGCCCGGCCTTGAATGTCTCCAGGGATGGGGCATCTACCACCTCTCTGGGCAACCTGGGCCAGTGTTTCACCACCCTCATTGTAAAAAGTCTCTTCCTCATGTCTAGCCTGAATCTCCCCTCCTTTAGTTTAAAACCATTACTCGTTGTCCTATCGCAACAGGCCCTGCTGAAAAGTCTGTCCCCATCAAGACCTCATGGACTTGTTGATCAAACAGAACCCAAAAAGTGCCAGCAACAGGAGGAACTGCCCTCCTCCCCTCACCCAGCTGCACGCTCAGGACTTCCCTGCGCTGGCAGCCCCTCTTTGCTACTCTCATGAATTTCCCATTGCTAAATGAGAGATAACAGTGCAGCCTGCTCCCACACACTGCTGCAAACTGGTGTTTACCCACAGGGCACTAAAGCCGTCCGTGTCCTTCCATTGCCACCCTGTGCCATTTCCACAGCTTGCTGGGAAAGAGCTGGGTTACTCCAGGGTGATGTGCACTGAAAGGCAGTGGTTTTGCAGGGCTCTGCACCAGCAGCAGCCTGAGGTGCCCTGACGCTCTTGTGCATGATGTGCAGCCCCACAGTGTGAGGGTGCTTGCTCCTAGAGGGATGCTCACCCCTACAGGGATGCTCATCCCTGTCATGGCCACCTCTTGCTGCCAGTATCCTCCCCTGCCACAGCTGCCTCTGCACCCTCCTGCATCCCACCACTGCCTGTGACACTTCCCCCATCCTCCCTTTTTGAAAAGAGCTGTTCATTGTATTTCCTAAAAAAAACTTGGAGCAAAGTATTTGGGCTGCACAGGAGAAGGAGGACAAAGTGTTCCCTGTAGGAAAACACAAATCCATATATTCTCGGTAGATATCTCTGTGCTGGCTCTGGATCAGCCTGAAACAGCTGAGCTCCATGCAGGCAGACCATGCCAACACGAGAGTGTAGTGCAGGGGGCTGCCAGCCGGGCTCTGACAGCAGCTAGTTGGACGCCAGCCCTCCTGTGATGCTTCGAGCGGGGCTTTTTCACTGCCAGGACAAGCAACCCTGGCAGAAACAGGAGTGACCTGTGATAACTGATGTTACAACTGCTGTAACTATCCAAGCAAAAGGCAAGAAAAGCCGCCAAAACCCTCTTCAGCTTCCTAGGCAGGGTGAAATAAAGGTGTGGGAAAACAAAACAGTGAGTGATGCTGCAGCCCTGCCGTGCAGGGAGCCCAGACACACGCGAACCCTCTTGCTGGAGCAGGCATTGCCAAACAGATCAGCGCTAATGGTGCCGAGTCCCCAGGACACTTGGCTTTGAAAACTCTTTAGGAATACCAAGTACAGAGAAAGCCTGCTAAAAACAGGGAAAATAGTCACTGAAGTAAGCCTGGCCATACCAGCTGCCTGGTACTCGTGTCTCCACTGATGCATTGCCATAAAGCTACTGGTGCCCAAAGCCTCCTTTCATTTCCCTGGTCTTTGCTTTCATGCAAATGGAAGCTTTCTCCTTGCTCCTGGAGCATGGTCCAGAAGGGTTTAGATCCTTGTACATCCCCATCAGGGCTCAGGAGTCAGCAACAGTGTGGGGGAAATCCCAGACTGAGCTTTCTGAATCTGAGCTTTCAGCCCCACTTACTGGCTGGTCGATCCCTGCCACCTTAGTTCTCCCTCATCTTCCCAGCCACAGCCTGTGACGCTCCGCCTGCAGAAGGAATTACCTGCTTTGCACCCAGTGAACCACAGCAAAGCCATGCAGCCGATGGCAGCGTGAGCCAGAGAGCGGGCAGCATGCTGGTTTCAGCGCTTAGATCGGCTTTCTGTGCACTTAGGATCTGCCTCATAGGAGCCAGCATTGGACTCAGCCCTTCTCACCTCTCCGTAGGGACCAGTTCTCCATCACGTCTTTTTGAAGGGAGGGAGAGCATTGCTCAGTTAGGGACATATGAACCTGGGCAGAATAATTTTCCGTTTCTACAGTGAAAGAAAAATACCCATCCCCTGGGATGTGACCTCAGCCTTCAGCCTCAGCTCACATCTTCTGGCATCTCCCATGAAAAGGACAACCCATCCAGCAGCTCAGAACAAGCAGCCAGGAAAATAATGTGCACAGGAAAAACAGGAGCCTTTATTAAATAGCTTGTTCAAAGATGAAACCCCGGCCATCTGTCTACTTGCCCTAGAAGAGGCACTGTGATAATAATTAACAGAGGGAAAGGTGCCAGAGATGCCAGGGAGAAAAAAAAAAACAAACAGTAGTTTGCTAACATTTCACACAGGTCTGCCATGAATGCAGTGGGAAGAAGGAGCAGGGGGAAAGGGTTCAAAGTAAGAAACATCACGTTGCCTCACCAGAGCAGATGCTGCTGGCAGTGAGGGGCCACAGGACACTTTGAGCTGGTGCAATTTGGCACATGGCACCCCAGGAGCAGATGCTGCCATGGGGGACTGGCAGCTGATGTCTCTCAGATGTCAGGGCTCTGCAAAGGAGTCCCCAGAGCTAGGGGGCTGTCCTGGGGGTCGTGGTGCTGCCAGGGATGGGGGCAGCCCCTGTGGGGCTGGATGCATGTGATACCCCTCCAGGCAGTGACTGGGACACTGCCAAGGGACTGTGCTGCTGCACACTTCCCACTGTGGCTGTGACACTCACCCAGCTCGCTCCCATTTAAATGGTGATGGCTAATACAGACTCACCCTCCATCCCCAAAGAAAGAGACCCCTCTTCCTTCTCAAAGCATCCAGAAACCCCAAAAAATCCATTGGCTCAGCCCAACAGCGGCACCTACCCAGCGCTCAGACACACGCTGCGGTGCCAAGTCAGGTGTCCAGCCATGGGACAAGACCCTGGGCTGCAGAGCCCCCCGCCACCTCCCACCCTCCTCCCTGCCAAAGTGTCACCTCACGCAACCGCTGCTGGAGTCCAGAGGGCATTGCTGAGCCTTGGCTGCTGCTGCCCGAGTGCCTACTGTGGCTGGGGCTGTGACTCTGTCACCCAGCTCCCCTCGGAGCATCACGCTGAGGTTCCCCTCGCAGAGCTGAAAAGCTGCTTTAAAATAAGAATCTTAGATTATAATTCCTAATCCCTTCTCCTGCAGTAAGTGCAGAGAGGGGACAGATATGCCAGTGCTCTTAGTCTCCTTCTTGCAGGACCAAATGTGCTTCAGAAACAGATCAAAGCATTCATGCCATGGGCCGGGCAGGCGGCAACCCAGAGCTTCTGCTGGCCGGGACATCAGAGCACCATCAGGAGGGCAGGGAGAGGCAGAGCGGGATGCTGTCACCCTCCCACCAAGAGCGCTGGTCCCTCTCTGTGTCTTCTCTCCGTTCCCACCAAGGAGTTATTTTTACAGACATGTCAGTCAGCTCTGGTGTGAGAGGGATAGGCAGACAAGGGGGTGGCAGGCAGCTGGGTTCAACCCGCAGACAAGGGTGAGCTATGGCCAAAAGGCACACAGGCTTTTTGGGGATGGGCAGGGAGCATGGCAGGGTCCAGCATTGCCTGAGTGCTGAGGCACAAGGCATGGATGCTCCTGCGTCCTGCTCTTTGTCCCCCAGGGCCAGCGCAGGGGCTGATGTGCCTCCAAGACAGCACACACAGCCTTGGAGCTATTGAGCAGACGGGAGGCAGCATGCTTCAGGCTGACAACAAGGGCTGGGTTTACACTGAAGAACCTCATATCTGGAGTTTTGAGGTTTTGTCTGAAGCCAGGTCAGCAGCATCAGCCCAAAACTCACGGGTGCTTTTCTTTATGGGGTCATTGAGGTCATTTGTATTTTCCTGAATAGCACAATCCAACACAAACCAGCTAAGAACCTTCTCTGAGCCATGCAGCCTTCAAAGGGAGAAAAGCATCCAGCAGGGTAGACATGCCCTCTCTGCTGGCATTCCCTGGGCTCACAAGAGATGTTCCATCTGGGCAGGAGTGCCCCCAGGCAGATTGCCTGCCCTGCACTGTGGCCATGGGGCCCTCTGAGGCTGGTTCCCCTTCTGCTATCATTACAGCAGTGACATGGACATACCCCTTCTGCTGGGCTGAGTTTCCTCATCTGGAAGCAGAAACACCCAGACCCACCCCAAGGTGCCCTGGAAGAATCTCCTGTGGTGCATGAATGCGGCCAGCATGAACCTCTGCACACCTGCTCCACACAGGGCTGTAGCCATGGGAATGAGGGCTGCTGGTCCCCAGGGGCTGCAGTGGGGACAGGTGCCACCCTGCGAGGGGCCATGGCTTTGTCCCCGTGGCCAGGCTGCAGTGAGCTGAGGGGCCGTGGCTGGTCCCTGAGGCACCGATGAAGTTTGGCGCTGCTTTCTTGGCAGCGCAGCAGCATCATGCCAGGCTGTCAGGAGGCATCTCCATCAGCGTCACAGCCGTCAGGTATCAGCGCTAACCTCTCTTGAGCATCTCCAGACATGGACACTTCCTGGCTGACAGCACCCTGGGGATGATGGACACATACTTGGCAGGAGCCCCACACTGCCCTTGGCAGTGCTACCTCAACCAGTGCTGCTATGGTGACACTGGGTGCCATCCCTGTCCCCTGCCACTCCCTGGGCCTCTGTCCCAGTGGCCATCGTCTGGGCTCCCCAATGGGCACAGCCCTGGGACTCAAAAACTTTTATTCAGTGGTTAACAGCTGCACATGGGTCCCAGCCCCCTTGGGATGTGCCAGGGCAAGTACTAAAGCTGGGGGAAAGTCTGAAATGGTCCCCCAGGCACCCCTCCAAGTACTTGCCACTGGGGCCCAGGAGGGGACACATGAGGACCTACACTGGAAAGGGCACCTGACTTGCTGCGGAGGGGGACACCAGACCCAGGGAGTCCTCCTGATGGGGTGAACAAACCCTGAGGGCCAGGGTGGTAACGATCCTGCCACCATGCAGCTCTGAGCAGGTCCAACACCTGTCTGGACCTCTGACCACAAGCACCACTTTAACATGCTATTAAAGATGCAGAAAGTGGCAGAAAGCTATTAAAATGCATGACGTGTATAGTGCTGTGGCTGTTGCTTTCACAGTGCCCTTGTTCCCCTCCATCGAGGCAGTGGAGGACTGTCAGCGGGGGAGAGGAAAACATCTGACACCTTCCTTAGATGTCAGTGATCAGAATGGTCTTTGCACTCATTTTTAAGAGCTAGCTCCCAGGTGTCATCGGTAGGTTTCAGAGTTTCCAGGCTTTTTCTTCCTGCCCCTGTGTTGCTCAGGTGGACTCTGACCGGTAGCAGGAGTTGTACAGAGACAGGATCAGACATCAGGAGAGGAAAACCATGCTGTATGGGCACACTGTGTGGCCTCCAGTGCCACTATTGGCACCCAAAGCTGAGCACCACGTTCGGTGTGCTCAGCTCCTGAGGAAAGCTGGCAGTGTGCTTGGTGCCAGCCCCATCACCATGAGTGGGCTGGTAGCCCTCAACAAAAGCCAAACCACTGTGGACGTGCCCCTTAGTGGCACAGCGCCCCCCGCCTCCCCGTTTGGCCATCACCACCATGTGCAACTAGGGCCCCTCAATCCAGAGAGAATCCGCCTGGGACAGGAGAGGAATAAGGACAAGTTGCTCACCCAGGATCATGCTGACTTTAAGTACACCCCCCAAGACACAGCACAAATGCACCCAACACATCATTTAATAGAGTTTTGGAGAGACTACAAGCAGTGATGGGCTAGCTGAAGCCTTACGGTGCTGCACGGCATCGGAATTGTGTTGTGGACGTTGCACATGTGTTTTTATGACCAGCTGCCAGCTGTTGGAGCACATCTGGGAGAACAGCAGCAGAAAGAGCTCCCGTCTCCCACAGGAGAGGATGGAATCTGCATCTCCAGGGGAAGCAGCACTTGAGCAGCAGTGGCAATTCTGCCTTTCCCATTGCATCCCTGCTGCTGCAGAGGGTGGGGGCAGTGGCATTTATTTTATTTTTCGCAGCCCTCAGGAAAAAGAGGATTTCAGAGGGATTTGAGCACAGCTCCCTAAATAGCTCCTTAGAATTAAGAGGTTTCACAGAGGATTATTTCAAGCGGCTGCCTGTGGTGGGAGGGAGATGCTGGCAGGTACTGGGGGGGGCAAGGAGGCAGAAAAAAAGGCAGAAGCCCTGTAGGTGAGCACAGGGGAATGTGATCTCCTTCTGAACCACAGTACAGGGGAGAGGGGCCATGTCAATCCCTGGCCATGCACATATCCTCTCTGCTGGGGGAGCCAAAAGGAGTGGGGAAGCGGAGGGGTGGTCACCAGAAGCGACACACCACAGGAGCAGAACAAAAGCAGCTCTTACACAGGAGTCACAGATACTGAGCACAGCACATGCCTTTCAGCTGGTGGCCAAGGCCCGAAGTCACAAAGTCAACACATGGATATGGCTGCATCACTGGACCTGCCCATGGTGGCATTGCTGAGGTGTGGGATGAGCTCAAGGGGCTATCCCCATCCTTCCCTTCTCACTAGATGAGAATCCAGCATGCGATGGAGGTGGGAAGGTTTTTCTAGCACTATGGATAGAACAAGTTTTAAATGCTGGAGAAGGGGATCAGTCAAACAGAGAGAGCTTGACTAAGGGCAAATTCTCCCCTGCAAGGCTATGAATGCCAGACTTTGCAGAACCAAACATTCACGGCAGAAATAAAACAATGCAAAACTAGGAAAGGCCATAAAGTCTTTCAGAACAGGCACAGCTCTGCAGAGACTGGTGGAATATGGCTTGAAATGCCTCTTCTAGTAATACTAAGAGAGACCATTGCTTGGCACAGTGCTTTCTGGTGCAAAGAAGAGAAGATAGCTGGAACATCATTATAATTTTGATATTGTGACAGAAGTTAGTTTTTAGGGACCAGATCCTGCAAAAGCCTGAGCTCCTCCATGGGGTCCTGAGCTTCAGCTTTCAGCAGGCAGAGGGTTGAGAGTGTGCCCAGCAAGCATCTGAGCCATGGGCATGCAGGAGTAAATAATAAGGCTGGAAGTAGAATGCATGAGAGAAGCAGGGAAGTGAGGCTGGTAATAATACAGAGAGGGAGAAATGAGGAAAGAATAAAAAGGAGAAGAGAAGGTGGGGAGAGAGCTGTAATTTGACAGTAGTGAAAGCAAAAAAAGCAGGAAGAAGCAAGCTGAGGTAGATAATTTCCACTGGACAGATGATAGTGGGGAAGCAGTGAGGTAAGAGAACAGAAAGAAGCAGGGCAGGAAGGAAAGCTAAGGAGGTCGTCACTGGCAGAAAACTGGTTAAATCTCATCAAATATTATTATGAGCAGCCCATGTGTGGGTAGCCCCTGCTGCAACACCTGGAGTGATGTTCTGCACCTGGCACAGACAAGGCCAAAAGTCAGAGATATGCTGCAACTAAAAACCCAGCAAAAAAGAATTGGAGATGAAGGGATTTCCTCAGCCACCAGGGAAGGGACTTTGTTTTCTGGACCCTTCCTTTTCCACTCCTCTGGAGGAACGACCTGGACGGTACAACCCTTTGAACAGCTCTCCCAGCAACTGAGCTCTTTGGCCGAGAGTTTAAAAAAATGACTTCTGACACTGATTTCACAGAATCACAGAATCACAGAATGTTAAGAATTGGAAGGGACCTCAAAAGATCATCTAGTCCAATCCCCCTGCTGGAGCAGGAACACCCAGATGAGGTTACACAGGAAGGCATCCAGGCAGGTCTTGAATGCCTCCAGAGTAGGAGACTCCACAACCTCCCTGGGCAGCCTGTTCCAGTGCTCTGTCACCCTCACTGAGAAGAAGTTTCTTCTCAAATTTAAGTGGAACCTTTTGTGTTCCAGTTTGTACCCATTACCCCTTGTCCTATCATTGGTTGTCACCGAGAAGAGCCTGGCTCCATCCTCATGACACTCACCTTTTATATATCTGTAAACATGAATGAGGTCACCCCTCAGTCTCCTCTTCTCCAAGCTAAAGAGCCCCAGCTCCCTCAGCCTTTCCTCATAAGGGAGATGCTCCACTCCCTTAATTGTCTTTGTTGCCCTATGCTGATTTGCTCTACCTCAGACCTGAGCTGCCCCAATAAAGCTGAAAAGATTGGCGTCTCCCATGGTTTTAAGGCCTCGCTCAAGAACTGACTCCTTTGCACATCACCCACCTGCACAACTCTGAGTCTGAGTTTAAAGGGAGAGAGGTTACGTGACCTGGGTGCACAGGCAAAAGCAGGTTTTCGGTAAAGTCATTGCCACAAAGATCAGAAGTTAACATCTGCTTTCAACACAGATGTCGCTCTCAAAGGACATATATGTATATAAGGAGTGGTTTCCTTTATCTCCCGGTTTATAAATATAGGTGAAAGTGGAATAGAAAATTTCAGCCATACTAGTGCTTGCAATTACAGGACAAGGAAAGATGACACGTCTGTGACTGGCTGAGATTAATTGTGATGAACTATGATTGCAACTTTCAGTGTTTGGCTTTCGGCTTTACAAGATCAAGCCTGTAAATTCAGCGTTTCCTCATGTTGATTTAACAGCTGCGATTTTTTTGATGTAAACACCCTAACAAGTAGTAGCGGGACAGGGCATGATCTCAGCTGGTGGTGTTGGAGACTGCAAAACATGCACTCGAGTCCTGGCAGGCAGAACTGCTAAAATCCAGGACACAGCGCATGCCATGTGTACAAGCACACATTGGTTACACATCTAAAGCAATGTTAACCAAGGTGCATTGGTGAGCTGGTAGGAGACCCAACCCTCAAGGTGGACAACTTGAGATTTAATCACTATAGAACCATAGAGAACAGTTTGGGTTGGAAGGGACCTTCAAAGGTCATCTAGTCCAACCCCCTGCCATGAGCAGGGACATCTTCAACTAGATCAGGTTGCTCAGAGCCTTGTCCAGACGGACCTTGAATGTCTCCAGGGATGGGGCATCTACCACCTCTCTGGGCAACCTGGGCCAGGGTTTCACCACCTTCTTTGTAAAAAATTTCTTCCTTATGTCTAGCCTGAATCTCCCCTCCTTTAGTTTAAAACCGTCACCCCTTGTCCTATCGCAACAGGCCCTGCTGAAAAGTCTGTCCCCATCTTTCTTATGGGCCCTTTTTAAGTACTGAGAGGCCACAATAAGGTCTCCCTGGAGCCTTCTCTTCCCCAGGCTGAACAACTCCAACTCTCTCAGCCTGTCCTTACAAGACAGGTGTTCCAGGTGATCATTTTTGTGGCCCTAAGACTTCTTTCCTCCTTATACTACTGATCCTCAGGCTGGGAGACCAGCAGAAGAGCAGGTTGGCTCTGTGCACCAGCTGGTCCCGGGCATGGACAGCACAGTGCTGACCTGCATCATATCACAGCTTCACAGCGTGAGTGGGATAGGTACATCCCACTCAGACATTCATTTATGAATTCATGGACTCTGAGCTGAGCTAAGGAGTGCGAGCCTGTGGGAAGGCAGGCCAGCAGACCTGGCGACACTGTTGGGTGCCAAGAGAGGGGAGAGACTAATTTGTACTGAGCCACACTGTGTGCGCACACGTACAATGCGTGCTCATCAAATGCTCCGAGTACATGGGTATCTCTGCGTGGGGTCATTGGGAGGCTGTCACAAATGGGAGCATCACTGTCACACCTACACGTGGTGCTATGATGAGCTACCTCCTTTCTCAAGGCTTTATAAACCAGAAATACGCTGCTGTTTTAGGACAGCTCTGAAATATTTCCCAGCTTTCTCCAAGGTGTTATACACTCCTCCAGCATCATCTACAACAGCTCATGGCCTCTATGCTATGTGTGCTTTGAGTTGGGATGTGCCAGTCCCAGTGGCTAGTGATACAGACAATTCCCAAGGGAAGTCAGCACTGGTTCATGGAGGTGGGTTTAAGCATGGTGGCTATGTCCTACCAGCTGCCTCAGGAGCTTCTGCCTCCCACTGGCTGGGATTTAGGTGTTGCCACTTCCCAAAAAAGGTAAAGCTAAACCACCCATGGGCACATCATACTGCCTCTCACTCAGGGATGCAGCCAGGGAGGGTATTTGGCAGGAACTGCCCTGTTCCAGCTGGGGGGAAGATTTCTTCTGTGCTGGAAAGTCTCCCCATCACTTAGCACACCTCTGCACAAAGCTGATTGCAGCAGAGCACAGTCAGTGCAGGAAACTGGGACAGCCCCTAGCAAAGAGCCTTCCACTTACTCTCTCAGTTGCATTTTAGGGTCAGGGGGAGGTTACTGCACACAGCTGCAGAGGGTGGGACGCTCCAGAAGAAAAAGGCTGCCTGGTCTGCCAAGCTCTGGCTCACAGTGCCAGCCCCGATGGACACGGTGGAATTGACCGGAGACTGCAGAGGCCTGAAACATGGCACCTGTGAGCAGCCCACACTGTCCTGATGCACTTCTCCAGTTTCAGGGTCATGTCCTACAGCTACCAGCGTGCTGGACTCCTCACTGGATGTCCTCTTTCTGCCACATGCCCTTCAGTTATGCGTTTGCTGGTTCTGGTTTATGGTAGATCAATCCACAACCATCTGGGATTCAAACCTGGTGGCATCCGGATCTCTGGGGTGACAGCACAGCTGTGTGCATCTCTGTGGAGGTGCATGTGAAAAGGCAAGAAGAGCGAAGTGGTCAGCAGTCTAAGCTCTCTAGAAACACCACCTCTTGTCAGGAGGAGGAAGACCTGGGCACTGTCCACTCATCTCTGAGAGCCTGAACCAGGATGTTGCGTGATGAAGATGGTCAGCACACAATGTCGTGGTGGCAGCTCAGGCAGAGCTTTGGGAAGCTGTGCTGGGAGGAAGAGACATGAGAGAGTTCCTCCATCAGGTCTTCTCTTCAACAAGCAAAAGCCACCGCAGAGCTGGGGACAGTGAGCCGTGCTGGAGGAGCACAAGGGACAACGCGGCACGAGCAGCTACAGGGCAGGATGAGGAGCTCCAGGCTGTCCTCCTACACGGCAGCATCTGAAACCCTCCCGTTCAAGGATGTCTTCGGCTGGAGGCCATTGTTCTGAGTGTGCACCTCTGGCTTGGGCTGTGTCATCTGCTGCAAACGCTGCCCAGGAAAGAAGGGAAAGAGGGAGTCAGCTGGAGGACCAGGGGCAACAGCAGTGGTGCAGCTGGTGCATGGCAGTGGCTGAAGGTTGGGACCCCTTGTCTCAAGCCTCAGAGGTGGCCCTAGTTATTGGGCAAGGGGATGGTGCATGCAGCAAGAGTTACTTCTCCGGCACCATTCAGCAACCTACTGGAAGCCCCTCTGAGTCCCTTTTGCTTTGGTGCTGCGCACAGCACAGCAGCTCCTCCATTTATCTGAAATACAGGGATCGCCCTTGAAACACAGGCAAACTGTTACCAGGCAATACCAGCTGCAAGTAGGAATGAGGGCTGCAATGTCACAGGCTTCAGAGCAGGCCCATTTTTCCTGTTTCTGAAATTTTTCAACTAGGATTTATTACAAAGCATCACTAACTAGCTACAGCATGCTGGCAAGGTTACGGTCTGTGCTGCTGATGCAGATCAGACCAGTTCACCTGCATAAAGTTTTGCACTGGCAGTGATTCTTGTCACCCTGAGCAGATCAAATGAAAACTGCAGAGCTCAGTAAAGTGAAGCAAGAACTTGGGAAAATATGGAGGTGCAAGTCATTACTGGAGGCGTGTGTACTGAGCATCAGGAGTGATAAAGAAGAATGAATCACTTTTGCCTGTCAGGGAGGGACTGAGGCTGCAACTTGCAGTAGAGAAGGCAGAGGATTGAGCCTGACCTGAATAGACATGGCTAAGTCAGGAAAAAGCTCTTTCCAACAAAGGGAAACCAGCTCCTACTCTCCTATACCACTGAAGTGGGCTGTTGCTAGGTGAAGTCCCTGAAATGTTCTCTGAGCTGCTTCTGCCATTCATGGTCTTTTTTTTTTCCCCCCTCACATTCATGCTCAGTAGGATCAAAATGACTTGTAATCTTTCCTGTCTGTCAAAACCATTTTATTCAGCATTGACATCTAATTTCCCTCCAGCTTCAGCTCTATTACAAACTAATCCAGGATCTGTGCACATAAGAGGCAAAAAATTCTCGCTGTCCATCTGATACCAATGCGCACATGCACACAGAAGCCTGCTTTCTTCCTGCTGCCATCTCCTGCTCACTCCTGGGTCTACGAACCATGGGGAGGATGTCTGGGTCTCCTGATGTATGTGGGTGCTGCCAGAGGGACAGTGGGACAAGTAGGGTGCACACCAGCCACTCACACTACTGACTGGCACGGTGGTTGGCACGAGATGCTGAGGGGATGGGTGGCAACATGCTCATGAGCTGCCCTCAGATGTCAAGATATGCTTTCACCATTCCTAGTGGAATCAGGATTGAGACTAAGCAAGGGGTTGAACCATTGTCTGTATTTGCAGTTTTCCCTTTTCCAGCTCTTATTATGAGAGAATAAGGAGCCCTCGAAACATCTGAGGAAGGACATACTATTGGAATTGCCACTGGCTTTCAAACCAAAATCACCAAAGCGGCTTGCCATAAGACCCTGGCTTGAGTCCTGCAGGAACCTCTATGTGAACCTGCACAGCAATGGCAAGAAGCAAAACTCAGCCTCAGATGAGAAACCGAAAGCATATCTGACACACCAAACCCACCTGGTTCCCACATCAGAGCCCATCCAAATGGAGAGTCTGATGAAAGGCAAGTCAAATTCAACTGCAGCTTGACCTCAGAGTTAGAGAGCATGAAGCTGACCTCACCCCAGCAATTCCAGACAAACCATTTCTGAATTAAACATTATTCAAAATACAGCATCCATGAAGTAAACTCATAGGATGTAGATGGTTTGTGGTGGCTGTTGCAGCTGGGCTGGGAGAGCCATCAATCAGCACTCCTGTGGTGATTTACACCTGTAGCTTGCAGCAGACAGCACTGGGCCAGGGACTTTGTGCACAGTGCTCTCAAGACTGAATATCAACACTGTAAATAAAATCTTTACAGGTCTTTTTACCTATGACATACAGAGGCTCATGATTCACTGCTACATGAAACCCTACTCAAACTAAAAAATAAGAAGTTTTAAACAAGATAATAGTTGTGGGTCCTGCATAAAAGTCTTCCTTGCTTCTTAACCCCACATTCACTGAGTGCCCTTTGCAAAGTACATGACAAACTGCCACTGTGCGTGTCTCTGTCACTAGCAGGTCTTAGCCCTCAGATATGTCAATCTTCATGCTCAGAGGAAGCTGATCGCTCTGCTGAGAAGTGCCAGATAACCATGCTCATAGCCAAGAACTGCCAGGAACTGGGATTTCTCTGGGTTAAGAAACCTCAAGGGTTTCTTCCCAATCTCTTTCAGGGCTCCAGTCTCCTGTACCAAAGAGATATCCAGTGGAAGAGGGCTCCTTTTTTGCGATGGTAACAACACACAGTTCGATGAGGGACAGCAGACAGACCTAAGGAGACACTACCTGAAGGTCTCTCATGTGCTGCCTGACAGCACTCCCAGACATCTAGACATGTTGGTGGTCAGTTTTGCTGGTAAGTCCTCTCCAGTGAGCCCTCCTGGAGGAGAAGGTGGGCAGAGCCCCTGCAGCACCAACCTGAAGCACTCTGATAGCTGTGTCAGAGCAGAGTGTGCTTGGTTCTCCTTAGACTTAGACCAAGGGGAGCTCAGTCTAAGCAGGGAGCAGAAGAGTGGTGAAGCTGTTCATACCTGCCGGAGGGTCCCCGTTGAGGTGAAGAAACAGTATAGCATGTATCCTGGAATCAGAACCATGGAGGACAGAGCCATAAGCCAACCAATGCCTTGTCCCCACGCAGGATAGACGTATTTTCCCAGTGTCAGAGGGGTCATTTCCACCACGCTGAAAAAGAACACGCCCTGGGAAAAGAGGACCAGCCATTGCAGGTGAAGCTGTGCAAAATCAGGGTTCATCAATTCTTTCCTTCACTATCTTCTTAGCTCCCAACACTCTTACAGCAAATCAACAGCCTTGCAGAAAACCAACAGGTCCTTAAAACTAGTTAAATGCTCTCAGCCCACCAACTGGTAATTTCATATAATTTCTTATTATCCTGTGTAAAAAGCTGGAACTGGCATGCCCATGATTGCCTTCTTCACTAAACTACTCAGACAAGCCGTGCCCCCACACCAGTCTCTAAGCAAGCCGGCAGCATCCTCACAGCTGGCCTCAGGAGCCTTCATCATCCTACCATTGGCCTCCTCACACCATTCCCTGTACTACTCCTTCTGGAAGCACAAGAAGCAGCAAAGTCAAAATCGCTCTGCAGTCAGTAACTTTGCATTTGCTGATAGCTATTGCTCTGACAAGCCTATCAGGGCTGAGGCTGGAGATGGAGCAGCCGAGAGCCTTCACCAGAATCAATAACAGCTTTTTCAAAGAGTAAATTATTTGCTTGTCTCCTGGCATCTCAGAAACAAGAATGAAGAACGGATGGCCTCATTTAGATTGAAAACAGGCTAGAGCTTTTCTTACAGGTGATTTGCAGTAGGCAGAGTGACAGAAGCTCCTGTATTGCTTTACCCATCTCAAGTCCACCTAGGATCACCTTGCACCACACCTATACTGGATCAAGAACATAATGTTTTCCCCGCAGCTCATCCAAACTAAGAGGCCCTTCTGTATCCACTCCTGCAGATAGGATGTCCCAGGTCTTACCAGGCAGACAAGAGGAGTGAAGAAAGCCCAGCAGATCTTCCACCAGATGCAAGGTTTGTAGCCAATCATTTCTTCAATGTTCCTGTAAAACCTGTTCACACCTACAAGAGGAAAGGAGCGTTGAAAAAAAAATCCCACCTCGGCACCATGGTCATCACCTCATGACACAGCACACAGTGAGGGGGTGACAATGCCGTGACACGAGAAGCACTATTTGGAGGAAATGGGCTATGGGGACACAAAAGCAAATTTGTGCTAGCAGGATCCATATTCCTGGTGTCCTCTTGAAGGACCAGAGGGCAGGACCCTAGGCATATGCCAGTTTCTGCAGACATCTTTGTGGTGGCCTGAAGAAGTGAGATGACAACCTTTCACTCCTGATTTTCTGGAGTTACAAGCCCAAGTATTTTCAGTTGCGAAGTTCTCATTCGCTTCACTGTGGGAGGCTTCTGAAATAACTCTCTGTGCCCATGGAGAAAACAAAGGAACAAGGTATTTTGTGCTTACCATAACACCAAGAAATGGAGATGGTCTCAAAGAAGACAAGAAAGAGAAGGCACATGCCACTGGCTGAGTAGTAATCAAACAGCTTGAAGACATAAATGCCACCCTGAGGAGACAAAACCAGGGTCAAAGAATTTAGTTATAGATTATGGTCAACAATATCAGTTGGCTGCTTGGATTGTTACTATCTGTATCTGCTGGGTTTAATGCTTATTTTCTTGGGTATTGGAGCTGGTGATGCAACTTTTCCACTGGAATCTGGTTCCCAGCAGCAAAACTGGTGTGCTCTTGCAGACAATTAGCCAGCCAGATATGGCCAAGAGTGAGGAGAAAAGCAGAGATTCACTAGGATTTCTTACTCTGTTTTAGATAGAGTCACTTAATTTAGTCTGCTGTGCCCCTGCCAGTTTTGCTGCTTTGCCTCCTCATCCGTCTACACTGCTCCCCAAAAGTCTCCAGACCACTCAGACCTAACCTCCACACATGCACCTTAGCTTCAGCCCCAGAGATTCAGGTCCCCAACAGATTGGTCTTTATTTTGCCTCAACCCTTGCACCAAGTGTTTCTTCAGCCTGGGCTCTGTTAGCTTGAGCCCTTATTGCAAATATAAAAAAACACCCAAGCCAGACTGACAACAGGATCGTGTTAAAAATATGGAGGCACCCTAAGTCACTTGAGACATAGCAGTGGTGAGCAAGACCATTTATCTAGTATTAGGATGGCTCCTAGGGATGCTGTCACTTCTCCAAAGCTTTCAGTGCCGGTGTTCTCTGCCAAAGTGACTAGAAAGGTGCTATGAGCAGAGGTACAAGCATGGCTATCTGTACCTGGGTGATGTTGGAGAATCCAATGAGATAAGAGATGAAGCAGACTACCGCGATGAAGACCTTCTTCCTGGCTCTCAGGAGATGAGGATACTCATCCATCAGGGCTGTAATAAACCCTTCCACGGTGCAGAACTATGGAAAAAGTTATACACCAAGGACATATATATAAGTATCTTAGCCTGATATCACTCTCACCTACATTTAACTCCAATGTTGAGAACCTTATTGCTTTAAGTGCTCTCTGCAGACACTACAAAAGAAGGAGGCACCTCTGCACAAAGCTGGCCTGAACTATCTTCTTGAAATGCCTCTCTCCCTCCACTGAATACAGAGGAAGCTAAAAGCACCGGGGTTAAATACCTAAGATTAGCCAAGATAAAGCTCTGCCTTTTGTGTCCCATGAAAAACCTCCTCTTTCTTCCCCAGAAGCCTCTAGGGCCTCCCCACCACTGCCCCACTCCCCCATGCTGCCAGGTGCTTTGTCACAGCCGTGTGTCTGTCTGCTGCGGGGACACGTGCAGGACCTCGCTTACTCTCCCTTTCCCATGTGTGGTCCTCTCAGCCTATTGCAACAGCGCTTTGCTGTTCAGTGATCTAAAACACTCACTAAGGAGCTGCCTCACCCACCACCCCCTCTCACATGCATATGTGTAACAACAGCATCTCTGACTCTGCAGTCTTCAACTTTATTTCAGTTTTTCAAGCACGGTACATTAAGTACATGTAGCACATTAGAAGCCCATCCTCACAGCACATGGTCTTTCTAGAGCTGAAAACACCCGCTGGCTTGTGCAGCGCTATGTCAGGCACAGTGTATTAAAGCCGTCTGCACCATAGAACATTAAGAAGTCCCCATGGGTGTTACTTTCAAATCAGTTTCCCTACCAGTTCTGCCCTATAGCATGAAGACAGTTTGACTGTATATATGTGAATTGCATCCCTCCCTCCTATTTCTTGTTAAATTGTGAGATTCGCTTTTATGTCTCATTCCCAGAAACCACTGGTAACATACAGCTCTCAGAGAGCACATCATGCCTCTAGCAAAAATACTGAGAAGTTTATGAGGGCAGCAAGCTCCTACTTTCCCTGGTCACCCTCAGTAAATGTAAAAGCCAGTACAATGAAAAAGAAAGAGGTTTCATTGCTCGTGATTGTCAGGGATATTCCTGTCTTTGGGGAGCCCTGTACAAAGTGCTAGTGGTTTTAAATTCAGCATTGAATATGGAAACAGAACAAGAAAATATCATCAGTGGAGGTAGAGGTACACAGATTAAAATGAACTATACAGTACTGGAAAGATGTATGGAAGAAAAGTGGGGAGTCTGAACCATGCCTATAGCTGAGCAGGGACAGCAGAAGAGCTGGCACACTGCAGACTGCTGGGGCTGGCTTCCGCTGGGGCACAGAGCAAGTCAACAGGATATGTTATAGGATAGGACAAGGGGTGATGATTTTAAACTAAAGAGGGGGATATTCAGGCTAGCGATGAGAAAGAAATTCTTTACAGTCAGGGTGGTGAAACACTGGCCCAGGTTGCCCAGAGAGGTGGTAGATGCCCCATCCCCGGAGACATTCAATGACGGGCTGGACGGGGCTCTGAGCAACCTGATCTAATTGAAGATGTCCCTGCTCATGGCAGGGGATTGGACTAGATGACCTTTGAAGGTCCCTTCCAACCCAAACTATTCTATGATTCTGTTTCTGCCCAGGGTTTCATATCTGCATGGTGCAGTGCGGAAAGCCAGTATTCCCAGAGTGCCAAAGCTCAATGGCTTCAACTCCGATTTTTAATGAGCTAAGCCTTTTATTTTTGGCACAAGAGCTATTAAAGCATCTTTTGCCATTCAGGCATGGGTTAAGTTGCCTTTATACTCATTTACAAAGAGCTCTTCACCCCATCCCACCCAGTTCATTGTTAAAAAACAACAACAACAACAACACACACACACAAAAAACAAACAAGAAACAAAACCCCAAACCAACACTGTTGAAAGTTATTCTTTTCATGTGGATGCATGGCCAGGCACTGCCAGAGCCATGGGCAGGGTTGAGCAGTATGGCACAGGGCAAGACAAAGAGGGAGAAGGGTGTGGAGGGGTCCAGGGGCAACTGGGGGCAGAGGGTAGATGTCAGGGGTGTCCAGCAGAGAAGAAGTGAAGAAAAAGACACCTCAAATAATGACAGGGAGTAAAACCAACAGCCCTTTGGTGCAGGAAAAGGGATTGAAGTCAGGGAAAGCACAGAAGAAGAGACAGTGAGATGGGTGATGGGGACCAGAGCTGCTACAAAGTAAGTTGAAATCACTTTGCCTCCTATCAAAATTAAGCTGGTGCATAATGGATAAAGTGGAGAATCAGATGGTGGAGCTCTGCTTTTTCTAGCCATAAAACAGGTAATGGCTTTCACATAATTTACTGAAAATTGCCTTATGTCAGCCTCAGGCTTAGGAGGTGGTGCAGCCTGCAGGACGGTCACCTTTCCCACCCTGGGGACTGTGGCTCCCTGGCTGGCCTGGGATCTGAATTTCCCAGCCCCATACCCAACCTCAGACACTCACAAAGGACGAGTAGGCAGCTGAGTGAAAGCATGCTGCTTGCAGGGGTGATGAGAATCTGGTCATTGTCATATCTCCTTGTCTTGCCCTTGCCCAGTGTGAGCACTTGTGCATGAGGGTAGATACACACACAATCATACATATTCCACAACACACCCCAATGCCATTACCCCCCTCCCCCATGCATTCACACTTCAGTCTGCTCTCCAAAAAGTTCCAGTTTTCTCACCAGCCATCTCCAGCCACATCTTTTAGCACGTATTCTGTTCTTCCTCATGCCTCACCCCGTGATATTGTTTCTCTCCTAAAGATTTTATTTCCATTCGCATTTTCTCTTTTGTTCTTTTTCCCCTTCAGGGGCTTAATCATTACACATGCTGCTGGGTCTGATAATCTGGGCTTGGTAGTCAACCTCAGTCTGAATGAAAGCCCGTCTGCCACCCACTCCCACTGTCAGGGGCTTGCTGTCCTCGGCCACGCAGAACACCCTGACTGGGGCCCATAGTGGGGGTTCAACCACAGCTGCCAGATGTACAGCAGAGAGCCACAAGAGTGGGTCTCACTAGTTGCAGCTGGAATTCCTCATGAATAACCTGTGAGAGGCAGCCTCACATGGGACAGACACAGGCTTGCAGTCACAAGGCTTGCTAGCTTCCCTGGGGAGAAAACGCCTGACCTGGAAACGGGTAGGTTAAAAGAAAGCATTAGCATATTACGCAAGAGGGTCTAGATGCAAGAGAGCTAAAGCCCGGGTGGATCAGAAGCAGAGTGAACATTCAGGCACACGAGCAGCAAGTGGGGGCACAGGAGGGAGGCGCGTGTCTATCAATATAGGTCACTCATCCAGCTGAAGTAACTGCAGACAAGACGAGCACCCTGGCAGAAAGAGGCAGATGGAGCTGTACTGCATCCGCGCGAGGCTCGCTGCCAAAGCTGATGGACACAGGTGGACCCACTCCCACCATCCTGAAGGGATGGGGGCTTGTTCGCTGCATTGCAGAGGCAGATCTCAGCCCTACCTTCCTCTGCCAGATGAGCTTCCAAGCTTCTCAGTTGTGCCTACAACCCCGTAGCTGGCTGGTGACAAGTGGCAGCCCCAGCCCAACAGCCCTGAGGCTGCAGGGTGCAAGAAATGCCCCTATGGCCCTGCCGTGGCTCGTGGACTGGGCTGCTGACCCAAAGGGAAAATGGCTGCTCCCTGTCTGCAAATACCACAAATGATATTTATCAGCACACAGCAGAACCACCTTTTTAAAAAATTTTACCTGGACACTTCAAAATGTATGTGCAAGTGCAGCCATTATTGCAGCCTGTGCCATTTGTTTTATACACATAACCTACCATGCTGTTAATGATGTGTTTGAATCAGAGCTCCAGCATGCAAGACAGAAAGCTTCTTCACATGTGTTTATCTGTGCTTTTTTAAAAGCTTGTTTTCCTTCTGATGCTTCATTCCCTCTCCCTTCCTCCTCCTCCTCCAGGCAATGATAGCCCCCCACGGACTGCCCGCCCTGCGAGACTAGCTGTCAGAAGGGACTTGGAGAATTTCAAGAAGTGTTTTAGTAGCAAACACAGGAAATAAATTCTGCACAGTGCTTAAAGGGCTTATTGTCATGTCTTGAACTATTTACCAGTGCTGAGTGAACAATCCATGGAGGATAATTTTCTTTTCTGTAAATGTGGCCTCTTTTGGAACACTTAGTCAATATTTGAAATTATTTGCCAAACAATGTCTGTGGTAATGCAGACATGAGCTCTATGATGTGTTTATAGGAGTGTGTCATAATTGAAAACCAGATTTGGTTGATTAGATTTTCCTGGAAACCATGTGTGACACTTCAAGAACAGGTCTGATTTTGATTATGAAGTAGACCTGGGTTTATGAATGCTGCTTGTAATCCAAGAGAGCATCCATTTTGTACCGGTGGTTTGCACTGCAAGTAAAGAGCACACAGGCACAGGGGAGGATGTGACAGACCAAGCACAGGCTTTTGAAGGAACCTTTGATTTTTATGCACTCAAAAGGGAGGCACACTGCAATTAACTGCTGCAGCTGGTAGCAACTTTTATGCTGAACTATCAGAAAAAAAAAAAGTAGCATCATTTATAAAATTACACTGCATCAAACCACCATCCCCACAACATGGCAGAGCCCAAATTCAAACACAGCATCACTCCTTCCCCCAGTGCAACCTGTAGAGAAGTAGAGAAGATGGGAGTAGAGAAGATGGAGACTTTCTACCCTAGCCTACAAAAGTAAACCAAAGTAATGACACTTTCTTGATAGTGCCTCAGAGTAAGGTTGGTTGAGGTGCTCTGTAACACAGTAAAGAAATCCAAAGCATCCAAACTGAGCTTCTTACAAAAAAAACAAGAGAGCTGTGATGACCACACCTAGTATCATGCAGACACAAAATGAAACAGTTAATACTGATTTCCCGTATTTCAAGTACCTCTTTTGGGAGTTAAAAAAAACCCCACATTTTACGAGAACAAAGTAGTTATTACTTGAAATAAATATTTTTTTCTTTCTCCCTTGTCCCAAAGTATTTTGGCAGGGATAACTTCCCACTAGGTCTACTTAGAACCTGTGAGCTCAGCTGCCAGGGTCATCTGGCAAAATGGGGACATGCTGTGCCCATGCAGCAGCACCAGCACTGCACTGGGGCCAGAAATTGATCTGGACAGAGAAAAGCCTTCCCAGGACCCTCTTACAGGGAAGTGGTAATCCTCTTGTAAGGCTGACTGGTTCTGAAGGGCTGCTGGAAGTGGGTCATTACTCTCATTTTAATCAGCAGCAGAACAAAGATTGGTGTGCTGGGTAGTGGTTAGATACCATCACACTTGCGGTATATGACAAGGGAAAGGGTTGTCAGGCATTGGAACAGGCTGCCCAGGGAAGCGATGGAGTCACCATCTCTAGAAGTGTTTAAAAGCTGTGTAGATGGGGTTCTTAGGGACATGGTTTAGTGCCAGTGTTAGGTTATGGTTGGGCTCAATAATCTTGAGGGTCTCTTCCAACCAAAATGATTCTATGATTCTATATGCCCACCTTAGGGAAGAGCACAGAGGCAATGGCCACACAAGGGACTTTGTTTCATGCAGCTGCATCTCACCATTAAGAGTAAGACAAGACCCTGTTTAGCACTGGCCCAAGGTGCAGAAGGGGACACCACCATCGTATCTGAAGATAACTTCATGTTTTACCCCATTTTGTCCCTGGATCATCTCACCTGACTATCCAGACCCAACATCATCAGCATGGAGAAGAAGAGGATTGACCAGAGTGGGGACAAGGGCAGCTGGGTGACAACCTGTGGGTAGGCGAGGAAAGCCAGTCCGGGGCCTGTGGTAATGAAAAGAGGGATGCAGCCATGTTTATAAAGCATTTTATGAGAAGTCTGAGCTAAGGGCAACAGTTGAACAGAGAGACCATGATCACAGTAAAGAATTGCTAGATAGGAGCTAGAAAAACGTGACCCTTCACCCATGACGCACCAACCCAGTGGAGTGCATAGGGGTAGGATGAGGAGGCAGGAATGACTGGAGAAACTCTTTGCCTTTTCTCTTCCTGCAAGCAAGGAAGTCATCAAATTACTGCTACCAAATGGAGCTGGGGCACTTTGCTAGAAAAATAAACTGATATTCAGAGCTGGTTATAACTTTCCTGATATCTTTTTTTTCCATCACAAAAATCTGTTTCTTGAGATAAAAGCTTTTTCTGGGAAAACAGCAATTTCAGAATGTGTCTTTGTACAAAAAGACATGGTTCCATCTTAGTTAAAAAATTATTCTGAGATTACAATTTCAAAATTTTGCCTTGAAAAGGGACTCCAAATTTTGATGACATCTACTGAAAACATAGGCAGTATCTGTTCTCAATAGGAAGGTTTCAGAAAGCAAACGGCTAGAATATTTCACTGCAGCAAAAGCACATAAAACTTCAGCACTGAAAGAAGGTGAACATTAAAAGCAGGTGGAGATGCCATTTGCAGCCAAAGAGTGATGAACATCAGCCACAGGTGCCTGAATCCCATCTTGGTGGGAGAGTGTGCAAAAAGGGTTGCATACTTGGATCGTGGGTCAGGAAAGGCCTGGGAGCAACCCATCCCTGCTGACAAATTGCCCTCAAAGGTTGCTGTTTCATTTGAACCTGGGTTTCTGCTTACCTGAGGAGGCCAGCTCTGAGATAGACTTCTTCGTGATGTGTGACATGAAGCCAACAATAGAGAAAATGACAAATCCGGCAAATATGCTTGTGGTGGAGTTTATACAGCAGACAATAATGGAGTCTCTGGAAGGGAGAAAGAAAGCAAGAAAAGAAACCACCTGCAGGTCCCTACCAAGAGGCTGGGAGTGAAGAGTGGGGTAAACAAAAGACCAGTCCCTGCTGAGCGCAACTCCTGTGCCTTGGAGAGGTAGCGCAGGTGATGAGTTAAGTGTCCTGCAGGCGAGGGAGCCCTGCTAAAATGATTGCAGTGTGCCCCTCGGCTGCATGTTGCCAGTGAGGGTAAATTGGAGACCAGACACCCCAGACTCCCTGTAAGCCCTTCCCTCGCCCATGAGCACTCCCCACCACGCAGAAGACTGGAAAAAGAACCAACAGACCTGTAGACATTGTTGTGGAAAGTGTTGTAGCTCCCCAGAGCAATCAAGGACCCCAGCCCCAGGCCGTAAGAGAAGAAGATCTGTGTAGCTGCGTCCATCCAGACCTGCGGAGAAGGAGCCAGGAGAGCAGTGCAGTGGGAGGGACTCTGGGCTGCAGTCACACCAGCAGCATCTCAGTGCAGGGCTGGTGAGGGGTCTGGATGGGGCTGTGGGCTTGGCCGTACAGCCCACTGGGGTGGTCAAGACCCAAGGGCATCCTGTCACTGGAGCCACAGGCACCTACGATACTGGCTGCTGGCCTAAGATACAAGGAAATGTTTGGGCCAACATCTGGAAATGCCACAGGAGCCACCTTGAAACCTGTAGCTGTGTCATTGCCAACTGGGCTGAATACATCTGAAGAACAGACTTCTTCCCGTGCCTTTCTGAACACCTGTCTCCAGGGTGAGGTAGGGCTCAGAGATGTGGGGCAAGTGCAGAGGAGAAGCTCCACGTCCCACGCTCACCCGCTCCATTTCTCTTCCACTAGCATGCCTTTGGTTATCCAGCATAAAGTTTCTTATGCAAACAACTGCAGAGGAGAGCTTGCAAAGCTGGTCCTAGTGCCTTAAGAGCTTAAAGCCTATGAGGCATATTAAAAGGGGGCAGACTATTTATTTCTTAATTATACAGTATTTAAACAACTCTTCTGGTCTTGAGAGACCTGTTTGCAGCCTTAGAGCCACTGCAGCTGGCAGTACAGTACTAGTGTCCTGCAAGAGGGATCATTGGGACCCCTTAGGAAATGGGGAGTGTCCAGTTGTCCCCACCTACATATGACTGGTAACTGGAGACACAGAAGCATCTCTGCTGCAAAAGTCAGAGCATGTAATGCCTGAAAAATTTTGTAAGCCTCTGTGCCCGCCCTGGGTCCCCTCTGTTTCCACAGAACAAAACAACATTGCTTGCCACTCCTCATCATTTAAGCACTTCCAAAAATTGCTGCCATATGTACTGTTGTGCTTGTGCTGATTCAGAGCTCTCCATGCTGGTGCTATCACATCATTCTTTCTTCAGGACCACCAAATAAAGGCCAAATCACCAGCCCTGGGATAGTCAGTGAAATGAGGTATTCCCAACCTGGAGAGAAGGTTCCTTCACTGGGGGGATTTCTGATTCCCTCCTGCCTTATGGATAACACTGCTTGAGTACAACAGAGCTGCTGCATGGATTTCTACCCAAGAAGGACCTGCCCTTCAGCTTTGTCTCAACCTGTGAGGGTCATGACTGCTTGGACAGGGAACTATTCCAGTTTATTTTTGACACTTAAAATACTCAAGGGAAGTGCTTGAGGAAGAGTAATGTGGAAACAACTGGGACGTAAGAGCTTTCTTCACTAGTCTACGAACCTCGGAGTCAGAGAGCTTTCTGAAGTCGGGCGTGAGGTAGAAGAGGATCCCCTCCTTGGCTCCCGGCAGCGTGACTCCCCGGAAGAAGAGGATGAACAGCATAAAGTAGGGGTAAGTGGCTGAGAAATACACCACCTGAGAAAGACACCATGGGAGAGAAGCCATCAGCCCAGCAGCGCCCAGGAGCTTTCCTGCTCCCAGTGGTGTTAGGTCTGGTGTGTGTCCCTGTAGGGGGGGATGGGCTTCTCACACACTGTCACTTTTGCCAGCATTTCCATTTTCTCTTTCCCATTCCCATGCTAGTAATGATTCTGGCTGTTTGAGGTTTCTCACTGGCAATGACATGCAAGGACGCACTAATCGCAAAAGTAGCAGGCTAAAGTCTGGATGAATTGCCCAAAGACAAGGGAATTGCACAGGGATAAATTTAGTCCACAGACATAATCCCTTCAAGTCATCACTTCCTTATTTTGCAGAGCTGAAGCTGGTGTTTCTCTAGCCCAATGCATCAAGTAACATGAGTTGCCTTGACTTCACCGCTTTCTTTTCAGCATCCTTTCAGGGACTCACAGGTACCTACCATCCCTCATCATGGGGCCCGTACCAGCAATTACTGGAGTTTTTCTGCGGCTGCATAGCTAAAACCTGTTTGAGAACGCCCAGGGAAGTTAACAGCTTAGGTGACCTATGCCTGAAGTGCTTCTTTTTGATCTCTCCTCTAGATTATTCCTTTCATAATATTGTCCCACTACACCATGCTGTGCTCTAAATAACACATCTCAGTATCTCAGCATCGCTGTTTCACTAAACTAAGCAATTACCTTTCTGCTGTGCTAGCCTGAAATGCTACACAGTGAATAACAACGTGTTTCTGATCTGAAGGTCTCCCACCAATACCTAAAGGGCAACAAGAAAATTTTCAAAGGAGGTGGTGAGGTTTTTTTTCCACCAGCAGCATTTTAAGAGACCATGATTCTGAAAAGGGGGAGCCCAGAAGAGGCCTTTCTTCCCAGGTCCTTCAGAGAGACTGAGGGCTCAGATCCATGACTTTACAGGCAAGAGTTATCCTCTATGCTTAGAATGAAAATTACCATAAACACGGTAGAAATTTTTACAACCATGAAAGGTAAATGTCAGAAATTTAATAGCATCCACTGCAATTCTGCCTTGAAACATCATAACCTTAGTTATAGGCACTCAAATAAAAATGAGCCTGGAGGACATTTCAACAGCCAAGACCTGAGCACAACAATGAGAGGCAGCACCCAAACACCCAGTCCTCACGCCGTACCTTGCCTGTCCACTCCACACCCTTCCAGATGGAGAAGTAGACCAGTAACCAGGCCAGGGCCAGCGTGCCAGCCAGGGGCCAGCGGACGGTGCCAGGCTCTCCCAGGCCCCCGGACATCTGGTGCATGTTCCTCCTAGGAGTAGGAGAGGTTGTGTTAAGGGGAAATCTATGTCTTAGGGACAGAGGAACTGGAGATCCTGGAGGTGGTTGCAGGGTGAAGGACCAGGTGCCAACAAGCACAAGAGCCTGCAAAACCCTAAAGGGACCTGAGGCTCATCATGATATGATAAAGGAAGAAGAAGAGGGGTGGAGAGGCTGTTATCCTCTCCATCCATCTGACCTGCAGCTGCACAGCTCACCCCGTGCCCCTGCCCACCCCAGCTCCGATCCCTCTTGCCAAGGCTGTCCAAGGAAAGGTGCCGGTGGGCATGGCCACAGCCCCAGCGAGCAGCCATGGTGAGGGGGAGAAACCTGGTGTAGGCAGGCTGCGGACATACTCCCAGAACTCGGTGACGGCGCTGGTGAGGTTGGTGGTGTCATCCAGGGAGTAGTTGGAGAAGCAGCGGTCGGTGTTCCAGGCGTTCCCACAGCTCTGCCATGGCAAGTCCTGTGCCGGTACAAGGACAGCAGGGTTATCATTAATGTGCCCTCTCTGATGGGCAGTGGTGAGCAAAATTTGTCTTCTTTTAAACTGAACCCCCCCAACCTTTTTTTTTTTTTTTTCCAAAGAGGATGGGTGGCTCCTCTGGATGGGCAGGAACCTTGCAGCCAAAGGCATGAAACAATTTTCCAACATAATGATAAACTGGGACATGGAGTTTCCAGGAAACAATATAACTATGTGATTAGGGTAATACCGTAGCTGTAATAAAATGTTAGCAATTCCCCAGATAGAAAGCCATTTCCAATTAGCTGTTGGTAATTAATAGCTACTAATTAAAATAGCTACCGGGGGATATTGTGTTTATAATTGTTACAGCTTTTGGCTAGCTTCACTCAACAAGTGGTTGGAATTTACTCCATGAAGAATAAACCCTGATTTGTTTCTTATCTCTCATTTATACCAGGCTTCAATGCTTGAAAAGCAATGTGGCATTGAGAATGGGGGTTAGCAGTTTGTTGTTATGAATAAACTATTGTAACATAATCTCAGGAGTAAATTTAAACCATAGTAGTTATTTCATAGAGTCCTATGCCCTTTAACAAGCAGCACGAAGGGATTCCTGAGATATGTTTACACCATGGGCAGTGCAATGCGGCAGGGTCACACCACTACAGTTTTAATGCAATCAGCTCTGTCTCTGCAAGTGATCAAACCACAGCATCAGGGGCTGTGTGAGCACACAGGGCAACTGACCCATGCCATGTAGTGCCATGGCCGAGGTAGCCCAGTGAGAGCAGCTCAGAGACACCTCCATGTGCAGTAACCTCATTTCCCAAGTGCGGTACACATAGAGGGATGCAGCATAGCTATTCTAGATGATTTCCCTCTGCAGATAAGACCTCAGGCTCCAGCTCAACAAAGCTTAAAGAAGATGTTTGTATCCATTCCTATTCATCCGCGAACACAGAGCCCTTTAGAAATATTATCTGTGTTTAGGTGCATTGTGGCATCAGTGCATTTAAGCCCTGCCTTCACCCTCCATCTAAATCAGCTCACTCCAGCAGATGATCCTTCCTAAGGTGCACGCTGGCTTGGCAGAAGAAGAGCTATGGAGAGGTGGGCAAGGACATCTCAGTGGTAACCCAGGCTGTTTGCACCCACACAGTGATTTCATTGTGGACTTGCTAATTGCACTGAAACAAATGCAATGGCTCAAGCAGCACTGCACAGCAGCCCTTCAGCCGAGTGGTTTGCACATCATAGTTGCTGCACAACTCTTATAAGGAGGGGCAGACAGGACAGTTTGTTGCAGCTCCATTTCCTCTGAATTTCAGCGGACAGAAACTCCAGAAGGCAAGCTGGGTTCCTGTTCAGGCTCAAAATACTCCTAGTCAAATTTAGGGGGAACAGGCATCGGCCTAGCTTTTTGATTTGCACCTCGACTCCTTTGGGAAATCTGGAAGTATTTCTGGTAAAAGAAATGGCCTTAAGCCAAATACCTGGAGCTGCTGGTATAGATACAAGCACTGTCACCAGTTGAGTCTCTAACACCTGAATGTACCAATGCCTCATCCTAAGACGCATCCTGCCCAGGCTGTAACTAGGCTGAGTTCCTTTGGAGCAGACTTTTGTTCATCTGGGAATCCCCTGGGAGTGCATCTAATAATCCACAACTAACAGTTTTGTTCTGGACCCAGGAGCCTACAGTTGGTATTGGTGGTAGAAGCACAGCCGGGAATGCCAAACAAAATATTGTAGTTAAACTCTTGGTAGATACTTGAAATTTTTAATCAAGCAAAAAGTGAAACTGGATGTACAATATTCATAACAGAATTTCAGGGTTATACCTAAATAAAAAAGATCTTATTTGAACCACAGAGTTGATGTCTTTAAGGCTGTGTGTTGCTCAGAGAGTTAAGGGAACTCTTTGCAGTTGCTGGGCCGAAATAAACCATTCAGCTACCAAGAAGTTAAAGTGGGATTGGATTCTGACCTTGTACAGTAGAAGACCCTGCTATGAAAGAGAAATCTACTATAAACCACAATGCCAAAATACATGCTAAGTGACAGTCACAATCAGATGACTTAAGTTCTTTCTGAATCATTTTTCCAGCAGAGAAAAAATCCCAGGGATTTCATTTATCAAAGGGAAGTATAAATGAGGACCAATTAGGGCCAGGACTAAGTCTTGGGTAATAAGAACAAGTTGTGACAAAACCAGTTGTGGAAATGTGCATCTCTTGGATTCACACAGCTCTAGAAATATGGCAGAGACACAAGGGTGGCTTTTAAAGACTGATGTAATTGGCAACAGTTCACAGAGAGGGGATGGGACCATCCCCTCCAGACAACCACCCTCTCCAGAGGACAAGCATCAGTACCCATCAGCACTGCACAACTGCCTCCAGGGCTGATGAACCTCTTTGGGAATGGTCCTGCAAGGTTCTGGCAAAGGTTCTTTACACTAACTGTGGGCAATTAGTGCCCACACTAATTATGTTTCGTGGCATAAACAACTCATCCCCATAAAGCAGAGAGTGAGCACCCAGAACACAGCTGATGCCATGCTGTAGACATGTCTGTGACTCACCGCGGTGAAGGAGTTGAAGAGATAGTAGAGAGCCCAGGCAATGATGACAATGTAGTAGATGTTCAGCCAGAAGGAAAGAACCACAGCTGCCAGCCCCACTCCTGCGAATGAAGGCAGAGAGCAGCATCAGTCCAGGTCTCCAGTGCCCAGCTGCACTCATGGGCATCATAACAAGTTTTGTGGCAGAGCCAGAAAAAGCAAACCAGCTCATCAGCACAGCACCAGATACAGCTACACCGAACTGGTCAGCAAGGGAGGCTTACTCCCTCACATCTCTCAGCCACCCTTTTCCACTGGGTGAGCAGTGCTACCTTTCAGCATGCTACAGGTGCTTCAGGGCCACTCCATGTTCACATCCTCTGTCTACAGCTTTCCCATACAGTTAAATAAGCCTACGTAGGGAGGCTTGAGGCAGGCCTTCTGCAACCAGAGCCACTCCATCACAGTCCCTGCTGCTCATAAAGTGTCTTGTCACCACAGAAGACTGCTTGAACAGAACACAGTGGTATTAGTGATTGCAGACATCAGGTCATGGACAACTTGATAGAGGGGAAAAAACTCCCCTCACCCATCACCTCATCCCAGCCCCCAGGGATTTGCTGATTTGCTTCCTAAAGCATTAAAAAGTGTTGGATTTTTGTTTTAGTTTTGCTGTGCTTATGTGCCATCATCTTCACAAACTTAACAGTACAGTACCTTTAAACATGGGTGCTAATTTCCAGACTCCCAGTCCACCGACAGACGTATACTGGCCCAGGGCAGTTTCCAGCAGGAAGAGAGGAATCCCAGCAAACACCAGTGTCAAGAAATAGGGGATGAGGAAGGCCCCTGAAAGAAGGAGGAATGTTATCAGATGGCTCCCCTTTTTACCAAGAAGCAAATGCCTCCAGCTGCTGTTTGTTGCTCCACACCACCTGGGTGATGAGGAGCAGACTTGCTTGGAGGCAACAGTTTGCAACTGGATTTGATGTGTTTAGTAGGTCTCCCATTGAGATCACCACTGACTTCACCCTTATCTGCTCCTGTCACTATGGATATATATGTATTGTATATACGTATCTACTGGCATCACTAGCTATGGGATGCCAGTCTCAGTTCTTAAATATTTAGGCAATGCTAAGCCAAATCTGACAATGAACCCAAAAGTACAGACACAGACATTCTGTAACTTGTTCTTGTTGATGTTTTCTGTCTTACCTGCAGCAGCTCCCCGTTCTTCACTTTGAGGGAAAAGGGCACAGGAACATCTGTCATTGGCCACTACTTACTTTGTTTATAGCAATTTCAGTTTCTTAAGGAAACCCTGGCTAAGACTGTATTTGCTCTTGTAACAGCCCTGTACACATCCCCACTCTTCCCCTAGGTTTCACCCTTAAAATTCTGGGTGAAAATATTATTCTTCTCTACGGATGATTCGGAAATCATGTCCTCACCAGAAATGAGGTAGTGCAGCTGTTCACTAGAGATGTTACTTGCACCTTGCTATTAGAAGAGCAAATAGATTAGGAGAGCCTCATCGTGTGATTTGAAGGCTGTACATGTTCAGGTCATCCTGACTTCTAGGACTTGGGGCAAAGTTCATTTTCCTGACTCCTCATGCACATGCCATCATTCCTGAGGAGAGCAAGCTGTTGCAGAAGATGATGGCTAGGTAGAGAGAGGGGACACTGAATTTACTCAGAAGCAGCTGGCCGTGTCCAGAAGGGTGCTGGTTTCTACACTAGCCAGAGGTCTGAGCAGTCAGTCACAGAATCACAGAATCACAGAATCGACGGGGTTGGAAAAGACCTCAGAGATCATCGAGTCCAACCCTTGGTCCAACTCTAGTCCATTTATTAGATCATGGCACTAAGTGCCATGTCCAATCTGAGTTTAAAAACCTCCAGGGACAGCGAGTCCACCACCTCCCTGGGCAGGCCATTCCAATGCCTGACCACTCTCTCTGTAAAGAATTTCTTTCTAATATCCAGCCTAAATTTCCCCTGGCAGAGCTTAAGCCCATGCCCCCTTGTCCTATTGCTCACTGCCTGGGAGAAGAGACCAATCCCCACCTGGCTATAACTTCCCTTCAGGTAGTTATAGAGAGTGATGAGGTCACCTCTAAGCTTCCTCTTCTCTAGACTAAAACAACCCCAGCTCCCTCAGCCTCATAAGACCCATAGGTCTTATGTTCAAGTCCCTTCACCAGTCGTGTTGCTCTTCTCTGGACCCGCTCCAGCACTTCAATGTCTTTCCCAGTCTGAGTCTTTGTCTCCAGATATTGGTGGAAAAGCAAACACGGAGCCAGCAAGCAAAGCCACTCTGGAGACATGCAGCCCAGCTTGCGCCTGGCAGAGCTGGGCTGCAGCAGCTGCTCTCCAAGGGCAGGGAAGCGGCCAGGCACAGCCAGGGATGCTGGCTCAGAGGCACCCAGCTGGGCACTCCTGCCTGCCAAGCAGGGAGCTGAGCCCAGCTGGGAGAGGCAGGCGCCAGCACCCAGGGTGGGTGTCTGTGGGAGGCAGCGTGCAAGAGGAGGGGGCAGCAGGTGGCAGGGAGAAAACATGCTGTGGGCCAGCAGCTTGATGACCATCAGCCTGAATCACAAGCTGGCATGGAAAAGCAGGCTCTTGGCTTCACTGGCAGCCTGGTGTGGAGGAACCAACAGCTTTGAGCATTGCTGCAGGAGGAGCGCTGCCTGCTTGGTGTCCTCTTCTGTCCTCTCTCTGGCCACTGCAGCCTGCAGGGCTGGGAGAGGTCAAGCCCCACAAAGATTGTTCAGCCTGGACAAGAGAAGGCTCCAGAGAGACCTTATTGCGGCCCTTCAGTACTTAAAAGGGGCCTATAAGAAAGATGGAGACAGACTTTTTAGCAGAACTTGTTGCAATGGAACAAGGAGTAATGGTTATAAACTAAAAGAGGGGAGATTCAGGCCAGACATGAGAAAGAAATTTTTTACAATGAGGGTGGTGAAACACTGGCCCAGGTTGCCCAGAGAGGTGGTAGATGCCCCATCCCTGGAGACATTCAAGGCTGGGCTGGACGGGACTCTGAGCAACCTGATCTAGTTGAAGATGTCCCTGCTCATTGGATGAGATGACCTTTGAAGGTCCCTTCCAACCCAAACTATTCTATGATTTTATGAGGAACCCCGTGGGAAGCCAGGGTACACTCCAGGGACATGGATGCTGCCTTACTCCTATTGTGCCTCATTGTAGATTTTGGAGACTGAGCTTATCAGCAGTCACAGTACCTGGTATGCTTCTGTGCAAGCAGCTAATGAAATGTGGCCACAGCCCCCATGATCCTGCATTTTTCATTTGCAGCAGGCCAGGAAGGCTTGTAGGTGAAAGATTTTATTTGATTATTGGGAAAAACAAAACCAGAAAAACTTTCGGACCCAGTTAATTTACCCTGGCTTAACAAAAATCCTCTAAAATAGGGGAAAATCTTCAAACCAGACCACAGCCTTGAACTGAGGGCTGTTGTCAGTGACACTGTCACTCTGGAGGGTCAATGCCATGAGCAGGCACAGATAACATCCCCAGGTGCTGTACAGCCAGAGGGGAAATCAGTTCTGAAATCTGTACCTAGAATTTGCATGCCTATGCCTAAATCCTTGGCACAGAGGGAAAAGGATGATCTTTAATCTCTTGCCCTGGATGGACTGCTGAAAGGCCTGGTTCAGTTCCTGACCTGCTACAAATGATTGTGTGTGACCTTGGAAAAGTCCAAACTTGTCTCCAAAGTCCATGGGTCAAAGGGGTGATGATGCTGGTCCTGCTCTGCTTGCTGAGGGCACCAGCTCTTGGAGGCAGGGAAGGATCACACAGCGCTTGGCACTCACTGTGCAGCCCCAAATCTGCCTGCAGCCTCCAGCTCCTAATGCCGTACAGCCAGGAAACAATAATTCATCCTTAAAATGGTGAACACTGCCCACCAATCAAAAGTTGAGCATTACAAGCTGTTACATGCCGTTGCTTGGATTCTCGACGTGTAAATGAGAAATGCGTGATGCTTATTTACAGAAATGTTCTTCTCTCAAGTTATTCAAGCTCAGGATCTCACAGACAATTTTTAGCACCTACTGAGCTGAGTTTAGGGCCAATTTAGAGTCCGGTAGAATCCTGTTGACATCAGAAGGACTGCATGAGGTGTAGAGGCTGTAGTGTTAGTCATAGCCAGGCACATTCAGTTGTGTGCAGAGCCAGTGGGGAGAACAAGCATCACTTTGGGTAAAGCCTGCTCCCCACAGCCGATGGCCCTTGCACTAGGCTGCTGTACCCTGGCTGGATATCTCCTAATCATGTGCCCGATTACAATGCCGAGCAAATCAGCCGTGAGCTGATACAATGTGACAGCGGTAAGTGAGACGACAATATTTCCATTCAGTTCAATTTGCCTGTGCGTAATGGAAGCAGCCCACACGACCCTGCTCTGAGCAGCACACATGCAGGACTCTAAAATTAGAGTCCCTCCCACAGTCTGCTTTGCTCCGGAGGCACCTCCGTCGGGCCAGAGCCAAGACGGTGCCCACCCGATTTGTGAATCAGATGCCATGCGACCCTTCCTCGCCACTCCGCATCAGCCCCCAGTGACGCTATCGTGCGTCAGCTCTCCTGCCCGTCTCCAGCAGCAGCAGCCTCCACTTGCTGCTCATTATTGCCGGCTGCGGGAGCAGTCAGGCTGGGTAGGGGTGAGAGGGATGAGCGGTGCAGGGTGCCATGAGCGGCACGAATGGGCAGGCGAGGCAGGGGATCTGAGAGGGGGAAGGCACCTATTCCTGCTTTTTGTCTGTCCAGTGTTTTTGCTCGCAGCCGGCTGGTCCCCCTGCATGCCTGCAGCTGCTGAGGCAGAGATTGCCCTGTGTGCCATTGCTCTTGCTAATAATAGCGCTCCACACCTCCACAGCAGCCTCCGTCCAAGGATCTCAGCTGACTTTGTAAATAGGACTGACTTTATCTTCAAAACACCCCTCATCTAATTATCGATGTCGTCATCCCCACCTTTATGCATGAGGACACAGAGACACGGGCAGCATGGATCCAGTGTTTTTGCAATGGTACAGCAATCGCAGGGCAGAGACCGGGCTAAAAAACAGTGCAGGGACGTAGCCACAGGGCTACTGTTGTGTGATGAGGGCTATTGCAGTCAAGTGCCAGAGTGTGGCTAGATAAAAATATCAGACCCACACCAAGGCCCTAGAGATGGTGGCACAGACTCCCCTAGGTAGACATGGCTGATTCCCCTAAACCTCACCCAGTGCAACTACACGATTGTGCCTCTGCACAAAACAACATACTGAACTAGAAATCTTTTTGTCAAAATTGATAACTGCCCAGTCTCTCCCAGGACTCATTCCACATGCTTCAGAGAAAGGGCCAAGATCCCCCTAAATGCCATGGAGCAAATGGACAAACAGCTGCAGGGAGCTGGACCCCTCTCCTATTTCCCAGGGTGGGACGAGAAGACCATCCTACACCATCTACGGCATGGGCAGCAGAAGTAGGCTGATAATATGGGAAGTCATGAGAGCCAAAGACGGGTTTGAAAATGGAATTCAAGGTAAAAGGAAAAGAAAAAAGATGTGGAGAAGGAGCGCAAGAAGAGACCCTCAGAGCAGTGTGTATGAAAGTGGCACTGGGGACAGGGACTCTGGGCAGTGATAAGCTAAGAGGGAAGCAAAGAGCAACTAGTGAGTGGTACTAAAATTATATATACAGCCTTAAAGGTGAGGCAAAGTGGTTTGGACTTGTGTGGGAAGTCTGAGAAATGGTTTAAGAAGGTGAGCAGCTCTTCAAGGGGGGAGGGGAGGGAAGGTTATTTTCGTAGCAAGTACAAACAATGGGGGAACTGCATGGGGAAGGAAAGAAAAAATGTCTGCTCTACTGATGCCAAAGCAGCCCATACTCCCCTCCACAAAAACGTCTCCCTGCCAAGGCTGAAGAAATAACACCATTAGAAGAGAGCTGAGGCACAAGGGTATATTTCTTGACTTGATCCAAGACATGCAGAAAGTCTATAGCTGAGCAAGGAGCTGATCTCCCAGATCAGCCCAGCACTGTCTGCCTTTCTCTAGCATTGCAATGGTTTGGCAAAATCTCAGCTGAGGACTGGTGAGGAAACAATGTAGTGGCACAATAATAAAAATAATTTTAAAACCTGTCTGCAGAGGAGGGCACTACTGCCAGCTGCATCACAGTTACTGTAAGTCCTCCACCCGCTGCCACCTCCTCTCATGCCCTCTGTTTTCCAAACATTAGGATGGAGATGATAATTGTGACCCTTCCCACAGCACTGTAGTAAAGCTCATTTCCTTCCATAGGTGATGACACTTTTGCATGCCTAGGTACATGGTCATACATATGGATTCTTGTATATATGTCTATACAGCCCTGCTATGGTCCATGCAAAGCTTCTAATCAAAAGTCCTCACACATATGACTCAAACTCAGGTGCAAAACTGTTACACCTTGAGAATGCACTAGACTGAGGAGAAACCCACCATTAGCAGATGTAAACTGATTTCCCTGGGAATGCCCCAGTATCCACTTGGGTGCCGCTGTGCATAACCCTCCATGTAAATAAATGAGATCCTAGACACTCTTGTCTGTGGCCCTGAAAATTTGGACTGCAGATGCTTGACAAAACTCAAACTCCTTGCTATATTTCTTTGGGCTGCATCTCTCCAACCTGCACTTACTAGTAAAGCCCATAGACCATGGGAACTAGTCTCCTGACAGCTTAAAAACATAATGAGGAAGAGCTCTCAACCAAGGGGCCAGACACTTGCCCAGACCCACACCAAACCAACACCAGCTCAGGAGACAAAGCTGCTCAGGGATGACCACAGGCATCGTGTGTTTCTCTCACCTCCTCCGTTCTTGCCACAGAGATACGGGAAGCGCCAGACGTTGCCCAGCCCAATAGCATAGCCCACGCAGGACAGCAAGAAGTCAAATCTGCCTTTCCAGGAGCCTCTGTCTGGGATCTCCTTCTTCTTCTTCTTCGTGCTCACAGCCTCTGGGGCGATGGTCTCTGTCTCCTCCAAGGCTGCCTGCTTCACCTCAGAGGGGGAGCTCAGCTCCACGGATGTGTTGTCCATCTTACCCATCGTGGCTCAGTTGTATGGCTGCTCTTGCTCAGGGGCTGGAGAAGTGGGAATGGCAGCCTCCACACTGGATGAGCTTGGATGAAATGGGAAGTGCTGGGCAAAGCTCCTGATGAGAAAACAGAGAGAAGAAGGTATTCTGTGTTAGTGTAGTGGGCTTATGGGAGGGTCTTACTGGCTCTGAGGTGGACTCACTGGATAGACTGGTGCACATCAGGGCAGCCTATCCATGCCTCTCTGCTTTCCCCAGGGAGAAAAAGAATGATAATTTTGCCTTGCTCCACAGATGTCCTTCTGAGGAGCCATGGTCATGTAGACTGCTATACAACAGGCTCAAACCTGGTTGTTACCAGCATATAACAAACCCATCAACTGTCATCTCTTCTTCATCCCAACACCTGCTCTGCAAGAAAAGCTCCAGGACAAGTATGCATGCAGGGAAGCCACAGCCTGTGGTTGACCCACCACAGAGCAGTCCAGGTAGAGAAAGGTATCTAGCATGTCTGAGCAATGATGGAGGAGGACGTGATGGAGGTGCCACATGCTCCACGTCTGGGGCCCAAAACTGAGTGCATCAGCCACAGAGCTATCTGAGAGATTGTGTGGCCCAGCCAGCCATGCGTGACTGTGACATGTCCACTATGGACATGCCCCACACTGCAATCTCATGCCCTAATCCCCTGTCACGGCAGTGACACAGATCATATCTGTGCACCTGCAGTGCCTGGCAAGGAAATTGCTGATCTGCTCAGCATCTCCTTGAACACCATGTCACATGGGACACTGTAATCATCAGGTGTATTCAGATGATGCTCGCTAGTGACCATAGCCAGCCTGTGAACCACTGGAGTCACACTAAGTCAGGACTCCAAAGTCCTGAGGATTAATTGAATAAGTCTCACTAAAAATTTAATGAATAAGCAGATTATTCATCTCTGTTGTGAAGGCTGGGTAGGTGGCCAAGAGCATGGCTTTCCCCATGGGGACACCTGAACTGGACGCAGCAGGTGGGTGTCCCAGAAACAGGCTGTAGGGACAGCCATGGCAGCAAACCTTTAGTGGGACCACAGTGAAAACCAGACATCCTTGTGCAGCACATGGTGCTTCAGCCCGCTGAAGACCATGGGTCCCCATGTGGTGGCAGGAAGGTGGCATGAGGTGGTGGCTGACAATGAGGTGGTGGGATGACAATGGAGTGAATTGTAATCAAGAGGGACTGAGAGGAGACCTCATGGTGGCTACAGCTTCTTCACAAGGGGAGGAGGAGGGGCAGGCACTGATCTCTTCTCTCTGGTGACCAGTGACAGAACCCGAGGAAATGGCAGGAAGATGTGCCAGGGGAGGTTTAAGTTGGACATTAGGAAAAGGTTCTTCCCCCAGAGGGTGCTGGAGCACTGGACAGTGTTCAAGAAGAGACTGGACAAGCCCTCAGACACATGGTGTGAACTGTGGGGTTGTCCTGTGCAGGGACAGGAGTTGGACTCGATGATCCTTTTGGGTCCCTTCCAGCTTAGGACATTCTATGATTCTATGATTTCCATTGATTTTAGGCCCTAAGAAGTGTGTAACCGGCACACCAAAACAATTCAGAAAGAAAGCGAGAACAGGCTACATCATTACACCAGTGTCTAAAACAATATTGCATTCATGTCTTGAAAACTCAGTGCAGTTCTCTCTTTCCCTTACAGAAGCTATTGCAGAGTCAGAAAAAGGCATGGAGAACCAAAAGGATGCTCAAAAGTGTGGAACATCTTCCATGTGAAGAAAGGCTAAATGAACTAGAAACCATCATCCTGTGGAAGCAGTGACTGACAGGGGTCTATAAACGTATCAGTGTCATAGAATACGAGTATTCATCATTTTTGATACAAGAACTATGGGGGATTAAATCAAGACAGCAAGTGCTAGGTTCAAAAGGAGCAAAAGGTGATGCTCCACAAAATGCAGAGCTATGGAGTAAGACTGCCTACCCCAGAACATGCTGGATGCTAAGAGTTTACATGACTTCAAAAAGGAAATTAAGAGGAAAAATAATGGAAGGAAAATCCACCAGGAGCTACTGCTGTGGTTCAGGACATCCCTGAACTGCAAGTTGTTGGAGGTTAAAGGACTTCCAATAAAGTAATGCTCCCTACTTTTCCTGGTTTTATCCTCTCCCCTCAGCATCTTCCCTCAGCCAGTGCAGAAGATGGGGTCTGGGACTGGCGTAGCATTGGTTCTCACCCAGTTCAGCCCATTTTACACAGAGCTGAATTTAAGCCTCCACCAGGGGCTGTAAGGGTGACCAGTGCTACAATCTCCCAGGGAAGTCCATTGATTGACAAAAACATTCCTAGATGCACATATTAAGAAAAAAAAAAAAAAAAAAAGAAAAAAAAAAGAAAAAAAAAAACCCACACACAACAAGTGGGTATATCAGAAAACAAAGCAATGCTATGAAGAGGTGGCATGTTCTAGCAGTTAAAGCTGGTCTTGCTTGAGCTGCTTACTCTTGGCAGTCTTGTCTCCTAAGCAAACATATGCGATGCTTGGGGGACTCATTAATTAGTGTTTCTAAAATGTCCTGTTTCGCATAGCCCATGAGGCTGATGCCAGAAGAAAGTATTGCTGAACACCTGAAGCAAAGCCTTCGGTTACCAGGTCCCCTTTCTGTCCTACACCTTGTGACAGCAGTGTCCTACCAGCTCCTGGGTCCTCAGTAAGGCAGGGAGAGCAAAAAGATTATACAGAACACGTAGGAGGAAAGTAAAATAAAGACAATTTATAAATCAAACCAGAAGAAATAGCATCAAAACCCCTGGGAAGAATTCAGAGCTGGGCTAAGTCAGGATAATTAGCTATGCCTGGAGACATAATAACTTAGGCTCAGTAGAAGCCATTTTTACTTACTTTTTTTTTTTTTTTTCTGAGACAGAAAACAGGAGGTAAGCTGCTGTCTTTAAAAAGTATCTATATATCTTGTTCTCCCTGTGCTTTTTCCCCTCTTCTTGCTGCCACAGTTCTGGAGCGATACTGTAGCTAGATCATCACAGCTTGTATTTCTTATACTTGGTGTAAGATGATAGAGGAGCAGCAGACCATACTGTCAGGTTCTTCTTACCTGAGAAGTGAGGTCCTTCATCTCCAGCTCAGAAAGAATCAACTAGATTTATAGGGGTTTCTCCACAGTCAAGAAACAGAAAAACAGTCAAGAGGACCCACTGAAGGTTCATCCTGCCTACTGTCCTGTCTCTTACAGTGATGGATGATTAGAGCAGAAGGGCTCGTGCATGTCCTGCAGCGCAGCTGCACCATGTCCTTCCCCAGACACACAGCTCTGACCAGGAAAAATACAGGCATCGGTTGCTCCAGGCTGGGTGTTTGACTTCTACGTTTAGGCATCAGCTCACACGCTGGACCACTGGTCACACTGGGACAAAAATGCACCAACCCTTCCACTTCTACACGTGGGTCTCCTCCAGAGTGAGCATAGGGCTCTGCCCTGTGCTGACAGCCTAGAGAGAGCAGAGCCAGTTCAGCAGCTCTCTGTCATGTCACATTATTTGTTCTGAAAAGCACACGGTGCTTTGGGCACAGTAAAACGCCTGAAGGACTCAAAATGATAATCAATAAGAACAGAGCTACAAGCTGGAGGTGGGTGCTGCTTCGCAAGGACTTGAGAACAAGGTCAAAGAGTTTGAACATGACACTATAGCAGGTTTCTCATTCGGTTTCTTCTAAATACACCATATTCTGAAGCCAAGACTTTCAAAACAATCACTAAAAGCTCGAGTCATACATCCCTAACAGTAAAGTAGTGACCCGAGTTTCACTGAGCCATGCAGATGGCCTGGTCTTCTGCTGCTCAAGTCAATAAAAACCATCGTGGGGTCCCTAGCGGGTGCAGAGCTGAGCTGAAATGCATTCTGGAAAACAGTCCTTCCCTTCTCTTTTTTATTTTTTGAGGAATTTCACTTCAAATAAGAAAATAGTCCTGAAAATATACTACCTCCACTTGAAATGCTGCTGCCTGAAACTGCTAACAACAGTGACCTTTTTGCTTTCCCCTTTTTCAGTGTGAAATATTAACAGTCTCCTCAAATTTGACAGAAACAAAAAATTTCAAGGGCATAAAATTGCTTGAAATGAAACAGCAAAATTACCTGTGGCAACACATGTAAGAAATACTTTCACACCTCCCCACTTCTTACTTGTCAGTGCTTTAACAGCCACACAAATCACTTCTGACCCATGCAGGTAGAGCCACAATTAGTTTAATTACACAGTGCAGGCTGTTGTTCAGTCAATTAGACTTTTCCTTCCATCCACACCATTTTAATGACAGCCAAGTAGCCCCAAGGCTCTTGCATCTTGTTTAGAGCCATGACCAGTTGATCAGGGCACAGCAGACTCTCAGCCAGTTTTCTGCTTGCTGCAGCAGCAGCCTCTGCTGTAGCTTCCCGCAGCCACGAGAGCCAGAGGGTCTGGGGAAGAGCCCCCCATGAGAGCCTGAGGATGCTAGTGAGGTGCTGGCCCTAAGTGAGGTCCACTCAGGTCTGGAGCATCGCTGTCCTGCCCAGCTGGGTCAGGCAGACAGGGCTTGTGTTTTACAGCCCTCTCCCCTTGCTGCCACTGCAGCCACCCAACCTTTCATCTCCCTTCCCCTGAAGAGATGAGATTGCTTGGCTACAGGAGAAATCAGTGCTCACAGAGGACACGAAAAGAAAATAAATCAAGCGTTCTTGGGTGATGGAGCTGCTGGGTGTCCTCCACTCCCGCCTTTTCCACCTTTCTGTATGAGATTTGGGTTGTTGATGTCCAGGTCTGACATGTGGTTCTTGGAAAATCTCCCTCCTCAACCAGCAGCCCCTGGCAAGCTGCATTGCTCCCAGTAACGTGGCAGGCAGTGTTGGCACCACTCCACAACCCTATCCAGATGAGCAGACAAGGGAAGGCAGGCATGGGACAAGTTTTGTGAAGCATTAAATGAACGGGACATCCACATGAGGCCAGAACACATCTTGCAGCCACCAGACACGATCCTGGGAGGACTGTGGCAGTCCCTCATGGCCTTGAAAAAAACAGGGGAAGAACTACAGCACCTTGATTTTTTGCATTATGAAAGCAGGAGGAATCAGGTCAGCCATTGCAATGCCGTCCCTGCCTCTGGTTGCCCACTTGAATCTCCTCTGGCTCCTCATTCCACAGGGTGAAGTGGGGTCAGATACTGCTCCCAGCTGCAGACTGTGCTTCACCCACCACCACTGCTCTCACCTCCAAGCTGGGGCTGCCTCATGTTGCCTCAAAGGAAAGTGAGGGTTTTGTGCCTTTTTTGAACGATGCAAACGATGCAGCCTTTGAGCTGCTTTCATTTCACTCTCATTTAAAGCTCATCCTGGCACCCTCCAGGGAGCAGAGAGCCAGCAGGGCTATTCCTCAGCTCCCGCAGACCATCCAGACCCAGGCCGAGCGACTGCAGCAGCGTGAGGATGGGAGCTGAGCCGTGCTGTGCTCCCATCGCAGCAGCCTCCCAGCAGCCCGCAGGCAGCTCCCTGAGCCCCCACCGGCTTCCAGATCGGAGAAGACAGACAAGTGGCTTGAAGGCATCCCTGTCTCCATCCTCCGCAGCAAAACTGCTGCATTAAAAAGATTAAAGGCCTATTTCTGCCCATTTAAAATGTGCTGATAAATTAAGAACTGTTTTCCTTTTCTTATATAGTGCAAGCTGGCACACTGGGATGCCAGTTTCACAATACTAGTAGCATATATAGTTTTGCTACATCATTCTTTTGTCCTGCCTGAAGTAACGTGGACATTTTTAGCCCAGCTTTCTCCTAGAAAGACCCACCTGTCTGTAACCAACCTCAGTTACTTTTTGAGCTCACTGGTGAGTTTTACTCATACTTGAAAAAGGAGCACAGCCCTCAAAGACATCCAGTTCCTTGAGAAGAATGGAATAGAGAGAGAAGAGAGTCCAGCTAGTGCTTCTCCCAAGGAAGGGCTGTGTGGTGTACCTGGCAGTGCCCTGTTGGGCATCATACGACAGTCAGTGTGGATGGGGCCAAGGAGGAGGGAGGCAGCTCCCAGGAGGGCAGCCTAGAGACATGGGGGACAGGCAGGAGCACTGAGGATGGGGTGGTGTGGGGGACTAGGGAGTCAGCAAACACTGCCATGAGGGAACTGTCATGAGAGGTGGAGGGACAAAGGACATTGTTAAGAGAAATTGTTAGTTCTGCTGAGAAAAAACAAACCTCCAACCTACTATTCCTCCACTAGGACAGAAACTGCACATTCTCCGTCTTTTTTTTTTGTATGCACAACCCAGGAACAAAATCCATTGGCCTCCCCTGTCTGACTTGTTCCTTGCTAAGGGACAATCCCACTCCAGGGAGGCTAATGGAAAAAAACGTTCCCCTGACTTCAACGAGAACATCGCTGGGGCAGAAGTGCCTAAAAATGAACACAGAAGGCAATTTCAGCTGGAATTTCTCATTTTCCTTGTACATCTTGTTCCCTTTCATTACAGCCCAGCATGGTCTCCAGGCACTGCCACCACAGTCTGGGCAGGCATCTGCACTCGCCCCGTCACTCTTTCCCCTGGAGAGGCTCCAGTGTCATAGCTCAGCCAATTCAGAGTGAGTTACTGCTCCCTCCAGCCACTACCTTACCCAAACTGCACCTCTGAGTCAAGATTTTAGCTCAAACTCTGAGCTGCAACAGCATCCTCCGTTGGACCACGACCTTCACAAAGGTAAATTTCCCAGCCTCTCTGGGAGTCACAAGTACTGTGCAAAAGGCATAGCTGTGCTATGTGTGAAGGGAGGAAATAATAACTTCATAAACATAGAACTGGATTTGATGCACCTCCAGAGACATTGCAAGTAACGTCACTGGTTATTTCCTGTGTTGGGCTTGCTGTGTTTTGGGTTCTTTTTTAGGTGTTTTGTTGGTGGTGGTTTGTTTTTTTTATGATGTTATAGAATAGATCAAATTGGGCACAATTGGTTTTGCAATGGGAAGTGATAACCTCCACCCAAGAAAGTCACCTTGGGCTTTGTTGCCACAATTTAATAAAGTAAAAAAAAAAAAAAGGAAGAGAATGATCCAGAGACTGCCATGAAGTGTCCAGCATAACAGGGGAGTGATCTCTCCTCATCTTGCATGGCAGAGGAACAAAGAACTGAGAACTGGCCACTGTGCGTGTCCCCTGTGGCTGGAAAGCTCACAGCCAGGGACACAGCCCATCCACAGGGCATCCAGTCCAGCTTGCTCCATGCCAGCCAGCACCTGCTGTTCTTGGAGTAAGACAGGCAGGTAAAAACCCTGCACTGCCTCAAAAATCTCTGCTACTGCATTCATCTGAAAGCACAGAGGGAAACACAGGTGGGAGATGGAGGAGGCCAAACACAGTCCTTCCCCCAAACACAGACCATCAGGGCAGCAACCAAATGCTGCTTCAGGTCGCCAAGAACTTATTCAAAACACGGCACCTGTGAAACTGCCCGGCACCACTCCAACACACATACTCAGCTCTGAGGAAGACCAGAGCCTCACCACGCAGAGGACAACATAGTTTTGCTGCTGCAGCACAGCCAAGCTGGAGAGAAAATCTGTGTCCCACTTTCAGATGCCAAACTCTTTGTTCTCCTTCTCCATGCAAATGGAGAGATAATCATGCCCCAGAGCCCTCAGGCTGCTGTGAGGCTCCAACTTGTTCATACGATTTTTTGGGGTGGAAAGCAGAGAAAAGCCGATCCATCTCCCTCTAACGGGAACCACACACAAGCATTGTTAGCCAGAAACCCCTCGGCAGAGCTTTTCCTTGAAGTAGCCCAGAAAATGTGCTCATTACTCAGTAAGGCCATGAGCTCCCACCACCTAGGATCAGTCTGCAACTAGCTGGGCATTATTATCTCTACTACTTTAACATTTGGAGCTTCCTTCTCCTCTCCTTACTTCTTATGCTAAGCGCTATACAGTGGTGTAGAATGAGCAGCTCCTGGGGTTTGTGCTATCAGGAGATAAGGCAGGTGAAGGAAAGGCTGTTGTCCCTGTGTCACAGCTCACACGGCCAGCCTGTACCAGGGTGCGGACCCTGAACCACCAGGGCCAGGCACAGCCTTTACTGCAATGAGCATCTCCTCAGGGGCCAGACACGGCTCTCACTTGCTTTATCCCCGGCATAAAGGACCCAGCTTCATGGGGCAGTCCACCTCCAGCATAAGGACATTAGTTGTTTGCTCCATGTGCCCATTCAATTTCTCCAGAAGAAAACGCATTTGTAGCTGCGTCTTCAGCCTGATTTTTATTCTCCTCAGTACAAAACTCCAAACTGTGGTAAAGCTTCTCTTGAAGGGAGGAGAGAGAAAAATAAATGTGCTGGAGTTCTCCACCACATGCTGGAAGAACCATAGTAAGGTCACCATCAAACTGGGGAGCCTTTGGTAGCCAGGCTGTGGCTGTCTCTTCCTCCAAGCAGTACTCATGGAAGCTGAGGAGCAGGGAGAAGGTAGAAAGGGAGGAAGCAGAGGAGTTTGGCTAGTTCTCCAGTGCTGTGGAGACAGAGGAGGGATGGGGAGGGACCTCCTTCAGGGTCAGCATCTCTTTGGGATAGGTAGGAATGAAAGGCACAGACATGCCGCCCTGAAACACTGCAGCAGCTTTACAGGCTGGGAAGCTCAACTCCACTGTCAGAGTCTGCCAGAGTTTGCAGGACCTCTGCAAAGGGGTGCCAAGAACCTGAAATGCTGTGGTTTTGGCTGATCCTTGGAACTGCAGTGCACAAGGCTGGGAAGGGCAGTCACAGCTCCAGGCAGAGGCAGCTGTACTGATGGATCCTCTCTTATGGATGTCACCTACCCCGTTCCCAGAGTTCTCCTCACTGGATACCCTTGCCCAAGGAAACCTGCCCAGGTTTTCACCTAAGTGTTGTTACAGTGTCTTTACGGAGACATCCTTTAAGCTCACTATATCTCCCTCCAGCCCAAAAGCACTGTGAAAAGCTTTCCACTTTTCAGGCCCCCAATACCATTTCTGGGTGCTGCTCTTGGACCACCATCCTCCCAATCACCCTGCCTGGCAGCACGGGTTCCCTGGATGGAAACAGGGGACTCATGCCTTGCTTCTCCACCGCAGCAGCAACACTCTGCCCAGTCCAGGCTTTTTCTTGGGGTGAGGGGGTTTTGAAGTGGACACTGGTTGCTGCAGCTGCCCATTAACAAGAGGTGGAATCCAGTTGGCTCTATGTGCTGTTGGCAGCTGGGAAGGACACTACTTTCCCAGCAACTGGCATCTTTCTTGACCAAGGGGACATTGCAATGGCAGTGGCAAATGGCAAAAAGAAAATTAGGGATAGCAGTGGTGCAGCTGAGGGTAAAGCATAAACAAAATCTGCTCTTGCTTTGGGCAGCGTGTCCGCTTCACGCTGCCCAAACAGAGCATCAGGCAGGTGGGTCTGCCCCCATTTTCTCACCACTCCAGCACCTTTGGGAGGCAGAAACTGCTTTTCATCCTGTCTTGTCCTTGTACTGCTGAGCCTCTCAGCCCCACATCCAAGCCAGAGTGGATGGAGGAGAGCTCAGCACCTGCAGCACCCCTTCCCCATGGATGCTTGTGTAGGCAGGCAGCTCTTCCCCACCACCACTGCAATGCTCCCTTCTCCAACCCCCAATACCAGACACCACTGTCCCAGTAGATGCACCTACCTCACGATGCTGGCCGGTTGTGGGTCCTTGGGTTGCACAGAGCCACTCACGGAGACACCAGCCCGGGAAGGCACATAGTAACCTGCTCCCATACACAGAGGGGAGCTATGAGCCCCTCCTGCCACGGGCCCCCTCTCCCCTGTCTCACCCCACGCAGCTCCTCATTGCCCTTATTGATGAGTCTTTAATGAGCTTTGAGCTCACGTCCAGTCAAATCAACACCCTGCATGTCGTGGGGGGTGGGGGAGCTGGGTACCCAGAGCCACTGGAAAAACACACATTGCTGGGAGAGAAGAGGCTCCAAGGGCATGGGCAGGAGGGAGGGCATGAGCACAGGCAAAGGGCCTGGAGCTGAAAAATGAGGGAGGCAGCAGGTGGGTGGGTTGCATGGGTTTGGTTGCGCCCATGTTGCCACAGCAGTTCCTGTCAGGATGGCTGCAGCAGTACATTAGAGGCTATAGAATCATAGAATGTCCCATTTTGGAAAGGACCCACAAGGATCATCGAGTCCAACTCCTGTCCCTGCACAGGACAACCCCACAGTTCACACCATGTGTCTGAGGGCTTGTCCAGCCTCTTCTTGAACACTGTCAGGCTTGGGGCCGTGACACCTCCCTGGGGAGCCTGTTCCGGTGCTCCACCACCCTCTGGGGGAAGAACCTTTTCCTAATGTCCAACCTGAACCTCCCCTGGTACATCTTCCTGCCATTCCCTTGGGTTCAGTCATTGGTCACTAAAGAGAAGAGCTCGGCGCTGTGCCCACCTTGTTTGCAGTTGGAGTGGTCTCCAGCTTTGCAAGCAGGCCTGGCTGCAGCCATGTAGAGGATGCAGAAATCTGGCACAGTGGGGAGGTTGGGTCTTTGTCTGTGAGCCTCTCCTGCTTTCACAGAACGCTGCCTGATGCAGCCCTTGCACAATGCCAGGCCTGCAACAGCACAGCCATGCGAAGGGGGAACAGGGCAGGCAGGGCTCAGGAGGAATCGTTCCAAAGGACCACCACAGTGTCACCAGTCAGGTGCACTACTGGCTGTGGGTCAGGCTTTTGGAGAGGAGGCGGAAGGCAGTGGTAAAGGGATACTTCTGGTTTGAAGTGTCAGGTACCAACCAAGCAAAGGAGTCACATGTGAATGACCAGTTGCTTAGCATGTAAATCCTGTCATTGGCTCTAAAAACGGTTTTCCTTTTCTTTATCTTTCTGGGTCCCAGGACAATTTTCATCCACTGGGAGCACAGAGAAGTCTCTCTCAAAGGCAATGTGAGGGAGTTGCCAGCTCTTTGAGCACCACCTAATTAGTGGCAGCATTTTCAGAGGTGCAGGGGCAGCAGCCCAAGTGAATTAAAGTACGATTCTGCCCAGAGATGGCCAGCAAAAATGACACCTTCTCACTTACGAGCTCCTCTCTCTCTGTGAAAGCAGAGATAGTTACGCTTAAATAAGTGACAAAAGTACACTTAGCAGCTTTCAGTGCTGCGGAGACAATGCAGCCCGTGACCCCAATTCCCCCCGTACCCCAGCCCATACACAAGGGCTTGCTTCACCCCAGCCATGACCCCGCACCTGTTCCCCAGGTGCTCAGGTGGGCTGAAGGGACCCTGGTAATCCCACTTGTTTTATTCCTTGTTAGCAAAACTCACCTTCTTTAAAGGTCCCCCATGTCTCCTTAGAGCAGGTAATCGCACCAATAACCTATCGCAGCTAAACTTAATGCAGCTCACCTGACAAAGCCCTTAACCCACACTGATGGGAGGGAAAAAGTGCTGCCTTACATCTTTGCTGAGGTTGCTTCTTGTGGTTCCCTCTGTGTCTGTGCTAATATCCTTCCTGTTTAAAGATTGTGTTTCAGGCTAAGTGGGCAGTAGAGCAACATGAAGGAAACAGTAAGACTGCTATTTTGGTTATTTTGGCCTTCAGGTAAAGGAGAAAGATGGTGGTGCCAGGAAGGCTGGTGAGAGGAAGAGTGGAGAGAGAAAATTATTTTTCCTGGGTAAAACCAGGAAGGTTTGAGAGCTGAGCAGGACGGTTGCACACAGGCTGAAGATATCCTGAACAAAAAAGCTTCCTCTCTGAGCTGGAGCAAATTCTGTCAGCTGGAATCCCTTCTAAAAATGAGCTGTGGGGCTGAGGGAGTTCCATGATACTTCTCTGCCAGTGAACCTGTGTCCCCCATGCCACCCTGTGAGCTTCAGTACCTCTTATTTAGCAGCTAGTAAAGTTGAAAGAGAAGTAAGCTTTATCTGTCTCAGAAATCTTTCCCTTCAGCTCTTGTCTGGGATTAAAAAAACATTGGAAATGTTGTGCTGCCCTCAATCCCTAGCACACACATCCTGCATTTATGCGAGCGCAGCCTGCACTGGCCAGACCTGCAAGGACAGGGAGCACGTAGTACAGAAGAGGGAGATATTATTGCCCATCACAACATGGAGGTGAGATTCTCCTGTCTCCTGGGGAATGTGCAGACACAGTCCTGGATGTGCTGGACTGTGCAGGAGGCTCAGCTCTGTCTTGTCTGACAGACTTGCTTTGCAGCCACCACAGATTCCAAGCCAGGAAAGGGCTTTTTGAATGTAATGCCATGTTACCAGGTCAGATTTGCTTTGGACAAACAAACCAAATTAGAGCAGATACCTGCAGATGGTAGTTTCAGAGGAGAAGCAGCAGCAAAGCCCCTGGCCTCCTTTTGTCAAAAGGAATGAAAATCCAGCTACAGACATATAATAACTCACTCCTTCCTGAGCACGCTGTGCCTGGCATTAGCCTGTCCATCACTGTTCTCTCTTGGCCTTCAATCTCTCCTCAAGCCCCATTGCTGATGTGACACCTCCTAAAATAAAAAGACAGGGAAAGACAGCAGGAGTTTGCTTGCAGGACAGGTGCAGATCTCAGGCCTGAGGGAATCAGCCTGCTATATGCATTTTCACAGTTCCCCATGCAGTTCTGGCTGAGGAACACCTGAGAAGCACAGTGGGTCGGCTGGAAACACCAGGTGCAATAGACAAAGACATTTACTCCTTCCACTGAAAGCACAGCAAACAATCTCCCTGCTTCATGCACTGCTGGCCGGGACAGAACACTGGCCAGAAAACAGCAATTTCCATTGAAGGGATAAAAACGAATTTGGAAGCAACAAGTGTTTTCTGTACAACATTTGTTGGGTGAGTTAGAGGCAGAAGTGGGTATCAAAGGCACTGAGAAGCAAGAATTTATCTCAGCATCAGTCTGAGCAACCCCTTCCTTTCCCAGAAAAAAAAAGGAAAGTAGAACCAGAAAAGAGATGATATGGATATTTCATCCTTGGCTAGGGCTAGACATGAACTGGTAAGCACAAATGAATTTGGGACTATGCGTTCGAAGAGAAGCAGAATTTCTTTGGAAGGGTGGGATTTGGAGCTGTTCTCTTGGTTGTTGTCCATAAACATTCATGAGACTAAATTTTTATTCACCGGTGTGTTCCCAGAAAATGAGAGCTTGGCAGATACTCAGACAAATACTCTCTGGCTTGAGTATTTGCATTTGAAGCGTTTGGGCTGCCACCTCCAAAGCCCTTGGTGGCTTGGAAAGTATCCAGCAAAAGAGCCCAACCCCACCATATAATCTGGGTGAGTAAACACAAGTGCAAAGAGTGTTTTCTGAATAACAGCTATTGGATGCGATGATAGCAGTAAAAGCTGCCAAATAATCAGGCTAGCCATCTCTCGGTTTAAAATTCATTTGCAAAAATCATTAGCACAATCATTGTAAAATAAGCAGAAATATAATCACTTGAGGATAATTTGAAGAGAGGAAGAGGGCTGCACTCACTGAAAAGAGCTACTGGTAGCTGTGAGGCTGCCTGGCTCTGGCTAAGCCCACCAAGTCTACCACATCCAAAAGGAAGCGAAGCTGGCCAGCACGGCAGGTCTGGCAGACATTGCTTTTTTGGACCCAGTCTAAGGCTTGGCCTTTTCCTCCACAACCTCAGCGATCCTGCCAGCCTGCAGTGGGGTCCAAGATGGCCTGCTTCCTTCCCCCCTGAGCAGGCTCAGGCCTCTGCTCCAGTCCACCTCCTGCCACCCTAACCGTCCTCCATAACACAGTGTAGGGAAGCCTTCCCTAGATAGAGAAAATGTGTAAGACCAGGGTGGGTAAAGCACGAAAATTCCCATGCTCAGTCCTCCCAGCTTTCAACCACAGGTGCTAGATGGGGCTCCCAGCCCAGAAGGCCTGTTGAAATCTCCCTTGGTGGGGTCCAGGGTCACTTCATCAGCAGTGGCTGGGCTGTTAATACCCAGTAGCATAATCACCTCCCAGCCTTGCTGGCCTCTTCTCTCCAGGTAAGCTACCAGTACCTGGGGTCCTCCTGCTCCTTGGTTCCTCCCAGCCAAGGTGGGATGAGCCAGCACTACAGCACAGGGAGAGGTCTTGCCCCACACATTTCTAGTTCTTCACAGGCTGCCAGCCACACACCTGGGGCACACAGCATATCTGAAATATCCTTCCCCCAGAAACTTGCCCAATAGTTTCCACAGCTAGCACTTTTATTTACAGTTGCCTTCACCCACTGGTCTTAAATCTACGTTTATGCCAATTGCCCCTGCAGCTGCTAGGAGCCCTTGGGAGCAATTTCATCTTGAGATCACTTGTTTCACAGACTGGGAATTTTTAAATTACTTCCACTGCCAGCAGCACAAACAAAGCAGAACATGGTAGAGGAGCAAAAAATGTAAAAGAAATATAGTAAGAACAAAACTGAAAATAAGTACGAGAAGAGGAATTTCCACCCTGGTGGAGATTAAAGGTGACCTGCAAAAGGAAAATAGATCAGGTTGGAGGACTCTTGTTCAAGACTTGCCTACTCATTTTTTTATCCCTGGAATACTCTGGAGACAGGGACAGCTAGTGAGATAATGTCACTGGCGATACCAGCAGTAAGACTTCATCAGCTGTGAAACAGCCAAGTTCTGTTAAGCTCAGTGTTTTTTCCATTGTTTGCCCTGTGCACTTCACCTGAACTCATGTGGCTGAGAAACACCTGGGAGAAAAGCTTCCTTTGCTAAAGATTTATCAGCACTGAACTTACAGTCAGCAGGTGAGACCTGAAGGACCAAAAGTCCTCCAGCACAAAATGAAGAAGATCAATCTGACAAGTCCTGAGATGCCTTATAGGGGGAGGGGGAATATTAGGTACAAGAGAAATAAAAGGCCACTAAAAGAAAATCCATGAAATTCACAGAAGTCTCAATGGCATTTTCCCTACTCTTTCTTTGAACGAAGGGCCTTCACCTCCTGTTTCCTTCAGTAGAGTATTTCTAGGTGTATGAACAATTTTTCCGTTTGATTTAAATAAATAGGATTGTATATACAGAAGTTTCTGAGAGGACAAGAACACACAGGATAGCCGACCTATGCTTTTGTTAACAGCTAAAGCACAGTGAAAGCTCAGACCTCTGCAATGTCATAATATCTCCTTCCTCAGCCATGTCAAAGCTCGTGCTGGCACTTGAGGATGTCCCATACCCATAGGTAGCCCAGCCCATTCTGGGCTATGGCACGTCACTGCGACACAGATGCAGTTTATTGCTGGGCAAAGCCAGACCTGCTTTGCCCTTCCAAAAAGTGTGAGGTTTAATTACTAGTACCTGCCTCCCAGGAGCTGCCTGAAAGCTCTCGAGCTGATTGCTGGTTAGATTAAAGCACTGGCAAAGGTATGGCACCTGCCTATTAGCTTTTGGCATTCTCCAAAGATGCTCCAAATGCAGGAGTCCCCACATTGCAAGCATGCCTGGGGTCTGAGTGACACAGGGACAGTGGTGTTCCCAGGGGTCCTGAGAAGGCCCAAGAGGCCATGCACTAGTGGTGTCCATGGTGGGATTTGGGAGTGAACTCTTAGCACAGCAGAGTCTCCTCTTTCCCCCACCTTTCCAGCCATCTCCCCTGCCATACGGGTATCTGAGTGAAACTGGAGAGACCTGGGTGTCCAATGTCCCTGTGATGTGCGCCTCCTGGCCAGCACACCAAACAAGCATCTTGAGGCCCCAGGAACCAGAAGCAAGAGCTGTCACAAACACCAGCCATGGGATTTCTGCATGGAGAAGGGCTTCTGGTAGGACTTGTCTAACAGCAGGGTTGCAGTACCTACCCACTGTAGGGAGCTCTCTTAGGTCTTCTCTACCCATAAGCAACCAGTGTTGCCCATCTGATTCAAAACCAGTTAGGCTAAATAAAACCAGAGCACCCACTTTGCAAATATAGTTATTGCAGTTTAAAGACCTTTTGGGTGATAGGTGGACATAGTCACATTTATTAAACTGTGCCTGTGTCTGCTGGTTGTTTTGATAAATGCGGTTAAAAAACCTGAATCTTTCTATCAGTGAAACTGCTCTCACAGGGGAATGTGATGATTTAGCTCTGTTGCTTCTAATCCATCCAAAGCAGTACAAAAAGTAAAGCCGTGTTCAAGTTAGCTCAAGCTTGATCCTGATGGACTTAATATAAATTTAAATTAGTGTGAATGGAACATAAATAGAAGTGTCCTCACATACTTTGGAAGATTTAACTGAAATCACATACTGTGTTAAACTGCCCTAACTTTAAAGTAAATGTGCCCTTAGGTCTAGTTACATCATTAATATAACTCTGCCAGGGAAGTGGGTGATTTTTCCCTTTTTATTGAGGCTTATGCTGATAAAAGCTTGAGGTAGATGCTTTAAATCAGCATAAGTACAGTTATACTGATGGAGCTTATGCCACTTCCAAGTACCACTGTATGGCAATGCTCTCCTACAGGGAGAAGAGGCCTTATTGCACTGCTGTGTTTGACCTCAAAAGCACAGGGGTGTGAAGAAAAAAGTGATAGGTGTGGAGGAAAAAGAGGACAGATGTTGATATGAGGTGCAAGCCAGGCAAAGTTAACAAGAGAGGCAGAATAACCACTGCCCAGTACAGGTACCTCATCATGAAAATATGGAAGAGGAGGAGGAAGAGCAAAGACTCGGCCCCTCTGTGAAGTGCCAGGCAGGTGCAATCTCATTTATACCCCATGGAAAGGGATGGTGCCTGCCTCGTGTGCAGTGCTGTGCCCACGCGAGTGCAAGCAGGATGGACAGGGCAGAGCCAGCCTGGGTGAGAGAAAATGTTTCCAGCCTGCAGCCTTGCTGCTGCTTGCCCATGTGATGATGCTCACAACCAAAATGAGCCCTTGTTTGCAGCAAGCGCATTTCACCCCCCAGGGGATTTGCTTCTATTGATAGAATTGGATGGTGGGAAATTGCTTTGCTGTCGTTCGATGGGCCTTATGTCAGACCATCTGAGGGACTTTGGCCAGAACAACCCGAAGGTGCTGCTGACACCACTGCCCAGGGTCAATACAACACCCTTCCCTTCCTTACAGAGCATGAAGAAAATTTGGGAAGTTTTACCAAGATTACAAATTACCCCTACTCATAGTCAAGGACTGGAGACTCACAAACTGGAAATACTGGCAGCAATGTATTTACTCACTGGTCTCTGTCACAACGTGGACATTGGTGGTGTGATTAAGCTACAAAAAATACTAAAGCATAATTGTCCCTCAGATGACCTGGCACATGTGCACCCACATGGAGATGCACAACATCTCGGATAAGCATGTCCAACCTTCTGAAAGGGACTGACTCCCTTTTGTCCTTCTCCTCTTCACATGAAGACCCATGGGAGCCCAAGGGCCAAAGAGCAAAGGTTTTGCTGCCACCCCCCTGGCCATGGGCTGTGACAGCTGCCTGGAGAGACCCTCCCAGAAGTACCCACACAGGTCAGTGCTCCCCTACCCTTCTTTAATAAAGCCCAACTCCAGCTGCCTGGAGACCAGGGAAGCAGGAAAGTGGGACTGAGCTTGACTATCCCCAAATACAGCAGAAATGCCACCCTTGTCTTGAACTGCAAAAAAGGCTAGGTTGGGGTTCATATTGAAAACTACATTATGTAAAATGTTAGGCAATTTTAGACACCAAATAACTTTAAAAAGCTGTATCTTTTAGCTGCTGGCTAGGGCAGGTAGCTCATTTAAAAAAAAAAAAAAAAGGAAATTAATTATTGGAATTTTCCAATCTTCTCACTGTAAAATCAATATGTTCTTAAAGTGCTCAAATATCCTCCACACACAGGCTATGAAAAAACTACCTGTGCCTGAACAGCACTGCTTGCCCATGTGGAGACATGCTCCCGCACTTGGGCTCCTGGACAAAGAGGTTATGGGACAGGACAACTGATGCTTGCCCCAGGCTCTGGTTCTACTTGGCCAGTACTCTACTCTTTACCTAAGCTGTAGGTTTAAAGCTGAGTCTTACAAAAGCAGTTGGGACTGGGGGAGCTCGGTGCTGGCAACAGGACAGACATCCGTGGGACAGGACGGCATGGGTCATGGAAGAGAGGATTCCACTGCCATCCCCCTGTAACATGACTGATGTACATGTCACACCAGTGCCAATGGGAGCCAGAGTCCCCTGGCCTGCCTGGAGAATTCATACCTCATCCAAAAGCATGACACAGAAAACTAACACTGCCTAGGCATATTTTCCCCAAAGTTATGAGATTAAACCCCAGAACTGGGCCAGTTCCCATTGCTAGGATGCCCCCCACCACCCTGAAGAGACTAACCCAGGGTTTCTGGTTTACACATCTGTGCCCTGCCACGAATGGGATTTTTGTTCAAAGCTCCCTGCTTCCAGATAAGCCTGGTTGAGAAACACCAGGCTTCAGCTCTCAGGCCACCCCTACTTCAAAGCTAGAGATGAGGAAGGCTCATGTTGCATGATGCAGCTATGGCCCTTCTCCAGGATGTGGGAAAGCAACAGTTTGCTTTTTTCTTGGGGGGTGGGTTTATTCCTCCATGAGAAAAAGAAGCTCGTTACATCTCCTGCTGAAATACGAGGTCAAGAAAGGCACCAGACTGCCTATAATCACTTATCCTTCTTCAGTGACTGCTGTCTCCACCATAGCACAACAAAAGCCTCACACTTGATAGACCATATTTTGGAAAAGTCTGGTGGCCACTGGCAAATAACAAACCAGAGTGAGCATGCTTTTAGTCCAGAACATCCAGCCTAGACAGCCAGTGTGGTAAAGCTCCCCGTCCTGGCTGTAACCCAGGCTGGGCAAGAAATTATGCTACAGCCTGGAAAAAAAAAATAAAAATAAAAAATAAAATAAAATAAATAAAGAGGTTGCATTTCACAACATGGTCTTGGCATTTCACCAAAAGCAAGACAGGACCAGGTCGCCCGCGATTGGCTTTGCACAGCCATTGCAAACATTTCTCTCTGGGAATCCCTTTCCTTTCCACATAGCTTTCCAAGCACAGGCTTGACAAACCAGAACAGACAGCTCTGAAAATAAATGTCCTCCTTTGCAGAGACAGTCATGGACTCAAAACAGAGCCAGGATTATGCTCCAAGAGCAGTCAAGGGGGCGGAACTTATTGGGGGTTTCAAAACCAAACAAAGCAAAACAAACTCCCCACTGCCCCCACAAGTGCTGTTAGACATGTTTTTTCTCTTCTCTTGGCTCCAGCAAGAGATTCAGGAATAAAATCTTCGATGCCCCAGCCCCTCCCTGCAGCCTTGCAGAGGGAGCTGGTTGGCAGCATATAAACATCTCCTCGGCCCCTCAGGTCTCAAATTTTATTCCTGACTTTTTGAAAGCTTATATTATCTTCTCCTTTGATTAACATTACTGCCCTCTTACCCTGTTCAAGCCCTGATTAGCTAGTTAGTGAGGGGTGACCATACAAAAGAGTGAGTAACCTAATAAAGGAGAGAACAGCAAGATAACCTGATACTCATGACTGCAGACTGCCCTCTTTCCTGGTCCTTGTTTTCTGGGCACCCAAGTCACTTGCCTACCATCTCTTATTTCTACCTGGGCAAGGCCCATCTCCCTTCAAGACCAGGAAAGCACCTCACCAAGCTCCTCCTGCCACACACAAGGCAAGATAAAGCTCTGGAAAGTCCCCAAATGCAAGCACAAACCACAAAACCCCTGCAGATCACCCACGACTCACACAAGGCAAATGTGACCCAAGATCTGAGAAACCAGCCTCCCCTCCTCTTCTACAGGTTTTCACAAACAAAAATACCCCATCTCCTCCAGCTCAGTCCCTAGTGTCCTTTGTTCTCTCCTGACCCTTGGCAAGGTGCAATAAATGCACAGGATCAAGGGAAAATCAAGAGCTTTGCTCAGGACAGAGCTGTGGCCCCAATCCTCGGTAGCTAACCCCTGTGCTAGGGCTATCATGGGCATAGCTTCTCTCCATCCAAAAAAGCTAAGGTGAGGACTGGAGGGAGGGCACAGCAGCATCTCCAACTCATTGAAAGCTACAGTAGGTCACTGTCCTTTGCCTGACTGCTACCATGGTCACTGGGGGCAGAGGCAGGTTTGAGAGCTGAGCTCCTCCCAAGATGAAATGCCACTGCAATTCTCCTCCCCTCAGAAAACTATGGAGTCGTGAAAACTGAAGATCTCCTGATAATGAAAAGAAATACATACTACTTCATGCTTGACAAAGGTAGAAGTGCAAGAATTTCTATAAAGAGTCTTCCAGAGCCTGGATGCACCCTCCAGGGCCAGGATGGAAAGAGCTCCTCAGCCAGCTGCAGGCCCAGGGCTGTGCCAAGGACAATGCAGTGTCTCCCTACCTAACCTACACAGGCTGAAGCAGCCCAGCCAGACCAGGGATCACCTTCATTCACATGAGGATCTAAGGGAAGAAGCTCAAGAATGACGCATTTCTTTTTGGGAAAAATAAACTTGCCAAAGGGCTTGTTTGGTGCACACAGGGATGGATACAACCTCTCTGGCTGTGAGGGTGGATGAGCGGTGGGGGGAGCATGGCAAGATAATAACTCTTAATAACTTGTTTGACTTGTTTGCCATTTGTTTTATCTTTCTTTCTTTCTTCAAATTTTGTCTAGTACAAGTTTTAAGCTATTGTTTCCTTCTCCCTTTTTTTTTTTTTTTCATTTGCCACTGTTGAAGGAAGAAGGAAGGGAAGGCTGAAACAGAGGGAACAGGAGAAATGCGAAGGGAAGAAGCAGAGAATGAAGAAAGGAGAAGGAAAATACAAGACCTATTGACTTGATTTCGTTTGTAACTATTTTTTTGTAACTATTTTCCTGGCTTTCCTTTCTGGAGAGGAGAGTGAAAATGGCCTTTTTAATGAAAAAAAAAAAAAAACCTGAAACCAGGAGGAGCAGCACAGTATAGCCACCTTATAACCTCTCTTGGACTTCAGCTTCAAATACATTACGTCTTGGCCTCTATCAACAATTGCAAGGAGAAAAATATCTCTCCCTCATTTCCATACCATCCCTTCAGTAGTATATTTACCCGCTGGTGGTGCGTGGAAAGGGAACAGCTTCCCATCAGATAGACTCACAAGTTTCCCAAAGTGCCTGCTTCCAGAGGCTGATGGAAACCTGTCAGATCTGTTGTATTAATTCAGCAGCACATCAGACATTTCTATCAGGTCAGCAAACCATGACCTGGTCTCTCACCACGCCTGCATGCTGGGGGTCTCATAGCAAAAGACTTGGTGGCATTCTCCCTCGTTTACCCCAGCTGGATGTACCTGGGTCACTGAGCTTCCCCTTAAACTTCCTGAGACATTGCTAATCCCAGACAAAGTGTTTGGATGAAATTTCCTGATCCTGGGAATTTTCTAAGTGCTTTCAATGGGGACAGCAATACCTCCTCTGACTTCATTTAAATATGCAGCTTCCTGGCACAGGTGGGACACTACTATTAGATTATACATAAGCAACAGAGGAATCGGTTTGTGCAGTATTTATTTTCAATAACACAGCCTCATATTTGTGTTCAAAAAGTGATTTATTTCTACCTAGGATTTTTGCAGTGTTCTCGGAGTAGGAGTAAACACACCTCCACGACTTCTCTGGCAGTACAACACCACCTTACATCCTAAAGGCATGGCAGCAGGAGCAAAGGGGTTAAATGTCCTACCAAAGGGCCGTACAAGAAATCTGTGCTAATGCCTGAGACTGAATCTGGATGGCAAGTCCCAGTCCTTCAACTTTCCTTTTTGTTGCTTGAAGAAGAGATGGCAGCTTTTCTTCTCAAAACCAATACCACCATTTTGACCACAGGTACTGTCAAGGCAGCTGCAGCCCATGCCTGAAATCAAACCTCTTGTGCCCAGAGGCAGCTGCAGAACAAGCACCTGGGGGACACCCAGCAACCCCCAGGGATGGTGATTTCTCCAGCTGATCAGGCTGTGCCACCCTGGCACAGCTGCTCCTTGGTAGCAGCCACTGGCTTTTGGTCTGGCTGCATGTGGAGACCTGCTGCAGGGAGCTGCTCCCCCCGCCAAATCGTGAGCAACTCCACTGGGAGGGAGAGGAAAAAGCACCAAAATACTTACCATGAGGCCTGGCTGCAAGCCTCTGGATGTTAAGCTCTGCACACGACTATTACCGCAATGTGACATTTAGCTCTTTAAAGATATAAAAATATAATAACTGGCATCTTGTGTGGTGCTGCAGTCCTTTGCAGGGAACAAGACTGAGGTTTGCCAGCTATCTCTACCTTTTGCAGTAAATAATCTCCAATCAAACAATAACATCCCAGAGGGGCACAAATTTTGATACTTGACTTTCAGTGTTCATTTCACCAACAGTTTTTAGTTTTTAAAGGAAAAGGAAATTAAAGGGGGAAAGATTGCCCTATGCTAATTCACCAGTTAAACTCACAGGAAACTGCAACAGATAAGGTTCCCATAGCAATTGGAATAGGTACCGCATTGCACAGATGAGGCCCGATTTTCCTGCTTACTTTCAGTGCTTCTGGTTTATCTCCACAAAACACAGGGAAAAGCAATTACTTGGAACAAGGGAAAGAAGCTTGTGGCATCTCTGATTCTTTTTAATGGCCATTCTCTGGTGTGGTTTGATGCACCACTATTGCAACACAGACATGCATCAGAGCATGTACCCTCAACCACAGCAAAGCTCCTGGGGAGGATCCTGCCACTGTTTTTTCCTGTGATCTTAAATATGAAATTCTGATGGGCACTCAAGCAGGTTTTGGCAGAGAGTTTTACGGCCCCAGCCTCCACAGGACAGAGTTGTGTGGCATCTCACCAAACACCACATCCGAGCGCAATTCCTCCCAGACATCGCCTCACATTCATGACTACCCTGGCAAAAAGAGACCTTTAAATTGACATAATCTGCTTCCAGTGATCCCATCTTACCTATTAATTATCACTTTATCTTGCCTGAGCTTATGATTATTGTGCCCAATTATGTCTTCCTTATCCCCTGAGCAGTCATCTGCAGCAAAGCTGAGGGAACACAATCCTTCCCCCACCCTCACCCCAAAGCTACTCTCCACCACAGAATCAGGACCATCAACTCCTTCATTAATTCCTCTACAAAATGCCCCAGCAGTGCAGTTAAATTCGTAGGCGTGCAGTCCCCAGGGTCTCATTTCTTCCTGCTGTGCTGCAGCTCATTTTTTTACCAGCTGTTCTGTGACTTTTCCTGCGCTCCATGAATTTTCTGAAAGAATTGTCAAATATTCAGCTGTTTCACTCTCGGATGCATGGGCCATGTAGTTTTGACCAAGAGCGAGTCCACTAGATAGTTATTCCTCACCCCCTTTCCATCCTGAGATCTGCCTTGAGATCCATCATCAAAAACTATGATTGCATTGAGCAGCCTGTCACTCTCTTCCTTTTCAGTGACAACTGAAGCTGTAAGTACTAACACTGCAGCCTTCTTTTATTGTTGCCTGTGATATGTTCCTGGCTCCATCTCCCTTGTACAGAGGTGACCTAGCAATGCACTTGCCTTTGTCATCCTCTAGCTTCTTATGTGCTTCTGAACCACCTTACTTATTCCCTGTGCTAACACCCCATTGTTTTGTGCCTTTGCATCCCTAACTTTGCTACTGTACACACCTTTATTCTCTGCCCTTTCTCACCACTGTGTTTTCCTTTCCTCCTCCCGACATGACCGCTTTTTTTCCTTTCTTTTCTTTTCTTTTTTTTTTTTTTTTGTTAATACATTGTTTGTCTCTTCCCCACCAGTGTCAGTACTGGAGGACACTTCTGACAAAAGTGTCTTGCTCTCTCCTTGCTGCTAACAGGGAATGTTATCCCCAGGATATTGACAGAAACGCTGTCCCTGGTGTGTGCAACCAGCTGGCTGGAAGGGGAGGGTGTCCCAGATGCTTCTGTCTCAGATGTGAAGGAGAGAAGGGAAGAACCCAGGAGAGAAAAGAAATCACTTTAGGGACGAGAGAGCAAATCAGTCTGGGGTATGGAGGAGACATCTCCAGTGCTTTAGAAGTGAGTTTCTCTCTCTGTGATGCTGATCACCTCCTGGACCGGAGGGGACCATCCCTTGCTCTTCAGTTCAGACAGGCCCATCACATGCTTTTTCGGCTGCGGCAGATCCTCCGCTGGGGAAATCAGCTGTGTCAGCCGCTGCAGAGATGAAGTCTCCGTTAATTAAGCTGAGAAACAAACTGACACCCAGTAGTGAGTCACAACCATTGCTGAGGGCAAAAGCATCTTAGAGAGCTGGTGCTCCCAGCTTCCCGTTCCTCTCCTGCCAAAGGGCTGTGAAAGGGAGAGAAAAGAGAGCAGGCTCACATGAACTGCTCTCAGTCACAATTAGTCCACCTCTGGGCTCAAACCCAGGCCATGGACTGACCACCTGACATACAGGGCTCCTCACAGACATGTTTCCAGGAGGAAGAATGCTAGAGATTGGCCCACAGTTATTTTCTGTAGCTATGGAAAAGCACCATAAAGCCCTTTTTTCTCCCTATGCCAAGTAGCCATGGTTCCTGCTGACTTTGGTGGGGGCTGTGGAGCTTTCCAAATGGTCTGACCATCAGAAAGTGCTGGGCATCTCCTGCTATGGTCCAAAGCAGGAAGGCAGTTGACACCTACCTCAGTGGCACTTCCCTGGTAAAGCCAACCCCCAGTAGACTGGTTCCTGCCCCCAAGCCATCCCAGCTCCCCTCTTCCAGCCAGATAAACTGTGACAGTGCAGGCAGGGGCTGTGGGGTAGCTGCCTGCCCTTAGCTCCCCCACCTTCTGCAATGCAGGGGTGTTGCAGGCTGTTCCACACACACATACGTTGTGTTATGTGTCAGTTTTGGGGAATTTGTTCTTGAAAAAAGCAAAGAACTTGGAGCTCTTTGGGCAAAAGGTGCTGACCCTCAGAGACAGCTGCTGTGAATTCCTGGTCTTTCTCATCCCATTTTTGAAGCCCCTCTAATGCCACACACCTTCCTGAGTGCCCGGTCTATGCCCAAAGCCAAGTAACACATGATGTTCTATGGGGACAGGCTGAGAGAGTCAGGATTGTTCCGCCTGGAGAAGAGAAGTGTCTGGGGAGACCTTAGTGTGGCCTTTCAGAACTTAAAAGAGGCTTATAAGATGGGGACAGACTTTTTAGAAGGGTCTGTTGCAATAGGACAAGGGGTAATGATTTTAAACTAAAAGAGACGAGATTCAGGTTAGACATGAGGAAGAACTTTTTTACAATGAGGGTGGTGAAACACTGGCCCAGGTTGCCCAGAGAGGTGATAGATGCCCCATCCCTGGAGACATTCAAGGATGGGGCTCTGAGCAACCTGATCTAGTTGAAGATGTCCCTGCTTATGGCAGGGGGCTGGACTAGATGAGCTTTGAAGGTCCCTTCCAACCCAAACTATTCTATGATGTCCTGCAGCCACCTGCCCAGCTCTATAGGCCAGTGTATAATTTCCCTGCTGAAAACTGACTTCCACAGTTACTTTTTCCATTACAAGCTGTTTGGGCCAACGCACGCTCCTTCCTTGCAGAGTGCAGCACAAGCAGAGCAGGCAATTCATCCATGACTCGTTGGATTAATTTCAGTGTTTCCACTCCTTGTGAAGTACCTGCCAGAGTTTTCAATTTTGCTCATTTATTCAAAACTATTGGCCCCATGATTTCTGAAATTTGCCTTAGCCTGCAGCTGCTCTGTGAGAAGTTCATGGCAAGTTTTCAGTCTTTGGAGCTTGAGCTGTCTTAATCAGACACATTAGGAAACAACATTTGTGTTTCTTGGTCAGTCAAGTGTAATGAGAGGAAACAGTTTGTTGCAGTGACTGCTCATGATTACCAATTATAAACTTGCTTTCAGTGAATGGTTTGCAATATTCAGTTGAAAGGCACTGTTCCTGGAAGCAACTGTGTCAGGAAATTAATTCACTACATTTCTGAGGTGTGACTGGAAAATAGGAACAGGTATATTTTGAGAAAACCTGTTTTCGAAACAGGAGCAAATATTACAGTCCAAGTTAACCACGTGATACCTCCTGTCTCCTGACTCAGTCCAGGCTTAGCAGTGATTCCTTCCTACATGACTAAACCACAACCTTGAAAGTTTCTTCATACTCATATGAATGAAAAGTCCCTGGAAATTACAATGAATATCAAATAGGAAAACCCTCAATCTTAAATTGGCATTAACACTACTCAGAGCAGCATTTCAGTCCAAGGGCTCAAAGTGCTTTGCAACAAGTGAGCAATAGTTCTTGTTCAGCAGGCAGGACATTCAGGAAATTACTTCACTGACAGCTCCAGGTTCTCATTTAGACATCTGAAACCTCTGAGCTGTGGGCAGTCAGACACATTCTCAGCCACCCAGTCAAAGTCTTCAAACTGCCCATGGGAAAGGACAGATGCATTACCACTAAATGGCCTGGAGGACAGGAGAGAGCTTTAAGAGTCAGGACTCAAGATCTGAACTTGTAGCAAACCATATCACAGCACCTTGGCACAAGATTCACCTGGAGTTCCTCATACTGGGAGGTGTAGAGCTCTCAGCTCCCTTCCAACCTTGTCATCTCTTTATGGTCACCAATGACAGCCAGGAGGCCCAAAGGCCAAAGGCAGCTAAATGGGAATTATTTCATAGCATCATACTTCTCCAGCTACCTGCCTGCATGTCTTATGCCCCTCTCACTGTGTCACTAAAGGCTTTCATTGCTACCATTCCTGTCTGGGCATTGCACTTATCTTCTCCTCGAGCCTGAGATGGGTATTAGCCAGCTCTGCCACAACTCCCTACTAAGTCCCATCTCCCAGTCAGCAAATAAGAGCCCCCATGGGCACAGATTCACCTTCCCTGAGGCAATGGAGCCAACAAGAACATCTTGCACCCAGCCCATCCCTGGCTGTGTTGGCCATGCAGGGTCTCTCTCCCCATGACCCTACAACATGATGGTCATACCTACACCACAGCCACAGGGATGCTCTTGTTCACCTGCTCCCCTTGCCACAACCAGCCACAGATGAGCCTACAGTCAGTGAGGATGGGGAAGAACCAGAAGGGAAATTGTGCAGAAATTTATATGCACTGTACATCACTCAGTTCTTTCTCCATGGGTCAGGTGGGGTATCATCCCCATGACACCATCTTCCTAGACACAGTTCTTCCTAGGACAAGATGTGTACAAGTGAAAGAGGACAGGCTTGGGCATGGCACTGGGTAGACCTTTACAGCTCTGTGAGCATGTCCTCTTCAATAACCATGGGTAATCTCTTCAAAGAAAATAACATAGTCCTGATCCAGGACTAAAAGAGGAACAGGGACAAGAAGCAAAAACAGATCCTGGTTTTGCCCCTGGTTTGCTTTGGCTTCAGTCAGTAGCAGAAGAGGAGGCAAAGGTGGTGGCATGCCATCTTTACTTACATGACAAGTGGGACAACCTGAACCATAAACCAAATCAATCAGCCTGTGGCCTCAGGTAGCCCATACTGAGGGGGTCCTCTGCCACCCAGTGGAGCCAGTGTTAGAGATGCTCTTGCATATGTCCACATGTGCACTGGGCATGGTGGTGCAACATCTCATGGAAGACTCTGAACATTTGATGATCACCCTGGGAGCCATACTGAGATTCTTCAAGCCCTCCAAATTGCCAACAAGACCTACAGGGAATTCTGGGGAAGGGCCACTGTCACCCTCCCTTGCCTTAGAGAAGAAATGTGGCATGTATGTCTTCCCTGGGGACCCTTCCCACGAGACATCTGGGGGAAGCAGCAGCAACTTGCCCAGTGACCACAATCGCCATACCTGCTTCAGGGGTCCTTTGGTTTTCAGGAGGATGAAGATGGCGTAGAGAGGAATGCAGACCATGGAGGAGAGTGCCATCAGCCAACCAACCACGTAGCCCCAGGGTGGGTACACGTAGGTATTGTTGTATTTCAAAGGTGTGTACTTGATCAGGGAGAACAGGAAGACGGCCTGAGGAGTAGAAAATGGAGACATAGCCAGAGCAAAGGGAGCAGCCAAGCAGGGCCACCTGGCCACTCTGTAGGCACCAGCTGAGTGGCAATGAGCGTGCTGTCTCACATGAGCTAGCATGGACCTTGCTTGTTGCAGTGAGGCGAGCTTGGTACATGCTGTGGCAGATGAGCACCCCCCTCTCCCTCCCCACCCCTTCCTTGGATATGGAAGGCGCAGGCACATCTCCCTCTCCCTCAACGCTTCCTCTCTCCCCCACCTCTCCTGCAATGGGGGTAACAGCTTCTTTTGTTTGACCCCAGAGCCCGTTTGCCAGGGACGTTAAAAGAGAGGAGGAGGGGGCACAGAGGCATCAAGGAACCACTGGGCGCCCACAGCCAGAGTAGGGGGGGTGCCGAGAAGTTTCAGGGCACCCCACAGCCAGAGTGGGGGTGCAGAGAAGCTTCTGGAATGCCCACAGTCAGATCTGACTTGGGTATATAAACGGGACCCTCACTGCCGAGGCATGTGCTTGGCCTGTCCTCTCGGAGTGCGGGCCAAATGCTGCTGCAGAGAGCCCACCCCTTTAGGCAGGATCACTGCCTAAGGTAATCTCCTGTGACTGGGATTGCTTCACCGAGCTGTGTGGGTGAGTGATAAACTTCTCAATATTTCCTCGCAGGATTGAGGGTGTTGTTTTTCCTCACTTAGGCAAAGTGAGGATATTCCGTGCCTAAATATGAGCACGTGTATTTGTTTCCTGGAGTCAGGGATGGCTCTGGCCGTTTCTGGTGAGCCACGTGTATGCACACTGTGGACCTCCATTGTCATTATTTGCTGCACCCCAATAACTTCCTCAACTGATACTCGAACCTGTATTTACGTTACTGGGGAGATAAAACCACTTTCTTTACTGGTTAATCTGCTGCACCATTTTGACCAGAATAAAAGTTTGTTTTGGACCCTGTTGTCCGCCTAAAACTAACTTCGGGGTGCCTCTGTGACACATGCCAACTGGACAAGGAGTTATCTCAGAGAGAGGGCCAGGTTTCTCCAAAGTGTAAAGCCTTTGGGCTTCCTAAGGGTTCAACCTAAGCAAAGCCAGCAACAGCTTTGAGGGTCTAGCAACACTGAGACTGCAATTTATTCATATCAAAGTTAGGAATTAGTGCTGTCCCTAGCAGAAGCCCTCCAGAAGTACCACACAGGGTACCCCTCTTGGGGCTCTCTAGCCACAGAGCTCTCAGATGATTTGGGCTTCATCAAGCCTGGCTTGAAAATTTCACTGATACTCAACTCCTGCTGGAACCTGAAGACAAAGGACTAGAAATCTTTTGTAAGCTGCAGCTATAGATCCCATCTGTGTCTCGACTGAGATCAAAGAAAACAACTCTAAACATCAAATGAAGGAGCAGAATTTGGCTCAGAAAACATGTAAAAGTCAGTCAAGCAAGACTGGACATAGCTTCAAAATAGGCAAGAACTTGCCTGACTTAGGGTACATTTTCTTTAAACACAGTTGTCACAGGAGTTTTAAAAGATATTTAATAACACAGGAAGCAAATGGCCATGGGAAGATATTTCTGAGCCACGGGAGATCACAGGAACACAGGCTGAAGCAAGCCTTTCAGAACAGCATAATTCTCACTGGTCTTCTACTCAAAAGTAATTTGATCAAACCTCTCCAGACTCTGAGGATACATTTCCCTTTGCCTTCGTGGTAAACAAATGGCTTTTCAGGCTCAATTAATTTTTTAGACAAAATATAAGGTTTTTCAAAGGAAATAAGTTGCCACCTCAGCTATGGACAAGCTTCTGCTTTTCCATAGCAGTTTGCAAAACTTACAGTAGCACCTTGAAGACAAATCAGCCTTTTCTACTGAGAACCCACGGACACAGAATAATATGGCATATTGCCATAATTGCACTTACCAAGCACATACCCGGTGTTATCACCAGCCAGCATATCTTGATCAAGGGCCATGGTCGAAAACCAATCATGTCCTCAATGTTGTCGTAGAAGCGGTTGGCACCTTGGCCACCAGCCAGTACAGAGACAAAGTAAGAAGTCAGATCATTGTTGTTTCCTTCAACCACTACTCATATAAGATCCCCACTTTCTTTATCCTCAGTATTTACTCCTGGCAAAAACACCGTTATTTCAACAATATAGCACCAGGTAACAGGCTTTTCTGTCATTGAAAAGACCGATCTGTGGCTAAATACAGATGGAGGTTTTTAACTTCAGCCCTAAGTTATCAGAAAGGTTAATGTAGAAGAAATGCCCTGTCCCTCAGAGAGCAGCCAGTAAGAGCTGGTGAGGAATGGCACAAGGCAAGGAGGGGTGCCTGGTTTACAGGTCAACAAGGGAAAGCTCTTGCAGGTCGAGCACATGGGACTGTGTGAGCCCAGAGTGCTAAAAGGAAGAAAGAGAGAGGGGGACACCAAACAAACCCCTCTCTTTGTAACCAGATTGGCACACCAGAGAAGTCATGTCAAGAATCCCTATTGAATTAGCCATTTCCAATGTCATCAAGAGCCTGCTTTCCACAGAATACGTTATTTTTGGCCTCCACCCAGAAGATCTGTTAACCCACACTCTGCTCGAAACCAAATCTTCCATCTGCAAGCATTGCTGTACTGCCCAACGGGAGGTGTCATGTGGGTGCCTGATCTCCATCTCCTCTCATTCATTTCACTTAATAGATTATGTTGTTCACAGTAAATGGTGCCCACCTGAAGAGCACCTAAAAGTCCTGCCACTGGCCAGACCCTATCCATTGACTCTTCCCAACCCAAAGCACAAAGAGGAAACGTATGCAATGTTATATAGAGGAGAATGTTATATATGCAGATGGACTTCAGCAGACCTTGCAGTAACCTCTAGGATGTCTTAAAGGTGCAAGAGCCTAATGTTGGACAAAAAGAGATGTTAAAAGAAGAATAACCAAAAAGTCATTCATAAGATGCCCTAACTTCTTCCTAACTAGAGCCAGCCAGAGGTAATATATCAGACTGCCTCAGGTGAAATAGAGCTGCTATATGAAACAATAAATGTAGCTAGCTTGTCCATAGAGAGGGTTACCAGTTAAGCACCTCTGGGATGAAATAATGCCAAGTTTATCTTACTGATGTTTAATCACAGTGCTTAGCTGATAAGAAGGAGTCTGCCTTTAGGAGTGTTCATCCCACTATGAACTCAAAGTCATGCCATAGGTCCCACCTGCGAGTCTGATGAGACTTTACTTTTTGCATCTTAACCCCAGAAGGCTGGTCTGGGCAAAATATAAGCCTAGAGGACTGGCTACCCTTAGAAGTGTTTGGGATTTGGTGACTTTTATTTTGGTTTATGTTTTTTATGTCTTAGAATTAATTTCCCATATTATGTTTCCTTTAAATATATGAATTCTACAAAACTATTTTATGTATGCTTTTCTTTTTTGTAGCTCTTTGCAATATTTTATATAGCCCATGACTAATGTTTGCAGGAAAGCTCTTTTAAACCCAGCTTTTTGAAGTATTTAGTCTGGGGAGGGGGGGTGGGCAGGTTCTTTGAACACCTCATGATTCCCATCTTGAGTTGTGAAGTTAACAAGTAGCCTCAAGCAGAGACAACAAGCTGTGGCATATCAAGGGACACGCAGCTTTGTGTGGGAGCCCAACCTACACCAGAGAAGAGAGCCCTAAAACTTCCAAGCTGTAAATATCATGAGGCTTCTGACAGCATTTCTGAAAATATACAGGGAATGAAAGAGAGATAGTATAAAGAAATTCTCTTGCCAAAATGCCAAAATCTCCCTCAGGGTGAAAAAAAGCAGAGAGATGTGACTCGGCGTTTAGAATATGAATATAGCACGGTCTCTTATACCATACAGTGTTTCCACAGAAACACCCCATGATGTCAGACATATGACAGATAGATTAATTCATTATGCAACTTCGTGGAAGCCAAAATTTCACCACAAATTTGAGTCTAGCATCTAGGGGAAGAGACATAGCAATTTAAAAAATACAAAGGTGCTAAACAAAAAGAAAGACAGAGCAGACATCCACCCTTCACTGAGAAAAGAACCCAAAACTTAAGTTTTGGGTTACAGTGTGTCTCCACCTGTTCTTATTCCTGTTCTCTGTAGTGCAAATATCAAGTCCTGTATTTCCATGGCCACTGTAGCAGTCTGTAGGTGAAGTGATGAAACACAATGGGACCTGACATGAATGTCCTTAGAGAGAATATGAACAGGAGGTTTTACATGTTCTGCGTTTCATAGGCAGATGAAAAAGTAATCAAGCTTAAGAAGTCATCAGTTCAATCACTTGGCATTGGCTTTTTGAGCAAATTAGAAGCTGGAGGATGTGTGCAGTCCCCCTTCCTTCTCAGCACATTAGAAGGATTAGATAAAGCTCCTGCAGAGAAAGCCATAAAGATTTCCCCAAAGAGATTTTTGTTGGAATGAACAAAGATGTTGCTGTTATCCCCTGTATCCCAAGACAAGGAAGACGGTATGCAGGCACAGGGCAGTTATCCATGTACGCTGGTACCACTTCTCTGGTGCCGACCCATCCCATACACCTTCAAAGCTCTTGCATGCTTTTCTGACAAATTGTTTTATTTTGCTACATAAATTCTTCGGAATAAATTTCACATGAACTCAACTAGATATTTCCTTGCATCCTTACGTCTTATCCTTGTGGACACCTTTCTATTTTACATAGCCTATAACAACTGCAAGTGATACTCACACTGAAAGGGACAAAGATTTATTTTTTTCTAACGACAGCCAGAAACAGTGAGTTTCACAGATCTCCTAGTTTGGAAGCTGTGAAAAAGTCCTCCCTTTTCAATCTTTTCACCCAAGCTGCATTTATTTCCATTCACCTATTTCAAATTTCACCCACAGGGTTTCAACAGGTGATGACCCTGGCTCTGTGCTATAGTGCTAAGCTTGTATCTGCTCCCTCTCTGTCTCAGACCTGCAGCATCAACACCTGCACCATGAAAAATACCAGCAGCAGAGGTGTTGTGGCACTGTGACAACCGCACATCCTTTGGGTACCAGGTGCACTGAGCAGGACCCTTATGGTCCATAAATAAGATGGTAAGATTGCTGCTGCATCCAAGAGGATAAAGCAGATGCAGCCAACACAAGCCTGACGGGCAGGATCCAGGCAGAAGGAGGCTGCTGCTTCTGTTAGCCATGCTGCATGAGAGCAAGAGAGAGATTTATACCAGCACAACACAGATTCACCCTAGGGCCACCCACAGGTACCCGCCGTCATCAGCTTGCTTTAGCTTTGTAAACAGTACTAATGATTTCAAGCCCTGGCTCTCCTGCAGCGATGGAGGCTTTTGCTTTCTCCTGGAACAGCTAATCCTAATGTGCATGCTGTGACTGCCTGGAAAATATCCTCCCTGCAGCACGTTTTGGTGGCATCATGTTGTAAATCCCAGTGCTCAAAACCCATGTCCGCTTATATGAAGGCTGCCTGTCCCAAAGTGGGAGAGAGGAAGAAGGGGAGGAAAAAACCCCAAAACAACAACAACAAAATCCTCCAGTGCTCCCCTCCAGGGAACATAATTGGCAGGTCTGATGCTGGGCAATCCTTTCACAGGCAGAGAGCAGTACGGGAGGAAATCCTCAGATCTTTGCGAGAGCAGCTGCCTGGCAGCAGAGAGAAGCTGCCAAGTGGTGGGTGGTTGGCGTATGTGCTGGGAGAGGGGAAGCTCAGAACGCATATTTGTGTTAGCAAAAATGCTGTGTAATTCTTCACAGTGTAAGCAAGAGGCTCAGCCCTGCCAGTTCTGAGGCTGCAGGGGAAAAAAAAAAAAAAGGCATTAATTGGCACCACTCACTTTTTTTTTCTCCACCAAGATGCCCCACCTTGGCCCTCTGACTACATTTTGGACCAGAGTCAGTCCAATGGATGCAAAGCAGAACATCAAGAGGGTAAAATCTGGTTGTGTGCAGTGTGACAAATGAACCCATGGTGGTGATGGAAAAGGCCATTTCTCAATCCCCAGCTGCTCTGTTCCTCTTCCAGGTTGCTGGGACAGTATCACCTCTCCTGCTGCTCATTGTATGCCATTGCTCCTCTCCATGGGTCGTGTGAAAAGGCACGTGGCTTGTGTGACCCTAAAATGGCAGGGAGGTTCTATACATTAAAGCATAATTCAGTTTCATGTAACTGAGCATGGCGATGAGGCCCTGTAACAGATGAATGAGCACTGATCTCCCTAGAAATCCCACAGGGACTGGGTAGAAGGCAACTCTAAATTTAAATCTGGCTGGATCTGGTATTGGAAGCTCTCGGGTGAGCTTCCTTTGCAGGACCTCTCTCTAGATAAATCAGTCCTATAGATCTGCTTCTCTTGCATTCCCTGGAGGTCAAGCCCAAACGGCTGCACCTGCTCCAATTTCAGTAAGAGAGGAGTCCATCCAGACTAGAAACTGGCTCCTGCTGTACATGTACAGCATTTGGAGAAACTGATAACCCCTTCATCAGCAATGTCACTACAGCCAACACAGCTTCTGTAAAACAGTAAGCACCAAAGAGAGTACACAGGGACCAACTGCTCACTGGCTTTTCCAAAACAAGATATAGTTGGCACCAAAAGAAATTAGCAGGTGGCAGATTCAAAACACGGAAAAGAGAGTGACTCCTTACACAACACCTGACCAAGCCATGGAGCTCCTTGCTGCAGGATTTTGTGGATGATAAATGCTTACCTGAGTCAATTGGAAAAATTAACAACAGAGAAATAGATTTTACATCTGTCTCTGGAAATCCCTGGGCAACAAGCTGAGTATTGCATCTGGCTCCAGGACCCCCAACACAAGACAGACATGGACCTGTTACAGAGTGTCCAGAGAAGGGCCATGAAAATGATCAGAGGGTTGAAACTCTTCTCATATGATGAAAAGCTGAGAGAGTTGGGGTTGTTCAGCCTGGGGAAGAGGAGGCTCTGGGGATACCTTGTTGAGGTCTTTCAATATGTAAAGGGGGCTTGTAAGAAAGATAGACACTTTTTACCAGGGCTTGTAGGGACAGGAGAAGGCGTAACAGTTTTAAAGTGAGAGTAGATTTATTATAGATTGGATATAAGGAAGACATTCTTTACTATGAGGATGATGAGAGACTGGAACAGGTTGCCCAGGGAAGTTATGGATGCACTAACTATCATTAGAAGTGTTCAAGGTCAGGCTGAACGAGGCAACCTGATGTAATGAAAGATGCCCCTGCTCATGGTGGTGGGGCAAACTAGATGATCTTTAAAGGTTCCTTCCTGCCCAAATCATTCTATGATTTTACAATAAGTTGTTAGAAGCTGGAAGAATATTCACAGAAAGTATCATTGCTAACTTTTCTGCTACTATACTCTTCCCTGAGCATCCACTCCTGCTCTTGAAAGAGGCACAACATGATGTTAAGGCTTGCAATCTTTTCCTTAGGTTAGTACATGCACACTGCTCAGCATAGGAGCCAGAAGGTGCTTGTTTGTGAGATGCTGAAGACCTGGTCTAATCTGGCATGTACCATAGCTTTGCACAATCCTTACAGGTACTGAGCTCTTGTACCTCTGTGAAGGTAAAGAGAGAGAGCGGCTGCTCTGTATCATACGCAACTAGAGCCTTTCCCTAAAAACCACTAGCCTCGATGTGAGCTTCAGGGAGATGAACAGCAACCTGTGTGCTCAGGCACCATTTGGCAGGGAAGAGATCTCTGGTAGGATATCACGGAATACTCTTCTTACTGCACAAGCTATCAAACAGTCAGTTTCCTTCTGATAGTTCACAAAGCTCAGTCTAATCCTGTTCCTGAGTAGTTCAGCTACAGACTTCACTGAGAGCCAAAGCAGTCCCTCCTGTTTATTTTAGGAGTGCCATCACAGCCCATGCCAACAGGAAGATGTCATCATCACATAAGAAACACAGAGCAAGTCTGCATCCCAGCATTTTGTGTTAAATTACCTGACAGGACTAAACTAAAGGCACAATGTAAGCAGACTACAACAGAGACTAGAGAGCAGCAGTCACTCCTCTATAGCTGATTTTCTAATTCAAAGCACAGATGGGAAGAGCAGCAAGGTAGTTCAACACAAGGAACTTTCAGAGAGGGAAAAAATGTACTTACTCTAAATGTGGAGCAATTAAGAAACATTGTGAGGAAATACAATGGAAACCAGAGACAAAAGAGAGGGTAATTGCAGCATTTATTTGCCCCTAAAGATCTTTTTTATCCACTCCCACTTCTCAACCCCCTCATCCTTGCCTTGAGAAAGAGCAACACAGGTTTTTGTCCTCCACTTACCATACACCCATCCTATAGAGATGACTTCAAAAATGGCAAGGAAGAGCAGGCATGTGCCACTGGCAGCATAGTAGTCAAAGAGCTGGAAGATGTACATCCCACCCTGTTGAAGAGGTAGAGAGAGTCATGGCAGGACTATTCCATGTGAGGGAAGAATGACTGAGGCTAGCAGAATATCGGCAGAAACACTGCACCTAGAGCAGGTGGGAGTAGAGAAGAGTCCTCTTGGGGCTTCCCCCAATGTGCCCCAAAAAGACAGTCAGGCCTCATGGCAGAAAAGTATTTCATGCCCATTTTCTGACGCTGCTGGGCTAGGCTGATTTATGTGTCCATAGGAGCAGAAGCCAGTTTGTTTGCTTGTTTTAAATCAGTCAGCAAGTTTCCAGCATCATTTCAAAATACCGTGTAGCAATGCAGAACTTTGCACCCAAGAAACTGGTATCCTGAGGATCTGGACATTCACATACCTCATTTTAGCTGCATCTGTCTTTACATACTGCTCAGGGTCCAAGCCCTATGATCACAGAGGCATGTGCCTACCCTGTCACCTCTACTTTTGAGCTCAGCCCTGCATAGTTGCCATCATCTACCTGCACAAGTCAGTGGATGACTCCTCTCTCATACTTTCATGCGTTTTCTCAAAAAGAAAGCCCCTCCAATACAAGTCAAGTAGATGCTTTCTAACAGTGCCAAAGGGCCCTTACACTGCCAGAGTAGCAGAGCTGTTACACTTTCACCCCACCATGCATGAGGCGACATGCTGCAAGGATGGGAGTATATGTGTCCATGCAAGGAAGCATGAAAAAGCCAGGGGAACCCTTAACGCAGTTTCACTCAAAGCAATCTTGATCACAGTAGCAGCTACCTTCACCAAATCCTTAGCCAGGATCCTGTTGGAGGATCATTCTGCAGTGCCTAAGAAGTTCAGCAGGAGTTAGCTTTCACTACACAGCACATGGAGGCAACACAGAGCATCTCTCAGACTCCCACCCAAGAGTGCACACACAGCGCAGCACATCACCATGCAGGCAGAGGTGCTTGGCTATCAGCTGCAGAGCAGGGCAAACACCATGCACATAGCGTTGCACCAACCCAGCTCTTCTGCTTCTGGTCTTGGGGGTCACAGGCTCCCCACTGGCTCAGGCAGGGTTACGGTGCAGCTATTACCCCCAGCCTCCTCTCCTGCTGCTTGTGGAAAGCAGACAGCAAACACTCACTGCCCTTAAAAGAACTTATACTTGTACAGATCAGTTTGTTCTAATCACCAGGCCTGGTATTTGCACAAAGCTGTGTGTCAGACAGCCTCTCAGGGCTGCGGGACCGTCTCTTTGGAAGGCTCAGTTATGCAGCGAATACACTAGCATCATGCAGGGTAAAAGCAGCACTGGCTGTGAGAGGCACCAGCTAATGCATTAGAAATGAAGGATAATTAACAGCATCAAAGATGAACTTGCTGTATCTATCCACTCTTCCAGAGCAGTCTAGTGGTTTTTCAGCTGTATACCCCAGCTGCTACTTTCTTACCTCAGTGACCAGCAACAAGCCCAGCAGGTAGCATATGACTGCGATGGTCAGGATCAGAAGCTCCCGACGCCCCTTCTTCCGAAACACTCCCGGGAACATGTCAATAATAGCTGTCACCATGCTTTCTACACAGACAAACTACAGAAGAAGACAGGTCAGAAAAAACAGTGTCTCCGCTTCCCCAAGCATGCATTCCCTCTCACTGTCCTTTCTTCCTCTAGCCACCCAAATTATTTTTTTTGTTTGTTTTCTCTTTTAGTCTGTCTTGCTTCCACCAAGGGCCAGCTGCAATTGCTAGGGACCCAAACACAGCTCCTCTGGAGCTGCAGACCAAAGGGGTTAAAAGCACAGCCCATGTCAGGAGGTTGAACTGTGAGATGTGTGATGAATTGCCTCAAAGTTAACAGGGCACGTCCCTGCATAGCAGTAACAACCAAGGGATGGGGAGGCAGAGGGCAGACTGCACCCCTCGAGCAGGGTGAGGAAGCACCCGAGATGGCACAAGGAGCCCTTATGAACAGAGAGGAGCTCCCCCTGCCACTGTGAAGCTAAGGGAAGCCAAATGTCTGTGGGGGCACAGCTCAGCCCTAACATCAAGCACACCCCTCGTACAGCAGGACAAGCTACAAAATACAACACGACTGCTTGGGACAACCAATGGAGTATGCAGCCGGGGGTCCCACAGGTTGATTTCTGGCTTTTGGGACTGACCGTGGGACAGGACACCTGCCCATTGCCACACGGCTCTTGGTCTTGCAGTGTACATCACTCATGGAATGTGTAAGAGAACATCAGCCACTGCTGGGACAGCATGAAGCAGAGGCAGGAGGGGACCTCGACACAGACAAACAGAAGAAACAGACCTCATTCTCCAGATGTGGGGGCTGAAATGCTGCAAAGAGCGTGAGCAGAGCACCCTGCCTGGCAGGCATTCTGGAACACCCCCTGCTCCCCCTCATGCTGGCTTGCCAGGGATGCACACTGTGCTCCCCAGGGTACTCTGCTGGGTTTTACTCCTGGCATGGGTATGGGAGAGTAAGAGATGGGCATACCAGCAAGAAGAACACACAGGGATTGCTCTGGTGAGATGCAGTTGGGAAAAAAATGGCCCTATTCCCCTTTCCAGACTGCCCTGCTCTGTGCCAGGCCTCACTCCACAGTATGTGAGGTTTCGGTGCTGGCACAGAGGTGGGAGGGGATGTAGCTGGGATGAGATGTAGCTGGGACACCCTCACATACACACAGGGAGAGGGATGCCAAACAGAGATGCCAGCATGCATAATCACTGGCCTTCCATCAGCCCTGGTTCTGAGCTCCCACACTGTGAAAGTGCTGCAGACAATGTGGAGAATGTATTTGAGATACCAGCAAAGCACATAACCACTTTACCCTTTCCCATGGCCTTTGGGAGTGCTCAAGGTGGGGACAAGCACCAGAGCAGTAGACAAGGAGAAGGGTGTGTTTGCTGTACCTGGCTGTCCAGTCCCAAGAAGATCAGCATGAGAAAGAAGAGACAAGACCAGAGCTGAGACACAGGCATCATCGTTACCGCTGTTGGATATGCTATGAAAGCCAGGCCGGGACCTGCCAACAGACCACAAGATGAGCAGGAATGCCCCCCACACTGCAGCCTGCCACCACGCCCCTGCAGCACAGAGTGAGCTCGGGTACTGCTTCAGTGCTTGCTCCACCACAGCTCCCTGCCCACACAAAACTGAAAGCCACATCAGGAAGCACAGTCCTGCAAACTTCACTGCAGACACCCACAGTGATGTAGAATGTAGGTAACATCCCAGGCTTCACTTCAGAAGAGTCCCCTTGCCCTTCAGCCTTTCTGTTTTGCCTTGGCTCTGAAGTCTCCTGGGAAAAACAAAACAAAACAAAAACAAACCAACAAACCTACCTGATTCAGCCACTTCTGCAATGGGTACGCCCTGCTCTTGAGACATGAAGCCCAGCACCGAGAAAATGGCAAAGCCAGCAACTAAGCTGGTGGCACTGTTCAGGAAGCAGAGCATGATGCAGTCCCTGCAGGGGGGAGATCAGAGAGAAATCAGTGTTTCCCACTGCAGGATGAGTCCTCTTGGGATCACATCTGTACTCAGCTTTCCAAGTCAGACAGTATGGACCAAGGAACAGCAATGCTGCTCTTGAACTGCCTCAGATGTGAAAAGCTCAGAACAAAGCAAAAAATCAGCCTACTTACCTTGTACCTCACTGTTCATGAGTTATAAGACTATACATGGCACAAAGAGAGATGGAGGGCACCAGCAGTGGCTTTTGAATAGGATGCCACAATGATACATGTAGGGACATGGCAACAAAAAAGTCGGTAGAAGTCAAAAGAATAAGAAAAACAACAGAGAAAATGAAGAAGATCAATTAGAAAAGGAAGAGGTTGCAAAAGTTAACATGGCCAAGAAAAAGGAGCATCTGGAAGCATGAACACATACAGGTTCAGCAGGTCTGGTAAAACAAGGACTAATGGGTTAACAAAAATCCTCACCTGACAAGGGTTATGTCTACACTGTCTTAATTAACTATGGTCAGGTGGAAAGTGCTATGCCACTTGTCCTGAAATGTTTGTGCACTTGCTCCCTGTGAAAACAGGGCACCAGTCTGAGCTGGCTGGGCTGGAAACTCCACAGCCCAGGATCCTGCCTGGGCATCCACCAGAGCTGACCCATAGAATCAGCTGCTATGGGGCAGTGTGGACACCCAGCACATTTGGGCTGGAGAGACACCCAGAACTATGCTGCTGGTCCAAGGCACATAAGGCACCAGACAAAAGTGCCAGTGCACTGCTTTATTGGTGACAGATACATTTCAGGAAAGTAGGAGAGCTAGGAGAAAGTATTAATTGCTGACCAATAGCTGTGGCAGCACCTACTGGAGAACAAAAGAGGAGAGATGATCGATGTCTCCAGAGTACCATTACATTTTCCCATCCATACCAGAGCAATACACAAAGGAATAACAAAGCCCCATCTCCTCAGGGCTCTGTGAAAGGTGTCAGAAATGGTCCTGATGTCTTCAATGAGCTCTGTGTCAGGCCATGGATAAAATGGATCTGTAATCCAAGGGCAAGGAGGAGGTCAGACAGACTCGATTAATCTTCTTGATAGGATCAAAATGCCACTAGCAGTACATTACCCTGATGGTATTAAAGTACTGGAGACAGGGGACCCAGCCATCATCTTTGTACCATCTCCCCTGTCTACCAAGTGTCAACAGAGCTGAGTGTGCCACCCCTGCTCACTCATCCTTGTCAAAATAGCACATGGTGTCTCCACAGTGGCTGGAGACACTCTCCTGTTTGATTCCTCCCCCTTCTGTAATCTCCACCCATTTCCAAGTTGACTGGTGGAAGGGCACTACCAAACCTGTTTTCTGTAGCTCCTGTGTTCCCCAAGCCACTTTCCATTCCTATGCTGAGCCCTTTGCAGCTTTCACACCCTGAGCAGCTTGTTAGTCAAAGCAGCATAACCCAAGGTCTCCGCTGGGGACAGTACCTGCCTCAGATGCAGCTCTGTGCTGCTTTAGCAAATTTCCAGAAGGAAATGAGGAGCCGAGGCTCCTCTTACCTGTAACAGTTGTTGGTATATTTGTTGTAGCTGCCCAGAGCTGTCAGGCACCCCTGGCAAATGGCATAAGAGAAGAGGATCTGAGTGCCTGCATCCATCCAGACCTGGAACAGAGAAGGTCAGTGGTCTCCTGACCTGGCAACAAAATAAACAAATTGCTGTGCCCTGTCTAGCAACAACCCCTTCACCCATGCAGAGCAAACTCCATGAGACAGAGAGAGGCTCAGTGGAGGTAGAAACAAGGAGACCTCTCTGAAAAACGGAGCTAGGGGACTGAAAGTCCACTAGGAGAAGTCTCCTGAGAGGACTGTATTTTCAAATTCCACTCCAGGTGACATGACTTCAATTCATGCCTTTGCTTGCTGAGCAGAGATGGCATCCCTGATAGCATGGCTCCAGCTGAAGTTGACATTGCAGATGTCCGTGGTCTCTACGTGGCTCAGTGGTCTCAGAGCCACTGGTGAGTCATCCCAAATGAGGGCCAGCAAGTCCTTTGCATGATCAATGTGCTCCCCTACCTGCTCCCTGGTCTGATTTCCCACATCTCTGAAGCCATGATGCAGGGTGAAGGGCAGAAAATTGCCAAGCTGAGAGATTTCAGGCCAGTGGGGTGTTGTGCACCAAGGTACCCCTTTGCTCTGGGCATTTCATGGGAAAAGCTGAGTGAGCTTGTTTGCCTGTGCTCCAGACCTCTCCTCTGTGGAAGACTCCCTTCACTCCATGTATTGTGGGTTGAACTGCAGCTTCACTCTTACCCCCTCCCAGGGAAAGCCCTGAGCTGCAGGCAGGAAAACAGCCCACATTTCTGTTGTCCATGTCTTCCCTCTCACTCTCTTTTTCCTCTAAGCAGCCCCCAGCTGCAAATATCCAGGCAGCTCCAATCTGGCAGCCTTCAAAAAATCCCAGTCCAGGCATTGCTGCTTAAATTCATATGGATCTCTCACAGATAGGAACCTACATGGGAGCCCTACAGACATGGGCACACATCGTGCTTCACACCAAAGCCCCACATTCTGCTTAAACTCAGTAGCAGGATCTCTCACTCCTGCTATGCTGTGTTCCAGCAGCCTGCAAAGACCATGTCAGCTTTAGTTAGGCTGTGAAAGACAGGAAGGTTTTCAGAGAACAAGCTCTGACCCTGAATAAAACACACTCAGCCCCAGTCACCCCCTTGTTATTTATTTTGATATTAAAATGCCATTTACGTTCAGCTGGCTCTTTGCTTTCAGCGCACCACAGATTTTTTATTGACAACACATAATTGCATCTGAAAGCCATTAGGGGGAAGACAGTGTGTTTGGCAGCTGGTTTGGGAGCAGTTGGGGCTTTGGCCATCTGGGAAGATGCAGGAGGTAATCTGAGACTGTGGGCTAAGCATATTGCTTGACTGCCTCCAGGAAAAGATTCAGGCATGGAATAATTAGCAGCAGTGTCATTTAAATGTTCTTCTGGGGAGTGTCTGCATTAGCCCCTCCCTGGGACAGGGGAGGCAGCCTGCACAGTGTTGCTGAGCCCATGTGGGGAAGGGATGCAACCTGCTGCTACCCAAAGGTGTCTGAGCAGATGCCCCAGGGGGGATCCTCCAAGGAGGATCTGTGCAGACCCTGAAGGTGCTGCCAACCTCCTGCCAACTTGAGCTGCCCTGTGGGTCCTGGGTTTGGCTGCACCTCGTGGTGCCCTAATCTGGACTTGCCCTCACTGGGTACACAGAATCTCCCCTGTCGGGACCAGTTTCCATGAGCTCCAGCGAGTGTTGGCTGGATGTGCTCATTTTGGCCAGACCCTGACCCAGGCAAGTGGGACCAGCCCCCAGGATGGGGGAAGTGAATCTGCTACAGAGCCCATGTTACCTGCACTCATTTGGTCTCTGCAAGCACAGGGCCCCTCCAGCACACTGTGAGGGCCTTGTTGGAGCCAAAGTGCTAACCAGGCCAGAAAAAATGAAAAGTGGTAGATTATTCCACCCCACCTTCCTTAATTCTTTGCATTTAAGACCCAGCAAAACCATCTGTTACATGCTGAATATTTCATATACTATTCTCTTGTTACTGAGCCCATGAGTGGAAATGACCTAATATGCCAATATGCTGCAGACACATGAGCAAAAAGGCTGTGCTGCACAGGACTGGACCCCTTCTCAGCTGTCTTAAGAAGGTCTCACTCGTTCGCCAGTGTCCCTTCAGAGAACACAGCTAGATCCTCAGCTAGCAGCAGATCCAAGGGCCAGGGTGCTGGAAACCTTCCCATGGCCAGCACCTGCCTGACCTCCCCCTACCTGCGGGTCTGAGAGCCTGGAGATGTCCGGTTTCAGGTAGAAGATGATCCCCTCGGCAGCACCCGGCAGAGTAACCCCTCGCACCAGCAGGATGATCAGCATCACGTAGGGGAAGGTGGCAGTGAAATAAACAACCTGGGGGAGCAGGGCAGTGAGAGGAGAGAGGGTCAGCAGGGAGGGGGCCGAAGGCATCGTCCCAGCTCATCTGCAGGCCCCCGCTGCTGAAAACATCCCTGGACTCTGCTGTTGGCTATAGCTGCTAATGCTAGCATAGAAGAGGGGTGGGAAATAAATTAATCAAGGTTACGTCTCACCGGCGATTTCGTTAATCTACATGTTTCTTCTCACCCAAGATTCTGCCACTGGTTGCTTTGCTTTGTTTTCTCTTTCCAGTCAGTGTAATCTCCCTGCTCCCAAGCTGTTCTCTTCATCTTTCTAGAGCTGCAGAAGAAACCCGGGTCTCATCCTGTCACTGAGTTTTAATGAGGAGTTATTAAAATGGTCTTATTCCCAGCAAGAGTTTTTCAAATTAAATAGCAGTTTTTGCTGCCCAATTTGAGACATCTCTGAGGGGTCTAATTTCCAGGGGTGCTCATGCAGCTTCAGTGCCACTGAGCTCACAGGCAAAAAACAGAGGCATCTCAAAGCCTTTAAAGAAAATGTAAACCATTATTTATGTAAAACCTTATTTTCACTTATCCTTGTGTGTGATGTAAATAAAAACTACAGTAGAATTAATTATCGCTAATCCATTGCCTAATGTAACATATTTTTTTCTGTTTGCAAAATATCCATGAGCAAGTTGCAACTTCCTAACATTTATTCATTATTAAAATTCATGCAAGTAATGTGAAAGCTTGTTTACTCTATGGATTCATAGTAGGGGGCCTAAAATGATGTTTTTTTCTGCTTTGTGATAATTGGTCAAATAAGTCACAGAACGTGGCACTTTTGTGCTGCCCAATTGAATGAGAACACGAGCACTTTTGGCACAAGTACTAAAATCTACCTTCAGAAATCACTTCTGGGAAACATTTATACACATCAGCTGAATGCATTAGGAAAGGAAACATGAAAAGAACACAAGAGCAGGCAAAATTAATAAAAGAAAAAGGCTTTTAAAGAAAATGAGTCTTCATGGAGTTATTTGAAATTATTTTCCTGAGGTCACTATTGTTTCTTTAAGTTTGGACTCCTTAAATCACAGAAGCGTAAACACAGGGGTCTGGCAGCATTATCCAATCAGAGCAGCCTCTCAGTCAAGCACAACATCCTGTTTACTCCATTAAATGAAATTATGCACCTACTCAGAATTCCTGGGACCTCCCTACTGCTTATCCTCATACATAGTCAGCAAGGAGGAGGAAGGAGTTGACTTTTTTGATAGTGCTCCTGTAAAACTCAAAATGGCTACCTGCAGAGAAGACAACTGGCCTGCCTGAGCTGTGGTATGTCTCGGGACAGAAAAAACCCACCCTGTGTTGCCCCACTATGTCCACAATATCTGGCTGATAAAAAGTAAGCCCTGTATCCTAAAACATGTAATGGAAAGTTCTTCTGTGGCCCAGGAAAACTGTTCCAGCTACTACCTGCAATCACTGTCTCCTGTCACTTTCTGGTCTGACTTTGTCAAACCCAATCAGCTCAATCATCCTGACTGAATTTCTTTAGCTTTCTCCTTGTGCAGGCAAGCTCTGCACACTGGGTCAGCACCAAACAAATGGGAAACTCGGTGGAGAAGGCTGAGAGCTGAAGGGAACCTGGAATGACTGAACTTCACTTCCATGCGGATCAAACAGCTTCTCAGACCCAGTCTCCCAGGATCAGAATGATACCTTTTGTGAAGATGGCACTGTGCTATTCAAACCAGGGAGCATCAGATATTTAAGATTTAAGATTTAAGATGTGAAGCATCCCCTCTCCCTTTGGATGTGGAGTCTGGCTCTTCCTCCTTGAGAAATGGTGGACAACAGGTCAGCACCAGCAAGAGCCAGAGCCATTAGCAAAAACTGGGAGAAACTTAGTGAGCAGAGTGGGATGTTTTGTCTTGCTCTGTTAAAATGGGTGCCAAGCTGAAAAAGGGGATTTGGCACTGAAATATGCATGTCTAGTACTACAGGTAACATCTGCCAATACTAGAAATAGTGATTTGAAGAAAGTCTGTTGCAGAAATGGGTTCTCCTGCTTTTGCTATTGGGACATTCCCTGGACACCCACAGGACCCAACCATCTTTAATGACCCACCCATCTCATTGCAGCCCGAGGGAAGGAGGAAGTCCTGAACAATTCAAGGCCATAGCAGTGTCCCTAACAGCCACCTCAAGGCATCATACACTCATTCACTCCAGAAGGATAACCAGTCCCCCTGATCTAAGAGATCAATGTAAGCAGGGAGCATTGGCTCCAGCCTCCCTAGCAGAATGCAGAAAGTGACCCGCTGAGCCAAAAGCCACGGAGCCAGGGAGAGTGCAAAGGAGAGAGCAAAGGCACCTCTCCTAGCCCAAGAGTTTTGCAGGATAAAGAAGCAGGGGAGATTCATTACCTATTCACTGATCTGGTTACAGGCAGTAGCTTGTCTATTTTGCTCAAGTGTTCAATTATTGCCAGGGATAGTAAGTTTGACACTGCAGGGAATCTTGTTAAAAACACCAGCAAGTCAGACCAGGACAAAACCCTAGTGAGTAGATGGTTCCCAAGGGCACTTTGAAAATATCCATCAGCCACTGTGAGTATCTGCAAGGGAAAAGGTAACCCAAGACTGCCCTTGGTTCCCAGCTCTTTCCCTGTCCTCTCCTCCCTGTTTGACCTACTCTTTTTGCTTCCTCTTATGGGTCAAACACAACTGGTGTAAATCAGTATGGCCCCATCAGGTTTAAGTTTGACTTTGGTGCTGTGTGTCTCCTGCCTCGACTTCATGAAGAGGGAAAAGAGATGAGGAAAGAAATGTTAGAAGGGTACAAGGAGGCTTATGGACCAGGAGGACAATCTCCATTCCTACTTTGCCTGTGGACTTGACCCCTTTCCAGATGCAGAAGTAGCAGATGATCCACGCCAGCAGGAGACACAGAGCCAGCTCCCAGCGCACAGTGCCCAGTTCGTGAATACCATCCGTGAGTCCCAGGACTCGCTTCCTGCCGGTGTCGAGGGACAGGGAGAGAAGTATTAACACCCCAAGCCCCACATATCCATACAGACCTTCCCCGTGTTACCCCATCCCAAGACTTAACTGACTATCCACAACACATCTGCCAAGGGCTCCCAGCTATGCGAATCACCCCAGCTCTGCCTAGGGTTCCCCTCTCTGTCTCTCCTGCTGATGCTGCTTCGACATGCCCTGTAGCTGGCCCAAGCCCTCGGTGCCATACCCATCAGACCCATGCAATACAAAATCACCACCTGCCCCACATTGCTCCTCCACTCTGGTAGCTGCCCAGCAGACATTACCCAATCCAAAGAAGGCCACCACTGCCATTGTTGTCACCCCATGACCACCATTCTTCCTCTGGCCTCCTCATATAATATGGACACCCTATATATAAGCAAAAATGGCCTTTATGATTCCCATGCCCTTCCTTCAGCCTCATTCCTCGAAGATTCACCATCATGAAGGTGGGCCACACAAGAGCTCAGCACTGCAACTTGTGCAGTCCCCAGAAGCCCAACCCCACACTTTTGATTCCTCTTTGCACCCTTCTTTGAAGCAGTCCACTCAGGGTGCCCTTGCAACTTCTGCAGAATATCTGAGCAATAATTTCAGAGGAGTGACAGCTCTCACTAAACAGTATGTGCAAAGAATAGGGCAGGAAAGGCTGTCCAGCACTGTGCAGACTCTTTCTGCACCCATGGGCGCATATCATCTTCTATGTGGCCTGTGGTGGCTGCAAGGGATAAAGGACACTCAACCTTCTTAGGGGCACTTTAGGAGCTATAAATGGAAAAAAAAATAAATAACGTTGAAGCTGAGCCCCTGGCATCCCTCTTCTTTATGAGATCTTCCTCAGGTGAATGTGGACATGTAGTGTGGCCCTGGAAGATATTTCAGCCTGTCCAGGCTGCAGTGATGACCCTCTCTGGGACACTGTCTGGTCTGCTGCAAGACCCTTCCCTCAGAGGTGTTCTATTGGCTCTAGCCCCATGATCAAAGCTCCTCAAGCCTCCCACTGGCATCTCACACATGCACCTCAGAACCCTGTTCTCCAGGGATGAGCCTGAGCAGCCTGATGAACTGCTTGCCTTAAGCACCAAGCAAGACATAGTCAGAAGAAGGGAAAAGAAAGTTTTGCCCTTTCTGTTTCACTGTAGAGGACTGGTCAATCTGCCTTGAGCTCCCATGCTTGCCTCCCAACAGTAGCCTGCAACACCCAACACAAGTACCCCTTGCTTGCAGCATGTCCTCATCTTCTTTTGATGACTCTTTCTGTGGCCACACTCACCCAGGAACCTCAGTGACAGAAAGGGGACATGCCTGTGCCCAGCACCCCTTGACAGGCACCCTGCCAGCAGCCTCTGGGGTGTACCTAGTCCTCCTGCCCCTGGGCTCTGTGCCCATCTCTTCGGCAGCTTGGTGCATTGTGCTTCCCATGTTCGGGTCTGACGTGGCACCTCACTTGGTCCTACAGGGATGCACAGCCCTCTGCCTGGATACTCCTACAGCTGCAGCCTTTGGATCAGAGAGGAGTCTGAACAGAGGGAAAGCAGTCACGTACTCCCAAAACTCAAGCATTGGGGAGGTGGCGTTCGCAGGCATGGTCCTGTTGTCCAAGACGGAGCTATTCAGAATGTCCACACAGAGATCTACCAAAAGAAAAGGAAGCTTATGAGACAGAGAAATTCTCCAAGGCCTCTCCATGAGGGATGCTCCTTCCCCTCTCTACCCTAAACCTCACTCTGACAGCACACAGACCCTTCACCCCCTGCTACAGAGCATCTCATTAAACTCTTGCATCTCATTAAGTATCTTATTAGACTCTGGGTCTCCCTAGCTACATATCCCAATCCAGCAGTAGCCAGAGGGCTTTGGGAGGGGGAGAGTGGAGGGAGAGAGCAATTCCCCACCAAATGGAAACCAGATGGCTGCAAAATATGGATTCTTGAGGGACAGCCACTATGAGTAGTCAGGGTAGAAAATCCCATTCTCCTCCCACACTACACACCATCCCTGTCCATACATGTACACATATGTTCACACATGCCATAGGTGCCTCCATGTTCCACTCCGCCGTCCCTGACCCTGTCATATAGCATGAAATTGCTAAAAACAGAGGAGATGCTGTGCATCCAAGAAACACACACATCTTGCATTTGGCAAGCAAAAGACAATCCAGTGGAAAAATGAGGAATCCCAGCTTTGGCTGGGAAACTTCTGCCTGTTCAGAGAATGAACATATGTGACTTGCCTCACAAACAAACCCATGCTGGGGGAGCTGAAGGAATCAGATCCATTCTTTAAAAGCCTGGTTACCTCTGCTGGGGTGAAGGGGCAGAGGAAGCTGTGAGTGAATGGCCTATAGGGTGGAGAATTTTAGCATATCATAGAAATGAATCATCTGTCCCAAGAGAAAAAGGGAGGGGCGTGAGCTGCTGCCAGAGGTCTTCGCAGCCTGGCTTTCCACTGAAAGCAAAACAACCTGTTCAACATGGTAAAAAAGGCCTGTCAAGGACATCAGATCCATGAGGATTATTTCACATCTACCCCATCTTCCCAGGCAAAGACCAAGTGCCTCGAATGAAACCAAAGCCAGGTCTTCTCTGCTCAGCACAGTTATGTGAATTGCAGGCATGAGATGAGACCCCTGGCCAGTGTAATGGTTTTTATGAATGCAGTTCAACCAGAAAAATGATGCCTTTAGAGTTTTGTGTTACTGGTTCCTACACTGGGAGACATGTACTGGCAAAATCCTCCATTGCAGGCTTGGCCTGATTTAGCCAAAAGCTGAGTGGGCAAAGGAAACTGTTCAGTATGTGGCAGCAACTGTCTCAGTAACTCCTAAGGACCAGGGTAGAGTATGGGAACTGCAAGATAATTTGTTGTACTAGAGCTAAGTAAAAGCTCCTGCCACATGAGGAGGCCTCTAGATTGTCTTGAAAACTCTTTCAACCCACCTACCATTCCCACTTGCCAGAAAATGCAGATTTTTCAGTGAAACCTCAATGCCCAAAACATCTCTATGTGGAAACAGTTTTACTGTCCCCTGCTGCTATGCCATACTGCTCACCCTTCCTGGTATTTGCCCATGGTGAACAAAGACAGTTGTCTTTGCAGGAGTCCCTAGCCACTCTGCAGCTCATGAGAGCTTTTTATCTGAATAAAAAATATTTCCTACAAAACCCAAATAATTTCTGGCAGTTGGGAAGGAGTTAGGAGCCAACCAAGGGAAGGTGTACCTGAGTTCCAAGGGTTATTGCAGCTGGCCCATGGTAACACTGCAGTGAAGGAACTGAACAGGTAGAAGAGCGCCCAGGACAAGATGATGATGTAGTAGATATTCAGATAGCCCTCAATAAATTGTGAGGCATATCCAATTCCTGTGAAGGAAAGCAAAGGAAGTGAGAATGGGAATGTCAACCAACTCCCAACATGTTGGGCTTAACCTCAGAGACAAAGACCATGCCATGGTAACACCAACCACAGGTCTCAGTGGAGAATAGGGCAAGACTTACCTCAAGGAAAGAGAAAGGATTTTGTGACTGTGCATGCAGACAGGAAACATTGTTGGTATCTCTAGACAGGCATGTGGTGGAAAAGAGAGAGAAAACCTTCCTCTCCTGCAGAAAAGCCAGCTCTAGCCTAGAAAGAAATGCCACTGCTGACCTCCTCCAGGGCCCATGCTAGAGAACAGGGGTCTCCAACACAGGAGGTTCTGGGCTCTCCAGGAAGTTTCAAATAGCATGCCTGTGCTTGAGCAAACTAACCAGGCCTTTAATCTGCCTGAGCACAGGTTTTCCTGTCTGCAACACAGGGATAATAAGCTCTCCTCTGCACAGGAGAACTGTGGACATTAGACTCATTAACCTATTAATGTCATTGAACATTGTTCCCCAGGGCTCCAGTAGTCCAGGTTCTTATAGCTGTGCCTTAACCACTGCCCCAGCCCATGTCCAGGCTGTCAGACCAGTGCATGCAGTGTGGTTCCCCCAGTTTGCAGGACACCAGCCTGCAAACACTCCCACAGCAGCCCTGGGCACAGCGACGGGCAGGGAAAGCATCACAAGCCAGTCAGTCTTTCCCATCCTCTTCTCCCTTCAGTATTTGTCCTGGGCTACATGCAGAGATTAGTGCAGCGACACTTCCATCCTCCTCTTCCTGCTGCTTGCTGGCCATCCTGCTTCTCCTCTCTCCTGGGCTCTGAGCATCTCAAAGCAGAGATCATGGCTTTGCTGGACCTGCACAGCCCCCAGCCAGCACCACATGCCCCCAGTCACCTACAGGGGGTCAGGACACTGCCTCTGCACACACAGCAGTCACCAGGAGAGATAGCGAGGCTGGGAGAGAGTAGAAGGGAGGGACAATAAAGGAGAAAGAAAAGAAAAGAAAACAAAACAGAATAACATTTCCAAAAAATGAGTCACTGACTGTCAGAAAGCACTGCCAGCGATTCCCCGTAACTTGACTCACCTTCAAAGATGGGACAGATCTTCCTCCAGGCAGTGACCCCTCCTTGGCTGGTGTACTGCCCCAGTGCTGTCTCCAGGAAGAACAGGGGGATCCCACAGGTGAAGAGGAAGATGAGATAAGGGACGAGGAAGGCTCCTGCACAGAAGGGCAAGATGCTGCCTCAGGAACTTCTTTAAAACCTTGTCCCTATCAGCTCTTGCCAGGTACCTGAGGCCACAATTGGACTTGGCAAATAAATACAAATATTTCTCTGAATTAATTGTGCAACCTCTGCTGAAAAAAAAAAAAAAAAAACAAGGTCTCCAATGCCATCATTTTGTCTAAAAAAATAAAAGTGTGGTCTGTCTTGTGCTACTGCAGTACTTCTGAGCTTGATCTTGGCCAAAACCTAGAGGTAAGGAGTAGCAGGGTGAGGTGAAAAAAAAAAGACAGCACTGGAGAAGTTCTCCCTGCTTCACTCTCCTGACCTCATTCGAGCTTTCAGCAGGAGTCAGGCAAAGCAAAAGGAGTCCTTGTTTCACATAACCACATTTGTTCTGCCTATCTCAGGAGTCACAGCAAAACTCCCACTTGCCCAGAGGATACAAACCTGGAGGCTGGTGGCATTTCTCAGTAAGTAACAAATTTGCCAGGATATAAATTTTCTTGAGATGTATTTCACGTCAAATTTGAAAAGCAATTTGCACAAAAAGAATGGAACTAGGGGAAGAGCAAGAGTATCTTTCCCGCATTTTCAAAATGAAAAAGTTTAACTTCTCTCTTCAAATTCTATTTTTTATTAAAATATAGAGAAATATCTTAAGAGAAATCAGCCTGAAATAGCTCTCAGATTAACCCTTGATGAAATGGAAGAGGAAGGGGAGAGAAAGCAGGTTTTTTTCCCATAAACACTGACCAACAAAAACAATGCATTGGGAAAGTCAAACAAACAAACAAACAAACCAGCGATTACACCCTGTTCAGCTTTTTCCCCCTTCTTTTCAGTTCTGCTGCCAAACCAATACACCCAATATTTTTGTTATTCTCCTCAAAACTGCTCCTGAGACCTCTGCTTCACTGCTGCCCTCCCTTCTATCGCCTCACAGTCTTTCTCCCCATCATTACTGTAGGTTTTCACACTTCCACTCCGCTCCAAAGAGCCCAAGGTAACTGCCTTCCCCTTTGGAAAAACCGCAGAGGTCCTGTCATTCCATATAGTAACCTCTGGCCATGAGCACCTCCCACTGCCAGTGCCTGGAGAGCATCTCAGCTGCTTGCAACCAAGATGAGGGCCCCTTTCTCAGCTGAGCTGAACCTTGTCCCCCTGGACCTCTCCTCCCCTACCAGCACAGGCATTTGCAATGAAATTCCTTCCCAGGACAACGAGCAGCTGGGAACACTTCCCCTTGTTTTCAAGCCAACAATTTTACAATAACAACCAAGATCCAAATTTCCCCTAAACACAGCTGTGCTGTAGCTGCAGGGAACCTGAGGCCAGAGGGCAGAAGGCTGGTTCGCAGCATAGGTCCAGGTTTGCAGAGCAAGGGATGGGAACTGAATGTCCTAAACTAGAGGCAGCTGCTGCTTTCAGATTTGCAAGACACCTATCTGTATGTCCAACCTGCAAGACAGCTTTATTATCCTGCACACAGATAAGCTTTTCAGGAGGTCCCAGACCCTCTCCTCTGATATTCTTTATCTCAGAGGTTGATCCATTTTGGTCTCTGAGTAATGAGGGTTTTCTTACCCCTCTATTGTCTTGCCTCTCAACTTTCCCAGAGCAGTTACAAACTCCAGTTGTGATCTCCTTTCCAGTTTGCTGCTCCATTGGAGGAGACTCAGCCCTGAGAAAGACTTCCAGAAACAGACCAAGAACAGGTTCAGGATGCTGCGCAATTAGATCAAATTTGGAAGTGCAACCATAGGTAAATTTACACTTGGTTGCTTTACAGCAAGTTAACACAGTAGTTCTTATGGCATCTATCTTTACAGCTTTATAACCATCTCACTACATCCAAAGGCAGAGAAAGGTGACAGGATAGAAGTCTCCAGATCGGGTTGTGGGGAACCGGACATGGCATTTATAGGTGGAAAAAGTCTTTTTTTTCCAATTTAGAAGACTTTTCCGATAGTGTGAATACATCTGAATGTCACGGGAAAGACAGTGCCTTGTCCCATACTAGTTTATTGGCCCTCTGGTTCCCTAGATCACTAGAGAGAGAAATGTGCCTTCTACAGTAGTAGCATACTTCCTACTTCCTGCAAAGGCAATGTGTGAGTTGTGAGGGAAGGACTCTGCCATCCTAATCTTTCCCAAGCCTAGCCTTGTTGGACTCTGAATCACAGCCTTAGATATTCCAGAATAGTTTAATTAAAAAAAAAAAAAAAAATCATTAAAAAAAAAAAAAAGCTATTCAATCAGTACATAAAAAGAACAAAAGTAGCCTTTTCACTTAAACTAATTAGCATACAAATTGCAAGGATTACTGAACCAGATACCACAGGCATAAACCATGCAAAGATATCATCTGAGCTCAGGAAGGAATTTTCCATGCAAAACCCATGACTTCTCTCTCAAAGCATCACTGCAGAATGGGCTGTTCAGTCAGATGCACCACTAGTGTTCACTAACCCTTGTGGGTCCGACTTGCTTTTTGTGCCTTCAGTGCCTACCATCAAAACCACAGAGAAGGAGACTGGAAGATCTGCTAAAAGCCATCCCAGGTTCAAGAAAAACTCAATTCCATTTTCTTTAACCATTCTCTTATCCAACACCCATTTGGTTCAGAGGAGACATTGTAGTGACTCCTGTTTGATTTGGAAAAATTCCAGTAACAGCACAGGGGGCATGAATTTGGTAGTCCTGGGTTGAACTGCAGCTGAATCATTGACCCATTGGTGAAAGCCCACAGCACGTTGGGTAAGAAAGGCTTTCATGGCATGGCCTGCAGAAAAAGGATGTTTAAAATGGGGGGAAAACATGCAAGTCCCAAAACATTCCTTCAATTTACCTCTATAGAACAAGAGAGAAGTTATGCTGTATTTGACATGTAATTTATTATTCCTCCTTTTCTTTTATAAAGTTAGATTTTGATTCACCAAGAAAAGTTAGTGACAGTCAATTATTCCCTTCCTCTTTCCCAGTTTAATTTTATTGTTATGAGAAAGTTTATCTTTTAACCATGTAATGATCTTATTGCAGTGTTATCGGAAGAAGCAGAGTCACACAAGCAACAAAGGCAGGGGCAACAGACTCGTTCTGGGGATGGATTTCTCTAGCAATGGGTTGGCTACTGGGAGAAGCGTTACTAGGGAAGAGGTAGCAATGTCCTTCTACAGGTGCCAGGCCTTGGATACCAACACCATCAAAACCTTTCCTTCTCTGTAACAAGCACCTGAGAGAGCTAGAGAGGGTCACACGGAGGGTGGGAAAAGGGAATTATGTAGAAGGAAGTTGCTGGTGGCTTTCTGGCCACTCACAGCTTTCTGATGATTTTGGAAGAACACCTCTCTAGAGACCCAAGAGCCTTAAAGAGTTACTAAAGTTCAATTCAGCAGCCAAACTTGGGAGAGCTGCTTTGAGAAACAGTACCCACTGGGGAGACAGATTCGCACCACACTGCTATTCTTCCTAGTTTTGGGAAGTCAGGGGCTGAATTGCTGGAGGAGAAAATAAGGGAGTATATGTGGAAGCACCTGAGGTGTAGGAGAAATGGATCCAGGCATGTGTGTATCTCTCATGCCTACAAACGCATATGCATGCTATGAACTTACCACCACCGTTCTTGTAGCAGAGGTATGGGAACCTCCACACGTTACCCAGACCGATAATCTCCCCAGCCACAGAGAGCAAAAACTCCATTTTGCTGCTCCACTGGCCTCTCTCTTCCATCTCCTCCTCTTTTATCTCTTTGGGAGCTGCCATGGCCCCATTGGACTCTCCTTCCTTAGCCGCAGCTCTTGTCATGGCTCTGTGGAACAGAGGAGAAAGAGAACAATGGGACATCGGGATCTGCTGTGGCACATGCTGGTGGGAAGAGTGGGGAGAAGCACAGTCACCACAAGAGATGTATTCCTAGTATCACCATGAGGTTCCCCTCTTCCCCTGGGAAATGACTTATTTAGCATCAGCACGAAGCATTTTCCCCAAGTCATGTCTGTGGGGCAGAAAGGCTGTGCTGAAGGGACAGAGGTAGGTCACTGGTTGGGTGAGATGGGCCCACCTGCATCACCACTTCACTTAACTCACCCCTGAATTCACCTTTCCCACACCACAGTCCACTTCATCCTTCACAGACCACCAGCCTTGGTGTACCTTCATCTGCCCCTCTGCACCCTGCCTAGATGCTCTGCATCTCCTTTGTTTCTGGAAACCATCTCCTTTGTTTCTGGAAACATGGCCAGGACTTCAGAAACAGCAGTGCAGAGGAAGAGACAAGGAGCTCGAGCAAGACATGGGAGCAGGAGGAGTTTTCCTTCCCTGTGTGCTTTATACAGCAACTGTCTCCTTCTGGATTGGTTTCAGAGGGCAGGATAGAAATGTTATGGACTAATAGTCTGAACAAGAACAGACGACTGACCATCTTACTTCAAGGCATTGCCAGGAGTGCTGTCTGGGACCCCCTGGACACCATGTTACACTACCATACAATCTGCTACCCAAGGAAAGTGCACACGTGCTGATTTGGCCTTGGATCCCTTGAACAGCAAACAGGCATGAGTACCAAACCTCCACCTCCATGCCCAACCTTGCAAAGAATACAGAGCAAGGAAACGAAGCCCTTCAGATGAGCAAAAGGACTTCATACTTGTGAGGTGTTTCAAGTTTGGGCAAGAGACTATTGAGATTAGACAAGCTCTGTTATCGCAGTGAAAATGTTAGGTGGAAAAAGCCCAGCCATGGAAACACAGAGCGAAGTCACTGTTAGAGGAGGCACATTAAATGTGGCTGAGCCTGTAGGGTGGTATGAGGAAGACATTCTCTGGTCTATACTACATCCTGAATTATGTTTAGCATCATCTTAATTAAGCAAAGTCAGTGGCTTCTTGTTACAAGATACAATTTTCTATCATACACAAAGTCCTTTAATTGGCTAGTAAATTTGAACCTAGCCAAAATTCATACAGACCAGACTGAATCATCTTGTTGACAACATTCTTGTATTGTTTACAGGCATTTGATTATGAAAAGAAAGTAAAGTGTGAAGTGAGAAACCTCCCTTTGGCTCAGCTAAAAAACATTATCCTCAAAAGATTACTCCAATGAGTTAGCTGAGGTAGGTATACACATGAGTCCAGCCAGAAAGCACAGGCCTAACATGAGCAGAGTGGCTGATGAACTATGCTGGAGAAGTCCTAACTGTAGCTACATCTCACTGGTGACATTACTGAGCAGAAGTTGGCCTTTGAAGAGGTGATTGGTATCAGCAAGGGATACACATTCCTATGGTGGGATTAATAAACTACACTGGAAACAAGCCTGTCCAAAGCAGCAGCTTCTCTGCAAAAGGCTTCCATTCTGACCAGCTGCAAGTGCTAAGAAATCAGGGCTTTGTCCCTTCACATTAATTTACAGATTTGGTTTGCTGGTGGTTTGGGAGGTTTCTATCATTCCCTCTGTGCCTCCTGAGGGGACATCTCCATCTCCAGGGAGCAACAGGGGCAGCAGTTTGCATCATCCACACTACTTAACTCTTCCTCTGCCCCTGGAGCTGCTCTGGACCACATCAGCTTGCTGTCTCCCAGCCAAAGTCCAAGGACGGCTCTGGAGGTGGTTCAGTCCGGTGATCTCTCCCAGTCAGCAGAATGAGCAAGACCTCACCACTCTTGATGCCCTCTACCTGATAGGACCACCAAATCTATCCATCAACTTTTTGCACCAGGATGGTGCACCAGGAGCAGGATGTCAAACCATTCCCTCCCTCCTTCTGCCTAGTCCCTCTCCAGTCATGTCCCTCTGGGCTAGCATCAGGGTACAAGACTTCTCATGGGGAGTAGGGACTACCAGGGAATCTGAGCTTACTGGGAATAAGAGGAAACATGGTTCTACCATCAAACTGGACCAGTAGCCTAGAAACACCATGGCACCTGTTTTGATGTGGTTTTCAATGAGATAAGGGAGAAGCAGGAGCAGGAACTGGTTTGCCATACTTGCACTTACTCTATACAAGATATCATCGTTACCATTGTGTCTCATTTGATTCTGTCAGTTGCCCCGTGCAAATGAAATTATTTCCTAAATGCTAACCTTCTGGATATATCAGGCCCCAAGGCAAAGAAAGATGACTGAATATGAAAAAACAACTTTACTGAATGTTCATAGCAAAGCGAGCAGTTTTTGGCACAAGGCATGTTTCCTCCCTCTGTCATTCAAGTGAAGAAAGGAGACCAGATCTCCCAGTGTAATACACCAATTACTCTCTAAATTCCCAAGGCAACAACACACTTTGTTCCCCCATCTGCCTTTGCACTGAAGGGCTCATCCTATTCCCTTTGAAATCAGCAGTGGATTTCCACTGACTCTGAATGCAGAATGGCTGAATCCCGTGCAAAGCATTAACACTGCCTCTAGTAACAGGGACTGCAGCAAGACCAGGGAAGCATAAACCGCAGAGGAGGGCAGTCAGGGGTCAGCAAAAACCATTCTCCAGGCTATATAGCTGCCTCTTCAAAAACATTGGAGAAAGATTCTGGTCCCCTATTAAATTTGAGAGGTTTTTTTAGATTTATTTCCAATAAGCGCTTACACATGGGCAGTACTGCTGTGGGCACAAGCAGTTTCAGTGTCAAATACAGATGCACCAGGGCACTAAGGAAACAACCTCCCATTTTTCCTCAGCCCTTGCCCTTTGTGGTCCATAAGCCAGAAAGCACCTATTTACTCGTATGGCTTGTGTTGCCTCAAACCCACTGAGTACTACAGCACCTGTCAATCTACACTTGAGTGTGAAGCAGTCTTCTAACAGGCTCAAAAAAACCTCTGGTGCAACCTAGAAATCACAGCACGCATCCTAAGTGCTGGCTGGTGCAGAGCTGGCAGCTCTGCAGCTCACCAACAGCTCATCAGCACAGAGGTCCTCCCAGTCCAAACTTCGCCCCCTTCACTTAATTTGCCCATTGGATTGGATCGGGAGGTGGAAACATCAGGTCCTCCCGACAGTCTTTTCTCAGTTTCCGAAGTCCAGGCAAGCCCCTTTCCCCACTGCCTGCCTGCGGCAAGGCCTGCCAGCTGGCTAATCAGTTCATTCAGATGCTGCAGCACAGCCTCCTCATCTCTGAGAGGAGCAGAGCTCCACACACTGTCAAATGCAAGAGAAAAAAATAACACATACTTAATGAAACGTGTTTGATCTGCCACAGTCCTTGGCACGTTCCAATTTGCTGCAGTCCAGGGCACATTATCAAGTACAATGATACTTAAGTCTGGGCTTATTGAGGATGTCACAAGAAGGTGACAGGAGAGGACTTAGCTAATTCTTTGCTTTTAGTCTCTTAATGCAAGGTGGATCCAAGCACCAACCTATTCCTGCTAACATTTGTGTTTTACCTGGTTTTGTGTGAGACCTGTTTTACATGGAGCCGGGGTAATGCCACAACCCTGGAGTCAGCTCCTCTCACCTGACCCCAGGAAGGGAACACCCTCAGCACCAGCATACAGCCTCAGCCCTCTCACCAAATCCACCTCAGGGGTACCTGAATCAGGGCTTTGACTCTGCAGCTGTTCTCTGACTCTCTGACAGGCCAACATGAAGGACGGAAGCTGGAACACTGCAGTGGGGAACAGGGCTGGGACAAACACAGACCAGCAGGGGAGATGCAGTGCTTGGAGCCTCATTTTCCTGTTTTTGAAAGGGGGAACACACCCTGGTTATGGAATCAAACCTTTTCGGCTGGGAAGAGCTGGTATATTAAACCAGTTCTCAAAGTTTTGGCCCTTCGTGATACGAGCTTCAGCTTCTCCCTTCCCAGACAAAGTGATACACGGCATTACACGTCCCTGCTCCTTCCCTCTCTGCTTTGCCTGCTGTTTCTATGAGAAAGCCTATTCACACAACTCCTGGCTCTTTTCCTGAACATCTAATCCAACTGTGCCCCTGCCCTACACATTCTCAGGCCAGATGGGGACTCAAATACCTTCTTGTTTCCAGCTAGGAACAATTTGGCTCTCCCACAGCAGCCGCAGCCACCCGCTGTGTTACATCCTCCCCGACAGGCAGAAACTATTTCTTCTCCCTCTGGATGCCGCTCTCCTTAATCCATGAGTTTGGAGAGAAGACTTTGCCCCTCATTGCCTGCCTGCACTTTTTCTGCTGTTCCTTCACTGAAGTGTGGAGAAAAATCCTCTGACTCCTTCATTCTCAGCCACTTCTTTTATCTCCGCTGTAAAGTTCTTCCCACTGCTAAGATGCCACCTGACACAGTCCACAGTCTGCCCCTTCTCCTGGACTCACTCAGGCACCACCACCACCTTCCCTCCTCAGCTCGCTGAGACCTTGCCAGTTTCTTTCAGAGGTTCTCTGCTGTATTTCCAGCCCTCAGGGGCTTTGAGGAGATGCATTTTTCCAGGGCTGAAGTACCCTTTGCAGACATGACTCCCAGCCTGTCATCTTCCCATGGAGAATAGGTGGCTTCCCCTGTGCCAGATGCAACAGGCAGCTCTGTATGAAATCTTTAGCTTGGTACTGGGCTCGCTGCATGAAAGCAGCCACATTTTTCCCCACAAGATTTATTGGTGAGAAAAATCAGAATACACCTGAATTCCCCCAGGCACTGAAACAAGAACAGGCAGCATACAGGCAGCAATAAACACAGACCGCACCAACAAGTTCCCTCCTTCAATATTTGAATGAGGTAGCACAGCCTCCCCTCAGTCACAAATTTGGGGCTGTGTTTGTCCCACACCTACCACCATGAGATCCTTCAAGTATGGCCACAAAAGGCAGGTATGGCCACAAAAGGCAAGGATAAGCCCAGGACACCTCTGAAGTGCTGTGAACACTCACCAGTTGGGTCCGACGTGCCGAATGCATGATGCAGAGATACAGGAGAACAGCATTATTTGCTTCATTTGGGTACAAACTGTTACTAAAGGAGGGAGGCAGGAATCAGAAAAATAGGAGAGCTGAAGTGTCCTTCGAAAGCAAAACATGGTGGTATCCTCAGCCCCTACCAGGGCAAAAAGGGCTTATTCAGTGCTGCTCAGGTGAGACAAGGATCAACAGAGAGACAAGAAAGAAGCCGCCTGGGGTTTTGGCACCAGAGGAAGAAGCTGTTAGAGATTCTCCTAAAGCTTTTCCTCCCACAAACTTATTGCCTGTTCCTGACTGCCATCACACAGCAGGTCCTACTGCTGGGCAGTCAACATCCTCTGTTTTATCTCTTCTCCTGTTTCATCTTAAGGCAAATGAGAGAAGGACAATCTCAAGAGCAAAAAGTGAAAGAGAGCAAACATGGATGTCATTAAAGGAGACAATACTGCTAGTGAGAGGAAGCCCCATTTAAAGCCCTTTTGGACACTCATAGGTGCTGCCTGTTTTGCAAGGGGCAGAATCAGAGGTGAGGCTGCAGGCAGCTGCACTGCATTTATATTTCTTAGTTTCATTTTGAAACAAGCAGCAACCAAGGATGTAAACTGCAATTTAAGGTAGGGAGGGAGGACTCAGAAAGCAAGCAGGTTGGGCTGTGTTACAAAAGAAGGAGCAGGAGGACACAGAAAATTATCTGGTCGCATGATATGAGCCAGCAATTGGTCAGCAGCTGAAATCCTGCGTTGCATTTTGATGGCAGGAGGCGGGGGTGGCTGTGGGAGCAGAGGCAGAAAATCAGAGCTCAGTGAGGAACTGCAGTGCCAAAGTAAAGCTTAAGGAACAAACCCAGTTAGATTGGTGTGTGGGTGCTGCTATTGGAATAAGTCATATATGAAAAATGGACAGGAAAATATCAGCAGCAGAAGTCCTTTCCAGCGATCTGTGAGCAGCTACATGAGCGGGGACGGCTGCTTCAACCACAGCTGCTTCCAAACACAAATGCTGCTGGAGAACAGCTCACTCCAGCTGCAAAAAGGAGAAAGGCAAGGAAAGATGTAGCAAGAGAAAAACGGAAAAACTCCAGGACAGCAGCTGAAATTAAAATGCATCTCCTTTCAAGCTGTTGAAAGCTAGCTGGCTTCTTTACACCTTCTAAATAACTTCCAGGTTCTGTGGGCTGCAGGGTATTCCTAAAGCATCTGTTCAGCAAGGTTCATGGGGCACAGGAGGCTGGTAAAAAGATCAGATCCTGCTTACGTTTTCTCCAACATGAAATAAAAGCAATGGTTCTGCATCAGTGAGTTTGCTGCTTACTGAGAGCAGCAAGAGTGAGATAGGAAGCAACTGTGAGTTTACTAATGACACATACATCTGTGATACAAGCTGCAAGGAATATAGAGCATCATCCTTCAGAACACATTCCCCCACCTCAGGAGGGGACCAAATGGCTGCTTCCAGGACAGGAGAGCCTCTCCAGTACCTAATGGTGGCTGGACTTTACTGAGGGCCAGTAGCAATTCCCTTGCTAAAAGCAGTATAGGTTGTTGTTCTCGGTACCAATTCAGTCTCTGCTGGTATCTGTGGCTCAGCATCCCTGCTCTGGGCTACAGAGACACAGAGGTGGTTTCTTACTTCAGCCTAGAAAAAAAATCAAGCATAACTGATGAGGTCTGTAAATGGTGCATATATATGATCAGAAACCAGCCTCTGCCTTTGCATCAAACCAAATATGCTCAAGATCTTCACTCAGACCATAGCTTGGTTGCATCTGCTACCACATTGCAGGAGGCCCAGTAGCGTGTAACCATGGCAGGATCCATCTTTCTTGCAGAACACCACAGTGACAAGTCTCCTACAGAGACAGAGACAGCCTGGTCCCAGCCTGGCCTTACTGGACCCCTGGCAGCCACCTGCCTGGTGGCCAGAGATGTCTGGCCGAAGCCCCACAGGCTGGCTCAGAAGAAGTTCTTGTGCACAGACAAAGTGTGGGGACAGCATGGCTCCCCTCGCTGGCTGGAGGAGTGGAGCAGGTGAACAGCACAGCGGGTGAAAGCCTCATTGCTCCAGCACCTGCCCTGCAAACAGCGGCAGCAGGGACATTACAGGGCAGCAACCTGTGGTGCAGCCTGGAGGTGGCCCACAGGGACAGGACACAGTCCGCAGGAGGGGACACAGTGGCTGCAGGGCCACCACCCCACCAGGGCAGCAAATTCATGGAGTCAGGCATGCCACCAGGCAGTCTCAGGCACATTAGGTGAAGGGAGGGAGGCTATCAGCCCACAGTGCTGCTGACCCAGGTCAGCCTGAGGATGGAGGATGAGGGGTTGAGGAAGAGTGGGCAGCAAAGCAACTACCCTCCTTTTGAGTCTGTACCAAAGCGTTGCTGGTTTGGCTGGGTGGGGGGGTCAAGTGCATCTGCCACAAGATGCATGTGGGCCCACATAAAAATCTTAACCCTTGCAGAGCCTAAAATATGAACCTTGCAATCACTTCCCTGGGAATGCTGCTTTGGGGCAGGAGAGCAGAGGAGCTGGCACCACTGGGAGCCAACGTCTCCAAAAGTCTCAAATTCGGAGGCAGAAGAGCAGCACAGGAGATTTGGCATCATGCTGTTCTAGGCACTTCTAGCTAAATGCCCTCAGGCAGGCACGCCCTGTGTAACCTCCCAAAAGCACAGCCTAGGAACACCCACTGTCAGAGTGATAAGAGATGGGGAGCACAAGAGAAAAGTACTCAAGCAACACTCTTCTGAACAGCAGGTGAGGCTGTGGCATGACATGTTACCTTACACCTCCCAGCGCAGAGGACAAGGGGAGCCATCAGCTTCTCTGGCAGAGCAGAGTGCCTTGGCACAGATGGGTGTGCAGCCACCACAGAGCAGCAGGGTCATGCCACTGCGGGGTCCCTCCTGCCATCATCCCCACAGCCCACACCCAGCTCCCTTTTTGGCCCTGCACAGGGACCCCAAACCCCACATCCCACTCAGGAGCTGGCTCAGGATCAACCTGGCTGGCCCCGGGGAGGCTCAGCCACCTCCAGCTGGTGCACAGGACAAGGCACACTGAGACAGGCAGAGGCAGGTGTGGACGATGACTCCAACCCCTTCCTGTAACTGTAACCGCTTCCCGTAACTGTAACCCATTCCTGGCAGTACCAGCTGCTATGCACACACAGTCTTCTTTACCTGGCATAAAAGGGACTGTGTCCTACCTGCACCCTCTGAGAGGAGAGGTATCTGCTCTCCAACTTGGGGCACCAAAACTTTCCTAGAGCCCTGCCTGGGTGCAGGGGCAGGTAGAGATATGGTGCAGGACTCGTTAACCTGCCCTCTGCAAGGACCACATCTGCAGCTGTCAATTCAGCAAAGCTGAGATGTTGCAGAACTGCAAAGGTCAGGTCCAAGGTTCAGCCTCTCATATCAGCGGCTGTCAAAGAGGAAAAACTGGGGCAATACCATTTCCAATGGCATTGGATGAAAGCCCTGATTAGCAGTGGTTACTTTTAAAGCACTATTGATTTTAGGAGACATGGATCAGGTGTTATGAAATCCCCGTGTGTTCTGCCTGGATTTGTTCACAAATGTGCCTGCAAATCCCCAGAGTTTAGCACATGCAAAAACTGTGCTGTCTCCCTCCTCACCGCTACATGGGAACAAACTTGATGAAGCCTCTGAGGCAAGAAAAACAAGAACCACACTCCCAGGCACATCTTTTAGAGCTGCAGCCCCCCAGTCAACACACCAGGGCCAGCACCTCTGCAGGGCAGCACGGGAGGAGAGGGAGTCACTGCCTCATGTTTGCAGGAGCCAAAATGCCTACAGCCTACCTCACTCTTAGCACCTTTCCTCCTGTACCTATTATCACCTAGCCGTTGCTGTCCTTCATTCCTGTCCCTGTCTGGCCTCCTCTCACCTCTCTTCTCAATCTTTCTGCTGAGTCTTTTTCTTTCTCTCTCTCTGCTGCTGCAACCTTCAGTACCAATTGCCCATCCTTCAGCCATCCCTTTGCTCTGCAGCTTCCTGGCAGGCCTCCAGCAACATCGCTGCCTGTCCCTTCCTACAGGAACCATTGCAAGAAAAATCTCTTCCCTGGGTTGATCCAAACTGATCATTTGCTCCCCATCCTCCAGCTCTTTTTTTTTCCCTGACATTGGCAAGCTTTTCCCCTAGCAGAATTGCTGGCCCACTCCCCACTGTAGGGCAGGCAGCTGGCACATGGCAGCTGGCAGAGGGAGGACGGGAGACACCGGCACTCCTGGCATGACAAGCACATCCAGACAGATCTTCTCAACAAGCAAACAGCCAGCTCACCTGAACCCAGCGCTGGTCTCACCCAGGCAACCCTGTCCCGTCCCACCAGAGTCCAGGCAGTGAATCCACTAAGTGCCAAAGAGATACAGCAAGAGTTAAGGCAAAGACTCCTTTCTCTCCTCCTCCTGTCCCTCCCCTTCCACCAGCCCTCCCCACCAAATTATCACCCAGATCTCATGTGGGTGGTGGGATAGTAGGAAAGGAGGTGTGGTGGGGCGGGAGAACTTTCGCCCCAGCTCCCTTACAACATACACCTCTCCGAGACCTTGAACTGTGGCCCTGACAGGAAAACAAGAAAAGAAAGCGGCCATGGTCAAGCAAGGTAAAGGCTCAGAGTTTGCAAGGATCAACCAGAGCAGTCAGTGGAGCAACTCCAGGTCCTCTTGACCTCAGCAGGAGGGAGGTATCCCCTTGCAGACCCCGTAGCGTGTCCCAGGCTGGCTGCCACATGTCCCTGCTGCTCTGGGCTCCAGCACTTTAATGGGATAGTGGCATCCCTTAAAATCATTCTGCAGCTGTACAGAGCAAACCATCTCCAGGAGCCACTACACTAAACCTGGTTCAGCAGCCAAGCTCAAGGCTCACCAACACCACAAGGCAGATGAAGCAAAAGGTAGAGAGTAGGTGGAAGGGGGATCACACAAACCCCTCCATGTCTGTGCAAACATGCTGCAAGTTCAAACACAACTCATAAGGAGAGAGCTCTGTCAGCAGGGCGAGATACTGCCGGAGTCTTTATTTTTATAGTGTTTGTGTGCTTGCTAGAACTGAGCAATCCCTCTGTGCCTTTCCTTTGGCAGCTTTCTTTGTATCCATCTCAGCCCTGATGCACTTTTCCTGGGCTTCTCAGGATCGACACCAGCAGCAGGCATTCCAGTTATGCCATTTTTCTCAAGATAATTCAGCTTAGATTTTTTTTTAATGTTACGTTTAATTCTATTACTGTTTTGTCTTTTGCTTTGTCTCTTAATGTGCCTGCTAAATTCCTATTGACCTTTTCATTTATCCATGTGGTCAAATCACAGCAGCACACGGGCTGGAAGCTAGGACACATCCAACACATGCTCTGATCTGCCCACCTGTGTCAGGGCTCACCAGATAAGCATCCCCTGACCCGCTTAGTGGGAAACCTGGGAGCTGACAAAAGCCCTCACCACTGCAGAAGGCATAGTGGTAGGTTTACCTGCCTGCAGGCTGTGTAGAGGGTCTTTTGTAACGTCATCTCAAAAAAATCCCTCCACGGGTGCCAGCAGCCAGTGAATCAGATCGCATTAGAGGGTGCCAGATTGCCCTGGGGACAAGCGATGCCAGAGACGTGCATAAAGGGAGTCACCCTCCTGCCTGGCGGGATCCTCAGGGCAAACCACAGAAGGCAGGAGGGGAAAATGTCTCCTTCTGCTTTGGGCCTGTTCATTTACTATGTCAGCTAACACTGGGGGCAGCCGGTCTGTGCCCACACTGCTGGGCAGTGCAAAGAGGAATCAGGACAGATTGGGCAGCTGCTAGGGGATGTCCCCAGGGATGGGGAGCTCTGAGTCAACCCAGGCCCATCCCAGGGTCCCAACAGGGCCACGAGGGCAGAGGGATGGGGTGGCAGCTGGATCAGGCACTGCCTCTTCATAGGCAGTCAAATACAATGTGCAGTACCCTGTTTCCAGAATTAAACTTTGCAAGCGTGTTACTTTTCAAAGCCCTGGCTTTCACCTGCCATTTGGGTTGGTTGAGTGGATTGGTCCTACACCCAAAGAAATTCAGGCTGATTCTTCCCTTGCACAAGCTGGGGTCAATGTCAGAAGGACTGGGCTCCATCTTCTGCCTTTTGGGGCTGTATCTGAAGCCTTGGAAGACCGTGAGGTGATCACATACTGCCTCTGTCCCTACTGATGAAGGACAGTGCCACTGCCTGTCCTTCCATAGAGGACTGGTGTGACCCAGCACAGCTCGGGAAAAGGTGCAATAGAGGTTATCCAGACATGAAAGGGGGATTTAGAGATAAGCCTAGGTAAGCAGAGCTGACCTAAAAACTTGATTTATCCACACTGAAGTGTTTCGCAGGAACGTCACAGGTTTTTTGCAAAGCTGTAGATGGGAAATGACCTGTGACATTCAGGTAAAACAAGAAAAAAGTCAATCTAAATGAAAAATTTATCCAGCAATGTGTGAAAATCATTCTCCAGAGGAAAAAAAGGCTGCTACTTTTGCTTTCCAGCCCAGAAGGTACCATAAGTAACACTCAGGCTTCAGAGTTTCCCACCAGGCAAAAGTCACTGTGGGTTTAAATCCTGCTACATGCACACGCACATTTATCACACCACAGCAGCCTCCACATGAGGGAATACACTAGTGCCCTGGCCCAGACCAAAAACCAGAAATCGCCTTCTGACCAGCTCAGCTGTGGGGGTATGGACTGTGCTCATCCCCAGTCCCAGGAGAAGGCAAAGGAAGGGGTGACACACTCCCTGACCACTAATTGCCACATTTGCTGGCAGAGACAGCATTTGGGCAGGTACCCTGGGCTGTGTAGCTACACAGGTAGGACAGGGCTGCTAAAGGACACTGCAATCTGACTGAGGGCCTCCCTGCAGCACGGGTTTCTCCTGTGCCACTGCCAAGGGCAGAGGCAACTTCACACGGGTTAGCAGAGGGATTACACAGGTAAACACGAATTCACAGCAAGCCCAAGGAGAAGAGCCACAGCCAAGGCTGACACAGGGGTTAGGCACCATCAGGAATCATAGAATAGTTTGGGTTGGAAGGAACCTTCAAAGCTCATCTAGTCCAACCCCCTGCCATAAGCAGGGACATCTTCAACTAGATCAGGTTGCTCAGAGCCCCGTCCAGCCCGGCCTTGATTGTCTCCAGGGATGGGGCATCTACCACCTCTCTGGGCAACCTGGGCCAGGGTTTCACTACCCTCATTGTAAAAAATCTCTTCCTCATGTCCAGCCTGAATCTCCCCTCCTTTTGTTTAAAACCATCACCCCTTGTCCCATCATAACAGGCCCTGCTAAAAAGTCTGTTGCCATCTTTCTTGTAGGCCCCTTTTAAGTACTGATAGGCCACAATAAGGTCTCCCTGGAGCCTTCTCCAGGCTGAACAACCCCAACTCCCAGCCTGTCCTCACAGCAGAGCTGTTCCAGCGCTCTCAACATTTTTGTGGCTGTATGAGCCTGAAGAGAGTCTAGTAGGGGGATAAATGCCAACCTCAGGAAGGGCCTGCCACGTGCAGCTTGACACTGACAGAGTCCAGCCCTCTAGAGCCCTCTTCCCCATGATGCATGCCAAGGCGCTTTGCAAAGGTAGGGATGGTGACATCTAACTTTGTAGGCAAGAAAACCAAGGCAAGAGGAAGCCCCGTCGCTGTGCCTAAGAGGCAGGAGCCTTCTCACTGGTAGGTCCTGCACGCAGCCCTGAGCTGTAGTATACTCCCATGCCTTAGAGTCAATGCACTCACCACACAGAATCATAGAATCATTTTAGTTGGAAGAGACTCTTAAGGTCATCAAGTCCAACCATAACCTAAATCTGGCACTAAACCATGTCCCTAAAGCCTCTTTTCTACATCTTATTAAACACCTCCAGGGATGGTGACTCCACCACTTCCCTGGGCAGCCTGTTCCAATGCCTGACAACCCTTTCCGTGAAGGAATTTTCCATAATATCCAATCAAAGCCTCCCCTGGCACAACTTGAGGCCATTTCCTCTCATCCTATCACTTGTTACTTGGGAGAAGAGACCAGCACCCTCTTCACTACAACCTTCTTTCAGGTAGTTGTAGACAAGAACTTGCCTAACTGACTGAATGCTACATTTGCAGAGGAGTTTCCCCTAGGCATTGGTATAATTTATTTTTTTAGGCTTTATGCTTAGGATTAAGCAAACCTGTGACTTCCTACACCACATCTAATCACAAGTGAACATAACCAAAGTAACAAGCACTAACAAGGACCCACAGAACCATGATGTGCTCCAGCAGCCACTGCATCACTCCTGCACTGGCCTCCCAGAGAAGAGGCGGCTGTCAGGAACCTCTACCTTTGGAAATAAGGGCAGGGTGAGACATCCCCTGTTTCACAGCATCCCCAGAGTGGGAGAGGCAAGGGCAAATGGCTTAGGAGCACAGTGTCAGCAATAAAAGTGGTCAGGAGGGAGGACTAGCAATGCCGAGGAGATATCCATTGTTGAACTGCCTGTCTAACCACAATTCTTGCTGTTGATCAGAGCCCATGGAGGACCACAGAAAAAAGGCAGACAGAAGACAGATGGGTACGTGCCTTTTTGCTCCTGCTTCCCCTCCTTGCATCCTCAGGGCAGCTCAGCCTGTTGCTGTGGGATGTGTATTGTGACAGCAAACGCCTCCACTGCACAAGGTCGTAAAAGACATGGTCAGTCTGCAGGGACAGTGAAGCACATATTGCTGCTGAAAGTGATGCGACTCTGGACAGGTCAGATGGAGAAGGGGGTAACCAAGTCACTTGTAATGTCTCAGAAACAGTGACTTCCCAAATCCGTCTTTGTGCTCCCCCATGCTCGCTTCCCTTATCTGTGCCATGCAGATCTCCATCCTGCAGGCTGCTAACCACATTAGCAGACAAGGGCTCAGCCAAACACTCTGCTCTGAGGGATATGCTCATTTGCACTGGCCTGTAGGGCACACTTAACAGATTATTTGGGGATCTCTGCTTCACAGGATTATGTTAAAATGTCAATCTTATTCTGTTCTCTCAATTTATGCACCATAGCCTGTCTTCTCCCAAAACATGCACCTTCCTTGTCACCGAAATAGACAACACAATTCACACTACATGATTCTTCAACAACCATGGGAAACTGTCTTGCATATCACTAGTGGCAAAAGGAGAAGGACATCTCAAGGCATCTGTTTTAACATGCTGGGAGCCTCAGGGTCCAGGATGGTCTCCACAGGAGAAGAGGCATCCTCCTCCACAGGTCCATGGATCTGTCCCCAAGACCTGAAGTATCTCCCCTGCCCTTCATGGGCATCTTCATCGGTGGAGGAGGATAGCAGCATCAATAGCATCTCCTGATCAGAGGCCTGAGGCACCACTGACGCAAGCATTGCAGTATGGGAAAAGCAGAACCTGGTTTTCGCAGCCAGGTGGATAGAAACATCAGTCATCTTTTCCAAGCACTAACAACCTGGGGCAGAATCTCAGAATCTTCTTATGAGAACTTCTCATTTGAAACTACTTCAGAAAAAAAAAAAAAAATAAATCTTTAATGTCATCCCCTTTTTCCTGAAACTCATGGGTTGAATTTTCAGGCTAAGTTGTAGATTTTGGATTCTCAAGGTGGGAAATTTCCAATAACACACCTCCTGTCTGGAGGGACATCAGCATGTCCCCAGCTGGAGAAAGTATAACTAGGGGCAAACTCCACAGACTGCAAGAAGAGGAGTTCTTGAATTGCATTGAATTATTGAATGCAATGAAAATCCCTTTCATCATGTTCCAAATCATGAACAGTCACCATATGCCAGAATCACCATATTCCAAATTTCACCAAAATTCCCTCTAACCATGGGGTTTTAAATGTGCTGTGAAAAATGTCATGTCTGGAAGTTTCAAACATATTAATTTGAGGTTTAGTCCATCAACCTTCTCAATGAGCAATACAGAATGTACTTGATTCATATTTCAAGCGAGGAGTCATAGGTTCTTAACTGGTATCAGAAATAAGACATTTTATTTAAGAATGTCCAACAAAACGTTTGGTTTTCTTGCTTATCTGACCTGCTTAGCTCATCCAAAGCTTTACAGCAACTGGGTCATGTAAGAACACAGGCTTGGGAGGTTTCCTGGCTTATATATAACCAAATCAATAAACCACATGCCCAATTTACTGGACACCAGACTATTTTGAAACAAAGCCAGTCACAAGCCTTGCAGCAGATTCCCACTTTGCCCACATGTAGCTGAGCAGACTTTCTACATCAACCATATTTTGGAGATAGCTGTGGACAATTACTATTTTCTATTAGGTTTAAAATACCTACCCAGTGGACCAAACCTCCTACAGATATTACTGGAAAATGGAAGCATAATTTTGTTTAAGATTAAAATGACATTAATGAAAATATCTGTTGCTGGAACTTCTAATATGATTCACACAAAAAGGCCAATAGAAGAAAAAAAAAAAAAACAAAACCTTCTGTATTGAACCCAGTTCACTTATTTCTGTAATTTCTACCAACCAGTACCAAATCCATCCATGGGTGCCTCCATCCTTCATCAGTGTGGATCTCTTTCAAAAGGGACTTTCCCCAGGTTTCTACGCTCTTTCCTGCCCTCAGCTCAGACAAGAGCACCATGAAGCGCTGTGGCAGCTGAGGAATCTGGAGCTCTGAGACTTTGAGGCTGCCCAGGAAAACAGTGACAGCCATTCAGCCCTGACCTGCTCCTCGGTCCTCCACTTTCAGCATCCCCAGAGGCAGGGACGGAGGCATGCAGAAACTCGGTGGCTGAGATTTTGACATGGGAGGTGCAGGGCTAATGACAGGGTAGGGGTTCACCCATGGTTGCACATGCAGCCTAGCAAAAGAACCCGCACATTCAGAGTTCCTGTGGGAAATAGGCTGGGAAAAGGGAAAATAGGCTGGAAATGAGATGAGGTTTCCACAGCCGCTCTGGAACTGAGCCAATGAAGCCTCGGAGGACCACAAATCAGTGGGCTCTCCCTGCTGGAGGTTAAATCTGTACTGCCAGAAACCCTCACAACAGCAATCCCCCCAGTATTTGGTGCTCACCAGTTTCACAGCCCCTGTGAGTGAAAGCTCATGACCCCTTTCCAGCATTGACCTGCCTCCCATCTCAGGTCACCAGGCTGCAACAACACTAAACTGGGGAAAACTAAGCCCAAGAAAAGCCAAATAACTTGCCGTTGCCTATAGGTCCTCGGGGACCTAAATCGGTGTTTGCCACAACGGAGGTCACTGTTCCCTACAAGAGGCACCTGTCCGTGGAGAAAACCTCAACAGGAAACGGTGGGGGGAAATGCCCAGGTCATCGTGATCCCAGAGAAAATCCCTCCCCAGCCCTACGGCCGGTGAACAGGCAGCCACCGACCCTAGGAGAAAACAGCCACCCAGCCCAGAGGCTCTCCCCAAGCAGAGAGAGGGGGGACCCCGCCACCCCCAGCCCGCCCGCCGGGAGCCGGGCCCGCGTTGCGGCCGTCGGTGAGGTCCTGGGGCCACCTCGTGGCTAGTGGCGCGGATTGCTTTCATGTGCCTCTTCCACCGCAAGCCTTGGCCGTAGCGTGGTGCCCACCCGTGTCCGTGTGCGCTTCAGGAAGCCGAGCGCCTCCGGTCGCTCGCTCCGCTCTGCTCGGGCTGCGTTTTCCTTCAGGGTTTTCTGGGAACCGTCCAGCTTCCCGGAGTTACGTGTCCTTTGGCTGCCCTCCTCAGATGCTGGGGCTACAGCACTTAAAACACAAGCCCTTTGATTTTTTTTTTTTTACCCAAACAGCCTGGAAACGAGGGGCCCTGCTTGTTGACATAACATGCAGATCCCACTTCACACAGCCCTTCATCCCTAGGCAGAAAACCAAAATGAGTGGCTCTAGAACACCTGGAAGGCAGTCAGCACAAAAACCTGCAGAGACAAGGGAGAGTTACCCGTGATCCTTCCCTTGGACAAAGAAAACACAAACCTACATGCTTCTCTCAGGCCCAGGGAATAGCCCAGTGACTCATCAGCCAGATGACTATTTTGGCTGGGAGCTGGCAATGGCTCCAGCAGAAGATGGCATTGCACCCTCCGCTTCAACCAGGTACCACAGTCCTTAGGGGGGGCCCCAAAACGGTGTTCCCTTTTTTCCTTCCTACCCAGGCCAAGCTTCCTCTTCTCTGGCCACCCTCCCACATGGATGTGCCCATGCAACAGAGATCCAGACCTGGATGCCCAGCACACAGCCAGCCTAACATGCTGTGAACAAGGGGTCCTGGTGAGACAAAACTGAGACAGAGCGGATCTAGTGGGCAAAACCAAAGATTTAATGGAATGGAGAAGCTCCCAAAGTCCACACTGGAGCCACATCTCTGAGACTCTCTGACACTCTCCACTCCAGGATCAGTTCTTCCTTTCTGCCCAGCAGAAGGCTGGGATGCTCAGGAACACGGGTGCTTGATCTGCCCCTTAAGAGCCCTCTCCAGGGAGAGGATTAAGGTGCATCGTTAACTCCATGCAGACCATCTCCATGGCAGCCTCTTCCTCAGCCCCTCACATCTTCCAGAGAAGGGAGCTCAGCCCAGAAATCTCTCTCTCCTTGGCAAACGAAGAATCCTTGCATTATCCAACAGGTGGTAAAGGCTGTATAGAAACCGTTCTGTGGGGAGGGAGAGCCACACTGCTCCTAGCAATGAGATTCGAGCTCTGTCATCATCAAGAGGCCAGCTCTGGTGGAAGGAAGGGGCTGTCCTGTGCCTGGCCTGGAAGGCAAGTCCTCAAGTGGGCAGGTGAGTTGGCGGAGCCTCTGGAAAGCAAAGGCAGGCATTGAACACAGCCGCAAAGACAAAAGGTGACCTGGGCCCTCCCCTTCCAGACATGGATATCATTCAGCCAGCCAGGGTTGCAGGTCTGGTCCCTAAATGCCAGGCATGTTGCCAGATAAGGACAGTCGGCACTGCAGAAACTGAGGGGACAAACTCATATTTGAACAACCTGTCCCAAGACAAGCACTGAGCACATGAGAGACATGAGACACAGTAGGAAAACTCCATCCTCCATCTGCCCCAGGCCAGGGCTAGAAAGCAGTCCAAAGAAAGGACAGTTCCCAAGTACCTCTAGGTGATCCCCTCCACAGGTTTGGCTTTAACTGGGACAGCAGGTGTGTAAGGGCCTACTTTCTGTGTCATGCATCATGGCCCTTGCCACACTCCTGCAGCTGTGCCTGCTCCCCTCTGCCTGTGCTGGACACAGGGCTCGAGGCCCATTGCTGCCACAACCCATTCTTGAGCACTTGCAGGAGGCAGAGAATGGATGGGATCCTGGGGTACCAGAACACCTGTGAAACCTCCAGTGAGCCATGGCAGGGACGGGATGTCTGTCTGGATCTAGGTCTTCTTTGTCAGCTCCCTGGCAGTCCCAAGGCACGTTTGGGGCAGCAAGCAATGGGTCGCAGCAACTCCAGGAGCTGGACAGGCCCAGGGCACTGACACATAGCTGTCCACAACACTTATGGGATCTGGAGCTTTCTTGGAGCAAGTACCCCAGCCTCAGACAAGGGCAGCCCTCAAACTGACTTGAAGCACTGGAGATCATCTTTATCCTCTCCACCTAATGAACTTATTCCTAAAGGTGCTTGCAAAGAGACAGAAGCAATAAGCAAAGGACAACAAGAGGCCACAGCCAGCTTGAAGCAGCCTTTCAAGCAGGCAGAACTTTAAAAAAACCAAGCCTGTTACAGCAATGGACTCATTAAATTGATTTATTCTAGGCCCCCTGCTAATTAACCTGCAACACACAAACGATCCCCTTGCAAGGCTGGACTTCAACATGGCAACACAGCCCATGCCCCAGTCCCAGAGCACCAGCCTCACCTCTCTGAGGGAACCTTTGATGCTGGAGAGTTTGTAGATGATCCAGAGAGGGATGCACACCATGGAGGAGAGGGCCAGTAGCCAGCCCAGGGTGTCTCCCCACCACGGGTACACATACTTCTTGTTGTAGGTCAGTGGGGTGTATTTGATCAGAGAAAACAAGAAGGTTGCCTGGAAAGGCGGAAGAGACCAAGAGAAAAAGAGCAAGAAAATAAACACCGTTAGTCAAAATAGTTGTTCCTGGTGGGTCCACACCTGCACAGAGTCTCATGGTAACAAAGAGCTCTCAGAGCAGCAACTGAGGAGGCACCAGTCAAGCCAGCTTTGCTGGGACAGCCCCCATATGCAGCACTGGGCAAGGCAGCAAGGAGCTCACCCCACCAGCAGACGCCTCTGTCACTGCTGGGCAAGGTCCCTCTCCCCATTGTTTATCCCCACGCCTGGCCTCCAAAGCCACAAACACATAGAAAAACAGGTTCCCATGGTACAGGCCACAAAACCCCCATACAAATGCACATCCCTCTGTATATAACGCAGGTATCTATATCTCAGAGGTGCCCGGCTCCACTCATCTTCCTCCTCACAGCCCCTCTTCCTGGGAGCCCTCACCATGCAAACCGCTGGGGTGATGAAAAGCCAACAGTATTTGATGACGGACCACGGCCGATAGCCAATCATATCTTCAATGTTATCATAGAAACGCTCAGCACCTACAGAAAAGAGGAAGGATGCCTTGCTGCTACCAGGGAAGGAGGGCAGCAGAGTCAGCATGTCCAGAGTCCTGCATCACCACTGTTTGAGTGGTTCCCAGAAGGTGAGGCAGTAACCTCAGCATAGCTGACAGCCCTGTTTGGGAGCTCACCAGGAGTGTGACCAGCTTTAGTCTTTGTCCTGGACTAACATCCCCTCCATCCCAGAACAGCTCAGTGGGTCAAGCAGGGCCAGGCCCTCAGCATCTCCCAGGCTGGGACCTGAACCCAGGTTTTCCCTGTCCCTTGTGAATGTCAAGGTTGAGAGATGGCCCTTAAAAATGCTCAAGGGTCTCAGACTCCTCTATACACAGGTTGAGCAAAGATTTCCCAGCCAGCTCCCAGTCTGCAAGGAAAGAGGGACTGAAAAGCAGGGGCACATAGGAACATACTGGGGATGTCTGCCAAGCAGATCCCCCAGGGAGTTGCTGTGAGGAAGCCCCCATCAGCTGTGTCCAGAGGCTCCATAGCAAGGGTTTAAAGGTCTGCCTTGCACTGTGAAGCAATTGCCAAGATGAGCCACAGACCAGCATTTTGAGGATGGACTAAACGAGAGTCTGAGAGACCAGAGCTGGGGACCCCCTCCCCAGTTTATACTCACCATAGACCCAGCCAATGCAGAGGGTCTCGAAGATGGCCACAAAGAGCAGGCACATGCCACTGGCAGCATAGTAATCAAAGAGCTGGAAGACATACATCCCACCCTGGGAAGGGCCAAGCGGGCAGCAAGGCGAGATGAGGAGGGAGAGAGGGGAAAGGAATCAGGCACAGGCAAAGAGCTCCAGCCACAGCAGGAAACAATCTCCACATCTACCCCAGAGCTGCATGCATCTTTCTCTCTCTCTCCAGGGCAGGGATTTAGCCAACAGCAAAGGCCACATCCCTTGTGCTCAAGGCCTGATGGAGACATGCAGCCACCCTGCTCTCAGGAGTCTCTACAACCCTTCATTCCAGGGCAGGGCAGTGACTGCCAGGGATCATGGGGATATTTTAGAAGAAAAACAAAACCAAAGCAACTCTTGTAGCTGGAAGCAAGGGTGGAAACCCCCTTAAGAGACCAATGCATCTGATTTACTTCAGCCCGCTAATTTGCAGAGGGAAGAAGCTGTGTATGCAGTTTTGCAAGCACCTGTCGCTGTGGGCCCTGAGGCAGGCAGCCTGGGTGTTTCACTGCCAAAATATGGGCTGTCCAGAGCTCAAATTATCAGTCTTGGCAGGAGAAGCATCAGGACTGTGACTGGCACAGAGGGTGAGGGCTGGAAGGGAAAGTACAAACGCCATGGGGATGGAAGGGCAGCTTCCCCCAGGCACTGATGGGGCTCACCAGCAAGCCCCCAGCCCCAGCACAGACCCCACCACCCACCAGACCCCCACCTCTGCCAGGGGACCACTCAGACCCAGCAAGCACCATGCAAGGGGTCTGAGCCCAAAATACCTCTGTGAGCATCACCAACCCGACCAGAAAGGAGAGGATGGAGACCAGCAGGATGAGGGTTTCCCGGCGATTCTTCTTGCGGAAAATGGTGGGGTACATGTCCACAATAGCTGTGACGAGGCTCTCCACGCAGACAAACTGCAAAGAGCAGAGATCCCATCTCCGTCAGCCCACCCTGACCGGTTCCCCAGCCCAAGTTCAAGCCTGTCCCGAAGAGACGGTGGCTTTTGTCTGGCAGGGGATTACCCTGCACCTCCACCCCTACCTGGCTGTCCAGTCCCAGCAAAACCACCATCAGGAAGAAGAAGCACGCCCAGAGTGGGGAGAAAGGCAGCATGACCACAGCCCGAGGGTAGGCGATGAATGCCAGGCCAGGCCCTGTGAGGAGAGGGGCTTTCAGAGTGGGCAACAGCATAGAATCATAGAATAGTCTGGGTTGGAAGGGACCTTCTGGGGTTATCTAGTCCAACCCCCCACCATGAGAAAGGACACCTTCAACTGGATCAGGTTGCTCAGAGCCCTGTCCAGCCCTGCCTTGGATGTTTGCAGGGATACATGGCAGTGGCACAGCTGGTACAGAGCTGCCTGGGCCACCCAGCCACCCAGCCAAAGCACAGCCTGCAGCCATGCAGCCTCTCGTTCCAGTTATACCAGTGCTGTGCCTGAAACCCAGGTTCCTGGTGGGGTGGAGGAGCTCAACAGGGAGAGAAGGGGGATGCAGAAAGCTCTGGCTGGATTGCTGTCATGAGAGCTGGGAGCTGGGGAAGCCTCTGAGCCACAAGGAGCATGGCACTAGCCTGGGTGTACATAATGCAGGCACCTCACCCCCGCCACTGACAGCAACTGCCTAACACTTGCCCTCAGAGGAAGCTTAGAGTGACCTCAAGACGTGGCCATTACATCTTAATATTTAGTGTGTGTGCATTCAATTCTCCCTGGTTTTTGGAGGCAGAGAGCAGAGCTGCCCACCAGGATGGAAACCTGCAGCTGCAACACTGCTTGGCACAAGGTGGGTACCCTCCAGGCATGCCCCTGTCACTGCGGGGGTTAAGCAGCAGCTCCCCTGCAGCCCCATCCCACCATGGTCCCCACTCACCTGACTCAGCCACCTCAGCGATGGGTACGCCCTGCTCCTCTGCCATGAAGCCCAAGATGGAGAAGATGGCAAAGCCGGCCACGAAGCTGGTGCCGCTGTTGAGGAAGCAGAGGGCCACGCAGTCCCTGGGAGGAGGAGGCACAGCATCAGCCAGGTGGGGGTCCAGGTATGACCCACACACCAGGGCAGCCCCCCCCAAGGCAACATCCACTCTTCCACCCCAGCTACTCTGCCCACAGCAGGGCCTCTCTCTCAGCACCCCACAGCTCAGCTCAGCACCAGGAGCTGCAGGAGGATATCCCAGGGTGGGCAACACAGCAGGAGCCCCCGCAGGGAAAGCCTTCTCCAAGGACAGCATAAAGATGCATTCCTCACCTAAGCTCCTTGTTCATGAGGTAGTCTGGCTAAACATCTAAATGCCTGATTTTTGTCTTGTTTCCTCTCTCTCTCCCCTGGTCCCTCCTGTAGCAGAGAGTACAGGAGATTATTTTTGGCTGAGAAGGGGGCATGTTGGTTTTTTTTTTTTTTCCTTAATAGATTTCTCAGACCAGTGACAATCTCCTTGGTTCCCAGATATCTCCTGGTCCTCACATTATGAGAAAAAGATGAACAGCACCATCCAATTTATTTTCTCTGATCGACTCCCTTTTGTCTTTGTTTCATCTCATTCTCATCCATCTATGCTTTAAACTAAGCATCTCTTATCTATCCAATTCCTTTTCACGCTCCAGTCTCCCCAGTCCTCTTCTGAATGCAACCCTGGGGACAACAATAACATTTGCAGCATCTTTTCAGGATATTCTGAACCAAACTGAATACAGCCCTTCTGGCATTTCATTGCCCATTCTGACTTTATTAAATCCTACTCTGCAAATCCAGTGTGATTTTCTGTGTCAGTCTTTAGGTATCTCACATTTTAGGGGCTTCATGCTCCTCCCTGTACATTAACTAAGACTGTCCATGGCCTGCAACCTTTTCTAGAGAGAGAGAGAGAACAGTACATGGAGAGGCCCTGTGCTGTACAAATTCAGATTATTCCTTCCAAAGCACAGCTCTTGACATTGTCAAGGACTGCACAGCACCTAGCACCACTATCCTGCCCTTTCACCTGGTTTCTGAGGCAGTAGAGACTGAAAGAGGCCCGTGGGGTGAGTCCCCATGAATCTCCTGGCTAGTAAGGAGGGTCACACTCCACCAAGTTCAGCTAACCCAGTGGGAAGCCCAAGCCAGAACCTAGTTTTTCTGATTGCTATAAACTGCCTGCTCTCCTTTCAAATTTATGTTCACAGTCATTTTATACGAATTCTCATTTATTTGAAATAGCTCCTCTTCCTTCCTGGTGTTTCTCCCTCTTTCCCTTGGATGTATGCATGACAGGTCAAACCCTCCCCAGAAAGGCTTGGGCTGGGAGGTGCTCTCCAGTCCTACCTGGCAGGTGGGAAGGGGTGTCATGGTGGATGATAACAACGGCAGAGTGGCCAGAGCAAAGAGGTCTCTTCATATTTTCACATGAAAAGGAGCCCTGATGATACCCCTTACTCTCCCAGAAAACAAGAAATGCTCTGTGCCATTTGGTGCCATCTTGGGCCGCTGCCACATGAACAATGGTCCCTCCTGCCTGCATTCCTTCCTCTCCCAGGTCACCAAAGGTTACACTTGGCCTGGGATAACTGAGTGGGGCACCATGCTTGTGGTCCTCTCGCCTATTAAGCCTGGTCCTGTCTTCCTAACACAAATCAAGGTTGCAGAGCGCAGGACCAACTCATTAATTATAGAATCCTTGAATGGTTTGGGTTGGAACCTGCATTCAAAGGTCATGTAGTCCAACCCCCTGCCATGAGCAGGGACATCTTCAACTAGATCAGGTTGCTCAGAGTCCCGTCCAGCCCGGCCTTGAATGTCTCCAGGGATGGGACATCTACCACCTTTCTGGGCAACCTAGGCCAGTGTTTTACCACCCCTTAAAACTGGGTCCATGCCTGGGAACAAACTAGTTGAAGGTTTGACACCAAATCTAAGAACTATTTCCCTAGCAATTCCGAATAGCATAAAGGGTCCATGTACGAACAGATGTCTTTCCGCTTTCTGTAGCACTCTCAGGGGCAGCTACAGAAGCCTAGACCTTCCATGTCAACAACCACAGTTTTGAATTTAAAAGAAGGGAGGTGAACCCAGCACCAGGAGCAACACAGTCAGTAGAGAAAGGGTGGGAAGAGAGGTGGGTAGTTTTACCTAGAGGTGGTCTCTTCCACTCACACTAGCCTTTTACCCCTGGGGATGCAGCTCCAGATTCTGGATACATCTACAGCACAATGAGTTTATTTTCACCTGACCACTTCAACTTGGCAGTCTGATTCTATATGGCAACTTGGCTCATTTCTGTTCAAAGGCAGTCCAGGATGGGGAGACCGTGCAAGAAACAGAAGTCCTATCCACAGGCTTATGTGTAGACCACAGACAGCACATAGGAACCCAGAGCACTGACAACTGTGCAAGACACTACGTCCAAAAGAACCTAGGAAGGATAAATCACAAGGTGAAAGGACTCCAGTCTAGAGCCATTAGATCTCACAGCTCTGCTTCCCCTGTGGTTACTCATGCACCCATGTAGTAGGGGAGGTTGTGGTGTGGGCTGGGGACACAAAGCTAGTGAAGAGGATCAGATTTCACTGGGTCTCAGCTGGTGGGGAAGAGGGATTTATCACCCATGGCATGGAGAGAAAGTTCCTTTGGGTAGAAAGCACAGAGAACTGGATTTGGGGAGAAAACACCTCAAAGAGTTTTCTTACACCTTGAATAGAAACAGAAAACCTGACACTTCAAAAGGCCAGTAGCCTCCAGGAGTTCACCAGCTTATGTGCACTGATGTCCAGGGAGGGGAAAGGCTCTAGGGAGCAGCCCTGTGCTCCAGTTACCTGTAGCAGTTGTTATGGTATTTGTTATAGCTGCCCAGAGCTGTCAGGCATCCCAGACAAATTGCATACGAAAAGAAGATTTGAGTGCCTGCATCCATCCAGACCTGCAAGGGAGATGCAAACACAGGTGAGAAGACAAGACCAGCACAGACACTGCACAGGTGCAAAGAAGCAGAGATCCCAGAGATCCCTTCTGTAATGAGCAGAAAGGCCAGGAATCAGGAGGTCAGCAACATCCAGGATTTAGACAAGCCTTTTCTAGGGGCAGGTTATACAACACCAGGAATTATAGTGCTCAGTGAGGCATGCAGGGGGAAGGGATGCACCAGGACCCTTGCAAACCCACAGCATGTATCATCATAATCTCTTTCTTCCTTGGACAAATCTGCAGATCCCTGTGACTCTCCAGAGCCTCCTGGCCACAAGAGATCAGATAAGCACTTTCCACAAGAGCTGAAGGAGCCCTCTGCCAGCAGAGAAGGGGGACTTGATTCAGGCAAGGCTGGTCTCCCACTGGATAGCATGGGTACACACAGCTTCTGATGGTGGCCCTTCTCTCCGAGACCTAGTTTAGAGTCTCCAAAACTTAAAATAATATTAACTGAGGAGGAGAGGAGTACTAGAAATAAACAGAGTTGTTTCCAAAAGACAGCTCTTAAAAGAAAATACAAGAAGGCTGTTAGTCCCATGGGACGCCTTTGAACTCCGCTTCCCTCTCATTGTCAATAACATGAACCAGTGCTCCGAGGCTGACATCTGTCAATGCCAAATTTTATCTGAAAGCCTAGCTGTGTTCAGTCACCAATGCAACCACCACCTTTTGCAGAGAACAGCAAAAGCAGGAACCAACAGTAAGGAATGAAGCAATGACAAAGATTATTAATTAAACCCGCTGTGTTCTAAGATCTTTCCTCGTAAGGGGTCTATAAAACAGAGATAACACAGTCATTCAACCAATGCTGAAGGGCAGCCACATTCTAGAGACAAAAGAGAAGCTAGTCAGGAAAGAAAAGCAGAAGAAAAGCATTACTGGGACAACTTTAATGAGAGAAGTCTTCATTTGGCTATACTCTCCTTTCCCAGAGTAGTAGTGCTGGTAAGCCCTCAAACACCAGCCTTGCCCCAGGATCCCCTCTGAGAAGAATAGAATTCAATGGAAAGTACCACAGCAGTTCTGATGACTCCGAATCACACCTGTACCTGCCAGGCAAGACCTCATGTCCTGAGCCAATGGTCAGCTGGGCAGCACCCACCCAACTACCCCTGTTCCTCAGGCCATCCTCACCAATGCACATTTCTGTCTTTCCTCTTCCATACTGGCCAAAAAGCAACTGTGTGGTGAAAGGTTTTCTTCAGTCTTTACTTCTTCTCTTCCCAGGCTGATGTGACTTATGAAGGGATGTTATGAACCCATGAGCTCCCATTTTCTGGAAAAAACTCTGTTTCAGATTAAGGGACAGCTGCACAGAACAAATGCTCTCTCTGCCCACTGCAGCAAGACCCAGCAGCACGGTCCATGGGGAGAGAAAGCAAAGCCCTGTTAGAGCTAGATTTGGTTAAACTGCTCTCCCTGACTATCTTGCCAGGGAGTCAGATCAAAGATCTGATTTGTAGCATGGAAAGGGACAGAGAATGAGATAGGACTGGGGTAGCTAGCTCTGGGCACTGGGAAATTGAAAAAGTAATTAACCTGGGTTTATTTTACTCTTTTTAGAGGAGTGGAGTGGGTAGGCAGGTTTAGAGAGCAAGATTCAGTTTTGTATTTCAAAAAGACTGGAGGAAATCAAAGCCATTTTTATAATTGATTCTTAAAGCCTCACTGTGCTTGTGGGCAGTCAGGGCACAGCCTCCACTTTTCAGTTGTTCTTTTGGCACAGCCAGACACTGAGGTAAGCTGGACCAGCCAACATCTCTGCATCCATAATTAAAGCATCTTTGCACAGATCCAGGTGGAAACTTTAGTAGGCTTGCTTTTTGTTTTACTGTTCATTGCTAGAATCCCACCCTCTGAGGCTTTTGGAGCCCTTGTAGTTCAGTTTGTCAAAATCACAAGTCTTCAAACTGCCTACCCCACACTTGCCATAACTTTGGATCCAGCTGACAAGTTTCAACCAGATTTAACAGTTCATAGAAACTTCAAAGATATCAACTACCTATGAACTTCACATCAGCCAGGGAACAGGAAAAAGACAGGAACTCAGCGTTGCTACTGAGCAGAAAGCTACAGGGAGGAGGAGTCAACCAGTGTTAAATATCAGATAAATCACAGGAGGCATGGGAGGAGGCAGGAGGCATGGGAAATATCCCAAGGGTAGGAAAAGAACTGATGCTTTACCAGCCATGGTAGAAGCCAAGTATCAAGACACCAGGCTTCATTAGCTCTGTGGTTCATGAACTGGCTCATTTCTAAAATTCAGCGATACCCTTGACTGTGCAGCAGAGATGAGCATGGGGCACACAGGCTCCCTCTCTGCCCAACACAACACCCGTGGGGTGCAGGCTGTGGGAGCCCAGCCCCAAAGGGATGTCTTTAGGGACTATAGGACTGGCCTTTACATATGCTCCCATTTGAAGCAAGGCAGCCTGTAGCTGAAGCAGTGTAAATAAAGCTAAACCTAGCTTGCAGAGTTTATGATCCTGCTCAGTTAGCATGATTGTGAGCACCAGTTCAGGCTGCATGCACTTTTATTTCCCACTTCAAAAGGTTACTGCTGCTCTTAGGGCAAAGACCAAACCACCTTTGTGTCCTTCCCAGCCCTCTGGCAGTTCCCAAATGAGGAGGGACTGCAACAAGAGTGGTGCTGTGGGCAGCCCTGACCCGCTAGTGATGGAGCTGAGCAGCAGCAAGTCCCAGGGCTGCAGGATCACTGGGGTCAGAAGGGACCTCAGCCCACCTCTGTCCCAGCCTCCTCCTCAAGCCCCTCATGAGAAGCACCACTGCCCACACAGTGCCATGGGCTCATGGGGGCTGCACAGACCACGCTCTTCAGAAAATAGCAACCCACAGCTTCTCTTCCCAACCCGCTGCCTGTGCTCGTTTCTCTCGCTGCAGTGACTCAGAGAAGTTGTTTTTTTCACCTCTACCAGGATCCCTCTTTCTCTCCTGTGCTGCTGATCAACAGCCCCTCATTATTTTAATGCTTCCACTTTGACTAAAGGTGCTCGCTGGGGTCAGGCAAGGCTCTCTTTCCCCTGCAGGTAGGAGCACATTGCTGTTCTCTGGCCCCTGCTCCTAAAGAGGGTTGTAAAGCTGATCCTGTTCAGATTTCGCTGGCACATTGGCAGCATGGGTATTCTGATTCAATTACTGTCTGCAGTTTAAATAAACCATCTGCTTTATTTAATTCATAATTCAATTTCCTTGAACATGTTGTTTACTCCAGTTTGTAATAAACTCCTACTCTCTGTTTTTAGGAAAGTCTTCACACCTGAACTGCAGTTATCCAAGATGGTTATAACCTGCAAGAGGAGGTATTCCTTCACCCCTTAATTTTCTCAGCAATATTCACTTTATTACGTGTACTGGCATTTAATATCTCCCTGTACTAAAACTGATCCTTCCTTAGGAAGTTCTAAAAGCACTTACAAATAACAGTGAAGACTGTTTTTGAGCAAAATGTTATCGAACCCCAGTGCATCTCATACATCAAATACAGGTGCCATGCTGAGAAGTGCTGAACGGTCCCCATCAGCAAGCAGAGATGATATAGCACGGAGTGAGTCCATGCTGCGTGGAGGGTCATTCTTGGCATAATGCGGAGCAGAGAGCAAAAACCACCCAAGTCTTCAGCTGCATTTGAACCAGCATTTCTTTCACATCTGGCATCATGGCTCAGCCCACGGCACTGGCACTACCCACCAGCCACCCACTGCACCATGCAAACACATCACTTCAGCCCAGCCTTAAAAGCAAAGATTCTGATTCCTAAGACTTCACCTCAAGACACCTAGGGCACCATTTACAAATTATTGCCTTCCCCCTTAATTCAGGACCAGCCAACAGGCCCCAGCCCAAAGACCCAATCCATGTCCTGCAGCACTGCAACAGCACAGGGCTGTGCAGCCCCGGGGCCTGGCTGCAAAGAGCCCACCACCGTGCTGCACAGCCCAGGCCAATGCTTTCCTTCATCCCCATTCACCCCAGGAGGGTGGGAACGAGCCACTGATGTTTCCATGAAGCATTCCTTGTTCCTTCTGCCTGCCTTATGCTCAGCCAAGCATCATGCTCTCAGCCCCAAGCCCCAGCCGCTTGGAAAATTCATCCTTGGTGTATTAGGAAAAGCATGACCAGCAGGTCGAGAGAGGTTGTCCTCCCCTTCTACTCTGCCCTGGTAGGGCCGCATCTGTAGTGCTGCTCTCCAGTTTAAGAAGGAGAAGGAATCACTGGAGGGAGTCCAGCAAAGGGCTATGAAGATGATTAGGGGTCTGGAGCATCTTTCTTATGAGGAGAGACTGCAAGATCTGGGGCTGTTCAGCCTGGAGAAGAGAAGGCTGAGAGGGTATCTCATCAATGTTATAAATATCTCAAAGGTGAGTGTCCAGAGGATGGGACCAGACTCTTCTCAGTGGTGCCCAATGACAGGATGAGGCGCAATGGGCACAGACTGAAGCACAGGAGGTTCCATCTGAATACGAGGATAAATTTATTTACTTTGAGGGTGACTGGAACAGGCTGCCCAGAGAGGTTGTGGAGTCTCTTTCTCTGGAGACATTCAAAACCCACCTGGATACATTCCTGTGTGATCTGCTCTGGGTGAACCTGCTTTAGCAGGTGGGTTGGACTAGATGATCTCAGAAGTCCCTTCCAACCCCAACCATTCTGTGATTCTGTGATTGAGCTCCTTGGGAATCAAAGATTGGGTCTTTGTTCCACAGTTATCCTCCTTGTAACTGCACTGAAGGCCCCCACAATGCCCCACCAGTGAGCACTGACCTCATGTAACCCACACACCTCAGTGCACCTTCAAACCTACAGGGATGTTTTACACCCAGGGGGCCCTGCCCCATGCTGGGGTTTCTTTAAACACCACAAGAAAGCAAACAAGTTTCTGGTTCATCCCAAAGAGCACAGCTGCCCACCCCAGGGTGGTGTGGAGGGGTGAAGGATGCTCTGAGGGATAGTCCTTGCTGCTCAGGAAGCTGGGCTTTATGGTCCTCCTTGCCCAGCTGCTTGCAAGTGGACAGAAAGACAGCTTTTTTCCTTCTTGCTATGTCAGCACTGAGATCACACTCAGCAGGGCTGTGTGGCTGTAGCTGGCCAGCCACCTGCATCCCACACCAGCAGGGCTGGTGAGAGACGAGGAAGAAGGAGGAGGAGGAAGCCCCCCAAGTTAAATACAGCTGTGGTTCACCCCATGTGGATGCAACTACTCTGGCAAGGTGGAGGAGAGGACAGCAGCCCCAAGATCCTCCAACATGTGCAGGAGCTGCCAGCACTCCCTCCATCCTGCCCAGTACCTGCCCTCTGCCCCTGAGGCAAGGCCAGCAGTGGTGCCTGGGCTTGCAGACCCTCCACAGACCCTCTGCCAGGGCTGGGGGACACAGGGTCCTGGGCCAGGGTGTGAGGCTGCAATGGGGGAGCAAGCACAGGGTGATGGCTGCAGCTCCACCAGTACACACAGCCACGCACAAACCCAGCGGGTCGCCCTCCATCATGAAAACAAACATGCTTGTCTTCAGAAAGGGAAAGTGGGGGGCCAGCAACAGCACAAACTGAGTGCACAGGGTCAAGCTAAAGGCTTGCTGGTAAAAAAAATAAATAAGGGGAACAAATAATATTTAGCAGGCCCACAGTTGCCCTCCCCTCTTGCTGGGAAGCAGCAGCTCTCGCTGGCCATGGAGGAGCAGCAGGAGGGGCTTGAATTTGGAGAGGGTCCAGGGGCTCTTCCCCAGCACGGCTATTGAGGCCCATGGTTAACCCAACAGGTCACAGCCCTGCAAGATGCACACATCTCTCATCCTCCCTGAGGTGGCCCAAAGGGCTCATCCTCAGCACAGCCTTGGCAGTAGGAGTTGCTCTGGCACAAACCATGAGCTGGACCTCAGCAGCCTCCATCTCTGGTCACAGCCACAGAAGGCAGGCCCCCAAAGAGCTGGGGACATCTGTATCTCTTGCCTCCCCTTCCTGCCACATCCACCCATCGGTAAGCAGGAACCTGTGCAGGCTCTGCAGGGACAAATGCTGCTCCAAAATGCAACCACCGGGGAAATGGGTGAAAGAAAATGAGAGGGATGTAGGCAAAGTTATTTGAAAAGCCATGCAGATGAGAGAGGGAGACAATGAGAACCAGGGGTGGGATGAAGGTAAATGCTCTGAATTTAGCTGTGCAGAGCAAGTCACAGTATCACAATATCACAGTATGTTTGGGATTGGAAGGGACCTCAAAAGATCATCTAGTCCAATCCCCCTGCTGGAGCAGGAACACCTAGGTGAGGTCGCACAGGAACATGTCCAGGCGGGTTTTGAATGTCTCCAGAGAAGGAGACTCCACCACTTCCCTGGGCAGCCTGTTCCAGTGCTCTGTCACCCTCACTGAGAAGAAGTTTCTTCTCAAATTTAAGTGGAACCTCTTGTGTTCCAGCTTGATCCCATTACCCCTTGTCCTATCATTGTTTGCCACCGAGAAGAGCCTGGCTCCATCCTCATGGCACTCACCCTTTATATATTTATAAACATTAATAAGGTCCCCCCTTAGTCTCCTCTTCTCCAAACTAAAGAGACCCAGCTCCCTCAGCCTTTCTTCATAAGGGAGGTGCTCCACTCCCTTAATCATCTTCGTTGCCCTACGCTGGACCCTCTCCAGCAGTTCCCTGTCCTTCTTGAACTGAGGGGCCCAGAACTGGACACAATATTCCAGGTGTGGTCTCACCAGGGTGGAGTAGAGGGGAAGGAGGACCTCTCTCGATCTACTAACCACCCCCCTTCTAATACACCCCAGGATGCCATTGGCCTTCCTGGCCACAAGGGCACAGTGCTGGCTCATGGTCATCCTGTTGTCCACCAGGACCCCCAGGTCCCTTTCCCCTACACTGCTCTCTAATATGTAATCTCCCAACCTATACTGGAACCTGGGGTTGTTCCTGCCCAGATGCAGGACTCTACACTTGCCCTTGTTAAATTTCATTAGATTATTCCCCGCCCAACTCTCCAGCCTGTCCAGGTCCCGCTGGATGGCAGCACAGCCCTCCGGCGTGTCAGCCACTCCTCCCAGCTTGGTGTCATCAGCAAACTTGCTGATAGTACACTCAATTCCCTTGTCCAAATCGTTAATGAATATATTGAATAATATTGGCCCCAGCACTGACCCCTGAGGCACTCCACTAGATACTGGCCTCCAACTAGACTCCGCACCATTGACTACCACTCTCTGGCTTCTCTCCCTAAGCCAGTTTGCAACCCACCTCACTACTCTATTGTCTAGACCACACCTCCTCAACTTAGCTGTGAGGATGCTGTGGGAGACTGTGTCAAAGGCTTTACTGAAGTCAAGGTAGACCACATCCACCGCTCTGCCATCATCCATCCACCTTGTTACATTCTCATAAAGGCTATGAGGTTGGTCAAGCATGACCTACCCTTGGTAAAGCCATGCTGACTGCCCCTAATAACCCTCTTATCCTTGATATGCCTTGAGATGTCACCAAGGACAAGCTGTTCCATTACTTTCCCAGGGACAGAGGTGAGGCTGACCGGTCTATAATTACCCGGGTCCTCCTTCTTGCCCTTTTTGAAGACTGGAGTGACATTTGCTTTCCTCCAATCCTCGGGCACCTCTCCCGTTTCCCAAGACTTGGCAAAGATGATGGAGAGCGGTCCAGCAATGACTTCAGCCAGCTCCCTCAGCACCCGCGGATGCATCCCATCTGGACCCATGGATTTATGAATGTCCAGACTATTTAATTGCTCCCTAACCCAGTCCTCATCGACTAAAGCAAACTCCTCCATTGACCTGGCTTCATCCGGGGTCTCAGGGGTACGGGGCTCCCCAGGACAGCCTCCGGCAGAGTAGACAGAGACAAAGAAGGCATTCAGTAACTCTACCTTCTCTGTATCTTCTGCCACCAGGGCACCCACCCCATTCATCAGTGCGCCTACATTGCCTCTGGTATTAGTTTTATCTGCTATGTATTTGAAAAAGTTCTTTTTGCTGTCCTTGACCCCTCTCGCCAGCTGTAATTCTAAGGAGGCCTTGGCTATCCTAGCTGCCTTCCTACATCCTCTAACAGCAGTCTTATATTCCTCCCAAGTGGCCAGCCCCTGCTTCCATGACCTGTAAACTCTCCTCTTCTGCTTGAGCATACCCAACAGATCCCTATTCAACCACCTAGGCCTCCTGGCTCCCTTCCTTGACTTCCTACGTGTGGGTATGCTCTGATCCTGAGCGTGGAAGAAGCAATCTCTGAATGCCACCCAGCTATCTTGGGCCCCTTTTCCTTCAAGCAGTCTTGCCCATGGGATTTCCCCCAGCAATTGCTTGAAAAGGCCAAAGTTAGCCCTGCTGAAGTCCAGGGTTGCAATTCTACTTGTTATTCTGTTCCTGCCACACGAGATGCTGAACTCCACCATCTCGTGGTCACTGCAACCCAGGCAGCCCTCAACCTTTACTGCTTCGACCAGACCCTCCTTGTTAGTGAGGATGAGATCCAGCAGTGCACCTCTCCTAGTCGGCTCCTCCACCATCTGCATGAGGAAGTTATCATCAATGCACTAGAGGAACCTCCTGGACTGTGGCTGGCTGGCTGAATGGTCCTTCCAGCAAACATCAGGGAAGTTAAAATCACCCACAACAACCATGGCCTGTGACTGTGAGGCCACTCTCAGCTGCCCATAGAAGGCCTCATCAACTTCCTCAGCCTGATCTGGTGGCCTGTAACAGACACCCACAACAGTGTCAGCCCTGCCAGCCTGCCCCTTGATCCTGACCCATACACTCTCAGCTCGCTCGTCATCCGCTCCTGGGCAGAATTTAGTACATTGTAGTTGCTCTCTCACATAGAGAGCAACTCCACCACCACGCCTGGCTGGCCTGTCTTTCCTGAAAAGGGCATAGCCATCCATGACCACATTCCAGTCATGTGAACTGTCCCACCATGTTTCTGTAATTGCCACCAGAGTCAGGGCACCTCAGCATGGTGCAGTGCAGGGTCAGGTGTCTGGGACACTGATGGTGCTTCCCTGCCCTAAGACCAGGGGCACAGAACCCACCAGGGCCTTCAGCAAGGCTGGGCCCATCAAAGAAAATTCTGCCTTTACATAAAGACTGGATGAAGTACAAACACATACAGCAAGGTGGTGGGTTTTCTGGAAATTTCAAGAGGAAAGCAAGGGAGAGAGGTTTGCAGAAACATTTGCTGCTTTTCCAGAGGGAGATGTGCGCAGAGGCTGCTGCATTTAACTCCTCCTCCACTTTCACTCATTAAATTTAGGAAAATTTAGCTAAAATTGATTGAGACTTGATACCAGAGTAAAAAGAAGAAACGTAATGGTTTCCTTCCAAAGCAAACCCAAACACACAGCCGGCACTTTCTGCACCAAGCTCATCAGAACTCTCTTTGAATCTGTCTATTAAAATGGTCCCTGGTCATAGTAGGAAAGCATCAAGCAATGAAGAGCCTGCCAGGGTCCGAGAGAAGTTCTTCTAATGACAAGTTCCCCACACTTAAACCTTATTTCTGCTCTGAATTTCTCTCATTTCAGCTTCCCGCTCCTGGTCACACTGTGCATCCCGCTCCTAACCATATCCATAAATTCCCAGCATTATCTAGTGGAATAAACAATTGATAAAATTGCCACAAAAGTAATTGTAAAGGTCAGAGTGATCAAAAGTGGAAATGGTGAACAACCCCGAGACCCCCTTTCAGTTAAAACACAATCTGCACCATGAAATAAGTAGGACCCTCATGAAGCACAGAAAATGTAGTCAAAGAGAAGGGAAAAAAAATGGCCTAGAAATGCTGATATTATAACACTAAATATTATCCAAATAAAAAACAAACTGTGGGATTGCTTTTTGGATTTTTTAGTTTGAGGGCATACAGTATAAAATGGATTATCTCTTGGGTGGTTTTGCTGTTATCTGCTTGTGTATAAGCAGAACCAGACTTCATTATTCTAAACTTTTGTTTGGCAGTTTCTCTGTATAGTCTGACCTACCTATCAAATGCATTTTATTTAACACTTTAATTATAAACATTTCATAGATTTGGAAAATGAAGGTGCAGGAAGATTTAGGGCATTGCAGACATCACGGCCAGAAGAGACCATAATCAATCAGCTAGCCTGAGCTCTCGTAGGCAGGGTTTCCCAGTTCTGTCCAAGGTCATCTGGCAGGTGAAAAGCAATGATTTCCACACACCAGTCTGATATTCTGACACCTAATCACATCTCGGCTGCTGCTGCTCCCCTGGTAGAATCTGCTAAATAATTCATCCCCTCTTTTCACCTAGTTTTTCATATACTTCAAATGAGTTTTGATTTTGTCCCCTTGTATGTTGTTTGCCCTTTGCTTAAACCTCCCTTTGAGATGACTTATCATAAGGCTCAGATTGCAGCAGGTATTTTTAATTCCTTTTTTTTTTTTAATTTCCAGAATCCCTTCCCAGGCACTAAAGAATCTTCCATTTTTCCGGGCAGTGCAGGATTGCAGGTAAACAATCACAGCTCACCATCCTCTGAGTGCAAATCAATTGTAATCGACTTGGCCTCGATGGGCTGGTAGGACTCACGCTGTCCCTGCACAGAGAGAGGGGGGGCACAGCTGGCAAGTGTTGAGGCTTGGGGCACTAACCCTTTCCTTCCCTCTCTGATGGGTAAGTACAACAGAAACCTGGATCCCTGCTGCTTGGTTTGGTAGGATGGCTAAAGTATGCTGGAGGAAGGCAGCTGCTGCTACCAGCTGCTGCTTTTCTCCCACAGACTTGAAGCGTTCATCAGGGAATGATGGAGCCGGGAAGGTAGGACCGAGTTTTCCTCCCACCATGGAGGATAAGCCATCCCCTTACTCTGAAGGGTTACTCTGCCTTTCCACCAGCGCATTAGTATTTTCCAGACTGGGAGGAAGCTGTGCTTCTAAAGCTCAGGCTGTAATTGGAAAAGTTTGCCAGGACGGACCTAATGAGGACACAGCTAGTACCAGCAAAACCATGCTACGCCTGAAGTGGTTTAATTCAGTCCCCTGGGCGACACAGCCACAGTAGCAAGAGGACTTTTTGTAAGTGAATGAGCACCCTTTGAATGTGTTATTTCACTTCAGAGGTCTCTCACAGATCATTGGCACAAATGGAGCCACAAACGGAGCCACAAACACTGCAAACACAGGCCTGTCCTCACCCCTTCCAAGCCTTGCTGCACTTCCACACCGAGGAGCAGCTGTCCTATCCACCTCCTGTCCACAGGCAAACCAAGAGTGCAGGAAAGCAGCCAGCACTGTAAATGGGGCTTTTCACTCCTTGCCCAGGCACAGCCTTGACCAGAGAGCAAGTCTGAGAAAGCTGAGCAGGAACTTTGAGTCCTTCCCATAATAAAAACTAGACTGTCTGAAGCTGGAAACTGAATGTTTGTGTTTAGCTCCCCAGCTCAGAAGCCATAAGTCAAACTGACTTGCACAGAGCCACACAGCACCAGTGGCATAGGTGGGACCTGGGGATGGCACCTAGCAGCCCTGGACACACTGCTACCCCCCTCCCATAAGGTCCTCTCTCCTCCGTCAGGGAGAACAGGATCAGCTGGAGCCATTCCTCCCCCAGCAATTATGCCCCCATTTGCAAAATTAATAACCAAGGCAGCACTGGGCCTAGAGCAGGAAGAGTTAATGGGGTTACGAAGGGTTTTGCTGGCCTATTTTCCAGGCAGGGACCCTTTAATCTACTTTGGAAACACCTTCACACAAAGGCTGGTACAGCAGCTCAGCTGGAGCCAGGATTTAACGTGGAAGAACTTGTCCCAAAGAGATTAAAAGTAACAGTTGGGCGCTGACCCTCCTGTCAGACAGGCAGGAATTTCTCACTGGGGACGGGAAGGCGAGGAGGGCAGCTGGGTCCTGGTGAAGTGCTGCAGCGTGCCATGGCTCCCACCATCCATGCTCCCAACATGCTTCCCAGAGAAGCTGGAGCAAGCATGCCAGGAGCCTGGCTCATCCCTGCGAGCTGCCAACATGGTGCAGAGCAGCACCCCATGCACTGGCTGCCTCTGCAGCAGAGGAGTCTCCCTGAGAAATGGGGGGGTCCAGCTGGCACCACTCGTGATGAAGGGTTAAATCCCACTGACCCCTGGGCAATTCAGACCAAACTCAGAACAGAAAATACAGTAACAGGACAGGTGAAAGCTGACGACAAGACAGTGTGGGGACTGTCAGAGTATACATCAATATCACAGCCCTGACTTATGACCACAAAGGAAAAAAGAGGTGAGAGAAAGAAGAAATTGGAAGAAAGAGAGTGAGAAAAGGAAAAGGAGGGAGAGAGGACAGCCACAGGCATCCATGCAAGCACAGCTCAGCCATTCAGTCCCCCCTCCACCTTACCTGGGGGTCCCCAAGGCGACTGAGGTCTGGATAAAGGTAAAACAGGATTCCCTGGGATGCTCCAGGCAGGGAGACTCCCCTGATCAGCAGAACGACCAGCATGAGGTATGGGAACGTGGCTGTGAAATACACCACCTGTGAGGAGGATGAAGTTCAAGCATGAGCGACCAGTAGGGGCCAGAGCGTGCAGCACTGGCCGGCAGCACAGCACCGACCCCCGGGCTGAGGGACAGGGGCAGTGGCAGCAGATGGGTCAGGCTGCCTCCCCAAGCACCTTGCTGTCATCTGCAGCAGAAAGAAATGGATTTTAATGTGTGCTCAGGAAACTTGTGACATGCCACAGCATGTCTGGAGCCAGACAAACCTTTCTGGTCCTAGAAGTGATCAAGACCCCAAGCCAGGCTGTCAGCAGGTTGGAGTCAGAGTAATCCTACTGAAGACAGCAGTGCAATATCCACATGCAACAGTGAAGGAGCTGCCCCCAGTACCCATCTGCACAACCCTATCCTCAACAGAGGCCCGAGTTGCGCACAGAAAGTCTCTTCTCTTCAACATTTAGTGGCAAGGGTGAAGAGGTGTGCAGATAAGAGATAGATACACCCTGAAATGTGATTGCTGCCACAGGTCCAGCAGGGACAACACTGGGGCTCCGCCATTCAGGGCAGACACTGACAAAGGGCTTGTGCCCACCGCTCCCCACTGCAGCAACTTGCAGCCGCTGCCTCTGGCTGACCCTTGTCCAGATACCCAACATGGATGGGACTTCAGGCAGAGCAGGGCAGCATGTCTCAGACTTGCCACCAAGGACTCAGACCCAAACAGGACCTTTAAACTCTTGCTTTTTACACCCCTAGTCCCATGAGTAACACAGAGTTACTCAGGTAGGGTTGAAATCCCTTCTCCTAGCAAAGGAACCATGTCCCTTGAGGGAACACTGCAAGCCAGTATCTGCAAATCCTTTCAGGGACTCCATATCTGCTAAATATAACATTCAGTTTGGGGATTACTGGGGTATTTTCAGCACTGTTCAGGCTAATTGCTGTAGCATGCTGCAACAATAACACGCTGTGGTCTGTGTTTTCCACACAAGCAACCCAATATCAAGGGCTGATGCAGCCTTCCCAGCAATTCCAAGCAGTGTCATTAATCCCTTCGTATTGCTGCAACACCTTCAAGACTTACCGACCACCTTGAAAAGAGTTGTTCAGTCTGTTCTATCATGCTAGGCCAAAAAACGAATGTTGTTCCTTGGGGTTTATCCTGTGTGGATGTCCTGAGTGAGGATTCACATCAGCACACTTCACCTGAGTGCTACCCTATGGCTCTCTTCTCCGCTTGGGCAGTTACGCACCAGAGAACTAAAGCTCATCTCTGGAGGAACCGCAATATGTAATGATGTGAAATTATCTACTTCTCATGCCTGCCCATCCATGCAAAATGAATTGACGCAAAATCCACCTAAAGCCCACCATCCCTGAGCAGGGTCACAGGCTCTGCCACAGCTATAGCAATTTCTGCATTAGAGGAGATCCTACTAAGAACAAGCATACAATTTCCCTGTACAGTATGATCACTTTCGCTCTGCCCCTGGATAATCCTTATGATCTGAGTAATGATTCAAAAAGATTTCCTCTGGATCCACCTTGATATACTCCATCTGAATAAAGCAACATCCAAAGCACCAGGCACTGCAAGTCCTCCTTTGAGTCAATATATACACTCTTTGGTGATTCAGTTTTGTAATGCAGAAGAACAGAAGTCTTTGAGTGATACTCCATCTGTGAAAAAATGCACTACTAGGTGATCATCTCTGCCCACGGCTCCAGGTTTTCTATGCATTTCATGTGCCCTGTTCTATATATCACAGCAGTCTTGAGGTAATGCCACAGAGGCTGGTGAAAAACACCTTCTTGCTGGGGCTCATGATTGACTGAGAAGTCTGTACGAGCAGATCCATACCTGTCCCTCTGAATCTGCATCCTGAACACTGAAGGAACCCACGGCCAGGATCCTTTAGGACAGGCAAACACCATCATTCATTTAATTCTCACATTTTCAAGGAGTCTCTGATTTAGAGCATTTCACTGACAGTTAATCAAATCTGCAGGTCCTACGAGCTGAACAATCATCCCTGTATTTACCACACAACCAAATTCTTTTTTCATAAAATGACAGGAAGCGAGTCTCATATTTCTCAGCTCATGAAAGCAAGATTAAAAACAAAAATCACGAAAACAACCCATTGCCTCTGAACCTTACTGCACGTTCTTCAGGATGCCAGGTTGCACGTTCTCAGCTGGATCTCTAAATAACATCAGTTTTAGGAGCTCAAAACATGAACTGGTGCTGGTTGCCTGGCATATTATTTGGATTCACATTTTGTTAATGTTCTATGTGCTTTACAGTGTGCATGAACTAGCATGTTAAGCTTTTCACTCAGCAGACACTCACATCTGCACTGAGAGCAGAGGCCTGAGTTTGGAGAATGTTTTGCTGGATTAAGTGTGCCAAACTTCTATCTAGCAACAGGAACATCTGGATCCAATGAGATATTACTCAATCCTTGGCTGAGACCCAATCTTTTTATTTCTTAGGCATTGTTAGCACTAACTACATCACTAGGAACCTTGCCGGGATCAGTGTGATCGTTCTGTCACATGCTGGTCAACAACATCCAGGGTTTTACTTTTGAATCTGATCCACATGCCTTGGCAAAGTGGTTCCATCTGTGACAACCTCCTGCATCTGTGAGCGATCCTCAGGGATGAGCAGTCCTCATGTTGCAGGATGCGAACTGTTCTTGCTATTCTGAACCAGGTGATTTTAGCTCATGGTGTTTGTCCCTCCACAGGCAAATCCCCAGGACTAAGGCATATCTCTTCCCCAACGGGACTGTATTCCCACAGCCATCAATTTAGTTGGTTTATTCAACATGTGGAGGCTTGATAAACCTATGGACACTGTTGCTTTACTGAAAGAAGGTTTCTGTTTTCAGGAAGATCTCATCATCACTAGTCCTTTTTGCTGAAAAGCACTTGCATTTAACTTAGAACTTGTATCTAAAATAGACTGGATTTGTTCTCAGCACTTCCTACACTATGTTTGCTGTATCTTAGTATCATACTCACTGTTATTATGCTGCCTCTGCTTACTTTAACCAGACCACTACAGCAAGCAGTTGCTCTTTTCTTCTAATTTTACTCCATAGAAACCAGAAAACATCATCTCTTCAAGCTGCTTGATTTCCCCATCATGTTTCATAATCCCAGACCGTTCTGGAAGCAGGAGAAACTGCTAACATCCATACCGTCAACTCAATGGAAATGAATGCAGCTGAAGTTTATACCTCGTCACACACGATGTCTCTTTCAAAGCATACTGAGAAGACAACATTTCAATAACATACAAAACCTTTTCATTTCCATCTGTTCTTGCTGGCTCCAGACAAAGCTGACTGGGAATGGGTCAGGAGGCAGTAGCAGAAACTAAGTTAAGGGGTCAGTGCAAATGACAGTGGCACGCTCTGCAAAGAGGGAGCATGAGATGGAGCTGGATGGTCACATCAACCTTTCCCAGAAGCATTCAAAGAAATATCTCTGTGGTGACCAGTGTGGGGAAAACAAACAAATGAACAAACACCTTTACTGCTGGAGAATAAGCACAACTGTAGGAAGAGTTAAGATGAACAAAAAGAAAAAAAATAGATCCCCATGGCAATGAGGCAGAGAGCATTGAGGCCATCACAGTTATCTTCCTTGCTATCTAATGAATTTGAAGATTTTCTAGCTGCACTTGCCAGAAGAGGCAAAAAACATGCTGCTTGCTCACACTGTGGTGGGAGGGAAGGGAGCACGCAACCATCCCAAAAATAAGAAGACTGCAGGGTCTCCTGGGCCTGTGGATGCAGAGGGACCAGATGGGGATATACATCTTGGAAGTTAATGCTCTGAGACATCTCAGTGCTCCCATCCTTTCCTACCCAAAACACAGAGCCTGGCTCACACTCCTGCTGCAAGTTGAGCCCCACAAGCTCCTGCCAGCTTATTCAGGGAGTGGTTCCCAGGGTATCCCTAGGACCTTTCTAAACATACAAAAGGTGAGTAGATCAAGCATTCCAGCTGTGATCAAGGGAAGAGGCTCGATCTGAACCAAGGACTCACCTTGCCTGTAGACTTGACCCCTTTCCAAATGCAGAAGTAACAGATGATCCAGGCCAGCAAGAGACACAGAGCCAGCTCCCAGCGCAGGCTGCCCAGGTGCTGGATGCCATCAGAAATCTTTAGAACTCTCCTCCTGCATTGGGGGGAAGCAAAGGAACATCCAGGCGTTACTGCTGTTGGCCACTAACGTTCCAAACACCAAACTGGATCCCACCACGTCTCCATGGCACCTGGTGGCTCTGGAGAGAACAGCTCAAGAGGAATTAAACCTCAGAGGAATCAAGCAGTGCTCCCCTTTTAAAAGTACCACCAGTCTGGCAGATCCACGCATGTTGGACCAAGACATTTCTTCTCCTGTCCTCCTCCCACCCTTCATCTGTCTTGTCCTCTAGGGTAAGAGGTCTGTCTCTGCAGGAACATGCAGCACTTTGTACACACAAGCTCTGCCTAGACCTTTTTCCTGTACACAAAGTTCTCCTACACTTATGACATGCCTCAAACCTAAAAGTGAACAATACCTTGCACTTACCATGCAGAATTCATGAGGATCACCCAAGAAGCAATGCTGTCCAGCCCCTTCTCCATAGCACACTACTTCTGCCTTTAGGAGCAGCTACAAATTTCACCTCTGGACTCAGAGCAGCGTAGCATCTCATACCATGACTAAGACTCAACCAAGACCACAATAATTCCCATTTCACAGTCAGAAGAGGCCACCTTGGCCATCCTCTTTCAGCCAGTATGGAGAATAGGATCCTGGGCTAGATGGACTTTGGTTCAGCTAAGGTCTTACAGTATCACCTTGGCCATATAGCAGCTTTCCATGTTGTGGGTATGTCAAATCTTCCTCATCACTTCCAGAAGTATGGACTCACCCTCCTCCATCTCCTACACCACACAGATGGATCTGAGCGTGAAACACCATAGTGCAGTCGCAAAATCCCAAGCCTAAGACAGGCAGAGATGGACATGCACTACACTGGAGCCTAGCAGCAACGCCCACTCTGCTGCAAAAGACAGCAGTTATCCCCAAATAAATGTTATGCTCCTGGAGAACAGCAGTCCAAGACACACTGCCTCCTTTCCTGCCCCACAGCCTTGTGCCAGATGAAGAGAGATGAGGCGGGGGGTCAGAAAAATTACTCTGCTCCACCAGGTAGGTTTCATCATGTTGATCTTTTCCTGCTTCTAAGGATGTGGACTCTGTAACCAGTGGGGATAGGGTGCCAGCAGAGCACAACTGCCTGGGTGCTACACTGCATCCAGAAGAGGCCTCGGAAGGGTGCCACCAGCCTTCTGGCAGGTAAGTGCTTCTCAAGGAAATAGTGGCCTCCTACCTCCCTGCCCAGGGAGGACAGGAACAGATGCTTTATTGGAAGCAATGGACAGTGGAAATTTCCAGTCCCAGGTGCCGTTTCACCTGTAACACTAGGGATGGTCACAGCATTTCCAGCAGCCAGCCTCATGAAAAGCAGCCTAAGACCAGCAGGTCACCATCTAATCACACATGACCAGCAGGCAGAGGGAGAATGCAGGCTCAGGGAGCACACAGAAGACAGAGAAAGCATAAAAAACTTTGAAATTTTAAACTAGCATCCCTATGCTGAGCCAGGGATAGTTCAGAGGTGCTGTGTGCTCCACACGCTGACAGCGCCTGGCAGCAAGGGCAGAGCCCTCCATCCATCCACACGCACAAGGAGAATTCAGAGTGTCAGCAGAGGGGCCATTTGCACAGCCTGTTGGCCAGTGCTCAGTACCTCATTGTGCCTGTTCTCCCAGGAGATGCTGAAGATCATCAGAGATCCCAAGACAACAGGCCTATGCCTTCAAGTCAGAAATACAGCTATTCTGTTCCTCAGGGTAATTCACACAAGGGGAGAAAACAATGAAAGTGAGGACACTAATTTCACTCTGAAGTAAGCTGATCGCAGCACTTCATTTCAATTTTGGTGAACTTCTCCCCTCAAAATAGCTTGCATATTAGCTACTTTAAAGTAAAAACATCCCTTATTTTTCGACTTTTAAGTTGAAAACTAGCACACGTACAGAAGTCCTCATCCACCATGCCAGAGCCTTCCAGGAACATGCTGGTATCACACAGTAGCATGGATTCAAAGGAAAGATCACCTACTGCATCACCAGCATGAACTCTTACGGTACACCACAGGGTTTCAAGGCCTCTTCTTCAACAGCTAAACACACACAGCTCACAAAACACACAGACAAAAACCCATCATAGAGCTGTGGCTTTGTGGATCATCACAGATTTTACCCTATGCCCACTTATAGTCTTGGCACCCATGTCCTGGGCACAGTTATACGGGATGCAGACACCAGTCAGGTCAATGACTGCATGGGTCAGACTTCTCCAGACAGAACATGAGTGACGAATAATCCAGCAGATATATAAACTGTAATCCAAACCATTGGGTGATGGACACTATACCCTGAGGGAGTGCTAGCAATTTTATTGAGATTTGCACCCTGGGTAAGTCTGAACCAAAGCTTCAGGATGGGGAACATGCAGCCAATTCACCTGCATTGCAGGAGGAAACAACTGTGTAAGGAAGTTCTCAGCTGGCAGTGAAGAGCAAGTGAGGAAGCAGCACAAATGGAGAAAAGGAGAGTTCAACAGAAGAATGGAATAAGGGAGAAAACAACAATAAATGAAACATCAAGGACCAGAGGAGGCAAAGCATCGGTGAGGTAAGGTCTTCCACAGTCAGCTAGCCATCACTGAGGTCAGTGAGACAGACACCCAGAAGTTCCAGACGGACAGGAATGCAACATCAGAGAAGGACAAAGACAGATGTCTCCAAGGCACACCAGTACAGCTCCAGACAAAATACCACAAGCCCAGCGAAATTACCCTGGCTGACAGTGCCATCCCTGAGAGCCTTCACCCCGACCTGCCCAGCTTCCTCTCTTGTGTCTTCTTCTGGCAAGCATGGGATAATAGGAAGTGATGCTGCAGGGTTTGTTCCTTGCCCAGGGAAGTTATGTCCCAGAGGAAAGTAAGGTATAAGCCTGTCCTTTACTTACTCCCAGAACTCGATGACAGGGGAGGTGGCATTTTCATTGGTCACATTGAGCGTCGAGTTTGCCTTCTGGAGTTCCATGCAGTTCCCTGTGGGAGAGGCCCAGGGAGAAAGGGAACATAAGCAGCAGCAGATGGAATACTGGAGGATCCAAAAAATCCCTCCCTTTCTGTCCACAGTGTCAACTCTCATTGACATTGATTTCATATAGACCCAAAAAGGCACAAAAGCAGTCCCCTCTAGGGTAAAATTGGTAAGAAACCTGTGACGATTAAGATGATGGCATTTAAATTTTCCTTCCAGTGGGCATGGTAAGCATGGACCAGCACTGGGTCTATGGCTGACACACAGCCCAGGATGACTGGAAGATGCCAAGAAGAAAAGTGCCCATGGTGGCTGAAGCCCAGAGCAGGAACCACCAGGGAGGCCGCCACTGCACGGTCCTAGCTGGGTGCTGCAAGTGGCTGGGCAGTGCCAGCACTGGTGCTCTCTAGCAAAGACCCAGATCAACTAAGCTGCTTCCCGAAAAGCACCAGGATCACTGCAGAGACCCAAGACTCTCAACCCCTATGACCAACAGTCCCACCCAAGCAGGGGCAAGCCACGCTTCTTGAGGTTTGGCCCTGGTCAGCAGCAGGTTTCCCTCAGCTAGGAACTGGTGGAGGGTTGGGAGAGGGCTCCACACCCACCTGTGTTCCACTCGTGGTCACAGCTGCCCCAAGGGAGGTCAATGGTGAATGAACTGAAGAGATAAAACAAGGCCCAGGCCAGGACAACGATGTAGTAGAAGTTCAGAAGTACAACGATGACCTGTGAGGCGTAGCCAATTCCTGCAGAAAGGGAGGCCCGAAGGTAGGTCACCCACACACTGGTAGACAGGAAGAGGACTCCCCTTTGGGAGGTGCTCACCCAAAGTTTTCATCTGCTGCTCCACATTTTGACCCTGCTGCTGGATGAATGCCAGTGGGGTGGCCACCAGAGCCACCATCCCCTCTCTGAAGCTCACCATGCTGTATCAGCAGGGGCTTGAGCAGAGACCTCAGGGACCCCCCTCTTCCTAACACCCCACCAAAGGCTTCCTTGGGGACTGGCAAATTATGGTTGGAAAGCCACACAAAGGGACAGAAAAATATGACAGTGCTCTAACTGCTGAAAAAACCCTACTTCAGACACATCAAAGAAAGTAGTTTGAGGCTGGATGACTGTGCTGAAACAGTGCTAGAAGTAGATCTGACAGCTAACAACTTATTAAGACAGCCGACACCTTTTGCCACAAAGGTTTCAAGTGATCTACAAAATCAGGAAAATGACATAATATTGACTTTAAAAAATAGTACCACATTTTAGGTTCCTTATAACCTCTAGAGGCATTTTCATCATTTAGCTCTTGGAAGGCAACCTCAACTGGGTACAAAGCTCCTGGCCAGAGCTGCAGCCATGAAGAAGGAAGCTGGCATGCAACGTAATGATGAGAACTGTTTGGTGAGAAAGGCCATCAATTTTTCCAGCATGATTTTGGAAAGGGGGCAGCCGGTGCCCTTCCCTGGTCTGGGATCCCCCGTTGTAGGCAGAAGATGTGTGGAGGTAAATGATGAGCTTAACTGTGGGGAGATGCATCGCCACTCAACCCCCCTGGGGTCCCACAGTCGCCCCACCTTGCCGTGCCCTCCCAGCTTCACCCCACTCACCTTCAAAGAGGGGGCAGATCCTGCGCCAGGCTGTCACCCCTCCCTGGCTGGTGTACTGCCCCAGTGCCGTCTCCAGGAAGAAGACAGGGATCCCACAGGTGAAGAGGAAGATGAGGTAGGGGATGAAGAAGGCACCTGACAGATTCAAGCAGCAGATAGGAGAAATAAGCCCCTTTGGGGTGACTTGGGTCAGGCCATCTCCAATCTGGCACTGAGCAGGTCCCTCCTTGAGGGGTGACAGCCTTGGAGGGGTTGTGGGCTGTGAGGTGGGAAGGCCATGGACACAGGTGCCAGAAAAAAGGGATTTTTCTCATGTTTCATCTCCTAGAGTGATGCAATTGCATGACAAACTCCACGTTTAGAAAAGATAAAAAGGAAAGGAAAAACAAAAGAAAAAACGAAAGGGAAAGGAAAGGAAGGGAAAAAGAGGGAAGAGGAAAGGTTGAAGAGAAAGGGGAAGGGAAGTTTCTAGGCCTGATTTTTGTGCAGAAGAGTGAAACAAGTTCTCAATAGCTGTACAGAAATAAGGGGAACACCCTGCTTTAAAACCATTGTGACTTTCAATCAAATTGGTGGTTCCTTTCACATTAATTATTCTGACAGAATAAGCTGACAGGCTCACAGGTGACAACACTAAGGCACTGAGGAGCATGTAGAGACTGACACCTTTACCTAGTCTGTGGGTTTACTCAGTCATTTGCTCACCAAAAAAGCAGCAGATATGCAAGCAAAAAGCAAGTGGTACAGGAAAGTATGTACCTCACATCAGTGGCTAGGGCTGCCCTCCTGGTGAAGCCCTGTCATGAAACCAGGCATGGAGAGATAAAATGCATCACGTTTTTTAATTACCCCAGGCTAATGTTAAATGCTTTAATGGCTTTTATCCTGCAGAGGACAGAGACAGCCCTGCAAGATGGTCCACGCTCCCTGCTGCACTCGTGTGCCACCAGAGCTGCTCAAGCCCTCCTGCAAAGCCGGGGACATGGGGCAGAATGAAGAGCTGCTGTGGAAAGGAGCAGTGCCAAGCGGAGAGTGGCAGCCTTTTCTGTGCCAGTGAGACACTGACTGGCTCTGCAGTCTGGTCGGTGGGGGTGTATGGGAAATAAATAACAACGCCGGTGCACAAGTAAACTCAAAACCCAAGAGATTTCATTAAGAAGCTTAGCTAGCCTACAGGAGCAGGGAGAGGAAACGGGGCCTCTGGGGACTGGCCAGAAGTCCCACCTCACACTCGTCCCAGCAGGGTACAGAGCCACAGCCCTCCCTTTCTTGCAAGAAGAATGGAATCAACATAATAGATAGGGATAGCATCTCAGCAGCTCCCTGCAGGCAAACAGCAGCTGAAGGGATGCTGATACCTGGCAGCCCCGTGGGAACAACAAGCATCTGCCCATGTGCTGTCCCTCCACCAGCAAATAGAAGTTGGTGAGGGCAAAGGGCAGGGGAAATGGTTGTATCAACGCCATCCCCTCAACTCCCAACTTGTGTGTAATCATGTGATCATAAAAGTGGAACCTATTTCCAAGAGAGATTATTCTCATATAAAAGTTTGTATTTAACCAAACTGTAGCCAGGGGTTCCCCAGGGACGTCTCTGAGATGGCAGGTCAAGCTTTCCAGCCTGGATTTCCCCTACTTGCAGATTGGGTCTGGCCTGTTACCTTCCTTAGCACCTCTGGTTATCCCAGGTTTCAGGCAGGTTTCATGCTTTGGAGATCTAACCGCAGGGTCTTGGCATGCAAACTGTTAAATAATACAAAATTATGGTGGGGTGAAGGAGGCATTTGCAGAGACATGTTTGGGCCAGGGACTATGATCTGCCCTGCTCCCCTTGCCCCCCAGGTTGGGGGACAGACAGGGTGGGATGACCCCCACCACCGCTCCCCATCTCTTTTCATTCAGCTGGCAGAGGGCTGCTGCTTGCCCGCATAGCCAGGCAAGGATAGCAGGCAGGACTGCGAGGAGGAAAAGCCCAGAAGAGGGGCCCAGCAGAGCCACACATGTCCCCTCCACTGCAGCACCTTCCCCTCCGCATGTTCAGGGATGGCAGTCGGCCCTTGGGACCGGCCAGTTTGGGGAGTGCAGCCACACCACCAGGCAGGCTTCCCCAGTATTTCCCAATCCATGGGGCCAGCCTGCCAGGGCAGGCCTGACCCTGCCACAGGAGGTGAGAGCAAGAGTGAACAAGAGGAAAAAAAGAACATTTTTTGCTCTTCTTTTTTCCCTTACTAGATAGCACCTTGGTATCAAACACCAAGCACCCAATATGTAAGGGACTACTCTTTGTTATGTGGAAATATCCCTATAGAAAGGAGAAGTAACCAGCTGCCCCTCTTTGCATAGCTCAGATTTTGCAGATACCTTTTTTTTTTGTGAAAAGCCTGACTTATTTAGAGCAGCAAAGAAAGATCTGAGAGCAGCTATCACCACTGCCTACACACAATTCATGATGGCAAGAAGAAGTCAGCTGGTGGGACAGGGCCATTTCAACTGGGCAGTAATAGTGGCATGAAAGCAAATGGTTGTAGGCTGGCCATGATTGTCCAGAAGCTAAAAATTAAATAAAGGCCTCTCACCTTTATTTAATTACCAGAGAAGCAAGTCTCCAGACCAGCCTTCCCAAAGCAGTACAGGAAAAAACCTCTGGTAGCTTTTAAAGTTAATCTCAAGGCATTACAAGGGATGTGATAGAGCACCAGCCAGGGCAGGCTGGGTTCCACGAGGCAGGAGGGAGCCCCAAGTCCTGCACAGCCTTGTCGCACTGCCTTGCCCCAGGAAAAGCCATACAGGAACCACTTTCCTCTCTGCACGAGAGTTTCATGCCCCATCCTTGCTCTAACCTCATGGGAAAGGGGCTGGAGATCAGAAATTTGCCTGAGATTTCCAACTCCTCGCAGCCTCTGCTGCTTCTTGAGGTTTTGCTTCATGCCCTCCTCTAAGGGGAAAAATGGCTGAGAATTCCCTTTGTGTCTTGCTTCTGCTGTCCAACCACACACAACATCTCCACTTCCCCCAGAGCCTTCCTTGAGGTCTCCCCTGGCACCCAAGCCAAGGGGTGCCAGGTCAGGGTCCATGGTCCTGCTCCCCGTGATGGGATGGCACCCAGGAGGGTGCAGCAGTGGGAGTAGACACGGCTTAGCAAGCAGCCAAGAAACATTCCCCGTGGAAAAAGAAAACATGAAAAATCCTCCTTTTTCAACAGGGAAAGAAAATGCCCAGCCATCTGGTGAAAAGAAACAAACGCTGAGCAAAGCATGGTGTGAAAGTAGCTAAACAGCGGTTAATCCTCTTTTATGCCACTGGGATGAAAGCAGTTTAGTGAGGCCCATGAGACTACGCCAAGCTCAAGCCAGGGGATTTCAGCCCCGGGTCCCCAGCACTCGCTCCCTGCCAGCTCCCAGCCAAGCACTGTTTCCCCTCTCCCTTGCCCTTCCAGAGAGCCCAATTAGCAATTAATCAGCAGACTGGGAGAGCAACTCCTTCTCCATGTGCCACCAAGCCAAATTTGAGAAGGCCTTTGGGCTTCTGGTTTTTAAATAGTTTTCTCCTTTAAAAGGCAACCACAAAGTAGAAGCAGGCACAAACACCTGTACAAGCCTGTGGCAACCCTCCACCTGCAAAAGCAAGCCCAGCTCTGCTGCCAAGCCACCGTGCAGCCCAGACTCATGGGGGATCAGCCACTGGTCACTGCCCAGCAGAATCAGAGCAGCACCAGTGTGGTGGCACCTCAGGGGTAACAGCAACACCCCGTTCTCTCTCCCTCAAACACGTCTGTCTGTCTGCACACCTCACATCCCCACTGCATATCTCGGGAGTGTGTGTTCCCTCTCGCCTGCGCTCACAGCTGCAGCAGATGCTGTGAGGGCACTGCAGGAGGGCAGCTGCGCCCTCTTGCTCTGCCCGGTTCCTGCCTCCCAGCTTCGGCACCAGTCCCTGAGGGACATCCCTCCATGACCAGACACCAGACTAGAACCCGTGGTCAAGAGTCCCTTGGAGGCTTCCTGAGCCTTCAGGAAATGCTACAGCTCCTGGCAGCACGTGTGAGGACTACGGTGCCAGCAGCCTCCTGCACTGCTCCCTGCTGCATCACCAGGACCTGCCACCTTGTTTGCACAGGGCTCCTGGTGCTCCTCAAGGATATGTTGCCTGGGGTGAATCATGCTGCTCCAAGAGCCAAGCCCCCCACCAGGGCCCTCCTGCCTCCCCCTGCTGATGGCTGCCCACCTCGCCAGCAGGACCAGGATTCCACACACCACAGGGAAACAGAGTGACCAGAAACCCTGGGACATCACCGCTTGGTCACCCACATCCCAGCAGGTCAAAATAGCCCCTTGCACATAGTCCAGATGGTGGCGCCGTGCTGGCAGGTTGGCATCCTCTCTTCAGACTCGTGGTTCAGGCATTACTGAGAGACTGCTGCCAGGGGTGAGCAGGGCCAGATGTGGATGTGGCAGAGACAGGAGGAACCACAGAGGGACACGGGTGAGTGGGCATCCCCGGGGGTGGCCAGGGCCAGGGTTGCACTTACCTCCACCATTCTTGTAGCAGAGGTAGGGGAAGCGCCAGACATTTCCCAAGCCAATAATCTCCCCAGCCACAGACAGGACGTATTCCAGCTTGTTGTTCCACTGCCCTCGCTCCAAGGTCTGGTCCTTCTCCTCCTTCTCCTTTTCCATGATGGGGTGTGAGGACACTGTTTCACCATTGCTGACAGCACCAGGGACTCTGTAATCCATCCCACCTTCAGAAGGAGTTTCCTTCATTATGTTCAGCACAAGCCATGCAATAAGCAGAAATTTGGGATACAGGAGGCAAGAGAGGGGAGAGGACATGTGCACACACATGCTGAACCATTCCTCTCTTGCCTCTTATGCTGATTCCTGTACCAATTCCTGCTAGCAAGAAGGTGCTAAGACCATGCGTGTGCTTTCTCTGCTGAGTCCCAAAACAGTCCTTAAAAGCCTCTATCAGTTTCATTATTTTTAACTGACTCATTTCAACACACTCTTCCTTCTGGAAGCCCATCCTCCAAGCACAGTGTTACACAGAAGACCCAGCAGCTCAGCCAGGCTGGAGCTCCCACCACAGCAGGTACAGGGAACAGACTTAGGGGCAAGAGCAGGATCAAATAATTGACAAGCTATTTTACAAGGGTTTCTCTTCTCTCCTCTTGCTGATTACTGGAGTCTGGTTTTACAGACCATGCAATGAAAGCCACAAAACACACAGAAGCCTTAGATGTGGGAAGAGGACAAACTGAAATAAGAGGGGAAACGCATTTCTGCTTTCGGTGACGGCAACTGTTGGCAGCAATCTACCAGTCCCCCAAAAACCTCTGAGATGACTCCTCTCCTCCCAGGAAAGCCAGGACACAGCGTGACTGCTGGTGCACAGCTGGTGCCCCAGGGCACAGAAAGGAGACAGGCACAGGTGGCACCAGCTCTGCTGCAGCCATTTGGAAGGTTCAAGGGATGTTTCAGCCTGTTACTCATGGACAGGATGCCCTCCTGGCTGCAAAGCCCCATAGGGCAAAGGGTGAGGACTGCAGTTCCCACCAACGCCTGGTGCCAAAGTTGAGATTGCTGAGGACCGTGTGTCAAGAAGGGCACTTTCCTCCACATGGTGCCAGCCCTCGAGCCCACTCTTTCCCCGCTGAAGCGGCTGCCCCAGCCCCAGCCATTCATTCCCACTGGTGACTCCATTGCCAGGAGAGAAGGAAAATGTACTGGCAGCAAATGACACTGTCCCTGATTCAGGGAGGAAAAAACAAAACAAAACAAAACAGGCAAAGTAGCACTTTGAGCCTCTCCCCTCCCCCTACATAGTCCCCTATAAAATACTCCGGGACTTGAAGAGGAGCAAGAAACACTGTCAGGCATTTGACAGCGGCTGCATGAAGGACTGGGAGGACCCCTCCATGCTAGAAAATGATTAAACAGGCAGAAAACGCAGCATGACCTCTCATCCACAGCAGACCCGAAACGGTGTGGGGCACGGGGGGAGCAGGGCAGAAGAAAACAGGGGCAGAGGTATTACCTTGCGGACGGCGCTGTCGGGGCGCGAGCCGACGGGAGACGCGAAGGCAGGACCAAAAGGTGCTGGCTATTTAAAGTGTGGAAAGAAAAATTCAGCCCGTGGTGTAATCCTAGACTTTGCCCAACCCACATTCCTTCCCCCACCCCCCAGGGCTGGACAAAAACCTACACATGACTGATTTCATGGTCAGTGCAAAGGGGCTCATTCCCCCCGCCTGCGAGAAGGGCTCACGCTGCCTCCACCAGTGCTCTCCCTCCGGGTCAGGGACTGCTTGGATCCCACTCTCCATCATCCCGCCGCCACACATTGTCCCTGGAGAAAGGGGAGACCACCACACACAGGTGCCCCCGCAGCCCTGCCCACGGGACCCAAAGCCTCAAGACCTGCTGGGAAAGAGGTAAGAGCCAAAGCACAAATTTATGGTGAGTTCCCATCCTGGGGTCTCTCTTGGGCAGGGAGGACACAGGCACAGGGCATGATCCTGCATCACAGCCCAACCCATGGTGCCCAGGGGGCAGCCAGGCTGTGCCACAGCCGGGAGCAGCAGCAAGCAGCAGAGCTCTGAGCTGGAAATAAACTCTGCTCAACTCTCTGCTGCTTCTTACTGAGGGCTCAAAACAGCCTCATTCAGAAATTCAACAGGTGGCAAACTCTCTTCCCTCCCACACAGGGAACTTTTCCTCTGGTCTTTCCCAGAAGCAGCACTGCCCCATCCATCCCAGGACATCACTCCAGAAGCCACAGTGGGAGCGGGCAATCAAGCAGCAGATGAAAAATCACGCATCAGGAATTAAGAGAGCCCTGGTTCTGCATACCCAACACCATGGTGCAGAATTAGCTGTGGTTGCATGGGAAGCAGGTCTTGGGATTACTGCAGGTAGTTACCTCTGCGTTTTGAGGCCATAAAAAAGGCAAACAGAACAGGATATTGTTCATGGTAGATGTGTTACAGCTGCGATGGTCCAAGGATGTGAGGCAAGGTTTTAAAGTATTTTTATTACATCTGTTAATGAATATCTGGGGCAAGAGAGAAGAAGAAGAAGAAAAAATCATGCTTTTGGGTTCAGTGCCCTTGTGCAAGGCGGGAGCAAAACCTGAGCTGTGTACAGGCAGTTGGAGAAGGTATTAGGAGAACAGCAGGAACAAAGCAGCAAACACTGTGGTATCGCCACGTTAATCCATGGTGTAATCACACAGGACCAGGCTTGCTACAGGAGAAACAGGGAAAGGGAAGAAGGACAGGCAGTGGTAAGGAACAAATACAACCAAGGAGTGATCAAATAAAAGTTGACTGTTCAGCTCAGAAAGAGATGCCTACGATAAAAATAAGCTTACAACAGATCTAGAAAACAAGGAAAAGACAGAGAAATTAATATATTTCTCCTGACATCTCATAGTATAACAACTAATGGCATCTGATGAAATATTAAGATTTAAAACAAAAGGAAATATTTTTTCCTCCAACTCTGCATAATTAATCAAACATGGTACCCACAGCCGTTGCCGCAGAATATCATTTGGAAAGGAACTGGGCAAATCCACAAAGGGCTGCTCCTCCACAGTAGTGATTAAACACGATGGTCCAAATAAAACAGTCAGCCCCAGTCCTCAAATCTGTGATTGCTGGAAACCAGGGAAGGTGTTCTAGAGGAGGAATTATGTAAGATGGTGAGAAACGGAGAACATCCCTGTGCAGAAACCACTTCACAGTGGATAGTGTAGCTGTACCTAACTAGGGTAAGGATATAGGGATTAAAAAAAACACCAGTAAAATCAAATAACACCTGGCCTTGTGCAATAGGTTTTTGTAAGGAGAAGACAGAATAAGGAAATATTTCTTGAGAGTCTCAAAACAATTGTGAACATCAGTATTGCTGCTCGAATATCCCTGGATAACCACGATCACTACAGTGCACCAATGGCAATAATCTTATCAACAAGACAACAAGTTAATTGGCAGGAACTAATAGAGTAGGATAGGAAATGTGTAATCAATAACAAACTATTTGACTTCCGCCCAGCGAGATAAGACTGCGCTGAACACAACAATAGCTTGAAAATGAAAACAAATGTTCAGTGTAAACATAAGCCATCAAGGGGAAATATTAAATCCACAAGTGCAAAAGCAAGCTGGAAAATGCTGAGCAAAGCATATTTAAAGTAAAACATCACTTTACACATCTTCTGGGGTGAAACAAGAAAAAGTCCATATGGTTTTGGGACATGTTACTTAAGAGATTAAAAATAATAAATGAGTGAATCCTTTTACTGAAGATAGGAAGAGAAAAGAACCAACAAATATCACAAAGTATCCATTAAGACTACAGAAAAAGATGGTTTCAATACACTTTTTTGAAATTACAGAAGGCAAAGAGACTGGGAAGCACTTTAATGGGCCCATCAGAGGCAAAGAAAATCTAAAGGGAAAAACGCAAAGGATGAAGTTTCAATGCTTAAGATTTTGAGTCTATAACCACATTTACGTCAAGCAGAAGAAAGGGGACAGTTGGAAACAAATCTTTAGGAAACGAATTTACAAAAAACAACTAAGAGAGAGAATGTGAATTTAAAAAAAAAAAAAAAAAAAAAAAAGAGCAAGCCTAGATAAGATGCACACTGTAGTAAGAAACAGGAAAACAATTTCACCCTGAGATCTAAGACGACAATGCCATTTCAAAATGTTTGGGCAGATACACACATACATATTTTATTTGTATGAAAAAGGAGAACACCAGGGAAGTACTTTTGCAGCAGAATTTGCCAGCCAGAGTCACAGAAGCTGAACCTCACCAGGCAGCTCCAGAGCATCTTCCTCCAGTGCTGCATGTGCTGGCAAATGGCAGCACTGATGCTGGTGCCGGTCCTGAGTGTATCGCTCTTTTGCCACCCCCCAGGATGGCACAAGGGGGTTAATTTGGTGGGTTGTCTCCCCTGCCAAAGGTACAAAATGGGAGGCTGCCTGTTTAGCAATGCACCAGAGCACAGGGCTGAGGACAGTGCCAGCCATGCTCCTCCCAGCCTCGACCCACCTGGCTGGGTCAGAACACACCATTTACCAGGACAGCTGGAGCGATGCCTCTCTGAGCAGGTCCCTGAAGCGGCTGCCAGGTCCAGGCAAGCTGCCGAGCTGCCTTTGCCGGGGCACAAGGGGTGCACGGCTGGCTTAACCACTTTCCCCCCAATCCTCGTTTTGGAGAAGAGCAAGAGCGCTGGACCAGGGGGTTCTCTGTCAATGTACCTCCCACCTCAGCCAGGACAAGGGCTGGAAAATCCTAATCCTAATGGCTGTTTATTCCTCTCCTGAAATTTATGTTGCATTTTCCTCATCTCTCTCTTTGCCCTACAACCTTTGCCAAGATTTCTGTCTTCAGTTTGGTCGCACCTGTCTACCAGCAGCTGAGGCTGCACTCCTGGGGAAGCACCCATAGCCTGAACCAAGCAAGCCTGGAACAAGGTTCCTCTGAAGACAATGAGGTACTTTGACATTTTCTGTGTCAGATGTGCACAAGAACTGGCCCCAGCCTGCTCCATCCTGCACAGCCGACACATACAAGTGCTGACCGTGCATGCTCTAGTAGGAACCACAGAACACACTCCAAGGTTTGGTCTCTTGTTTCACATCTCACTTCACTTCCAGCTGAGCAGGGAAGGAGCACTAATTAGATATTTTCCCTCCAAAGCACCCAGACATCTGCAGGGGTGGCTCAAACCTAGAAGAAGGAAGGATTCAAAGGCACTGGCTTAGAGGGATGATGAGGGGAAAAGAGGAGATGGAAATGGCTACTGGGAGACATACACAACCTCTTACGCTCCCCACTTTGACCTCCCCCTACGTTCCTCTGACACATGACAAACTGCCTGCATGTGTTTTGGGGCTGTGTAATCTTGCAAACCACCTCCCAGCTTCCAGGAACACAATTTGCAGTTGTATTATCTGGGAACCAAAGGCCAGAACAAATAAAATGAATTTCCTCTATCTGATAACCACCCTGCTACTGGCCTTTTCAGCCTGAAAACATTATTCAGCTTAAGTGACCATGGGTGTAGCAAGTAAAATTGTCACAATTATGCACAGAAAGGAGATAAATAGAGGCTGATACTGGCTGGCACTTTGAAGGAACCCGAGGAATGCTCAGCAGAGAAAGAAGCCAAAGTGAGCACAAAGGATCAACTTCTGCTTGAGCTACTAAGGCCTGTCCCAGAAAGGCACATGTATTTTGAAACCACAAAGGCAGGAGCCAAAACCCATTGCAAGGACCTGCATTTCCTGCAGTGACAGAAGATCCTACTGCAGCCACTTGGACAGCCCCAGCATTCAAACACAGCCTCCCTAGTGAATACCAGCTTCCCAATAACAACCCAAATGACCAGAATCCTGAAGCAAGAAAAACCCTGCCCGCAGAGGGGTGGAGGCCTCATTTGTGCCCAGGGCAAGATACGACTGTCTGTGGACACGATGCTCTGCACACAGGAGATAAACAGATGACACTCCTGCATTAACCAGAGCTCAGGGACCAGCTTGAACGTGGGATGGCACGCTCACAGCAAGTGCAGTGCTGGAGAACCTGTTCCTGCAGACATCACTGCCGTACCCCAGCTCCTCTGCACACAGAAGCTAAGGGCGATGCTCTCACCACGTTTGGTGCATGGGCTGACAGCGAGCTACTGAGCCCCTTTCTGTGCACCTCTGATCAAAGGCCAAAAGCGGAGATAAGTTGAGACCCAAAACACTGTTCCCCCAGACCTGCTTTGGCTGTAATGTGAATTTCCAGCTGCATAAGGGAGTGGTAGCAATAGAGCTGCCAGTTCCCATCACCACTATCTCAGCTATGTCCAGTGCTGGTGGTTTCTCCCCCAGAACGCAATGGAAACAGCAGTGCCTCACAGGTGTACACTTGCCCATCTGGGACAGCAAACCCAAGACTAAGGCAGGAATTTGTATTGCACACACAAGCACAAGTGTAGCAGGAGTGCCCAGGCAGGCAGGCCTGCAGTGCTACGCATCTTACCTCTGCTTTGACTTCTGCTGAGTATCTTGTCTCTGCTAAACGCTTTGGCCCTTTGCACAGATGAGTAAGAAACAGGGGGGTTTGTGTTCAGACTTCAAAAGTGTCTCCCTTTTGTTTATGGACAAAAACAAAAGCACTGCAAAGTTATGCAGTTATAAGCACTTATGTATAGATATCTATATATATGCTTACAATATAATATATAATAAATATATAGTATAAACAAGAATTGATTAGTGAGCAAAGACTCCTGAGTCTGGAATCTTCAATCTTTTTAGCACCTCCTTCTGCTTTCCTTCCAGCTCCATCAGGTACCACCTCAGGGCTCTTCCCTAGTCCCACTTCACAGCAGCTGGGCAGGCAGAACAAATCCTTGCAGAATAACTGTGGAAATAGAGCCTGAGCACATTTTAGGGAGAGGGCAAGAATCATTACCTTTCCGAAGGCTAGTCACCAACCTCCAGATGTGAAAATTGATAGTTCGCATCAAGAAAACAAAACTCATCAGTTTGTTCTTGCAGACAGGGAGCTAATTAGATGGCGTTTTCATATCAAGAGCCATATGCAAAAAGAAATCATCATTTCAAGCAATTATTAATAGCAGTATTGCTTAAGTGGCCCAAATATAAGAAGTATGAGATCAGCAGATTGACTAGGTACAGGGTAGATTGGAGGGTATATTGGGAGCTGTACCTTGGGACCATAGGGATGATGGTCTTTCCTCGTGCTCTGCACGTCTTACTCCTCTGAGGTGAAGATGATAAATCTGAAAGAGACTGTCTGCACAAGGAATGAAATAAAAGGCATTGATAGGGCTGGGATTTTAACTGCCCCTGTGCCCTGTCTGCCTGGACATTCTGGCAGAAAAAAAAAGCAAAGCTCAGAGGTGAGATAGGGTTGCACCTTCTTAACTGATTCTTGCACAGAAAACTCATGATCTGGTTTTACACAGGCAAGGACTGGACAGTGTTCTCAGAGCATCTATTCATGCTTATTTCCTTACTCTGGGGGTGAGGGGAAAGTGAAAGGATATTTTTAAATTCAAGAGACCTACTGGGCTGGAAACTACTCAGAATACAAAGTTTCCATTCTGGGAGAAAATCCAACAAATAGTCATTGGTAGACAGAATGAGAGAAAGTTTTTAAAAGTTTGTCAGAAATAAGTTTTCAAAGTAGGAGATGACAAAGGGAAAAACTTTGGCATTTCAAAAAAAGGTCAACAAGAAATAAAACATGGGTTCAGTTTCTCCAGCCTCCCAAAATCAGAAATAAAGCAGATTTTTAGAAGTCCCTGCATTGTAAGGAGGCGTTACCTCTTCAGAACTTCCCAGGCAACCTTTGTCTTGGCATGACGGGTGCCCCAGTTGAGCTCCTGGGCCAGCACAGTGCACAGGGATGCTGTGTTTGGAGAGGCACCCCCTGTGGGAGTCCACACCCCATCCCCAAAATGCCACTTGGCCCAGGAGACCCTACAAGGCTCTGCAGAGCTTTGCTGTGATCACCATGGAGCACATCCACTCTCAGCTGCTGCTGGTCACAAGTGGCTTGTGTTGTCCCTTGTTTTGCTTTTGTGGTCCCTGCCGGCCTGAGACAGGGCAGGAGGGAGCAGAGGGACATGTGCTGGCCCCATCTTCTCTAACCTTCCCCTTGGCTGCACTGCTGAGGTCCCCATAAGATAGCGCAGGTATTATAGATGCTCAAAGTGCTGAGTTACCCCTGCAGACCAATTAAAAAGGAGCTTATGTACTGGAAACCTGCTCCTGACCAGTCAATTGCTGAACTGGTTCATTGTGTGGTGGGGATTTGAGATGTAACACGAGCAAAACCCAGAGCTTTTAGACATCTTAGCAAATGGATGGGATTCTGCCTGAAGTGAGCTTCACACTGAGACTGATCTGTCTACAAGTCATTCCTGTTCTGGTGGTCAGTTGCAACATATCATGGCACTGAATCTCTTTCAGGCTTAGACATTTTTTTTCTCAAAAATTCAGGCAAAGAGCCATTTGTGAGTTTTGATAATTTAAGGCAATTTTATTTTTCTATGATGAGTGCCAGAGATGAAAAGGCTAAGCCTCATATTAGACCCAGCTGATGTCTGAAGAAAGGTGACCCTTCTGGTAAAGAGAAGGAATGCCAGTGGAGCAGGGGCTTGTGCCCAGGCACTAGGCAAAGAGATATTAGCAAAGCCAAGTGCTACAAGGAATAGGTAGCTTCTTGGCATTGCTTGAGAGCAGCCTTCTCCAGAGGGAACAGAAAAGATGCTGCTGCTCACGTTTTACCCTTTGTCACTTCTGAACACTAAATTCCAAGCCACATTGCCCTCTTGACACCATGAATTCAAATACTGATGCCCACCTAAGATAAAACACAGGGGGGCTGACCTGACCAAGAGGTCAGAGAGAGAAACACACACAAACAAGGTATTTCCATCATGAACATTAATTACTTTCCTTCAGCCAGACAGGCTCAGAGCATCCCTCCTCTTTTTGATAGAAGACACTTGATTCCTGGCCACTGCAAGCTAAGGCAGAGGGTCAGGTGCTGCTTGCCAATCCTCTGACAAGTGCTGGAAATTTAGTTTCACTAAGTCAGTCACAGTCCAGATGTGAAGTTTTCAGAGCAATCAAAGAAACAAATGCAAGAATCCATAGTGATGTGTCCAGATAGGGGAAATAATTAAAAATATGGAGCCAATTAAACCTTCGATCTTGGTATTCACCACAACTGTGATCTAAGGGGAAAATGAGACTGGTCTTCAATACTGGTTACCCTACAATTTTCCTACAGCAATGCTTGAACTGTGTAGCAGTACCAGCATACACACTACTGCTAGAACAGCAGCTGTGGCTTTACACTAGAGCAAACCAGAAAACAGCCCTTTTTTATTGCAATCCAAATCTGGTCCTGACGATGCTAATGGATATGGATGCAGCACTTGGCTCACTAAGGAGGAAAGACAGGGACATCAAGAGGGAGAAACTGGAGACATAACCAAGCTTTGTCGGTACAGCTGCAGTGAGGAACCAAGCGATGCCCCACACAGCCCACTGACTGTGACAGCACAGGTAACAACTCACAGCCACCATCAAAAAGCAGCCTGAAGAAGTACGTGCCCCCGTGCCATTCCCAAGCTCAGCCGGGGGCTGCCTGGAAGGCCGAGCCACAGAACATCTCCAATCTCCACAACCAGCTGGTGGAGAAGCTGGAGGATCAGCCAGGGCTGACGGGACAGCAGCAAAGTGCTCACCTGCATGGAGGATGCTCCGGCTGGGAGGTGGGGAACAGCAGCTCCGCGCTTCCCCGCAGCGGGGTGAGGAAACACTGAGCTGCAAGGTTGGAAAAGCTCCGGAGAGGCAGTTTGCAGTCTCACAGCTTCTCTGAGAGTAGACAGGCAGCCTTAGAAGGGTGGGAGGTGAGATCTCCCCTGCTGGGAAGGGAAAGTAGCTGGGGAGGAGCAAAAAGAGCCTGCAAAGGGAGTTTGTCCTAATTTCCCTTGGCCTCACTTCCCTCGGGGATTTCCCACGGTGAAATGGGAAGAGAAGAAAGCAAAAAAATACATGTAGCAACTGTGTTTCTTTGAGATCATTAGACCTGAGAGAGGGAAAGGGACTCAGAACACTTTCTTAGGACAAAGCAAGGCAAGTTTCTTTGTACAGAAAACTCAAGTGTTGCTTGTGCAGCAGCACTCTCTGCATGCTCTGTAAACAGGAGTTGGAAGAAAAATAAGTGCCTACTTTCTGCTCCATACAGGAATCTGAGCCATCAGCTTCCTAGAGTTGCCTTAGTCAGAAAAAAAAAAAAAAAGGAGAAAGAAAAGGAAAAGGAAGGGAGAAGAAGGGAGAAGAAGGGAGAAGAAGGGAGAAGAAGGGAGAAGAAGGGAGAAGAAGGGAGAAGAAGGGAGAAGAAGGGAGAAGAAGGGAGAAGAAGGGAGAAGAAGGGAGAAGAAGGGAGAAGAAGGGAGAAGAAGGGAGAAGAAGGGAGAAGAAGGGAGAAGAAGGGAGAAGAAGGGAGAAGAAGGGAGAAGAAGGGAGAAGAAGGGAGAAGAAGGGAGAAGAAGGGAGAAGAAGGGAGAATAGCCAACCTTTTAAGCTGTGAACAGCTTTCCTGTTGCTCTGTACTCTCTTCTGTTATTTGTTGAGTGTTGCACATTCTCTAATTTTCTAATATCCCTAAAATCCTGGAGTGTAACCATTCCAAGCATATTCCTATCAGGAGCCAGGGGAATTCAGTATTCCAGCCTTCAACTCCCTGTGCACACACGCATGCTCAGAACAGGGCAGGATCCTTTCAGAGCAGTGTTTTGCTTCTTTACTACCTAATTCGCAACCTGTCATCCATCCCCTCCTAATAAATGCAGCTTGCACAAATACTGGATATATGGGAGGCCACTAAAGCATCACAAACATTGTGGGAAGCACTCTCGTAACCTCAGTTCTTCTGAAAAACACTTAAAAATCCACTTCTTTTGCACCAACATTCCCTGCAGACAGAGTGATAGTCCAGGGATTAGAGCATCGGTGCTGGACTGTGTCAGCTCCAGATACGTGTTGATTACCAGGGAAGTCTGTCCACCCTTCAGGGCAAAGACTGCGGTTTCCGTCTTGGCAAGCTACTCCAGAGTCTCCTTTTGTACAACAGTAATTACGAAAAAGAGCAGAGAGGACTGAAAATATGCCAGTCTTGGTTAAAAACTATAGAAAAAGTCATGGTGTGAGACAACACCCAGAAGACAAGCAACCCAGCTGTCTTTAAACCTTACCAGTATGGGATACAGACCTGGATAATTTGCAGCTGCACCAGCAGATTGTCACCTTCTAGCAACAGGTGAAGAGCAGAAGCCCCACGGTATCACACACACACACTCACCTGGGGGTTCATCAGCAGTACGCACATTATTCCACTGCTTCTTTACCAGGTATTCTCACACACTGGGGTGCAGCAAGTTTATTTCCCAAGAGTTCTTGCAGGCAAAGCTAAGGCATCTATCTCCTGCCTCCCCTCCCAAGAGAGACTATCAGGAAAGCTGGCAAAGAAATAATGGGATGCAATGCTAACAATACACTGATAATGTCTAGATTTTGATCTTTACAGTATTTTGCTCTGATAACGTCATTGCAGGGACACACATAGGCCTGGCTAACTAAAGTTCCAGCTGTATAAAGGGAAAAGTTAAACCCTCAGGCGACAGAAGTAAACAGAATGTGCTACTCATCTCGCATTCCACTAAAACCTGAGCTGCTTCTCAAACCCGTAATTTGGACTAATGTAGGGTCCACTGATATTATAATACAATAGCAAACACCTTATTTTTCAGGAGAGGAAAGCCACTGTGTGCCCAGTGCCCACAAGGGGACTCGGGTCACTCTCAGACTGAGCAAGGACTGCATCAACCTGGAAACAGATGCAGCAGTTCCATCTGGCATGTCACCTGCCCATCAAAAGCAGATGCCAGCTGGCCAGTGCCATCAGCTGTCTGGGGACCCACATCTTCAGAGATGGCTGGTCTCCTTGGATATTAATACCTATAGCAGTTACCTCAGGCATTTGGCTTTGATTTTTTTTTCTATTTTTTTTGGGGGGGAGCGTGGGGTGCAACATACATAGCATTAAAACTCTTCACTGCAGCAGGGCTTTTGTTTCAAAGGCATTCAGAATGTGTCTCCTTACAAATATTTGTTTTTTCAGTAAATCTTTGCTACTTTCACTGTCTTTACCTTGCAACTTAACATGCATTTCTACCAAGACATCTTATTGATCTTAACAGTCTTTGCCAACCAAAACGGTTCTATGACGTGAGGCTCGGTGCTCTCAGTCTCCTGCTGTGCCGTTTCCAGCTGTCCTACGCATTTATCACCCTCCCAAAGCCAGCATGGCTAGAATTCCATTAAGTGCTGGATTTATTGCATCTCCCCGCTGACTCGGTGCTCCATGCAGAGTTCCTGTTTGGTTCAGCCAGGCTGACCTAACACATTCTTAGGGATCACAGCTGGAGAGAATTTGAAGGAGGTCCCTACTTTTCATTTTCATCTAACTCGAGGAAGCCTCAACTTATGCTTTTAGCAAACCACAGCTCTCAACTTCTTACAGGGGCATTAACAGTGATTTGAAAGACAAGGATTTTAAGAAACATTTTCTGCCCTTTTAAAATCTTTCATTTCCAGCACACAAAATGACTGCTAACATACAGCAGTTCTTTCTATCAGTCACTGTTTTTTAAAGGTATGCAACACGTACCTAGAATGAAAGCAAGGCATGTCTGATAAGCAATTGATGAATATTTGAATAGTTTTTGCTTTGCTACAACTCTGTGTTACACTTATTCTAATGACTGTTATTAGAACACCACAAAATAAAGGTGACAGCTGCCCTTGGAGTGCTGCCTAGTAAAGAGCCCACTGGTGAATAAAGAAGGTTGTAGATTGTTTCATTTCTCCTGGATCATCAGATGCCGCAGTTCATGCTCATTTGTATTCTGCCTTTCTTCCAGTGATGATGAAGGGAGTGGAGCATCTCCCGTATGAGGAAAGGCTGAGGGAGCTGGGTCTCATTAGCTTGGAGAAGAGGAGACTGAGGGGTGACCTCATTCATGTTTACAGATATATAAAGGGTGAGTGTCACAAGGATGGAGCCAGGCTCTTGTCGGTGACAACCAATGACAGGGTAAGGGGTAATGGGTTCAAACAGGAACACAAGAGGTTCCACTTAAATATGAGAAGAAACTTCTTCTCAGTTAAGGGTGACAGAACACAGGAACAGGCTGACCAGGAAGGTTGTGGAGTCTCCTACTCTGGAGACATTCAAAACCCACCTGGACACATTCCTGTGTAACCTCATCTAGGTGTTCCTGCTCCAGCAGGTGAATTGGACTAGAAGATCTTTCGAGGTCCCTTCCAATTCCTAACATTCTGTGAAGAACTGTGTACAGAAGGATCATGCATCCACAACATTGACTTCAACCAGAGCAGCTTGGACTTGTATCTAAAAGTACAGGACTGACACAGGTGCTTGTTAGCCCACAAGGACATTAGGTGTAAGCAGCACTCAGAGAACTTTGGTTCTGCTATTCAGTTTTCCATGTATCTTACAAACAGCAATTCAGATAGGTTGTTCTTTTTTGTTGTTGGTTTGATGTTCGTTTGGTTTTGTTTGTTTTATTTGAATCTCGTACACAATGATGAAGACTAGGAAAATACCTGTAGAGAAGATCATGCTCCTGACGGATTGTGACAAACCCTCCTGCACACCAGGCCTATTCAATGAGGAGCAGAAAACAAGGAGGATGCAGGCAAGTACAGGGCAGGTAGCTTCACCCATCGCTGGGAAGATTACAGAACAAATCCTCCTCAAAGCCACATCCAGGCCCATGAGGGATAAGGGGACCGTAACAGTCACCACTACAGCATCAGCCCCATCTGGTCACCTTCCACGATGTGCTCTGTGGATAAGGAGACAGCAGTGGATGTTTACCCTGATCCACAGCAAAAACACACGTGGAGTGGATGGACAACCTACAATGTGGGTGAAAAACAGGGTGGACTGCTGTGCTCAGACTTTAGTAGTCAACAGTTTGAAATCTAGCAGGTAGCCATCTGCAAGTGGAGTACCTCAGGGGCTAGTATTGGAAACTTAGTTTTATGGCTAACCCACCTGGGTGGCAGGACAGAGAGCAGCCAAGTTTGCAGATGACACCAAACTGAATGATGGTGGACAACAGAAGTGGGAAAACCCAAAACAGGGGAGGAGAGAGCTCCCATTCAGTGGAATATTGACTGGCTGGAGTGATGCACTGATGGAAAATTTGTTAAGTTCATCAGTCCCGCACTTGAGAAATAAAAACCAAGGGACCTGGGGCTAATGGAGGACGAACAGAATAGGAGTCAGCACTGTGTTCCCTTGCAGCTAGGAAGCCCAAACCCATATCAGGCTGCATAGCAAGAGCGTGGCCAGCAGATTTAGGGAAGTGATTTTCCTCCTGTATGAAACACTCGTAAGCCACATCTGGAGTAACCCGTCCAGCTTTGGGCTGGACAAAAACACAAGTTCACAAACCTGAAGCAAGTCCAGCAGAGAACCACCAAGATTGTTAGAAGGCTGCAGAATGTGATGTGGCTTCAAGGGAGGCCACGCTGCGTTTCTTCGGCTTGGAAATTAAGGCTGCAGGACCTGCAGTCTTCAACTACCTAATGGATGGTTACAGAAAATATGAAGCCAGATTCTTCAAGTGGCAACAGGTAAACTATAGCAAAGTGAATCTCTGACTGTACATTAGACAAAAGTTCGCATTGAAGATGTTACAAAACTGGAACATGAAGCCAGAGAGGTTGTCAAATGTCCATGCTTGGAAATATTCAAAACTTGATTGGACACAGCCCTAAAAAACTTGACCTGCTTTCAAAGTCAGACCTTCTTTGGTCAGGAGGTTGACTCAGATGACCTCCAGAAGTCCTCCTGACCTAAATTACTCTATGATTCTAAAACTGAAATAAACAATGCAAGCTTCACAGTGTGGCTAACACACAGGCATCTGCGTCACTTTTACCTTCAGCCCTCATTATCAAATAGTCCAGGCTGCACAAGCGTTCAGGTACAGATCATGTCAAAAGCATAAACCAGGGGTGTCAAACTCATTTTCACCGGCGGCCACATCAACCTCACAGTTGCCTTCAAAGGGCTGAATGTAATTTTAAGATTTGGCCGGTGGGCCTTGTGTTTGCCATGTACATTGTACTCCTTTATCATTGACACTGTCTTGTAACACAAAGGACATACTGGTTTTTCTCCTTGAAACGTAAACATGTTTTCGCTTTCCCCTGTATCATTAAATTGCATTCCTTCTGCATCAATCTTTCTCTTACTGGACATTTTGGGATTCAAATTGTTCCATCAAAGATAGTATGGTGTGCCACCTAAGTAAAAGACCAAGATGTCCTTTAGGACCAGGTTAAATGATAGTCAGGCCCTCTCATACGGGCTCCCCTTTCCTTTGAACCCCCTTCCCCATAAACAGTCACTCTTTCTCCTTCAATTCTCCTCCATCTATCCCAGTAACATTCTCCTTATTCCCCCATTGCCAGTTCCTTGTACAGCAACATTTTCCTTAACGCTGTTCCCCGGCATGAACTTTCTCTTAATTCTTCCATGGTGGAATAAGGAGAATGTTCCTTTGGGTGTGGACATGCCTACTGATATTCTCCTTGTATCACCCCCCATGAAGAGTATTCTCCTTATTTCACCATCCCCCCCGGCCCGGGTAATCCTTCTCTGTCTTGTCTTTCAATGCCCAGGGCAGTTACTGGTGTCCCCATCGGTGTCACCTATTACTCTTCTCATACAGGCTCACCGCTCTCCTGTAGCTACAGCTGCAGCTCCAGCCATTTCCTGCTCCTGCAGCACAACACATGTCGCACATGATGCATGTGTGACCAGCTACTTTCACTGTCTTTACCTTGCAACTTAACATGCATTTCTACCAAGACATCTTATTGATCTTAACAGTCTTTACCAAGCAGCAGCTTGGAGACAAGGAGCTCAGCGCTGCCGCCAGGTAGAAACAAGGTGCTGGGCCGTATGTTTGACACTCGTGGCATAAATCCTAAAAATAATGGTACTGGAGTTCAGGAATGACGTTTGTCTCTATGGAAGTAAAACCACCCAAGTCCAGGCCCCGTTTCTGAAGAAAAAGCTTGAAACCACAAGGTTTGGAAAAGATACACAACTCAAGTCCTGGCCATTTTTGGTTCCTCACAACAGCATTTTGTTGACCTTTTGTATCAGACACATGAAGAGAAACATGAGCAGTAGCTAGTATGCTTTGTAGAATATAGCATCAAGACGCACACCTTTCTAGATACATGAGCTAAGATCTTGTCTGTACTGAGATTTTTGTCCCCACAGCACAAGAGATATTTTCATACAGCTGTAGCAGACATGTAAGAAAATTATTTCCTTAGCTTAACTTTGGCTTGCTTCTTCACATATGTTTCCATAAAAATTCAAACCCTCAAGATCTAGAGACAGTATCACAGCTGTTTAGGTTTTTCAACCACTAACTACATTATCTACAGATTTTTCAAAAAGTTAACATTTATTCATAAGTTCATACTATCAGCAATCTTTTGAGAGGAATTATGCTCTTAAAAATAAGCTTAAACAATAAGAGGTGAAGCTAATAATGGTCTTCAGTTTATGAACACCTTACCGAAAGCAGATGAGACATCCGTAACTAGAAAAACTGTGGCAATCTCTTTTCGACAGTGTTAATCAAGAGCCTCTCCATGTGATAACATGAAAAACAGCTACTAGAAGTGTGACCTTTTGCACATAATTCACACATTTCTTTCTGTTCTCTCTCCTGTGCCTGCTACAAGCAGAATGATTGACCACGGCATCATATAGCTGTTTGTTTCCGTCTTGTGGTAACTAGTGCTACAGTGAACAATCTCCACCACACCTTCTACTCAGAGAAACAGGAATATTCAATGCAGCAGATTTACTAAAAGATCTCTTTTCCAGTTGATGGTAATTACATACAACAATGATTTTATCGCAACAGAGAACGTAGGAATGGTTAAGAGGATATGCTCAGTGGCTAACAGGATATGCTAACCATATTTTCCCTCCTTTGTCATGGATTCTAGGAGTCATGAAAATACAGAACACTGGGATTCTTTAAAGAAGTCTTGTACTAGTCTACTTCTGGAACGATTAAACATCTGTGACAGATAAAGTCTATCCACTCCATTTAGGGAAACATTTATGTAGTATCCTCAGTTAAAGCTTGAAGGAAAGTAACATCTGTTTAAACCAGTTTATCAAAACTAAGGGTACAATGACTAGAAAAAAACATAACTGGAGGCAAAAAGAGGGTATGTCTAGCTATAGCATAGACTCCTTCATAAATAAGTAAACAAAAAATACTCTTAAGTTTGCTGGGGTGCCCCATTCAGCCACACGATTAACCACAGCTCGCTTTTGCTTTTAATACCCTATTAGTCTTTAAGGAGTAGAACTAGAAGTCTGTGCCCAATTTGCACTCAAAATCTCCCCAAGACCCTGTATCTTCTGACCTCCATCTTAGTTCTTTTTCTTTCGCACATCTTCCTCTTCCCAGCTAGCGGGCACAAATAAAACAAACTGATAAAGTTCGTTTACCTGAGCTGACTCTTTTTTTGGATGGATAACTCTGCCAGACAAATAAACTTCCAAATATTAGCGAACAAGAGAAGGGACACAGAACAGTCAAGACAGAACACTTTTGTTTTTGTCAATATTTCTTTAAATCCCAATCCAGCTCCTAGTAAGACTGGACACTACTTACAACACTCCTAGAACTGCAGAAGAATGGAAACACAATAGGGAGCGAGTGGAGAGGGGGACAAGACAGCCCAGGGGCTGGCTTCAGACATTCACATACACAAAGCCAGCATCCACTGGAGTCATTAAGGCCCAGATGCCCCACTAATAGGAACAAACCCAAACACAAAGGTAGCACATGAAATGTATTTACCTATTTAAACACAGGCAGCTGGTCAGGCTAGAATGGGGAAGGTAACTGCTAATTCCTTGTACTACAAGGAAGGAATGGAGTAAAAAAACCCAAGCCCACGGGCAGGTTTTTGCTTTGTGAACCTCTGTCTGTGCTGCTGGTTAACAGTGGTAAGTATAAAAAAATCAAAGAAAAATAATCTATTTATAGAACAAGTCAGTAGTCTGAGACATTTAGAAAAAAGTAAAAACAAGTCCTTCTTTAAAAATGGATTTACTAAAACAACTGTCACCCAGGATGACCCCAAGCCCTCTGGTCCTCTGGCAAAGCCAGGGGCAACTTCAGACAAGAACTGTTGCTGATTGTACACTGGTACACATCCAGCAAAGCCAGCAGGGAGGGGGATTTGCGCTGCGAACAGTATCTGCACACTGCTTGCTGGTATCGGTTGAGGCCATGCCCGTAGCCTGGTGATACTGGGAATAGTTGTGAGTGAAACTTTTCACAGAAGCACATGTCAGTGTAACCTCTGAGGTAAGTGGGCTGTCTTCTTTCCTTCCCATCCCTGGGTACAGATCACAGAAGCTGGTGCCCTGGGTGCTGTACCTCCTTTGCCAGCTCCACCCTGCGTGAGACAATTTTAATGTGCAGGAGTGCAGAATCCTACGCAAAGCCTAGAACAGGAGAGGGCACCCCTGTGGAAAGGGAAGCACTCTACTTTTCCCAAGCTCTGGTCTAGCTAGACATCTTCATCAGTTTTCTGGCCCTCCTCAGGACAGGAAGATTAGCTGTTCCCCACTAAGGAAAAAATTTTGCCTAGTGGAGTAGAGTTGGGTTTCCTTTTTGGTGAACAGAACCTTTGCCAATTTCTGAGACTGTGAGCTCCTCTGCCCTTTAGCTACAATAGAGAAATTAAAAGAAATTCAACCACTTGCTCCCATCCTTTTAGTGTAGTGTTAGCTGCCTGGACATGGAGGCAACTGAACTCTCCCAAGACATTGCTCTACTCGCTGGGTTGGCATGGGGAGGCAAAAGACAAACTTCCAAAGTCACCTCCTTAGGGCAACATGGTAGGTCTAAAAGCTCCAGCCTACGCCCACCAATTCCAGGCCAGCTCCACTGCCAACGTGTACTTCTAACACCCTGAAGTGTCTAATCTAACAGCCTCGGGTTTGCTCAGTCTCTTAAGAGCAACAGCCACACTCAAAGATGGAAATACTCAAGTCAAAAAAAACTGGCTGGAGCTCCTAATCAGGCGGCGTCTGCATAGATGAGTCGGTACCACTGTGCCTTGACGTCCCCGTTGTGTGAAGGAAGCCAGCTGTAAGGAAGGGACCAACTCTGCTGCAGGTCTGTACATCCTTGGAAGTGAAGCTCAGCGGCTACATTAGCTCCAAACCCTCTCTTTCTGTAGGGTTTCAGTGGTCCATTTCCCAACAAGTTCCAGGCATCGAGTAGTTGCTAACTCGTCTCCTTGAGATCTTCCATTGGTAGTTTGTAGCTCAATAAGAAAGGTGGTGGTGGTGCATGAGCAGGACTACTTGGTCCCTGCATTGGCTTCTTTGCGCAGTTTATACAGATGTAATCCTCATTCTCAGCCATTTCCGGAGAGACACCAACACAGATTTGATGAAACCACTCATCACAGCCACCATCACACTGCACCCAGTCAACCTGCAAGAGATCAGAGCAGCAACACATCACACATTACCAAGACAGGCATGGCATCTATGAAGAAAATACCTTCTATTAAACCCACTTGATATACCTAGAACACAAAAGTTTTCAGTGTAAATTAGTACCATACAGACTTCGTTTTAAGAAGCTGCTTCAAGTTTATTAAAAAAATAACACTGTTCCAACAAACCTTGACCCTCTTGAATCCAATCATCACAAACACACACTGCTACTACTGAGGAAGGTGACACTCTGCTCTCCTCAAATGAAGGACAAGCATGCTAGAGCACATTTAAAACAGGAGCTTGCTCAGGGTCAGTTACTTCAGCATAGATGAGAGTCTACATATACAATTCTTAATTACATATATCCGCTTAGACTGCTTTATCAAATGGTTGCTTTTGCAACTTACAAATTACAGAAAGCAGGAGGACTTCAGCAGCTTTACTTTTCTGTCAGCTAGATACTGGGTGCAGAGCTGGCCACCAAACGCCAAAAGATTCACACAAACTTTAACTCCAAAGTGCCAGAACATTTAAGCTACAATATTTCAAACTTTGAGCTGAACTCACTATAAGAATAATTTGGAAAAGGCATAAAAAGTAAATTAAAATTTAGGAAGGAAAAAACTAGGAATTATTAGTTTCTGTAATTCCTTGAGTAAATGTACACATTAATTTGAGTCAGTGGGCAGAAACTGAGATCTGCAAGATAAGGAACACATATTCTTAATTTTAATGGCACACACTGGTACAGGTATAAAAATCGTGACTGCTGTAGTTCTGCTTTCACCTTAGAGGTGTATGTGAAGATGAAGATATATCAGAAAAATTACAGTAGTGGCAACCTATCTAAAATGAAGAAACATTATCAGCTCAAGATTTTACTTCAGTTTCTAGGAAAACTCTTCCTGAACAAATTTTTATAAGTGACTAGGAATGGACACCAACAGCTGCAGTCATTACATTCCCATATCTGCTAGTTTTCACTTATATGGTATTTACCTTTTGAATGTACAAAACCATGTCTGACCTTACAGAAAGACAGTCATTACATCAAAAGCTTTGATTATACGACCAGGAATTTTACTCAGTTTAATTTATGGAAGTTTGACAAATTTAGTACAACCTTCTTTATAATACAAACTTTCAGGCATTCTCCTCCCTCTTGCAATCTCAATGCCTGTAAAAATGTACTAATATAAACTAAATATCATCTGGGAAGTAAAGAGAATGGTGGTACAAAGACTGTATCTTCTTTTGAGTGACTGAGTGATTTCTAACCTTGGCATAAGTTTAAGGCTTCAAAAATAGTCTTAACTGGTCTTCTAAAGTGTTCAAATGAACACTTGAATTCCATGTTTCAACTTTGCAAAGTAAGTTCTTGGCATTTGCATTTATTCCTACTCTCTTGTGCAAGCCAGTGCAGTATAGTGTCAATCCCAGTTATTATTGGAGCTTTTTTTTATTTCTTTCTAAAAAGCAGGGAAAAAAAAATCTGAAAAAAACCCCCACACCACCATTTTTTGATCATCAGTCGGTGTTAAAGGCTGATGATCAGGACAGGCAGTAGTACTATAAAGAGAGGCAGATCAAGTTTGTTTTGTAATAATCCAATCAGGTCTAAAATTACTGATTATTCATCTCCAACAAGTGGAACACTGCAGTTTGCAGATTGCTCAGCCTGCAGCGCCACTGTCCACAGACTGTATGCAAGAAATACAGAAAATTCACTTCATTTAGGAACATCACACATCCCACTTTTGCTCAGAAACACGTTGAACTCAGAAATGTTTCTAGCTGAGTCAAAGAATTAATCCTTTGAATCAGACAATGTGTGTTTCACATAGCCAGCAAAAAATTACACAGCTTGAAGAGGTTAAACTTTCCAACCAAGACTGAGTACTTCTCCCTAGATTCTAATCTTCCATCTTCTTCTTCTGTTTTAAAGTATCTAAGAGAATAAGGAAGTTTTACAGTTTTATCTAATACTTCTGCGTACCTACCCAAGTACTCCTCAATCCTCTTTCACTTCCAATCATACCACTTTTGTTGCTCATGCTGTTCAAGCTAATTACCAAACTGCACTGGGGTTTTTTGACTTTGCACGGGATTGCCTATGATGTAATAGAACTAAGCAAAAACTCACTTTGTCCTTGCAGGGCCTCTGGCAGTTTTGTGCAGCACATACAGCGTTCTCATCATCCGACTCCTCCGCTCCTGACCAGTCGTACTTAGAAGGAATATCTAGAACCTTCTTCTCTCTTTTTTTCTCTGCACTCTCCTTTGCTAGTTCCACCTTTGTGACAACTGCTTTCTCTCGCTTCTTCTTCCGCTCTTCTTCCTTAGCCAGTTTCTTTGCCAGCTTGTTTAGCTCCTTTGTTTTATCCATGGTGAGTTTTAGCTTCTTCTTCTTGGGTTTTTCCAGTTTTTTCAGATCTTTAGACTTTTGCTTCATATCTCCGAAGAACTGCTCTGCTCTCTCCAGCTTTCGTTTCCGCTTCCTCTCAGACGAGTCTCTCCCTCTCATTTTCAGTGGTTTCTCATCCATGCTGTCATCCTTCACAGAAACGGGAAAAAGAGATTTTTTCAAATGCGAATCTCCATATAATGCAAAGCTGTGGTATGAGAGATGTACTTACCTCTACCGGTGCCCTGACATGGTATGAAGGAACCCATTCAACAACATAATGTTACAAATTCTAAACAAAAAGGGGCTCAACTTTATTTTCACCATAGTAGAAAAAAAATAATAAGTGGTATCAACTGTGTCAAAGTACAATGAATCAAAACTGTCCAGTGGAAAAAGTAAATCATCAGCAAGGGTAAGGAGGCAGAAGAGCAATAAATACAAATCCCTTCTCACATTGCTTTTTAACAAAAGTTGAGAAGATTAATAATTTTTTAGATGCTCTTGCCTATTTTTCATCCTAGGTCAGTCTTGCCTGTAATTATTTTTGAGAAAAAGCAATTGCTATTCTGGAGATTAAGAAAGAGCAGTTGATGAATTCTTAAAATGTATCAATAACTCAAGCAAGAGAAGTAACGGATCCATTATGTGAATAGCTTCCAAACTGGCACACATTGCAAATATCCTGACATCATTAACAAATCTTAAATAGCAGATTCAGATCAGAAGTGAGGCTTAAAATTGGCAAATTGTCACTGCAGGTAGCATCCACAGAGACAAGTCCTATTTATAGCTGAGACAGTCACATCTGTAGCTCCTTAGTACAAACAAGACTGAATCAGTTTTAGTTAATACAGCTACATGTTTTAACCTTAATAATTATTAATAGATTAAGGAGATACCACAGGCCAAGAAAAGACTGTTTACTGTACATTATTTAATATAGCTACTCCACCCAAAGGCAAATCCTCTGAAGATTATTTTATAAAAGTCTAATTTGCATTATATAGACATAGAAAGGTACTCAATTCAAAATGAGTAGTTCTGGTCAAACAAGTATTCATAAGGGTTAGCCAGAAAGTGTTGCAACACACACGCCCTCTTAACCCCAACATAAAGAAAAAAGCTGTGCTTAACTATAATATAACAGTCTGGCATATGATTTATAAATTACTATTTGCTGGCATTCAAATTGTTCTTCAATCAATTCCATGCCAAAATCATTAGATTAAAAGTACATTAAGTTTATGCAGTGAAGTACTTGGGTCAAAACATGGTAAAGCAGGACTTCTTTGGAGGCAAGGTCTGCTGTGTACTGCTGTCCTAGCTGACAGCAGTTTGGCTGCTCTTTGACTTAGACATTGTATGTGGATGGCACTCAGAAAATGAGACAAGTGATTAATATGCTCATCTAACCTCACTGTTCACAGCATGTAACCTTCCATCTTATATTACTGTATGCTACCAAAAAGTCAAGGAAGAACCATTTTCAAGATATTTCCTGTGCAGTTCAAGAACCCAAAAAGCAATCATAACTACACGTGGTCAAACTGACCCTTAGCTTCAGCTGACAGATGATAAAGGATGGGTTCCAGTACAGCTCTCCAACACAAGAGTTCACCTCCTCTTCCAGCACACGTCCCTAACCCTCTGCATGAATGAGGATAAGTGATTTGGACTAGACCTCAGAATCAGCAGATAAACCTGCCTCATTCATTGCCAGCCAAGCAAAATGATCAGCACACCCTCTTTGAATGTACGAATAAAAAAATTGCTACGTCTGTGTTATTCTGAGGAAGAACAGGAATCTTATTATCTGTATTACCAAACCATGTTTTCTGAAAACAAACAGTTCTTTCCTCAGTAACAACAAAAGTTCACAACATACAAGTTACACAAGTGTAGACTTTCCATCTTCTGAAATGCTTCTTGTAATTCTTTTGCAGATCAGTTCTGATTCCAAGCATAATCAAGAACAGCATTTCCTTCCCTAGCCTTATATTTTCTAAAATAAGCTTTGCATATGGCACTGCCTGAGAAAACTGTTCTAAATACGGTTAATTGTGGAGGACAGTGCTATGGCATGAGTAATCAAGAACTGAATTTTTTGATTTCTTATTCTGTTATTTTCTGGAATCTACTACTCCCTGGTTGAAATCCAAATAAGTAACTAAACACTCAACTACTCCAGATTATATTTTTAAAAACAACACCAAAGTAACATGGTGGGTTTTTTTTCCATACCAGAATACTTCTTCAAGTTCCATACCTCCATGACATGAAGGAACCTGTCCTCAGAGGGTGGATGAGTAGCCTGTAAAATCCGCCAGATGTGCTGGGTCTCATCCAGTGATACCTCTAGTAGATCTCCTATCATCATTAGATCTTCTAACTGAGCTTTCGCTCCAGGTGACAGCTCCAATACAGGCGGCTCCAAACTGCGAGGTACCAGTGGACTCTTCCGAGGCTGTTTCCTTGGAGTGCTAGAACCTTTCAGACAGGAGGTAAGTTGTATAAGGACAAAAGGAAGAGATCAAAACCAAAGGAAATTACATACTTTTTACAAGAGCAATCTAAGGAGGGAGACAATCGCAAGCAAAAAACATGGACACACGTTTATATTTCAGACATTAGGAAACTAAGTGCAATGTAATTCTACTGTAGCAGGGGTGTCAAACTCATTTTCACCAGGGGCCCCATCAGCCTCGCAGTTGCCTGGTAAGGGCCAAATGTAATTTCAGGACCGTATAGATGTAACTACTCCTACAGTTATACAGTCCTAAAATTACATTTGGCCCTTTGAAAGCAACAGCAAGGCTGATGTGGCCCCCAGTGAAAATAAGTTTGACACCCCTGTATTATGCCTTTTTACAGACAACATACGCTCTACAACTAGCACAGGTAACAGAGCACTCGACCTCCTTACTGACTGCTCATCCCAGCTATCTGTTCGACTTTATCTCAATGTATATAAAAGCAAATACCTTGAGAGCAGCTTTTAGAAGCAGAAGAATATGCGTGCTCGGCACAGAATGAGGGAGCAGTCCACATGTGTGTTACCACTTCCTCTGATTTAACAGGGATTTCCTCATCACAGAACAAATTGGGCTCCAAGCTGCTAGAAGATTTTACACTGGCATTGTCCTGAAAAAGACCACAGAAAACATGCAGCACCTGGATCCAGAAAATGCCTTCTTCAAAGTAAATTCTACTAAGACTGACCAGACTGCTGTTCTTAAAAGCCAACTTTGAAGCACCACATCAGAGACACCAAGACCATGTGCAAAAGGTACAAGTTACACCCCTACTTACACAGTAGATTAACACAGCAACAATGGAGATAGGTGAACAGATTTACAGTTAGTGTATGAGAAACACTTGACAAGTTTCTTCACTCAGCAGTCCCTCAAGTACGGTCTTCAGAGGTCAACATAATGAAAAGAGGCTTATTCTTAGCATATATAACTTTTTTTTGCTTGAATAATTTGACCATAAAGACTGGCATCTTCAGTAAAACAGGAGTATGCTGAGTACATAATGGTTACTATAGAAAGAAATTATTAAAGATCTAACAGGTGAGTAAAACCAGGAGGTTTCAGCACAGCAAGAGTTATCAGCAAAACAATCAAATGTTGCCCTAGTATAAGGACTTTTTATGGCCGTCTTGGAATCATTTTAAGATAAGACCAAACACTGAAAGGAAAAGGGCTGCAACATTTGAGACCGTTGTGAATATTTCTACGAACAGAATAATGATGGCGTTGGCTTGCGCTCAGCTCAATGCATTGAATAAAATGCTTAACACATTGTGCTCCTCAGAAAACAATAAAAGCCAAGTAGCTGGCTTAAAAGAAGAAAAAGGCTGTAGAGCAGTTACTGACAATATCTACCTGAAGATTAGCTGTGTGGGTCCCAAAATGGCCAACTCAGGAAATTGTACCACTCAGACACTGTCACTTCATGACATAAAAAGGGAGTTTAAGAATGGTAATCTCTCTCTGGCCTTCAGTTACATGTTTAAAAGGAAGTGAAGTGCACAGTAATGATTCCAGTAGGAACTAGAAGTGTGAAATTCACATTGCCCAAATGAAGAGGTAGAATAAATGTATCCAGAAAGATGAAGATATTTCTCCCTACACAGTAAATATCCTATCTCTTACAGTATCTTGTTCTGAATACACTACATTAAAGAGAGTTCATCACCAATAGGGAAATTAATAAAAAGGTATCATCATTTGGTGGCCACAAGCAACACAGGTACAAAGGAATGAGAAAAAAATACATGAGACAAAAATGAAAACAATTAAAGGGGAAGAAAATTTAGAGTAAATTAGACGAGTGAATCAGTCTGCCTGGAACAACTCTTACAAGTCTAGCTATTGCACTCATAATTAAGCATTTGCTGGCAAGAAACATGTTTTAATTAGATGAAGCACAATATAATCAAGCAGGCCTTTTCACATCTGTTTTTGTAACCACTGTTGTACTTGAGATGTCCAAGACTTTGGTATTCAAAATACAGCCTATGGACCCTTAGGGATCCAAGGGTTACTTCTACAGGGTCCACAAGAAATTATTAAGAACAAATTCATAACTGATGCATCATAAGCTATATACTTTAAAAAAAATCTTCCACTAGAAAAATATTTATAGGTCATAAACTGGAAAAAAAGCCAGCCCTTGAAAGCCAACAGCATAAAAACAAACTCTGAGCAACTTGACTATTTCTTCCTAGTTTAGACCTGAAGAATTTGGTTGGCTGAACATTTGTCTTCTACTCCAACCATGTTAGTTGACCTATCAAAAGACATTTCTGGTCTCTATCAGCTCTGCTTCAACAGATTTTTACTTTTAGGTTTTTACAATTACATATAGTGATGGACACCCAAATAAAAAGGGTTAAGTAACAGATTTTAAAATCCTGTCAGAAGAATCATTAAACAAATGAAATAAAACTCCCACAAAACCCTCAGATCCTACAGGTATATGCCATCTTTCTTGATGTATGCTTTATGACATCCTTAGAAAATGCCACATTTTCCAGAAATGCCACCTTATGACTCCTGATGCAAAGAATAGTTTAGAATTTTCTTTAATATAAAACTAATTTAATCAAAAGCTGTAGCACCCAATTGCAATGAACTCTTGTTGGCATTTCACATGGGACCCTAAGACAAATATGTGTATTTGCATAAAGCTGCTCAGAAACAAATATTAAGAACAGGAGATTGAGGTAACTCATACCTAGACTATTTGCTGTCCCTTTATAAACCACAAAATCTGCCTTAGAAGAATTTACATGACCACACTGGCTTTTAAGTTACCATCTTTTAAGGTAGATATGACACTATTGCTAAAAAAAAACACCACTGCACAGGAAGAAACAGTGTCATTGCTTTTGTCTCTATATATATCAAAAGGACATTTCAGAAGTTCTGAAGTGAAATACATCACATTGAACACACTCAGCTATCTCTACAATTGCCTTTTCTCAGGACGGTTCTTCTTTAGTTAAAATATTTTTAAAACTTAACTGCATTTACAATTTCTGAACTGAATCCAGACACTAGTTTTACAACACGATCCAGATATGTAGCCCTGAATATTTCCACAGATCCAAAATTCTACACATATACAGCCTTTATATGAGGGTTGAATGAAGAGAAAGGTATGAAAACATGAAAGAAGCTCTGTCATCAGGGAACGTCTTATAGGCCATGCAGTTTTCAAAGACTAATTTTTTGCTGTAGCAAAAACTGTTGAAGGGCATAGAGACTTACTCATATTTATGATTCATGATATCTCTGAACGGGGCATAAAGACAATGTTCATCCTCCATGGTATTATAAATGAGAAGTGTATCTTTTTCCTTAGCACTAAAAAGCACCTTTTGAAATGGAGACATTTGGAAAATCTGAATACAAGCATTACAAAACTTCCCAGCAGTCCAGGACTGAGACATTCAGATAAAAATCAAAAAGCATCTCTTCTGCAACAGGAGCCAGGGTAGAATATCCATAGCTTAAGATACAAAAAAGTTTCTGAAATAAATTGCATTAATGAAAAACAGGTGTTCTGGATTAATTTCATGCTGGCAAGCCACAATGAATTACTTACCTTTATGTCATAGCCATATGTCTCCCTAATGTCTTCATCAGAGTCTGTCTCTTCATCATCGTAATCCACAGTCTGCCGTGGCGATGAGGACACGCTCCCTATCACTCTGTTAAAGGCTGATTGCTGGAAACTAGTCAAGTGTCCCTAGAAGAAAAATGGAATACAGGAAGGAAATAATACGATTTCCAGAAAAATCTATTAAAAAAACTAGTTACTGACAAGGACAATGCTGGTTCTTTTGGCCTGGACAGTCACAGAAAAACCTAGCTACATCAAAATGTGAAGAAGGATAGGTAAATATCCAAGGAAAAGTTTGTTACATTTTATTTACATGGTTTTGAATAACAGTGACTAGAAATATTTAAATACTGCTGTTCAGTGCTACCAAATTATAGCCTGTGGTTGTACGAATTTCTGCACCTCAGCCTCATCTGATCTCAATCTCAAGATGAAGAGGTCCGCTGCAGGAGTATCAGAGTTTGCCTATCGTCCTCACCAAAACTTACTAACAAGACACTAAATGCCCAAGAATGATAATTCATGAGAAATTGTAAATATTGAGATCATTGATTCTGTCAAGAGGGAAATGGAATTCGGACACTGAAGTAGTTACTGCTTTACGCATCTTCAGGCCCTCAGCCAGCTGCGAGATCTGAACCAGAGTTTACTTCAAGCACCTTCAGCAGTTGCTACAGGCAATGAGTACAAAGCAACCGAGCTGTTCCTGGAGCAGCATGTAACTGACTGAAGCCAGCCACAGCCTGAGGAGCACTGAACTAAGTCATTTTGATACGACTAATCCTCAGCTTTTAACTGCCCTCCCCTCCACCCTCACAAGCTCCTCCAAGAAAGACAAGGCATTTCGACAGACTGATGAAGGACAAGCACATTAAAAAGCAAGATACTCGCATTCCTACCTGCAGGTCTGGGTTGGCTGCTGCTTTCTGTAGCTCTGCACTGATTATTTTCTCTGTTTTCTCCCGTGCTGCCTGCTCCACCATTCGCTGGCTGAGCACAGAAAGCTTAGCCAAAGCGGAGGACAACTCGTCGGTGGCCAAAGCCTGCCGTGCTCGGTCCTGCCAGCTCATGGCACGTTCTGTCAAGCACTGCAACGCCTCCCCTTCCGGCAGCCGTACAGGCAGCTTCTGCAGGGACACCAGCAGAGACAGTATCGTCTCAAGCCGTGGCCTTCGAGAACGCATGCAAAGCGGACACAGAAACTTCACTTCTTTGGCCTGCCAACTAGAGCCCTTCTTCTGAGAACTTGTTTTGGGAAGAGGCACGCAGCCACTATGAAACCAGTCTTTGCACAGCTCACACTGTAACATGAATCCACTAGCTGTTTTGCGGCAGATACAGAATTTGACTTCTTCAATCCGATCCACCATAGTCATCTTGGCCAAGTTAGCTGCCCTGAGAGCATGCATGGCTTCAATCTCCTTCTGTTCCCGCTCCTTGAATATAGCCACCTACCCAGCAAAGACAAAAAACAGTTCATGACCTTCACAGCTGAGACAGATTGCATTTTATTAGCAACATAGGAAAACAAACAAAAAACCCACAACCAAAACACAAACAGATATCAAGACATCTTCCTAGTTAAACTAGTCAAAAATTTAGGAATCGTGTGATCTAATTAAAACTTTAGCTAGAATATCTCCTCCTTGCTTACTCATTATTCCCCTGAGTCCTCCTGACAGAGAATCTATGTAAACATTAGATAACCTTCTACAAATATATACCAGGACAAAATCAGAATCAGACCACCCATCTGTCTACCAAGACAATGCAGCTGAGCATTGTTTCAATGTTGAATCAGCACCAGAAGCATCCAAGTTTCCACATATCTTCCTGAAGCAACTTCCTCTGTGTCTCCATTCAAGTAACTATAACAAAGCATACTAAAGTAAAACAGACTGTGTATAAGACACATTAATGAGCCTGTATATATTTCCTTTGTTCCTGGAGAAAGCGTGGCCATATTACAGCAAATTCTTCCGATAAGCTGCACCAATATCCTCCCAACAAGGAAGAATCAAATACAACATTCCCCCAGGCCAGTTTCTGTGACCAAGCACTTACAGACTGCCTTTAAAAATCGACCTAACCGAATACGTCTTAGTATTGGTTTAGGTGGAGCTCTACCTCATTCCACATTATTATCATGGGGTTTCAATAAATGTTAATAACATTAGATAAGCAGCCACAGATATTAAGCCAAGAGCATTTAAATCTTACCCGTAACCCAATACATATTAAATACCAGCACTTATACTCTGAACTGTGCTTCCTTCTATTTTCACTGCAATTAAATCTGAACTATATTCTTGCGTCAAACATCATGAGATATTTGTTTTGATGAGATTCCTTTATTAGTTTTTCCATAAGATTTCTACGCAGATTACAGACAAACTAAACCCATGTATCAGTAGGCACTACCTTTCAATGCTCCTTACCGCAGCTGCAGTGTCCCTGGCCTCCTCCAGCCCATCCTCCAGTTCACTCAGGGATTCCAAGTCAAGATCTTTCTCCTTTTCCTTCTCCATCAACTCCTTTGCCCTCTTCCGCCTGTTCTTACTGCTCCCATAAACACCAATATCAGTCCGAGGGCTCAGAACCTGTAACCGCCAAGAAATTTACACAGAGCCAAGGATACCAAGAACATAAAAAAAGTTCTAATCTATAATGTTATGATTTCAGGCACGTATATGGAAACACCTAATAAAGGAATTACAACAGAGTCACCAGAAAACAAACAAAAAAAAAAAATCAGCAATCTAGCAGCTTTGGTATCTCTCAACTAATGCTGGAAATAAGAGAAATAAACAGAAAATGATGTCACCCATAGGGAATGTGCATGTAATCAGCACCACAGTGATATGGGAGGTCAAACTTGAAAGCCACTGTGTTCTCATTATTAAGTTACAAAATCTATTCAGATTAAGGTATTGTACATATAGCTAACAAATACTGTACGCAGTTACATATCAGTAGTTTAACGTTCACTTCGAGCACCTTCACTTCAAGTCTTAAAAACCTGCCATTATTTCACATTTACATCAGCAACTTGGTAGCTGAAACAAAAATATATGCTATCAACCTTTCAGTAACAAACATGAGAGGCTGCAAAGCAGTTTTAAGGACAAGAATTAAGTTTTAAGTCATCTTGTTTAGTTGGAAGGCAAATCTAGCAAATTAAATTCAATATAGGCAAGTTCAGATTGACACATTTAAGAAAACAGTCAAATACAAAACCAGAACATATTAAATCACTAGTCAGGCAGAAGAATACAGAGAAAAAAAAATTTGACCTAGAGTGCATCATAAACTGAACGGAAATCATTGCGATGATGTTGCAACTGGGGTAGATCCCACTGGGAAAAATTAGAAACCAGTATCCCCTTTGAGACACAAGATGTAATTATTGTACTTCATGAGGCACTAGGGAAGTCACAGTGAGAGGATTCTGTCTGCTTTTAGACATCACACTAAAAGCAAAGACAAACCGCAGAGAATAGCAACAAGATAAGATTATGAAAAACACAGCCTACAAGAAAGCATTGAAAGAACTGGAACTGTTTTCCCTAGTAAAGGGAAGCCTGTCAAGTAGATATGATCAATCTTCAAACACATGAATGACTTTTATTAAAACAAAGACAGTGACTACATTCATTGAAGTGAAATAAACAGCAGCTGACTTAATTTTTCTTAAACAGCTTATAAAATATCTGATCTATTTTCTTAGAATTTAAGCAGTGGAACAAGCTGAAACATTCATCGATTAAACACAGCTTCCATGTCCCTTTTAGGCCTACATTTCTACAATTAAACAAAAAGAAAACTCCTTTTCTTTCTCTCTGAAAGAGAGTTTTAATCTGCTTCTCCAAAATAACAGTTGAGGTTTTCTATACATTAAACAAGATTAACCAAACATGGACATTTTGCCTTTTTCATTCTTCTCACCTGAGAACAGCTGAAGTTTTTTTACAATATTCTATTCTCAAAAGGAGCTTTGATCTACTTTAACTGAACCAGCTTTTCCCTCCAGACCACAGAGGGCCATCAAGCCCCGTTTTTTGACGGCTGACGCCCAAGTGTCTGTCACTCACCTGTAACAGACTGTAGCTTGAGTTCTTCTTCAGGAAGGTCCTCCCCGTGCGCTCCCTCCAGGCCCGTGCTGCAGCCACCTGTGATTCCAGCTGTGGCAGAGCATCCAGACGGACTGGTATTGGGCGGCCTTTGGCAGACAAGTTCTCCAGTTGCTCCAGGTAGGCATAGTTGTTCCCATTCTGGGATAAAAGAAACATTTCTAAGCCAACGATCCCACCATTTATTCAATGGCCAGCTTCATTTCAAGCCATACACTGTTTTGCCACTGACTAAAATAGAATTCTATAGGAAAGGAAAGGAAGGCAGGGTTTAAAACTTCCCAATATTTTTAAACCTAATACAGTTTTTATTTTAACAGCCATTCTGACATGGCTAGCTGGCTTATGGAGTAAGACAACATTTGATTTCTAGATGGTTATCTTAAATGCTGTCTGCTTAACAGGAAGCTACAATATCCAAGAGTTGTACAGAGGCTGATGTGAAACCAATTAGGATTCTCACTTCAGTTCCCAAGAAATACCTGATAAAAGAGCAGCATTTGTAGTCCAGAAATCAGCACCTAGAAATATCACAGAAGCCATGCCCCTTTTGGATCAAGTTATGTGGGTAGAATAACAGAAGGAAGGACTACTGAACTGTGATAACTTCATCTACTTCAGACGGAAAATTTCAGCCATCGGTGCCATTAAATCTTACACCATTTGTGAGGAAAACCAAAAACACAAACAAACAAAACACAAAAAAAAGACAACAGAAACAAAACAAACAACCGAACAAAAAAAAACAGACCAAAAATACCACCCACGCATTTCCATAGCCAGCTCCAAATCCAAAGACCTGCAAGCAGAACATTTTCTGCTGCAGCTAAGTATTTCCAGTGACAGTACACAGAGCAGTTTCAATACCAAGTAAGGTCCTTTGAGAGTCACATTTGTATCATAATGAATTTGCAGGCTTTTACATCCCCCATGAAATGCATAAAAGGAAGGGAAACAAACTGGATAGCCAATGGGGAAACAGCAGCACAAAAAGAAATTCAAGCACAGAGCTACAGTAAACACATTTGACAGCTATAGCAAGGTTTCCCTTCAGGTCACCTTTGTGGGTAAAGGGGCTAGGAGTAAAGAACATGCATAAATAGAAGGATGCAAGCAGAAAATTCCAAGTCCCTGCTGTAACGCCTACCTGAATGGCCTCCACTTTGGCTGTCCAGTCTCTAGCCCGCTGCAGAGCTTCTTTCAGTGCCAGCACATTGGGCAGGTAAGCAGGGATGTTCTTTGCTTCATTCACTATACCCTCCAGAGCCATCATACTTTGGCGTGGTCTAGAGTAAGAGAAAACAAATTCCAGCCTCCTCTCAAAATGCCCGTCAACTAAAGACATAAATTTGATAAGCTGGTGATGCAACTTCTTCACTGCACTGCAGTGGAGGATATCATGGCTCTATTCTTGGAGAGCGCTACATGCTACCCAGTAACAGGAGAGGTGAGAAAGCTGATGGACTTGGAACAATCAAGTTCAAAAAGGCAGTGTGTCAGAACTCTAACACTGAGGAAGCTGTCTTGTGTAGCATACTCGGTGTTTTTTGTTGAGGGGGATGAAGAGCAAAGACAGCAACAATCAAAGCCTCCTGTCCCTGTGCAACATGACAGGCAATCAACTCTTCTGCAAGTAATAACCTCAAATCCAACTCATGAGCAATCAAACTGCTGGGAGGTAAAAAAAAAAAAAAAAAAAAAAAAAAAAAAGACTACAGCTTCAAAACCTCTATTTATCATCACACTCCTCAAAACAGACTGAGGATCCCTGACCCTGAACTGTGTGACCTATAAGAACATTGCAAAGGAACACTCACCTGGCCTGCAGGCAGACCTTGGCCTTCTCTTCCCACCTCTCTGAAACTGTAAGCAGCTCCTGCAGCTCAGCCATGGCTTTCTCTACAGCATGGTGTGGTGCCAAGCCCACACCTGAGTCAATCAGCTTCTTCATCACATCCAGGGTGACCCTCTGGGGATCCAAGAGGGTGGACCTCACCTCATCCAGCCATCGCGCCTGCTGCAGTTCTTGCTTCAGCCTTGGCAGTTCAGGAAGTTCTACATAGAGGCCAGAGCCCATGTCTATCAACTCCTGCAGCTTGGAAGAGTCTGGGACCTCATCCATCATAGCTTCTTGAGCACGCTCATGAAATTCTTCCACGTCATCAAGCAGATTCTGAAGTCACATACAGTACAAATCAATTTGGAACAAACACCCACAGAATCAAAAGGGATAGCTGACTGAGGGATCAGTCGGCTGTGAATTTGGATGTGATCACCACATAATCAGTCATAGCTTCTACACACACTGCCAGCTAGTTTGTCACAAGACATCAAGTCTGACACATATTAAGTAACAGACTGTCTAAATTAATTTGGCCTAATGTTTCATACACTGTGCATATTAGATGGATGAAACTCTGCACCTTAAATAGTACAACTGCAACTAACTACAGCTCCCGATGAAACAGAATATTAAGCGCTGCCCAGTCAACATTAATTTTAAAATAGTGGGGGAAGGAGACTTCTGCAAACAGATTGTCTGTTCAATCTAGTGTCAGGGCCATTACAGAAGTGGTGGCAATACACAAGGGAACACAATATGCTGAGGAAAAAGTACAAGCCATAGTTGTAGGAGGACATGAATAGCAAAAGAACATTAAAATAACAATGGCCGGGTTTTAAATTTCTATTTCCTAAACCAGGCCCACTACTTAAACACACCTGGCTTTTATCTCAAAAAGGAAAAAAATTAAAATGCAAAACCCTCTAAAGAAAGAAGACAATTTCACAGAAATCCAACTGCACTGCTGCAGTTGTCCTCATCCCCATGTTTTGGCACTGCAATTAAAAAAAAAAAAAAAATCAAAGAAAGCAAACAGACAGGAAAGAAAGTCTGCAGGAGATACACCCAAGGACATTCAACCACTATACTCGACTCACTCCTGAGCCTCTTACAAAAAGACAAGTATTTCTGATAGCACGTTGATGGCCCAATGAGGAGCAAAACCAGCATTTCCTAACCCTTAGCTTACTGCCCCTCTTGTCTGACGCTGCTTTTCATGACTGTCTGGAAATGAGAAGGCATTCACAAAAAACAAGATCCACATTATAAGGATTTTGATTTAGGGAACGTATGCTGAACGTTTAATAGTGACAACAGCAAATTATTACAGTTTAATAATTATAATGCCTTTTGTGTTAGAAAATACTCATCATCCAACATGACAATTATTTTGCAATTTATTACAATGGATAATTGCATTCAAATGCCATGCTGAAAGTTAGTGATCGCTTAGGCATAAATGATCATTATCTGACTTCATTCAGAAACTAAGAGACTATGGTTCATAACCAGTAAAATGATAATATTTATTTTATTGGTTAGTGATTATGTTGAGGCTTCAAGAACATACACATGCACAGAGTACTTTAACAGAACAAACTTCCTAAGGCTTAGGAAGGGGAACAGAGAGACTAGCTGTGTGAAAATGTTTAGATAAGAATACAAATTAAAACTGTTAAGAGTTTATTGTATGCAATCAGCTCTGTAATCTACAAATTATGTCTTAATTAGAAGTAGGTTTTAAATACACAAGAAACAAAGAAATCCTTTGAGAACAACCTTATAGGTAATCATCTACAGGTGACAATAAAATTTCATTAATAAATAGTAAATATTTCTGGTTTGTATTTCAAAAGAAGTGGCATAGTAAAATGTTCCTATCATATGAGGATAATATATTTTTCCATTCTATTAGCTTCTGAGAAACACATTAAACAACATCTTTGAAGGTTAAAGATTAGAGTCAACAGGCCTGGAAAATCCATATCCTGGAGTTCTATAGTTTTCTAAAGGTACCTGTTTTCAGCAACAATGTGCCAGTTTCAGAGGGAAGTCCAATATAATGATTGTTTACATTATTTCAACAATGAATTACCGTGGAAAAGTTAATACAGACTTCATGAATGGAGGAAGACATAACCAACACTAGGAAACATTAACTGAAAAGAGGCCTTTTCAAACAAGACTAACTATTATATGTTTGGTTATGTAGGGGTAGCTGCATGTTTAGGCAATGTTTAGAATTTTAGGAACTCAATCTAGCACTATAGAACATTCTTCTTAAAACTGCATCAACAGAGAATACATGGGCTAATCAATGGTTAATGTACATCTCAAACCATTCCTCAGGGTGAAAAATGTTTGTTTATTAAAGATCTCTCTTGAAGGAGTTTTCCAGAAGTTGGTTAGTAGGCAAAACACTATTTAATGTTTCATCATCGATGACACAGAAACAGATTACTGCTGAAAACACCTGCTATGATACAGACTGCCAGAGTGATAAACGATAATAGCAGCCAGGGGAATCAGTATGATCTGGATTACTTGTTAGGCTAGGTTCATTCAAAGACGGGTGTAAAGATATACATGAAGGACAAGAAATGTAGGCCTTGCATACAGATCAAGGGGGCTGTAACCTGGAAAAAAAAGGCTGAATATTTAGTGAACAATTGTCCATGTGGTACTGCTTTCCCTCTCCCCTGAAGCAGCACACCAATATAACCCTCAGAAGTTTCTACCAAAACATATAAAGGGTAGGATTTAACTGGAAATCCCACCACAACAGATAGCATTAAAGATGCCATATAAGAGTAACTGGTTCAGAGAGACAAATCTGGGCCATCTGGACAGTGACGGGTGGGGAGGATCTTTTATCCTGATTTAGCTACAGCGAGACCACCACATCTGACCACACCCACTTCAACAGGTACCCTTAAAAAGTGTATGCACAGTCAAGTGAAATGTTCTGTTCAGTGGCCTAAACAGTGACTGTCAGGTGTAACAGCCCACACTGTCTGGCACTGCCGCACAAGAGAGCTACAGTATTCTTCCAGGTGAAATACTCCAGAGCATCTCACAGGTCGCTGGATAGCCATGCTTAGGCTACCAAATTGAGCTGTACATATCCTGCTGCTATGACTACACTAGCGTGAAAGTACAAACACCATCGTTGCCCACTTAGAGACATACTTGCAAATGAGCAGGAAATACATGTTACTATTCCATTACTGACAGCAACATGTCATCAGCACAACTTCAGTGACAAACAGCAAGATTACCCAGTAAAGCGGGAAACACTGAGCTACATATATCAAGAGTATTTTACTGCCTTTCTTGAGGCCACAGATATCACTGCAAAGCAGCTACTTGCTCTATATTAGAAGCTAGAAATGTAACACTCCAATCAATCTCTGCCAGTGCAGGACTGATTCTTAAGAAAAAAAAAAAAAAGCCTTTCATTCTTTACATCAGGCAGTATTATCTGTTGGTTTGTTTGTTTGTTTGTCTTCATTTTGGTTTTTGTTTGTTTGATTTGGTTTGGTTGGTTTGTGGTTTTTGTTTGTTTGGGGTTTTTTTGTTATTGTTTGTTCAGGGTTTCTTTCTTTTTCTTTTTTGGATTTTTTTTTTTGAAAAGGCACAACACTTAAAATATATCCAAAGAACAGATGCAAACTTACCTTTACTTGTCGGGCCTGGCTGATAACACAGGGCAGACTAAACAACTGCTGTACAAATGCCTTCAGCTCCTCCATAGTTAGTTTGGTCCGTGTCCTTCCACTATCTTGGCTTTGTCTACTGTAATCATAGACATAATCAAACAATATTAAGTGAGAGAGAAAGTGATGATCCCTGGATGTACTCCCAGAGACAGAAGGCTATCAATATTACTGAGAATTTACAAAAGAATTTCCATCACTTGAGAGCTCAAAAAACAAACTCCACAAGAATTACAGAATCTTGAAAACTAAATTTAAGGTAATTCCTCTAAGCATCTTCAAAAGAATTTAATCTGCTCTTCACAGGTAGGGAAGTCTAGATGACTTTCAAATTGGGTTTGTTTCAAACAGGTGAAGAACAGAGCCCTCAAAAGTTTGCTTTAGGCAGCTCAACAATTTGATTGCCATGACAGGCACTGACAAGAAGTCTCAGTTATATAACAGCAACAAGCTCTGAATAGAAGTGTTATTTTCTAGTGTGCTTGCTCTCTTGTAGCCACAGAACTATTGAAACTGGCCTTGCAACAGGAAAAGACTGCTGAGTAGAACATGCTCTGCAAACACATTTCCATTAAATGCTACTTGCAGCAAGTATCACAAGCCTGCTGAACGCAGTAAAAGACTTAAAAGTAACACACTGCACAAATTAAAGACTTGGTATACATATAACTGACAGGCACAACAATTTCACAAGCAGAATAAGATTCTAAACACTGAAGAGTTGTTCCCTGCTAATGAATCTACATCTTATCACTACAGAAACATTAAAGAAAACCGAAATTCAATTCTTCAACCTATGGACTTAAATACAATTGTAAATGTAAAATTTAGATGAATGATCACATATAATCACACACTTCTGTAAAACTCACAGGGGGAAAAAAGAGCACTGCAGGCTTTGACTAGCTATAAACACTCAAGTCAAGACTTCCATTACATTTCTTCCTCTAGCTCTCTTTCCGTACAACTCTCCCACCCATTCAGAGAAATACCCAATCAACGATCAAACACACAACTTCTCCAAAGGATTTCACATTTCAGTACACAAGTCAGCTGAGAACAGTATATTTAACCCATTCCAACCAAGTGCACTTTTTTGACCCTTTGTGTCACTGTATTTGTCTCTTGAGTCACAGCACGGAAGGCAGCAAACACCAAAAGACATTAGTAGGCAGTGACATCTCAGGGTTCTTACATCTCCAGGTCCAATCAAGTAATAAAACAGACAGATGGAAACTGCTGAAAAAAATGCCTGTCCTACCTGTGTTTTTGCTTTTTGCTGAGAAGCAGCTGTGCTACTGAAGCACAGGTCTCTGCTTCTTTCACAGCATCTCTGAGCCTGCGGAAAAGATCATTCTCTGGATATTTCCTGTCTTCAGCATCCTCCAACATTACTCTCAGCTCAATCACATCTGTAATAACAGTACATAAATTATTTGTATGCAAAACCAAAAGAGATTTTAGACTGCTTCAAAGGCTTTCAATCAAGGTTCCAACAGTCTAATTCAGTTTCAAATTCACAATGAGTCGCATTATGCTCTCATATTAGCTCATTTCTTTTTTCCACTAAACAATAGACAGTGTTTCTCTCATTAAATGAGAACACAAAACACATGCAGGAGTTTCAGGACATCCCACTATGAATGATAGAAATCTGACCTTTCTTGTGGTTGAGATTGGCAGACAGAGCCTCTGTAACTCTACTGACCCAAGTGTCATAAGACTGTGCTCTGACTTTCACTCCATACAGCAAAGAAGGAAGGTCTTCTAGTGGGTACCGGTACCTGGAAATATGGGAGGAAAATACAGAAAGGGTATTAATGGCCATAGAAAAGCCAGGATATTACTTACATTGAGTTTTTCCAGCTTCAACAAGGCCAGAAAGACAGAACATGGATAATACCTGCTGCTTTAGAACCAAGAAACAAGCAAAGAGGCTAAAAACACTCCTTAAAGAAAGGAAGAGAGAAGCATGGCCAAACATTGTATTTGGTCACTGGCCTACAGCAAACTATTTGATATAGAAGAAAAGTGGTGCAGGGGAGAAATCAAGTGTACCTTAGACACTTCTTCTGCATGGGGCATGGACATAAATCAGACGGATGGTATAAGCATACCAGACGCTCAGGATTACAGGAACATGTAAGAGCTGACAAGAAGCACGTGGTTCTGCAAGCTGTGCACTGACGCTCATCATCTGGAACCAGTTCAAACACCTCTTCTTCAGACATCAACACTCCCTAACAAGAAAAAAATTAAACACTTGCTAAAAACTCTGATCCAGGCAGGGGGAGAGGGAAGCAAAAGTTCTTTTGTAGGCAAAGTAAGAGTGTTGTCTTACTACTCACCATCTGTACAACAGACTCCCTTAATCGTGTCTCTTCCTCTATCATTAGGGTCATCTCCTTGCAGACCATGGCAGCCAGCCCAACATCCAAGCACTCTGGATCTGCAGCCATCTTGAAGAGCAGCTCTTCATGGGAGAAAACACAATGACGTCCCAGTCTTCGGTAATGACTCACACACTGACGCCCAATGGGAAGCTACAAAAGACAACATCTGTCATTCTGGGAAAACATGTTTCAATATCATCTCTTAGGTCCCACTTTCCTTCCTTTGATAAAACCCAGGAAAAGACCGAGACTGAGAGAGCTGTATCTTATGGGACAGAGGCAATTATAAACAAATCAAGTCACAGATGAGGACACAGAGGATATCTATGGGGGGAACACATCTCCCATAACCTTATGTGCCAAACTTTCAGACACAAGTTTAAGAGTTCACCCAAGCTCTTTTTCTTTTCAGTAGAAAGCAACTGGCACCAAAAAGAAGTCATCTAGTCTATGCTACAGTGAATACATTGCCCTCTAGATGTTACTGTGCTTGGACACAGGCATTTAACACAAGATGCCTAGAGTTAACCAAAACTGGTATCACTCATTTTGTGCCTTTTAAAGCAAAAAATATAAAATGCTAGCCGAATTTGCTACACAAATTTCTGGTTACATTTTGTATAAGCAAAGGAAATTTCACATGGCTGGTGTCAATTTAGCAGTTTTTCACAGAGGCTATACAGATTGCATCATGAGCACAGGAAAAAAGAAAACCACTGACACACTGTCAACCCTGCAAACAATTTTTCTGATGAATGAATTAAGAAAATTCTCTGATAAAGGACTAAAATTCCTATTTGAAGGTAACATAAAAGAAGTTAGAGATATATAAGCTACAGATGAGATTGTGACTTTGAACTCTGAACCCTGGATAGTGATAGGACACAGTTTTGACAACTCACTGAAGAATCCACATAAGCTATGCTCTGGCGTGGCATGGCTATTAGAACAAGGACTAACATGATTAAAAGGTGCAATGACTTGGCACAAATGCAGAACAAAAGACTGTTACATGCCTGCCTCCAACATCCAAGTGACAACAGCTGTCCAAGACAGTACATTAATCTGTATCAAATTCAGAAAGTGGAATCACAGAAATACTAATTAAAGGTAGTATGACATGTCACTTTATGGTTAGATCAATACTTTAAAAGGAAGACCACACACCAGAGTTTCAGTTTGAAGCTGCTTAAAATTATGTGTTCATCAAAATTATTTTGTGTAATGGAAACTCATATTAGTCCTTAGCTGTTGTACCAGGGACTATGTAACACAAAAGACTACTCTTCAGATAACAAAGTCACTAACATTCTCTTTGCAAAGGTGACCTAGCAGAGACACAGCAAACATATACAAAAGAACAGACCCAGTCAGCAGTGCAGAAGTTCACAGCTTCAGCAAAGTTATATCCCTGGTTAAATCCAGAGTGATAGGCACGAGGAAAGGTCACGACAAACTCGCCAGCACACTGATTGGTCCTGTATACCTAATACACATTAGGAAAAAGAAAAAAAAAAAGAAAAAAAAAAGGAAAAAAAAATTAAACTTGCAACAAAGTTTAAGACACATAATTACAAGGCATTTGAACACCACCTTCTTTATCTATAGAACACCACAGGCAATGTAGCTACCCCAAAAGTGGTAAGGATTGGTTCTGTCTTCTTAAAGTGAATCCTCAATTCACAGCCTTAGTCAAAAAGCTGAATACGTAAGCCAAGAGTTGAAAATTCTCTTTATGAATCCCAAAAGGAATATTTTTCTATCATCATTTAATCCCTTGCATCACAAAGCACAAAAGCTTGTGGAAGCACTTTATGGTTTGCTTTGTTGGGGTATTTGCCAGGGAAGTAATTTATCCTAAAACAAAAGCAAATTATAGTGACTGCTGCTTAAAGGTCTGCAGTCAATTATGTTTGGTCAAAAACGCATTTTATAATGCTGAGATTTCTACTGAACATAAGACAAGTATTTTACTGTAAAAAGACATTAAAAGCATTTCACAGACAAGCTTGCTGCTATGGCGGGGTGGAGGTTTTTTTAATTGAAAATTAAATGTAAAACACAATGGACACTTGTTCTATAAGATATTTTATGTAAAAAGCCTGGCACATTCACATCTGATAGAAGATAATTTAAATCTCATGGTGAATCTAGAGAACATTCTAGAAAATAGCTTTTAAAAAACACCCCAAAACTAACGAATTGAATATGTAAATATCCACCACATAAATTCTTCAGAGCTATGCTAAACCATATAGGAGTACTTATGTAAAAAAATGCTCATGTGCCATACTCACTGGTACACCATGTTCCATCAGCACATTGGGGTTCATAATAGTCACCAGCTGATGCAGGAGATCAGGCTGGGATTCAAACAGCTCAGGAGCCAATTCCTTCATCACATCCTCCAGCTGCTCTGCGGCATGAGAGGGCACACCATACCACGTCTTGGGCTCCCCCCTAACAAAACACAACCACAGTAATAAACACATTACTTAAAAGTAATGGTGCTGCCCAACTGCAAATTATACCTCAAATCTAGCACTGCTGTCCACACGATACAAATTATTTTACTTATAGACATGAAAATGTCTTTAATCAACAACCACCTTCTTCAGGATATATCGTTCTAATCTGAAAAAATCAATTACACTAAAACACAATTATCAATGTACCTGACAAGAGATTTGCCAGGACAAGCCTAATATGGAAGATAATTGTCATTTATCATGCTCTAAGCATGGGGATAAAACAGGCAATTATTTTCCTTTAGGAGGAAGAAAGTGAGTTGAACAAATAAAACCTTGTCCATCACAGCTAACGTTTAGGAGAGAAGAGATCACAGTACTCCCTATACTCAATTAGGCTTGGAGCAGTCCTATTCCTGAAACCAATTAAATAGTCTACCAGGTAAGCAGAAGTGGAAAGAATAAAACACCAGACAGTGCAATGAAATATAAGCAATCCTCCTAATATACATAACCAATTAGTGAAAAACAGTAGTCCACTGGACTCTTAAGATAAAAACTGACTAATAAGATGAATTACTTAAGTATGAGAGAAGAAAGAGACTAACAAGATCAAAACTAGACAGAAAATTACTTGAGAACATATTATTCCAGTCCTGTCTTAACCAAAACAAACTGTAATGAACCTATAGTGTTGAGGTTTATTCTTTCATTTTACTTTACTAAGTAGTAAAAACAGTAGTCTGCTGAAATATCGGAAACTGCTTACATAGCACTATTTAACTGTATTAATAACCTTGCTGCCAACCATCCCAAAAGTTAGATGAGGCAAAGTGCTGCATTTTCTGTGGTTCGTACAGGCTTCAGTGACACCTGCTGGTAGGACGTATTAGTAAACCGCAGTAAATAACTGCTCTCTCTGCATCAGCTGTGGGAATTCACCAGCCCACACAAACACCTCACATACTGATCTAGTTGATACCATGCTGAGGACAATATCTGAACTGGAAACAACATTAATCTCCCTCCTGAGCCCATGGATCAGATCTTACCAGCAAACATGCTCCTGCAGAAACGTGCAATCCCAGTCAAAAGGCTATCAACCCATCCTTACAAAGGTACAACAAGCTTTCTATTTGGAAGGGGTGATTGCCACAGCTTCCCCCACCGTCCCCCCTGCTCCATCCACTGTGGCTGACCCTGACGAAGTGGCAAGACTGCAATGCAAATAGTTAATCTGCTGTGATGATTCTTCTCAAACACGAAAGTCGAACACCAGAACACTTAGAGGATTGTGCTGAAAGTCAGAATTACTTTCAAATTTCTCTTCGCCTCCTGAACAGTATTTCTGTGTATCCATAGAGCTGCATGCTGAACTGTCAGCTCTGATGCCTGAGGAAGCCACAAGGCAGCAGCCTCCATTTCCAGCATAGGGGGATATCAACTTTAAATCATAAAGCAGTGAACTGTAACTCAGTTCAAAACCAAAAGCTTTCTTAGAAAATGTGAGCCTGTAAAGCATGATTTTACAATTACACTGGATTTTTGGCAAAACAAGAATATTTCATCAGTTAATGAAAAACATTAAAGCGCTTAAAACAGTATCTGTATTTGTTTTTAATCAGTCTCATCTAAGAATACGGAACACTCATCACATTTAGCTTTTTGGGGAAAATGTTATCAGTGTGCATAGGCATTTTCAAGCAGAATTTTGAATTTCCTAATGGCAAACACATCAGCACAAAGGAGAGCCCATACCAATGCAGGTAGTTGATGGAATAGCTCCAGTGATCTTCAATATGCCAGCAAAATGAGGAAAAGCACATCCCTACATACAGCCAAGGTACCTTCATGCCAGAGATATCTGCATTGATGTGAGCAAGGACTGACTGTTCTAGAATTGGCATGTTATTCAAGTTCCAACCAGAAAGCGCATAGTCCTGCCAAAAAAAAAAGGAGAAAATTCTGAACAAGTCAGAAGAACAAAAGGACACCAACTCCAGAAAAGGAAAGCATGAAGGAAAAGATCAGCCTATCCATTTCTGCAGTAGACAGTGGGGTAATATTCTGCAACAATGAAGCATCAAAACTATGAAATAATTCCTGAAATACCTTAGTCAGCAATTAACCAGACTAAGATTTAAAGCCAGTCCTAGTATTTCAACATACACAGCCCACTTTCTTTAGATCAAGGCTTATATACTTAGGCTTTGAATTTTTTCCCCCAGTTCATAGGTTTCATGCTTTTCTAGTGAAACAAAATACCAGCAACACTAGTAAAAGAACAAAAGATAGAAGTCTTCAATAAAATAGGATAACTTAAGATTGTAAACAATTCAATTTAAGATTGTAAATAACTCAGTGAATCTTACCTTATTATTTCAGCTTTTTTAAGACCTGCTTTACTGCATTGCAGTTTCTCTTGATCATCTTCGTATATTACTTTAGAAAATTTTCTCAAGAGAAAAAATTCCTACAGACTCATTTCTAAGATGACAGCATCACCAGTTAAGCAATCCCATCTTTACTTTCAAATACACAAGTTGTACAAAAAATGAAAATCCAAATAGACTGCCTTAAAAGCTCACTGCTGTGCTTCAACATTAGTCTACTTTCCACCTTAAAGAATGCTGTTAGCACAGATTCACTCATTTTAGGCATATCCCACGCCTGCTGAGAGGACTCATCATACCCTCACATCAGCCACATGTTCCACTGTTTCCTTTGCTCTGACACTATAAAGACAATACAGTGAGTCAAATGACTTAAGTGATCTGGCTAGAAAATATTTTTTTTAAATTACTACTTTCATACGAATAAATCAACAAGTAGCTCTGACTCACTATGTAACTACACAATCACTGCATGGCCAACAAAGGCACAGGTAGGAAGGTGCAGGTATGGGTGGAAGACACTAGTGGGCAGGATTACCTCTTCCAGTGAGCAGCATAAATTGATTTTGGGCTGTGTAATCACAAAACCATACCTTTATTCTAATTTCCTCTGAACTTAAACATAAAAGCAGACAAAATCAATATGCCACAGTAAGGTCTTAGGAAAAACAGGTAATATACTTACCAAATGTTCTTTATAAAATTTTCTGTAACAGGATGCTGTATCTAAATCTTTTCATTCTTACAGTATGCACGCTCAGAGAAACAAGCTAAATCCAATTAGTTTGTATTACCTATTATTAACCTCCTAAATCTTATCAGTCTCCTCACACTTGGGCATACTGTAACAATTTGCACATCTTTGCCTGCTAAGATTAAGTGATATAAACCAGGTATGACTTAAATCATAAAAAGCAGCTTAGCTACCATCAACCAGATCTGTAAAAGAACCTAAAATATCAGATTAATGCCCTGCTCAAAAGGAATGTTAAATGCACACAAAACCATTAAGCCATTTCTCCATGAAAAAAATCCACGCTGATTTCTGACCTAAATTCTTAATGTGAAATCTTACACAGTTTGCATATCCTGTTCCTCACCTCCTCCTCTGGCATCAGCTTTCGTCGGCCGTCCTTCACTGGAAAGCCACTTCCAAAGTCCTTGGATGAGATATCAGCCCCATATTCCACAATGACATCTTCTTCTATGCTGCTCACCAATCGCCAGAATTCTTTTTCTACGAGCTCAGTGGGAACCATCTGAAAGTGGAAAAGATGTTAGGGTGTGTGCAGATAAGACTCAACATAAAAGTTATCACTTAAGCAATAAATCGTTACTAATCCCCCATGAATTTTCAAATACTAAGGCCACTACCCTTCTCTTCTCCATCTCTTCAAAGTAATATAATTTGGTCTGTATTCCTTAATAGTGTCTGCAATGTAACAGATATAGGATTCCATGTCATAAGTGAGGGAATGAAGAAAAAATATAGGGTTACCAGAAGTACTGCTAAAAGTAAGTGGGAAAGGAGACAGAAGCCAAGTAGCAAACAGAATGACGTATCATGCAAATGCCAAACTATTTCAGAAGATAACGACCAGAACTTCTGAGTAACAGCAAGGAAATTCAGATAAAGCATTGTATTCAAAAGTGCTGTCTTCATACAGCTCATTAAAACTCCTATTTATATGCATTTATTTATGAAGCTTATTGCAAAATAAGCTTTGCTCCATGTCCTAAAGTTGTATCATAAATCAGAATCCTTAAAAGGCAGAAGCTTTAGCAAGAACACCCACAAGTTACCAAAGAACCCCGAGAGGAAAAGGAGCTTGGTGCTGCATGCACCCTACAGGACAGTGGACTCGTGGAAGCATGCCAAAGCAGAAATGCCAGTTTTAAAAATGTTGCTGAGATGTAAAACAGAAAAACAGCCCAATTATCAGACAGACTCAGCCTATTGATATGTCTACAAGAAAAGATTGTAACAGGCAGGAAGACAATGATTTATCCTCTAAACAAAGTAAACCAAGACAAAAGCCAGAGGAAAGGCAGGAGAAAAAAATCTTTTGCCAAACAAGAACAAGATACTTGGTTCAATTAATCAAAAAGGGCAAGAACTTAACTAGAGTATGGCCAATAATGTATACCCTAACAAGCAATAAAGCCATTTATCCATCACAGGAAAAGGGTGAAATGAAGATGAAATGAGACTGGATGCCAGAAAGCTAAATCATTTCTTCACATGTTTGAACCTTATGGTGTCTCTTTAAACAATGCAAAGGTCTGCAAAAATTCAGGATCAGCTGAAGCCTTCTCTTTTTCCCCTACAAGGAATCACAACAGAAGTTGAAACTCACATGGACTGGCATGTTGAAGTAATCAGACTTGAAGTTATCAGCCATTTCACCAAAGCTCTGGAGAGTATATTCCCTGACAGCTTGTTCAAATCCAAAGGCCTCACGGGGTTTGTTGCATTCCTAGGAGACAGAACATAAAAATATTTCTCCCTGCAGCACATTATGACACAGTTACATTTTTAGTAAAAAAAAAAAAAAACAAACCCTAGTGTCCATCCGAGGCCTTCCCAAAGTCAATAAGCTATCAGTTTTGAGTGCTTTTCTCAGCTGAGGAAGTCTGACCACAACGGAAACACAACAGTATTGTACAGAAGTGAATCTAACACAGTAAACCCCAATACTACACACTTCTGCTTTCCTGTTCAAAACTAACGTTCACCATCCACTGCTGCCAGTCACAGACTAACACAACGCAAATGAAACCGGCTTAGACAGCTGTTAAGACATTTCTTAGACAGGCTGGTTTCGAGCACCTGCAAAACAACTGCACAGGAACAAACTCTGCAAGTACTGCTGTCTTATCAAGTCAGCAACCACCAAATGATTTGGTTCTACAAAAGTATGTAGAAGAGAAAGAAGGAAATCAAAACAATGCCGCATAACTAACAATGGACATGGTCCATCTGACAAAAAAAAATCTACAAGTCTTCTACTGTTCTAGCCCAAATTCATCCCAAGAGTGCAAAAAAATAACAGTTCACTTTTCACCTCTTGTCCCCGCCCTTTTCTACAAGGTCCTTGTCAGACCCTTTGTGTCTGACACAATGTTTATGGATACAAGACATATTTGAATACAAACATGACTGTACTGGGTTTGCAGGTTTTGGTACTGAGGGGGGCTATAGAGGGGGCTTCTGTCAGAAGCTGCTAGAAGCTTCCCCCACATCCAACAGAGCCGATGCCAGCCGGCTCCAAGAGGGACCCGCTGCTGGACAACGCTGAGCCCACCAGTGACAGTGGTAGCGCCCCTGGGATAACAGAGTTAAGAAGGGGAAAAGTTGCTGCACAACAGCAATTGCAGCCAGAGAAAAAAGGGAGAATATGTGAGGGAAGCAACTCTGCAGACACCCAAGGTCAGTGAAGGAGGGGCAGGAGCTGCTCCAGCTGCCGAGCACAGATTTCCCTGCAGCCTGTGGTGTGGACCAGCTGTCCCTCTGCAGCCTGTGGAGGTCCATGGTGGAGCAGATCTCCACCTGCAACCTGAGGAGGACCCCACACTGGAGCAGGTGGATGCCCGAAGGAGGCTGTGACCTCCATCCCATGCTGGAGCAGGCTCCTGACAGAACCTGTGGCCCTGTGGACAGAGGAGCCCAGGCTGGAGCGGGTTTGCTGGCAGGACTTGTGACCCCACAGGGGACCCAGCCCAGAGCAGTGTGTTCCTGAGGGACTGCAGCCCATGGAAGGGACCCACACTGGAGCAGTTCGTGAAGAACTGTAGCCCATGGGAAGAAGTCATGTTCATAAGGAACTGTCTCCAGTGGCAGGGACCCCACGCTGGAGCAGAGGAAGGGTGTAAGGAGTCCTCCCCTTGACAAGGAAGAAGCAGCAAGGACAACGTGTAATGAACTGACCACAACCCCCATTCCCCATCCACCTGAACCACTGGCAGTGAGGAGGTAGAGAAATCGGGAGTGAAGCTGAACTCGGGAAGAAAAAAGAGGTGGGAGGAAAGTGTTTTAAGAATTAGTTTTATCTCATTATCTTACTCTGATTTCACTGGTAATAATAATTTCACTGGAACAGGCTGCCCAGAGGGGTTGTGGAGTCTCCTTCTCTGGAGACATTCAAAACTCACCTGGACACATTCCTGTGTAACCTCATCTAGGTGTTCCTGCCCCAGCAGGGGGATTGGACTAGATGATCTTTTGAGGTCCCTTCCAACCCCTAACATTCTGTGGTTCTGTGATAAATGAAATCAATTCTCCCCAATTCAAGTCTGTTTTGCCCATGATGGCAATTGGTGAGTGATCTCTTCCCCGTCCTTATCTTGACCCACAGGCCTTTTGTTACCTTTTCTCTCCCCTGTCCACCTGAGGAGGGGAGTGATAGAGCAGCTTTGGTGGGCACCTGGAGTCCAGCCAGGGTCAGCCCACCACAGTGATACAGAACTATATGACAGTCAGCTGTTCAGTCATAAACCAACAGGACTGGAAAGGAATTCAGAAGATCAATAGTTTCTTGTTCTTCAAGAGGTAATATCCTTAGCCTATGCCCAGCACTTATCAAAGTAGTTCTTAAATGGAGCCTGCAATGTAGAATCTATAACATCTGTAAACATTGTCGAACAATGTTGACCTGAATACACATAAAGAGCCCCTACCCTGTTCTTCCCAGCTCCTGTTCCAGCACCCCGCTGTTAACACTACATTAAGCATCTGTGCACAATTAACATTTAAAGTAAAAACTGAGGCAAAAAGCACTACTGAGCATTTCAAACTTCTCCTGCTATTTGTTTACTTTCCATTACAAAATATAGCTACATTTTTTCCCTTCTTCCTCTTACTTCCAATGTATTTCCAGAATTTTTCAAGTACTTTCTGTATCATTAGCAACTTACTTGGCACCTTAACTTTCCCGACCGATTTTATCCCTACATGTGTATTTTTTCATTGAGAATAACCTATCACTGCTTTTACTGCTCATAGTAGTACTGAAGTTTCTCGTGAGTTTCCGCATTCTTAAATCACTGCAGTCACTCTGTTTACTACTAGCTGAAGTTTGCTAATACTCCTTGCATTGCTCTAAGGGAACAAGAAACAAGCAGCTTAATCCACTTTGTGAGTGGCAGCCCAAAGGGTTAGTTGCAGCTTTTTCCTTGGCTGTAACTATGAATTTCCACCTCTCTCACAACAGCATGTGCCTGAGTTCATCTGACAACCTAATCTCTCTTGGTGGAGGGTCAGAGAGCAGTGAGCTGATCCACTTCATCATGTGGCTGCACAACTACTCATACATCACCATAAAGGAAAGAGCAGAAGCCCACAGCTGGGAAGGGTGTGGGGAATGTGAGGAGAAATAGACAAATATAAGCATGTGTGCAACTGCCTCTTTTGGAAAAAAAACGGTCTACAATTTAATAGTCGGTCACAAAATTACAGCTTTAAAAGAGTAATGTTTTTTCCTATGAATTCTAGAACTACCAATTTCCTGAGCTTGCAAAACTTGTTTTCTTAAGACAAATACCAAGCTAATCAAGTGATGTTTGCTGCCTTTAGGCTGTTCATCAGTCATCTCTTGGAACTTGGTAGCTCTTCTTTCGTGAACAATGAAATTCCACTAGCTTCCACTTTCAGAGCCCAAATGGTTCTTTTTTTAGACTAAACCAAATCCAAAACAGCTACAGATTTTTAAATTAGTTCTTTCACTTTCTGCTGCCAGCTATTCTGAACAATGCCATAATGACTTCCCAATAACCAAAGCTCCCTGTTACGCTCAAGTCACATACTTTTATTACTTCCTAGTTTACAAAATGTCTCACTGTTATGCTGAAACACCTATCACAACCCTACTTCTCACCCTAATGTACCACTATCAGTTTATCAAATTGAGTTTCAGCTCTTAGCATACAAAGGCCAAAGGTTTAGCTGCCATGTAGCAATATAACAAACAGTAGTTATGCCGAAGCGTAACAACCAAGAATAGCTGGAGTTTCACAGATCATTTTGACAATACTCCAGGCAAAACTACAGCTTCAACCCGGATAGAACGGCATTGAGCCGAATTGCTCTTCCTCTGTCTGATCTTTCCAGGAACACAAGTATACATACAAAGTTTGAGTAGTTCTTGAACTGTACCTCAGCAACGCACTTCGGACACCTCCAGTCACCCTTGGGTACATCAGGTAAAGGAGGAATCAAGCAAAAGGTGTGATAGCTGTCATCACATCCATCACACAGTAGCAGTTTGTCCTCATTATTTCCTCTGCCACAGAATAAGCAAACATACAGATCAACCTGTGGAGAGAAAAAAAGTTCAGAAAAATCTTTTCCCACCTAGAAACTGCCTTCTTTAAACTAAGGAACAAACGATGAAATTGTGAAGTCTGATATATGAACAGAGTCTCCTCTGGTTTTTAAGAAAAGCTGATAATGAAAAACTATGCTTCATTTTTCTAAAGCAGTAATACATGATGGGCAGGGAGACTTCGGGTGCTGCAAAATAACTATTCGGTTCAGTTGGACAATTATTTTCTACATAACTTGAAGCAGCACCTCATTTAGATTATTATAAGGCAGAAGAGTATGTAACATTTTTTCAAATTTCATGCTCTCCCTTCTCTTCGAGTCTCTATAATGGAAAACAAGTCAAACTAAACCCCTACGAAGAGCACACAGCTGAGGAATATCTTCAAAAACTATTTCAGAAACATACATGCCATTACTTAAAACAGTACAGTGATTATCTCTGCAATTGAAAAGAAGAGATAACAAAACCCACAAACCTATAGATTTCAATCTAAAAATCCAAGGGGAAGGGAAGGAAACTGCATGTAAAGGTACCAACTTCTTTCTCATTTACTCCAAAATAAAGGATAAAACTCCAAATGATAAGTGAGAAGTATTAAACTGAATACAATAGCAAACAGTTTTCACAGGTGTCTGTCCAAGATAATCACTCAACAAGAACAACACTGACTGGGAGATATTCTCCGGGACCAAAGATAAAACCATATCAACAGGTTTCAAATTTTCTTTGCTGTTGCTTCCTGTAACATTCAAAGGACCTTTAATTTAATATAAACATTTAATATAGTACTGAAGATCTGTAACATAATCTATATGAAGAAACTTCATTACTTTAGCACAGCTAAAAAATTTATCTTATGCATAAATTTTTAATAACAACATGAAATTCGTGAATAACCCTTGCTCCAAGCCCTGCTACTACTCCTGTCAGTCAGTAGGCAACTCAGGCTATGCGTAGTGCCTTTATGCAGCTCAAAATAACACCACAAGTGGTGTACTTGGTTTTTGGGGGTCTGTTAGTTTCATCAAGATGTCACAAAAATGCATGCTTTTCAGCTGATTAGGCTTACACAGTTGTGTTAAATACTTGATGTCAATCCCATCTTGGTTACACCAACCTAGTTAATTATGCAACTTCCTAGCTATGCAATACTACACTTCTTAAGAAGACTGCTCAGGTTTCGTAAGAAACAATTTTTTTAAATAATGCAGTTCTATTAATACACACGATTTTCACTTTTTAAAAAAAATTCCAGCCTCCTGGAATATCATGTCTGTCTAAAACACTGAACGAGTTGCTTTTGTTTCAAGTATACGAAATGGAGAGGGTACCCTTAGCAGACACTTCCAGATTCTCTTCCTAAAACTAAAAATGCATTAAAATGGCAATCATAAGAGGAGGCTATTCTATGATACTCACTAGTTACCTATCACTGATAATACCTTTTTCTCTCCAAATTCATATTACCATATGCAATCTTTTTTACGTCAGCCCAAGGGATGATTTGTAAATTACAAAGACTGCACTGAAATACATATTCACAACAATCTGTGATTAGACAATAAGCACAAATAAGCCTCCTAACCACCTAACAAAATGCAGTAAGACTATTATGACACATAACTACATCGGGGGGGGGGGGGAGGGAAGAGAGGATAAAAAGGTGTATTTTATTTCATAGTTAGCAAAAAGATGAGAGTATAAACAAAATTGCAGAACAGTATTTTTCAGGTAAAAGTTATATAAGGCTAATGTATGACCTGCACACTTCAAAGACTGCTTTCCTTGAAGATCTCTCATCCAAGTAAAAAAGAAGTGTGGAACCAAATGGTACTAAATTACAGAATTTCACAAGATTATAGTTACAGCAATTCAGTTCCAAAATCGCAGTTCTGTTTCTACAGTATTTTAGTTTTATCTTATAAATAAGAGTAAACGGAACGAGTAAACAAACAGTTTTCCATAAAGAAACAGAGACTAGATAAAAGATTTTTCAATTAAAGCACACCTAAAACAATCACAACACTTACACAGTCTAGGAACACCGTATACTCAGAAATAATAGTACGATTGAAAAAAAATTAAGTCACACAAATTCTAACTTAGCTGCAATGGCACAATGATCTGTTTTTAAATACAGAACTTCTTCCACATTTTTCCCCAGAGGCATTTCTACACATAAAAATATGATTACTAGAGATTTTTGACTGCCTTGGCATTCTATGGTTGAAATTTAAAATGAGCTTTTATAAGTGTTCTCAGGCTAAGGAAAAAAATAACAGCTAAATTATTAGTAAAGGGTCTAAAAAAAAGCATGGATTTTCATTCATGGTTGCATACACATGCTAAATTATGACACTTTAAAAGTAAAATGTGATGTGCTATGAAAGACATTAAGAACAACTATACACTGCTATTCCATGACCAAACATCACAGTGCTAAACAATTCATTTTTCCCCTTATGGGTTCCTCTTGCATGAACTTGCATAATGACTAGTTTCAACTCAGAACAGAAAAGACATGAAAGCTGGAATTGCTAAAAAATAACCTCCTGAAGTAATGGAGCGCTTTAAAATATCTTTTAAGGAAGCTAAGTAGTATTATATTTGTTCTACCAAACCCATGATCAGCAAGTACCTTCACATTGCAATATTCTTCCTGTCTGAAAGATGAAAACAAAAACTTAGAGCATAAATTATTTTTCAAAATACTGTTCATTCTTCCCACAACAGTATCATCTGCTGCAGCGTCCCTCCATTTATCTACTTTGGGGGCACAGGGGGATGTTTTAGAAGCGAAAAATGTTATAAATCAATCAATTTCTTATTATCAGAAATTGCAACAAAGGAATCAAACTTACAAAGTTGACAGAAAGAGTTCCTTTGCGTTGCCTCATCTGCATTCCAAATGCTTCTGATCTGGTTCCCTTGCGTCTTCGTGTCACCTCATCTTGAAATAAAATAAAGTTAAATGTCATGAATATCACAACAAGATAGACTTAACTTGCAAAAACAACACAGATGTCCAACCTGGTACCCTGCCTTTTGTATCAGAAACTACCTGACAGTCCAAAGCAAATAAAAATGCCTTCTTATACCTGGCCAAGTTAAAATAAACAGGGATTAGGAAAATGTATTTTGCTTATCCTCACAGGTGATGCCAATTGCCTCAGGAAATAGAGCGAATTACACCAATAATTTGTGGACTTAGCTGGTAGGATCAGTTCCAGCACTGTCAAACCCTGTTTTCCCTTCCAGCTACTCATTTCATACAACAGCTGCTTAATTGTTATTGTTACTATATAATACATAAAGAGCTGAAACCATGCCAAGTTACATGAAGCACCCTGTAAATCTCTCTCATGAACAAAACCCTAGAATACTTAGCTTTATTTTCCAGTTATAATGATTTGCTCACTTCTTAATGTTGTCTCTACAGACACACAGAAGATTTAACAGCCTTGTTACTTTACACAGCAATAATCCCAAGCTTTAATTACCCTCTTTATCCTTTGCTCCCAAAGCCAGTCCCATCATCTTGGGTCCAGCTCCAAAGATCTGCAGCTTCTTCAGTTCAGTATTTCTACTCATTTCTCCTGCCTCCGACTAAAAATAAAAACAAGACCACATCAGCATAAACCACCAATATTTCCCCTTCAAGTCTCTTCGTAATTTGTTTATATTGCATTCTCCCACAACATCAGATCATCAAAAGAAAGAAAACAGAGGCATGAAAAGGTAGGATTTTCTGTTGCTAAAGCCAATGAACAAACGTATACAAAATAAAAGACAGCATTTTTGTCCCAACTTTCCCAATTATTTCCCATTTAGTTCACAGATACACTCTTTCAACAGGATTTTTTAATCTGCTTCCTTGAGTAGACACATACACATGACACTAATGAGTTCCAACCTACTTCCTTCAGCTTGGCTGCTCCTGGGTTTATTTGTGATGAAATGTTATGAGTACAAATCTTGAAATCACAAAATCAGAGATGAAAAGACCCATTAGGACATAACTCCATGGCCGCTGCCAGTGCCGTTTCTGAAGGTGTCCTGCTCAACTGAACTTATCCTTGTTTCCCATTTCTCACCTACCTCATTTGCCCACATCATTGGCACTAACCTAACCGCAAAAAAGAAGCTCCGTATTCTGTTTTTATCCGCAATGCAATTACCTTAGTATTTTTCTTTCTGTTGCCTCCTTATACTTTGAACGCCCTTTATAAACTGATATAGAAGGCCACTAAATTATAAGCATTTGCAATCTTTCTCCTGAGATTTACTCATCTTTAAGATCTTGGCAAACCCATCTAATTCCAACGAGGGTATCTTCAAGTAACTTGAAGATATGTCACCTGTTATTTTCTACAGAGTTATGGCCTGATGTATCATGCATGAAATAAGCTCCCTTAGGGCGACAAGCATTCAGTTTTTAATCAATAAACAACAACAAAAAAAACCTTCCCCAAAAATATTTAAAATACATTCAAATGCACTCTCAGTAAAACTTAAAGAGAAGATTATTTCAATTTATTCTTGCTTCCGGAACACATTAAAAGAGATATCATTTCCTAGACATTATTACTCTAAGGAATTTTTAGCAATATCTAGAATCCCTGTTCCCACTGAACTGTGTACGTAGTATGCTAACCAGCGTCTTTCCAAACTGATTATTGTTCATATTCTAATTTTGAACATTCATGAATTCTATGTTGTTATTGTATTATTTTCACTTTAGATGTGTGTCGCTAACTTTGTAAGTCCACTCTGAAATTGCACACTACCTGGCAATCTTTTCTCATAAATTCCTCACTTTTTGGCTAACAAGCCTTAAGGAAAGAGAGTTTTTCTCTGTACAGGAAAGCCTGCTACTTGGAGACTTCATAGTCCCTCAGTTCCCATTTGAAATTCATTAACAGCTCATCCATTCTCTCGACTAATTGAAGCTGACAGAATCAACCCACATTACGTTTCTCAGCACAGCACAATTTTCCATAATTTCAGCAAGATTTTTGAATTATCTACACAATTTCTCTCTCCTGCTATTGTGACCCAAGACAATCTTCCCAATACCTGAAAAATAGATTTACTTCTAGTAAATATGATAGTAAAAGATTAATGTGCCGCAACCACTCTACAGTTTTACAGCTTTACCTGAATTCCACTAAATCTAAGTGGATTCAATCCATTCATGCTCAGGTGGAAAAGGCTATACAGTTTTCAAAAAGAACAGGTTGAATATTGAAATTGAAATGTTTGTTTTTTAAATCAGATTCTTACATAACCTTATGAACACTGCCAGGATATTGCTAGTTTAAGTTGTGAATGCCAAAAGCGTTCAGAAGCCTCAATAAGTAGTCTTTCTGTGGTATCCTTTAAGACTGCTTAAAAACATCAAATTCAAAACTGTGAGCACATGGAGGCAGAAATCTTGCATTCCTTGCCATTTTCTCATCGGTAGCAGCACAAACTCCTTTACACTTTCGCATTATATTTTATCCATATAACAAAAAGCAAAATGAACTTGATTAAACTGCAGTTCTATTCTCAGCTCCTCTTCTTCCTGAAGGATGCAGGCTGATATCTTTGTTTCTTTTACCTTCCCAAATGGAAGAACAACCCAAAGGCTTGTATATGGCCAAATTGTAATAGCATGATCCAGTTACACTGGATTTACAAACTATCTTTTTTCTATTGTTCTACTCTCATCAACTTTGCAACATTTGAATCTCCACCCCTTCACCCCAATACAAAAAACAGAGCAGTTACAAACAATAACCAAAAAATATATGTGTTTGGGTCATTTATCGCGATCTCCGAGAGCTCTTTTGTTTCACACAATTGTTCTCATGGAAATAAACCTTTCAAATTAAAAATATGAAGCTCATTTTATAAATTCAGTTATTCTGAAACCACACAAATTTGTAGAAGAAACCTGAAAGAGGATACATTACTTTGAATTCACTTTAGTTTTTCAGAAATTTCTCTGCATGTTGAGTTAATATCATTTAGAAAGGCAGTGCTTCATTATTTTTTGTTTCAGTACTGCATATCTCTACCAGAAATCATCATGATGTAATCCCATTAGACAAATCCCTTGCCAGTTAAAGTACACTCTAACAGATGATCTATGAAGATATAGTACTCTTTCCTAAGAAAAAAAGTATTCTCCTAAATTTAACCTTTCCTTAACGATATTCTCCTTTCCTAATCTGAATTCATTCTACTTTTTGTTGTCCTTTTCTTTACAAGCCTTTAGAAATTCAGTTGCCCTTCTCCAGTTTTCATTTGTGACAGCCTTCTTCAAAGAAAAAGGAAAGAGAATGAAGCATTAACTTTCTTTTTGAGTAGAATCTCTCATCACCAAACTATCTTCTTCCTATTCAGAGCCAATGTATTCAACTGACATTTGATTGTAGCATCCAAAGCCTCCCAACCCATCTTTCACAAAGGAGAATTGTCATTACATATTTTCTTTCATTTTTCACTTTCTCTAAAAATTCAAAAGTTTGCTTTTCGAAAGTCTGTGACCCCCTTCTACTGCTGAGGATCTTAGCTCATTTCTGTAATTTATGACTATTATCTTTATGCTCTTTTATTCATCACCCATTCTTCAGTAAGCTATCTGCAAGAAGAAAACAGAGGATTTTTGGAGAGTACTTTCAGCATTTGGAAGAAATCTACTGAGATGCAGAGGTCAGTGCAGTTACCCATGCTCACTACCGAGGCACTGGACTACTCCGCACACTACACACAAATCATTCAGATGTTTCAGCTGGAGCAGAGTGACATTTATTTAGGTTTTTACATTAGCTGCACATTGCCTGTGCTCTGAAGACTATCTAGACAATCTCTGGTACAATTTCAAGTATGCACTCAAACAATAAACAGAGCCCTGTCTACAATAAGGAGGTGTACTGAAATCTGGAACAATTTCTCAGCATTCCCCAGATATTTACACTTCTACCATTTGGGGCTACTGCAGACAAATCTCCGTTTCTAAATACAGTTCCAAAGTTGACTTAAGAGTTACACATAGCTTTCAACACAGCCAAAAAGTATTTCTCCTGGCTATGCAAGTAGGTTTTTCCTGCCTGAAAGAACTCATTTCAGCCATTTTAATAAATGTAATGCCTAAAAGATAGTGTGGCTACAGGCCTAATAAAAGGCATTTAAATATAAGTATTTATTTTTTGCAGCTGATCCAAGTAAAATCACCTCTCTCCATTTCTGAAATGCAGCCCGTTTAAATGAAACGAAACAGATATACTATGCCAGGATCACCACAGAATTTTTGTTTTTCAATAAGAGGAAATGAGAAGTACCATTATTCTACTGAAATCAGTAGGAGGAAAGAACCTACAGGATCTTAATAACGCAGTGGTGCTTCTATACCATGTATGAGAAAAAGGTCATACTGGCATTATCTCACAAGATTCATTCAAATCCAAAGCAGAATTCCACAGAACAAATAACTGCTGCAGTTCCTGCAGCACTCTGTTTTTCTGGATAGGTCACTAACAATACATGGTTTGAGAGAACTGGTAAGATCACAGGCTGGGATGCATAGTTATAAGGTTATGATAAATAAATATCAAGGCAGCTTCAGTAAATTGAGAAAACAGACTAAAAAGACAATGTAGTCTAAGTCAATCATGACATCAGAGAAAAAGACAGAAGCTTATAAAGGATACTCAAGTATCTCAGTGACAAGAACAAAAGCAGTTTAAAAGCATTTGGAAAAAAAAAAAAACACCACAATTTTGTCGTGGTTAAAACAAATCTAGAATGGCATTAAGCAAGTTTGTTGTGTACAAAACTAGCTTTCACCCATGTTCTGGTGACCGGCCAGCAGGGAGCCACTCAACTTGTTGGGCAGAGTCTTAGGATGACACCTGAAACAGATTTGTCAAAAGCAGCGCAACAGAAGCAATGGAGCCACCAGGACAAGCCTCCAAGATTATTTCTACTGGTATAGCATTTAAAATGGCGGTGATTCGGTTTGAATTGAGACTTCTTGTGAGCTACTCCCAGGATTTTATATCACCTAGTAGAATATCAGATATTTCTAGAACACTGCTAATCCAGAAGAAAATGAACCGCTTTCCAGCAGAAAAACTGTGGAAATCCCATATAGTTCCAGCCATCCCTGAGCACCTGCCCTCAATGTGTTTCATTTCTTCACAAAAACAGTCTTGTCCAGCTTGAGATAATTAGTGCCAAGTGCAACTCCCACAATTAATAAAGACGTACTGAAACATATTTGCATTCATATAATTAAATGGCAAAAATTAAAAACGCTTTCCAAACTTTGCACCATTAGAAGCTTTAACATCATTTCACAAATGGCTTTTTAACCGCTTAGTTTTCAAAGATATGTTCACTGCAGAGGTACCTAGACCACTTGTCAATAAGTAGCTTTTTAAAGATTTGAGATAAACAGAGCATCTACCAGAAGCAAACCAGGCCTCAGAGAGACATCCTTCTCTGGATTTGATTTAAATGAAGACTGCTTCCTGCTGGTGCTTTTCAGCAGGCTCCCACAGCCAGACAAAGGCTGTTGCACTGCCAATGCTGCTGTGCTGGTGGAAGGAATAAGCATTCTCTGCCCTACTTAGGAGACAATTAACAGGGTACCTGGGATTTGATGCGCCTGGTTCTCTTGAGCACGACGTTCATCCTTGAAGCCTGCTTTGGGGAAGCCTGGGCATCTGAGCTGAGATCCTCAGCCTCCACTTTTTCCTTAAGGTCCAAGTTTGGCTTTTGGATGCCCTAGAGGATCAGAGCACAGGACACCAGGTTGAATGATCAAGTGGTACTGATCATTCCACGGTCTGTGAATCATTTTGTTTGCTAAGAAAGAGGATGAGTGAAATCACACAGTATTACACATGCCATTTGGACAAGAGACCAATGAATCCACACACTCTTCAAATAAGGAAACTGAATCTCAACTGCCAGCTTATCAAGAGACAGAGACATCTTTCCAATTAATCTTTTTTTTTTTTTTTTCCCTGTTTTCTTTCCCAGTAGGGTTCGTCTCAGTCCTATAAAGAAATGGCTACCAGAAAATAACTACACGAAGTCACATTACAATTTCTAGCACTATTCTGTCACAGGTAGGCTTGAGGGCAATTCTAGGTTCATTTACATACCTAAAGCTTCTAAAAGCATAGACCCTATGTCCTACTTTCGTACGCAATAACAAGTAGCATGCTACGTGCAGCTCAGATCCCTTCTTCATACACTGAAAGAAAAGCATCTCACCATGAGGCTGACCCCAGACTGGAAGAGCTCATAGGGGTATAAGAGCCGTTCATAATGAGACTTGAGTAATGACCCTGTGCCTTTTCCTGGCAGGTAGCCAAGCCGACTTGCCACTTTAGACCATTTCTTCTCTTTAGTGACTACTTCAAAGCCTCCTTTGCTGGCAACAATCTGAAACACATAAATAAAAAAGTTAGGGGTTTTGAGCTGCTCTCATGACCTTGCATAAACCAAGAATCAATTAAACCAATGAAATGTTAAAAAGTTCTATTGAAAAGTAACAGAATCCCAAATTTAGTTTTTGCTTCCTGAAGGAACTAGTACTTCAATAACTAAGCACTTACTTTGCCTCATTACTTAATAGACTTAACATGACAATTTTCCTAGTGAATGTACATTGCATACTGTTCTAGACAGGAGGAGTCCAACAGTTAAGATTTATGACATGTTGGAAAGAACACAAACCCCACCGTCAGAAGAAGCTGTAAAGTTAACTCTCTCACCAGACTTGTTTTCTGATGCAAAACACAAGTCTGGCCAGGAGTGAAGGCCACTCTAACAGACCCCAGGTAGAAGGGAATGTTGGAGCTCATAACTTCAGACTTACAGAAACTCTCGCAAAACCCCAAATGGAAAAGAGACTACTGTAAAAAGAAGAGAAACTGAATTTACCTTCCAATTAACTCAATCTAGTTTTTACACCTGACTTCAGTTGGTCTGGGTCTAGTAATTACCATACAGAACTATCACTGCTTACATGTAACAAATACATACACAGAATGAAAAACAACACATCGCTTGACTCTAAGCAATGATCGTAACAGCATATGAGTTGCTTCCTCAGAAACACTGGCCACATTTCCACTGCCTCCATTCCCTTTACATTTTCACCGCCAAGAAGCTTAAAACTCAAACAAATTATAATTTTGTTTGTAAGACTAATAGCATTTCTGCAACAGTGTAGTTTTGCATTAGGTTTCTTTACACATGAGGACCAAATTTCATGCTTGATGTTTCACAGACTGTTAGAAACGTCGACACAAAAACATTTTGTTACTGGAGTGAAATTTATGGTTTACTTTTGAGGCTGAAGTAAATTCAAAAATCTAATTGTGACAGCGACAAATAAATTAGTAAATGCTGGTTCCTCTTATAACCAGAAATAGCTAAACTTAGAGAAAACAGATAATATTAATAATCATTATTTTTCCTCATATTTACATGTAAGTACTAGAAAAGCCATTTTAAATGAAACTATTTCTAAACTTCAACTTATCTTCAAAATACCCATGCAAATTTGATTTCTAGAATTACCTATACATGAACAATGACTACAGAAGCCACTAAGTAATTAAATAAGCTTAGACCTAAATATCTGCAATAAACCAAAATGTTCCAGTTCATAACAGCAACCTAGATATTTCCCAGTACCACTATTATATTCCGCATTTCCCAGCAAACCACCATGGACAGGAAAAGAGAAAAAAAAACCTGAAAGGCATTTCATCAATCTTTCTCTGCATTTTATCAGTCATTCTAGACTATTCAAAAGACTGACTTCTTTCCTTAAAAATAAAATATATTCAGATCTTTACACATCTACTTACCTACAAGAAAGAAATCTTGACTCAGAATGGAAACCGATGCTCTAACCTAGAAGCACTAGAACTACCTTACCTTAATTCTTTACCTTGCAAGAAAAAAATCTGCCTATTTATATTAATAATCCATCCTTAACAGGTAAGTTTGTAACAGCACATATATTTTAGCAATGCAAAGGTAAATTCCAACAAGGATTTTAAATATGTGCAAACTTCGGAAAAAAAAAAACAACACACCAAACATAACTATAGTAGTATAAATTTCTAGCCAGCCTTAAGCCTAGCCTGTTTTGGAATTTAATTAAAATAATTATTCCAGAAGTTCACGTTGTAAACCCTCAAGGATGCATGTTTATGTCATGCAGCAAACCTCTATAGGGAAAGAGGAGGGACCAATTACAACAGCAATTCATTACAGAATTGCGATGTCAGGAGCAGAACTGCATGCAAGTATACCACTGCCTGCTCAAAAACCACCTTGAAATCCTGTGGCTCTACCACATGTAAAAAAGGAGAACTAAGAAGTGGTTACCTGGCATCAGGATGTCCAAGCTGTGTACAAGGTAATGAATAAATGCTGTATAGAATCCAATCAAAGTCAACGGATTTAACTGTGCTTGACATGTCTGCCATAACCATTCAGCTTAAAAATTCTCTTTCACTGTATTTTTTTTCTACACTTTCATTTGATCTGTGTGTTAATGAGATTAATGCTGTAAAACAAGCCTTCCCTGTTGTTTGGCTTCTTGAACTTGAATGAAAAACGAGGTCTGAGTCAGACCAAGATCTACTATTGCTTACTCACCTTGCTCAGACCGTAGAGATCCAGTATTTTTCTTTCTACTACAGGGATTTTTAAATTGGATCCTTGGAGTTCCCAAAATTTTGCTAACTGATCCAAGAAGTCCAGCTTCACTCTTGTCATTGCCTGCAATCAACAAAGACAAATGTGTATGTCCCAAAATGAGCATGAAAAAAACATGAAAAGTTTTTATAGTGTTTACATTTTCGAAGTGCAACTCAGCAAGCAAAGTATTTCTTATTCATGTAAAAAAAAAACAAACAAAACAAAACAACAAAAATATAAATATTGATAAAAACAAGTATCTTTTCAAACAGTAATTCATATATGCTTTTCTCACCAAACTCTTACCAAACAATTTCTTGGTTTGAAAACAAAATGCATACTTATGAAAAAAATCAGCATTCCAGGGAGAAACACAAGAGCAATTATTAAAATATATATTGGAGGGGAGAAGGAGAGTTACTAAGAGCTTTTATATATACGTTAACCATGCAGAAGGGCCTCCTCCCTTGCATATTTTTGGAGTACTCAAATCACTTTCCATAAGGAGACCCATTTACAAGCCAAATGATACATGACATTTTGTTGTATGCACAGAGAAAGGCCTTGAGAAATGTTGTATAGAAAAGGAAAAACCAGGACAGAATGGAACTCTTACTGCTTTCAAGAAAGCTCCCATACATTTTTGAATCATAAAATTAAACTAGTATAATAAGCCTATTAAAAAAAATCCGTTCATTTTAAGGCTTAAAAGGCATTACCAAGACAGTATAAGGTAACCAGAAGCTTCAGAACAGCAGTAAATGTTTTAAGAAAAAAAAAATTCATTGCTGTAGAGCTCTGAAGGCTAGACACTGGCAGCTCTTACTTATACAACATGGTATTTGGCATTCATTTTAGGCATTTCCAGTTGAATATGAAAAACTCTTGTGGTTATTTTGGGTAATAAAATAAACCCCAGACTTTTCTCAAAGCCGTGGAGAGTTATTTTATATGAACTCTGCCACTGCCAAGTATAAACACTGATGTGGTCTACGGGTTTCTAAAGTCTACCCCATTCAGAAACCTGCCAAGATACAAATCTCAAGCAAGGAAACCTACTCTTTCAGTGCAAACACAAAATTATATCAACAGTGGAAAAGCTCACCTCCAGTTCATTCAGGCGCTGAATTCGTGGAGTGAAACGAAAACTTTGTACTTCACATGCAAATGGAGGCTGCCAATCCTAAACAGAGACAGAAAGACATTTTATGGATTCAAGAAACTTCTCAAACACTGTGCAAAACAGAAGACCCTAACAACGTCTGAGTAAACAAGCTCCCAATAGTAGAAGAGTTTCTCAGTACAACTGGTTATATAATTTTCCAATTTTAATACTTTCTTCTCCTTTTAAAATAATGTTCTTCCTACTATATTTTAGTTTGATAAAAGAGATCCTCACAGAATTAAAGATATAAAAGAAAATAAGATTCAAAGCATTTCAGTATGCATTATCTTACACTGAGTTTAAATACGAGAGATAGACTGTAGCTTGTTATTTATTTACTTTTTTAAAAGTTCCATATATCCTGCATGTTGCAAAATTCTCACCATCAACAGAGGCAAACACTAAATAAAGCACATTATTATGCATGTAGTTTTTTTCCTGTTTGTCTACAGTCATTTCCATAAAGAGAAGACCACCAGTCAGGAGTCCAACTCTTTAACATAAATATAGCCTTAAATAAGGACTTTCTCAACACAGTCACCACTCAGTTCAACCCAGAGTGCCTCTTAGCCCCATTTCTCAAAACCATGCTACAATGTCAAAACATAATTCAGCTTTTTAATACTTTTTAAGAAAGCTTAAGTTATAGTGGATTGTCTACCTGGCAGTAAATACAAGAGAGTAAGGACACCCCACACTAAGTATTTATTATGTGCACTGCTGCAGCATATAAAGGCCTCAAGCCCGATCGTAAAATATTTACAGCTTCTACTAACAGAAAAGAATAATAAATCAGTAAGGTTGGTATAAGGTCTCCAATTGAGTCCTTATTGCGGGTTGCAAATCAACCTGACGCATGCATCCTGCAAAACCCTGCAATGCAAACAGCTAAGCAATCATGGAGAAATACAAATGCGTTCAACGGCCAGGAAAGTTCTAGTTATTCTCAATGAACAGGATCTGGATCAGTTTCTTGTGGCCTCTCAACCTAAGCCATTCTGCTTATTTTAGAAAGGGCAGCCCCTTGGAGGTCAAGTTTTCAGCATGTCATTAAATCAACTAAACAGATCCCAGCAACCCAGACAAGTCAGGAGAGGAAGGATCATGAAATCTAATCGGCAACCCCCGTATCCAAGTTGTTCTCAGTTACATGCCTTCTTTTCAGGTTTTTTCTTCTATCAATACCTTCTACTCTTTTATTTTACAACTACAGTTAAAGTTTATTTGTACTTTACTTATTAAGTGATCCAACCTCCTTTTGCTAAATTGCCTGATGTTCTCATCTAAATGGCTTACCAGGTCACAGTGCAAGCAATCATAAAATAATGATCAAGCCACTGGAGAGATTACACTTCTGCTTCTAAACTGTTATGCATAAACATAATTCCCCTGCATAAACAGGTTGATTTTGCACTTTTATTAACAGTTTAAATATTCTGTCTATAAACAATAATCCATTAAAAAGAAATACCCTTCCTCCTCTCTCTCGTGGAGCACACGCCTGATTTCATCTACAATGCCTTTGCATTTTTCACAAGTAGACTGTTGGATTGTTTTTTTTTTTTTTAAAGTAAAAAGAGCATGAAGTCCTGGACACCGCCATGCACTGCTGGCTGCTCACCCGCTCCAAAACGACCTTTACAAAACCCAGATTTGAGGTCAAAGCCTATAGAGGTTCTTCGGTGTCCCTGGCAGAGAGACCGAGGCCTATGGAAGGCGACACACGAAACCTCAGGAGTGGGGGAAGGGGCTCCCCGGGTCCCCACGTCCATCGCTCGGCCACCGAGACCCCAGGCCCGCTCAGACCTCCCGACGAACCCCTCCCGGCCACCCTGGGCCCGGCCCGGGCCCACGCCCTGCCCCCACCCCAGGCAGGTGGTACCTTGGGGGGCCGGATCTTGCAGATGCCGGTTTTCTCGGCCAGGCCACGGATGCGGCCGATGAAGCCGAGCGGGTCGCTGAACTCCTCCCAGCTGGGCTCGAACACGGGGCACTCGGGGGGGGGCACGAACTCGGCCGCGTAGCACGACCCACCACCCCCCGACATGGCCACAGCTGGACGGCGCCGCCGACGGGGGGAGAGCACCGAGTGCCGCGGCGGGGCAGGGCGGGGAGGTGCGGCCGGGGGGGACCCTCAGGGGCGGCCGGCAGGGCTGGGCCAGTGGCCGAGGCGCATCCTCCGGCGGCGGCTGCCGGGCTGCACGGCCACCGGGAAGGCGGGGAGGGGGCGCGGGGCGGCCGTGCGGGGCAGCGGGGCGGCTGCTACCGAGTGTTGTTGTCCCGTCCCCCGGGGCTGCCTCCCCCCTCTCGCTCGCCCCTCTCGCTCGCGTTCCAGCTCGCCGGAAGTTACGCGTCTGGATTTGAGCCCTCCCCCGGAAACAGAAACCGCTGTTGCCTTCCGATCCAAAAAATAGTCCCTCCGCTACTCTCCTGGCGAGGAGGCTCCCAGCGCTGAGGAACCGGCCGCCTCCCGGGCCCGCCGCTCCCGGCAGCACTCCTCCGATAGCGACACCGCTCCGCCCACCACACCTCAGCACACCCTACGGCGCGGCCGGGGCAGGACGGGGTCGGAAGGGGGTGGGGGGGGTCGAGGAGGGCGGGGCCGCGGAGGGCGGGGCCGCTGCCGAGGAGGGCGGGGCCTCCTCCACTTCCTCCGCGGAGGAATGTGCGACGAAACTCGGCATATTCACTTCCGGTTCTGAAGGGCCTTTTCGCCCATTGTCTGAGCCGGACGTCAGGAGGAAGACTGGGAGCCCCGCCCCCTCCACCCAGACCCCGCCCACTCTGCGGCCCCTCCCATCCCTCAGACTCCGCCCCCTCCCGCAAGCCCCGCCCCGCGGAGCCCGGGAGGGGCCGCCTGGGCCCTCGGGACTTGTCTCCCGGCGTTTTATGCGGCTTCTTCTCTTTATTGCTTTGAACTTTTGCAGAAAAGGCGCCGCCGGCATTAGCGGCCTTGCCAGGCGGCTGCTCTGGCTGCTCTTTGAGATAAATCTGAATTAACCAGTGCTAACGCCAGTCAACGTGACATTTCTGTTGGCAGTTCCGCAGTCTCCTGCCCAGAGCATCCCTCTCGCTCACTGCTTCTCCCTTGAGGTCTCAGAAGTCGGGTTAGTAATTAACCACGAGGTTGTATTGAAGAGAAGCCGCCAAATTAATGTATACTGTGATTAAGTTACAAAAGACGTACCCATCATTAACCAACTGACATGAGATAAATGCTTTCTGACCACCTGCAAAACAAGTTTTAGATCCTCCTGCATGACAAGAGGGAGACAGAAGATTAAGTAATACATTGTTTAGAAGCAGAGTGCTTAGCTTATAATTAACTAATAATAGATGTAAGTAAGAAATTAAACAATTATAACTAACATCATCAATTATTTCTTAGTATAGATGTATTGTATGCCAAAATTTTCAAAAGCTGTAATGCATATGTAATGATTATGTGAATATAAGCAATGCGAGAGCATCCAGTCTTTGGAGTACTTATGGAGGATGATCCCCAGAGCTCCCCAGCGCCATCAATAAAGAATAACGCTTAACAGTATAATTGTCTCTGCTGTTTATTTCTCCATTTCAGTGTGAAGTACTCCACAAGCAACCCTCAACCTCTGTGTTGCATGTAGATACTCTGCTGATCTCCTCCTCCCCATGTGGAATGTTTTATTTGCAAAGTCAAGTGCTCGGTACCACTTTTACCATTATGACACACTCTTCAAAAGAGAATTGCATGATTTTGAGAGGGGATCTTATCAATGCTTATAAATATCTCAAGGGTGGGTGGGTGTCAAGAGGATGGGACTTGACTCTTTTCAGTGGTGCCCAACAATAGGATGAGGGGCAATGGGCACAGACTGAAGCACAGGAGGTTCCATCTGAATATGAGGAGAAACTTCTTTGAGAGTGTCAGAGCACTGAAAAGGCTGCTCAGAGAGGCTGTGGAGTCTCCTTCTCTGGAGACATTCAAAACCCGCCTGGACACATTCCTGTGCCATCCCCTCTGGGTGAACCTGCTTTAGCAGGTGAGTTGGACTGGATGATCTCCAGAGGTCCCTTCCAACCCCAGCCATTCTGTGATTCTGTGTTTGATTTGGTCTTTTTTTAACCGGATCTCTGCCTTTAGCGTTCACCATACTCCACGTCTCACTTTATTCTTGCTGTTTATTCCAGCTTTGGTCCTGGTGTACTATTTCAGTCTCAGAAAAAGTTAATTTCCTCCTCCTGTTACCATAAGGCTTACAAGATTTGCTTCAGAGAGACTAATACATCGGACTGCACTTCTTCCCTGCCAGATTGAAGAGATGTCACCCACATTTCACAAATGGGAAACAAATGGCTCCAATGCAAACAGTTAATTTTGACAAAAGTTACAGCTAAGAGCAAACTGATCTTATTTTAGTGAAATTACCAATGGTTATTGTGCCATTGCAATGTTTTGTATTTTGCAGGGGGTTCCTGTCATGGGTGCCTGATACTTTTATGACGGTAAAAGCATGTGGAGTGCAGATGTTTCCTTACTAGTATCTAGCAATTTTATTTCTACATACGCCTGCCTTTTATTTTCTTTTATTATTTGGTTGTGTCTCTCTTCTGATGAACTGTACTGCATTCTTTTGAGGAAATATATATCTATATGTATTCTATTCCCAACAGCAGAAACACCAATATAACTCAGTTACCAAGATAAACAGTGATTTAGCCAGGAATACAAGAGGGGGAAAAATCTGTGCTAGAAAGCACCTAATCCATGCAAAAGCATTGTTTTTAGAACCAGTCTTTTTCTGATTTCCTTCCAGACTGTTCAAGGTTGTTTCAGTTTTATGTTGATGTTTGTGCAGTGAAGGGCTCTGGAAGGTGCTGCTGGGAGGGGTGAAGGTTTTCCCAACAAGAGTAAAAAGCTGAAAATCACAAATAACCTGTGAGGGGGCATTTTTTCATTTTATCAGTTCTGCAAGATACCCTTTTTGCAACAGAATTTTATGCTTTTCTCCATTGCCTCCTCTGGTTTGGGGGCTTTTGAGCTCTGGAACACTGGGCCACGCTGCAACTTGTGGACCCTGTCTCAATCCTTATTCTTCTTGGTCATCTGGAAGTGTTTATCGCTTCCCTGAGACTTCAGCCCCTTGTACAATATATTCAACCGCTTTATGAGGAGAGAGCAGCTCGTCTAACCGAGGATAATAGCAGCCTTTGTGCTGGACTTTGCCCAGAAAATGAGATACCCTCCTCTTTTCTCTGTTTATTGAGGAAATTGATGTGAAGAATAACTTCAGAGTTTTGTGGGCAAGCCTAGATTTGGTTTTGTAACACAGAAAGTCTGTTTCTTTAAATAAAAGGTTAGGAAAAATGTTGCCTTATTAGCATGCAAGGGTTTTTTTTTTTTTAATCCCCCGTCGCACTTAGCAACTAAATCAGGAAATACTCTGTTGCATAAATTGTGAGAACACTAAGCACTGCTAGGTTTGGGAAGATATAGGGGGGATGAAGAAGCTAAAAAGGATGTGGATGGTCTGGAACACGCATGTGGATGGATGTTCACCTAGACCGTGACCCTGTGGCTGCTGCACCGCCACCAGGAACCGCTCACTTCATTTTTAAAGGCAAACGCAATGTTGTTGTGGAGGTTTTTTTGCCACTGTTGATGAAATGAGTTCCCACTGTGCACTGCATTTGTCATACCCAGAGCCTTAAGCGCTGCCATCATAAAAACAGGATGACTACGCAAGGCCCCACGTGTCCTCCTCAAAATACCTCCCCCTCCCCCACCGCCATGGCCGGTAGCCCGACGCGCAGCGCCACCACTGGCGCATGCGCCGCCCCGCCCCCCCAGGTGCGCATGCGCGCAACACCCGCCCCCGCCGGCCACCGGAGGACTACAATTCCCAGACGCGCAGGCGCGGAGTCCCTGGCGTCCGTGTCGCGAGCGCTGATTGGTAGAGACAGTGGGCGCCGCGTGGAAGGCCGCTCGTGATTGGCGGAGGCGGCAGGCGGCAGGTTGCCTCGGCGTTCAAGTTGTGGAGGGTCAGTTGCGGCGGTTGTTTTGCCGTTGGGGGCTTCCCCGCGTTAGGGAGTCGTGGGGCGGCGGTGGCTGTGTGCGGGTGGTGCCAGCCTCCTCCCGCGCTATCTTGGGGGCTTGTCCCTGGCTTATTTGGCAGGGGCTGTTCCCGGCCGGGCCTGTAAGGCGCCCTAGCTCGCTTTTCCACCGGGCACCCCCACCGCCGCCCGGGCTGCCCCGGCCCGCAGTGGCCCGGCTGAGCCCCGGCTCGAAGCTTCTGTCCCCGGCCCTTCCGTAGGGGCGGCCATGAGCGTGACGGACTGCGCCGCGGGCTCCTCCCCGCGCTCCAGAAGGTAGTGTGGGGGCTGCTGCCGTGGTCACCCCGGCCGAAACTGCTCCTCGGGCCCTGGCCCCGGCGCTCTTCCCTTTCTGTCCGGTAGCCAGGCTTGACGTGAGGCACCGCTTTGTTCGCACGTGTAGCTGCTCTGCTTCCTTCGCCTTATGCCTTTCCATTTCTACTGTTCTTTAGTCCAGTAATAAAGTATTTACATTGTGCCTGTTACCTGTTTCCTTCTTTTGCTGTTACTCATTTTTTCAAAGTGTGGTATTTAAGGCATTCCTGGGAACTGCTGGTGGGAAAGTTCCTACATAAATCATCATATTATTGTATATTTAATACTTTCCTACAGTGCCGGGGTTGAGAAGCTTGGTATGCTTTCACAGGTGTATCCCGTTGGGTTTCTGATCTAAGCAACTTTGGTGAGCTGGTCCATAAAAGTCTCTGCTCCCTCAGTGTCACCTGTGGAATCACTTAATCATCAAAGTTCTGGCACTGGCTCCAGAATCAGATTCTAGACTGTGCTTCTGTTAAGTTAAGCAGATCTTTAGTGAAGAGGCTTCTTAGCTTTAGTTCTGTATCACTAAAAAAAAAAAAAAAAAAAAAAAGTTCATCAGGTCAACATAAGTAACAAACACTTTCCAAGATAATTTTGAATTCTGTGGCCAGCTCTGTTTGCAAATTTGCTGTTTCCTTGAGCAGACTAATGTTTAAACACAGTAAACATTGCTTAAAAATCAGATACGTGATTACATATACATGTCCTTGGTTTGATTTATGTAATAGTGATATAATTTCCATCTAGTGCTTTAATGTGAAATTCAAGAACTTCGAAGCATCCGTTTCATTATCAAAGGTGGACAAGCTTTGGGGATAAGAACATTAAGTAGATCAGAAGAGAAGGAAGCGTGTCAGTTGCTAGACCTATACTTCAAACTATGGTTGCCGGTGCATCAGCTAACCTGAATTATTGTCTTTATTCAACAGTCTTTTTTTAGATAGTGCTGGTTTTCTGGATATCAGATAGCGATTCTGTTGCAGATGATGTCTTCCTGCAATGGCTGCTGCTTCTAATTGTACAACAATAGACTATTTGTCCTCTTTCTTCTATTCTTCTTTTCTTTCCTCCTCTTCCTTTCACATGCACCCTCCCCAAATAACCTATGAGACTTTCCTTCCACAACATTTTTCTTTATTCCTTTTCTGTTGGTTAGCCCTATCTCCACAGTATACTAAATTTGCAAGCTGTTCTACATCAAAGCTTTTGGTCCTTCTAAATACTGTGATCTATTAACACCCAGAGCACAGACAAGCTAATCCGTGTTTAAAACTGAAGCTGTTAAAATTGAAAATTTATTTTAAAGTATTTTAGAAGTTTTTTCATTTTACTGCCTGAAGCTTACATGTCATTAGAAATGTTTCTGTCCAGGCTGGCAACTCCCCGTGTCTCATCCACATATACTAGTTCTCATTCTCCAAGTCAGGAGGACTTTACTCCTCTCCCTTCAATCAATGAGCGCTTGGCCTTTCTGCGTCCCTCCCGGGAGCTGCTGGAATACTACCGCGAGAAGATTGCTGAGTTTGATGCGGAACATGAGGATTTGATAAAAAGGCTGGAGAGATACAAAGAAACTTATGACGAGCAGGTTAGGAAAAGAGCTTTTGCATTATGACAGACTACATATCCTTACACAAACTTTATTTTAATAATTTTCTTCAGTTCAAAACTGAGCACAGATGGTCTTAGGATTTAATCGTGATTTGGTAGAACTGAGCTAAAAAGAAATAGGTAGATTTCAGGGTTTTATTATAAAATCTAGCTGTCTGTTCTCTGTCAAAGCGAAGGGAAACAGGCCTGTAGGATATTCTTCTCTTCTGAAGTTACTGTAGTTTGGTTATATTTTCACAGTGAGTTGTTCGTGTTGTTTGTTTGTTCTGGCTTGGTTTTATTTGGGAGTTTTTTTAAATGAAAGTGTGAGTTTAGATGTTCAGGTCTCATGTTGTCTAACTTCTTTCCCTTGTTTCTCATAGTGAAGAATGAGCGCTCGTTTGTCCAAGTGTAATGAGCTTTGAGATAGGGGTTTAATTTGTATTAACTGCAGTGGAATTCATAAGCTTAGCCAGAGGCTATTAAGCAATGGTCATACACAACAAATAAACATGCTTTTAAAAGAAACTTCAAAACCCATTTTTGCCTTTTAAGAGAAAAAAAAAATCTTACCAAATATCTGTAACTTCAGTGCTGATATGCATTACAGCATCCACCTGTCTAGCAGTCATCTTTGCAATTGGGAATGACCCTCTGGGAACAGGATGATCACCTCTGAGGTGATTGGGGGGGCCTCTTTAAGTACTGGCTGTGCTTGAAGCAGCCTGAAAGCTCTCAGGAAATTTGTGGCATAAAAGTTACTTTCATTATATGGAGAAGAAGAGGGGGAAGGTTCCAAAATAGTACCTTCTCTCTTACAGGAGTAGTTTTATGCAGGATTTGTTTGCTTTCCACACCAGGCAGAAAGTCATTGATGAAACTTACTAACTAGCCAAATTTCTCACTACTAAACTGTACAAATATTTTAATGTTTATTCTTCAGTAATTTATTTCAAGAGTAAGTGCTATGGCAGAGACTTTGCTAGGTTTTTGTTGATGTCAGTCTCCCCATACCTGTGCCAGTCTGACCGCCAGTGCAGAAGTACAACCACTGGAAACGGGAGACCCCAGCTTAGGCCTTATTTGACTGTTGTGTAGTGACAATGATTCTCAGGGCTCTGAACTCCCTGTTGAAACATTTTTAAATATTTTCTCCGATACTGCCCTCATCTGGTCAAATTTTGTGAGAGACTAAAATATAATGATTTGCTTGAACTGGCAGTTCTATACCAGTTACAGGCTCATGGCACAAGCAGTTTGAAGTTTGTAAGTGTTGCCCAGTGCTCTGTATCATTTCAAGTACCTCATTCTCTCTACCTAGCACAAATTGCAGTGGGAAGTACATCAGCGAGAAGAGGAGATTGCAGAGTTGCAAAAGGCTTTGAGTGATATGCAAGTCTACCTCTTCCAGGAGAGGGAACATGTTCTTCGTCTTTACTCTGAGAATGACCGGCTGAAAATCAGGTGTGCTGTCTAGTTGGTGGGCTGGGTCACTGGCAATAGCGCTTGCATGCATTATCTTCTGATTCTCATCCGGATCTGGTGTCTTCAGAGAAGCAATTATGTCACGCTTCCCAGGGAGGGCTCTTATGAAATCATACCAGTACAATCTGTTGGGCTGCTAAATATATTTCCACTTATTATTCCTCCTATTCTAGTAGTAGAAGAAAGAGCAGAAGTTGAAAATACATTTAGATCTGAATTGTGAATTGCCAGTTTGAATGTGGAGGTTCTTATTTAACCAGACCTTGTACCTACCTAGCAAAACTTCCTCCTACAGCCCTAAAAATACCTAAGCTCAAATATAAAATACAGACCAAAGCAAATTGCAGTGTTTCAAAAAGATGGACCCAATTTCAAAGCAGTTGCAGGGTCGCCATCTTGCAAATGGCTGAGGCTGGGGGCTGTTTGTGTGCTGGGAGAGGCATCTAGTGGTAATCGTTTAAAACTATGCCCCACCCTTTCAAGTGGTTGAGTTTCATTCATAGGTGGTTTGTGGTTGCAGAGATAAAGGATTTCAAATTGGGTCCATCTTTTTGAAACACCCTGTAATTTCCCCTGACTCTATGGGATCATGTTGACAGCAACTCCTTTTTAATGCCATTTGATTGGTGAACTGGTATATAACCTGTTGTACCAGAGCAGCTACCAGGAGCAACGGAGTTCCCAACCTTCTTTGGAACATTTTGTGTGTGATAATTTCAAGATGTCTTTTAAAATTTTAAGAACTTAAGTCAAAACATGTGTTGGTGTGCTTAGGCACTTCTCAGGAGTGTGGTGAAAAGTCTGGTACACCCTCTAATGTAGTTTGCTTTAAAAATACTCAACACTTAGAATCTCTTGAATGAAGCATTGTTGTATTTGAAAAGAGGAATGCTCCCTCATGCCAGTGGAACTGGTGGTCTTATGACTTCGGCAACATGAGTAATGTCTTTGAGACTGTGTTTTTAAAGCAGCATTCTCAATAACTGCAACAGTTTGGAAAACGTGTGAGCATTAGCAAGTAAACTAGAAGGATAATGTATCACAATGTCTTGAGGTACTTAAAAATAGCAATGTGCTGACCACTTTCCTTTGAATTCCAGGGAACTGGAAGATAGAAAAAAAATTCAACACCTCCTGGCTTTAGTGGGAACAGACAAAGGAGAAGTTACGTATTTTCACAAGGAGCCTCCACATAAGGCAAGTTCCATTTTTCTGTAGAACTCTGCTTTTGATTGTAACATGAAGAGCTGTTCCCCAGAGGCTGACCACAGACCAAATCTGTCAAAAGTTGCTAAAAATGAGCCCAAAGAAGGAGGGATCTTTATCTGTGTAGCAATATCAGGCTTTAGTGTAGCTGCTGACAGATAAATAGGAAGAAGCACACTGGAAGTAGGTGCTTTTAGCATCAGTCCCCTTCTACCTTCAAATTGTTTCAATTGTTGTATCAGTTAGCTTTTGTCCCATGCTTGTTCAGTAGCTTGAGTGAATGTGCTGATAAATCAAGCTTCATGCTTGGAAGGAAGGAAATAACATACTCTTCATCTTCACTTTCCCTCTTCTCCTCTCTGTCCCTAAAATGCTCCTTTTTCTGCTGAGAGTGCCGATTTTCATCCTAAAGAAGCCAGCAAAGGCAGGATTACTTTCCAGTTGTTTCAGTGAACAAAATATAGAGGCAGAAGTGGTAAAACTCAGCCATGATAAAGGAAACTTTTCCACGTGGACATTACACTTGTGAATGTCTTCCTTGTCTTGGGGTAGAAGTAAGGTAATGCTGTTCTTCTGGATATCTCATTTCACTCTTTAAAATTTGTTCTTGACTCTTGCACCTTTGGAGAATTCAGATGTTCAGCTGAGCTATCTAATCTTGTTTCTATAGGTTACTGTTCTGCAAAGGCCAACTAAATCTGGAGATCCACATCAACAGAATGATACTGCTATAACAGGTACTACACCAAACTGATTAACAGCAGCTCAGCTCCTGATACTTCCTTCTCTATGTGTTTGTGTCTGGTATACCAAAATAATTCCTTACTGTGAATACTTTGATATACTTCCATTAAAGTACTCTAAATGTATCCATGTGTACATACATATACATGTAGTACTCTTGGCTTAATTAAAAATATTTTAATATAATGTGGGCTGGGTCTCATGTCTGAGATCTGTTCAGCTAAGGAAGAGGCTGGTATGACCGTGGAATGGCTGCTCTGGAACTATGCTGGTACCTGCTGGACAGGCAGCCTGAGACACAGCCAGTCCCAGGTCGGGGATTCTGTCTGCCTTTAGCGCAGAGACTAGTGTGGGTCTGCACTCTTGCTTACTGATCTTCTCTTTTGACAAAGAACTGCCTTTTCCAAATTGACTGAAATTAGCTAACAAGCTCAAAACTCATTCAAGGCTTGATGCTTTTGCAGCTGTGTCATTTGCCTATTCATCATTTATTTAAGAAAATTTGTTAAGTTTGCTTTCTGTACATGCCAAGAAAATAAGTAGGTTGCTTAAATATTGTGGTGTCTTACTGTGGGATAAAGGCCTGTAATCACAATAAGATCTGAAATTCTTTTCTTCTAGCTAGCCCTCCTAGAAGTCCTTGTGACTGTAGCCATGGCAAGCTTTTTCCCATTCTTGTAGGCCTGCCAAAATATAGGATATTTCATGCTTGGAAAGGTACTGCAGGTGGACTGGAAGACCTTTTTCTCTTTCTGTTAAATTTCTGCAATAGGCACCAAGGGGAGAACTTCAAAATCAGCAGCAGAAGGAGAGAAACCAGAATGTCCTGAGAGATATCAGAGAGATAATCAAGCACTTCTACTTCAGGTAAAAACATTTGCTAAGTGATGGACATAACTCCTGGCTGTCCAGGAAATTATGACAGACAAACATGCTGCCTGCTTACATAAGATGTAGTCATATCAATTTTATAAGTTCCCACATCTGACCATGGATTTCCACTTTCTTTCAGCTTACTTAGCTGGTATTTTTGTGTTGAATGTAGGCTTACATTTAAGAATTTTAGTCTAATTCTGGAAGCTTTACATAAGCAGATATTCCAGTAATGTCAACTTCAATGTGTTGTCATTAAATATAGATTGTGTAATGGGTGGTATCAACCATAATTTGATTGTGGCTACCAATTTACATAAAACCTACCGAAGATCTGTGGGACTGGGTATTTTATAGAAGTCTAACAAAGCAATGCATCTGAGACAGAATTAGGCAGCTCCGATAAGATGCACTAGTACAGTAAAATGTTCCTTTTGCTAAACTTCAGTGAAAGATGGGGTGTAGAGAGCGTGACGGAATGAAAGATAATGTGCAGAATCGTGAATTTGGGATGATACAAGAAGCTTTGTTAAAGCATGAGGAAGCATTGAAAGATATTGTGCAGAATCATGAACTGGGGAAGATAGGAGAAGCTGTATGTAAAGCATGAAGAAGCATGAGTCAAGAAAAGCAAATTAAAGAGCGAACTTGTAAAGCAGATGGATTTTTTTATTATTATATTTTATTTCATTTTATTTATTTGTTTAAGTGGTGACTGACATAGTGACCAGTTAGCTGTCTAACAGCGTTTGTTCTGGAGCAAAAATATAGTAAAAAACTGTCATAAAAATAAGTAATCTAAATTCATGCCAAGTTTTTTCAGATAGTTTCTTACACGTAGGCCAGATGCATATTTTTCAATAAACTGTTTCAATTTATATCTCCCTGACTGTGTGCCCTAGATCAAAATTCTTTGCATTCCTCTCTTTCATTCATCATCTTGTTTACATTTAATGATTTATTCTGGTTGAATGATTTCTTTTGTTCAAGGTATGTGAACTTGCTGCCTTCCTTGAATTTGGGTATTTTTGTATCACCATTTTATTGAAAGACGGTAACGTAGATACAGAAATGTCTCTGTATATTCCATAGGATCTGTCAGATCCTTTGTGCAGTTTAAATCTTTCCAATATCTTCTGTCTTTTCTTGCTGCATATAATACGTTGGTCTTGCCTATAGCATGATTTCTTCTTAAAATGTAGTAATTTGAAATACTTACAACAAAAATAAAAATTTAAGAACTTAGAACTCTCAAAGGTATTCTTGAGTAGATTCTTTGATCTGAATCCTGGAGTTTAAAAGAAACTTGCAAGGACAGGAGCAGAGCTGCTCTGAGGTCTTATTCAGTAATGCCTTTGTATGCCTATTCAGGTGGAGGCCCTGCAAGCTCAGCTAGAAGAACAGACACGATTATCCAAAGAACAGGTTGAGGCGCTACTAGAGGACAGACGGATTCACATGGAGGAAGCCCATGTCCAGCATCAGAGGGACCAAGACAAGATCAAAACTATAATGGATAAGTGAGTGCGAGAGAATGGCAATGGTGTAGTCATGAGATGAGAAGAGAGGGGAAAATAGAAATATTTTGGCTTTTAATATGTTGCTTGCTGCGGCAGGCAGAAAAACAAATTATGCAGCCATCTGTTTGGTTGTATGTGGAAGGAAATGAAAGGAGTAATCTACATATAAAACCTGTTTCACATTGGAAGAATATCACCTCATTCATTAGATGGGAAGAGCTAAATTGTTAGGAAAGCACCTTTTTCTTCTATGTTTCTTTCAGCTAGCAGTGATGACTGAGGAAATTAAGTTAGGCACTAGGAAAGAAGTCAGTTAACTCCACTTGGCATTCCTTTTTACAGACTCCATAAGACCCAAAATCTCTTATATGAGAGTACCCGTGACTTTCTCCAGCTGAAGTTTGATGTCCGAGCCAAGGAGAAAGCATGGATGGCAGAAAAGGACAGCCTGCTGAGGAAACTTGACAAAGATCCAGATCAACTTATTATCAGCAGGGAGTCAGGAAGAGAGAAGAAGCAGAGAGATACCAAGAAGATGCTTCGAGCAGATGATGGAGTTTGGAAACCCCACAGCAGAGAAATAAAGGTAATTTTTTTTGTCCTAGGTAGATGCTCTTTAACAGTCTTTGACTAGAAAATTGCAATCTGGATTTTGCCAAGACAGGCAGTAGGTAGCAGCTGTTTCAGAGCTGTACTGGCTTGCCATAAGTTGTATTGTTGTAAGATTTCTTACTGATGTAAGAAAGCTCTCCTGCCTCAAAATCAGCATTGCTTGTAAATTTCAGATGAAAGGTATAGTTAGGATTTATGAGAGCATTTCACTGTCTGTTTCTTTTATACCCATAGCAAATCCTTACTTCTGCAAGCTGTGTGAGGTATGGACCAACAGTTCTTAACCTGCTTGTTGCACATGCCTTTCTTTTAGTGTAACTGCTCGCAACTAATGCACTTAGCAAGCAGTGTCTATACCTGCCTTGCTGCTGACAGGGGAGAACAAAGTCTTTTCAGTTGGTGTCCTGTGCTCTTCTACAGCAGTCAGGATTTTTCTGAAATGGGTTAACAGATAATAAGGAACTGGGAAGTAAGCAGGCAATAGGGAATTGTTTTCATCTACCACTGGATGTAGGTGCTTCTGAAATGCAGTACTGGACAAGCTGCTGTGGATAAGGGAAATTTCAACATTAGTTGAATACTATTTTTAAGGGGAAGATGAGAGAGTTCTTTAAGTGATGATGAGCTGTCATGCAGAGTTTATAACCTAATTAAAAGGTTTTGGTAATGGAAGTGGTGTTAAAATTTTGTCTTTACCTAGTCATTTCATTAGCTGTAGCTCCAGTTGTTAATTTTTATTTGCCTGTCATATTGTCAGTCTATCACACTTGCTTTTCCAGACCAGACCAGGGAGATTTTGTGAGAACTGACTTTTGAGTTGATCTGTTCCTTCTATGTCCTAGTCACTGCAAGAACAGTTAATGCAGGAAAAGCGCCTATCCAACATGTATAGAGAGCAGTGTGTCACCTTGGAATGCGAGTTGGCTAAGGTTCGTGAGGAGGGAGATGTCGGCAAAGAACTCTCTAAGGTAATTAGTCTGTAATCATCTGCTAGCTAGGCAGTGATCTTGCAGCCCTTATTTTGTGTACCCTATTGAGTCTTCATCTCTACAGGAACACGCAGAAAAGATGGGGAAGCGCCTGAAGCTGATGACTCAGCGATATGAGGCCTTGCAAAAACGTCGTAATATGGAAGTAGAAGGATTCAAGAATGATGTTAAAGATCTTCGACAGAAGTTGAAAAATGTAGAGATGCAGCTTTTTAAGGTAATAGCTAAGCATTTCTGAGGCACACTGTTATAGGCTTACCCTATAGAGGTGTATTCTCAGTATTTAAATGCACTATTTCCCTAGAGTTAACGAAATAATTTATTTCTTAAGTGCTCCTTTAGATATTAATATTTAATAAATTTGATCTCTTCTGTATATTATCAAGCAAAAGAGATTTCTCTTAGTTAATCAGTCAGGCATCAAGCTTGCCAGGAACTGTCCCAATTATACATTAACTGTATCTTTTTGTTGCAGCTCTGAAAGTTCTTATATGATACCCGTAGCTCACTTAGCTGTCTCCAAATTGCAAGACAGCAGTATGCTTAAAAGTATATTCCACAAAGAAAATTATGATTGTTTTTCTTTCTGGGGACCATAGTGTTTGGTTTTGTTCTAGTAAGAGGTAGATAGTTGACTTAAGTATTGTGAATGTTATTTATTCCTTTGTTAATTTTTTGTTTGTAACTCTGCAAAAATCACTGTGGAAACAGTGGCTGGAAGCTGAAACTGTGTACTCTGTAGTAAGATGTAGCTTCTAGATATGTAGAGGAACATCAGAACAGCTTAGAATGGAAGCCATAGCCTTGATGTTGCCTGGAGTTTAGGATATTTATCTAAGATATGCTAGAGAGGATCATCTAGGTATAGCTTTTACCCAGCTGATTCTCAGGAGCCACTGATTCACTTGTTTTCTGTACTTTGGGCACACAGTTTGGTTTACTAATGCATTTGTCTTCACTAAAGGCTTTGATGTCTTCTGGGATTTTGTTTGATTGGCTGTGGGTTTTTAAACTTTAAGGATTAAACAGCATATGTGAATTGGGGAAAAAATGCCTATGATACCTTCAGTAGAGACGTGTATGCTTTGTAACTGTGGTTGTCCTCTTAATTGTATTCCTAATTTCTTCATACTTTTAACCACAAGAGGGCAGAGGAACAAAATACTTGCTAGAAGTCTGCAGTGATCTTTAAATGATTCTCATCACTTCAGACCAAAATGACTGCATATGACTAAATTTCCAAATTTGCATATGAAAATATTTGACCAAAAACTGCATGAGGACAATGCAACATCCTAAAGCAGGAGTGTCAAACTCATTTTCACTGGGGACCTCATCAGCCTCACGGTTGCCTTCAAATGGCATTTTAAGACTGTATAAATGCAGGACTAGTTACATCTATACAGTCCTAAATTGGCATTCGGCCCTTTGAAGGCAACTGTGAGGCTGACGTTGCCTCCAAAGAAAATGAGTTTGACACCCCTGCCTTAAAGGGTTGAGAGAAAAGAGGGCTGCCAAGGCTGTGCTGTTCTGCCATTGAAGTGGCTGGGCTGGCATGCTTTCCAGTTCCAGGGTGACAGGAAATGGCAGCCTTGGCTAGCTTGCCATCAGGAGTTCTGATTGTCCAGCAGCCTTTGTTCAGCTCAGCATGGACCACGTGGTGTGGCCTGACACGAGGCGTTGTACTTGAACTGCTCTTCAATCATACACAGTTCAGAAGGCAGCAGGTTGGCCACAGCAGTTAGACCTTCTCTAGTTCCAGTAGCAAAAGATGACAAAATGTCATCATATCAGGAGAAGTACTTAGAACTAGATAAAAGTTAGTTGATTAATATTTTATCTTGCTTCTTTTTGTGCGTTTCAAAATAATACAGGTAGTAGAATGCAGTCAACAGGTTATGTTAGACTTAACTGTATTCTGTCCACATTTCTTCCCCACCAGTAATGTAACACCATAATGTATGGAAGTTTGTTCTTTAATTTTTGGTTCTGGAGCGCCTTTCTACTGGTGATATGCATTAGTCTAGTGACATTAGCTTAAGCATCCTCCTTGCTAGCTACAAAGGGTCTCCTTCAGAGATCTCTCGCTCATATTCTCATCATAATATTCTCTAAATTGTACTTTATATAAATCTGTTTTCCTTGATCTGTTTTTCTCTTTCTTTTTAGGTGATTCTGACTACTGGACCAGACCAGGATCTTGCAATCCTTCATGAGGTCCGCCAAGGAAACAGACTAACCCGTAAAATTCAAGGAGAACTAAAAAACTTAAAAGCAAAAATCTATGGCTTAGAGAATGAACTACGGGTCTGCTGAAGTTGAGGTATTAGCTGGCATTCTAGTTTTAGGAATGGGACATTGCTAGGCTGGAACAGTCATCTGTGAGAGCAGCTCCTGGCTGTTTTCTGGCATCCAGTGACAGAAGGCTTGAGAAAATCAGCAGTTAATGTCATAACATTGTACATGAGCCATTCGTAACATGCCAAATTACATTGCTGTTTCAGTTGAGAGATGGCTCTTGATAAGACTGACATAAAAAGTACATGATGACTTATATATCTGGAATATGCTTATGACTTCATCTTACCTTCACAATCACAGTAGGAGTCAGTGTATACTAGTCTTCAGCTTTCTTTGGAGCATATTATAAACCGCATATGAAATTAATGATTATGGAAGGATCTAGCTCAAGATCTGAATTGCTTGACTGACCTTTTCATATGTGAGAAGCAGCTTTTAAAAATGGTTTAAATTATTACTGTTTTGGTGCTTAGGCATTTCAGGATGTAACTGGAAATTTTCTTTGAAAAAGACCATGTATAGAAAGTATATATTGAAGTGACTGTCTCCTTGACCAAATAACTACTTGAAAAGGGCTTCCCTTTGCTTGATTCTAACCCACTTGGGACGAACCTGCCTGATTTAATACGGTGGAAAAAAGTAACCTGTTAAGAAGTCATCTGCAAGAATCAGCAACATCTACACTTATTTTGAATGTTTGGGCAGGAGGGAAATACTAAACTATCAAGTGTCATCTCATTGTTGCCTTCCTCACAGTTTATATGAACATACAGAGGAAGCCCATAATAAAAGGCATCTACTATCTTCCTTAGTCTCTGCCTCTGCAGCTTTAAACAATATCATGGTTGTGTACCAACAAATCAGTGTCAGCTTTTGCTACAGCAGTTGTTGCTGCTGTACTGTAACTGAAATTGGATTGGAAGAACAGGTGCCTAGTTGCTACATGGTAAATATAACTCTGGCTATATGATGATTATCTTTATACCAGACATGAGGACATTGCAATTCTAGAAAACAGATGAAATCATGAAAAGGATTACGACATGGCTTCAGCCCAGTTTGTAATTGTGGGACATTCATGCTTTTACTGTAGCATCAGCAAATCTTGTCCACCTTGTAGACTGAGAGCAGATTGGTTTTGGAAAAGGGATTTCAGTGCCTCTGTTTCCTACTGTACCTTTCTGACCTTGTTAAATGTGGCAGAAGCAGAATATCTTTCTGAAGTATATGCCTAAAGGCTACCAGCACTTCCTTCCCCATTGAAAATAATTTAGTGCGTGAAAGCAGATAGTTTCTTTTAGATGTGGTAGTGGCCATGGAGATACTTGTTCAGTGTTTGGCAGAGGGAGATACGTAAAAGATGGTTTTGCGCTGTCAAGGTTTGGAGAAAGAACTGGTTTTATAGCACCAACTAAAGCAATGTGGGAGGAGAAATTCCCTTAAGTCAACTGCAGATCCTTTTTGTGACAGTCTTACTGACCCTTATGGTTCTGTAGTGTGGCTTTTTTATATATATGCATTCTTGAGCTCAAATTCATCACAGGCTTTAGTGTGGGTGGCTGACAGTCTGTACCTAGATGCTCAACTACTACTACAACTTAAAAGAGGCTGTTTTAGAGTATGTTGCACTGATTAGTTTAGCTGAAAATGCTGAACTAATTCAGAGACTGATTCATGAACAACTTGAGTGCCAATGCTATTTGGAGGGTTGAGGAAGGTTATTAAATAACGCTATCTATCATTTAGCATCACGCTTTCTTAGTTGACTAGTACTTTTTCGGATAAGCCTAGCTAATTAAAGGGAGTTGGTATGTGAAGTAATATGCTACTGGTTTGAAGATAAGATATCGAAGTTATCACAGGTTCTGTAAGGCTGCTTCTGAAAATTGCTACGTAATGAAGTATTAGCCACTTACTCAGCAGAATCTGCCTACTTAAATTCAGCTATGGGAAGCTAGCTAAAAGGTCTCTTGAACCTATAGAAATAAATGGGTTTCTGTTTATTTTCAACTCTTCCAAGCTGAAGAATTGCCTATGAAATTACATTTTCCTAACTTGAAGGCTGCAAAGTGTGTCTGGATAAAGCCGGTGGGCTTTGACAGTCAGGTTTGTAAGACCGGGAGGAAGTATTGGTGTAAGAAGGATGTAAATGTTTGATTCCTTGTCTTCCTTACCAATATTCCTTACTACTTGAAAGACTGAACAGAATAAAATGGCAACATTCCTGATATACCTGCCAGTGTGTCAATATCAAAGTGCAGCTTGAGCTTTATTCTTAATTTGTCACTAGGCTACAAACCTTCCTATTTATGGGGTGGGGGGCAATTACAGTAGTGCTGATCTGTAGATCCATTGTATTTGGAAGCTTGAATATTTGTCCAAAGACAGGAACTGCAAAGTATTGTACCTGTTTTTTTTCTGTGTGATGTCATCTGATCAGGTGTAATGTTGCTTTATGTTGCCAAAACAAATGTGAACCTTCAAGCTAAGAACTGCTTTAAAAAGCCAAGTGTGTTCTGCCACTAACAACTACCCTTTAAGATGTCGGTAAAGAATTTTCAGCATTTCCAAGAGAGTTTCCTGAAGAAGGTTCTGAGACCCATATTAGTCAATTTTCTTCTACAATTTTTTGAGTACAAACAAAAAATGGCATTTACTCCAAAGACTGATTAGCTTTTTTTGCTATTTTAATTTAGTAATGAGTGATTTGTATAATTTCAATACAACTAAATGCCAGGTTGTGTATGTGGGAGCACAGAACTTGAAAGACCTCTAAAATGGCTAATTCTATGAATATGGAGAGTGCTCTACATAGGATTAAAGGTTAGAACCGGGCGAATGTTCCTCTTGTGAGCCAAGATACTAAAATGTTTCTTGCATAAATAGGAGAAAAGTGAGCAGTAGGGAAAAAATTCATTGTTGTGTAGCCTTATTTAGGTAAGGAGGAGTGCCTGCATTTCAGAAAGGATGTTGAAATATTGGGTAAGGCACAGACCCACAGATGATTCAGCAGAGGAGAAAGAGTTGTGCAAGAGCTCATATTGCATTACATTAACAAGACTGATTAATATACATTTATCTTGAAGATGAAAAACTACCAAAGGCCTCTATCCCAGCAGAGGAAGGCTGAGAAAGAACCAGTAGCCTGAACTGGAATTAAAAAAAAAAAAAAAGCATACATTTTTAACAGGAAAATTGCTCTTTTTCTCTCATTATAACAAACTGTATGTGGACGTAACAAATTCTCCATCTCTATCTTCAAATCAAAACATGGTTGCACCTCTGGAGAAGGTAGCTCAGTTTACTAAGTTACTGGGTTTGACACATTAGAACTTAATGAAATATAATGATGTTAACTAACAGGATATGATTTAATGGTCCATTCTGGCTTTAAAACCATGATTTCTTTATATATAATATTTATAGGAGTTTTCCAGCATCCATGCTGTTGCCTTAATTAAAGGAATATATGCTGTCAGCTCACCCTAGACAGCAAGGTTACACAAGGTTAAAAAAAAAAATCCCTCATTACCTTCCTATATCAGAACTTGCAGTAATTCCCAAATTAATTGATGCTGTGACTGTGCTTAGAAAGGCCGGTTAGCAGTAGCCACTGTTCTGATAGCCATCAGAATAAATCTAAATAACAGTTTAATATGTGCTTGTATGCAATAGCTGTACTTAAATTGCTTATGTAAGTAGTAGCATCAATTCAGAAACACGCACATTTTACCAGTATGGATGGACTCTGGGCAGCCTAATATTCTGGAATTGTAATGCTGGGAAGGAATTCTTCAGTGATCAGATACTTTGTTGAGACCAGCCAGGAGAAACATCTCTGTGTACTTTGTTCTGGTAGATATGTTAATATTTGTGAACAGCTATGTTGTTCGGATTTTTAATTACAGCTCAGTAACACATTTAATTCTGCTACACTTGAGTGTGTTTGTACTTGCTCGGCCAAAATCCAAATAAAGATGTCTCATTTGTCCCCACTCAAAATGACATCATAGCTGACTTGTATATAAGGAACACTTTAAGATTTTTCATTCTAATATTTCTGCACCATTTTGTTTTTATATTCCCAAGTTTCTTTGAATTGTAAAAAATAGTCCTTTTACCTCCTAAACAGTTATTCTTAAATTTGCAAGTCTGTCTACTCTAGGTGAACCTGCTTTAGCACAGGTGGGTTGAACTAGATGATCTCCAGAGGTCTCTTCCAACCCCAACCATTCTGTGATCTATAGAAGTGTACACATTTTTTAACATGTGGACTGGGAGTATGTACCAAAACATACTTGGATGCAGCATAGAAGGTGTGAGAGGTGAAAGCTGTGATGATTCCTTTTGGCTGCTGTATTCATAGGGTTTGGGCACAAAGAACAAAGTTTGTTTCAGTTCTTATGTTGCATCAAGCATTTTAGGACTTTTTCTGAAACAGGCCATCGGAGGTAACTGGGATTTAACCCACTAGCAGGAAACATTTCTGCTATGACTGACGTATTTGAGAAGAGTGGGGTGGACTTTGATATTTCCCATTTAACACCAAATGAGCTGTTTGGAGAAAGGACGTCTTTGATTATGAGTGATAGTGGCTGCTCTTCAAGTAAGCACCAAAACTACAGCTTTATAAACAGCCCTCAATGGGGTTGACGATTCACTTATACTGCCTAAATTGTTTGTTTTAAGAGTTGCGATGATGTTGGGTTGTGGACAGATTACAGATGTGTAAATATGGATTATTTGGTTTTGTTCAGAAAACCCAGAGAGTCTTTCAACTTTGAATGTAAAAGACAATGATTAACTACACAGGCATGAAGGGTTTAATTGTAGAAATGGGTTTGACTTGAATGAAAAGATCTGGGTTTATCCTGAAGAAGCATGTCCAGGATGTGCTGGATTCTCCTGTATTGATTCAGAGATCAAACTGCCTTTCTTTCACTGTAAACATTTATCTCTGTGGTGAGTCATTCCTAAGCATCCAGTAACACAATTTTTCCTCTTCAGTGCTGGCTTGGGTGGGTAGAAGTGTGCTCAGTGACATCACAGGCAGAGCTGCTCAGCTTTGTGTTCTCTGTAGTGTCCCTAATAAAATGACCATAGCACATTTTTGGAACTTATTGAAACATGAGGATGATGAGCACAGTCACTTAAAGCATAAGACTTGTACTTGTAGTTTTAAGACACTGGAAGGAGGAAATTTAGGCAAGACTTTAGTCAGATTTGAAAACATGGGTTTCCAAAATGATCACAGATGTAGATAAAACTTTCATTATGGTAAATGTCTAAACCCTGAAAAGTCTTTTGAAAGTTTTCAGCTTAAAATATGTAAATGCTTTTTTTCTGGAAGTGCAAATGTGCTCTAGGTATTGAGAGACTGTTCTGATGTGCAGAAAGCAATTCAGCCTGATTCATGGGGCAGGACCTACAATAAGGAGGTGCTCCTAGAGGTCCTGTGTGAAGTAAAAATGTGTCCTCTTTAGGCTAAAGATGAAGGGCAGGCCATTTCTGTGCAACTTTCTCTGAACAACTCGGGCTTGAGACCTAAGAAGAGTGATGTGGTAAGGAGAAAGAAGCATGAATGAGGCTTTCTACCCAGACGGGTAAGTTGTAGGAGAGCAGTGGTGTAACTGTGATGCTGCTGTCAGAGCCAGAACTGAGGGAGCACAGCCACGTGAACAGCAAAAGCGGGAGAAGGCTCAAACCCTGGCTCAGGCCAGTCTGTACAAATGTTGACAGCATCACTGGATTGGTAAAAATGACATTGCTGATGAATGTAACTGTGTTAGCAAACCCCACCATATCAGCACAACTTAACTGGGCAAGAAGGTCATGTTTGCCAAGAGTTTAATTGCGGGACCACACTGATTTTCTTGCTGTGATGTTAAACTGCAGCATTGACAGGGATTTTACTGGGATAGCTCCACCCAGTGATGCCTTTTAGAGCCCAGTCCATTCCTGAGGAGCCAAAAAGGGAAATAATGAGGAACTGTATCTTTGGAGGCTGCCTTTTCCTCTTAGAAACATTTCTGCCTTTGAGCCATTCCGGTTATGAATGTTGAGATGAAGTCATTGTTTGTGCTTCAGAGCATGGCTGAGGTCAGGGAGAGGGGTGTGGAGCCACCAGGGTGGTGAAAGCTGGGGACAGTCAAGTATCTTTGATGTAGAGCTGGTAATTAGTGTTAAACTGAAAATTACACAAGAAGAAAGAAGGGAAGGAGTGAGTGGCAGATAATTGAACCTTTGGGGAGCCTACAGAGAAAGATGTTGGCACAGAGCTAGAAGTAATTTACAGAACAGAGAAACAGTTGTTAGACAACTAGAAGCAAAACCATAAAGAGAAGAGGCAGGGATGCACTGAGACAGCTAGAGAGGAGAGCCGCAGGAACAGGAGATGCACGTCGTTAAGTGCTGCGCCCATCTCAAAGGCTGCTTTTATCATGAGGAAACATAGCCAAGATAGAAAACAAACAAAAGCCCAAACAAAGCAGAGAAATACTCCAGTTGGCTCATCCTGGCAAATAGTTTCTTTGAAGTGGGTATTCAGAGTAGGCAAGGAGAGGTGTATCCTGAAGCGAGCAGCGATCTGTCCGGTGCTCAAGGATGGTCTGTCAGGGCAATCAGCAGTGTCAGCTCCTTGTCTGAGTCATCCAAATATGACACAGACGCTACTGCTGCATCACCTGCTGCCAGCTCACTTGCAGTTTCTTTCCCTAACAGGGCTGAGCATGGCGTATGGGATTATTAGAAGCTACAGTATTGCACCCAGTGAAGATGAGAGATGAGGGGGTCTGGGTGTGTACTTGTGTGACTTGGAACGCTTGAGGAATTGGCAATACAGGGTTGGGTAGACAAAGGATAAACACATTTATGTGAGGTGTTTTTAAAACATTCCTGCAAGCATTAATCTTACTCCTGAGTATCAGTACTTTCTGCAATGAATAAGTGGTGCAGAATAAGTTATAATACTTTAAGTACAGTGTAGGGCTATTCAAATACCTCTTTGCTATTTATTACACATCCAGATTAATTTTGTTCCTTAATATAGTTCCGTTGTAACTATATTGCAACAGTATACATCAACGTCCCACAGTTATTTCCTTAAGCCTTTTATATAGAGACAAGAGCTTTTCTGTATCTTCATTATAGCATAGTTCTACCGTGACAAAAGATTTGTTGCTTTGCAAGTCAACAATGTTACTGTTAGCCTATAGTTTCACTTTCCCCTCCCCTCCATTTTAGCACCATGTTCACAAGAGAATGATGTTCTCACTTATTTTAATATTTTAATATGCAACAAAGTACAGTTGATGTTTTTGAAACTTAAGGTTGTTCATCTCCGAAATGCAGACAACTTCCTGCTAAGAATACCTAATTCAATTCTAAATGGTAAATATAGTTTAATTTAGATATACATTTATTACAAATTTTTCCTATTAATAGTATTTTTTTTAACAAATATGAAAAACTTGGTTTATTTCTCTCACACTCGTAAAAGAACAAATCAACACACCACCAAAAAACTTCAATGGTGTCGTACCCTTATACAAGACTTCTGCCTTGCAGTGATTTAACTGGTGTACCTCTTCAAGTTCTTTAGTCATATGGACCCTGGTGGTGGCTGGGTATTGTCAGCCCTTTCTGTTTGCAACAGTGGAAGCATCACCATGGCTCAAGCCTGTACCGGTGCCACATGCATCCACAGCCTCTAGCAAGGTAGGAAGGAGGAACACAAGTTTTGCTTCCTTGAAAGCTGCAGAATGGACTTTGTCCCAGGGGAGCCCAAGGGCAGAGCTGCTCGCCACTGCAGGAGTTGTTTCCATCTTGAGAAGTCTTTCTGCCTTCACAATGAGGTGTAAAACTCTCTGGATGCACTTTCCTAAAACAAGAGAAATGTCTCCAACACAGAGCAGGAGGGAGATGGCTCTGAAACCTTTGTGAGACATTAAAAAAAAGGAAACTTATCATCTCTCTATCCATCCCAGTATGTGACAGGTAATAGCAGGGTCTCTAGGTGCTGCCTGGATATTGAGAATATAGTGTTCAGCACTTGACTGACTACAGATGCTGCTTCTGCTCCCGCTCCCAAGCTGTGCAACACTTGGGGTGTCAGCACCCTGCCAATGTCATCGTGTCCTTGCTGGGACTCACACTGCTCTTCTGTGGCCCTCCATTTAAAAGGCCTTTGGCACATTTTCTAAGGCTAAATAATGACCAGCATCCTTTTGCACAGCCTCCCACTTCAGAAGGCTGCTGTGAAAGGAAGCTGGACCCTCAAAAAAAGGTCCTTGTTGCATGCATTTTAAAAATTAACATCAGCCTGAGGGTTTCTCTTCATGGTTGCATGGATGCATCTGTGCAAGAGCAGGGCTGTGGAGGGAAACGACTGATGCAAATGGCCCAACACCCACACTGTACACTTTTGGAAAGTGTTATTCTGGAGTAGCTCCCCAGCTGGGTACATTACATGCATCCCAGGGCGCATCCGCCAGTTTAGTTTCACCCAGGAGGTATCTGGTTTGCATCCTCCAAGACTGTTTGCCAATGTAAACCAAACCAACAGCATGGGAGGGATGGCTGGGAGAGTAATTCAAAAGTGTGCTCGAGATGTGAAATGAAACATTGAGTCCACCCAAGGAAGGCCCTGGTCTTCATGGGGGTCTCCAACATCCTCCCTCTGTTGGGTCCAAACAGCGTAACATCACATCTAGTCAGCTGCTTCAGAAAGCAGATTTGTACACCTCATGAGTCCTGCTCCCCCTGATTGAACAAAGCACTTTGAGGTAAACACGCTTGTTGCACCATGCAAAAGCCACTTAAAAATGGATTCAGCTGTGTGTAACTGCAGATGCGAATCGCTCCACTCTCGTCCTGCTTCCCCCCGCGCAGTGGAGTCACCATCTCCCGTCGTCTCCCCGGAGGGATTCACGGGCCCGGACCGGGTCGGCTCCGGTCCCCGGTCCCGCTGCCGCCAGCCCCTAGATCGGCCAGGGGGAGGGTGACGGGGGCAGCCCCGCCGCGGAGCCCCCGGCCCGGCCCCCCGCGGGGCGGAGGCAGGTGCGGGGGGCGGTGGCAGAGCCCGCCCGGGAGCTGCCCCCGCGGGGGCGCGGCACCGCCCCGCACCTGGGCCCGCCCCGCAAAGGAGGCGGGGGGCAGAGGCGGCCGTGGTGTGCCGAGCCGTGCCGGTGCGGCGGGAACATGCCCCGGGGTAGCGGCGGTGGCTGGGCGCCCTGAGCGGCGCCATGCGGGGCCGGCTGCTGGCGCGGCTGCGGCGGCGGCGGCTGCTGCGGCGGCTGCTGCTGGCCCTGGGCGCGCTGGCCTTGGGGCTTTGGGCCGCCTACCTGGAGCTGGTGGCGGTGGACGGCGGCGGGGCTCCTCCGGACCGCAGTGAGTTACCCCGCGGGGCGCCAGGGGAGGGGAAAGGGAAGGGGAAGGTGGGGAGGGGGGCGTCCCGTCCCGTCCCGTCCCGTCCCGTCCCTCGCAGCCCAGCGCGGTGCTGGGCTCTCCTAGGCGCTCCGTCCCGCTCGGTAGTCCGGTGCAGCGCTCCGGTTTCCAGGCTGGCCGGGAACAGGGGGCGAGCGCGACCCGCTGCAGCGGCGGAGCGCTGCCGGCGAGCGGGGACCCCCCTCCCTGCGGAGCTCTCGGGGTCGGAGGTGGGCTCTGTTCCGCGGGACGGAGGTATGTGTTGAGGGGTTTTGCTGTTCTGCCTTAGGTTCTCAGCTCTCGCCCTCGTTTCTGTCAGGAGACCAATCAAAACGTGACCTTGCTGGAGTTGCAGAGCTCGGAGTCAGGGCTTTGAGCCGCCTCATATTCTTGGTGCTCTGGTGCTAACCTGGAAGGAAGCAAAGATGCTTTGAATATCACTTTGATGAGAGAAGTGTATGCAAAGGAGGAGGGAATGCATACCCTGGAGATGCGCAACACCCGCCTAGTAACGGGTTCATTTTGTGCAAACTTTTAGGAGTACATCAGGGCATGTACAAAGTGCGGTTAGCTTCTTTTCTTACAAAGTAGAGGAGCATTTATTTCTATCAGTGTCATGTGGGGTTTTATGCTTCTCTTCTTTTTCACAGTTACAAGAAAGTTTTAAACAGCCCAAATCTTTTTTAAGAAAAACCTACAGTGGTGTTGCTGCTGTTTTAAAAATAATATCAGTGCTTGGTGCTGGTCTAATTTGGTAGTGGTTTCTAAAATACATATGAGCATTTAACTATTAATACTTTTCAGCATCTTAGTCCCTTCACTTCACATTATAAATCCTCTGATTCTTGCTCTTGCTTGGTTTCAGCCCTAAAGCTGTGCACAGACTGTGCAAGGAGCTCTATGAATGCCTGCTCCTACAAAGTCCATTACAGGACTTCAGCTTGTCCATTTGTTCTGTTCTATATGGGATGCCAAGGTTAAAAATTCATGTTTATTGTTGCAACAGTGTGAGAGATCTGATTTCTCTGGCTAGGATAAATCCTCTAGTTATAATCTGCTTTTTATGCCTGGTGGAATTAGCTGGGACATGAGAAGATGGGTTGCACTACAGATCTACTTCATGTTACACCTCTCATGCAAACTAGCCAAGCCTCGTACTGTATTGCTGCTCTGCCAATACCCCCCAAAGATCCTTAGAGAAGACTGTAGAGGCATATAGACGACTTGTGCAAGTGCAGCAAGGAAGAAAACAAACCACTCAGAGATATTTAAAATAGTGGTTATAAGGAGAAAGGGCTGAGTCAGGTGTTCAGAGCCATGCAGCTGACAGTCCTTTTGCTGCCAGCAACGCAGAGCGGGAGGATGAGAGAAAGGGGCAGAGAGCATGAGGACAGAAGGGATGTGCTGGAGCAAACAACTTTTCTTATGAATGGGGTTTTTCCTCTTTGCTTTTAGACAGGGTTATTTTTACATCTCTGTCACAGAAGTAATTCTGTTTTAAGACTGAAACTGGAAACAGCGACATGACTACAGCCACTACCAACTAAAAGAGAAGATGAGGAAAATAATTATATTAAAGTTCAGTTGTATAAAAGTCCAGGCTCTCCCAAATCCACCACCAGAGATACTGCTGCTCAGTGCATGTGAAAGGCATTTAAACGCTGCTGGAAAGGGTGGAAGGGTGAAACCCTCTGCCAGGCAGCTCCCCACGGCTCTGCAGCATCTCAGAGGGGGAGTCGCTGTGCCCGGAGAGCCGAGGCGCTGTGGGTGTGCCGAGCACTTGGCGTTGTGTTTTCCTGGTCTTGCAGCCAGGATCCTGGAACCTGCTAACTGGAGGAAGGTTAATCTGTGACCCTCCCCACCCTTCCTCTTGCCCCAGTACCTCTAAAAGCCTGTTTTGTTTTAAGAGAAGTCAGGAGTCGGAATGAAAGATAAGTAGTATTTGTTTTCTTTTGGCTGTTAGAAGTAAGTCATGTTTTCTCCTCTGGGGACTGGGATGCCTGTGTTTGTGACTCCTCATGGTGACTCTTCCCAGAAACTCCAGGGAGCTGGTGTAGGAAGGAGTGACTCTCAGAGCAATTAATACTTTCCCCCTCTCATTTCTGCATTGTTTTCCATCGCATATCCCAAGTGGGAATCCTACGGTATGTAAGTCACACCTGGGACCAACGAAGAGCTACCACCTCAACTTTTCTGATGCAACAGCCTTGCCAGTTATTAATGATAAAATACAAAGGCTGTTTATTGGGTAATTTTTCTGGGCAAAAAGCTAAGAGGCTTCTTCCATTGGAGCCAGAAAGCTGAAGAGCTGCTGGGCTTGGAAGGAAACCTGCAAGAGATTGCTGTTTCCATCTCCTATGTCTGTAATAGAGCTTTCTTCTTACCTCCCTAAAAGGCATTGCAGAACAGGCTGTATGGAAAGCCAAGTATGTTTTCTCCTTCCAGAGAGGTGAGTTCTCCTCCAGCAAGGCTGTAAGGAATCATAGAAAATATTCCCTTTTCTCTCAGCCATGTGTGGGATGGAGCACAAGCCACTGTGATGCGCCTCTTCCACATCTGCTCCTGGGTCAACACCTTAGAGCAAGTCTTCAGGCACAATGGGTTCCTCCCCAGCTTTATGCTCCTCTCCTTCTCTTCCCTCACCAGATCAGTGTGTGGTGGAGAAAGCAAATGTCAGATGGCCTGGGTGTGGGTGTTTGAGTAAGTGATGCTTAAAAATTGAGGCCCTGACTGTCCTCCCTTGCTGTCTGTGCAGCTCTGCTGCGCAACAAACTTAAGCATATAACTGAGTTTAGATGAAAGAGAATAAAGGGCTTAGGAGAATATGCTGGAATCATCGATACCCATTGGCTTCCATGGTGCTGCGTCACAGTATGGCTGGGAGAGTCTCTGGCTATGAGGTTCATTTTGTTGTAACGTTAAAGTCAAAGGTTGAGGGACCAGCCTGAGGTGCAGAATTCATGCTCAGTGTACCCCATGGGTTGGGATTCATGTGTGCGTAAGTTGATCTGGGCCATTTTCTAGCTGTCAGGGACAGACATTTTCAGCTGGACAGGGACAGATGACAGTAAGGGCTCTCATGAGTGATATGAGTGATAGCTTTTCTTTGAAGATGATGCTGAAATGGGCAGTTGGTCATGTCAAAAAAAAAAAAAATTATTGTGATGTGACTACATCAAGATATTCCTGCCTGTTCTTCCCAGGGAGCCTTACTGGCAGACCTGTTGTGTGTTTCTGTGTTGCTGTTCCTGTCGTTATTGTAGGGCTTGCCTTTTTCCTTTTGAGCATATTTTGCTGGTCTGCTGCCCAATAGGTATTTATAGGAATCTTGAACATGTTTACAGCTGAGTGAAGAAAAACAAGCTGATGTGAGTTGAAGATGGGCACAACTCTCCTCACATGAAATGTGGCCTGTTGTCATCCAAAACAAGTAGTAACAGGCAGGACACTGCCATCCTGCCAAGAAACCCGAGGAGTTGGAGACGGTCTGTTCACTCCTGCTGCTGACAGGCACTAACCTCTGTGGAGCGGGCTCTCCAGCAGAAATATTTGTCTCATCTTTGCTAGCTGCTACACAGCACACTTTGCTGCTGGAAGTGAATGCTGGAGATGGGAAATTTTCTTATTTCAAGGGTTAACGGGGTGTTGAGGAGGGAGAAAATACCAGTAAAGCACTGAGTGGCCAGGTCTGGAGAGAGAGTCCTGCACCCCACCTTGGGTGCTGTAATGCTCTTGGCTTGGCAGCGCGGCTGGAAGGGGCAAGGGCAGGGGCAGGTCTTCCTCATGGAAGACCCCCACCCTAAGACGCTGCCTCTTCCCAGAGCTGCTGCGATGCTCTCTTTGGATGGAAAGGCTGCTGGGTCAAGTACCTCCTCCTGCTGCCTCTGTTTTTCTCTTCTGTGCCCAGCAATGCCTCATCTCACCCCACCGTGCAGAAGGGTGTGACTCTGAGGGAGCAAGGCTGGTGTCAGCAAGCTGTGCTTGCAGGCAAGGAACAATGTGCGATGATCCCCCTTTGCTTTAAAACCTTGTGTCAACATAGTAAAAGCGAATCCCGATCCCTGAAGAAACTTGGAGGTGAGGTCATTCCCAGCCATTGCTGTCCACACTCTCTTTTTTTTTTTTTTTTTTCTGCTGCAAATACCATGGTATTTCGGGAGACTATAAATCACTTGCACTAATTTCCTTTATTGCAGGTGTGAGCATCACACTGATCCCAGGCACAAGCAGGGTGTGCTTAGATTAGATTGCTGGGAGGTACAGTTAGCAGGAACAAGGGATTGGGGGCACTCTAATATGCCTGTCCCAGCTGCTTCAACCTGCCCCTGTTCCACCACATTTTATTGTTGCATGTAAATAACACTGGGAGCGTCTTCCTGTCTTGGATTGTGACAAGTGGTTTCTGTCTCACTTCTAGTGTCTCAGACTGCTGCTTTCTTAACTCGATAGCATGCAGTCCCCCTCTCTGAAGTGGGAAATAGGAGAGACTCAGGAGAAACTATGGAGATGTGTGAATAAAAAAAAGTCTTTCTGGCAAGACTTCCACCACCCCAGTATTTACATTGTTAGAGTCCCTTTCCTTCCTCAGAAAATTAGTTTCTTACCCTCCCACCTTAGTGAGCTCTCCGATCTGCAAGAATCCAGGGTACTACAAAGCAGCGTGAGTTGCTTAAAAGCTGGGCCAAGTGTTGGTGTGAATAGGCAGATGCCTGTGTTTGTATGAGAAATGTAGCTGGCAGAAAGCTGAAGTTGCTCATTCAATGTAATGCACCAACTTCCTTCTCCAGGCACCCTTGGAAGTGTCTGTGCATAAGGGTGAGCACACCTACATATGCAGATTCATTTGCACGCACACGGGCTGACTTTTGCAATCGCTCACATGCAAGGTTACTTGCCTGTACATGCACGGTATTGCTCTTCTGCATAGCTAATTGCACTGAAGGTTACTGAGTGCCCATGGGGAGAGATTGGACCCTGTAGCTCTCCAGTGCTGGCTGAAGTATCTATTTCATCCTTGTGGAAACTGTTAAGCCAGTGGAAAAGTTAAATTAGGTATCACTCCCAAAGCCCCTCATCCTGACTTCAAGAAAAGTGTTGACAGCAGGGGAACATCTAGACCATGAAATTTGCATATGATATTTCTCTGCTTTTGAAGACACCAGTGAGACCTTCTTTCACAGGGACCTGTGCCAAGCAACATCGTTCCCTGGAGGACAATTGTGGGCTGCCATAGCTGTGGGAGAAGGATGGGCACTGCAGGTGGGACAGTTTTTTTTCACTTCCATGTGGTCAGCTTAGTCTCCTTAGAGGGTGATCAGAAGTGCTGTCACAACTTGCTCTATGTTGGTGTATGTTAAGTGAGCCGACATCCCCAGGCCCATATTCACAGCACGGGTCGCTATCACAGACTCGGCAGAGAAGCCAGGGCCACTGAGAGCAATTTGCATCATACTCTAGCTTGGTTGTGCGGTTCATTGACATAGCAGCCAGGCGATGTCTGGACCTCATGCTCGCTATGGCATACACGTCCTGGGCCAGCGTATCCTTTCACTGCTGCTGGGGCATGTACTACAGGTAACTTGTGAACCTTGGCTCTCTTCACCTCTTTAAGTCAGGTTTGACTCTTAAATAGCCTTTTTGCAGAGCAACACTGAGAGCCTGGGTACCTGCTCACTGAGAACCGTGTATTCTTGGAACCTGGCCTGCAGCTTGTCTGGCCCCAGAAGATCCACAAACCATTTGCAGAGATTACATATTATCATTATAAATAAACCCTTGCGCCATCCCTTTATGTATACATGTTACCTGTGACAGATTTGTGTAGTGGTGTGCCAACAGAATGTGTATTCCTGCACCACACCCTCCTGTCTTAAATCAGACTGGTTTAGGATGACTCGGATCTCAGGGAGCGGTGCCCTCCTGCACATCTCCTCTGCACCGTGGGGCTGGCAGAGGAATGCTGTTGTCTTCTGGAGAGGCGTTTCTACGTGTGGTATAGTAGCGTGAAGGCTCTGACTTCTCTCGCCTGCAAGTTCAGGCAGATGTGAGGGAAGAGTGGCGCTGGGAGAGGTGATGGACATCATCTTTCATCTGGCAGTTTGGAATTACCAACATCTGCAATATGGTAAAAGGCAGGATGTTTTCCTGAAGACAGAGGTTGCCTTGTCGGTCATGGCAGTGTGGAACAGAGTGATGATGGGGTTCTTGCTCCAGCGCTTACAACAATAGCCTCAACAACTGATGGCATTATATATTTTGTTGTGCTTTGAGTTTCCCCATCCTATCTGTTCTTGCTGTTTATTGATGTTCCCTTTTCCAGTCCCTTCCCAATCCAATTGCTTTTTTCAGGCTTGCGGTAATAGCTGGGAAGGGCTTTCCAGAAAAGGAAATAAGCTGTCTTATTTAGATGTGGTGTGAGATTTAAGAAAGATCCATGTAATGCCTTGGGTGGAAACAGATGTGAACCAGGTCCTTAGGCTTTTTATGATGTTAGAAATTCACAGTCTGTGTGTGTAATCAGCCAAACCAAAATACACTGGGATCTTGACCAGAGCTACTCTGTAATTCTGTTTTCCTGAGAAGAATTTCCCATGCCAAAACGCAAAGGCTTTGATATTCCTGGTCTGGAGAGAGTCCCCTGTGTTTTGAGATGTTAAGATGGTCTGGGGCAACATTGCTGTTAAGTAAATCAACCTTCTCCAGAGACACCTTAGAACAATAATTCAAGCCAGCATAATAAAGATTTTAAATCAACTACACTGAATAATGAGATTCAATTACACTTTGAGATGTTGAATCACTTCAGACAATCTAAAGATGGTTGGATGGAGCTGGGAGTCCCCCTGAAGCATCAGTGCCCCTCTCAAAAGGTCACTAATTCTGATTTTACCATTTCCTAAGGCTCAGTTATTTCAGCATTCTGTGACTATTTCCCATTTGAGATTTTTTTTGAGAGGAAAAGAGGTCAATGTGGCTTTTTATCCCCTTATTCTTAGGAGGTGAAAAAGCTGTCACATATTACTTTACATTATAGGTTTTTCTGATACCTTTACATAGCAAAAGTATTACATCTTGTGCTATTCTCGCTTTTCTGTGTCACTATTTTCCATCAGAGATGCAAACGGTAAGTCCGAGGTCTTTGCATCATTCATGTCCCGGTTTCCATCTCGGTGACCTTAATGTTGATTTCAGACAGTCTAAATAGTCTTGGTTTGTAGTTTTTTGGTTTGTTTGTTTGTGTTTTTTTGTTTTTTGTTTTGCCCAGTTGAGCCAAATATGAGTAACTGACAGCCAGTGCTACTCAGTCATGTAAAAACACTAAATACAGACCAAAGACTTGTCTGTGTGGCCTTCCATAACAGCCATGTTTTATCTTTTTATTTTCCACTAGCCCTCTGGACTGTGAGTATTAGGAACTAGTAGGAAGCCAGTGTTTCACTGAAATTCTGTAAATTCACACACGCTACAGCGTAGTTCATTTTCAGATACTGTTATATCCTATTTACCAGTGAAAATGTTTTATCTGCATCATTGCCTGTTAGGCTGAAGAACTGCCTGGTGGAGCTCTCTTGAAGTGAGGATAATCTACATTAATGATATGTGTATTTTTTCCTGCCATTCTAAAGAAATCTGTTTCTTCCTTCCTTCAAGAGGCCACTTATTTCCATGTCATTAGCGTGGGCTGTTTGACTTGGCCGGTATATTTGGCGTTGGCAACTCTGACAGTTTCCTCAGTGCTGCCGTTCATTTGAGCCTAGTTAAGATATCTCCAACTCTTCTTGTAAATACTTCACTTCCTAAATTAGTTTTATTTATGTTTTGTAATGTTATTTTCTGTAAAATTGCAGTAGTCATGTCTGGGTGCTATTAAGTCCATATAAGGTGCAGAACAAGATTTGTAATGGGCTGAGAATACACTGTCCAGACCACCTTGTATTAATGGCCTCAATTACCTGCTGTGGCAGCTCACTTGGCATTAGCTGCCACAGGTCCATCTTTTGTTGTAAGCAGGCCTGTTGGGAGGGCTTTGTTTTCAATCAAAAAATGTAAAATAAATCAACCATGTACCAAGTTTTCCTATAAACCTGACTAAACTATACTTTCCAGAGGTGTACCTTGAAACTAAATTGTCTGCCTAACATAAGGGGTAAATATAAGAAGTCTTATTTTGCAATTGCTGTGTCTTGAAACACCAATGCATGCCTATTTCAGAGGAAATTTTGTCAACAGCAATTCTAACCCGTAGTCTGTACTCTCATACCCGTAGGAGGGAGTAGTTTCGTCTACTCAGAAATTCAAAATAACACCCGAGCCAAGGTGTTGAGAATGAATGCATTATTAAAGTCTTTCCCAGGTCATATGTTGCCCTTTTCTTATTAGAGGGGGGAAAAAAAGCGTGTATTGAAAAGGTTTGTCCTTAAAACTAGAGAATAGAGCAAAGGTGAACCTTGGTGTGGAAAGAAACCCTGCCACCTCGAGGCCCCATGGACCTCCCTCGGTGGCCTCTAATAGACAACTTGCGTTGTGCCAGCACAGCAGTCTGAGGGGCACCAGGCTCTGTCCTCCCCTTGGGGCTCCATGCCAAGGAGATGGCACCTCTCCGTGTTCCAGGGGCAGGGCCAGGGGGCAGGAATGAAGGACCCACGCTGCACTTGGCCATCAACAACTTCATGGAGTGGTGGGACACTTTGTACAGGCCGGCTGAGCCTCCCTGTCCTGCTGGTGGGATGCCTGGATGCTTCACCCCCTCGCAGCCACTATTGAGCATGGGGGGCTGAGTCACTTGCAGGGAGCCAGGTCAGCAGGTGATCACTGAGGACCCTCTACTCTTCTGGAATGCTGTGGCTACCGTCTCATCCAGGGGACCCTGGGTGTGGGATGAGGAGGAAGCTGTAGTCTCGGGCATGTGAGGAGAAGTGGATGGCAGTCACTGTGCCCAAGGGGCAGCAGAATGGCGCAGGGGACCAATCCCCAGGGAAGGGGCCCTTAGCCCCCCTGACCCTCTTTCTTTTCACACGGTAGGGCATCTTTGAGGCTACACGACCACCAGCTCCCAGAACAGCCATCTTTGGCCACATGCGTTGACAGCACAGTAGCCTCCTGATGTCATGAGCCACCTCACTGCCTTCTATTCTGGGCACTATAAACACAGGCACCCTGGCAGCTGGCCCACAATTCACTGAGCTTAGAGGTCCTCAGGTTCCAAGGATGATAGGAAGAAAGAGATCCCACAGCTGCAAGGCTAGTGGCTGCCTGCATTTGCATGGGAAAGCAGATAGGTGGTTGCAGGAGATGTGGAGGAAGAGGAGGCAACATCAGAGTGGGGACACCATTAGCTGCATTGTGGTGATGGCCATTGCTGATGTGGTTGATGGCGTGGAGCCCATGGAAGTGAATCCACCCAAAGACCAAGAAGAACTGCTGGAAGTGGATTCACCTCCAGCACAGCTCATCTGGTACCACTACATGGTGCCAGGGCTCCCCTCCATTACACCACAGCAGTGGTATCACAGGAAGGCCCAGCCTCCATGCCTGGCCATCCCAACAACCTGGCATCTGTGTGACAGTTATTGTCCTTCAGAGGACCTCCAAGGTCCCTGGGGCCTGGAGGAGGGCTTTCTCCAGTCTGAGGATGAGAAGGCTGCCTGATGGGTGGTTGAGGATGAAGCCAGACCCTCTGTGGCAGTGCCCAAAGAATAGCAACAGATGAAGCAAAGAAGTCAGAGGGACAGCTGTTCCTGTGGAGCAGAAGGAGCCTGCAGTTCTGCCTGGAAGAAGTGCTGATCTTCAGTGTTAAGGTCCCTTCTAGCTGCTTCATTAGGAGTTCTTTTCAATATTGTTTTTTTAATTGTTTTTAATTGCCAACGATAAAACAATAAAAAGAACAGTAAAACTGCTTTCCTCTGTTATTTGGTACTTTGGTGACTGCATCTGGATTCCTGTGTCCCCTCCTGGTCTCCCCAGTTCAGGAAGGACACTGGTGTGTGGGCCCAGCCCAAGGATGTCCAGATGGTGAGGAGCCAGGACACATGAGGGCAGGCTGAGGGAACTGTCTCTGGTCACCTGGGTGGTGAAACACTGGCACAGGTTGTTCAGAGAGGCAGTAGATGCCCCATCCCTGGAGACATTCAAGGCCGGGCTGGATGGGGCTCTGAGCAACCTGATCTAGTGGGGGGTTGGAGTAGGTGGTCTTTAAATGTTCCTTCCCACAAAACCACTCTATGAGTCTGTGAGACAGGTAATGGTGTAATGTGCTGCTGCACTTGGTTCCCCTGCATTTTTGTGGTGGTCTGCGTAATTTCTTTTCCAGTTTCTCAGTTGAAACTCAAGCCCTGTGCCTGTAGGATGCTTTAGCTCTAAATGACATTTTCTCAAGCATTTTTAATTTGCCTGATATAATTCTCTATTCCAAGAATTGTTGTGTCCCTTCCCACTGATTTTGAGATAGGCACCCTCACAGCAGCCTCAGCATTACTGTTGCCAACCATTTAACCTTTCCATTCTTATTTTTCTTTTTGCTATGTAGGTTATATAGATCTTTTTACTTAAACCCAGCAGGTCTAGCTTTTCCCAAGCCTCAGGTGATGATCCTCTAGGGCTGTTCCCCTGCCCCGAGTAAAACATCTGCGTGGATCAAAGTTCATGTGGGTCCTAGAAAGAGCATCAATGCTAACCACGGCCCAAATGGTGGTCTGTGGAAAAAGAGTTTTGCCAAATTGACACTTGGTTTGTCTCCGTGTGTTGGCCAGATCAGCAGCTGTGAGCACTTCAAGCACCAGAAGTGGTTTGGTATTGGCCATCATTCTTCTCTCCCGGCAGAGGCATAACCCTCTTTATAAAGGTGATTAATTCTTCAGGGCCTAAGCAATCGGGTTTTGTGGGAGGAGGAGCATGGTAGCGGCAGCTTCATCCCCTCTTTCTGCCCAGGTGCCTGGACTGCTCCAGCTCTGTCACCAGTTCCCAGGGCCATTCTCAGTGCAGCTCTTATGCAGCCGCTTCCTCAGGGCAGGAAGAGCTTTTTCAGGTGTGTGAGTTGAAGGACAGTTGTAATGCTCCAGCTTGTGCTATCTTGGGAGTTTATTTATCCTTGGATAGTTGCATTCTAATTCTGTCTCTGCTGTTTTGGTCTCCTGCCTCTTCAGGGAATTTGACAGGCTTTGTGAGACCAGGGTTTGACAGACTTTAACCTTGCTAATGGGCGTTTTCCTTCCTCCATAGTTACTGGCTGTAGCCAATCATGTGTATTTTCTTATCCATGTAGTTCACCTGCTCCAGTAGCAGAGCTAAGATCACCAGCATTCAGCCTGAATTTAATTTGATTTTCCTGCCAGTGCCTTTTCAACCATTGGCAGTTTCTCTGTTGCTGGCATGGTGGTCTCACCTGCAGCTAGTCTGCGGCTAATAAATGCCTCCGCCTCGCTGAGCTCTCCTCTGTGCTCCTGCTGTTCTTCTGAAGAACTCCTGGTGATGCTAATGCCACTGCTGCCCTGTGGTCATGCTCTGCACTTCTGATTCCTCTGAACGTGCCACCGTTCCTTGCAGGGTGTTTCCAGGTGCATCCAACTGACTCGCACCGCTTGCTGCAGTGGGGAAGAGGATCTTTTGTGTGTGCTGGTGGGGTAAGGGAGGATTCACTCCCTCTTTGAACTCCCACTGTCCCCCTGCCTCAGTCTGGCCAGTATTATTTCAGTGTGTCTGCACTGTCTGATCGCTGTCTGCATTCCATCAGCTCCAGCCATGCGGCTGACTTCCTTTGCTTCGCAAACTGTAATTGCTTTGCCAGTTAACTCTGGGTCTTCCAGTACTCTCTCTTGAGGGCTTTGTCCAAAAGCCCTGTGTTTCTCAAATGGCATGTTTAGTTGGGTCTTTTCCTAAACTTAGATCCTTTGTAAATTCTGTTTTCACATTTTTCTTGTAACTCTGTGTTTGAATTAGATATTTGACATAGGCACATCAAGGGATAGAAAGAAATATTTCAGCAAGTCTTGCAGCTCATGGAGAAACAGAGAAATAAATAAAAATTAAAGACAAGCAGAAAAGGCAGCATTTGGGCATACAGACCACATGGATTATTTTACAAAAGTAAGAAGCAGCCAAAAATGGGGCATAGAAAGAGGAGTGTTGAAGCAGAGTGATTGGAAAATGCCAATGACCATTAAAAAGTCATAAGGGGGAAGGCACTGAAAGCTAAATTAGAAGCAAATAATTGAAATTTCAATGGAGCAGAGAGACTGGAACCGACAGTCTCAGGTGTAGAGATCAAAAAGAGAGGAGATGTAGAAATGTGTCAGAGCACAGAATAAACCACTCAGACTCCTAAAAGGGGTGAAGGAAAATGCAGGGATAATTATAGAAGCTGGTGGGGACCATAAGCAGCTCTACTGAAATGGTTAAGAACGTATTTGGTGTCATAAGGGTGTTTGTTGCCTTGAAAATTAGTACCACGGTAGCTTTTTACTGTAGTTGGTGTCTGCCAAGACATCTGGTTTGCCTGTGTAGAGCATTGTGCTCAGTCCTGCAGCTGCTCTGCTTGATTTGCAGAGTGTGGTTACCTGTTTTGTCCTGGGTGTCTAGCAAATGCTCAGTACTTTGCCAGTTGTTTCTGTAGGAAAAGGTTTTGCTTATGCAGTCAGGAATTTTTCACGTGTCCCTTTTTATTTACGAAGTGTGTAAAGTCTCTTTAGGTACAGTGAAAATCAAAGAAAAGATGCTTGGTTTGTGCATAGTCCTATGGTCCACGGTTGGGTAGCATTTAATCTGGAAACTCTCTGTATTTGCTGAGGTTCATGCTACCTCTGCTCCTTTCATAACCCCCGGGGCTCCCTTTCTCTCTTCTTTTCCATGTCCTTTTTGGGGTATTTGTCTTGGATGGCAGAACAGGCTTTGCTTGATGGAACCAGGGCAAGTTTGCGTGGAGGTGCAGGGAAAACTCACCCCACTTGACTCCCACTCCTAGCACCAACTGTCACAGCAGAGACTGCGATTTTGCAGCTATCAGCCCAGCAGCGATGGCATCTCATCCCAAGGAACCATTTTGTAGTAGGCAGTATGGTGGAGAAGGGGCCATTATGGGAAGGAGCCAGACCAGGCTCTTGTATGAGTGGTGGTGCTCGCTCGGGATGGCACACTGGTCTCCGAGGTGCACCACGGAATCACAGAATGTTAGGGATTGGAAGGGACCTCAAAAGATCACCTAGTCCAGTCCCCCTGCCGGAGCAGGAACACCTAGATGAGGTTACACAGGAACGTGTCCAGGTGGGTTTTGAACGTCTCCAGAGAAGGAGACTCCACGACCCCCATGGGCATCCTGTTCCAGTGTTCTGTTACCCTCACTGAGAAGTTTCTTCTCGTATTTAACTGGAACCTCCTGTGTTCCAGTTTATACTCATTGCCCCTTGTCCTATCATTGGTTGTCACTGAGAAGAGGCTGGCTCCATCCTCATGACACTCATCCTTTATATATTTATAAACATTAATGAGATCACCCCTCAGTCTCCTCTTCTCCAGGCTAAAGAGCCCCAGCTCCCTCAGCCTTTCCTCATAAGGGAGAAGCTCCACTCCCTTCATCACCTTTGTGGCTCTGCACTGGACTCTCTCCAGCAGTTCCCTGTCCTTCTTGAACTGAGAGGCCCAAAACTGGACACAATATTCCAGGTGTGGTCTCACCAGGCCAGAGTAGAAGGGAAGGAGAACCTCTCTTGACCTAAGCTCTCACCAACTCCAGATCTGTCCAAAAATATGTAAAACAAGTAGGATCCTATTGCGAGTTTGCAGCCTAAATTATCCCTCTGGGCACAAAGTGAGTCTTGCGAGCGCTGCCTGGGTCTTGGAGCAGATCCCCTGGGGACCTGCAATTTCTTTGCTCTGTCTCTGGGCAATGGGGCAAGGATTTGCTTCAGCCCAAGCCAGCACATCTGGCCCCTGCCCGCCACTGGTTTATATTTAGCTGTCAGCACATGGGCCGTTTGAAGGCAGCGTCTCCCAGCCCTCACCTCCCTGCTGCCCAGCTTTCCATAGCGGTTGAGCTGCTGCCACTGCTTGGGTGGAGAGCTGGAGACTAAAATTAGCAGGAAGCTCTTCTCTTGCCAAATGCTGCGTCTGACCCAAGCTGAGCCTGGGGAAGGGGAGAGGAAAACGGTCTTAAATCTCCCTCTGCAGAGCACCCAGTGTGCCTGCTGCCTTCTTGAGGGTCTCATTGCAAGGGGTGGGGATGCCCTGATGGAGGGTGCTTGGGGGATGCTGAAGCAGTGGGGAGAGTAAGGCATTGCCAGGATCATCTTGGGACATGGTAGGAAATCCTGATTCTCCGTGGATGTCTTCAAAGCTGCAGGCGTCTCCCTGCTTAGGGAGAGGTTTTCTGGGCAGATGTGGGGTTTGGCTGCTCTAAGAAAACTCGTGTGTATTCACCACTCCCACCCCGCCAGAACAAGCTGCTGAAGATTTCGCTGCCCCCAGTAGCTCCCCACCCTAAATGAGCACTTGTTCACTCTCTGTTATAGGGCGGGCTCCAGAAGAGGTTGTGGTTACAGCACAAATTTGTACAGATGGGGATGCATGCCATCCCCTTCTCTGCCTTGGAGCAACCGAGGCTTCAGAACAAGCTGCTTCAGCAGCCTGTGCCACAATTAATTAGCCTCTGTAGCAAAGATATTGATGATATAATATTTGTTATTTATCCTTTTGAAATACTTGATGTCTGTGAATGGAAAAGCATTAATTTGGCTCGAAATGACTTCAGTGCAACAGGAAGGCATGTTATTTCATTATTGACTATTCTGATGGACCCAGCCTGCCCTGCTGGTACAGTCCTGCTGGTTTGGCTGCCCCAGGCATGCTGCTACCCTGTCTTCTGAGAAACAACTTTGCTAGTGTGTGTAATGCAGTGGCAGGAACTCATCTGGGCCCCCAGAATGCAAGTCTCACCTCTGACCTTTCCTATTCATTGCACTTGTCTGAATTGCACAGCCCAAGGCAAGAGATGGATGGTAGGATGCAGCTGATGTGGGGACATGGTCCCTAAACCCTTTTCCTTTTATCTATGGCCTTTGGAAAGACCTATCTGCAGTACGTGCAAGAGCAGCACAAGGGCAAACTGCGACCATTGCCGAGAGAACTGCCGGGGGTTTTGCATGCTATTGGTCCTGATAGCTCAGGAGGAGGCAGCTTGAGGGGCACCATGGGGGTGGTGGAGCAAAATGCATACCCCTTGATGGCCTAATAAAGGTCAGAGTAAATGCAAACACGGTTTGCATTGACATTTCTGGGCTTTTTCCAGCAAGAGTTGGTGGGCACTGCTTGTGGGCAAAGCTGGGCCAGCTTCAGGAAGAAGAACAAAAAAGCAGAGAAGGTGTTCCTGATCAGCCTGACAACTGTTCCTGCTGAAAAGGAGGTGGAATTCCCCTTTTCCTACAAACAGCAGAGGAACAAGGGCAGCTAGCATGACTGCATCAGCTGTGTCTTATAGATTCGATCAACTATACTTGGCCAGTGGCCTCTCTGTTTGTGTCTGGAGGTGTGTACAGCAGATGTGTGCTCACCGTCTGCCAGGTCTCCATCACATTAGGCATACAGAAAGGAGAGAGCCCCAGGAACTGGAGCAGGTGAGGTACTGGTAGGGTCTGTCCTGGCTCCCATCCCAGCTCCAGACACGGGTGCCTTCCTCCTGCCAGCACCGCTCGGTGGTTTCATTCCACTGGAATAAAGGAAAAAAAACTTTCAACTTTGTCCCTGGCTTCCATTTCCTTTTCCATGCCAGAGGTAGAATGAAGAGTGTACTTATGTGAAGGACATCAAGGTATTTTTCACATGGGTAAACAAAGGCAAAAATATAAGTTATATGGGGAAATATGCCTTCTGCAGCTGTGACCCATATCCCATGGTGTTAGATCTAGGTGTATTTCTCTGTTGCTGAGTAATATGGTGCAAAGACAGATTAAGGCTTAAGTTACTGGAAAGCTTTTTTCAGGAGGGTGGGACTTCCTACATTGCTTGGCTGAGGGCAGAGGCCCCTGGAGGGAGAACAGCTTTGGCGAATGATACTGGGCTGGTCCTCAAACTGGGCAGGGCATGGGGGGTCTCCCAGAGCAGGCATGTTCAAGTAAAAGAAAAAAGGAAAAAAAAAAAAAAAAAAAGGAAGTGGTGATGGTGATACAAAAGGATTTGAGCCACCTCTTGTGCTGGCAGCAGAGGCTCAGGCCTGGCCTGCTCAGATGTCCAGGCCTGGCCACTTTGGCAGTTCCAGCAGAGCTGCTCTACTCCAAGGATGAGTCATGGCATTGGTGCTTTTTCTTATCATTGTAGTAGGTACATCTGTAGAGTTACAGGCATGTAGGTTAGGGGTTTTCTTCCATGCTTTTGGACTTTACCAGTTATGTCTGTTGAGATTTGTGATCTCACTATATGGCTTAAATGAAACGTACAAATCCCTGTGTGCATATCTTTCCCTTCTTCTCTAAATAATCCCAATTTTAAAAATTATTATTTAAAATATGTGTGATAGTACTATCTGGATCTCTAGCTTTGTAAAGAAATGCTGTAACTTTACTCTCTGCAGGTGTGTGTATCTCAGGTTCTAAAGGCATTTTCATGTGCAGCATTTTCCACAGATAGAGGGTCTGTGTGTGCTCCAAGTACTACCAAATCAACCCAGAGTTCAGAAGCTGACAATTGAATCTCCCAAGAAAACAAAGGTCTAACCTAATTTTGCATCGTATGCTAAGATAGTCTCACGATAGTGCCTTTTAAGTGTCCTGTACTCTGAAGGCACTTTTGCTCTTCATGTTTGTTGAGCACATCTAACCAAACCTGTTTGCTGTGGAGTAAGAACTATTATTTCCCAGCAGAAGAATTGCAGCACCTGCACTTTGTGTTGCTTCAGGTGGCCAAGGAATTTGATGCTGAGTTCCTTTGCATGTCAGACAGCTGGACTAGTGCTGGGGCAATTTTACATGCACTTCATTGACCCAAGGTCACCTTCATGGAGCTGGTCTGTAATGAATACCTGGTTGCAGCTGCTCTTTCCTCCCTCCAGGCTTGAGGGAACTGTGGTGTGAGGTGGAGGTGAGGGTTTCAGCAGCTATGCAGCATGCTGCTGCTCTTAAACAACCTGCTGACAAAGCCCAGTGCAGTGTTTTGTAGACTGGCGGCATGTCTTCATAAAAGCCTTGCAGGCTGCAGTGGTTTCCTTTGTAAAGAACCAAGGTGTGGGACACTTAATTACACTCTACTGTAATGATTTAACATGAGGGTTAATGTTAAGACCCAGGTTGGGATTCTTGAGATCACAGGCTTGGATGCTGTGTTTAAACACTGAGTGACACAGGCTGCGTTCTGCACTTGCTGTCAACCAGAGGAGCAAGTGGTTTCAGGCACTGTTAAATGAGCTCTTGCCAGTGTTGGTCCCTTGTTGACACAGTGTCTCTCTTGTTGTCTTTCCTCATGCCCAGGATCCTCTCTTTGTAGGATACTCTTGCAGTGAAAGTGCCAGAAGCAAGAGACTTCAGTAAATAGTATTTGTCTAATAAAACAGATGCTGCCATCTCCCACGTAAAAGTGCCGTAAGGAATCATTGTCCATATGCAGGCACATCACAGATATGTGCTGCCATTTCTGTACCTGCTCCCTGCCTGGGGAAGCCAGCTGCACCTGCATGACCCCAGTGTGTACATCGATGCCTGCAGCACATACTCCTATATGCTGCGGCACTAGTTTTCCTCACCCCTTGGCTTCCCCACCCACACTGTCATGGAGGCACACCCAGATCCCCGCATCGCTCTGCCGCTCCCGGCAAAACATCTCTCCGCCCGCCAAAAGGCTCCATCTCTGGCTTCATCTCTGAGGCTGTCCACCCACCTCATCTCACAGCTTCACGCTCCTCTCTGGGCATGTAGATGTGCTCCCCATGTATTCACCCGTCTTCCTACATACCTGTCCACCCCAGCATGCGAGTACCTGCATGTTGCTCACCTCGCCTACTTAGTGTTCTTTCATAGTGTTACCCTGCGTGTTTTCAGAAATTTGAAAGCATTGCACTCTCTCCTGCCAAGCTCCTGGGACTCCACAACTTGCTATATATTACCATGTTTTTTCCTTCTGCTGTCCTTTAAGGTGCAGACCAATGTTCACTAATGTGGTAGGTCAGATCCTGGGATAAATAAGACATGAGATGGCCATGGCCCTTGCAAGTTTCCTTTCTAGGGTTGCAACCGTGCATTTCCATTTCAGATTCTGACAGTATCCCACGCTGACTCCTCACCGACTTGGTCCATGTGCTGTTGAGGGGAATCGCAGCCTCCTCCAGCACTGCTCTGCCAGCGCATCTGAACACAGACCAGCGGTCCCCTCTGCTGTCGCACACCTCCTTCTCTTCACAGGTGCCTCTCTCTAGTCACGGAATAATAGAATTGTTTTGGTTGGAAAAGACCTTTAAGATCGACAAGTCCAAGCATTAACCTAGCGCTGCCAAGTCCACCTCTAAACCACGTTCCTGAGAACCTCATCTACAGGTGGCTACCAAGGCATGTGCTTGTTTGCACCATGACGTGTTTCAGCTGCAGTGAACTAACTTGGCTAAAATAGCAGAGCTAGAAGAGGGAGCGAGCTCTGTGCCCCTAGGAGAGCACAGCGCAATGCAAGCAAGGTATTTGCAATATACTGTCATTTGCTTATTGGTTTTTTTTTGTGGCCCCCTCAGCTACTCAGTGCAGCTCACTCATGGCTTTTACTCTCCTTCGCCTGCAGCATTCCTTGATCTTCCCACCTTGGGTCTTTCTGCCCCACATATGTGCCTCTGCAGACCAGAAAAGTACCTGGAGACGTGTATATTTAGAGCTTGTACCCATGGGAGTGTACCCATATTCTTTTTCAGCGTCCTGTTCATTCTTCAGTTGTTTTACAAAGGCTTTCTTAATTTCGTTTTGTTTAATCAGAGCTGCAAGATCTTTCTGTTTCTCTCCCCGGATGTTTCTTCAGCGTTCAAATGCTGGCAGGTATGCAAGTACCTGAAGGTGTTGGGCACCTTCATAAAGAAAACGCAAAGAAACTATTACATCCCATCAGGCAGAGATCCTAGAGCAAAGAGTTGTCACTTGTAACTCACTAAGATGAAAATAATATTTTTTCTGGGGAAAAAAAAAGCTTAAAATTCTGAGAAATCATTCTTAAATTCTGAGAGTCTTGTTTATGCTCCCATTAGCCAAGATAACAGATGTTATTACTAGTTGTCCTATCCCTGCAGGACCTTCTTAGAGGTTAACACAGCAAGCACACAAGCAGCACCAAGGCAGCCTGTACGGATCTTGAAATTTCAACCCTGTAACAAATTTTCCCTGTTCTTCTACATCAAACTTCATAATCAAATTGTGTCCTTCTGCCTCACTGATACACGTGAGAGGGCCAGATCTGCCTTGTCAGCATCTGAAGGCAGCTTGTGCAAGGGATCTCCGTGACAACCCACGTGCTTGGTGGCATTTGCCAGGTTTCCCATCCCAGCACAGCCCATCGGTGCCTGGCTCAGTGGCTCTCCTGCAGGAAGGCTTTGATGAGAAGGTCAGTGTGGGGAATTGGCACCAATTACTGTGTGGTGCCTCTCTGCTTGCCAGGGAAGACTGTGCTGGCTCCCAAGAGCATGGTGTCACAGGGAGCCTTTCTGCCTTCTCCTAGCTCCAGCTCATGGACCTTTTCTGCCTTGCCTCAGAAATTTAGCTTTAGGAATTGAGGATAAAAAGAAACAAGGATGCTTGTGAATCTATCAAAATGCACGATGTCAAAACCCCTCTGCCATTGACCGGAGGTGCTGCTGAGAGGTCATGGCCAAGGGAACTGGATGTGAAAGGGGTGATGCTGGCTGAGGTTGGGTGGATATAGGGAAATAAGGAGGATGAATCCAGACCCCAGACACCCTCCTGGCTCAGAGTGGGTTGCTGCGGGTCTCTGGGGACTTACCTAGGTCTCCTAATGACCCAGAGAGAACTGCAGTGAACAGTAAACTTTGTTTCCACAAGACCACTGTCACCTGCTCTTATCCAGTCCCCAGTTTGGTTTGCCACTGTTCTCACTCAACTCGTCTTGGATGGAGCTGGCTCCCAGGTCAGCTGCACATGGAATTGAGCTGCTCCTGTCACGCATAACAATCACATGGGCAGTGCCACAATTTAGGACATTTAGTCCTGGCCATATGTGTGTGGTTGCTTTTATCCATCTCTTCAGTCGGAGGGCAAGTGCTGGCTCTGTCAGGTCATCTGGGCTTCTTTGTTGTGGGAGCAGCTCCTAGAAACCTCTTTGAGCAGCTATGGGCTGCTGGTGGCAGTAAGCAGCAGGATCTCAGAGGTACATTGCCATATACCTCACCTGAGCAACTCATTATGTGTGCCACAGTGCAACTGGGCAAAGGTCTACAGGGACTCGGTAACAATCCTGAGTGCTTTAATTGGGGATCTGGCAATGGTGGAGGAGGAAACTGGGTAATCAAGAAGGACTGATGTGAGAAAGGGTTACAACCGGACAGGGTGCCAGCATAAACCATCATATTTATGAATTTCCAGGCACCTATGCTTGTTCTTCAGCAAAAAGATGTGAGCCAAATGCTTTTCTCCTGGAGATCAATGGCAAAAATCTATTGACCTCCTGTGGTGCAAGATGCAGCTTACTGCAGCTGATTCTTCAGAGCCTTGTGTGAAGGGAAGGTGGCTGGTAAAGCAGAATGGAGCTCTTTCCTTCCCCTGGGGTACATTTGGCTGCTGCTAGCACAGACCATGAGACCTGCTAAATCATGTCTGTACACTATGCAGGCCTAGTAAGAGTATTTCAGTGCTGGTTAATTTGAATGAGACCTGTATTCAGATGTTTCAGTCTGGCGCTGTTGGAGTTGCATAGAATCATAGAATGTCCTGAGCTGGAAAGGACCCAAAAGGATCATCAAGTGCAACTCCTGTCCCTGCATATGACAACCCCACAGTTCACACCATGTGTCTGAGCCTCTTCTTGAGCAATGTCAGGCTTGGGGCTGTGACACCTCCCTGGGGAGCTGTTCCAGTTCTCCACCGCCCTCTGGGGGAAGAACCTTTTCCTAATGTCCAACCTGAACCTCCCCTGGCACATCTTCCTGACATTCCCTCGGGTTCTGGGTTTCATGGTTTGGGGGAAATAGCTATAGGTGATACAAGTCTTAAGTGAAATTGCTCACAGTGTTGAGAGGGAAGTCACTGAGGAGAAGGCTGCCATGCTGGAACTGTGTCTCCTGGAAGAGCTGCAAAAAGGAGCAAGACACAGGAGGACCAGAGATCTGGAAATAGCTGGAGCATGAGGATTAGGATTACAGATAAACATCCAAGGAAACAACAGCAGAGCAGTCAGGATTAGTGGGTAATGGAAAAGGCTAGGACTGAGGATAGAGGCAGCAGGTCAGCACTGTCCCCGAGGTGGATGAACTAACCCCTGGCACCCCTTTTGGGATGGGGAGCTGGTGAGGAACTGTCTGCAAGCGTGTTTGTACAAGTGTATTTCCTATATGAGCAGCCAAATGCCATCAGTTGCTTCCAAGAATCTAATGTAGTTTCCAGATCTTCAGCAGGCCCAGACCTCAGCCAGGCTATTTGTGGTGCACAAGGATGTTGGTAACAGTCAAGCAGCCCACTCTTTTGGGGTGTCTGTGTGAAGACAGCACTGGAGTGGCAGGAAGATGTCTACATTGCAGCAGCATTTGGCAGTGTCATGAGCTGCAAGGATGAGAAGGTGCAGGGAGCTGTTCATGGGTGCTGTGAGGCACGCACAGCTCTGATTTAAGCAGCTGAACCTCTGCTGAGGTCCTCACATATGTGCTAGCAATGAATTGAACCTATGAGGAGTGACACCCCTTGGCTGCACCTAACTTCAGCTACTCCACAGCAGGACACCCTTTATCCCCCTGTCCTTTGCGCTGTTGTCAAGCCAGACTGAAATGCCTGGATTTCCCCCAAGAGTTCCTATGGGAGGGGAGCGTATGATGCTGTGGCAAGGTCCTGACTGCAAGGAGTGCCCCACTTGACGTGGACAAACTTGCTGGTTTTGGGACACCTGGATTTTTCAAACCTGGGTTTGAAAGCTGGGCTCTGGAAGTCTGGTTTTGCCTGGAGCTGCTCTCATGGCCACTTACTGATCAGCCCTCACAGGAGCATAAAGAAGGTCAGAACTTTACTTAAGGGGCCAAACACTGTTCTCAAAACTCTGCTCCTCAGAGGAGTTACTTCAGATTTACCACAGTGTTTCTGAGATCAAAACCAGGCCATAAGGAGCTAATTAAATTCAGGCTAGTATGAGATCTGATATGGTCAAACCAATACATTCTTCATCTGCATAACTGGATCCCTCTGAGTTACCAGAGTTGTCTGGAAAGGGCACAGTGAAACCAAACACCGTCTACCTGAAACTGAAAAATCCAAGTGAGCTGCTTTCAAAACTTGTCACGCAGAGGGCTACTCAGGAGGGTGAGCAAACCAGGAGTTACTCGCTGGGCTGCATAGTAAAAATTGGCTAAGCAACAAAGCTGTCTGCCTTGCTTGCTGCAGCTAATCAAAACGTGAGTGAGGACCAAGGGCTGGATCTGAGCCCACGGAAGTCAGTGGAAGGGCTCCTGTTGGGTTGAAGCCAACGTGGTCCAGAGCAGCTTTGTTTTAAAAATTGAAGAGAACATAAACAGGCACAACTGAGCTCCGACGTTCCTTTGAACCCAGACACTTTTGTCTGTAGCAGAAGCTCAGTGTACTTCAGTGCTCAGGGATGACATGAGATCTGAGAAGAACCAAGGGAAGGAACGGCAAAGGTGGCTGAGGCAGAGGAGATTTACTTGTGGCAGGATTTACTTGTGTAAGGTATCTATCTATACATATATTTCTGGGGGGGATTTTTGCCATGAAAAGAGAAGGGTTAAAGCTGATCCTAGAGCAGAATTCAAAGTGGCTCTAGAAATGAATTAAGTTTCTTGGTTTCCTTCTGCCCCATAGCATAAGGGAGTTACACCATTAAATTAAAAAGCATTATTTGTAAAATAGGTATCATGTATGTGCAGGGTAATTTCAGCCTAGTTAATTCAGTGCTGCAGGAACCAATGGTGCAAATAGTGTGGCTGGATTTTTTTTTTTTTCAAGGGCTGGATAATTTTATGACTAATAATAACACTTGCAACTATGTGTGGTATGGTAAGAGACGAGTAATCACAATTTGTGCTGCAGGGCATAAGCTGCCTGTTTGCATAGGTCACGAGGACATTTTTTTTTCTCCTTTGTAAAGTGATATGGCTAAAAGTACTTTTGAAGGTTGTTTTCTTCTGCCTTTTAAACATCAGAAGTTGGCCACTGGTCAAAAGTAGACTATCTGATGGGATGAACCAATGGTCTGATCTGCTCATTACTAAATTCCTATGTAAGGCTTTTATTTCCTGCACAGGGAGGTACAGTGCATGTGCTGTACCTTTTTTTGGTTTTTTGTAAGACTGAGTTGAAGCACCAGCTCTGGTCCCTAATTGAAACCAGCAGCATTCAATAAGTTTGGACCATATCTGCGTGCTGAGTAGCCCTAGGCGGGCCTCTGTGGTTTCTGCTCCATGCACAGGAACTGTATTTCTGGCAGAAGCTCTTAGAGTTGAGTGAAGAAATTGCAATAAATAACTTACCATATTAATTTCACTTTATGTGTTTGCTTGTGGAACTTCCAGGAGCAGATCAAAATCTCCTCACATGTATTTGATGTTGTTTAGCAACAGTTAATTACATGAGCATTGCTTTTTTTTTTCCCTCTCCTGATTTGACTAAGGCTTAGCTCTTTGATAATCCAGGCGTGTTGCAAGTGCTTGTAAGAAGTGAATGAAAAATTGGCCCTCTCTGAGTAAACAAAAACATGGGTTTAAAATATGTTGGGGTTGATGCTTCCAGGGTGGTTCAAATGCCCAGAAAAGTGGGAGAAAGCTACCTTAATTACTGGGAAAATGAGTGGTAAAAATAATCTTTTTAATGTTGCTGGTTGTGGCAACTTGTTTTATTTTTTTCTGTTCCTTCCATTCCTATAGCTGTGCAGCTCTGTGCAGATTGTATTCAGCTGTGCACACAAATGAGCAGCTGGGCAGTTTTGACCATTGGGCAAGATCCCTGGTGGGTGGTGGCATTTTTTTTTTAAGAGCAAAAAATAACCTGGTTTGTTTTTTAAGCTTGTGGTTTGCAACACCATCAGTTAGAATACATCCTTTTGATTTAAAAAGTGAGCAAACTGGAGCAAGCTACTAAAAGAGAGAAAATACAGGATACTGTCCTATATTGCTTCTTTGACTGTAATTGCATTTTGATGTCTCATGGGGCCTGATTAAAGCCTGCACATTGAGTTGCTGAGCAAGTGTGTTCCACGGTGGTTCCTGCCTTGCTCATGGTGTTGAAACAGTTGGATTTCGCTAAGGGTTTAGCCCTCCATCCTAGGTTCACAAGTACCTTTGTCTCCCCAAATCCTTCTCCCACCAATCCATATGAGTTCAGTGCTATGTTTTGTCACACCTGGAAGGGGGAAGGACTTCCTTTGCTGTCAGAAGTGTGACCCTATACCATAAGGACGTTACCACTGAGGGCTCACCCGGTCCCTGTAGCAGGTCAGGACTCAATGGAGCCCTTCAGTGTCTGTCACACCCAGCCCTTGCTGGGGCATGAGAAGTCTGCTGGAATGGTTTAATTGGTGCTTTTTTCACGTCAGGGATGGGGAAGTCCTGTGAAGGAAGGATAGATTGCAAATTCTTCTTGTATGACAGCTAATTATTTTTTTCTCTATCTAGTCAGTACCTGTTTTCTTAGCTTTACCATGGGATGAGGGATGAGTCACAAAATCTGATGGATTTTCAGGCAAAGAGCCTTGGGCACCCAGCAGGGAAGGACCAGGGAGTGGTGGCTGATTTCTCTTGGGCTGTCAGGGAGCCATGGGCTGTCCACAGCCTCCAGAGCAAATGTGGTGATGCCTTTAGCTCTGATAGCATGAGAGGCTGCCGGGGAAACCCTCTTGGTGGATGTGTCCTCCCTGGGTGTGCAGGGTGGGGAGGGGGGAGATGTGGGTGCTCCATCGGGTGAAAGCCCTTGTTGTCCCGTAATCCAGGGTCCCATCAGGTCTTCTCCACTGGCGGTGCCAGCAGGAGGCTTGGGCAGCCGGAGAGAGTACATCTTGCTTGCCAACCTGCTCAGGTGGTGACCTGGCCTGGAGTCAGGCTCAGGGCCTGACATAGCAGCCCCACCGCCTGCCCCAGGTGGTTGCCTGCCCATTGCCTCAGCAGCAGGCAGATCACTTACAGCTGGAGAAAAGGAGATGAAAGAGAAAGGAGGAACTAGCTGTCATTTATTAGAGCTATTGGGTTGCATTTCTTTCCAGCACTGTAGGACCGGGGCAGGACTTAGAGGCAGCTCATGAAAGAGAAGGCAGAGTTCACTAGGAAATGCAAGAGGACTTGAAGAAGGGGTCTCGGGAGGGTCACTGGGAGCTGGCAAGATCTGGGTGGTCCCCAAAAACTGTCAGAGGCTGGAAGAGTCTAAGAGCGCAAGGGCATGACAGGGGAAAACAAATTAAATAAAAAGCATGGGGAGACCATCTGAGAAGGGGTGGGAGAAACTGGACAGTCATCTTGTTATTGCAGAGTTGGTAGAAAAATATTTGTTTTGTTTTGTTGTGTGATGTTTCCTGTTTTCTAATAATTTTAAGATAGTGTTATGCCTGTGGTGTCTTTCTCGTCATTTGAGTTTGTCTGTACAGAGACCCTACCACGTTGGTAGCATAAGTGGACTCAGGTTTTATGAAGAAGACTTGCAGGAGTTTCTAGGGGTAGATACGGGACTATAAATTTAGAAACATCCTAAAAAATTCTGTAGAGTTTAATGGAAAATTATATGTTTGGTTTTTTTTTTTGTAATTTTCTTTAACAGTCTGTACCAGGGATAAAGTTGCTAATGAAGCTCTTTTTTCATATGAGATGGCCCAACATATAACAGTTAGAGATGTTCAAAAAGGACAACCCTCTGTAAGGCTCACTTAAAGCAGCTGGATGCTTTAGCAACCAGATTTCACCAAGGGTCTGGGACATGCTGTGTGCCTCATCTGGTTTTGTGACAATCATGCTTTTGATCATATGCAAAGATGCATAAAAAATGTTACTCTGACATTTCCCAATTATGCAAAGTTATATGCATTTGAAGTTAAATCCACTGAGGCTTACTTTGCCAACTTCAGAGCTGGAGAGATGCAGAGATTCCTATATGAGATTTTTTTTTTTATTCACTAGAAAGCATTTTTTCTTATTTCTAATGAGGTTCAGAGTGCCCAGGGGCCTGTTTTTTCCGATAGGACTGGCATCCATTCTGTAACAAGTCTGTGTAAGCCTGAGTGCACAGACCCTGTGAATCAGACTCTCTATCCTTGTCATTTTTGGTGTTTTAGAAAGAGAGATAATCAAGCCCCTCGATACTTCAGGGAAGCAAACAGATTTGTGTTATTCTCACCATCAAATGGTGACTGAAAAACAGTCAAGGAGAGCACAACGGCATCCAGGACGTGCCCGAATGTCACAAGCTGTGTGAACACAGTCACATTCATGTGCTAACTCATCCCCATTGACACTGTTGCCGTAATGGCTTGTACTTATTCCATGTTTACTTTACACGATGTTTATCCTGTCACTTCATGGGTGCTGCCGTTAGGATTACTGAACTCTCAAACATCAACACAGCTGCTTTTCAGGCAGGGTGAAAGCCTCGTCTTCGCAGTGCTGAGATGTCAAAACCAGTGCTGTAAAAACACCTAGTATTTCGGTCAGTATTGGGGAAAAAAAAAAAAAAAGGCATGATAAGATTCAGTCAAGCAGCCCAGATCCTTAAAAGCAGGTAAAAATCAAGTGTGTGTTGTGTTGTGTGAGTGTCATTCTTGGTGTCAGCTAAAATAAAATTATTCTGTCTCCGTTTCGTGCACTGCCCCAAGTCTTCCTCCTGGCTTAACTGTCACTGAGATCCAGGGCAGAACAACAAATAAATGAACCTGGCAGAGGTGAGCAGTTTTGTTTGTTTACCTGTTGACATCTTACATAACAGCAGGACTTTTTGTGATGGATAAGCTCCAAGACAGTGGGCTGCTGAAAATCCCATTGCATCATTTTGGCATCAATTCTTCAAGTAGAAGAGCATGTCAAGCAGTAACAGTTATGTGTATTCCAAAATAGAATAGACAAAGCCTTAACATCCGGTAGCAAACAGGATTTACGTTCTGCTCCAACTTTTCTAAATCCTGTGAAATGCTGATATGGCAGCCTGAATATTATTCTGTGGTTGCTTTATTTGAATGAAAAAAAAAGGTATCTCATTAATATAGTAGGGACACGAATAATAAACTTAGCTTACAAGACTTCTCATTATTCCTTCTAGCATTCAATCCCTTCTCTTTTGTCCCTCCATTCTCATTTTTCAGGATCACCATTTTTGATCACAGTCTTGAAACTCTCTGTGGAGAAGGTGGGTTTCTAATGGGGAGGTGGAGAGCACAGAAAGACGGAGGAAGGCTCACAGCGATTTTGTGAACTCTGAAGTAGTTAACTGTATTGCTATTTTAGGTTGGGCTCTAAAAAGGCACATGTGTGGCTTGGCTCAAATCCCAGCACTTTCCCTTGGGACTTCTGCTTTCAAGGCACTTAGAGGCAGATTTGCAAAAGCAGTGAAGCTGTAAACTTTTGGGGTTCAGAGTTATCAATGTATTTAGATGACTGGCTGGTTTAAAACTGCTTTCAAAAATGATTTTTGCCTCATGTGCTGAACAGACTGGCGTTAACTTGGAACAAGGCAAATAGCAGCCCTGGACTTCAGGAGAGCAGACTTTGCCTTGCTCAGGGGCCCGCTTCAAAAAATCCCATGGGAGACAGTTTTAGGGAGTGGAAGAATAACCCCATGCCCTGGTACAGGCAGCTTTGCAGGAAAAGACTTTGGGATCCTGATGGGCAAGTTGAACATGAGCCAGCAATGTGCCCTTGCAGCAAAGACCTCCTGGGCTGCATTAGGTCACATTGAGGGAGATGGTTCTTCCACTCTGCTCAGCCCATGTGAGACATCTGTAGTGCCCTGTCCAGTTCTGGGCTCCTCAGTGAGAGACACAGATACGCTGGATTGAGTCCTGCCAAAGGCCATGGAGATGATTACAGGACTGGAACATCTGATGTACAAGGAAAGGCTGAGAGAGCTGGGGCTGTGCAGCCTGGAGAGAAGGCTCAGGGAGATCTTATCCATATGTATAAATACCTGAGGGAGGGAGTGAGGCATAAGGAGACAGACTCTTCTCAGTGACATCTAGGGAAAGGACAGGAGGCAATGGGCACAAACCAAACCATAGGAAATTCTGTTTAAAGATAAGAAAAACTTTTTTACTGTTAAAATGGTAAGACATTGGAACAGGTTGCCCAAAGAAGTTATGGAGTCTCTGTCCTTGGAAGTATTCAACACCTGACTGGACGTGGCCCTGTCCAACCTACTCTAGGTGATGGTGACCCTGCTCTGAGCAGGGGTTAGGACTAGGTGATTTCCAGAGTTGCTTTCCAACCTCAGCAGTTCTGTGGCTTTGTATTAGCATGCAGAAACAGTAGCTTAAGAGAGTAACTAAGAATGGACTGCCTTGGGCTATATGTGGAGCCTGGGAAGTCTCAGGCACACATAGTCTTCATCTCCATCCCAGGAGACACCATGTTAGGAACTTTTCCCATAAAACAGTGTGTAGCATATAAACTGTATTGTAGTGTTTCAAGGCACCAGAGCTGAGGTCTGATGTTCTCCTAGCTATGTAAAACCTGGAGCTTTGTGAGGTATTGGGGTCAGAGGCACACAAAGGACAGATGATGAACAACTAATCCTTTGGCAAAATGCAGTAGAGAGGCCAGCTGCTTTCACTCGCCTTCAGTTTTGGCAGAATATGCTAGAAATGGGTATTTTGACATATGTGGTTAAGTTGTAGAAGGCGGTACACTCATGCTGTCATGGAAAGGGAAAGAAATCGAACAGTCAGTGAAGGTCAGTAAGAATCGTACCAGGAACCTGTGGAAAAGGTCAGTAAAACTTAGCAAAGAGGCTGAGAACAGAGTTTGGGTGAAATCTCTAATCAGCATGTAAATAACCAACGTCAGATGGCATTTTTGTTGGATATTTATTCTGGAGCTGGTGAAGGAATTACTTTGTGAGTTTCCTGTACTGAATTACAGAAGAGGCAGATTGGACAGTCGTTAAGGTTTAATTTGTCCCTAGGTTCATTAGGTGCTCTCTGTATGAGTGCCGGGCAGTAGGAATCCCTCTTCTTGACTTACGGAAATTTCCAATGCATTGGAAAGAAAACAATAATTTTGCCATCAGTCCTTGCAAGCCCCAGGGTAAGCAGTTGGCAGGGTGGTTTTAATGCTCTGATGAGAAAGCTGTAGCATGGGTAAATATTCCACTGAAACAAGATAGCCCTGTAAGGCAGGCTGGCCCAGCTCCAAGGCGACTAACCCGTCCGTCTCCCTCTGGGTGAAGGATCACCTCCTGGAAGCCCTCAGGAATGCCTGCGGGTGGCAAGGATTGCTTGCAGAAGACGGGGGCCCCTCAGCAGCATTTGGCTGGCCCCTGCGGTCTGGGCTCTGAAAAGTTCAGCTACCTCTCCGCTTGTGAGCAGCTCCAGGTTTGTTCTGTCGGGGACAAAGAAGGGGTTCTGTGAGCGCCTCCCGGCTCCCACATCCTTAGTGATTTTTGCCAAGTGTATTGCACAGGCAGTTTGGTACCCAAAGCAGGACACTGACATGGGATTTAGTCAAGAAAGAGGAGAAACAATATTTCAGGAGCTGGTGTTCTGGCATTATGTCATTGGGTAAGAGCTCTATAAAGAGAGTTTACACAACCGTGATTCTTCCCCATAGCAACCCGTGTTGTGTAAATAAAGCCGGCCCAGAAGCAAGTGTCTGTGCTTTGCAGCCATTCACATTGCACGGCGTACATTTGCTTGGAGGCAGGATGCCCAAAGGGAGGGCTGGTGGCTTGTTTTGTGCACATTAATTTTGAGCCTGTGTTGTGGAGAAGCTCGAGCATGCCCATGCCCCTTTAGTACTCTGAGTGTTGATACCTATAAACATAGCTACATAGGATTTTCCATAACATATAAAACCACTATGGACTAGCAGTCCATATTTGATGGTGATTTGGGGGAAATCAGTGTTACAAATCACAGATTTGCTAAACAGAGATGGTGGTGTTGGGTTGAAAGGCACATGCACAGTTCTTCCGCAAAGGGAGATGAAGGCTGGCATTTGGGGTCAGAGGCCAAATGAAGCTTTGGGCTTAGATTTGGTGTTGTCAGCATCTGATGAGAAATTTCAAACATTCTTGAAGAATATCCTGAAATTCTGGTTGCTTTTTGCTGCCATTTTAATCAACATTTCATCATGTGTAAATCAGAAGCTGTAGTTTTGAATTTTGAATCAGAATCATGGAAGTAAACTTGTAAGCCGGGATTGCATCCAAGTTCCTGAAATTCTTGGTGTAGTTTTAGAGCCTCATCCAAAACCCATTAATAGAAAGGACTTCATCTGACTCAAAATTCAATCATCAGATTGTTTCTAACATGGCGTACCTAGAAAGCAATACCAAAGCAATGCCTCAACCACTGCACTGTCAGTTCCTCGTTGCTATTTGGAAGACTCGTTTTATTTTCCTGGTTTTGATATTCATCAGTGTGCCTGCTTTTGTTTCCTCCTCAGCATAGCTGTCAGATAACTCTTGTGTTGTCTCACATCTAGGAGTGTCTGTGTCTTCAGGGTTTTACTCAGTGTCAGAGCAGGGCATCCCATGCAGAGCCCTGGGAAGACCAGCTGTTCTGCTACCCTGAAGAACAAGGCAAACGAAAATAATTTAAACAAATCATAAGGTATTTCTGGAATGACCTTCAAGAGTGTCAGTTTAACTTGCTTCCTTGCCTAGAGGTCAGTAGGAACCTGAGGTCAACCCTACCTGCGCTATTTCTGGTGGATGTTTGTCCAGCCTGTTCTTTGTCTTAATTCTTCCTTCAGTCTTGCCTCTAGACTGCCTCCAGTCACCACCAAAACTGATAGCACAGGGCAATAATTTTGTTACAATGCTCACAGAGACCATGGAAACAATACATTTCAGCAGGAGCTTATTAGTGCCTTCAAGGTGAATTCAGGGGAAGAAAATGGCTACAGCAGCTTTGAGCAAAATGACAAATAGAAATACTGAGTCCAAAAATAAATAAGATAAGATTCTATAGCCCAAAGTTCGGCCAAACTTGACTGAAAGTCAGGCTGCAGACAGATATTTTGGGAATGCTGCATCTACATGGAAGTGGCAAGCTGTTGAGTCTTTAGGAAAATGCCTATCCAAGATAAAAGAAATAATGCATTAGCTGTGTTTGGTAAAGCAATAACAAGTGCTGACTCGAAGGTCTAGTGCACAGTTGATGTTCAGCTTCACATCCTAGACAGCTCCTGTTTAAAAACAAAAATCTCTTGGAAAGCTCTCTGAGCAGTCTGTGTGCTGCAGTGTTTGGATCGGTTGAGAAAAATGCACTTACCAAAGCTTTCTGAAAGCTGCATGGATGACCTTGTTGAACTTTCTTGGGTGCAGTCTTGTTACAAAAAGAAAAACAGATGGCAAAGACTGCGGAGTGTGGAATTTCCATTTTCTTTCTTTCTTTGTGCAGGTACCTCCCTGTGCTCAGGGGAAGGAAGCTGTATACATATGTTGCTTTTTGTTCACTGCGTTTATTCAGGTACCTTGGACATCAAAGCAACAATTCATGGTTGAAAGCATTTAGAAACATGCTTCTTTTTGCCAGAAGTCCTTACTGCTGTTAATGACGATGCTGTACATGTGATTAAAAGTGGGGAAGAAGCCTCCCAGGTCTTTCTCCAAGTACAGTGCACCCGATTTGCTGCACTGAGCTGGTGATATACGGAGGCAAACGTTAGCTTTAATTAACTTGTTACCGCAGTAGAACAGGCCTTTGTTGCTTGTCGTGTCCCTAAGGGCACGGCATCACTGGTGCCTCCAGACAAAGGGGAGAGTGCCAGGAATACCACTTTCAGTGATCATAACCAGGTGGAACATCTGCTTTTCATGCTAGTCACCTTGAGGGCCAGAGAGGTATTTTTTAAATTATTATTACTTTTATTTAACAAAAAAAAGGGGGGCAGACTCTATGCAGAGCTGCGGAGTGTGAGTCAGCAGTTGAGGATGTGGTCACTGGGAGTGAGTTGGTGGAAACCCATGTAGATGTTCCAGGATTAATGGTATTTTTGCTAAAAAAATATTAGGATGTTACCATTTACCAAAAAAATAAAAAAAAGGTGGGGGGAAGAAAAGTATGAAACCGGGGTCCACAAAGTAGCTAGTTATTTTGATCTTAAAAGCAGGAATAAAAACTTAGACTTGTATCAAAACATCTGATTCTGTGCTCTTCTGTTAACCTGCCAGTTTTTCCAAGCACTGCAGGTATTGTAGTTCAAGCAAGCCAAACATCTTGATCTCTCATCAGTAAGTGATTTGGGGCAAATTTAAAGACAATGATTGGCAAAAGCCTGTCTCGGGAAATGCAATACTGTGAAGTGAGCTACTCAGATACCCTTAATCTTGGTATGACTGGAAGCAGCTCTTTGTAACACTGGCTGTGGCTGTTTTGAGAAATCTGTTGCTGTGCATGAAGAATGTAAGAAGTGAGAGACTGTTTGCCTTTGATGGCAGTAACTTACAAGGAGGCAGATCGAGTCAGCACAACATCTTGGGGACAAGCACACAGCAATTGCAGGACAACTGCCACGCGTTCTGTAAATTGAAGAGTTGAACTTGCCAGCCGTTAATGATTTTAATGGCACAGCTATTATGGCTGTAATGTTAAAAACATCTTTTATTGTTTAAAAGCTTCTACGTATGTTTTGTGTGGTTAAGATGACCTGTGGATTACTGCGGAAGAATAGCAGAATAGAAAGTATTTCCCCCTGCTTTGCTGTGGAAATTAGTAGTGTCAAAATCATGGTCTTTGTCTTACATTCCTAGAAGCTAGAGTACGTGCTCTTCTTCTCAGGCTTTATTTAAGTCAACTTTTGCCTGGAAAACAAAGCATCCAGCTCTTTCCCCTTCCCCAGTCTAATCCCTCAGGGTTCCTTAGTGCAACTTTGCAGAGGCAGAAGAGATGAAGGTGAGGAGGAGTTAAGTTAAATGGTTGGAGGGGAGAGGACATGTCTCCATTGCTTGGGGCCTGGGGATTAGGCAGCCAAAGTTGGACCTCTGTGGCTGGGCACCTCAGCTGGCTGCAGGTCATAGTTGCCCTTCCACACTCGCATTGGCTCCTGAACCTCCTCTGCCTTCAGCTGGTCAAGTGCAGATAGGCAAGAGTTTGCAATTGTTTTCCTCTAGGTTGAAGCAGAGACATTTCTGGAACTGATTTTATGAGCTCAGCCCCGTAATTTTGGCGGATAGTACAACTGACAGCAACATCATGGGCTTTCTTACTCAAATCCAGCAGCGCATGTCCTCACTGAGCTTTCAGGACACAGGCAGTATTTGCCAGATAATCTTGTGGCATAGATGGATTTCATGATTCAGCTAGGGCAATGGAAAATTTTAGCAGCAGCAGCAAGATTTGAATTTTATCTTCCACAAAACAGGTTAGTGCCACAGCCATTGCTTATCAGTTCCTCCCTTCCTGTATGAAATACATTTCCTATACCTAGATGGCAACAGCAGCAAGTTATTATTTGGTGGCTGACGTCTAGAAGTTGTACTGCATGAGTGCTCAGGGTACTTACTTCTGCTCATTTTTCTCTCGTTCCCAAATGCAGTGCTCTGCCTTTTCCTCTGTCATACTTCATGTAGTTTTAATGTTCTGCAGCTTAACTTTTAATGTTCTGCAGCTTATTGTCAGAGTTTGCAAACTCACAGTCAGCAAAGCCATGCAGTTTTCACAAAGCAGTGAAGCAGAGTTGTAACTGGAGGAAGAATAGAGGAATTTATGTTTGCACACACAGTCTCTAACTTGTGATTTATCCCTGGAGGAGGTCAGAAATCTTATTTGTAGAGTCCTACCCTAACCAGAAATGGAAATGTTTGCAGGCCTCCCTCTAACACCAAGTTTCATAACTTCTTGAATCCTTTTAGCTCTGGAAGTATAGTTCTGATCTTGATCTGAGGGCAGGGCATTCAGTCTTTTCTGCCTATGCCTTTTAATGACTTAAATAAGTAACCAGAGAGATTCTCTTGGCCTGGCTCTACCCTTGAATGATTTTTTTGATAGTTTCTCTGAACCCCTGTCTGTGATTCATGATTTGACCTAACCTTCACTTACCCCTATGGCCAGAAGCCATTGGCTGTTTGTTCCTTTTCACTTTATCCTTCCCTCCCATCTCTGTTTTTAGGAGGTCGGTTTACACCTCATCTTTATGCTTTGTACACTTGGTGTTGTATGGCTGTGCACAGGTGTGCGTGGTGGACCAAGAGGTGGGTGTTGCTTCCCGTGCCGTGGGGCACTATCAGTAGGGGTTTGCCCTGGTCAGGGTGTGCGAAAGGCACGTCAGACTCTCTAAAATACCCTATTCCTCAGAGCATGATGCAGCACTGCCTTGGCCAAGTGACAAGGAGATGGCTGCAGCCACGAAAACAAGCTGCCCAGGGTGCACAGCACAGCATGGCAGCTTGTCCCCATGCTCTCACTGGCCAGAAGTATTTGGTTGCTGGTTCACAAGCTCATTGCCCGTGACACCCAGCATCATAGAATAGTTTGGGTTGGAAGGGATCTTCAAAGGTCATCTAGTCCAACCCCCTGCCAATGGCAGAGACAACTTCAATTAGATCAAGTTGCTCAGAGCCACGTCCAGCCCGGCCTTGAATGTCTCCAGGGATGGGGCGTCTACCACCTCTCTGGGCAACCTGGGCCAATGTTTCACCAACATCATTGTAAAAAATTTCTTCCTCATGTCTAGCCTGAATCTCCCCTCCTTTAGTTTAAAACCATTACCCCTTGTTCTATTGTAACAGGCCCTGCTGAAAAGTCTGTCCCCATCTTTCTCATAGGCCCCTTTTAAGTACTGAAAGGCCACAATAAGGTCTCCCTGGAGCCTTCTCTTCTCCAGGCTGAACAACCCCAACTCTCTCAGCCTGTCCTCACAGCAGAGCTGTTCCAGCTCTCTCATCATCTTGGTGGCCTCCTCTGGCCCCTCTCCAACAGCTCCATGTCTTCCCTGTACTGAGGCCTCCAGAGCTGGATGCAGAACTCCAGGTGGGGTCTCACCAGAGCAGAGGAGCACAATCACCTCCCTCGACCTGCTAGCCATGCTCCTTTAATGCAGCCCAAGATATGATTTGCTTTCTGGGCTGCAAGTGGATGTTGCCAGCTCATGTCCAGTCTTTGATCCACCAGTACCCCTCAGTCCTTCTCTGCAGGACTGCTCTCAATCCCTTCATCCCCCAGCCTGTATCAACACCAGGGGTTGCCCCAACCTAGGTGCAGGACCTTGCACTTGGCCATGTTGGACCTCATGAGATTTGCATGGGCCCACTTCTTGAGTTTGTCCAGCTCATGTGGCAGGGTGAAGGCACTCCCAGTGCACTGCCATGTGAGTGGGGTATAATCTAAATGATAACCGGGGCAGGAGGTAGAGTTGAAGCTCATGCTCAGGACAGGAGGCTTGATGCATGTTTGTGAGAGACTGCAAATAGCTCCCTGAGTTGAGCTCACATGGTCATGTTGAGTTTCAAGCAACCTTCTGCAGCATCTTTTGGACTAGTATGTTTGCAAGGTAGCTGATGGTAATACTGGGGGTATTGCATACCTGTTCAGCCAGGAATTATACTGGGAGAGATTTCAAATCACATTGAAGTCCTGTGGGATAACAGCAAGTTGAAAAAATTCAACCAGGATAAGAGGAAAAATAGAATAATCCAAGAGAGGGTTAAAAAACATCATACCATACTGGGGGTCTGTGGGTAGTGAAGAACAAAACCCTGCTTCATACCTGCCAGTTTTTTCTTGCCCTGTCCCTGCAACAAAAGAGGAGGGGAATGGTCTTGGATCAGAAGGAAAATGCTTTTTATGCAAACCAGCCTGTGGACCTGCTGTTTCCTGAGGCTGCTGAGTGAAATAATTTAGCAGGGTTACAAAAAGGCTGGGCAGCATGTGGGCGTTAATAGCATTTGCAGCTATGTAAGCAGCAGTAACAACAGCAGAGTAATCAAATCTCCTCCTTCAGAGAGGAAGCTGATCACCTGAGTGGGTCTGGGATTTCCCCCTTGCACAATTGCCAGGTACCTTCACAGGCTAATTGAAACATGGAGTGCTGGCTGGGGCCAGGGGCACGACAGTAGCTTGATGGATCTAATCTGCAAACAGAGCAGCTCTGGTCACACTCCTGCCCCAAGGCCTTGATAGCTCCCTGGGTATTGCTGTTATCTCTGCCTGCACCTTTCTGCTTTTTTACATTTTTATTATTATTGGTTTTTTTCTCTTGAGCCAGGCTTCAAGTGCATTGCTCTGGCAGAGTTATGACTGCTGGATGAGATCTCCCCATCTCCACGTGCTGTTCCTGCAGTTCCCTTCCCCGACTTTTAACCTGAGAGCAGTAAAAAGCGTAGCTGAGACAAGGCAGATAGTGCCCTGACTGGACGCAAGGCAAGAAATATCTTCATCTTATTTCCTCTTATTACATCTTTTCTGTCCCTTAACTGTTGGTCCACTGGCTCTGCAGGCAACTGGCTCCAGACCGGCTGCCTCTTGTGCCAGTTTCTACTATAGGATGCAGCATCTGTCTCCGCTTCCTCTTCAGCCTCTTTTCTTTGTGTCCACCTGTCTCTATTTCTAGAAGCAAGCTCAAGTCCCTGAGGGCTTCCCATCCCGAATCCAGAGGGACAGCTGAGGCTCAGCCCCCATTGGCATTTGGGTCACCAACAGGCAGCTGCCAGCCTGTCTGATGGGAACAGGGAGAAAAAGGAACCCTTGTCTCCAGAGAAGAATCACCTTCACATTTCTGAACAGTTGCTGATCCCTGTAAGGCTTGAACCTTGGACCACTGCTGTACAAAAGTAGAAAAAAAGGTGGATCTCTTCTTGTAGAAAGGAGGTCAACCAAGTATCTGCTTACACACATAGGGAAAATGTCCTGGAGGTTGGAGTGAAGATAAAAAATGCAGTTTGGATGCACTCTGGGCAAAACCCCTGTCGTTGCTGTGAATCTGTCTGCCCTTCTGCCCATCCACAGTGCCTTTAAGAACATATCCTTTCTCATCAAGTCCCTCTCGGCACAAAATCATACAAATCTCCCTGTCCACCACCCTCTGGTGCCAGGTGTGCCGTTGTGGGCAGGGATGGTGAAGGGGCAGATCTGATGTGACACTACATGTGGTGTAACTGCAGGCCACTGGAAGTGTGGCTGCTGCTCTGCCCTGGCTACAGCAGCATCCCCCTCCATGGAGTCTGCTGTGGTCCTAGTGTAACCATGAGCCAGCTTGGTCGGGCAAGCTAGCTCAGCAGAAAGCCCTGTGCCTTTCTTTCCTCTGGGCTGGGTTTTGGATGCATCACTGCCCTGAACCATCCCTTGTGGCTGTGGGGACTGATGCCAAGGAGGTGGAGTATGCAGCAGCAAGGCTGGCGGTTGCTTCTGGCAAGCTGCGCCTGCATCAGGGTTGGAGGTGTTTGAGGTGAAAAGGTAGCCTTGGAAAACAACCAGTGTGCTTCAGGAAATGGTGGGAAGTGATGCTCAGAAGAGAGAAAAGCCAGGAGCTGGCTGGTGTGTCCGTCTAACAGGCTAATGGCAACAAAGCCTGGCCCAACATCTTCAGCTATTTACCTGGCTCTGGGACAGGTTCTTCCCAAGCCTTTGATTTCTGCCTTTACAGCTTTTTGCCTTTTCCCATCCTAACCAGAACCGGTTTTGTAGAGGGGCTAGAGCAAAACCATCAAAGCTAACAGTTCTGGCATTCCCTCTTAGTAATACTGAAGTGTTTGCTGAGGTACTTTAGTTCCTGCCCTACTGCTTTTTTCCAGGTGTATTCTTGTTGACTTTAAGTAGCCATCAAGATAGTGCTCCTGCCAGCTGGGCTGCTGAGCAGTGCTCAAGGATGGGCTGAACCTATGGTAGACCCCCTCACTCTGGTGCTCTTGAGACAGAGCAGTGGACCTAGCAATAAGGCTCTGCTCTCCAGCTGTCATCCGGGAGGGGATACGTGCAAGGCAATGTCCTGGGTTCCTGTGGCCTGTGCTGGGGAGAAAACCTTGGTCAACAGTTGGCCTCAACAGGTCTTTGACTGCAGGAAACTGGAGGAACTATGTCTCTTTTCTATAGCTCACTCCCTCCTCCTAGTGAGGAAAGCATGGACAAAGTTGGGTCCTTCTACAAGGATCCCCTTATGGAGATCCTCAGGCGGAAGCCAGTCTTTTGAGAAGGAATTGGAGCACCAAGAACTTTCTCTGAGGGGGGTGTTTTATCCCCTTATTTTCTGAAAATCATTTCCTACCATGCCAGGGAACTAGCCTGCCAAAGTACAAATTACCCAGCAAGGAAATCACTACCTCCAGATGAATTCCTAGATGTTTTGTCTCTTCTATGTTTGGCTGATGTAAGTGTTAGGTAAATATTTGCACAACAATGAAAATTACCTCCCTTTCTTTTTTCCAAGGGTCAAGGAGAATGTCAGCTGTTGCCACCTGTGTGCAGCCGGGCTCCTGTGTTTGCCGTGGGGCAGGTTCCATGCCAGCCATGAGCAGGAGCCAAAGTGCAGATGAGACCAGGAGTCACCGTGGTGGAGCGAATGGCATGGCTGGCTGTGATGGCCAGCATCCTCTTCCCAGGAGAGGAGGGCTCCTGACACTTTGTCCTGAGCTTATTCCAGAGAGCCGTGAAGTCCTCAGTTTAACAATTAAACCAAATAATCTCCTCCCCTCTGCACAGAATTAAAAAAAACGGGCTTCTCTTGATGTCCTCTCTCAGTGAACCTCCAGGACTGAACTGACTTTTGTTGCCATTTTTCTATTTTATTCCTGATTTCCTTGGTTCCTTTCTAATTTAGCCAGTCCCGCTCTTCTGGGTCTCTCCTCTGAAAAAAAAAAAAACAACGTGGTCCTCTCTCCCACTGGTACAATGAGCCCTCGAAGCAGTGAGTGCTGAATTTCATGCAAACTACAAAGTCTGTTTCAGCCCCATTGCAAGTGGGGCCATGTGTCCAGCTGCAGGGCTCTCAGAAACAGTGGTTCCTGTCTTGTTACTCTGAATGAGGTGGAAGCTCACTGGTTATACGTTATTTTATGTGAAGACACGGGAATTTCTCCTTCTTTCCCATTACAGTCGGTCCCTGAAGCACAAGGTGTGCTTTGCTGCATTAATCAGTAATTACTTACCCAGAGTGTCTGAAAAATCTTCTGCAGAAGAAAAATATCGATGCTGATATTTTTAGTCATAGACTTAAACCCGTAGCTTCAGATCAGAATCTGGGGGTGGGAAGACCTAGATCAGAAATTTGTGGCTGTTCAGGATCTCACAGCGCCTGAATGAAGCCCACATGTCTAAGCTAACACTCATGTCAGGGAAGCAGGACACCCTAGTTGCCTCCAAGTCTTGTCTCTCAGTTGCATCTCTGACTACTTACTTTCACATTTTCCACATTTCTTGCACTTTCTTTTCATTAATTGTCTCCTTTTTTCCACCACATCATAGGAGGCAACTTCAACATCTTCACTTTCTGCTCACCTCTGCCAGATCCTACAGCATCCTGGTTCAGGAGCAAGCAGAGACAGAGTTTGCAACTCTGTTTGTAGGTGCAATAACAGGCCGAGAGCTTACAACAGCCAGGGAGAGAGATCTGTCGAAGGGTCATTGGTGAATTCTAGTTCTTGGGGTTGTTTTGGGTTTATCTTGGCTTCTACATAGCTCAGAGATGTTTTGGAGTTGATCTAAGTTGTGTGGCTTGTAAATGCCCCCTCTGAAGCAAACTGATGGAGCATGCTCCTACTTGAGTCACAGTGGGGTTTCCCGTGCTGCTGGGTTGGGTGGGCAGGGCGAAGATGGGTATGGTGGCCCCAAAAGAGTGGTGGTTTCCCCAGCAGTGGGCTGTGCTGCCCCCTCAGAGCAGGTCCACGTCACTTCTGGCTGCAGGAGCAGTGCAGAGGACTCAGACGATTCGTCTCAAGGCTCAGACTTCAGCCAACTTTTCTGGAACTCCTAGAGCTTTGGGAATGACTTCCATTTTTAAAGATAATGGGCAGAGAGCCTGGCTCTTCTCCCTGGTACATGGATATTGAGCTGGTCCGCCACCAGCCTGGGAGAAGCAAGCGCTTATGGAGGTTTTGGCACTTGCGCTCTTCACAATTAAGCTATCGTGCAGGGTGGGCACCGTGCTGAGCTGCTGGCAGGTTGAATAGTTGCTGTCTCTACGCCAAAATGTTTAGCAGATCTGAAAACCACATGGTGTGAGCCGTTGTAACGCTGGTGGGAGGCATGAGCTCTGCTGACCATCGCTTGTCTTATTAGCAATACAGACTGACATTATGGAGAGCTACAGGGTTATGTTGTATCTGCTCATCTTTGTACCTCCTAAACCCAGAAGGCCAACCGAGTTGTAGAAGGAAACCAGAATTGATCCTGGCTCCTGTATCAAGCAGACTGGGAGAAGAGGGGTGTTGAAGTTGCTTTGAACCTAGAAGCTGACTTCACTTAAATAATGACATCCTTAACCACATCACTGCTAATACTTTAAGCATTACAGCTGAATGTTCCATCAGGTGCAATCTTTGCTGGCATTTCCTTCAAGAAAAGAAGATGGAAAGCTTTTGTTATGCAAATAGGTGCATATTCAGAATAACATTCTTTTGATGGTTAAGCTAATTAGTAACCTGGTTATTGTCTCACTTATTTTTCTTTGGGATTGGTAGTTAAAAGAAAGTGATGTTGTTTAGTTTGACCAATGTAGATCTGAGGGATCTACAAAGAGGTTCCCAGTCCTGTGGTGATTAATGAGATCTATGGCATTTTAGAACTATGATGAATCTGTAATATAACAAGTTAGTAAGAAAGAGGGAAGAGCTTTTAAGGAAGACAAAGGCAGTTTCTCTCTCTCTGTCAGTCTGCCAGCTCTGAGTAATGTAAACAATTCCTGGTTTCTGCTGGACCATTCCAGAGCGTTAAAGGTCTTTCAGCCTTGTAAAGTACCAGTTTATTCTGGTAACTGCTGTGGCTTCTTTTTTTAGCCTGTACTCTGACCATCTCTTTCTGTTTCCTCTGCACAGGGTACGAAAGCTGGAGGGAGCTGGCAAAGGCTCTGGCAGACATTAATGTCCCAGGTGGGGACCCAAGCCACCTGCAGAAGGTGGGACACCAGGTGAGGAGGCTTGGATGTCTTCTGAAAGTTGAGAAAGGCAGACCTTCCTTTCTGATGCTATCCCCAAGAGACAGCTCTCTCTTCACACAGGAAAGAGAGCATGCCACAGGGCAACATCCGAGCTGACTCACTGCAATGTGGATGTACAATGACTCCACTGTAGTCAGTTGAGTTATTTTAGATGTACTAAGCCGCAGCGGTGGGCTGGAGCTGGCTGGGTATGTGGCACAGCAAGGTAGCACTAAGCAAGATGAAAGCAGAAATGAAAGGTCAGGAGAGAGTTCATAGCTCCCTAGTGAAGCACATCTTAGTACTCTTGCCAGAAGGAAGTGCTGGAAGAACTGTTACTTGGACCTTTTGTGAAACAAGGATGGGGAAAAAGAAAGAAGGGAAACTACCTAAGTTTTAACTGTGCCAGCAAATAGTTATAAAGTGCTGGTATCCTTACCCTCAGTAGCTCACCATGGAAATTTGCTGTCAAAAGAGCCAGGGAGCATTTTCACCGCACTATGGCCTTGATAACTGACCTGTCCTTTGGAGAGGCAGCTTGGGAACTTGCTTTTTCTCACATATTCTTGTGACCAGGTTTGAGCCCTCTTGTGTAGGTGTCAGTACTGGGTCATTTATCAGGTGGCTTTGACTTTCCTCTACTTGTATTTCAGAACCAAGAGCTGCGAAGAGGTGGGAGGAATAAATTGAATTATGCAGCTGTGGACAATCCTGTTCCATGGAGGCCAGAGGTGGGTGCCCTTCTCCATCATTTTGTGTGAGGGAGCTGTAGCTAGAGATCTGTGCAATAGGAATGAAAGGCATGGACCTCTGCCTCGAAATTCATTTGCTTCACTAGAAGTCCCTTCCCTATCACCCTCTCCTGTCTTAATGGCACTTACAGACCTGAGTAATCACCTGGAAAGACAGGAGTGTCCAGATACCTGATAATTTGGCATCCTCACCAGCCATCAAGGCACCAAGCACCCATCTGCGATTCCCTGAGAGCAGGCAGCCTCCTCCCTTCCTGAAAGGTGAAGTTTATTCAGGGTGGGGAGTGAGTAGGGCCAACCATTCAACAAGTGAATACATGACTGTGGTGCGCAGAAGTGTCACACTCTGCTCTTGCTCTGGCTTTTGCTTGCTATCCAACCCCTGTGTGTTATACATAGAGATTTCTCCACTTCAGTGACACTTCTGATGAACAGATACATTCTCTGGTAACACTTGAAGACTGGGTTAAACATTCCCTTTGTTTCCTTCATGCCTCGTTTATTCTTTCCTCCCCTGTTCCCTTATCTCAGCATTCCTCTTCAAGATAAGGGAGCAGTGCAGCCTGCTGATAATGAGAGGGACACCAGCCAGGGGGCATTTAACTAATGGAATTAGCTCCCTAAATTCCTCGAGGTGATTAGAGACCTGCACAAGTTAGAAGGGCCTCTGGGACTCCCCTGGGGAGGGAGCAGGCTGACATCCCTGTGCTTGGGGCAGGAGATGATCACCAACCTCCCTCCAGCCATTGCACTGAGCAGTTCAGGTCCCTGCAGCATGAACTAACAGCTTTTCTGGAAGCAGCACCAGTCACCCTCCGGTGCCCAGAACCAGACTCAGATCATTGATCTGGTCTGCCGCATGGGCTTTCAAAGTGCTGGTCCCAGCTGGAGCCTGGGGGCTCCTCTGGCCACAGGGCCTTGCAGGCAGCATGCAGGCAGGGCTGCCTCCCAGATGGGCAGCTGCTGGCCAAGACCCAGTGGGATGTCAGGGCCAGGACTGCTGCCGAGCACAGGGATGACACGGAGCATTTACTGCTCCCCTCTCCATGGCACCAGGTGGTACAGGCTCTGTGTGACATCCCCCAGTTTCTCTGAGGCTTTGCCCGATGTCTCTGATCCCCTCCTTGGTGTTTTCTCAAAAGCATGTTGGTCTTGAAACCCCCCTGCTGTAGCATGCAATGAGCCTTTACTGCATCAGAAATGCAGCTCGTGGGGTATGCGCTGTGGCTTGGGTGAAGGTATGTGTCACGGAGGTACCTCAAAAGTCGATTGAGAGAGGCAATAAGCTCCAAGCAGACTTTATTCTAACCAGAACTGTTTAGCAGAAAACTAACTAGAAATGGGGTTTATCCAAAATTATTCAGCACTCTGACAACATTACAAAACACAGGTTCAGATACCGGTTAGGAGTTCAGTTACTACATGGCAAATTCAAACCCAAGGGGATCAGATCCCAAAACTCTAGAGTGATGATTCAAAATGTGCATCTTCCCAGCTCTTACAAAATGAGGACTCTCAAGGGTGCCCAGAAGATTGCTTACCAGATCAGCAAAGTATCTCAATGTTCCTTAGATGGCCAGTCTAAGGAGGAAAGTCTTCAACTGCAGACCCTCTTCTCCAAGGAAGAACAACTCAATGAGGGTCTCCAGCAGGCTCCATTTATACCCTAGTTGAATCTGAGCTGTGGTCATTATAAGCACGGTCCCAGAGCTGCTCAGACTCTCTGGGCCTGATCACCTTCTTGGCTGAGGACCCTGTCTATTGACAGAGGGTCCCTGTCTATTGATGGAGCGGGGGAGTTGAATGTGAGGAGTCACCATTCCTGGGGTGGGGGGATGTGACTTGCTGGAACTTTGGCACGGACCAAGGTGCCACAAAGTTGTGTAAGTGAAGACAGGCACACTGGGGCACAAAAGGTACCAAAGAGCCATCACCTACCCTATTGAAAGCTCCAGACCTCAACTAGGTGAGTGCAACTGCCACACAGTTTGTGTTTAGCACAGGGCTGATCTACAAAGCCCGCTGCTTTGCTGGTGGGTTCATTTCACATCCTTGCATGCCATTGCTTTGGTCAGGGCACCAGCCTGCAAACCTGCTGCCCTTGTGTGATCCTGCCAAGAAGAGAGTGAGGGGAAAGTTGTTCTGGCCAAGGGGAAGGGGTAGAGCTTGAGGTGTCCTATGCAGGATGGCCCCATGCCTGGAAAGGTGCCTTCTGCCTCCTGCTGCTCCCTGTTGGGGAGGAGAGCTCTGCCAGGTAGCAGGGCTGTTGCCTCAGACCTGCTGCTTTTGGGAGTTTGTGGGTGTCTGAGTCCCCAGCCGTGCCCTCTGCCAGGTGGTGTGGAACAGATGAACCACAAGAAGACTGTGACTCCCAGGGCATACAGATACCAGTCTAGGGAGCTGGTTTGGGTGGCCTTGGCCCACTCACGTGCCCTGCTGTTCTCCCCTGCCAGCCCTGCTCTCTAATGCTGCTTCTGCGAAGCACTCGCCTCCTTCACCAGTTTTCTCTTTGTCTCTATAAGGCAAAATTTCCTGCCCCTTGCTGCATCACTGTCTGTACCCAGAGGGTCAGCAGAGCCACCCTGACTGCAGAGGCCAGCAGTTCACCTGTACCAGCTGCAGGAGATGGATAAGGATCCGCAGGCACAGCTCTGTATAGAGCTGCTTGCTATCCTCTTAACCACTGACTGAAATTTCCCCTGGCCTGGGGATTAAGATTTTCTGTAACTTTGCCCAAATTAATTACCCAGGGTCTATGATCCCATTGTTCCCTTCCCACAGCATCTCTAAGAACTTAATTGCAGCCTGATTGCTGGGGCGAGGGGTGGCAGGTTGCCTCTTACAGGTCAGGGAGCTGCACTTTGTTTGAATGGAGAGGTATATTCCTGACAAACATAAATTATTAACAGGGTTGCAGAGTGAGCTGGCAGCCAAGACTGGCCAAAAAAGGAGAGGTTTCAGTTTTCCTCTTTCAGTTTCAGGAGATGAAACCAGCGGCTTAAGTCTTCAGCCTCAGATAATGTGATGGAAAAGTGTGCACGTTGGAAATCCCTAATAAAGTTATTCCCTGCATTTGGGGGAAAGCAGGGGTCAGCCTCACTCTTGAGTTCTTCAGGGTGCCCATGCACATGATCCCTACCTTCACTGTCCTTTCCAGACACTGGAACAAAGTCTTCCAGATCCCAGCATCACCCACTGCCTCCTCAGGCTGGAGAGATGTGAGAGATGTGGGGCGTTTTGTTTCATTAATTCAGAAAGGTGCCTGGCTGTCGTCAGGGCGAACCAGCGCTGTGGGACCATGAGTGTCACCAGTTTAGCACTCCTCTAAGCATAGCGGGAGGATTTTCAGAAATGTGCTTGGTTAGCCTGATCATTCTCATTTACCTCTGCAAAAGCCTCTGTTCAGCTCTGAGAGGAGAGAGGTTAGGGCAGCACTGGAGGGGGGCAGCATTTAAAATGCTCCCCCACACTTCATGTATGTGCAGCCTGAGGACTTCTCCCTGGAAGGAGGTGTGAGGGTCATCCAGGAGTACAGCCCCTTGCAGGCAGCACCTGTATAGGTGCTGCACAAAACCAGAGCATTGTGCTAGGGCATCCTTCTGCTACCAAACCTGCCCTAAGAGGAAGCATCCTTAGAGGACCAAAAGACAAAGCTATTGCTGCTCACTTTGTCCCTGCCCACGTCGCCTCCATGCCTGCTCATGCCGTCATGTCTCAAGGCTCCGTGGGACAGGTGGTCTTTGTTGCTGACTTGTCCTGATGGGATACCAGCAAGTGCATGGCGCAGCAGAGCCTGCAGCGAAGCCCAGCTGCTGACTGCTGAATGTCACCCAGTCAGGGGAGCTGGGCCAGGCAGGAGGAGGGGCTGCGGCCGCTCCGCGGAGACAGAAGCGTCTTATAAACTCAGGAGTTTCCAGTTGGCAGCACAATGTCGCTTTTCTTCCCTGACTCAGGCCCTCTCTGTGCCCTGTTTATCATCCCCGACGCTGTGCGTTCCCTGGGCTGCATGCAGCTGATTTGCCTCCGTGCTGCCAAAACCGCCTGGGATTAAATTAGGAAAGACCTCTTTTCTCCATCCTGCTCCGGTTACGCAGTAGGTCATGTCTCCAGTGCTGCAATCCTCCCAGCTTTCCCGCTTGCCCCAGCCTCTGCTGCTGCTTTGCCTTTCTTCCCTAGGGCTCCTTGCTCATCAGGAGCTGCTGGGTGTGTAGTGCCAGCCCCCTGGGCAATTTTGGCATGATAGAGCTTGGGTTAGGAAGACAGGTCCATGCTCTCTGTGTGCCTGATCCTCCTTTACGGTCTGTTTTCATTGGAGGGGCTGGTAATCTAAAATTCCTCACTAGAATGAAGCGGAAATACCAGAGTCTCTTAATATGCCGCCAGGGCTGCGGGTGGGTGTTAATTCAGCACACTCAGAGGAAAAGGTCGGCGCTGGGGCTCCGAGCCCAGGCGCACTCCCGAAACCATGGAGGCTGCTGTGTCAGCACCGAAGCAGGGGCCTGTCCCAGCCCTGGCCTCCCTGCAGTTAGAATCATAGAATCATTTTGGTTGGAAAAGACGCTCAAGATCATAGAGTCCAACCATTTAGTGACTAACTCTGGCACTAAACCATGTCCCTAGGAACCTCATCTGTACGTCTTCTAAACCCCTCCAGGGATGGTGACTCCACCACTTCCCTGGGCAGCCTATTCCAATGCTTGACAACCCTTTATGTGAAGAATTTTTTCCTAATGTCCAATCTAAGCCTCCCCTGGTGCAGCTTGCGGCCATTTCCTTTTGTCCTATCACTTGCTGCTTGGGTTGTTGAGGTTCAGTTCTCCCTTCCCTTGGGCAGTGACCTTGTGCTCAGGAGGGTATCAGCCTGCCCAGACCAGCTCCTAGTGCTCCTGTGCATACTCGTGCCATGCTGACGGTGCCCTTGGTTCACGACACGTGCCCATTTTGGCTCTGAGCTGGGTTCTTGCAATGCTACTCTTTCAGCAGGATGGAGATAAGCAACTGGGAGGTGAGGCTGGGACACGAGGATGAAGCTGAGGGGCTGGAGGTGCCCTCTAAATGGGAAGGCACAAGACTGCTTAATACCAGCTCCCATTGAAAGCCTAGGCTCTTGGCTTCTATTCCTGGTTCTGGCCAAATCAGTCTATCCAAAATTTTCAAAGCAGATGTTTTTAAGGGGAGAAGAGGAATTTACCTTGTTGCTTACCAACTCTTATGTTTCCAGCCCTTTGACAACTGGGGCCAGATAGTTCCAAGCTGGGAAGTCAAACTCAGTAGCCATGTTTTATAAAGTCTACAGATATTCCTCAGGAGCTGTGTGCGTGAATTGGGAATGATGGTGCTGTTTATCTATTGCTGCAATCTCCAAAAGCCCCAAGGAGGAGATTTTTACTACATTTTCCAGAGGAGACCCAAATAATAAGTGGAGGAATTTCTCAGCTGCCTGCAATGGGCAGCCATGAGTTGAGCTGGAGGGACAGAGGTGATAGGGTTTCAAAACAGCTGCTGTGCTGATGGCTCATGGGGGCCTAAAATTAAAGCCTAGCTCAGTTTTCAGTCCCAGACCAGCACTTTGGGCAGCCAGCACTTATCTGTCAATAATGTTCTTCTTTTCCCTTTCAGAGGAAGCAGAGAGTAAGTTAAGCTGCTGTAGCTGAGGAGAAAGTCTGTTGCTTTAGAAAAGACTCTTGAAGCCACATGCAAGAAATGCTTATTATTTACCAATTAATTATTTCTAATAGCTGTGAGTGTGTGAAAGAGAAGCGATCTCATTAGCTCCTGCCAGAAGCTCCTCTCAGGTGGCTTTGTAAAGACTTTGGAGACAGAGGTGTCAGGCTAGAAATCTCAGGCACCATCTCTTACAGCACTGATGGAACACCTAGTAGGGTGGTGTCTGCCGTATTTTTTTAGCGGGCTGCCTTCTCTCTAATACTGCCAAACTCTGCAGTAAAGTATTTAATTAGAACAGGACAGGTCTGAGTTTCCTCTGCAAACATTTAAGCAAGTCTAGCCACTCTTTTGGGATGTCCCTCCGAAGAGCTGTTTTGGCATTTGGGCTACCCCATGCCAAAGCCCGCCCAGCTCTATTGCAGTCCTGAGTCTCAGGAGCGTCTCCTGGGCCTTTGTCAGGAGGGGACTGCAACACCAGCCTGTCCACAGTGTGGGAGTGTTGTGCTACATTTGACAGAGATCTTAGCCTACTGTCTGCAGTGTGCAAACAATTAGAGAATTAAAGAATTAAAGAATTAAAACCAGCATCACTTCTGGACAGCAGCAAACTGCCCTATGACTCAGTTTCTGGCAGTGACTCGCTGTGAGAGCCCAGCCTGTTCACCTCATTTCATGTTCCACAAGCAACAGCAATTGACATTACTTGATTTGGCTGAGAAAAGTAGTGTAAGACCCTTGGGTGTGAACCTGGATTTGGCCAAGGGGCATGGAATTGCCCAGAAATTAAGTTCCAATGCAGTGTTTGTCATGCTTGCAGTGATTTATTTGTATCATAAATCCTTGCAGAGTCACACGTTTCTCTTTTCTGCATCCATCACCCCAAGCCCTCTGTGTAGCTCCTCTCTGATTTTGTGCAGCATTACTCTGGGAAATTGCATCCACTTTTTCTCACTGATTTTCCTCTTGCCTGATGGGCAGAATCCAGGCTGGGGGGTGTCAGCAGAGGAGGAAAGGAGAGGAGATAGTGGTGGGAGACGATATGGGCTTGCAGACATCAGTCAAGCCCTAGCAGTGCAGAGACCAGTGAGAGCGGGCTGGTAAGAGACCACTCAAGAACAGCAGTTGTGAATGTGTTTTGCCTGGCACACAGAGATGGTTTTCACGTGTATGACTAAAGCCCACAGCTCGCAAGGAGCATTGCTGCATAAGCTGGTGCTAGGCCAAGTCTTTTCCAAGTCTTTCCTTCAAGCCACGGTTTATTACAAAACAAAACCCTTACCCGCTGTCCTGGGAAAAATAACGTGGAGAAGCGGTTTCTCTGCCAGGAGTGCATGGAGGGGTCGGGCACTCGTCCACCGTGCTGCTTCAGCTCTGCTGGAGACTCCCTGGTGAAAACTAGGAATTTGCTGCCATCTGTAGACATGGGGGTGCTGCTCAGGCAATTTCCTCAGTCCTTATATAGGCAGGACAGCTGCAGCAAAGCCTTCCCAGTCCCAAGGCAACCTATTCCTTTGTCCAGCATTTCCCTATCTAAGGTAACTTCTGCAGTCTCCAGCTTATTTATTCTGTGCTGTTGGATGCTGGTCCTGCGAGGAGGGTTTCAGCATCCAGTTCCACCGGTTGCAGGCAGAGAGCTTGGACTTTTGGGGGGACAGCCAGCTCCTCCTTTCTGAATGGCTCTGGTAGAAAGAGTCTGTCCCTCAAGGAACATATCGTTGAAATCCCACAGCACCCAGCAAGCTTTTCCCAGCAAAGCTGTGGTGAAGGTCCCTGTTGGGCACCAACAGCCTGTCCTGGTGGGGCTGGCTGGGTAGCAGGGACAGCCACCCAGACCCACACTGCACACCCGAGAGGAGACCCCGGCTCCCTTCAGTGTGCCCTGGCAGCCAAGAGGGCCACCCGTGTCCTGGATGCATCCAGCACAGCATTGCCAGCCGGGTGAGGAAGGTGATTGTCCCTCTCTGCTCTGCACTGGTGCGGCCTCACCTGGAGCATGGGGTGCAGGTCTGGGTGCCACAGGATAAAAAGGATATTAAGCTACCGGAGAGTGTCCAGAGGAGGGCTGTGAAGCTGGTGAGGGTTTTGGAGAGGAAGCCATATGAGGAGTGGCTAAAATCACTGAGTTTGTTCAGCCTGGAGGAGACTGAGGGGAGACCTCATGGGGCTACAGCTTCCTCACAAGGGGAGGAGGAGGGGCAAGCACTGATCTTCTCTCTCTGGTGACAGAACCTGAGGAAATGGCAGGAAGATGTGCCAGGGGAGGTTTAGGTTGGACATTAGGAAAAGGTTCTTCACCCAGAGGGTGGTGGAGCACTGGAACAGGCTCCCCAGGGAGGGCTCACGGCCCCAAGCCTGACAGTGTTCAAGAAGAGACTGGACAAGCCCTCAGACACATGGTGTGAACTGTCGGGTTGTCCTGTGAAGGGACAGTAGTTGGACTCCATGATCCTTTTGGGTCCCTTCTAGCTCAGGACATTCTATGATTCTATGATTCTGTGTCTCTGGGGTCTGGACCCATATCTCCTGGAAACCAGCCTGTTGCAGCAGCAGCATCTTCCTCTTCTCTCACAAGCACTCCAGTACTGGGGGGGCAGGCTGAGGTTGGGAGAACAGGAGAGGGATGCAACAATTCATTGTGCCCCACTTCTGCCCCCCAGTTCCAGGGCCAGGCCAATCTGCATGTGTTTGAGGACTGGTGCGGCAGCTCCACTGATCAGCTCCGGAAAAACCTCCACTTTCCCCTCTTCCCCCATGTGAGTAAAACTGGGACACCCTCTGTGCCCCACTTCCCAGTTCTGCTTCCCAGCTGGATCACCCCTGCTCCCTTCACCCCTTTTGCTCCCTACCTGCCCTTGTCCCTCTCCATCACCTCCTCTGTCTCCCTGCTGAGGGAGCAGGAAGCTTTCACAAAGGTTCAATGGTGGCAGCTCTTCTGCTGCATGGGGGAGGCTCATTTTACCTGCTCTGCCCTGTGAGGCCTCAGACACAGGCTGAAGGAACCCTGTATTTGGTGCTCTCCATCCAAGTGGCTGGTGAATGTCACATTCTGTTCCCACCATCTCACCCATGTGGTTCTCCTCCCCACAGCAGCACTTGCCCCATTTCATCTCTCATCTGGACTGCTCTTTCCTGTTGCCTCCATCACACGCTGTGCTCCATCCTCCTTCCAGAACAAGCCTAATGTTTCCCTCTGCCCACCTGTCCCAGGATTTCTGCATCCTTCCTGCATCCTGTCACATCTAACTTTTTTATTATTTTCTTCTTCCACTTCAGACGCGAACTACACTGAAGAAGCTGGCTGTGTCCCCAAAGTGGACCAACTATGGTCTCCGGATATTTGGCTACCTCCATCCCTTCACTGATGGTGAGGGCTCTGATGCTGCTGTGCTGCTGCTCCTGTCGCTTCTCACCTGCCCCTCCCTCACCCCTTCTGTTGAACCACTGGTGCCCTCACCCCATGAAGCCCAGCACCAGGTCCCTCACATGGGCAGCCCAGCTATCTGTGTGTGACTGGCCATGGCCTTGGCATGGATGAAACACATCTGCTTCCCCTGTAGGGTGGAAAGGAAAAGCACAGAAGAAGACAGATGCTAGATTAAAAACAATGCTGTCATGAATGCACAGCTTCGTAGCATGTACGTGGGCACGAACAATCCCTGAGCTTTTCCTCCCTCCCTGGCATACACAAGACTGTACGTGACATCATTTGTGTTCCTGCTCTCCCCGGGTGCATGAGTACCATCTGACAGCAGCTGACATCTGTATCACCCAGCTGCATGCTTCTGCCCAGAGCAGCCTGCTGGCACTCACCCATGTCTCCTGGTCCCCTGGCCCTCAGCCACCATCCCTGTAACCCCAGATAGAACAGTGAGACTCAAACACCTCTGTCTCCCTTTGTGGCTCCATGTGCACGTTCCTCCATCCAAATGCAGTTTCTCACACAAAAGTTTGCTCTGGAAACAAAATGGGAGGCAGGGAGGCTTTGCATGGACTTCTTAGCTTTCCAGGTTAGGTGTCAGGTGAAGCCAGTGCAGGATGGATAGTGAACCAGTTGCATCTGTAAAATTTTGTTTTAAATTACAGCAGAGTTAGAATTCACAGAGGTTCAAAGGGATGGGGGTGGTAATATCGAAAAGAAAGGTCACCAGGAGAAAGCATAAAGACAGCATTTTAGAGTAGCAGAATCCATTCTGTGCACAAGCCCTTACCCCAGAGCCCTACTTACTCCCTCCATCTCTCGACAGGGGAGTTTCAGTTTGCCATTTCTGCGGATGACAATGCTGAGTTCTGGCTGAGTCCAGATGAAAAGACCTTTGGTCTCCAGCTGCTGGCCAGTGTAGGCAAGGTACAGTGCTTGCTGCATGGCTTCTTCCATCAAGGCTTTGAGGTTTCTGTGGGGATGGAGACCTTCCTGTCTTACACACTTCCTTGGACTCCCAAGTCTCTTTTCCTGCCCAGCTACAGACACCACTAACAGAGACGGGTATGACATGACATACCTTAAGCCAGTCACATATTTGCAGTGCTGTTGGGAGCCCCATGTTCACGACTGAGGGACTTAAATCTGTCCACAGGTTGTGGATCTCACAAACAACTTACCAGGAGGAGTAGCTCAATTTTCCCTCTTTATCACTTCAAGTGCAGTAACCAGGGAAGAAACTCATATTAACTAGAGTGTTTTCTTTCTCTTCACAGACAGGGAAGGAGTGGACCGCGCCAGGGGAGTTTGGGAAATTTTACAGCCAGCAGTCAAAGATGGTGAGGTGAGTGAGCGGAGCCCCTTGCTCCCAGTCACCTCTGCACATGGCCAGGAAATTACAAGGACAAGGAACTACTCCTCCCTACCTTACTGCCCTGGAACTGGCCAGGTTTCCCAGATGCCAAAACCCAGCAGGCAAGACAGAAAGGGATTTATTCAAAATTCACTGAGAAGGGTATGGTGTGCTCCAGGTGCACAAGTGAAGCTACCTATCTCACTGTCAGCATCTGGATTTTCTTGGCAGTCCTAACCCTGCTTACCCTGAGAATCAGGTTGTTTCATGGGTGTGGTTGCCTTCCACTCATCGTCTGCTGACAAACTGAGACATATTCCTTAATGCTCTTGGTGACAGGTACATTTTTCTTCACAGGCTGTCAGCTGCAGGCAGGTACTATTTTGAGGTGCTGCACAAGCAGGATGACAGAGGAACAGACCATGTGGAAGTAGCGGTGAGTCCGTGCAAATGGCTATGCTGTGTATGTGTCCCCACATTGCTCAGGAATGACATTTGTAATAATTGACCTCCTTTCCCAGGCTCCAGCTCCTCTTTGCATGAGAAATATCTAATCCCTCCCAGAGCCCTTACCTGCTTCTATGTGGGATAGTCCTGGCTACATGTCAGGAGTCTTTGCTTGCTTGGGATGGTTCTGCCCTCTCTGATCTCTGTTGCAGCTCTTTGTCTTTTCCTGCTTTGGATGTGTTCCGCAGGATCTCAGCTTATTCCCAGTCTTCTGCTGCTAGGTAAACTCCATCGTAGCAAGGAGAAAGAGGAAGCTGTGAGCCCATCTGGTGAAAAAAACATCTTGTGCCTGTTCCTTTTGTTCAGGCTTGGTTAACTCCGTAAGCACTTCATTTTCATGTGTTTCTCTGTTCCAGTGGAGACTGAATGACCCAGAAGCGAAGTTCAAAGTCATTGACTCCCAATACCTCTCCCTTTTTGCTAGTAAGTATCTTTACCACAGGTTTCCCCGAGCACCTCCTCATTCTTCCAAAATGTATCAGGGGTGTTTCATCATGAATCATAGTCTAGGCAAATTCCATGCATACAGATTATTACACGAAAGAAGTGGAGGCAGGGCAGGAGAGGGACCTCAGGACAAGAGGTCCATTGTTAAATAACAGGTCATTATTAAATATAGGTGAATTGGAAGTAGGACTGGAACATTATTTCAGGGAAATCTAGAGACAGTGAGGAAAGGCAGAAAGGAGAGTCTACAAGGTTGAGAACTATTCCAGAGGTGAGAGTAACACAGGACTGAGGTTGCCTGCAGAGAGCTAGGGGGAACATGAGGGTTCACTGGCAGCTGGACATGACCAGGGAGAAGGGGCCACTGCAGCACTTTCAGGGGATTTCACTCTGGGTGCTGGGCACAATGGGAAACACCAATGACATTGGAGGATGCTGCTTCCTTCTATATCAGCCTCAAGTCTCTTCAAGTTGCTGCTGGGTTGCAGCAAGCTCATCAGCCCAGTCCCTCCTGTTTTGTAAACCCTTCTTAGCCCATTGAGTGATACCTTTATCAATTAAGGAGCTCCTTAGTCCTGTTTACCCTTACCTGGCTTTGTCAGCATCACTTTCCTCTGCCAGCGTTCTCCCTTTCCGTATCTTCCACTGTTACCTTCCAACATCTCTGGGCTTTTTTCCGTGTAAAGACTTTTGCCCGTGGAGGACTCCCTGGTATAACTGAGTTATCTGTTGGCTGTGTCTTGGATCGCAACCTGCTGCTGTATTTTCTGGAACCTGCCATTTGTCCAGGACTAGGCTTTCCATTAAGTCTTCTATCCCCATCTTTTTTTCCTTCTGCTTTCTTTGTATTAATTCCCCGTAGAAGGGAAGACTCACATCCCAGAAGATCCCTTCATGGCTGCGCACAGTTCTGCAGTCTCATATTTACCTGGCACCCTCTGCCCATACAGTGTTTCCTTATTCCATATCAGCCTTTGGCTGTATCACGTAATCCCATTCCTTCAGGTTTCTCATGTTCAGGACCCAAAAGTTGCTAACAGCAACCCCAGTGCCCTTGTCAGCATGTTGCCTTTCCCTCCTGGGTATTTATTCAATTCCCCTCATCTCAGAGTAAGATATATAGGGACATTCAGCACCCAAGGCAAAACACAACCAATATCCAGTCTTAAATTTAAGCTTCCCTTTGCTCCTGGCTTACTGTGGGTCTCCATTCCCTTGCTGGAGCATCATCCTCCTCAGCCACTGAAGGCCTGACCCCAGGGTCCTGCTCCTTTTCCAGCATAGGAGAAAGTTCTGCTCCTCAAGTTTCTCCTCCCTTTCATCTTTTTTATCTCCTTTTAAAATAATTTAACGCTAATAATTCAGATCTGTCCAGTAATTCCTGCCAGCATGGGGCTTCTTCAGCATACCACTGCTAGTGTGTGCAAGGCAGGAGGTCATTTTTATCCATTACTCATCACTGTGTTTGTTTGCTTTCACCGATAGCCACGTTCCTACCCCACAGTGTCTCTATTTCCAGCTTTCTGAGTCAAAGCCTTTCCTTCCCACGGTGTCTTTGCAGTGAAGCTCCTGATCAGCACCATTTAGGCATTGCTACGACAGAGACAGCATAGCTGTCATGGATTCAATGCCATTTAGAAACGGCTGACACTGAGAAAGGGCATTTTTTTGGGACAAGGAATGAACTAGCCCTTCCTCCCGCTTCCGTTCTCTCTCTGGTTTCTAGATGAGACGCTGTTAAAGATGGATGAGGTTGGGCACATCCCACAGACGTTGGCCAGCCACCCGAGCCGGCCTGCTGACAATGCAGGCAGCAGGGCACACCCCGCTGACATGCTCAAGCCTGATCCCCGGGACACTCTTTACAAAGGTAAGACTTGCAAAGCCATTGAAGGAGGTTGCTGCAGCCTGTCACAGCACGTGTGATAGCACAGCTGAGAAAGATTGTCCTCCTATGCCACTGTTAGAAAGAGCCATGCTTTTTTGTCCTCAGTGCAGAGGAGAAGGGCGGCAAACAATATCGGTCACTGCAGGACACAAAGCACGGACTAAACCCAGCTCATCTTTCTTGTCATCCAACTCAGATGACATCCACGGGCATAATATTTTAGTGTAAGTTCTGTAGAGCAATGTGAAGAGATGAGCTGCACAAGGTAGTTTGCTTTGTGTGTCTGTTAGTATTTTACATGGATAAATAGAAACCAGGCACAGAAGTAGGTAAGCTGGTGCATGGATTACAGCAGAGCTTCTCCAGCAACACTTTCCTATGTGTTTCTTCTTCTCAGTGCCTCTGCTCAGCAAGTCTCGTGTGCGCCGAGCCTTACCAGATTGCCAGTACAAGCCCAGCTACCTGGTGAATGGATTCCCTCTGCAGCGCTACCAGGGACTCCAGTTTGTAAGTTTTACTCCTTGAGCAAATACTTGCCCAGGGGAATGCAAGGAGGAATGAGGGAGACCCCATTAACAGTGGGGCCTCTTCATTGATATATGAAGCTCCTTGGCAGATTTGACCATCTGCTGATCAGATCTGTGCATCCTAATACATACGAAAGGGCTACAACAAGAAAAGGGAGATGGGCACTACGCACCGCTCACAGGTCTCACTGTGGCACAAGTGTGTGTGTCTTACAGAGCCCCTCGGACCTCAAACCAAAGAGCTGAGCTTGCCTTCACACAGACCCTCACAATGGCTGAAGATTTTTTTCTCCCTGGGGTGAACTGTATTCCGTGTGGACTACTAAATCCCCTGACAAGTTTAAAACTGGTCTTCAAGGGGATCTCACGTTTGTGGGGCATGCAGTATAGCAGGGATTAATCCCTGCATAGCAGAGCAGACTCTGAGATCTGCTGGGGACAGGTCACCAGCACAGTTTGCCCTCCCTGGATGCCAGGGCAAGCCTACACTCCCTGGGGCACTTGAATCCTGGGCAGTCCCAGCTCCTTCAGCCTTGCCTGGAGGTCTCCCCAGACAATTTCTGATCCCCTGCATCTCTTCAGGAGGACTTGCCCACCTCTCTCACAGCTAGTTCCCACTCTGTTATAGGACTGAAATGCACTGAGATGGAGGGACAGATGCTAAGAGAGAGAAAAAAGCATACCCCTACACACATCCCAGCACGCTTCCTTCTGTTTTCCGTGCACACAACCTGCTACTGGGTGCCTTGGAGATGCAAATAGTTAGTGAGCAACCCCTGCTCCCTCTCAAAAGGGCTGGTCACCCTTCATCCGTGTCTGGGTCACCTGGTGACTGATATCTGGCATTTATGAGGGTTTTACTTTATTTTCCTCCTTTTTTTCCAGGTTCATTTATCCTTTGTTTACCCAAATGATTACAGCCGCCTGAGCCACATGGAGAAAGACAACAAATGTTTCTATCAGGAGAACCCTCATTACTTGGAAAGGTAGGATGCTGCAGATGCAGATTTACTAGCAGGGAGGAAGGAGATGGTTTGAAGGTTGGAATTGGGGTGGAATTTCATATTCATTTCTGTAGGACTCTCTTAATTCTTAAAGATCCCCTAAGTCTTATAAAACATGAAAGCATTTGTAGTTCCTTTCAATAACCTATGCTCCCTTTAAGTGAAAATACGTTTAGGTCTCAAGGGAAAACTGCTGCTACTTTTCTTGCTCTATTAACCCAGAAGCTGGGTCAGAGCATGTTTGTTCCACTACATCAGGGAATGCATTTCCAGCAAACTTAGCCTGCCAGCAGCTGGAGCCTCCTGATGGCTGTCGCTGTGAAAGCCAAACCATGCTCACCACCAGGCATCTCTCCAGGGGAATAAATGCATGTCATTTGTCTTCACCGGGGTCTGGCTCCCAGCCGTGGCCCTGTGAGGGAGCCGCCACTTCCAGGGTTCCCCCTGTCACAGGCAGACACCTTGTGTGAGGACCTTCCTCCATTCGGGAGGACTTTTTTTGCAGGATAAGGAGAGTCAGTTTTCTGGTGAGATAACTGGTGGTGGCCTCCCTGTGCTCAAGATCTTCTTCCTCCCTACAAGACTGTTGTGAGGGCTGGAACAACAGATCGTACTGTAGGTTTGGGAGAGGACTCCTGGGACTGGGGTTCATAGTAAAGGGTGGAGAAGGTGGCTGCCATGGGCTGGAAGGTGCCAGCCAGATTTATTGCTTTGACAATTCATTTGTATTGTGACAGCATTTGGGAACTGGGAGCCCATTTTTGCTTGGCATCAAGCATACATGAAGGGAAACAGTCCTGGAAATCCCTTCCAAAAGCTTGAAGCACAGACATATGAGGACAGCACACAGCACATAGCGTGGTGTGAGAGAGGAAGATCATTGCAATTACCTGCCTGAGCTGCTTTTGCAGCATGATGACTTGTGTTTGTGAGCACTACATCATAAGTGAGCTTTTAGGGGCAGTTTAAGTGAGGCTAAAGGAGTGTTTCAGGGTATTTATATTGGGATTTCCTCATGTGCTTATGAGAAAATGTCTGAGAGACTAGGATGATAAGCAAGGAAAGGTGATGTCTTTGACAGTGCAGAGTAAGATTTGATTGCCCAAAGATTTGAAAGATAGGGATGATGGTAGTCTATGACTTGCTGAGAAAGGAGGATCTAGAGATACTGGGCAGATGTAATCAGAGTAATGGACTGTCACTTCTATGGCAGTGGCCATAATTAATTTGAGAGGGTAAAGTGACTTTCATCAAACTTGAGTTTTGCCCTTCCCTCTGCAGATTTGGATTCTACAAGTACATGAAAATGGATCGGCCAGAGAAGAGCTTGGACTCTGGAGAAAAGACAGAGCAACCAGGTAGGGTCCCTAATGTCAGAGCTCAGAGGATCCTTTTATCTATCACTTTTGTGTGTGATCTTCCAGGATCAGCTGAAAGAAGCTGTTGACTTTCTGAACCAAGCAAGTCACAGCCCTTCCCTACCATATTGCTGTGGCTGGGAGGAGATTTTTGCTGCCACTTTCCCTTCTCTTAAGGGCAGGTTGAGAGGTCACCAAACAATGGGCTGTAGTGGACAACATGTCAACCACCTCTCAGGCCCACAGCTTAGCTGAGGTGCAATTCCAGCAAAAATGTGGGCAGAAGTGACAGAGCCAAAGGTGTACAGTGTGGCACCCTATGCTCATACCTGCCCTGCAAAGCTATGGCCAGACCGACAGCCAAAGGCAACCCTGCAACAGCCTTTGGCAAAGCTGGCTAAGAGGTACTGAGGAGGTTGGTACCAACAAGAGCACAGCTCCTGTATGTGAGAGCATCCCTGTCCGTCTGAGCAGGAGGCACAACACTGAGATGAATTACAGAATAATAAAATCATTTTGGTTGGAAGAGACCCTTAAGATCATTGAGTCCAACCATAACCTAAATCTGGCACTAAACAATATGCCTAAGAACCTCATCTAAACATATTTTATATATCTCCAGGGATGGTGACTGAACCACTTCCCTGGGCAGCCTGTTCCAATGCCTGACAATCCTTTATGTGAAGAATTTTTTCTCAATGTCCAATCTAAACCTCCCCCTGGTACAACCTGAGGTGAGAAATAGCTGCCCCTGGCAAGGCGGGCGCCTGGGATAGGACAGGGAAGGCAGCAGGAGGGTGCCAGAGGTGTAATTGTGATTATTCCTGCAGGCTCCCAGGAGGGGAATCTGGATGACCTGCAGTACGTGGAGCAGGATCTGGAGAGTACTAGCCCCCCTGAGCACCCCAGCATGGGGAGGGCAGAGCTGGCAGGCAACACTCCCAGCAGCATGGTCGGCAGCGATAATGTCCCTGAGGACTATTCCCTCCGGGAGCATCGTCGGCTCCTCTCGGTGATGGGTGATGACATAGGAATGGGGCCACAGAGGAGGAGGACCAAGAGGTCTGGTGTTAAATCAGCCACAGTGGCCCCTGCCAACCAAAGCCAGGCTGGCCTAGAGGGGAACCCAATAATGAAGAGACCCCGTTTAAAAGCTGGTGTCAAAGACAACTCCAGGAGTCCTCCGCAGCACACCAGGGCTGTCCAAGGAAGAGCACCAGTCAAAACGGCAAACCCTCCTTTTAGGACCATGTCTCAAAAGCAGCAGCAGCCTCTTGGTCACCTCAGGGACTCAGGGGTGACAATTCCCAAAGGGGTGAGACCTCGAGGAGACCTCAGCACTGCTAAGGATGGGCTGAAGCCAGCAGTCACTGTGCCAGCCAGGAGAGGAGGCCCAGTCTCTGGCAGAGCTGGCAGACATGCTGTGAGTGCTGGGCTGCCTCAGTGGTTGAACCAAGTGGAGTCCAACATTGCTGAGCAAAAGGTGGCCAATGATGGGGTCATGGGCGAGGAAGAGGCACAGGTGGCATCTCCTGTGAAGGGCAAGTCTGCACCTATGGCAGCAGAAGAGGAAGAGGAAGAGGTAGATGGGGAGCCAGAGGAGGAAGATGAGGAAGATTTTGATTACGTACCAGTGTTTGACCAGGCAGTGAACTGGGAGCAGACCTTCAGCATGAGCAACCTGGACTTCCATATGCTGCGCACAGACTGGATTGACCTGAAATGCAACACATCAGGGAACTTGCTGCTAAGAGAAAGTGAGGCCCTGGAAGTCACACGGGTCTTCCTGAAGAAACTCAACCAGAGAAGTAAAGGGTAAGACACGGTGTAAAAATGAAGGGACAGTGTCCTGGAGGTGGTGTACCGTGCTGCACAGGGAATACCTGTCATGTTAGGAGCTAGTGGGAATCAGAGGCTAAACTGGGTGTAGGAAATAAGACTTCAGGTAAGGAATCTGTGTAAAAACCCAGGTTTAAATACCTCTTTTTGGTTGAGGAATGGGAATTGTTGGACACCAAAGCATGTCTGGGGGCTGAATATTGCCCTCAAATAGCTAGTGGCAGTAAACATGAAAGACTGGAGGTTTCCATCCAGCTGGCTTCACTGGCCTTTTGCTGGCTTCCTCCTTGCGCAGTGTAGGTATTGAGAGCACAAAGGAGCATTTTACCAGCTGAAGGCTAAGAAACCCTGCTGATATGAAGTAGGACTGGAGCTCCTTGTGCTTGCAGTTTGATAGCTGCCACATCTCAACTTGAGAATCATTTAGGACAGAGGACCAGAAGGGACCTATCAGATAATGTGGATCGGTACACCGATCTCAGAGACAACCAAGTACCCTACACTGTTACCTGAATGTGTGCACCTCTGTCTTAAAACTAGCTGGATTTCTAGATCCTAGTACTGATTTGGGAAGATGTCTGAGCTCCTCATTTCTCTGGTGACCTACTGGAGATCTGGTACTCTGTTTTTGTATGGTCTTGATATGATTCTTTTTCTTCTTAAGACTTACCATCTTGATTGCCTTTCTGGCAAACAGACATACCTTCTCTGAGCCTCTATAAGCCAAACAATCCAACTCCTGACCCTTCTGTTGAGTGGGCCTCTATTTCCATGATTTTATCTGTCCTTCTCTGTGCAGGTTTCAGTTTGGGTTAATTTCCTGTACATAAGTGACCGGTATCCTGGATATCTGGCGGAATGGGTGTTAGTAGTTCCCAGTCCCTACTGGAAGTAGCTCTAAAGCCACATCTTAAGATTGCATTTTTTTTTTCAGGGTCAAATCCATCACAGTCATGGGGTAACTGATCAGTGCACACAACCTTTTCTCTGCATTTTTAACTGATGAGCATCCATTTTATAGCAGAAACTCTTGTTATGATCCAGAAGGGCATGACCTGGGATTTCATCCTGTTTTGGCCATTCTGAACCTACAGCTCACTCCAGTTTTTACAGTATGATTGCTCAGTCCTACTCCATAGTATTGGCTGGTGAGCTGTCATCAACCAACTTCACTAGCCCAAACATGCTCCTTGTGCCAAGATTGTTGTAGGAGGTGTTGAATACACTCGCTATTACCAGCTCTACAATCATTCAGACACATTTGTTATTTTCTGTGTCACCTTTATTTCATTTCCTTTGCCAACTATTTTCTCTTGGCTGGAATCCCAGATCTAATCCCACATGCTTGTGGATTTAGGAAACAGGTGCTAAACCTTCCCAGGGGATTTTGGAAGTGGTGCAGCAAAGCAAGGGGGAAGCTGGAGACAAAAAGGTTTGTGTTAGCCAGGAGGAAAGAGCCTGGCAGAACTGAACAGGCTGGAGGTGGGAGAGATATGGCTGGTGTATGGGGGACGTGCCCACCCCAGCTGTATCTCTTGCAGGCGGTTCCAGCTGCAGCGTATCGTGAATGTGGAGAAACGCCAGGACCGCATGCGAGGCAGCCGCTACCTGCTGGAACTGGAGCTGCTGGAGCAGGGAGAGCGTCTCGTCCGCTTCTCCGAGTACATCTTTGCACAGGGCTGGCAGGGCGTTGGCAGGGATGAGGAGGAGGAGAGGAAGATGAGGAACCTGGCATGGGGTCGCCAGCGGCACCTGATGTCTGTGGTGAATGAGCCAGAGCTGTGCTGGCCCCAGGGCTTTTCCTGGAACCACCGTGCTGTGGTTCACTTTGTGGTGCCAGGTAAGGGGGACCTGCCTTCCCGGGACATCCAGGGCTGGCACGATGGGCACTTCCCATGGGGGTGGTCCTGAACAGTGGGTCTGGGCCAGCCTCAACTGTCTTGTTTGGGTCACTTCCCATTTCTGTTCTCTCCAAGTTAAATCCCCTCAGAAATATGACTCTTATAGAATGTAAGTTCAAAGAAAACTCCCGTCACACTCTGGGAAAGAACTCATGCTGATTCCTGGGCTCTTTGGTCCAGGTTTTCAGACTGAGCCAATTTCAGCATCCCTGCAAGGTTAGCGGGGCTTAGGGGAGGCAAGGAGCCTTGCCTGTTGAGAAGCCATGCTATCTTTGAAATCAGTTTTGCTTTGGTTCTCTCCCTCTTGCAATACAACCAGTGAAAAACCAGGCACGCTGGGTGCTGCAGTTCATCTCTGACATGGAAGAGCTGTTCCGAGTCACTAAGGATCCGTACTTCAACATCATCATCACGGACTACAGCAGCGACGACATGGATGTAGAGAAGGCTCTGAAAAGGTCTACCTTGCACAGGTGAGAGGACTGCCTGGTCACACAAAACCACTCACAGGCATATGCCTGCACACACAGCACATCTGCCAGCCTCTGTGTACTGACCAGCCACAGCCTCCTGCAGCTGGAAACCACACCTTGCACTTATATGTGCATATCATAGAATCATAGATAATCATGGAATGTCCTGAGTTGGAAGACACCCACAAGAATCACCAAGTCCTATTCCTGTCCCTGCACAGGACAACCCCACAGTTCACACCATGTGTCTGAGAGTGTTATCTAGTCGGTGTTCTAATGTACATACATGTATACCGCATATAATAGTGTTATAAAAATGCAAGGCAATACCTATTGCAGTCATCCATCCAGATGCATCTCTTTTCTCTTGGCTTTGGTTCAAGTTTGCAAGAGAGGACAGGAAGCAAGTCTTCAGTGGTGGGGCAGAGGGAGGACAGAAAAGACAGGAAAGCTGTGAGAAATGGGACAGAGAGCAGAGAGACCTCTGGGGACTCCACTTGCTGGAATAGCTGTCTGTCTCACTCTACTCTGACCTGAAACAGCCTTGTCTGGTCCTTCCCTTTATGTGCCAAGGGTTCCCCGTAACAGATCTAGGATAGAGTCGGACTAGAGCTGAAAAGACTAGGGACTAACCATGTCCTTAATGCAAGAGTGGGAAGACCCTCGGAATACACTGGGAAGTTCAGCAGCCCTGACCTTGCATACTTGCACAGCAAAGGCTTTTCTTCCTCCTTGTGAGGGCGCGTGGTGGTGAGGGGCAGCTCTGCAGTGTGATGCCTGCCCTGTACCACTTGCCAGCCTGCATGCACTGAACTTTTCTTTCCTGTCTGACCCACAGCTATCAGTACTTGAAGCTGACGGGAAATTTTGAGCGTTCTGCTGGGCTACAGGCAGGGATAGACCTTGTGACGGTAAGCCTGGGGGACTTGAGGTGGACAGGAGGGTTTCTAGTATGTCTCAGGCGCTACCTCTTGCCTTTCTTACTGAACACACATTTTAGGGAAGGGAATAGCCTGTCAGATCAGTAGATGTGTTTCCTGTCCCTCTAGAGTAAGAGCCTCACCCCTTACTCCAAGAAACTTGTGGTCCGTGCAGTTCTTGGCCCACCTGCTGGGACTATCAGCAATAGCAGTTTTGTGATACTGCCTCTGCCAGATGATGGTCATAATATTCCATACCTGTCATTGAATATCCACTCCATGGCCATTTCGCCAGCCCCTAGGATCTCAATTTCTGATCAAGAAACAAATGGCTATTTAATTCACTCCTATATCTCTGTCTTCCCACCCTTCAAGAAAAATTTACTCAACCTATTTTTTTTCCCAACCGGTGTGGTTGGTTCTAGGACCCACATAGCATCATTTTCCTTTGCGACCTCCACATCCACTTCCCAGCTGGAGTCATTGATTCGATACGGAAGCACTGTGTGGAAGGCAAGATGGCCTTCGCACCCATGGTCATGAGGCTGCACTGCGGCATGTCCCCACAGTGGCCTGACGGTAAGAGGGAGTCGAGCCTCTTCGGCTCAAACCTTGGGGAATGGCGGGAGAAGGACGGTGCATGTAACCTCTGGGTTTGTTCCTCTGGTGCTGTCGTGGTCTGGAGCTTAAGGTACTTCCAGGGCCACTAGATGAGAGTGTATTAGACAAAGGGGTTTAACAGTGTCAAGTACCTGGAATTTGAGGTTGAAGAGCCAGTAGAGCCCTTCATATGATGTTCCTCCTGGTCACCTCCTAGGGCTTTCTGTGGATTTGAGGACCTTGGAAAACCCCTCTTCCATTTCTCTCTTTTCTTAGTGGGCTCAGCCTGTCCTGAGGAGAACTGGTAGCCTGGGAGTAGGGGAAACCAACCCAAGTCAGGGGGAAGAAAGTAGCATACATCATCTGAGTGTAGGATTTCCTTTAGATAGTAGTGACCATCTTGAGCCATCCCAGCATAAGGACAACCCTTTGAAGCTGGGACAGTCTGGGTATATTAGGAACTATGCTGCCAGACAGGAGATGTGAGAGGCTCTGCTATCAAGTCCATAGGACAGCCCTTGCTGTCTGTCTGCAAGCCTTTCTCACTTGCCAAAGCTTTCATACAGTTGGCTCTACATTGGGGCTAAAAGAAGCTTGAGTCTCACTCCAGTAGCCATGCTGGAGTCATCAGTGGTTCGAAGCACCAACATACCTATGCCTCTTTTGTGTTGTCTTCAGGCTACTGGGAGGTGAATGGGTTTGGTCTCCTGGGCATATACAAGTCTGACCTGGACAAGATTGGAGGCATGAACACAAAAGAGTTTCGGGACCGCTGGGGAGGAGAGGACTGGGAACTCCTGGACAGGTAGGCATCCATTGTCAACATTCATGCGTTTGCGGGGGGAGACGCATTAGATCCTGGAGGACCAAGGACCAGGGGAGGGGTGATCTGAGGAGACTGAGGTGACTAATGCCACCATAAGCTTAGTCAGTGAAGGAGTGTCTTTGAGCATGTCCTGACCTCAAATCTAGTAGGCAAGTGGACCCAAAATACACTACTACAGCCACTGAGAGGAGTTTCCTGGTGCCTTCCAGCTACATTGCTGGTTGGCTATGGGCAGATCAGGCACTGGTGATCTTGAAGATTTTGTCTTCTTCAAGCAGTGTGGCACACAATGGGGTCCAGTTTGGCTCCCTCAGGCTTCCCATACTACATATAGCAATTGCCCAGAAGAGAGTCTGTCAGAGAGACATTTAAAGATCATGAGGTACAGTTACAACTTCTGAGAAGTTTATGATGAGGGATATCTGCTGGATGAATCCTAGGCCTCTTGGTTTGTAGTTGTAGGTTTTGGGACCTGCCCTGTCTTTTCTGTCAGATATCTGCAGAAAAGACTAACATCAGCAGCAATCCCATGTTGCCAGCTGTCTTTCCTCCTAGCCTGGCTTGTGCAGCCTGCTCCTGACCAGTCCTGCTCTCAAGGGTCTATGAACACTCAGCAAGTGTCATTAGATGTCTGCTTATGGATATGAGATGCCTCTGAGCTGTTCTGGGCTCTTCAATCTGATTGCAGTCTCTTGACAACAGAACAACTGAAAAGAGATTTCCTGGGGCTGGGCCCGTCGGTATCTTTGTGATCAAGTTTTACCTAAACCTGCCCTTCTCCTTTGTGCCAGGATCTTGCAGGCCGGGCTGGAAGTGGAGCGTCTCTCTCTGAGAAACTTTTTCCACTGGTTTCACTCAAAGCGAGGTATGTGGAACCGGCGCCAGCTGAAGACACTGTAGCCTTCAACCCCAAAGCTGCCCGGAAGCACCGTCCACCATCTCGTCTCGACATGCACTTCATCGAGGCAACACAGCCGAGCGCACAAACTCTTCCTCTGCCTCCAGAGCCCTCTGATGGGACGGCACAGCTGAGGAAGGGATGGTCAGGCTTGGGAAGCGGGAGCTTCTCCTGTGAGCCATTGCATCCAAGATGTGGGATCTGTGTCTTAAGAAGGCGTGCGGGGGAGATGTCACTGAGGGAAAGACTTGTATGTCCTGCTGTGCAGTCTGGCGGATGGTGCAGTGGGAGAGGTGCCATATTTCCTGTTGAGTCTTGGCGTGATGCAAAACAAACACCAATCCCAGCTAAGCCTATAATGGTTTATTTATAGTGACACGGCTTCTCTTTCAATACTTGAAGGAAAAAAAAAGAGGAAAAAAACCAACCACCCTCCTCATTTCTCCTCCTTCCCCATGTCTTCAGCATCCATGCCTTTGAACAGAGAACCAAAGTAAGTTCTCTGAACTGTTTTGTGTCCACATGCCCACGTGCTGACCCAAGGCAATCTGGAGGTGGAGGAGCTGATAAGCACTTTAGGCTGCTGGTGCTTAGACGTTTCTCTGTGCTTTTCACTTTAGTCATTATGAAAACTTGTGCTCATATTCAGCAAATTATGGACCATGGATGGAGATGCAAGTACACCTCCCATATGAAAGCCACGTTTGCCTGCAGCTGGGCAAGGTGGCAGGGGTTGATGTTCAAACTCCACCTAAATTATTGATCCACTGCCTGAGGGTAGTGGAGGGGTTACACAGAGAAACTAGCAGGGCATCTCAGGAGGAACTTTGCAGCCTTATCTGACAGACGTGTGTTTGTCCTAACAATATCAGGGAAACCCTAGCAGGGAAGAAGTGGCAATATTTTATTAGTCAAAATATTGTGATTTTGTCTGAAAAAGAGGAGACAGAGTATTCTGCTCTCTAAATCCTGTACAGTTATGCAGCATCGTTTAATAAGTTATGGCCTCATGGTTATGTCTTGTCATAGTTTGACTTTTATGTAGAGACCACGTTTCTTGGCTGAAGAACCAGCACAGCTGTTGGTACTTCATCTCTGAAACATCCCTGGCAGCTCTGGCACGGTACAGAGGAGGTGGCCTCTGGTCATGGCACTTGCACTGGGTGCAAAGAACAGTGAGGACAGAAGAGGGTTAAATGAATAAAAGGATGGGCAGACCCATGCTGGTGTTGATGGAGGAACTGTGGAAAAGAGTCCCTGTCCACAGCCGGCCTGACACTACAGGGAATTCTCAGCCCTTAAAACTCCCATTAATGCAAGGCAAGATATTTTTACCCCTGTAACCATTTTACAAGACTATAGAAACCCAGAAATCCCAGCACACTTGGTGCTCTGCGCTGGAGATTTGTTGTCCCCATACCCTGCTGAAAGGGCTGCTACTGCTCTCAAGCTTCAGAGGAGAGCTTGATGTAGGATGCTACTCACAGCACCCAGCTCTGTGCGGAGCTATTGAGAAGTGAGTAATGCAGGTATGCAGGAGACAAGCAATGCTGACATGGTACTAGAGTTGTTTGCTTTTTATGCTGGTGGAGTGGATGCCAATTCAGAATAGGCATTCATTTATTATTAATTCCCTGGTGCTTGACAAGTCCATCAAGTTCCACTGTTGCAGTAGAAAACAGAACATGCAAGTTCCGGCACGTGAGATAGAAATCTTGTCAAATCATCTGCTTGCCTCCATCCGTGTCTTGCGGGTGATGGAGTCAGAAAAAGTCAACCAGATTTGAGAAAGTTTTGCTGTGCAGTGTGCAGTTCTGGTGAGAAGCAGATGAGAAAGGGCTCTGTCTCTGAGTTCACAGAACCTTTGCCAGAACAGATACACTGAATATCTCAGAAGATATTCAGATAGCCTTCTGCTCAAGCCAGAGTAGTCTTTTTATTGAGGGAAAGTATTTTCCCCATGTAGAGACTTAAGAAATGAAACACTGTAATTGGAACAAGAGGGAAGAGGCTGACAACAGTCAACACTTATTATTATTATGTTTTTAAATGTTTTATGGGAGTTTAGGAGGCCAGAGCCATGTGATGCAATCTTGCAATAAGCTCTGTTTCTGCCTGGAATGTGCAGTGTCAGTCACGCTCTCGGTGCATGTCGCAGCCTGTGCTTCACTCAAACGCAGGCATAGCCCCACGAGTGTGCAGGTGAGCTGCTCCCGAGGCTCCAGGACTGTGCCTCTGCAGCCTGTCCAGGCTGGCTCTGTCACGCAATCCCTGTGGAATGGGGAGAGGCTGGCGGGGAGGGTGAGCGCTGGGACGCGACGAGGCATTAGGAGGACCCAGCCGTTTGGCCCCATTGAGCGGAGAATGACACAATGCCCATTTTGTAGATGGAAAGCTGGTGGATTTGGTGGCAACCCTTATACCATGCACAGGGAGGAAAGGTTATTTGTACTGTGTGCTTTCATGTCTGACTTACATGTGGTCTGCAGCACCTGAAGTTAGCAGTGAACATTCATCTGCAAACACTGTTAAGAATTAGGGGCATCCAGAAGATAACTCACTTGGCTTAAATGATTCTAAATAATCCAGCAAAGAGTGGCCTGGGAAGTACAGTGCAGCCCTCTCTCCAGCACTGCCAGCAGAATTTTAGGATTTTGCCCCTGTACGTTAGCTATGACTGTGCTCCTTCCTTCACACCTCGTAACCCAAGCCAATGGCAAGCAGAACTGTTTACCTCGTGAGGACTCCTTGGTTGAGATGTAAGGAGTTAGTGGGTATCAGTCCAGTTTACTGATGGCCAGTATCCCCACTGTCAAAGTTACCATCACAAATGTTCTCCGCTTTCTAGCACAGTGTGTATTTTTAGTTGGTATTTAAGCGTTGTGTTAGTAAACATGATTAGTACTAATTGGCACTAGTTGGCAGCCTCTGTGGAGGAGCTTGAAGAGAGTCCATGGGGACGTGCAGTTTTTCTCCCCAGAGTCATGACATCCAGTGACAGAACCCAAAGGAATGGCAGGAAGATGTGCCAGGGAGGTTTAAGTTGGATATCGGGAAAAGGTTCTTCCCCCAGAGGGTGGTGGAGCACTGAACAGGCTCCCCAGGGAGGTGTCACGGCCCCAAGCCTGAGTGTTCAAGAAGAGACTGGACAAGCCCTCAGACAACCCTGTCGGGTTGTCCTGTGAAGGGACAGGAGTTGGACTCAATGATCCTTGTGGGTCCCTTCCAACTCAGGACATTCTATGATTCTGTGATGACTCTATGAAGAGGGGAGAGCAGGCAGCACATCAGGATTAGGTAGTACGACAGCCATGCAGTGAAAGGACGTGGCCATCCAGGGTAGTCACCATGGTCCCTGATCAGCATAGCGTTACACAATGTGCACTACAGCTGTAAGGATGGTTCATCTCTGGATCTGGCACAGCTGCTGGAGACCAACAGAGAACCTGGCTTCACCACAGCTTGGAATCTGACACCCCTGACAGTCAATCTCATTTCTATCACAGGAAATTTTTTAGGAAGCCGTGTCTGGGTTTGCGGTGAAGTTCACCCTACGTTTCTGGCCTTCACTTGCATCCTGGCTGTGTCCTGCCTCGACAGCAGAAGGAAATTGGTTGCACCGGATTTCCTGTGCATCAGGCAGGTGGGCAGGAGGGAACTGCTCTGGCAGCTCTCTGGCTGGGGACAGCTGAGGAGATGATGGGCCATGCTGCAGAAGAGACCTTCTCTGGGGCAGGATGTGGCCAGGCTGGGGAACCTGGGCCTCCAAGCATGGGGTGCATGGCAAGGGGGTTCTGCCCACAAATGCCAGCTCCATCTTGAGGACTGTGAATTGTAGGGCTGAGGCGTGTTTTGCCAGCCAGTGAAGGGAACAAAGAAGGGCTGGCTTTTATTCTGAGAGAAATGTATTGTGTGAAAGTTAAAATGTGACTTGTTTTATCATTGTCTTTAATGTTCGCCCGGTATGAACATCTCACCTCTTTTCGTTGCCTACGAATGTCTAAAGTTGATTGTTTTTTAGATATTGATGCCTTGTGTTAAAAATCTGACTTGTACCTTTGAATTATCTGCCTTAATGTGGCTCTGTGCCTTCAAGACGACTCCTGGGCCACCTCTCTGTTAGAGCTGGGGGATATACTGATTCTCCCCCACGTTTTATAAATACATCATCTTCCTACAAGAGCTCAGTTCTGTCCTTGTGTTACTTATACCTGCATCGCCACACAGCAGGGATTAGAAACCATATGTTGCCCCTATGGCCTCATATAATGAAGAGCTTAGACAATACCAGAGAGACAGGTCACTCTCTGCCCAGGCCCATGAGAGGTGGGTGGGAGATGCAACGAGCAGGGTTAACCAGGAGTGAGATCTGTTTCGGTCCCCTCTAGGGCTGGAGTAAGGGTGATGGCAACAAAACAGTTTTTCTCCTGTCTTCCTGGGTTTATCATGTGAAACAAGATAGAGCCATTGGATAAATATATGTCTCAGCAAAGCAGAAGTGCTATGTGGTCATGGAGAGAGAATGTGGAGAATGAAGTGGTCCCTCTCACAAGCATGGAACAATTTCTGGAGAAGACTGCAGGTGAGAGCCTAGACCTGAACTCAGTGCTTGGTACAGCCTACACAAATGGGAGGTCAGCTCTTTCACAGCAACTGCTTAATTAAATTCAAACTTGGCCCTTTTTCTCTTCAACTCTGCCTCCTCTGAGTATAAAAAGCTTGGCTGGAACGGGAGTCAGACATGGAGAGGGAAAAAGGCAGCCAAGGTTGCTAATGAGTCTGGTTCCATTATAATGAGAAATGATTATTAAAGGTGACAGGGGAAAAGCATTCCAGTGCACTGCTGGTCTTCTGCTTGCCTGGGCTGGGTGACGGGAAGCCCTCTCTGCTCGGGCAGGCCTCATGCACCACCATACCCGACCTGGCAGGTCTCTGAGGTGATGATGCTGAAGTTAAGATCTGGTAATGAAATTCCTCTCGCTGCTTCTCTCTCAGCTGAACCTTTTTTTTTTTCCCCTCTCTTCACATTCAGTCATCAATGTTAATTGCTTTGCCTCCTGCTCTGTGAAGTGGTGAGTCACAGGATTTGGGATCTGCACAGGGTACGCATAATTTTTTACTTTTTCATGAACACAGCCAGATGAAAACCCTTTGCTGGTGGTTTTGCATTGACTAGAACTAGTTATGCTGCCTCTACAGTGAAGCCTTTTCCCGAGGAGAGCAGGATAACAGAGGCTTCACCCCCATTTGCCATCAGTCTCAGCAGAGATGGAGGAGCAGGATAAGCAGCAAATTCAGTGTCGCCCCAGATCTGCCATCCCCCAGAGAAAGTGGAGGACAAGTCTTTACCTGTTTCAGCAAACAGATCCCAGACTCTGCTCAGCTCTGATAATTTAAATTCTGGTAAATATGTAGTTGGTGTTTTCCACCCTACTCTTTATACGCAACTTGCCTTCAGCTGCAAAAAAGCCACTGTCCTTTTGCAGGTGTGAGCTGGTGCTGGCCCATAGCCTTACCTAGCTTTCCTAGGCAAGATCTTTCACATCCTCTGCAGAAAAAAAGCACCACCTGTGACTTAAGCAAAAATTTAGTTCTGTAAAGTCAGATGTAGAGCCAAATGAAATTTACCCGTATCAGTTATTTTTAGCGTCAGACATTCCCAATGACTCCTGAAGACCAATATGTGGACATTTTCATGAGATTTCTTTCTCAGTGATGGCAAGAGTACGCAAAATGAAAAATCCATACTGAACTCTGATTCTGCCGTACAATGAAAAAATCATTTAATAATCAGAAAAGCATGTCATTATTTAAATAGCCTTATACCAGGCCATTAAAATACCATTTTTTAGCATGACTACAGAGCTACAAAATTTAAGATCAAATATTTTTACTCTTTCAAATAAAACCTGAAAAATCATTAATTCGAAGACCTCTTTTAAGGAAACAAATTGTTCTAATACAAGAGAATTCCCGGCATTGTCAATATAACAGTGATATGTTTTAAAATATTTATGTTAGTGATAAGACCTTAAATTATAATGGTAATTTTTTAATAAAGTAATACACTATGCATCTTTCATTTCTCATTGTGGCAATAAGCCTAGAGTATCTCCTTATGTATAATGTTTCTTCATTTTCTACTAAATATTGTCAGGTTCTTCTGACATAATTCCTGATAGGTCCCTGGCAAAGACGTTGGGCTATAATATCTATTTTCTGTCATGGTTAATTTTCCAATGCTGGAAACATCTGATTGTTTTCCTAACTGTGTCATGTTTAATTTTATTTTTAAATAACTAGGAAAACATTTTAACTGGTTTTAGCTACGCTGATATACACACACTTTATCCTCCCATGAGAACTTATTTTTTTTTCTTTTTTTTTAATTTGAGAAAACTAGTCCAACATTTGGGAAGTAAACTATTAGATACAATTGCTTTAAGTATAGCAAATTATGCTTGAGACAAAAAAAGCTGGACTTTTATCATTTATTTAGCCTACAAAGTAAACCGTTCAGTCTTCTCTACAAAATGAGCCAATATTGATTATGTGAAGCAGGCAACTAAAAGAAGAGATGAGATTTACAGAACTCTGCTTTGAAATTGTGTACCTGCTGCTGTTCCTGTAGGTTTATCTAGCAAAGTTTGCTCTAGCTTTGAAAGGCAATGCTTTGACCCCTTCAGAACTACAAAAGCATTACAGTAAGGGGCCGGTATACCATGACATGTACACAGTTTTGAAAGTTTAACCCAGTTCTCTGGATTCGTCGATGGGCTCCTGCTGAGGTCAGTGAAAACAGAGGAGAGCTTTCCCACCAGCCACACTGCCCAGCTCCTGCAGGGAAGACAAGAAACACCAGTAAGGTCTCAGCAGGCTCCTTGGCACTGCATGGGCAGAGAGGAGCAGTCACAACACATCGGCTTGCTCGGCACCAGAGCCACCCCTACGGGTGTGGGCTGCTGCTCTTCAGTGCTCCCACCCTTCTGGATCCCATGGCAGCAGTGTTTTTGTAGAGGCTTTTGGCCTTTGCATCCTCCATCATCGTTATCATGCGACTGTAGAGTTTTCTTGCTGGCTGGTGCCTCAGTATATTGCGTTTAAACTATGTTTACATAGAGATGTGTTTACATAGAAACAAGAGATGTGAACTTTGCTTCTTGACCTAAAGCACTTTTGACCTAAGAACATGTCACTTCCTCATTGACCTGACATGGGAACTCAAGCATTTGGTTGGACTCTTATTCTCAAGTCTCTTGAAAATGAGAGGTAGATTCTTAAAACAGCCCCTGCCAAACCACACTGACTCTTGTGAAGAGCTCTTTCACCCCTGCCTTGCCAGCACCTTCTTTTTCTTCTTCTCACATAACACTGCCATCTTGGGATACCTCCCAGAAGGCACCTAGTTTTCTTTCCCAAATTTAGCTCACATCCCCACCTGGTATCCATATCTAGTCTGAGGTCTACAGCCTTCTGAAAACCACTTGCTGCTGATAAATCCCAGCAGTTGGGATGTTTGGTGTTCTTGCTTTAAGGACCAAGCAATGAGAAATCCTCATCTTCTGAGGGGATTTGTTCAATGGCCCCAGATGCTTGTGGGATAACCACATGCCTCTGGAAAGGCTTTGTTAACTTGTGCAGCTTTGCCTTCTCCACCTTGCAATGATGTTTTCTGAGACTGAGAGCCCTTCCAGGGGCTGGCAGCAATGGGAACTCACCCCTTTCTTACCTGACTCCATTGCCCCATGACTTAATAAGGTCGAAAATTCCTGGTAGGGTAGAGGCCAGTCTTCTGCACCCCAAAGGCTGTGATGAAGATGTTGAGGATGACTGTGATGAAGATGAGAGCTGTGGCAGTGTTGTTGAGTATATTCAGACGGGGTTGCTTTGCAACATCATTCAGGTTCAATCGAGCTGTGTGATACAAAGCAAAAAGAAAGGGAGATTTGTAGCTTGACTCCAAGTCCTCCAGTCCTTGCAAGCCTTCCCTGCCTGGCAAATGTCCATGGTGCCCCTGGCTACTGTGACCACAGAGATAAGGGAATAGTCCCAGGAACTTTACAGAAGACACAGCTTACTCTAGGACGACATAAGAGGATAGAGCAGAGGAAAAACATCCTTTTTTTTGGTCATATCTTTGTTTTGCCGCAGAGATGCCATTGCCCTCCAATGGGCCAACCCTAAATAGCCAAATTACTGCTGCATGCCAGCCAGGCATGTGCTATGCGCCCCCCCCCCCCCTGCCACTGCATAGCTATGGGACATGGCAAGGGAGGGCTGGGTGACTTGGGGGACAAGGTCAGCGACATTGTACTTGGGTTGGGAGACCAGTTCTTCCTTGACACCATGATCTCACGTATGTGCTGACACTGCTGTCAACCCCCTCCTCACCCTCAAACCAAGAGACACCTGGGTACATGAAGGAGATCAGCCCTAGTTGATGGGCATTGATCAGTTCAGCCACGGGAATGCCCTGGTCACCGGGGCTGTCTGGCTGACAAGCCATGTGAACATCAGCCTTGTGGCTCCCTGCCTTCAGCTGTGGTCCCCTGTGCCCCTTCTCTTCACAGCTGGCTCCAGCCACCATGGCTGCCACCAAAATAGGCTGTGCCATGTGGGGCAGGGGAAGGAACAGGTCACAGGATTTCCTGTAGCCTCCGATCCTGTGTCCCACACACAAAAAAAACCCAAAACAAAACCCAAAAACGTACAGAGGATATACAGGAAAAGGCAGAGTTCTGCAGACTTTTAATACCAAACATGTGTTAGAGACTGAAACATAGCAACTCTTGTATCAGATGGAGCACAGGGCAATCCTGTCTGAAATGCTGCTGTTAACATATTGTCTGTATGGCACAAGAACAACTGTGGGATTGGTTAAATGTGAGGGTAATATAGGGAATCACAGAGTCACAGAATGTCAGGAATTGGAAGGGACCTCAAAAGATAATCAAGTCCAATCCGCCTGCCGGAGCAGGAACACCTAGATGAGGTTACACAGGAAGGTGTCCAGGCGGGTTTTGAATGTCTCCAGAGAAGGAGACTCCACAACCCCCCTGGGCAGCCTGTTCCAGTGCTCTGTCACCCTCACTGTGAAGTTTCTTCTCATATTTAAGGGGAACCTCTTGTGTTCCAGTTTGAACCCCTTGCTCCTTGTCCTATCATTGGTCGTCACCAAGAAGAGCCTGGCTCCATCTTCATGACACTCACCCTTTATATATTTGTAAACGTTAATGAGGTCACCCCTCAGTCTCCTCTTCTCCAAACTAAAGAGACCCAGCTCCCTCAGCCTTTCCTCTTAAGCGAGATGCTCCACTCCATCATCTTTGTTGCCCTGTGCTGGACTCTCTCCAGCAGTTCCCTGTCCTTCTGGAACTGAGGGGCCCAGAACTGGACACAATATTCCAGGTGCGGTCTCACCAGGGCAGAGTAGAGGGGGAGGAGAACCTCTCTGGACCTACTGACCACTCCCCTTCTAATACACCCCAGGATGCCATTGGCCTTCCTGGCCACAAGGGCACAGTGCTGGCTCAAATACCTCTGTCTAAGTTGTTCTGTTAGACCCTGGCTTGAGTGAGGCAAAAGATGCAGCTAAAATGTGTCTGCAGGAGCTGCATGATGGGGCAGACTACAGGATGGGCAGCAAAAGGCCCAAAACCCATCTCTCCCTGCAACAGGGATTCAGCAGTGGGGAAGTGAACGTAGAGTAGTGCTCAGAGCTGCTGTGCAGGAGAAAATACCAACCCACTCCCCGCTTTAAAAAGCAGTTACACAGACCTCCCCACCAGCCGCGTCAAGCTGTCTTCAACCATCCTCCAGCCCTCGTTGCAGCCAAAGGGAACAGTTTTGGGGAAGAGGCTTCTCCCTCCCATCCCCGTGCTGTCCAAGCCATGGGGCTCCCCACCATAGCAGCACCCTACAAGGGTGCACATGCCTCGGCAGCTGCCTTACCAGTGATGATGAGGAGAATCCCAATCACCACCTGGAAGAAGAGGGAGATGCTGATGAGCACGATGAGGGTGACGTAGTACTGGAAGGAAGACCCCTGCTCCAGCACCGCCTTGAGCTGCGTGACATTGGCCATGAAGAGCGCCACGTCCAGCATGCTCTCTGCCACGCTCTTCTTCGTCGCGTAGTGGTTGATGTTCATCGGCCCGTTAAGCCGGAGCCGAGGATTCAGACCCTGGGCAGATGGGAGAAACCGCATGAACCAGTGCAATTGCTAAGCTAACAGGCCTGCCATCTTGGACAGGCTGCTGCCTCCTCCCAGGGTTTGTCTGGAAAGCCTGGGAAAGAGTCAAATTGTGTGTTTTAAACATGTTGAGAGCACTCGGTTGCCCCTCACAGTCACCTCATGATGTTAATAGCCACAAGATACTTGTGGTGATCAAGAGCTCTGTAAGGTTAGAAAAATACTGGGTATTTTTGTGGAAAACAAGATTGTCTAGGGTTACAATAATGTAGATTACCCAGAGCCAGGGATTTTGCAAGGAATATTAAATTCTCTTCCTTCAGGGCACAGACAAGCCTTAAACTTGCAGGGGATTAGAGAGAGATCTTCTCTTTGGGTCAAGTGTTCAAGGAACCATCAGTGGCTGAGCTGTGTGTCTCCTCTGAGCACTTTTTGCTGGTTACTGTCTTAAACAAGATACTAGAGCAGATGGGACAATCCACATTTTTGTTTCTGAAACCAGGGACACAATTTTATCGAAACATCAAGCACTGAAATGCACTGAGACAAGGGGTGGGATCCATCACACCTAACTTTAATCACTCAGGCACATTTTTTTGTCAGTGGAAAGAAACAAGGGGTAAATCACCTGGTTGCCCTTAACCCAATTACAAGCTGTGGGTCATTTGGCTGCTTTTAGCCATCCCCTTTTTCTCTATTTTTCTTGCTGAGTTTCTCAGTTCCTCTGTTGCCTGTCTTGACTCGTATGCTCAAAACAAACAAACAAACAAAAGATGGGAAAGGGGATTATAGTTTTCGATTCACCCAGAGTGCCATTAGCTGCTAATAAACCACCCGCAAAGGCAACAATTACAAAAGATTTGAAGATATCTGCAGCAAGCTACGAACTTCTTTCTTAAAAAACCAAAATAACATTTCCATGTAGCAGACAGGCTTCAGCTCTGGGTAATCAGCCTCCTGACAGCTGTAGTAAAGACCAGCAGGCTTGCTCTTAGTGCTGTCTGATAGATGACCCTTTAAATCTGGAGATAAGGGCCAGGTATGGGCCTAAGGTGACCTCTTTTGTTGAGAGTGGTAGGAGAGTTCTCCAGTACACACTGGAAGTAGAACTATGCCTACATCAAATGGTAAGTCCTATTTTAGTCCTTTTGTACCAGGTGCAGTAGAAAATGTAATCTTTCTTCTATATTCTGGGCATGACACTTGGAAAGGGTTATGGCTTGTGCTTCATGCTGCTGTCTCTGGCTTCCTTGTGCATCCTGGGGCAAGGGTGGGAGTGTGAGCAAAGCCAGTGACCCTGGGAGGCAGCTGTGTGTGGTTCTGTGCCTGATCCTGAAACTGGGGGTGGATTTCAGGAGCGGGTTGTGGCCTGTGCTGGCGATCACCCTCACGTGGGAAAGGTGTGGAGTAAAAAGCAGGTGGGAAGGACTGTGTCCAGTTTGAACTACTGGTGACTTGTGATTCCCTAAGAAGGGGCTGGATTGGGCTAGGAAAGTGCTTTTGGGGAATTTTTTTGGGGGGGATGAGGAGGATAGCTTAAAGCATTACTCCTACATTTATACAGTCGTAAAATTACATTTGGCCCTTTGAAGGCAACCGTGAGGCTGATGTGGCCCCCAGTGAAAATGAGTTTGACACCCCTGGCTTAAAGCGTGCAATTCTTGTGGTTTCTAACAGTGAAGTTACTGTGGTTAAGAGGCTCCTCTGCAAAGCTTGTGTTTCTTGCTGTCAAAGGTAGAAGTTTAAAGATACTGGAAGGAGTTAAAAGTAGAAGTCTAGAGAGCTGGTAAGGACTCTAAGGTGGTGCATAGGTGTTCCAGACTTCTTAAACATTGCTGTCTGGTGTCTGGGCTGGAAGAGAGGTATCTCTCATCTCAGAGAAAGGAGGCCAGTGAAAGCTCCAATCCTTGGAACATGTCTTAAAAACCTGAATTTAGTTACTGCCCCCTCTTAGCTGACTTAAAAGCATGTGATCCTGTCACAGCAGAGTGGTGCCTGTACCAAATGGTGCAAGGTTTGAGATTTGGCCCCTTTCGTGTGTTTTCTTCCTTCTTTCTGCAGAGTCAGCCCTCCTCCCTGCAGCGTCATAAGGCTGGGCATTGATAGTTTATCTCTGCGTAATGATGAGTTAAGGGTGCGAGAACAAGAGCACTGTACAAAAAAGACAGCGCTTTTGTTAGCTGAGTGACTGGTACAAGGAGGCTGAGACATCTGTTCCCACTTGCTTATGTGGAGATAAATAAAGCAAGTCAGGAGCCCTTGTTGGATGAAAACACATCCTCCTTTTCAGCTGCCCCCACGCTCCTATACCTGGGTTGTGAAAGGGGGCAGAGTTGCAATGCACTGAGCTCTGTGTCTCAGAAGATAAGGCAATAAAAATGGACAGCTTTCACAAGGGCTTTTCTCATGTGAATGAGCACAATGGCATGCTCCCCTGTTTGGACATGATACCACAGGCAGGGATGGGCACCACTCTCTGATGTGGAGTCACTGGATCTGGGAAACCCTTGCACTGAACAGTGCAGAACCGTGATTCATGTTTCAAAGTTCTGTCAGCCCAGGCTTAGTAGATCCAGAAAGGTGGCCAAAAGGTTACTGGGTGATGAAAGCTGGACACAAAGCTTTCATTTAGGCGACTAACCAATCAACCAGTTTCATGTAGGCATCCTTACAATGCAGGAGTCCTTACGATGCAGGCGAAAGTTAAAGAAATCTGTCTCCTCTATGGATTTGCCTTTACAGGGTATTTATTCACTTTCAGTCCAGCAGCTGTGAATGCAAGTCTTGGGCCTCAAAGAACAAGACACTTAAAGAAACCAGAAGTCTTCAGAGACCTGGCATTTTGATTAATGCAGGAGGTTGGCTTCGCTTTGGATGGCCGGTGCCACAGCTGTCACTCGCTACCCCCTTCCTCTGTGGGTGTGCACACGTGGCTGTGACTCTTTGAGCTGCCACAATGCATGTACAGGTCTTCAAAGTTGGGACCATTGCTGCTTTTGCTTTGTCTTAAAGTTCAGTCCTGTAAACTGCTGCCGCTCAGGAGCTGAGTCACAAGCAACTCGGGTTTCTCTGCAGCAGGGTTGCCCAGACAGCTGTGGGGGGTTACGTGGGATCACTGGGAAGATTAAATGATTCTCTTTTGGCAAACGGATTCCTAAGTCAAGTCACAGGACATAGCTTAAGGCTCATCAAAGTGATTTATGTCATTAGACTAGAGCTGGTGTCTTTCTAGTAACTTTGAAAGTGTTCCCCTTCTGAAAGTGGGGACCAGTGCCTGTTCTTCTCTGTATTGTGTCAAAGAGAGGAGACTTGCATCTGGCCATCAGACACCAAGTTCATCTCACAAGCGTTGTTGCAGAGCCAGCGTGTCTGCTGGAAAAGAGCACCTAATGGTATGCAGCAGTTTCTTAGGGGGCATGTATCACTATTTCTCACTTTTTAAGGGCAGGGAAGTTCGGATTTGGAGAACTCCAGCCCAGTCACACAATAGTGCTGGCTGAACTGGTGCTGGAGCTTGGCTGCCAGGTCCGATTTCTGGATGTTTTGGCTTTCCATGCGAGGCAGCCTCTTTCCCTGCAAAGAGTCTGCTGGCTTCAGTCTGACCTCAGGCAAATCCCCTTTCTGCTTCCTTTTGCATAAATGTGGTGCAGCAATACAGATCACTACAGGGGCTGAGTGAGGCACCCATCAATGTTTTATAACTCAGAGGCTTTATTCTTACTCAAAGCACACACAAAAAATATGTAACTTCCACATCTATAATGAGGGTTTTTTTTTTGTGGTTTTGTTTGTTTGATTGGGTCTTTCTGGGTGTGTTGGGGTTTGTTTTTTGTTGGGTTTTTGTGTGTGTGTGTGTGTGTGTGCATTTTGTTTGTTTGTTTGTTTTTAGGAATTCTTACAGATAAAAGGATTAATATCACCACAAGCATGGGATTTATCTTTTTTTAAACTCTCTCTCTGGTTTTGCTGTAGGGACCTGGCAGGTCCCAAGGCCTGTGAAACTTGACTCTGGCACCAGAGGGCATGCTGAGATCCAAAGCTCACTGAAGCTACCTGAAAAATTTCCACTGAAGTTAGATTTCAAGGGAAATTCTTTGCTTTTTATTATGCACTTATTTTTACAAGAAATAGCTACTTTCTTCTGAAAACTTTTGGAGGAGGTTCATCTAAGTATTTCTTTCCAAAGCTCGTAGATTTTGGGCTGAGGAGAGCACAGAGCTTTCTTAAAGCTACTTGGACAATTTCTACAAAAACTGCAATTTATCTTGCTGTATTTTCAGGGCAGGGAAAAAGAAAAAAAAAAAAGGAGCAGATCTAATTGCAAATCTGTGTGCTCTGTGGGTTTTGTGACCCTATCCCCAGGGGAGAACAGCCTGAAAGAGACAGAGGGACGGCATGAGGCTCACAACTATGAGAATGGTAATCCTCTTCATGGGAGCACTCTGGAAGAGGGGGATGTCTGAGGAGAAACTATGTTATTGGCCGTTAGTTCCAAGGAAAATGCTGGAGGATGCCAAAGAAAACAGAGACATGAATGCAGGCCGTGCACTTGGAGGGGTAGGTGCAGAGACGCCTGCCACGGGGATCCCGGCTGATAAACAGCCAGCTGCACACAGGCACACACACACACACACACAGCATCAGGGAAAATCTGAGGTGTTTTTCCACAGTATTTGCCAGTTGGCAGCTATAGAAGTACTTTGTAAACATTAGTTGATGAAGGTTAAAGCACACACAGAGTCACCATGTTGTAAGGTAAGAGAGGAGCATGGTTCCCTTTGGGCAGGAGGCCTTGCTCTCAATCAATAGTTCTACTTTTAAGTGCACAGTTATTAGCTACTGTGCTTTTCCACAGAAACTCACTCCCTGCACCTCCTGACTGCGTAGCTTGGGATGAAGGGAGCTAGTTTTAATAGTTTTGATCTATATGGCATGCTTATGCGCAGACAGGGCTGGTGGCAGCAGCAATTAGAAGCAGGTTAGACTTCCCTGCCAGAGCTGTGTGTGTCAACGCATGGGTGAGGACACAGGTTTGTGCACAGCCACATGTGTGCAAGGGAAGGGACACGCAGGGAACACTCTGGGCAATACCAGCTATATTGTGGACTCTGGAAGGCAAAGGCTGTTTTTCTCCAGTTTGGCACAACAGCGAGCATCTTGGCTGCATTCCACGAACAAAAGCAATAGTAAACCTTGTCATGGATGCTGTAGGAAAAAGGAAAACAGAGTGTTCAGGGCCAGTCCCCTTCTTTGGCCTCTGGAGGCTGTCAGCTAGTCCGGTTGTGCTTAGGGTATTTCCCTTTTAATATAGCCATCTGTTCTGCTCACTAGGGGTCCTGCTCAGAGCCAAATGGTTGTGTTGCATTCAATTCATATTGGATAATTCCCAGAAAATAAATCAAGGATGCTTTCCTGGTTATCCCAGGCTCTTCCCATGTATGGGCCTAGCCCTGATGGAGATCTTTCTCTGAGGTGTTCCTCCGCTTCTGTGACAGGTCACTGCTCAGTGTAACAGAGGGCTCACTGATGCCAACTGTTTGAATGAGAACTCTCCAACCAAAAAGTAACTTTTTTGAGCTGAGGGCCAGCACCTATTCAGAACTGGAAGCCTAGGCAAATGGCAGGCATGGATCCCATGTGCTTGCTAAGCACTGCTCGCGTTCCCCAGTGTCACCAAACTCCCACTCTCCATTTGCTTTATCTGCCTCCTGTGTCTCATCTCACACCCACAGGCAAACTTGGTGAGCTCTCTCGGGTAGAGATGTTACTGTGGTGCAGCACTCAGGACTCTCATCCTTCAGCTGAGGGGTGCCTAAGTAGGACACCCCTATTGACAAAGGGATGAAAGTGTAGTTGGGTGAGACTGCCAGCACCGCCTCCCTGATTTACCCAGCTGGAAGGCCAGCCTCGTATTCTCACTGCAGCTCCTTGAAATGAGGCCATGCAGGAGCGAGAGGCAAACAGCAAAACTGAACGCTATGTGCAGTTGAGGGGTGGAAGTGGGTAGGGAGGCCAAGCAGTGCTCTCGCTGTGTTTGATGGGGGGAGCACAAGAGAGGAGCGGGGCGAGTCAGGAGATGGCAGAGCCCCAGGGGAGCCGGGGTGCTTCTCCTTGCCCTCCAGCTGACACGGCCGTCGGCTTCTCCTTTCCGGCTGGCTGCAGCACTTGCAGCCTGCAGAGACCTGCTTGTCGCATTGAGTGTGCATGCTCGGCTCTCCATTTCTCCCTTTCCACACTGCTACTGGTCTCTCATTCATTCTGCAGGCCCTATCTGTTCAGCTCCTTCTCTCTCCTTTCATCCTCTTATTCTGTTCTCTCCTCCATTCTTACCCTGTGCCTTTTACCTTGTCTTTATTTCACACTTTTTCCTGCTATTGAGATCTTCTCTTCCTCCATGCACCCCATTCCTTGGGTTACTGTCTCCCCAACTCTTTTCTCCCTTTGTCATTCTGCTGTATGGTGAATTTCTTGTATCCGTTCACTCTCAGACACCACTCACGGCTTCCTATGCTACAGAGCAACATAAATTATTTATCGCTCAAATAACTGTTTTGCCAAATCTATATTAAACTCCATCGTTAAGTTTATTTATGATACTGAATTGAAGGGATCCAGGAATCGACTGGCAGGCTGCAGGGCTGAGCTGGAATAGAAGATATTTTTTCTTTTCCAGGTAGCTGGCATGAGGACAAGGTGGGAAGGGCAGTGATATTGGCAGAGGAGCCTCTATCCATAGGTCAGAAGCCGCTAGTGGGTTTGGGGGCTTAAGAACTGCTTGGCACCAGCAGTTACAATGTGCTGATGCATGATCTCTGATTGTTGAACAGAAGCAATTTGGTGTGTATGTGTGGTGGGGGGACAGCTCTTTGAATGTATGGAATTGGGAATGCACTCAAAAGGATTAGTGGGAACAATTATTTCCAAAGCCAGGATATAGAAGCCGGAGCCTATTCAAGTCACTAGTGTTTAGTACCCAGAGTAGTTTTAACCCGGTGGTGGTTGGGTTTTGTGTTTTGGTTTGTTGGGTTGTTTGTTTGTTTTTTTGTGGTCATTGTTGTTGGTTGGTTGGGTTTTTTTGTTTGCTTTGTTTTGGGGGCAGGGGGGGAGGGAAGTAAGGGAAGAATAAAAACAGCTTTATATGAAAAAATTAAAAGTAGGTTAGCAGAGAAAAAATGAGTTTATAAAAAATAGAAGAGCAGCCGGGAGGCACAACAGTGACTACTGCATTGTGCTTACAAAGCTAAACACGTTAAGATGAATAAATCCCCAAGCTGGATGGCTTGTGGCCCAAAATATTAAGAAAAGCTGGGCCTGATCGCAGGCTGCTGCCAGATCCAAAGAGCAAATGTGTCCATATAAATCATTTTAATACAAAACATTCATAAACCAAGGTCCTAAATTTGAACTTCTTCCAGTCTAAGGGTGTTTGCATCCAATGCTGAGGTGTCAGGTTGATTTCTAAAACTGAGGGAACATAGTAACAGCTGTACTGGATCAAACCAAAGATCCACTCGCCCCTGACTGTAGTTTGTAGCAGATGTTTAAGGTTAAAAAAAAATAAAATAGTATGGGACAAGTACCTAGCAATGGTCCCTTGTGCTCTCTTCACTCAGTGACCTGTAACCCTGTATACAGAACCATCCCAGCCCTCATCTGCTGATATTAATGGGAGGAATTCCAAGGTTAATTTGTCATTTGCTGGGTGGCTTGGAGGATCCTACTTGCTCTTCTTCTTAGTTTCTGCTTCTGTAAAATAATGAGAATGCTCATGTAGGTGATATCTAGGGAGAGAGATGGCTAAGATCTACTGCAGAGCTGCGATATGTGCCTGTGTTGTGTACAGAATAAACATGGACTGAATTCATCATGCAGGTAAGCCTCTGAAAATGATGAAATTAGGTAGGTGATTTTTCCTATTCCCTGTGGGCCCTACATCTTGCAGTGTTTCCCAGGTAAACCACACTCAAAAGCACTGGAGTTCAGGTTCATTTGCAGATTTTGACATGTGTCTGCCCCTGGTCACCCTCTGAGTGCTCAGGGCTCCCCAGAGAAAAGAAGCTGTGAGAATTTGGGTGGAAAGAGGGGACAACATGACCGAGGGTTTCAACAGAAGCAGAGCTGAATGAAATCACATCCATAAACACTGAAACTCAGGGGTTTTGGTCCCTCTATTATTTATAAGGTCTTTCATCCACAAAGCATTTTTTCTAGTTATGTGTGTGCTAACACAACATCTTTGTCCTGTGGGTCAGTGTCTGTCTCCTATTGCAGTGCTCACCAGCATCTTCAAACAGACCCTGCTGATTTAGTCTCACCTGAGTGCAAGGTATTCTCTTTCTTCAAAAACTGCCAGGTTTAGCTTCCTTCTGTGCCAGGAAATTGAGACAATCTCTGGATCTAAAAAGGCTGAATCTGCTGATTTTTGTTGAGAACTGGCACACTCTGAGTTCTGTCAGTTTGCAGCTGAGCATCTGGCCAGATGCCATCAGGAGAGGTAAAAGGAAAAAAAGGTGCTGTTAAGGACTTTCGTAAGTCCTTAATTCCAATTGTTTGTATATTTTTTCTTTTTCCCAAGGCTAGCCAAACTAGGTATTAAATACAGAATCAAGCCACGTAGTAACTGGAGTTACAGGGGCAGATATTTGCACTTAGCAAGGGACTTCAGGGTTGGGAAGTCTGTGGGGCAGCATCTCAGGTCTGTACTAGGCTGCTTGGGAATGTCACGCTCAGGAACAACATCAGCTGTTTCTGGAAAGATTTTAAACACATTAGGAGTGCTCTAACAAATGGCTGTTGCATTTTAACATGAGAAAATGCAAAGTGATGCATGGCCATGGCTGTTCAGATTCAATTAGTGTTAACGCCCTTCCATTAAGCTCTGGCTTGCAGGGCCGCCTCTTGCTTGGGTGCCTGCTGTGCCAAGGAAGGTGGCTACTGCCTCACCAGGGCTGGGGAAATGGGTAGCCTGGAGAGGACACGAGTTGCCATGCTTGAAAGTAGCATGGCTGTGTTCTCAGCAGCATGCGTGGAAGCACCTCTGAGTACTACTGAGCACATCCTTGGCATATTTCCAAGCCTGGCTAAAGAGCTGTCTCGTTTGTTTGCTGTAGGTTTAGCACTGCTTTATGTGGGGTGAATGCATTAGCATTTCTGCTTGTGGTTTGGTTATTGTTTGACTAAGGCTTTTGCTCCCGTTATTGGATTGATTTTTTTTAATTATTTTTTACTTTTTTGGCAAGTTATTTAGCTACACTTTAGAGGGTTTCACTACTGCTGTGGCTAAAATGGACAAGAATGGAACTGTGTGAGTAAAGGCAGTTCTAGGAGTTGGAGAGATCTGAACTTGGCTCTGAGTTGTTATGTAATTTCTGTCTCGGATTCTTGGTAAAAATAGGGATAAAACTGTTTGAATTCTCATATGTTAAAAGCTTTCCAGCACAAGAAAATGCCTCACTCTTTTTTGTGTGTACAGTAACTGGCACAATGGAGTTTGGGATTCAGTCAGGGCCTCTTCTCTGAACTCTGTTAGAGAAAGAAGAGCGGAAGTGCCTCAAAGTTTAACTGAATTTTGATATGATTGATTGTTAGCTTGTGCAGAGCATTTACACGTGTAACTATTACCCATGTTTTGACAAAAGTGAACCAGCTGAGGAGCCTAGAGGCATGATCACAAATCAGTGAAGGATGGCAGAGTGCAGAACAAGACCAGTGTCCTGCCTTTGAGTCTCTTGTGTTCACTACAAAACTTCACCTACCTGACAGCAGTTATGCCTGGCTGCCAGCAACTAGCAGCACTATTTTTTCGTGACAAGATATGAACATAGCTGATTTCTGAAGTACCCAATATGGGGCATTTCTTTCTCCTACCCTTGCTACATTAGCCCGTCAAGGTGTATGTTCAAGCTTCTTAATTGAGTATGGATTCAATGGATCAAATTTCATTTCTCCTTTGAAAGGCAAAACATTAAGCAATTTATTAGGCAAGCGTTGCATCAAAAAGGATCCGTATGCAACAAGACTGACTCAAGAAAGTACTTGGAAAAAATTCCCACTATGGAAGGCAGCTTTTTTTTCACCTGTATCCTATGGACCATTAGAGATGTCTACTTCTTAGGCATCCTCAAAAGGCAGCTGAGAAAAGTGAGCTCGTATGTTCAAGAGATGTCTTACATATATAAGCAATATCTCTGAAACAGTCTGCCATTCTGCTGGGAAACATTTACAAGTTCAGAGTTTTAAAGCAGTGGAAAACACTCAATGAAATGCTTTAGAGAGTCTTAGAGGTGTCTCCTTCTGAGGAGTTAAGGTTAGTCTTTTGCTGCTCTAAAGCCTGTGAGCAGGTAAGATGTTGAATACAATAGCTCTTTGCTCTGCTCATCTTCTGGAAAAAATTGTCACTGTAGTTCAAATCAGGAAGGAGATACCTCGACTGCAGAAGCTGTGTCCCACAAGGAGGAGATGCTATTATTTTCTGAATCAAGTGGCACAGAGACACCACATCGTATGTGGGTGTCCTGATATGACAGGCACAAATAAACTTTCTTAGGAGCGCACAAGCAGCCTGTGACAGAAGTAACCCAGAATTTGATCTAGTTTTCTGACAGAAGCAGCGTTACCTCCCTTCAGATTGCAGTTTGCTGAGTCCTTGCCCACTGTTGGAACGAAACAATCCAACTCTTTCATTGGCACATATAGTGTCTTTGTTTGGAGATGTAAATGTTGTTTTGAGGACGATATTGCAAAGGAAATGCTCAGGCTTCTTTGCAGTCTTGCTGCTGTTAGCTGGAGTTACATGAACCTGAACTAAAAGGAAAACCCAGATGGGGCCAGGGTAATTTTTTTAAAAATTATCATTTATTTTTGTGTGTGCATGTGCAAGAACCCTTTTTTTTTTTTCTGGCCATAAGTGACAAAAACCTGAAGCTGCCAGAATCTTGAGGTGGAATCACCTCACATCAAAAGGCAAAAAAAAAAACAAAAAAACAAAAAAACAAAACACACCTCTAGTCTGTAAAACTGGAGTTAGGAGAACATTCTATTAAGCTAAAAAAAGGCTCATTCTAAAGAATCAGAGAAATTGTTGGGAGAGACGTTAACTTTTCAAACAAAGTATCCTTGCATGGTGATTGTGTTTCTTCAGTCTCATTTTCCCTCCCAGCAGCTTCCACGAACTACCCAGTGTGCAGAAACCTGCTTGTCTCTTTAAAGACCCTGGGAGAGCTTTCTCCCTGCTGCTTGACAAGTTACTTGCCCTCTTTCCCATGCACAGCCCTATGGCATGTGCTCTGGGTGCTTTTCCTCAGCTTCTAGAACCTTCTGACAGCCAAGGGAACAACAGCTGGTACAGGGAAAGTGGGACAGCCATCCTCCCACACCATCCCCAAGTGGGGAAGTGTGTTCCAGCCACAGCCTTTTCACTGGAGTCTGCAACTTACACTCCCTATACAGTAAATTGGAAGCCACCAAGATAAGCTTTTGTGCCCTCTGCTGCAATTAGTGTTTGTGGAAGTGTATTCTGGAAGAATGATGAAGGGATTGAGACCATCATCAGCAAATTTGCTGATGACACCAAGTTGGGAGGGAGTGTCGACCTGCTGGAAGGCAGGAGGGCTCTGCAGAGGGATCTGGACAGACTGGAAAAATGGGCTGATTCCAATGGGATGAAGCTCAATAAGGCCAAGTGTCAGGTGCTGCACTTTGGTCACAACAACCCCCTGCAGCGCTACAGGCTGGGCACAGAGTGGCTGGAGAGCAGTCAGACAGAAAGGGACCTGGGGGTACTAATTGACAGGAAGCTCAACATGAGCCATCAGTGTGCCCAAGTGGCCAAGAAGGCCAATGGTATCCTGTCCTGTATCAAAAATAGCGTGGTCAGCAGGACAAGGGAAGTGATCCTTCCCCTGTACTCTGCATTGGTGAGGCCACACCTGGAGTATTGTGTTCAGTTCTGGGCCCCTCAGCTCAGGAAAGACATTGACGTGCTGGAGCGAGTCCAGAGAAGAGCAACAAGACTGGTGAAGGGACTTGAGCATAAGACCTATGGGGAGAGGCTGAGGGAGCTGGGGTTGTTTAGTCTAAAGAAGAGGAGGCTTAGAGGTGACCTCATCACTCTCTATAACTACCTGAAGGGAAGTTATAGCCAGGTGGGGATTGGTCTCTTCTCCCAGGCAGTTAGCAATAGGACAAGGGGGCATGGGCTTAAACTCTGCCAGGGGAAATTTAGGCTGGATATTAGAAAGAAATTCTTTACAGAGAGAGTGGTCAGGCATTGGAATGGCCTGCCCAGGGAGGTGGTGGACTCGCCGTCCCTGGAGGTTTTTAAACTGAGATTGGACATGGCACTTAGTGCCATGATCTAATAAACGGACTAGAGTTGGACCAAGGGTTGGACTCGATGATCTCTGAGGTCTTTTCCAACCCAGTCGATTCTGTGATTCTGTGATTCTGTGAAACTAGCCCTGTGCAAGACCCAGCTTCCCCACCCAAGCTCGTGTACCAGGCCAGATGCCGAGTCTGCTTGCAGAAAGGCAGCAGCACTGGCTCTGTGGGATATTCTCACATCCCACGCAAGTCCCTGGAGAGAGTGAAGAAGTTTAGGACAGGAAAAAGATTGCAAGAGAGCAATTCTTCAGGGTTTTTCCTTCCTTTTTTTTTTTTTTCTTTCCCTGGTGCAGATTTTTCCAAACGACACAGACCCAATGAGAGCTCAAACAATGTCACTCAGAGTCCAAGCTCTGTAATTAAGCCCCTGCAGAGGCTCAGGTCTTGTAGGGGACCCAGCATTCCCAGGCAAGGTGTTTTCACTAGGGAGCACTGTGGCCAAGGGACACAGCTAACTGGGTCACCAAGGGAGCTCTTCATACATTAGGAACAAAGGGAAGATCCAGCACAACATCTTTACGAAACCCTGGGTAGAGGAGGAAAATCTGAAATCAGCATATCTGGTGTCGTGTTGCTTTATGTGGGTTTTAACAACCTGAAGTATCTGAGTTGGGAAACTTTGACTCTATTGTTCCTATTAATAATTCAGTTGAAAGCTGGGCCAAAGCCCTGCCTTAGGATGTACTGTAAAGCTCAGGGAGGAGGTTTAAGGTGCTTATAGAGTGGAAGGTTTTCCTTGATAATTAGAAATATTAAGTTTGGCTTTCTCTTGTCTTCCTGGAGGAATTTCAAGGGTGGGGTCATCCTGTTGTTTGAGTTTATAGCTTGCTGTGTTGACACAGGATTCATAGGATGATGTTGTTTTTCCTTTTTCTTTTCATTTTTTCAGTGCAGCATGATGGTGCTGCAACAGCAAGCTATACCAAATTGAGGGCAGTGATTATAGTGTGCTATAAAAATGGCCATTGGTATATCAGTAATATTACACATAAATTGTGAATTACCATTGGGCAGAGATCAGAAATGAAGCAGTAAGCTCTCCCATTTCTGAAAAATGGTACCTGGGCTTCAGTGTCCAAGTTCCACTGAGTTCAATGGAAGTTAAACAATTAAAACACTTATCTTTGGCCTTCTCAGCTTAAGTTAACAATGTTAAATTAGATTATTCTCCAACAGTGTGGCTCTTAAAGCATCTCCATTAAGATACTTTATAAGATCGAAGTGGCAGAACTGAAGTGCCAGGATCAAAATTTGTTCGTGTTAGTATGTAACACGCCTGTTCCTCTTGGCAAACTCGCTTAAGCACTTAATATTAACTGAGATCTGACACAACAGCAGAACCATGTGAGAAAATCAGCAACCTGCATTTCAACTAAGGGATACTGGAAAGACTAAAGGAAAATCCTGTGTTTCAGGAAAAGGGAATTAAAATGAGGAGAATGAGGCACACAGGAATTCAGCAGAAAACTAAGGGACGTCTGTTGCTTTTAATTTGTGAGTTGCTGGCTTTTTGGTGGCCTCTGAGACCAAATAGGGAGTGGATGCAGTGGGGAGGACTTCTGCCCCACTGCTTTCCGTGTTTGGGGGCTGCAAAGTTTTGTTTCCCTCTGGTGGACACTCAAGCTGTGGCGTCACAGCTGCACCCATCTTTGTTTCTTGGGGAGTTCAGAAGTTCAGCTTTGAAATCTCAGGTCCTATGTTACAGCACCCCGCTGTAACATTTACATCGCTATGTCTTCCTAAAATCTAGGATCTGCTCTCAGGATTTACTGGGAGGAGGGTGGCAGGAGAAATAGCCAAATTAGATGAGGTAACCAGCAGGTGGTGCTCAGTCGTAAATGCAAAAAGTTGCTCCATCGTTAAGATGGTAGCAAGAATTTTTGCCTCTGGTATTATGCTAGCATTTTTTTCCGGTGGATCGTTAATTTAGATTTAATGATGACTAAAAGGAGTTATATGCTACCTAGATAGAGACCTATGGTATGAAGTGTTGCAAAAGTGTGTTGTATAATTTGGAAACTTCTCTGACCAGCTGCAAATAGAGATTGAAGTCTAAGGGCAGAGTTCAGAAAGCATAATTGTTTGGGCTTTAAAGATGTCTGATATAACTTATTTAAGACACAGTGTTGTAGGAATCCACACGATAAAAGAAATGTGCATCAACTAGAGAGCACTCTCTCTCTCTCCTCTTCCCTCTATTAATCATCTATTATAGAGTTAATTTTGTGCTTTTATGTTGTGTTAAAATAATACAAGACTCTGGACTAAGTTGTGACTGGAAGACTGTAGTGAGTAATGTTTACAACAAAGCTCAGGAGGGGACCTCTGTAAAAAGAGCTACTTAAAGAGTTGGTCATGCATATAAAACTGGATCTTATTACATTTAATATATATATATTTTTAAATGGTTGCTATAGCCCAAGCTTGTATTATTTTGAACGGTAAATACCAACCACCTGACACACATTCTTCCAATAAAATTTATCTTCAGTTAAAACTGTCTCTCATGCTTTAACACTACCTACCCTGAATGTCAACTGTAGCCTCCTGAAGTCTTAAATTTCTATTCTTTGCACTGTAGGAAGGACCCTGCAGTAAGGCTTGGAGAAGTACTATGTTTTGGGCTCAATTCCTCATACAGCTGTTGCTGCGGCTCTTCAGTTTTATGTAAAAGCAATACTAAAGGTCTGATAAGATAGTGGTTTTAGAAATAAAACTGGCCTCGACCTCAATCCCATGTAACCCTGCTTACTGATAGTGCACAGAATGCAAACAAGCATAGAGTTCATTCTCCTGTTTCAGTTTTTAAAACAATGATGTAGAGCAACCATGCTTGGAATGGAGTATTCCTGTAGATCCTTAAATGGTGAAGGTCTACCTGTCTCAAATCTGGCAGCAGAAGTAACATACACCATTACTTTCTACCCCAAGGTACAGACAACAAAGTTTAGGGAACAGTATTGTGGATGTCAAAAGAATGGGACTTGACTCTTTTCAGTGGTCCCCAATGACAGGCTGAGGGGCAACAGGCACAGACTGAAGCACAGGAGGTTCTATCTGAATATGAGAAGAAACTTCTTTATTTTGAGGGTGCCAGAGCACTGAACAGGCTGCCCAGAGAGGCTGTGGAGTCTCCTCTGGAGACATTCAAAACCTGCCTGGACACATTCCTGTGTAATCTACTCTAGGTGAACCTGCTTTAGCAGGTGGGTTGGACTAGATGATCTCCAGAGGTCCCTTCCAACCCCAATCATTCTGTGATTCTCTATCTCAAAAACAGACTATTTAGGCATCCTGGAGAATCTGATTTCATCTTCTGAAAGCATTGAAGGCTTTCTAGATGATAGAGTGGAGTCAGTAAGCATTCATGAGCTACCAAGAAAGTTCATGTGGCTGAAGTTGTGCTTGTGAGAGGGCTCTGCAAACAGCAGGCGTGTGTGGGGAGAAAGATCAGATTGGTGATTCCTGCTTGGCTGGTGGAGATAAGGTGTCCTGTATGGGTTTGTCACTGATCACACAGCAATAGAGCACACTGGACCTTGTTGTTCTTACCGATCGAGCTCAGCATTCTGTCTCAGCCTCTTGGAAGCAATAACTGATTTATAAATCCTTCACTTCAAAGTTAACAGTGGTCCCTCCTAACCATTCAACCATTGGTGGACTTTGCTGGCTCTTAGCATTTCTGCAAGTCAGATTGGGTTTATGTGCATTGGAGGCAATAATCTCTAGTGTAATTAATTAATTAAGATGTATTTAATTCTGCTGCAGAAGTAAATAAAGAAAATCGGAGCCCAATTCAATGGATGCTGTGCTTGCTTTGACAACCAAAACACTGCCTTTGAAACAGTTTCCTCCGAATTAATCTCACCAAGGAGTTTCTCTGTTAAGTATCCTTGCGGATGGCAAAACTGTCATCTGGGGGAAGACTGTTACATCAGTACATGAGGGGAGGAAGACAGAGGGGAAAAAAAAATTAGATTAGACAAACCTAGAACTGTAGCTTGATCACTAGACACACCTGGTGGTTACAGGAAGTTTAGTTAGTGATGTCTAAGATTACAGCAGCAACTATGGATGCTCAAACTGAATGAAATTAGCATTGCTGACAAGCCAAGAGAACTCAGATGGACATCCAGATCTGTCATAGAGGTTGCATTGCTCAGATGCGCTGTATCTTCTTTGTGGAAAGTGAGATGAAAAATGCAAACCATGGCCAGGAAGAAATTCAGGAATGGTCATTGTCTCTAGCTGTACTGTCAGCTCCACTCCAGCTGCTGATACGGCGCCTGCACTTTTGGATTTGTTTTCTCTTATCACTGACGCACTTAAGGGTTTGGCAGGTGATTCATGTACACTGATTCACAATTCATCCTGGGTGAAGTTTACAGCTAAAGGTATTATCTTTGGTGTCACAGATATGGGGAAAAAATACAACCCATGATCATATTCTTCCCTAGCATAAATTTTCTTCACTGTGACCTAGAGACTTCTGCCTATGAAGTTGGAATCAAGATTTTGTTCTGGTGATTTACACACTATCATCTCCCACTTATCTCTGGGTGGTTTATTCAGGTTATGGATTAACTGAGCAATCATTTAGCAACACCCCGCTCTCTGCTGCTTCCAGTCCAACTCGGTATGGCTGCACGATGCTATGTGGGGCTGCACAGATTTACTGACTTAGCTCAATGCTAATTTAGGGATCTCCACAGCCTGCTGTCTGTCGTATTGCTGAGCTTTCTTTTCTCCTTTATACTTTTGGTGCTTGCTTTTGCAGCCTGGACACAGTAATATCCTACTACAGCAAAACATCAGTTATAATAGTTACCTAGAAAATCATGAACTGAACACATCAGCAAACAGATTTTTATATATATATATATATAAAAATATATATATATTTATATATGTAAATATATAAGAAATATATATATATCTCATTTTTCTTTTTTTCCCCTTTCCTGTGGTAATCCTGTCCAGGTCAGAAAATCCCAGCAGCTCCTCCCTTTTCAAACAGTTACTTTTGGTGGCCAGAACAGTGGAGTGATTCTACAGGAGGAGGAACTGGCCTGTCAATGCAAGGACTGCCAAGACCAAATCTAACAAATCCTCTCAGCAGTTCTCTCAGTGCCACCACAGTTGGTGGATTTGAAATGCCAGCAAGAGCTATGCTGGGGCATCCTCTGTATTTTCTGATAGATGCCAGAATGAGAGCCACAGACGTCTCTGAAGGGGATGGGAAGGTCCAAGTATGAAAGCACTGGTTCTGAAGCTTGTGTTCTTTTTGCAAGGAGATTGTCATGGAGGTGGCATTACTGTCCTGTTCCAAGACTTGAGCTGCTGTGGGACTTGTACATGAAGGCTCAGGGCCACAGCCAGGCTCCCCCAGCATTAATGGAACATATAATTGATTTTGTGGTGAAGTAAAAAAGATGCATCCTGCAACCTTGTGCATAAAGAAAGGTCTTTTCAGTTGCACGCAGTCCAGTTTATGCTATCATTCTGAATGTTTACCTTCACAGTACAAACAAAAAAGAGGTGTATTTATTGACGGGGTAAACAGGTACACTTCTCTCCAAAGAAACCAGTTTGGTTAGTCAGCCTGGGTGTTGACAAGAGATGGAAGGAAATCATTAAAAGAGACTGCATGGCAGGTATGATAATTAGCCATGTGGTTGGTACCAAACAATAGAGGTTTATGTGGAGCCGAGGGAATGTGGAGAGATAATTTTACCTTTCCAAACAGGAGGGCATCAAGCTGTGCTTCCCTGCCTGGGAAGTAGGTCAAGAGGAAGTGCACTTTCAATTCATATTCATCTCATAATTATTTCACGTACTGAAGAACAGCATTTCTGTCAAGGGGAAGACGCCTCTGTGGCCAGTCTTATGGAAGAACAATCCTCCACTCAAAGCAGCAGCATGCATATTTGACACTTTCAGCATCAGCGCCCAACAGCATTGCCTTCCACATGAGCTCTCATTGCACTTCTGCTCTGAGTCCTGGCCTTGCCAAGCTTCACAGACACTCCAGATGTCACCACCAGTGGATCCGGGGGGCTGGATATTGGCATGAGAGAGTGCTGCTTCACATTTGCCTCTGGGACTCAAATCAAGATGTGATCTGCTGTTGCTCCTGGTGGTAAAGCCAGTTGTCTTTCACTGGCACTATTGGAGAAGCAAATACAATGGTCCAGTTATACTGGACACTACTATTAGTTTTCATAATGGTTTTTCTTTCTATTGGATCCTGGATACCCAAAGGAAAAGAATTGCCAGGAAATTCCTTTCTGTGCATTTTCCAGGTAGTTGCAATAAATTCTTTCATATGTAGATGCCATTTTCACAATGCAGTGATTTCTCAGTCTGTTCAAGGATGTATTCCAGAGAGTACAGACTTGAAAGCTGTCCAGATATGTATGTTAAACAGGAGACTGTAAACATCATTTTTTTTTTTTTTTCCTAATTAAGAGGGATGAAGATAATACTTTAACATGTATTTTCTTATTTTTGTGTGTAAGAGATAGTAACTTAAGTTGGAAAGAACCTTTGGAGGTGACCTGGTCCAACCTCTTCCCTAAGCCGGGCCAATTGTGAAGATACCTGAGGTTGCTCAGACAGGGTCATATCACTAAAGTGTTAAATGGATGGAGTGTCCAAAACTGCTCTGAGCAGCCTGTTGCCATGTTTGACCATCATTACAGAGATTTTTTTTTTTTAATTGGACGTCTCAACGGTGTGTTTTAAAGATGGATATCAAAGGTTAAGCAAATCTATATTAGTCTAGGTAGAGAACACAAGTGTTGTGTAGTCATCTACAGTACCTGTTTTGGGTTTTTTGGCGTGTAAGACCTGTTTCTGAAGTAGAAAAGAGACTTTCTCAGTAAAAGGAATAAATAAAATTATTATGTTCAGTGTAAATTTCCCCATGATGTGAAGGAGTGTGTAAAGCAACAATGGAGGAAAAGAAAGCCAAGCAACAGTGTCTTAGAGAATGATGACAATTTGATGGGTCTAATTTAGCATGCAACTATGGAGAAATGTAAACCGAAGACTAAATATGGCCACTCCAATTTGACAAATCTTCTGTTGTATGTTGAAAAACAATGTATGTAGGATGTGAAAAGCACCCTTAGAAAGCACATTGCTTTCAAGCTGCAGTGTGTAATTTCCACATATGCTTACTAATGTTTCTTAAAAAAAAAAAAAAAAGAAAAAGGAAAATAAATGACCTCATTTTTAAAAACTGCCAATAGCACAGAAAAGCAAACCTGCTGCACCAAATTGTTCATGTTCCAGATCTTTTTCTGTAGTAAAATATTTAATAACTAGTCCTCTGCCCCAGTTAAACCATTTTTTTAAAAAAAATACAACTTTCTTGGTCTCAGCATAACTGAGAAATAGTTGCAGTATCATTTCATCATCATGTTTTCAAGATAACTAAACTGAACTCCAGTGGAGATAGGACACTGTGGGTTCCATTTTAATCTGTTAATTTTTGCCAGCTAAGGAAGCCACTAAAGGCAGAAATTTCTGAACCTCTTCTTATGCAAGATTTTAAACTTAAAAAGGAGCTAATATGAGGAGGCTGATTAAGTGGGGGGAAAAAAAAATCCACTTTTTAAATTCCTTTACTGGAATTACTTGCCCTGTAATACTATACATAAAACTTAAAACTCAGCCCTTGCGTTAGTTATTGCCTGAAGTAACAGTATAACTGCAGACATGCCTCAGATCAATCAGTCTTTTCTTAAGGTTAACAATACTCATTTACTTTCTGACAGACCCCTGACTTCTGCACACCCCAAAGCCCTGATTTCCCCCTGCTATTTTTTATTTTTCCCTGCTACCAATCATTTTCACCTGTTGTCTGCTATAACTATTTTATTTACCTCACAAATAAAAGTACTAAAATCAAGTAAGTAGCCATAATGTTGTAGCAAAGGTTGCATAATGCTTATTAGGAACACTGTTTCTCCTTCCCTCTAGCTATTGCACTAGATCTGATTGAAGAAGAAGTGGAGGGGGGGAGGCAACAAAGTAAAAACACAAACAAAAGCAGAAATGCTATTTAGCAGTTGTGTTTATTCATAGTTAGATGCTCCTCTTGTTGTGTTTTATCCCACCCTCAAACAAAAAAATGTCTACCAAGAAATAGCTTTATATTCATGCCACATCTTGTAATCAAAACTCTAATAATAATTAGCCCTTTCAGTTCTGGTAAACTGTATCATCAAGAATTTTTGCTTCCCCATAATTCTCAAACATCAGCATTTAACAGGAAGGAAAAGCATCGTCTAGACAACTTCATTCATCTATTCTTAGTTTTTTGGCTATACCTCACACATTTTGCATCCTTCACCCAAGTATACTAAAAACTCTGACAAGTTGATGCTATGGCTTGCTGTTTTCTCCCAGGACTCGCCAGTCCAACACAACTCACCAACACCACATCTAATCACCATTTCTGTTAATAAAGCACAAGCTTCTGAAAGGTTTAATAGGAGTAAAGTAAATACTGAGTATTTTAATGCTTCTTTGAACATTTAGTCTTTTTCATTTAATTTTCCCAATAGCATCTCATTTCTTTGGTAATAGTGCCTAACAGATTTCCAATAATTTTCAAGCTGAGTAGAGCTGGTTAATTCCTAGAAAAGAGACTGCTAGGGCGAGCCCAGTAACTCCCACTAATGACTAAGTAATTTGACTAAATGAGAGTAGGACCTGAACTGTAATCCCAGCATATTCTGAAGTGACACTGAAAATAATCTCCTTTTTTCCTGCTAGGATGTTAAACCAAGAGTTTTCAGTCATGCTTCTAACCTGTCCAAACAAAGATGCAAGATTGACTTTCTATTCTGTTTACTATATATCTGTTTTGTCATGTATTTGCTGCTCTCAAATGGCTTGTTTATCAAAGCAACCAGGAAAACGATGAATGAAAGTGGTTGGGAAGAGAAACCTGGACAGAAGTAGTAAGATTTGGACAGGAAAATGTGAATGAAAACTGGAAATTATTCTAGGAAAGTTTACTAGATGACTAAAAACCACTATTTCATAATTGTGAATAGGGACATCTTTGGTTAGTGGCACCTCCTTGATAAGTGAGGAAGTGAAGGTAGCTATTAAAAATATATCAGATAAACAGGGAAGATGAGAAGAGAGGAAGCAGGCAGCAGTTATGTAGAGACTGTGGAAATATAAAGAGGGGAAAGACTTGATAGGGAGCAAAAGAAACCTCTGCCTCGTGGCCCTAAGTACAGTAAGGCATTTTAAATGATAACAGCGATAAAATAGTTCCTAAAACAGTAGTATAGCTTGCTTGCTACCAGAAGATGGTGAAAGTCTTAATGATTCAGGAAAGGCAAAACCACGCAATAGTTCTCTTTTGTGTTTAGAAAGAAACAGGATGATGTAACCATGCATCATGGGAATGCAGCATTACCTTCCAACCCTCCAAAGTAACTAAGATGATAAACAGCAACCATAAAAAATTAAAAAATAAACCCCAGCATGCCTAGGTAGCACCAGATAAGCAAAAGACTTGTGTGAAATGCATAGGCTTCTCTTGCTAACTTGTAATACATCTTTGAGCAATAAGGAAACTTTGGAGTCTAGAGAAGAATTAACTCAAAAAGTAAATCAAGACGTGGATAATCCTGGCCCAGCTTGTTTGATATTAGAGGGCAAATAATGAGAAAGCTTGATATGGAATTCAGCTAGTTGAGGAGAAAAGGGAATATACCATATTATGCCCAGTATCAAGTGAGGTTTGGAATTTTTGGCACTATTTTTTATTTCAGAAAATATTATTTGAAAATATCCATTGTGTTATATGATACCCTGCCAGATATATTGTCCCTTTACAGCCCTTTATCAGCCCCAGTGACATGCTCTGGTGGCCAGAATTAGTTGGTGCTATAGCTGGATTTGGCACAGATGTCGAGTGCTAGAGCTGGAACCATCCAAACTAGGATCAACGTGTTGACTTGCTGAAGACAGTTCAGTGTTTTTATCTGTGTAATTTCTTGAGCTCGAAGCTGGCTTAAAATAAATGTTATAAAAGATCGTTGCAAGCCTGTAGAATAGGACTTGTGAGAGATAGCCTGTGATGGAAGGCATGTGGGCAATGAGGCTACAAATATGGCTAAGGGAGCATGTAAGATGAATATTTTTTAAGAAAAATACATTCATTTTTATTTTTTGAGAGAGGGAAGGCAAGAGGAGATCATTTAACTTCATGTGTCACAAAGTGAAACTTGTCTTGGTTGAACCAATATGGGTAACTTGATTCTAATCAACATGGTCATATGCCACATAGTTTTGTCAGACCAGTTTGCATTGATTTGGCATGAAATAACAGATAAAGGTAACTGTAATCAGCTTCATATCTATTTTTTTTTATTGGCTAGGTACAATAGAAGTGAAGTACAGCTTATGAGCATTAAGAACCATACAACTCAAAGGCAGTGGTTTGGAAATTAATTTAAGGGTCCCAGTGGAAATAGAGTTGAACATGAGCTTGCTGTGGGACATGGCAGTTCTGCAGTGATGACAGGAGCAGGGCTGTGTTCACAAGATTCATTAGTTTAATATCAGAATAACATGAGAAACTCTCTCGCAGATGAGAGCCCATGAAATCTGAAGAGTGCATAGGAAAAGAGCTGTACAAACTATGAAAGTACTAAAAAATGCCTTCCAATGGGAAACTGGAAGAGATCCAGCTGTCCTACTTAAAAGAAGACTTGATCCAGACTTAATAAGGAGCACAGAGTCCAGCTGGTACTAAACTAACTTTGTTTTACTGCTGAAGAAAGCATATGAAAAACCCTATGACGGGAAGCTGAATCTGAGGTAAGTTTAAATTAGAAATGAAGACAGCAAGATCTCTTGCCAAAAAGAGGGGGGAAATTCTCCAGCTCTCCAACCCTTCAAATCAAGATGTGACACCTTATATGCTCTTGTCAAATACCACTTACTGGACTCGGTACAGAAAAAGCAAAGTGATACAGCATCAGCATTACACAGAAGGTGACTCTGAATAATTCAGTGATCCCTAAGGGCTCTGAGTATCTGTTACTTTTCCGAAACTTTTGAAATGTATTGCTGTACACTGGTGAGCTTGCGTCAGCTTTGGTGCTGATATAGAGTTTTTCTGTCAATCTATTAACATTGGGGGTAAAGTTAGACTAGTTAATTCTTTAGTTTAATCTAGTAATCTCTGTAACGCCTTTGTTCAAACAGCTCTGTGGGATCTGGATGTTGATGCAAGAAAGTGTGAGTTTAAGAGACGGTAAAGTTTGGTGTGGTGGGGTTTTTTGTTTGTGGTTTGGTGTTGGTTTGTTTGTTTGCTTGCTTGTTTGTTTGTTTTTGGTTAATATGACTTATCCTCTGGTTTTGCCTGGCTTCCTGCTGGAGAGTGGCACGCACCTTCTGAAATCTCTCTCATCTATCTGTATCTCTTATTATTTTTGTCTCTATAAATAATCTAGCATGACTTAAATAGACAATATTGCCAAGTTAAATAGACAGTGAAGGCAGTGTATCATGCAATTCTGGTCCTGTCCTGACATCAAAGGTTTATTTTATTGAATTGATTCACCTAGCTTTAATGAAATCCAAAAGATGTACATGGCTTGTCAGTCGGATTAGGCAAGGCTTAAATAGATTTATGTCCCTTGAAAAGGCTGTGGAGCTGTACTAACACTATTGCAGTTGCATGACAAGCTGGCTGGGATCCAACCACCTGAAGGATCTTCCTGTTTTGTCTTTCCCTGTGATGGTTACTTGGACAGAACGCAACTATGGAACAGCACCTAAAGTTGTTGCGTCCAGCTCTTGGCCTCAGTATTGCCTGACCTTCTGCAGGATCTTTCAAGTACACAAATAACCAAGAGGACTAGAAAGATGTTGTATGTGTGGCTCCACAGGAGCAACAATTTATTCATAAATTGAAGATAGTGATGAATTTTTAAGATCTCTGTAACTACTGAAGGGCCCATGGCGTACCAATGCACGTGACATCTTCCTTTGGAGGGCAGGCTTTAGCATACAAAACCATCTGGCTGCTGTTCTGCAGCTAAGCCTGCTCTGACAAACTGTAGATGACAAACATCTCCAGAGATATCTGCGTATCTGGAAGTAATGTGAAAAGACAGAAGCTGGAGACAAGGCCACCATCTGAGTCAAATCCTGAACCAAAACAATATTCTGCTTCACTCTTCTACACTAAAGTCATCTGAAGCAATGCATGACAAGGTTAACCTTTTGAGAACAGATTAGGAAGGGGTTGATTCTTGGTGTGTGCTGGAACAACGTGAGCAGTGGCTGGTTTTGGCTGGTAAATTTGAAACTATTGCCAAGTAACAACCTCAGTAACATGGACTAGCAACCATCACTGAATTTCTCGCAGTGTAGCAAAGATTGTTGTATTCAGCTGCAGAAAACTTGCATGTCAACCAATAGTTATCTATCATCAATAAATACATAGCAGATAACTGACTGCTTTCTGCTCTTCCTGTTTCCAAGATCAAGAAAGGGAAAAATTTTATGCAGAACATCTCAGTTCTCCACACAACAATCTCATAAATTATTAAGGGAGAGGAGCATCTCCCTTATGAGGAAAGGCTGAGGGAGCTGGGTCTCTTAAGTGTGGAGAAGAGGAGACTGAGGGATGACCTCGGTAATGTTTACAAATATATAAAGGGTGAGTGTCATGAGGATGGAGCCAGGCTCTTCTCAGTGACAACCAATGGTAAGACAAGGGGTACTGGGTTCAAACTGGAACACACTTAAATATGAGAGGAAACTTCTTCACAGTGAGGGTGACAGAGCACTGGAACAGGCTGCCCAGGGGGGTTGTGGAGTCTCCTTCTCTGGAGACATTCAAAACCTGCCTGGACACATTCCTGTGTAACCTCATCTAGGTGTTCCTGCTCCGGTGAGGGGATTGGACTAGATGATCTTTCGAGGTCCCTTCCAATCCCTAACATTCTGTGATTCTGTGATAAACCCTGAACTCTGCCATTTTATTAATTGGTGTATTATAAGTGCAAAGTGTTCCTTCCGGATAGAGTTGGGAATTTGCTCTGTGTTTACTAAGACCACCCATTCAGTGGGTTTCACGGCACTGGGATTACAGAACCCAGTGAGTACAGATACTGCTGTGATAGCCAGTGCTTTGACACTGAGGTCTTAAGCAGAGAATGTCCGAGGCTGAGCAGGCGAGTCCCTGCAGCCTGAGGTGAGGAGCCAAGCTTTTCAGCAGAAAGCTGTAGCTGATCCAGATCTTGCGTGGCTCGGATCCAGAGGAGAGTGCGTAATATGCACTGATTACTTGGTTACATTCAGTTTATTTTGTTCTGATCTGGAAGGATGGTGCTAAGTGTTTCAAAATTGTCTGGGAAAGAAAAGTTAAAGGGAAAAAAAAAACCAAAACAAACATATATATATATATATAATATTGAGATAAAATATTTTAACTAAGCCAATGATATTTTAAATGTTTTGTAACAAAAAATATCAGGACAATCAAATCCAAAATAAAGAGCACTTTCAAAGTGAGAAGATAAAATGTTTCATTCTGAAACATTCAGGTAGAAGACTTTCACAAATTTTAATTCAATCAGCACAGTTTTGAAAAGATTTATTAGGACTGCCTTTTTTCCAATGAAAAATAATTCCATATCAAGATTTTTTTTTCAGACTAAAACTTATGGCTAAGCTCTTATATTGCTCCAAGTAAATGTTATCAATGCTTGTTCAGTATTTCATCATCAGCTCTTTCAGAACACTGAGCTGCCTGGATGGGGGGCAGGGAGAAGAACCAAACAAAAAAAAACCCATGATAACAAAACCAAAACTTCCCTGTGAAATATGCATATGTCACAGTTGTCAAACTGGCAATAGCAACACCAGCATATATTTGGAAAGATGGACATTTTTTTGTTCAGAGAGTATTCTTCATTCCAAAGAAGATTATAAAATCATTCCGGACTAGATTTTTAAACCTGGAGAGAGGAAGATATAACTGCCCATTATGACTTGCTTTGTAATGAACCCAGATTGTGCATATGTGTAGCCCCACTTGATAATGTTCAGTGATTTATAGATCATAATTGAAAAAGAAAATGGAGAATCGCTGTTTGAATAGCAGCTGCCTGGGAGAATATTCAGTAAGTTTAGATCATGACTCACAATGTGGTTCAGAAAAAAATAGTTCAGCATTTGGAAACGCATTGCAAATGGTTTAAATTTTTTCTGGTTTTTCATCTTGGCAAATATATCCATAGAAAAAAAAATACTGGCCAGTTGCATAGAGACATTGAATGTGTGTCACTGGTGAATAACAGCATATATAGTGGACACTGATTCCAAAAGACGTTTTAATCTGTGCTCAGCTATCAGATTCTACTCTGGCAAAAGCTCAAGTGGTTAGTATCTTATATTTTGTGGTCAAATGATGTCAGCCTCTGTGGACCAGCTGGGTCTACAGGATGAAGAATTAAGGGCTTGCTATCAAAAATACCCTGTCCCTGTGAATAGTCAGATCACTGGAATGTTAGCAAAATCACTGCAGTGGGTCTGAGCTTTTCCAGTTACAGCAAGGGTAAGCGATGGCTACTGCTGCAAGCAGATCATAAGTGCTTTTAAAACAGCATTTAATCCCTTGGAGAACATCTAGAAATGGAGAGGAAAACAGAGAAAGCACTTCTTATATCAGCTATATATTTGACAGTTAAATGAACAAGCAACCCCATTTGGACTACCTGGTGTTTCTGGACAGCTTGCAAGTCTGTACTCTCTGGAATACATCCTTGAATAGACTGAGAAATCACTGCATTGTGGAAATGGCATCTACATATGAAAGAATTTATTGCAACTACCTGGAAAATGCACAGAAAGGACCTTCCCGGCAATTCTTTTCCTTTGGGAACCCAGGATTCCATAGAAAGAAAGACTATTATGAAAAGTAATAGTAGTGTCCAGTACAAATGGTTTTCGTTGTATTAACTTCTCTCCATCTCAGAGACCCCCCCAAAACTGTTCCTGCTGCCCCGTCTGCAGCATGGGGCTATGCAATGTGCACGTCTTGTGTTTGAAAGTCCCTGAGTAATAAAGTAGATGCTGCCTCACCACCATTTTCCCCTCATTGTCCCTACATATCACAGTCATCTTTAGAATGAGTTTTCAGTCAACATGCTATTGCATTTGCTACAGCACGTGAGCTTGTGTGCTTTTAAGCTCCCCCCCGCCCCTTTTTTTAGAAAGAAATTCTGCAACTATAAAGGGATTGCCAAGTCTTGGTACCATAAAGGAGTAAACAAAGCGGAAGTTTTTTGGGAAAAAAAAAAAAAAAGTGAAGGCTATTGATGCAACCAAATCAAAGCTGGCATCAAGTTTCATAATTCAGAACTGCTATCAAACTCAGTTTAGGCTCAAAGGAATCGGGAAAATAAAAAAATTCTACAGAGTATTGAAGTCAAGGTTAATCACATCTTTCTTAATAATGTGTGATCAGAAGAAATGTTGTCTTAATCAAGCTGAGCTATCATCCCATGACCCCAGCTATTCAGAAGCACTATTAAAATCCATCAAACTCTACTTGTAAGGGACTAGACTAACATCCAGCAGATATGTTGGACTGAACCTTGTAAATAATCTTTCTACTATAAGAGTAGCTTCATTAAGACTGATGAAGAAGTAGGACTCAGCAAAATCTACTTTAGAATTAAAAAGTGAAGTCATTTTTTTTTTCTTAAGTAAGATGGGGAAACTTTTTTTTTTTTCATCTCAGTTTGCAATAAATAAAGAGTATATCAGGATCTTTGGAAAAACCTGCATGAGCTGCAAAGCAGAGTACCTGTTGGATACTCCAGTGAAAGACCGAGACAAGATTTCAAATTAGTTCAGAAAACTTTTATAAGTGTCAGTGCCATGTGTCTCTGGAGTACTTCTGGCTTTGTCTCATATACAAGTCATAGGAGGGAATGGATAATTTCAAGCTAAAGCCCCCTCAGTGACAACAAATCGAGTCGAAAGGTGAATCTGCTTTGTAGCCACGGGAGAGGAGTCCCCCTTTCATAGAGCAGAGGCTGGTGTTGAAGAGTTCCAGATGTCCTGTGTGTTATGGGTTGAGGTATTGAACATAAATCACACCTTTCTTTCCAACCTATGTGGGTTTGGCTGGAGATGCAAATGCCCTTGCTATTTCACCCTTCAGATATTTAGAAATGCTTCTCACACTGAGAGAAGTTTTAAATCAACAGTTTAAGAAACTAAAAGAAAGAAAGAAAGGCTAATGCCCATGCTGTTCTTAAGTAGCAAGTCACAGTTATTGTTCATAGCTAAATCACAGCCTGGAGTGTGAATTCTACAGTTGTAAAGTGATGATTAATCCCTAAATGAGGATTCCTCTGCTCTCCTTTAAACTGAGAGATTGTTCTCCCTCTTAGCAGAGGAAAGGACTTTGCTAAATTACGTTTGCCAATTCTTATTGGCAAATATGCTGGCTGGTAAAGACAAAAAACTGTTGTGTTATTAATCAAAATTAATTATGCCAGTATAACTCTTTATCTTTGGCACAAGTACAGAGCTTGAGGGACCAGACATGGTGCTGCTCTATCTGTTACCAGTTACGAAAGAAGTACAGATCTGGACTTGCATAACTCGAAAGCAGTTCAGAGCAGACTGTAAATTTCCAGGTTAAGAATAAAAGAAATATTCCTTTCTCAAAAGCTATAATTTCGGACCCAGAAGAAATCTGACCCAGTTGCAGGGGAAAACAAGCACAGTTTAAAGTGCTGTGATCAATGCTGTACTGATTAATGGGTTTCCATAAACCACTCTAGAAAATGCACTTGATGTGCACTTAATCAGGTACAAGGTGGTAAGAGCAATCTAGGTGTGGCACCAGTTTGATATTTTTTCAGCTTGGACTTCTCTGGCCTTACCGTCTATATTTGGGGCTGAATATGCAAGCAAATGGTGAGCAGTGTCTGGGAGACTGCAACAATCCATTCAGTTTGGGTAAGTGTAACTACTTACTGCTTTAGATAGCTGCTTTACTTGAAATTGAGGCTTGGTCAAGCTATGTAGCTAGCTTAGAAACTGTGATTGCTTATTAGTACTTCTTTGAACTTGTGCAAGGTAAACAAATAACATCTGGGACATGGAGATAACTTTTTGTACTTCCCAAGAATGAAAAGCACCTATCTGGATAATCCCGCAGATGCAGGGCTGCAGAAACTTCATTAGGAAACGGCAGGCAACAGTGAGTGCCTTTGATACATAAGAATATCTGCAAAATACTCAGTAAGGTTTTGCATCTCCTGACTACAAAGAACATTTTTCAAAATTGTCTGCAGACCTGAATGCAGTCCAGTAATTGAAGCACATTTAAACAGTGTGCCAAGCAGTGTGCTCTTTGCGGGTGCCAGATGTAAGCAAGCCGTGATTTATGCGTGCAAATGCCTCTGTGCATATGTGCATATTAGCTCAGCCGGAATTTAACATGAGCACTTTTGAAAACTGAATTGCACTTCCCATGTTTGTTCTTTTGTATTAGAACAGGCTCTGCTTCTGAAAAGATACAGAGTGAAACTTCTCAAGAAACTGAGGAGAGAAAAGCTTCAGCTCAGTAACAAACGGAGGTGAGCGTTAGTGAGTCATCTGCTAAGTTTTGAGGGCAGATGACTGGACGAGAAATTCCAAACCATTCTTTTAACACCACAAAAATCTCTCTAATCTCTGACCATAACTATGGGGTTGTTCAAAACCAAGATCTGGAAAGATGAGAATGATTCTGCTTCTCAGAACTTAGCTTCCAAATACAGCTGCGAAGACCAACTTGTAAACTTTTAACCTATGTCCCATCATAGCAGCTACACATATACATCTGCCATCTCTGTGCAGAAACTGAGTGCTGAAAGGAACAAATGTGCATGCACAAAAACACTTAAGTGGGGGTGACATTGAAGCTTCTTTAAGGATTCTGGCAAGGGACCCTTTCGGTCCAGGGCAAGCAAAACTGGACAGAGAAAAATGGACTTGAATTCTGCAGTGACTTGTGACACTTTTTGTGCTTCTGTATGTTTTATCCTAGTGACAGATGCTGTTTCAAGCCACAGGGAAGACATGCAAGTATATTTGATAGTGAGTAAAGAGTTACACAGCTCTTAGAGGCTGTGATGCCTTGCCATCACAGTACATTCAACCCAGAAAAGCTATTCCAGTTGTGTGTCATCAGTTCCAATTGCCCCTCTTCTTTCTTTGTGGTATTGTATGGTACAGCTTTAAGAGGCCAGAATTATTCTCTCTTTTGCATTTGCAGTGAATACAACTTCTGAATTGCACCAGTTATTCTGCTAATCTCCTTCCTGTCTTGATCAAATGATCTCAGAAGTAGCTATGGTCATCTATATAAAAAAAGTTAAGCTACCAGTAAGAGAGTACCTTCTGCATAACTCTAAGGGTTACACCTTATAGCTATTGTGATCTAAGAGTCCAGAGCAAATGCTCCTGCTATGAGATTTGTGCTCTCTTGCACTCTCACTTTCGTAAGACCCTGTTCTGAGCCAATTCAGCTCATTAAGCCAGGCTAAATTAAAAAAAAAAATGTACTATTTTCTTCAGCTTTAATGAGCTGAATTGTTTGTGAGAAGGGTTTGGCAAATGCCAGCACAAGGGCAAGGTGGGATGTGTCTCTGGGAGCAGGAGATAAGGAAAGGAGCAAAGGGTCATTGGCTGAAGAGGAGCAGGGCCTCCCGTTTTTGGGAGCAGAAGGCTATTAGATCATCCTGATATCTAATCTTTCTGGTTGTTAGTCATTGCCTTAGACTGGAGGTGCCATGACAAAACCTCCGTTGCTATTGTTTTTACCCTTATGACACAGAGGAAACATGACTTGTTTTCCATAATTTCTTTCATGTAAACAGTGAGTAGTCATGTCGTGTGTCTGTGTGTTCAGGCACAGACAATGACTTCTCAACAGCTTCTGCTGTCTGATGAGAGTGCTGGGCTGGAAAATAAGGGTGATGTTGACTCTGGAAATGGCTACAAAGAGCAAGATGTAATCCCCATTTGAGACATACACTGAGAGACCCCAAGGAAAGGAACCAATTAGCTCAATATGTGTTGTCTTCTTAAGGTCACTTAGGTGAGGTCAGTGCAGCAACATCTGATGATATACTTGTACCAAAAAGTTGTAAGCAATCCAATTAAGCTTTAAAAACTGTTAATGATGCAGTATAAGCTGTATTTCCACTGGCAGTTTTGCCACTATAACACTGCCAGCAACATCTTCACAGTATGTTATATGAAGTATAGTATATGGCCCAGAGTGATGCAGCATCTTGGGTTTTGTGAAAGACAACCATGCTGTGGAATGGTTGCCCTGCAGAGGTGAGCCAGCAGTGCAAAGTGTGGGTCTGGATCCAAAACTTTTAGCAGTTCACAGGTGGCATACAACAGTCTCTTATTTCTAGTCCCTAGCTTTTCACATACTTATGTATGGTTATATATATTTTTAAAGTCCCAGACTGGTCTCAGAAAATACACAAAAGCGTGCCAAGCAGGAATCGCAAGCATAGCATACAGAACTTCACACCAGAGTCCAGTAGCTGCGCATGAACTCACCTAGTACTTTTTATATTTGCACAATGTAATCTTTGGTTACCTGATTTGTGTACAGGTGCTCAAATTGTGTATGTGGAATGTCAGCAGTTGATTTATGGAAAACATTAAAAAATAGGTTACTGTGTTTATGCAAGTTCACTACAAAGAATGCTCCCAAGCTTGCCTATACATGTTAACTCTTTTCTTTCTGTACCCTCTAATACTATGCACACAATAACCTATCTTCCAAATCAGTGAATCAGTGGTAACATCTACGGAGCATCAATTTCATTTACCCCTCCTCAAGAAGCTCATTCATCATTTGCAGAAGCCTTTTGTGACCCTTAGATGAAAGACACTTCATCTGTGTAAAATATTATTTTTATTGTTAGGCTAGTGTTTTCAGTGGGTTTTATTGGAACCTGATGTCCTGCCAAAAGTAACACCCTGGGAATCTTTCAACAACTGTTCCTGGGTGTTCTGTAGATCACTGCTGTTTTCTCATACACTGTCCCTGGGAATTACATTCTCTGATTAGAAAAAATGTCAGTCCTCTTCCCTCGGTGAAAAGAACTGCCGTTCAGGCTCTGTTTTAAAAGATTAGGCTGGTACTTTTTTTCTGGTGACTTATATTCAGGCTGTGTTTTGTTTTCTCATTAAGCCCTTTGCAAAACAGGTTCAAAATGTTAAATAAGATTGATGCGAATGATCTTGTAGCATTATGCAAACACTTTGCATAGCTGAGAATGGCCAGTTGAAGGAAGACTGGTGGAAAATTGGACCCAGACATTCAGTCAGCAACTTTCAACTCTGCAGAGACAAAGAACCTTTAAGAGCTAGCTTTATAATGAGGAGCTATAGTGCAGCATGGCAGAAATTAAAGGGAGGCCCAAATCCCTTTAGTGGCAATTGTGTTTTTCAGAGATCTCCTGGGTAGATGTTGCTTTGAGAGACCTTTGGGAAGGGCTGTGGCAAATGAGGCCTTGCTAGGAGACTGTATTGGGGAAGCAAATGCCTCTGGGTCAGAATAGGAATGGGAGGAGATTAAAGCAGAAAACCAATTCTCTGACAACTGAATGCCCAAATTCTGCAAATACAGTCTTCTGAAATGCATTCACATTCAGCCACCAAACATGTAAGTTCTGGAGTGGGAAACAAAATTTTGCAGGAACTGACGTTTCTTATGATTCCTTTGTCACTGTACCTGGTGTTTGTCCTGTAGCTTCTCACTTCAAGATGGCCGAGAGGCAAAAGAAACGGGAACCACTGATGCAGAACAAACGCCCTGGATTTCAAGTGGGGTTTGCTCAGTGAGCACTTTGTACCAGAGCTGGATTCTTATAAGGGCGTAGGCAACAAGCTGTGTCCAAATGAGTTCCAGAATGTTTGAGGAGGGTTGGAAGAGTTAGGGAGAAGGAAAAACAAACAAACAAACAAAAACCTGGACCATGTGGGGCAGACTAGGCACTGCATGTCTGTGTTTGGAGCACCATGGTGGTTTTGATGGTCATTAATTGGCATGGGCTCAGAGAAGTAGCTCATATTAGCTCCCAGTTTTAGTTGTGCATTGAAACATTTACACATACCTAGCACAGAGTGATGGAGGAGTTTATCCCTATACTTTATTCACTTTTGATCACGCTCTCCCTTTTCTGGTTTCTGCCTCCTCCAACAGAACTCACTGTTGTTGGGGCAGCTCAGATTTGTTGTCATTATGTTGTGCAGCAGCCTTGTGAAGGGGTTTTGTGGTGCCTTTCTGTGCACTCACTACAATCTTTTTTTTCTGGAAAAACAAAACAAAAAGCCATTCTGCCCCTTTTTTTCTTATTCACATTTTCTTATATCCTGTTTGGGTGCCCAGATACTCTTGTTGCTGCTGCTGACATGACCAGAGAAGGTGGTCAAAAGAAACTTCTTTCCACCTATTAATGTGATTATCATGACCGGTGACTCTTAATCTATATTTACCCCTACATGACAGGAACTTAAATATGTAGTGAAATCCTCAAAATTGTTCTCCTCAGTTCTTGACCCTGGCACCAAGTTGTGTTGGGTTTGTTGGGCCTTTTGATGATGTTTTACCTTGTAATCCACCTTCTGAAGAAATACTGCCTCAAAGGATACCTCTTCGATCTTTCACCTGGAAAGCTTTTGCTTAGCTACACCTATTACATTTGAATGTAGCTGCGAAGACTTTCCTCTGCTTCCCTGCCCTCTCTACCTTAGTTTCATACATCCTCCTAACACCTCAGCTCCTGCAGCATTTCAGTACAGAACATGAATTTCCCTCTGCTCACAGGTATCAACATGTTGGCCTTGATCGTGTACGTAATAAAGGTGCCTTGGGCGAAAGGCAGACTGAACGCTGCGTGGTAAGAGACACAATATTCCCACAGTTTTAGGCCCACAGAGTATTATCTAAAGCACAACCACGAGGAGTCACAGAGTCCTACCTGCCCTTCACAATGGACCAGGAGGAGAAGAGGGCCTGCAAAGGACATAGATCTTTCCATGCAAAGATTGTGATCAGTAAATCGCAGCCTTCGCTTAGCCTGTGTAGTTTGCATGGTCCTAAGACAAATTTCCCACAAGTGTTGCTCTCATTTCTGCCAAATCAGCCTTGCAATTACACCCACTGAGCCGATGATAAGAAATGAAGAAGTACTTCATGGTGTGCAGGGTACAAATAAATCATGTATATGGAAATGGCTGATATAGCTAGAGGAGATACTCAGCTAGATACCATCCCTTATTTCTCAGGGAGGTCAAGGATAGTGTAGAGACAGTGCCTTCCGATTAAAGGATCACCAGTGGGAACGGTATCCTTTCAGATTGCTCCAGCCAGATCTGCAACAGTATATACCCACAATGTACTCCATCAACAGATTTATCAAGTCCTTGGACATACATGGTTAATTGTACAGGGCTCATGGTAAAGCTCAGTGCAACTTGCTCTTGCGTAACTCTTTTGAGGTTTAGTTGGCTGAACTTTACTTTTCATAAGTCATTTGATAATATGTAAAATATATCTTTTTTTAAAAAAGGAGGAATTTTGAAAGTTATGTTAGGCACATCAATAACAGACAGATCAGGCTCCTAGCTGAGAAACAAGTTCACATCAGATAGGAAAAAACAGGGAGGGGAACAAAGGAAGAAAAAAATTGCTTTTGGATCAGAACAAAGAGGAATGTATTGTTATCATTTTCAGCCACAGAGCAATGCATCTTTTTATCTCTTAGCTGTTTTTTTTTGCTGCTGGCAGCTATGGGGACACCTTTCCCTGCAGCTGGCCAAGCATCTGAGTCAGTTGCTCCCACCGGAGAGATAATGTCCCTGTTTGTATGTCGTGTGAGTGAGGCAAGAGGAAGCGCTTTAAAACAACCCTGCCCCACCCTGGATGTAAACACCTGAGTTCACCACACGGCCCCCATCCGAACCCTGAGCCTGTGCCCCCACCTGGGGATCCCTAAGAGAACTGCCATTTTGCTATAGCTGGGAAAAGTGAACATTGTAAAACTGACCTAGTTGAGTAATCCAAGGTGATGCCTGGAGGTTTGTGGCTAAAGGTAGCACAGAGAGGGGGTTGGAGATAAATCAGAGGGCTACTCAGCTCCACATCACTAACCAAAAGCTAATCTAATTAGTAGCCACCAAGACCTGTTGCCATCTGCACTTGAGTTGCCTGTCTGAGCCTGGTCCTGAGTTCAAATCTCTGCACAAAGATACAGATCTACAGCATGCCTGCAACTCTGTCCACATCAGAGATGCCTTTAGTTATCTCTTTTTTTTCATGGTCTCAGCAGAATAATTGAGCATTAGATCAGCTCAGAGATGAAACACACCTCTTGCTATACTTAGTAGCTCAGGCTAGGACGAAGTGGGGAGCTCCATCTTCTCTAGTTTCTGGGGACAGAGACCTCCAGGACTCTCAGTTCTCTGTATCCGTTCCCCTCATCTGACTTACTAGCAGTCATAATCTGTCATTTTGTGGACTCCACCCCGCTGGAGCTCTCTTCTGGGGCTGCACTCCTTCTTTCTTTTCCCCACCTTCACAATTTGCTTCCTGTACTTAAGTAGCTGGGTTTTGGTGTGTTTGTTTCAGGGTGGTTTGGTTTTGTTTTTCTGGGATGCTGAAGTTTGTGCCCCCTCTGACCATGTGTTAGCTTCTTTATTTTGGTAGGCCTGTATCTCTTTCCCCCAATATTTGTGTAGCTGCACCTGGAAAAGAGTAGTTTTCTCCCTCAAACTCGATTGCACAGTGGCTCCTCATCTGAGAAGGAGGGGAGATGGGGCTCTTATTGTGCTGGTGGACTTTGTCCATCCCTCTACGGATCTGAATAGGCCAGCATTATTTCACAAGTGCTAAATCCCCTCACAATGGTTTTAAATGGTTGAGCAGCTGAGCCAGCTGAACAGCAAACACCAGAGGCGAAACCACATTTTGTGAGCACTTCAGATTCCTTCAGACTGTACGTGGAGCCATTAAGAGCAAAGTAAAAGCCCTTTGACCCAGCTCCTTTCGGCAACTTTTTAACAGCCACATGCCAAAAATGGGGCCTGGCTAAGGAGTTGGTCCAGAATCAGCTCCCAAAAATCTAGCACATGAAGATGAAGATGGAGTTCAAATCTATTTATTTTAAAAGAAAACAGTAGCATATTATATTTTCTTGTAGCATATTAATCCTTTGCTGGATGTCTCTCTGATCAGTGTGGATTGCCTGTCAAGGTATCACCAATTGCAAAAGACAAAAAAACCTCCAGGTGCTTATGTTATGCAGGAATATTTTGATTGTATTTGTGTTTGTATCTGTTTTCCTTATTCTCTAAGTTAAGAAGAACCCAGATTGGATTGTACATCTCATGATCATCCCAGAAGAACTAGATCTTCAGCCAAGAAATATCCAAGAATGCAAACAATAATCTTATTTCAATAACATGAATGAAACCTATCTAAAGGACCTGCTATTTCTATCTCTGTCCAGACTTGTGAAAACAGGGGACTTATTTCTTCCTTAGAAGCCATAATTGCATATTCCCTAAACAAGTTATTTCACAATGATCTGGGTTAGCTTGAACACTCAGTATTGGATGTTTCCTAGCCCAGACAGTCTTAATACAGTGATTACTTTGAGCAGTTGCATTGAGGCAGCAAGGATAATTGATGGTGGTGATGAGGATGAACCTCCCTCTTTCAGTGCTTCAGCTTCAGTCAGCAAAAAATGTGTGGCCACAGCCTGAAATCACACAGGGACATGCAGGAACATTTCTTCCTCAATCAGCTAAAAAAAAGGTGCAAATTTGAAGTAGAATAGTTGCATCAAGAACCTGTATGGTCATTCTGAGACAGCATTTATGTTTAATATCATTTAGCTTGTTTCACTTTGGCTTTGGGGTTTGCTTCCTACACCAACATGGTTCAGCATGACTGTAGCTCCACTAAGAAAGAGGTGCAAACACAGCTGTGTGCCTGAACTTTTGAAAGTATCTTGAAATTTGTTTCCATTTGATGTTGAAGTTCCATTCAGCAAGGAAGGAATTGTGTTTGTTCTCTTATTGACAGCTTCAGTTAATGTTCTTCTTTACATTGTGTGAAGTAACTGAGTGGTCTCTGATGACTAAATAAAACAATCTTGAACAATTTCTTTTTAAAAAATTGAGGTTAAGAACTTAGTCAGCTAGAAGTAGAGGTGAAACCACAGAACACACTACTTCTGCATGGCCATCCACTCACCCAGAGATGCTCAGTCTTGCCTTCCCACTTCTGTCACTTTCTACCTATGGGTCCTTGGGTACAGTAGCAGTCATTTAACCCTCTCTGCCTTGACCTAATGTCTGTAAAACCGGCAGGAAAACCTCTTACTCCATGTGGGGGTTGTGAAATGGAATTCATTTCTATTTACAAAACGCTTGGAGGACTAGGGACAGCAGAACTAGTTCTCACACAAGTCCTGTGAGGGTACAAACTATTGCTGTGTTGTTATTTTCTGCAGAAATGTTGCTTCAGTAAAACATAGGCTACAGAAGAATGGTTTGTTGCCCTTTGGCTCTTGTTAGATTGGTAGGAGCAGCTATTTTTCTCACATGACTAAGGTCTGTGGTGGATTTGGGGCTTTTTTTTTAAATTCCCCAAAATATCATTTGGAGTTGTGTGAGTGCAGAGAGAAAACTCCTGCAAATTTGCATAAATATTTGCAAAATTTAAAAATGTAGAGAAAAGAAAATAGCCCAAACAATCCACAAACCAGTGCATCATCTCATTTTCTTGTTCTCATTTCTGTAAACCTGCTGACAGGATTCCCCCAGAATTACCAGCACTCACTGAACCTTGACCTAAGCAGCTTCATGTGAAATTTCTTCCCCAAGGGTTATTTTGGATAGAAAGTTCTAAGATCCTGAGTATAATGGTTTTCACAGCTGTAATTATAGAGTCACACGTCTGATTCATGTAATTTGACAAGGAATTATAACTTGCCAGGTTCAAAGAAGTGTGCCAAGGTGTATGGTAACCGGTGATGTGAATCTTGCAGCATCTGCACATGGGCTTTTCCATCATTCTGGTGTCCAATTCAAATATTTCTGTTACATGTTTACATATCTGGGGCAGTCTGGGTTACAATATTCTTGTATTGCCATTTCTCAGAGAGAATTTTATAAACATTAGACTCACAAGCCAGGCATGGGGCAACAGCAGTGAAAATGCCTGTGAGCCCTGTTGTATTTGGAGCTCACATTTCTCTGTGTGGTTATTGTACACAGGCAGCATTGCTCGTTCTTGGTTCTCAGAAGAGAAACATAAAAAATGAATACATATTTTTCAGGAAAGGCTGAGAAATGATAACTTGGGCTGAAGGTTTCCATTTTTAGTGGCTAAGTGAGCGGAGGTGCTGTACCTGTTTGTCAGCTGAGGGCAAACAGAGAATCAAGCACATATTTCAGCTCTCAGACATGGGCTAGAATGAAGCTGAGGGAGGCAACTTTTTGACAAAAGACATAAAAATGGATTGAGCCATGGTTTAGCAGGTACTTCACATTGCAGAGGACTCCTACTCGCAAAGATGTCTCAGTGGGAGGTTTTGCCATTGGGCAGACAGGAGAACTGTGTTTTACCACCACCATAACCATGTTTATGACTATTCACTAAATGAAGCCCACTCCTTGTGTGCTCAAATCTGCAAGGTGCAAGTGTGGGTGAAATGTATCTGTGTCTCAACCTGTGAACAGGTACATGGCAAGAGATAGATCCCCTAAAGGTTGTGGCTGAAGAGGAGATAGTGGAAAAAGGGCAAAGGGATCCTGTTGGCAGCTGTTGCATGGATGCTGCGAGCAGGCCCAGCTGGGGTGGTGATGTGGCACAGGGGCAGTAGGAGGGTTCTCCTTGGCTGTTTTGGTGTAGCTGCTGGCTGACCTTGTCCTCTGGACAGGGTGCAGTCATGCTGACACACTCTCGATTAGGTGTGGGGCCCCCAGAACGCAAAGTCCTGAGTGTCCCCTCAGACCCTGGTGCTGTGCAGGCACCACCTTGTCACCCCAAGTCCTGTGCCACTTCATCCCCTTCCCATTCCTGCAGGGAGAGCCCATGCTTCCTGAGTTTTGTTCCCTTTCTGCTGCCCCCGCTGCAGTTTTAGGAACTTTATGAAGTAGGCACAGAAATCTGTCATTATGAAGAAGCTTTTGTAGCTACCAGCATCTGTGGTCCTTTGCCCTTACCTCAGGGAAGGTGGCAGCACCCCTTGACCCAAGTCACTCCTCCCTCCTTCCCTCTCAGCCTCCTCCTAAGAAATGTCTGGGCTTCCTCAGGTTACTTTTATAGAGACCATTTCCACTCCCTCACAACTTTGACCATTTCTAGCTGTGACCTCTGCTGTGGTTATCAGACGTGTAGGTGAGGTGTGATGTGCTTCAGTCTGCCATGAACCAGCCCTACAAGTCAATGGGGGAAACTGTCCCATAGTTTACTGTTACGGCAGCCCTAGCTCTGAGTGAAACTTGTATGCCTAGGGCCACATGTTGTACAACAGCATGCCTTGTTGCTGTGGACCTGTGTGCAACTGCAGGCAGAGCCTCTGATGGAGCCTGGGGAGGTCTGGGTGTCCCTCATCCCTGCGAGGATAAGGAGGCAGCACCACTCATACAGTGTCTTTGCCCTCTGCCACAACAAGCCCAGGGACTGAGCGCTCTGCTGTCAGTGTCCTCTGGCAGCACAGACTCCTTTCTATAGTTTACAGCACTAGCAGGCAGCTTTTTAGATACATCACAGAAAATGACTGTTCTAATGGCATGTCATTGCCTTTTTATTTCTGTAGCAGGGTTATCTTAATCCTACCCTAACCCTAATCGCAGTGGAAGAATCCTATTTAACAACAGTCCCTTGTACTCTTCTGTGCATGGCCTCTGCATGCCTATTGTTTCAGTGAGAGAAGATTTACTGGCCAGTGGGTCAGTCAGGCTAATTCACTGTTTGATATGCTCTCTGTCTACAGCCCTTCTGCCCCCTGTCCCTTCTCTGGCTTCACGTGCAGGGCTTCACGATGGATACAGTCTACCCAGTGTGCAGCATGGGACCAGGCTCCCTATTTCAGGAGGAAGTTGATACTTTTCTTTCACCACCTCTCAACAAGGTGGAGTGCGAGGGACTAGATCAGCCCCTGGTGTAAGACCACTGATTCCCATGGGATAACTCCAAAGGGTATATTTGACCCCATATGTGCCTCATTTACCCAGATACCCTAAAACCTAGAGTCCAGTTTCCCAAGATGACAAAATACCATCCCCATGTGTCGGAAGGGCATAGGTGAACCTTTACCCTAAGTGCAAAGGCTGGCCGTATAGAGATAGAGGAGGCAGGAGGAATGTATAGAGGAGAGGAGAAATGCCACATCTGGCTGTAGAACAAATGACCAATTAGTACTGGCTGTAAGAAAAATTCTCCTGATTCTCAGTGTGTTGTGATGGCGCCGTCTTCTAGTGTTACCGGTTTCTGGAACCAGCATGGGTAATTCTACAGAGACTTGCAGGTCCCTGCAGCTGGGGGAGAAAAGCATAGGATCATTCTTGGTCCTAAGTTTGATATGCTACATCACACCTGCCTTTTGACCAACTAGGGCAAAGCCTCTAGCTTTGCCTCTAGCTAGAGGCTGTCTAAGCCTCTAGCTAGTGCTGTAAAGGCTTTACTCTCATTAGTGGTCTGAAGTCTTGCAGTCTGAGTGACATCCACTAGTGAGAGCAATCATTGCTACTGTTTGGGCCTTCCCTGCTTCTTCCACTGACTACACCCAGACTCAGACCTTCAGCTAACTGATCTGACGTGAGGGGTCGCTGCCACTGAAAGGAGAGAACCTGCTGCCTCTACATGGTCCCATGGCCATGCAGTCCTAGTCATTGGTGGTTGTCTGATCCTCCTGGGAACCACTGCAGGACAACAAACTAGAACACTACCCTGCCAGAAAGCAGTTGTTTTTCTGCAAGTTTAGGTTTCTGAACCAGCTTTACCAGGGTCAAATTAATAGCACAGGCAGTGAAGTGAACCGCCAGGAGTGGGATCCTGTTTGAAGGGCTGTAGTAATTGGGTTGGTTTAGTTAAAAACACACTGAGATAAGTTCCTTGAACTGTTGATGGCTGATCCCTGACCATACAGGGATGTCACAGGAATGGCTCTGAAGCACTTGAGATGTTCTTTCTGAAAGGCTCTTTCACTCTCTTAATGCAGACTGTCATTATCCAGGCCCAAATAACAGAACCCAAATAATTTTCTGAAGCCCACGGGGGCAGGGACACTGCTCAGTTGGCAATATTAGACTGCCACTGTTCTAGGAACTCACAGAGGGAGAGTAAAGGTCCTATAGCACCAGAAAGCACAAGCTGGCTGTTGCTGCAGAAGCGGGAAACTACGTGTCCAAGCCAAGAACTTGTAAGCACATCACAGCCTTGAGGCACATGTTAAAGCCACAAAAACCCCCACAAAACCAACAATCTAACCCAGTTACAAACACACTGCCTGCATCCCCTCATCAGGCCTAGACTGAAAGTGGAATGTGGGAGATGGGATTTACAGCAGTAAGTGGGACTTTCCACTTGTTTCATGGGCATTTTGGAAAAGTTCGCTCTGTGATGTCTCTAGCTAACTATTTATTTGCCTGTATAAAATCTTCCTGCTGTAGGTCTGGTCAAAAAAATGAGCAGTGGAAGTAAATTATCCAATTATTTAAAATATTTTTTCCTTACAAGTTGCTTGTAAACCTGTCTTTATTTCCACAGATGTATTTTGCATTCAAAGTACTTGCCAAGCAGCTTCTGCCAAAAAATTTCAGTGTAGGGTCTGTTTTCCAGAGTGATTATTTTATCTGTTTACTTTTTTTTTACTTTGATGTATGAATGATTCCCTAAATGGTGAGGTATTATTTCTGCTTCTCATCCCAGAGGACTGTAAATTTTTTTTATCCAAAGAGTAAGAAACTATAAAAAGAAAGATGCAACACAATATATAGCCTCTTTAGCAATACAAATATGGATAACACTCATCTGGCACACATACCTTAAACACCCATTTATACAGAACACAACACCCGTTCATGAATAAGAAAATATAAAAATACAAACCTAATAGAACTCCGGAGCCATTTAGTATCAGCCCCATTCTTTGCTCTGTTCTGCAATATTCATCTGTGGCTCTGACAGACTGAGCCATGGCGATAACGTATGAGTGTTACTGATCTCAGCTGTCCACAGACTTTCCCTTGGTTACTGCTGCTGTGGTGGGAGTGGTGGAACGGATGTTGTCTCAGTCGCTCCCATTCAAAGTCTGGTACATTAGCTTAAATCACCGATGAAACAGGGTTGTGTTAAGATGCCAGATCGTGAACTGCAGCAGCTGAGGCACACAGCTAAACAGATTTAATGGGTCTTTTGCTGCTGAAAAGAACGGTCCTGTATGGCTCCCTCCTTCTCTCTCCCCCCGAAAATCTCTATGGGAGGGTTGGAGGTGAGAGTCAGGGGGAATAATAGCATAAAGAAGTGCAGATAAATCAGCCAGAGTGTGACTATCAAAGCTATACTTCTAATTTATAAACCTTTGTTTCCTGAAGTAAAAATAAATTGGTAATGGGATCTCCTTGGGTTGTTTTATTTGTTTCTATCCCAAATGTGTTTTTCGGATCCCGGCTATCTCAGGATGTACTACTCTGTTCTGTCTCATCAGGTTACTGTTCTGCCTGCCTGATAGATACTTAATAGGGAAAAGTGAAAGTTTCACTTGGAAGCCACAAGCAGTGATGTCTGGGAAGAAAAGTGCATCACTCAAATTAATTCATGTTAAAGTTTTATCTTTTAACAAGTAAATTAATATTTTTAATTAAAATATTTTAATTCAAGTTTTATCCTATGTCTTAGCACTTGGCTGGCTGGCACAGATCTGGTGAGGCTGTTCTACAGCCTTGTGGCTTTTTTTTTCCACTTTAGCACCATTTCCTTTTAGCATCTCTCTGTGCACAGTTTGAGGTTTTGTTGGTCTTCCTAGAAATCTGAACTGGAAAAGAGACTCCTTTGAAACACACAACATGGGAATTTTTGTAAGGGAGAAAGTGGATTAATGGGAGATACTTCTTGCTGTTAAAAAGCAGTCTGAGGTCTCATTTATGGACAGTTGAGGTAACTTCTCTAATGCAAGATACAACTTGCAGTCTGGTCAGCAGTTGTGCCATTGCCTGTAGGGAACTGAAACGGGTATTTATTTTTATCCTGCTATTGGCTTATGGGATTTGAAAGTACCTTTTTTAGCTTGCATAACTGTAAATATTGTTATTGGACCTCTCGACCTCATCTCAATGCTTGCTCCAATATTTGACCTCCTGACTTGCTCCAGGAGATGGCAAATTCCACAGGCTGATGACATGCTGGGTGAAGGAGTGTCTCCTGTTATGGAGACTTTTAATTTTGCTGAGTGAGCTCCTTTTCTCATGCTTCGGGATGAGCAAAAAGGTTGGGGACCAATCAGTTCTCCTTAGAGCCTTCTTAAATCTTAATGGCTTCTTCTAGCTCCCTCCTATGCTAGGCCAGAGGCTCATATTGTTTTCAATCTCTTGTTCCCTGTCTAGGCTGGCCATGCAAATGTTGTATAAGAAATGCTAGTAGGTACTGTGCAACGGCTTTGTGCACAGGACCCTCTCCCTACAAATAATAATAAAAAAATCCTGTTTCTCTGTTGTATCACAGTTAACTTTAATGACTGTTCCTTCTACTCGGTCCAGGAGCTCTTTGAGGAGGAGTGAGTCATGCCTCGCCACCCCAGAGCGGGCAGCGCGCATTCCCACAAGCTCTTTGGAAACCCACAGCTGGAAACTTCCAAGAAGACACCTGCTCTGCGTTCAGTGCTCACAGCAGGGACTCAAAAGAGGCTTTAAAACGCACTTTCAACTGAAAGACTATACTCCTTCTCTCACCTCACACTTGTCAAGTCATGTCATTGCCAGGACCTACTGCCTGTCTCAGCTATGTGGACGTATGTAACGCTCTTTCCCTCCCCTCCTTGCACTGTATATCGCCTGGTCATAAGCATGCAGGAACCTGTTTGCATTCACCTATATTTTGTACCATCTGGTGGCTTCATGAAAGGCCTGTAAGGTGTTGCAAAGTAAATCTCAGTAGCATGATTCTTCTTGTGGCAACCTGTGTGGAGGTGGATAGAAACGCTCCACACCTTCCTGCTCTAGAACAGATAGGTGTGCTCTTTTCAGTTTTGTAACTCAATGAACCTTTGACCTTCTGGGCTTATTTATTTAACTATTGTGAAGGCTGAAGACGCTGAGGATCCTTTTTGGCTCTTTGCTTAACCTCAAGATGGGTTGAGAGAGAAAAATCTAAACCTCAGATTTTTCAGAGGTTTATAAGCATTTTAATTGGTGAAGCTGATTTTTTCATCTATGAAACTTGGGCTTCAAATCCATGATAGACCTGAAACTTTCTATTGGGTGGAATGATTTAACATACAGAGAGTTAATTTAAATTTTTATTTAGCATAATTTCCTTCTCCTCTCTGCCCTTTGCCCCCAGTTCCTGGCTTACTGATTTCTGCGTTTTCCCCCTTATTATCTAGTTCTAGGAAAGCATAACCTCTCTCTTCCTCAATCCTAAACAAAGTATATTTTCACACACTTTCACAGCTACGTGTGTATCTTCCTCAGTTATTGTGTCTCTTATCTGAGCATAACTGTTTCCAGATCTTAAAAAACTGTTCTGCACCTTGTATCTCAGTGGAGATACGTTCTGCAGGATCAGGGAGTCTCGGTCTTTCTAGTTAAGAGTAATTGTTCTGGTTATTTCCAAGAGCACAGATCTTGCCTTTGTAGTTTCTTTGATTTGGGCCAAAGAAATAAAAATCGAGACTACAGATAGACTTCCCCACTTTCAGGTCTCAGGATGGTTAAGACCATTACAGACAGAAAAAACAGCTGCGAAATTTGGACCCTGCTGCCAGCCTACCCGGGGCTGGAAGCTGCACCCTGGGACAATGCTTCATATTCTCTCCTTCTCCAGAGTTGTCTGAAGTGTGGATCTGGACTTGAACTTCTGACATTTGACGGGTGTTTAATCTCTTATAGTTCATTTTTCCAAACCCTTGAGTAGTTGCCCTTTCCTAGAACACACGCTGAGCACAAGAAACACCCTTCTTAAAAAACACAAACACTCAGAAGAGGAACACAGAGAACTGAAAGAGCTTCACCAAGAGGTTTTGTTTCTCTATAAACTCCACATAGGAAACCCTGGCCTCTGCACTGCCTCAGCATTTGCTGTATTTATTTCTTTTCCTCCTCTGCAGATTGGGAGCATTTTCTGCCAAACAGAGAAAGGCTTTGTGAGATGAGGAACAGCTCAGGTTTTTGCAGCTTATATAGTATGCGTTGCCTCCTTCTGAGAGCTGAAGGTTAACTTCTGTCCCTGCTGTTTCCCTTTCCCCCAAAAAACAGCTCCATTCAGTAATACCCCTCTTCTTACCCTCACTCTTTTGGAAAAAGGCTCATAGCAGCTCCTGGCAGAACAGGGCAGAGATCCTGCCGCTAGCTTTTCTTGAAAGGAGGACAGAGGAAAAAAGCAGCGCTGAGTTTTCAAGAGAAATTGGCTGCCAAAGCTGAGGAGCAAACAGATATTTCCCCCCTAAACCGGTGATCTTCCCTCCCACTTCTCCCTCCCACGGGTATTCCCCCATGATGAACTCACTTGGAGATTGATGTTCTCCCCTTCTGAGGCCATCCTTTCACCCCCAAGGCTCTTTCCTTTGCAGACAGCGCACGGAGCGGGGCACTCCACGCTGCTGGAGACTCTCTCTTCTCTGGCCCAGGACACGCAGCTGCTGGAACAGACCTGCTATTCATGTGCCGGCGGCCGGCCGCCCGCCTTGGCATCAGCTTGGGGGGGCGAGGGAGGGGGCGGCACGCCAATTCTTCATTGTCCGGGCAGTCCGTGGAACAAGCGTCCCTCTCACAGACTTTCCGTGACAGTCGCGTTCATGACGTGCCTGTGCTACCTCTCCGAGTCCAGCTGAGCCCCATGAGCTCACTGGGGCTGGGATGCGGTGATGCAGCCAGTGTACCAAGAGGTTCCTGGCATGGGCTGTGCAGCCGCAGCAGTGATCTCCATCACTCCCTCTCTTGCCAGCGCACAGCAGAGCCTATGGGTGAAGAACCAACAGTTGGAGAGATTCGGTCCCGAAAGTTGCGCCTGCTGTGCTGCTGCTGCGAAGATATTGTTACGGCTCAAACAAAATTTCCACTTTACTCTGTTTATAGTCACTTCTTCTTGTTTTTCTCCCCAGCCAGAACATCCTTCCCTTCCCCTCCCCAACACTTTTTTTTTCATTGAATTTGATATGTCTGGTCTCAGCTGAAATAAAATCTTGCTTTTTGCTTAAGTTAAAAGCAACTACGAATAACACTGGAATGGAAACATATGCAGCCAGAATCAAGTCACAGTGTAGAAAAATATGTTGTTATTATTAGATGGAATCCTCAGGCAGAAAAATGAGTGTACTTCTCTAGATTTTAGAGAAACAGAGAGCAGAGCTGTTCTGTAGTACCTGCAGATCAAGTAAGTGTGTTTGGCTTTTGAAGGATAATTTCTATATTTATAGCAGCATAGAAAATTTATGGTAAGTAATATATTCTAGTCAAACAGTTTAGCCAAATGTGTGTTCTAGTGCTCCAGCCTGACTAAAAGTGCTGACAAGTCTGTCAGTAGACCCTGTTGCATTGATGCTCCCCAGCAAAAGGCCTTGTTTTGCAATGAAAATACCAGTGCTTAGTTCTGCAAGATCATTTCAAAGTGCTGATGAGCTTAGCCTCCCTGCATTCCTCTCAAACAGCTTTTTTGTTTGTTTGCTTTTGTTGCTTTTTCTTTTAGCTTACAGACATGTGTGATAAAGCAGTGAGATATGTTTAGGCACCAGGCTAACATGTCACAGGAAAGCAGGGCTAGGATACAGCTCATTTCATTCGTAAGGGCTGGCCTAAGGCTAAAAGCCCATCATGAACCATGAGGCTGATTCTATAATCAAAATCCACCCTCATGGCTCCTACTTTTGAATGAAAACTAAGATCCCTGTATCTTGTTACCACTGAAGTGATTGAATCCTGCAGGGAAATGGAGGTGAGGGAAAAGAGGCCACCCATTGCTACTCTTCAGCACCTGTTGGCCTCTTTTTAACCCCAAATGCAGCCATCTGCTGCTGACTTGCTCTCCTGATGGGAATCTGTAAATTAACTAAAAACTCTCTGTAAGTATACTATTGCATAGATGTTAATATAGGTAACTACCTCTCTTAATTTACTCTTTTTAGTGTAGGCTAGAAAAAGATGCTATGGTGGATCAGTTTATAAATAAATATTCTTTATTAATGGATAATTCATGCTGGGTGGGTGTCTGCTGTGTCTATTGAGGAGTTAAAACGACTTCGTGTTGTGCAGGTCCTTTGTGGACAGGCTTCCAGCAAACAACCCATGAAGCCTGGCTGAAGTTTTTTGAGTACCTATATGTGCCATAAGCATAAAAACAAGTCTAAAATATCTTCTAGTGGTCAGACAGGAATGAACTATCTGTAATTTTATTTCATAGATAAATATCACCAGTGTACAAATTTCAGACAAGACTGCATCATATATAACAGTGTGCCTTTTTAAAACTACTTTTTTTCTTAGTAATCTATCTAAATGCTATGCTAAGGGCTTTTTGGTGGTGTTGTGTGGGTTTTTTTTAATTTTTCCACTCTCCAGAGAGTAATAATCTTGCGCTATGTCCTCAGAATACCTACAGAAATCAGTCAGAAAGTACAGTAAGCCTTGTGTCCTTGTGGATACTTCAGTCAAACCAGGTTCCCAATCCCCTCTCCCAAGATAATGTGAAAGAGTCTTCCCGCAGAGCCTATTGGTAATAATGGTTGTATCAGCCTCCCTTGAAGTGTCTCGAGCAAAACACATTACAGTGAGAAAACTTGAAACAGTAAAATTTCTCTTGGAAATTATTTGTCTATATCCTTAATAGCAACGCTCAGAGCCAAAAAACATGAGAAGATAGAGCAGTGGGTTTATTCTAACTTGAATGTAAAAAGCTGCCTGAGAAAAAACAAATGCCCCCATGAACACAGTTATAACTAAGATTTAGTTGTTACTGAATGCAATTAGGAAGAACTACATTTTTCAAACAATCTTTCTAGTAGCTCTTTTATTATGATATAAGAATGCACCACTGTAACGGTCCAAAGATTAAGGCATAGAAAATGTAGCCCAACTTCTAAAAGGGATTGTGTGGCAGGAGTGGCAGCACTCAGCAGCCCCCAAACTCTCTTCCAGTCTATTTTGATAAAGACAAATGGGAGACGTCCAAGACTTGGCTGTTCCAATGGATGTTGATTGATTAGAGAGTCCTTCTGGTATATGCATACAAGAGACGGATGGGGCAAGAGCAACATTCCTTGAAAGGAGGGTGGGGAGCATCTGGGGCATGACGAAGAACAAGTATGTGATTGCCATTGTGAGATCAACCCACGCTAGCTGAGAGTGGAGGCTCTGTGGATCGGCCACATTCACCTGGGAGGAGCACGCATGGCAAAGTTGCTTATTTCCACCCCCATCCACTTGTGCCAGCCAAAGTGCTTGTGCAGCCACCCAATAAACCAGACAGAAGAGCTTCTTCCAGCTGGAAAATAAAAAATAAATTCCCAGGCTATTTTTTTGGCTGGGATGAGATCCCTGACCTGGTTCTGCACATATCTGCACAAACACTCATGCTGGCAACAGGGAGGGCGCCTGGCGGGAAATGGAAAAAGCAGCTGGGAGTGGAGAAGGGTGGGGACAAGCCAGTTCAAGCAGCATTGCTGCTGAATGTGTAACCACAACCTTGCAGTGCTGGTGCCACCACCGGGGCTGGCCTCTGCAAAAGTGACATGAGAAGAAGAGCTGCAGTTCTTGGGCTTCAGAACTAGCCAGTAGGGACCACTGGCAGCACAAAGGAGGCCATGCTGTGTGAAGACTGATGCAAGAACTGCTTTTCCTCACCACTCTCAGGTTACTTGTGATACCCGAAAGAACCATAACCAAGACTGCAAGAGTTTCTGTAGGACAACTACACTTCTAACAGAGCAAATAACAGGGCAACTTCACTTCTTAACCCTTCCCAGGCCTCCATTTTGTGTTACAGAAGTGGTTTGGTTTGGGTTTTGAGACACACTTTCTCCATTCTGTAATTTTGGGTCACCTCTTCATTAGATCAGGAAAGAAGTGTGCTGTTGATCTATTATGGGTGCATTCACCTGATTGCCTGAGAGGATATGAAAAGAGTTTGACTTGTCTAGCTTTACACAATGAAAACCAAGAGGGGTACTCATGCCAACAACAAATCCACTAAACTGGAAAACTCTAGGGAGATGGAAATGCAGCATTAGCATAGGAACTAGTTAATAAACTGGCCAAGAAAAAAATGCCAGGTTAGACATTAGAGGAAGGTTCTTGGCTGCCTAAGTGCTGATGTTCTGGAGAAGCCAGCCAGTGAGAGTAGCAAGGACAAGAAACCAAACCGGACTGGAGATGCAGTTTGCTGAGTTTACCAAAAGGATTACCTGATACAGCTGCCTGGGACAGCCAAGGACTGACCCTGCTAATCATTCTTGTCCTGGGTCCTCTTTTCTCTGTTTCACTGGTGGTTGTCTTTGAAGAGCAAAACTCAGCAATACCGTAGTGCATGCTGCTGCAAAAGTGAAGGCAAGTGACTAGGTAGCCAAGGGCTCATTTTTAAAACTTCCTTTAGGAGCTTTAATCCCACCGTATTTCAATTAATGGTAGGGTTATAGCTCCTGGTTGGTAGGACTAGCTTCATCTTTCATAGCAGAGAACCACTGAGCATAGCCTAGTGTTTGGAAGGGCAATAATCTTAAGAAAGCCCTGGAGACAAAGAACACAAAAATGCAAGTAATACTTCTAAAATTCTCCGAGATGGTGATAAATGAACATGTACTTATCCAATGCATCATTAAATTATACAAAATCAGGCCAGAAGGGCTTTTTAAGGAGTCACCAACTCTTTCTCCAGCTCCAGTGGGTCATTGGTATCTGTCCGGTCAGCACAGACATTGCTCCAACCTGCTTGAAAAGGGTTCCAAATGCAGAGATTTAAACGGCAGCCTATTCCAGTGCTTCAGTAACACTATCCTAACAGCGAGAAATGGGTTTTTTTGCTAATATCTAATAAAGAAACATGCCTGCTGTGATTTTAGCCTGTTATTCTTATCCTTTCCACGTGGGAGAGAAGAGATTATTTCCTTCCTTTTTGTTGCAGTCGTTTACATTTTTGAGGACTGTTATCATGTCTCTGTTCAGTCTTCTCCATATTTAAGAAAACAAAAATTCCTTTGCAGTTTCCTCATAGGTTATATTTCATAGATCTCTGAGTGCTCTTGTTGCTCTCTGAACTCTTTCCTGTCGAATTGTTGGAGAGTTTTGAACTGTTGGCAGTCTGCATTAGCACAGGTGAAAAATGGACATGGGGGTGTAAGTGAAAGAAATAAGAGAGAAATAATCTTCGGTGTATTTGGACTGATAATGGGAGTCTGAAGCATAGACTGTAATTTTTTTTGAGTCTGACTAAGTGTGAGCTCTCTGTCTGTCCTTGAGAGAAAATAACTGCTTCCCACTGGAAGGCCAGGACAGATGCTAGACAAGAAAGATTCTTTTATCATTCTTCAACTTTTAAAAATGTTGTGGGAAGCCACAGTCAGAGTGAGACAAAGGTGGATCAGGCTGTAGGGGGTTCTGGGTCAGCTCCTCAGCAACAGCTGAAGCTCATGTAACCAGCTACCAATAACTCCCAGAAATCCTAGCAGCCCCCGTTTGTTTTGGTTCTCGAAGGAAAGATTTGGAGTGATGAAACCATGTCCCATTTGGAGAATGGTCTCTGAAGCCTGAATGCTCTTTTCTGGGTGCTAGACTGTTGGATTTTTTTTTTCTTTCTTTCTTAGTCAAACATCTGCACTGGAAAGGTAGATTAAGAACATTAATTAGCCACAGGCCTGGCAGGAGAAGCTATGGCTCAACAAACAGGGAGCTCAGCTGGACTACAGCCTGACTGTCACTTCCTTGAGCTCTCTGAGAGCTCAAGTGGACAAATAACTCCGATGTCAATCCTTATCTTCCACAGGGCAAGGCGTGAGAGGTTAGAAAAGAGTTATGTGCATTCCAGTATACACCCCCTCTCTTTAACACCTCAGCCACAGCCTACGGAAATTACAGGTTGCTTCATGCTCTCTTTTCATCTATTACTTCAAGACAGATGGATACTTGAAGCTTTTTCAACACCAGTGGGTCAGGAGGCACGCACGTGTGCACACACACATGCACACACGCACAGGCACACCCCCATTACATGCTTGTTAACACTGCACGGTCTTTTAGAGAATCATAATACATTCTTTTATTCTGAGTCCTCCAGTGATTACCGAAACATCTTGCATGATACTTCTGAAAATAAAATTTGCTGCTATCTGAATTTCCTTGTGGATATTTCTACTGACTTTGGTGCTTATGGCCTTGGTCCATATCTGACTTTGGCCCCAGCACTGTTTCCCAGTCTTGCTGTGCCTGGAAGCTCTGAAAGCCATTTTCCAGGGTAAAGCTTGGAAAGCTCATCTAATTAAGACTCCTTTGAGTTTCTTCTGGAAGTCTCCTCTCAATCTGGCCCTTGGGAACTGGGCGAAATTAGGATCTCCCCTTCTCGCCACTTTCTGCATTGGCACTTTTCCTGGTGTTCCTCCCCACTTGGACTGAGTCTTTCCCGAATCTGATCCTGGTGTCAGATTTTGCCATGAGCACATTTTGCATACTGTGAGCAAATGCTGCAAAGCTCCCTATGTGGCATTTCACCTGTATGACATTTTTGCAAGGACCTAGAACTTGAAGCTCAAACACTGTCTGGGATTATTCACACCATCTAATTCAGAATATTTGGATCACCCCCATTTGCTTCAGCTGGAGCTGAATACATTTTGCAGAAAACAAACAAATCATCTGAAATGAACACCTCCCAGATTCCCTCTCTTGTACCCTCCCTCCTTCCAGTGTGCATCCCCATCTCCCCACCTACTGCTGCAGAGAACTGACCCAACGATAAGCCGAGGAATGGATCTGGAAATGGTATGTTAATGGCATTCCCTTCTGCCACCTTTGTTTATTCCCATCTTAATGCCACACACTAAATAGAAAAGAAACCCTCAGCTTTGCTTACTCTCTCCCTTCCCCCACCTCTGCCCTCCTGACAAAGTTTCCAAATAAACCTTGAAACCCACTATCAGTTGTAAAACCTCTAATCAATGAAAGACACAGGAGCCAGTAATATGAAACCCTTCACCTCAAGATCTTAGTGTTTCTTACTGAACTTCAGCCTTTAAGGTCAGGCATTCTAGCCGCTGTTTGACTTGATGCTCATTGAATACAAAGTCAAACAAGGGGCAAGTCTGAGTAGGTTATTCTTCTGTTTACAAAGCAAGCAGCATATTGACTTCTGGCAAAGTGGACATTAAAGGGCATCCTCACCTGGAGGACAGTGGGGAAAAACAGGGAGAAATTTGGTATGGCAGGACCTGGAGTATCATTCTCAGTGGGCTACTTTGCCCCCAAGTATTGATGAACTGCAAACAACTCAAGAAGCAAAGACTGCAGGACAGTAAAAGATATAATTTGTAAGGAACTGTTTTAAAAGCAAAGCAAGTGGAGGATAGCTGAAGTCTGTACATCCTAAAAAGCCCCTTTAAATCCACAGAAAGTCCTCTTGTCTACAGTTAGCTTTACAGCAGCCCTGAAGGGAGACAGCAGGGGAGGGGGAGATTCCACCAGTATTTGAAACAAAAGGGAGGAGGGAAGTTATTTAAGGAGGTAAAAATACAAGTACAATGGAATGAAATTAAAACAGCAGCAACTGACAATTATACAAGATTTTGGCACCATGTCTTCAAGGAGAGTAAACCCCATGTTTTTATGGTGGTTCTAATTTGATGTGATTTATCCCTGAGAAGTGTACAAGACAAAATAATTGATTTTTATGATGGAAGGTGGGATTAGGAAACATAATGCAGTTATTGGATCTGTGTCTTGAATGTACTTTTGCTTTCTTGCTGCAGGGTTACAGGAGAAAACAGAATTATCAGGCTCAAACATGGTTTCTGTACAGACGTTTATGGATACATTGTTCCTCCCTGCTAGGATCTCCCTACAACAAATGGGGACTAAGAGGTTTTAGTGTCTGGTGTCTTGAAACAATTTTGTCAACAAGCAGCTGCTTTCTGTTTATGTTTTAAAGACAGTCTATTTAGTTAAATTGCCAAGCATTACAAGTGCTGTGGCTACAGCGGTGCCTCAGGTCAAGACCAGAAATACAAAGTGCAATAATGTATATTATTCAGAAGGTCATGCTACTGAGGACAACCCACCCTGTAGTCACTGGAAAGATTTTCTCTGTCTTTAAAGGGCTTAAGAGCGACCATGTACTAATCCAGTAACTACGTGCAATATATATATTTATTTGCTGTCAAACTCTCTTTTTGTACTGAAAATTGCAAATCAAAAACTTGCCCTCAATCTGTTTTGATTTGTATTTAACATTGTCTGGTGCAGACACAAGAGGTACTAAAGCGTTTTTACTTTAACTCTGTCACTTCTTCAGCATTTGCGATATTTGTGAGAAGCACTTTTAGAGAACTTTTGTAGTAAAATTTCCCAGTGGAATGGGAGAATTTCAGGCCTGACAGTTGATGAAAATCACTGGTCTCTACAGTTTTGATTCTGAATCAGACACAAGGATTTCACTGGTGTGGTTCCAAAGGCTTTGCTGGAATCCCTCTGATTTACACCCATATGAGATCAGCATTAGGCCCCAGTGTTTTCTTTTTTCATTTGTTATTCTTGGCCTTAGTGTCCTTTTACCACTGTTGAATACAATGTTCCTAAAACACCAGATGTGCTTGGGAGATGAGGGAATATGGCGAAAAAAAAAAATAGATTGCAGGGATTCACTGAGCAACACATGATCTTCTTTTGCCCTGTAGTCTAAATTCCGGGCTTTTACACCAGTATAACTGCATTTATTTCTACAGGTCTGTTTCTGATTACCGTTGGGAAATGAAGTTATAAATCCTTCCTAGTAGAAGTACTTTTGTTACAGTAGCTCCTTAACAGGATCATTGTGCTATGCACAATATTAGCTTGTATAATGACTGATGTTTAATATACAACATTAGCCACAAATTCTGTACAAATGCTGGGTTTCCAATCACTTTTATAATGTTTTATAATATGTCGCTTACTGCTTTCAAAGTATTACGGGTTTTGTTGCTCTTTCACTACAGGGATCTCACTCAGTGCTCACATTGGGTGCTTGGAGATCTTATGTAACACAGTTATTACACACAGTTCATACCAGTTATCACATAGTTTATACCAGTTAAAACTGACGGGAGATCCAAATCTGCCCCAGTATCCAGAGTCCTTTGATGTGGTAAGAAGAACAGGTTCAAATCTGCAGGGTGCTGGCCACTCCAATCTTAAAAAGCAAAGCACTAAGCTATAATAAGTGCTGAGCTTTAGTTCAATGAGTAATGCGACCAAATGACCTGTCTGCTCTTCAACCTGCCCAGCCCAGCCCTGTGCCAACAGGGAAGCCAAGGCTGCATGTGATCACCTACATTATTTTGTGCTTGAACCTGAGACCTGGCTACTATAGCCAAGCTATAGTGAGATACTCACAAAGGCATCTGTTTAAATGTCTGAGGCACCTTCACTGATTATGGAAGTTACAGGGAATTGTCTTCTCCCATCTTGTAGTTGTTTGTTCACTATTGCCAGTGAAGACCAGGCTGCAGGTAAGGGAAACGAATGAAGGGGGGAAAACAAACAAACAAACAAACAAACAAACAAACAAAAGCCAAACAGAGAGCATCAACAGCATTTTACTGTGAATCCCATCAGAAAGTAGCTTTTAGTTTGCTAGGGTGAGCTGTTGCTGAAGTATTGTGTATCTTTAATTAGTCTTTTGGGATGATAAATGTTTTGAAACATTTCTTAAAGCATTGACACTCATGCAGGCAGTAACAGTAAATTTAGTACTTTAGAGTCATGTTTTGCTCTCATTTATACCACAGTATATTTGGAGTCAATCACTTGATGTCAGAAATTTAACCCAAAATAACACCAGTACAGATGATGTGAGAATCTAGTCCAGTGACTATCCACTTTCTACTGCACCCACTAAACTGCATTCAAATGATGCAATGGGAGTGAGATTCAACCCTCCCTTGCATGTGCATGAATAAAAGTTTTGGTCGTTCCAAGTGACACTGTCCATCCTGGTTTAGCCATGAAGCAAAGATAGAAGAGAGGATAAAAAAGTGCTACCCTTGATACCAACTTTGCTTCCCCAGGATTTGTAACTGACTCAGATTCTCTGGCAGAAAGCAGAGACCTTGTGGCAGACACCTACCAGAGGGATTACATCAATATGGTCATTTATTATGTCTGGTTCTCCAGGCACAAATTATTCTTATAAGGTACTCAAAACACAGACAGGGTTAGTCCCTCTTCTCCTAAAAAATATTAGAAAATGATATTGCTATACTTTCCTCTGAGCCAATCTCCAGCATGTTATTTAGCAGGCAGGGTGTTTTATATGGTGGTGGCTTTCAGCTCAGAAGTAAAATCAGGGACTTAACTAATTTTGCCAATTAAAATCCTGTATCACTTTCTTTGTAAATGTCTCTTATGCAGATAACGTCCTCGATTGGTAATTAATTGATTTCTGTCTAAAATTCCCTCTTAGTTTTATTAAGAACATGATATTCAGTAGTTTATGCTTAGATCTCTCAAGTAATACATGCTCTCTGCCTAAAACACTGTCTTTCATCCCAGAGGTGGCTGAATTGCAATGGTGAGCAAGATGCTCTTTCTGTATACAGTAAATAATCAAGTGGTGAATTAAATTAGATGCTTGGAGCTCCTTGGACAGAAGATACAGCATAAATGTCAGTCACTCCTTGGAAGGAGTATATGTGGGCTCTGGATGATGGGTAAAGTCAAAATGCCCAGGAGTGTTGAGACTCTAACAATGTAAGCTGAAGGCTTACATTGAGCCATCCATTTTCCTCTTTTTGTAGCCTTTTTATTTTTCACTGTTACAAAAAGTACATTTGAAAAGGACTTACTATTGTATAAGTAAAGGGTGTCAAAGACATTGAAAAAATAAATCTCTGTAGCTTTAAAAAACCTTCCCCCTTCTGCTGTCTTATCCAGTGTATTTCATCTGGGATCTGAAGGGGTTGCTCAAGGAATAAGAGACAACATCATACCTTTATTCATGTTTAAAAGTGCCTACTAGGGTGATGATTCTGTGACATGGATCTTAGTGACAGGTGATCAAATACCTGTGCCCCGGAAGTTTTAAGGACTTGATCAAAATGCACTGAAGGTAATGGAAACATCCCAAGTGACTACAATGTAGCTCCAGAACTTTAAATTCTGCTACCATGCTTGAGCAATTTCAAATGTTTGCTCTTTGTGCTGTAAATCTATTCCAGCAGGATAATTACGTATCAATATTCCTTTACAAAGTGATTGTGGTGCTCATCAAGGTAGTAAGCAAAGGGAAAACAAATATATGTTATTTTTCAGTCCACCATACCATACTTAGTTCAAAGTGAATTTCATGTCTCGAAAAGTGTCAGGGTGCAGGCGTTCTCCTTTCATCTACAAACACTTACTCCAGCAGCAGAACAAAAGCCCTCTCCAGACTGATCCCTGACAGTACATCTTCATACTGAAGAGACTTCAAATGGCAGGCCCTCTAGGTCCTTGATCTGTCTGGCAGCCTCTGCAACAAAGGGGCAAATTTGTGATGGTGCTTTTTATGATACGCTTCTCTAGCAGAAACTCAACTGGGAGTTTCAAATTGTCTCGGAGATCAGTGCTGTCTAATATTACTATTCACTGGTGTTCTAAAAATAGTTATGATTAGATTATAATAGATAGAAACCCACAGAAATGGCTTAGAATGCTAAAAGTCTGTTTGGAATAGACAGAATTATTCCTAGTGAAATGTATCATTATGCCAGAAAAGAAAAATAAAATAAATAGCTCCCAAAGGAAAATAGTGTTGTTTTTGGTTTTGTTTTTGTTTTTAACATATGCCCATTAAGTAATATGAAGGGTAGTTTGTTTTGTGCAAGAAAAAAAAAGTCTGGACTGTAGACGCCAAGAAATATGATAACAAAAGCATTTCTCACAAACATCACCAGTCTCGTGGAAACACTGACCATGATACCTGATTATATCAGGCATCTGTGACTGCCCATTGTGTAGGAGTTACAAGGTCATGGTGACTTAAACAGGCAAAGGAGAATCATAGTCCTTCCATGGGCAATTATGAGTTAGCATGATAAGGTAACCCTCTTGCTTATAGATGCCTGAAACAGGACTTCCAGTATCCACTATTTGCAACTACCAAACTTAATCCTGATTTTTTTTTTTTTCTTTATAGTAGAATTACTGTTTCAGGAACAATTCTCCTTCCTTGAAAACTAGTTTAGAAATTTGCCCTGTCAGGCAACATCAGCCAGCTGAATGTAAACATCATCCTTGGAACTGTTCTTTTATCCTGGGCACGTCCAGACAGAGGCTCCAGGCCTTCACTACCTGTTCCCTGATTTGAAGCATCACAAACAGATGTTTGCCCTCATCGCTGAGGGCTGCTCGCAATGTGCATCCCTCAGTCATGAAGGAGAAAAGAGAGCAAAGAAAGAAGAACAGCTTTACAAGGAGCTTGGATGAAGTGATACTGATAGAGGAAATTTCCTTCTCTTAACCATCACAGGACAGTCTTGCCTCCTGCCAGCTTATGATAATGAACACCACTGGCACTTGCCTGAAAGCATCTCGGTTTAAGCTTTTTTCCCCATAATGAATCAGAGGAAAGGAACAATTGAACCCATCAAATAGGAAAAATCCCTGTGTGCTTCTGCCCAGGCAGAAGTGCCTGATGGATACCCTAGGGGAAGGGCTGCCTTTGTGTTGGACTGTTGGACGGGTCTGTCTGTCCATCCCCTACGGAAGCATTGCGTCTGCTCCTCCCTATTTGCATCGGTCATCTGGGACCCATGCCCTCGGGCAAATTCCCAGCACCTCTGCATTTTTTATGACAGAGCTGGACCAGCTGCTTCTGCCAGCTTCTTAGAGGGGCCAGCATGCCCTGCTATGAGCAGTAGCAGGAAGAGAAGGACACTGTGCCCTTCTGCCAGCCCCTACCTAAAAAATAAACTTCCAATTTACTTTTCGATAGCCCTAAAGTAGACACAAAGGGACACTTTGTACCCAGAGAGGCATCATGCTACCAGCAGCACTGGGAGACAGAGGAACATCTTCATTGGTACCGGCAGCCTGCTGTGTGCTGTCGTCTCACGTGTGGAGCAGGGTGTGACAGCAATTAGCTTTTCTTTGAAAGAGATGGGGAGAAAAAGAGGAATTCCATTCACACCATAAGATTTTATTCTCAGGTTTTTTTTGTCCCCGCCTGTGTCTGTCTATCTGAGGTGCTCCTGTATTCTAGCATCACAGAGATCCAATGGATAATACAATAAAAACAATTAGAAAACTGGACCACAGAAAAGGAATGGAAGGAAACAAAATAGAGGACAACTGAAAAAATAAACAAACAACCCTCATACTTTACACTTACAAATTCCCTCTCAGACTAAAGGCTAACAAGAAGTACTTTCAAGGAATGGGCAAAACAAAAAGACATTAATTGCTATGACCCACAAGTACACATATTATGTTTTAAAAGCAAATAAAGACTGGCCAACAGCACAGGGACAACCTAATTTTCTAGGTAAATTGTAGAGCAGTCAGATTTTTTGTTTTGAAAATGCCTTTTGAGAGCTCTCTGCCCAGTGAGCTCTGTGGGTTTACTCCAGAGGATGACACGAGCCTGAAAGCTTCTTCAGCTTTAGACTGTCTGTACCAGAGTCCTGAAAACTTCCCCTGATTGTTTCAAAGATCCATTTTGTTTGATTTTTTAAATATCTTTTAACTGTTTTCTACCTCTATAAAATTTCTACTCTCTCCTCAGTTCTTTTAGTACAATTTAGGACCAACTCCACAGAAGTCGGTGGTGCTTGATATAAAACCTGCCTCTCTGAAATACTGTTCGGGTTTTTTTTCCAATTGTTTTTCCAGCAGCATCGGCATTTCCTCCTCCTCCCCAAACCACTTCACCTTTTTCCAGTCTTCTATTCTTTTGACTATTATTTTCAGTACACCAATAACAATATTGATGTAAGTCCAGTCCAGAGTGCTTAAAATAATAGAAAACCGCAGGCAAACCCTTTGGCTTCTTTTTTTGTGCTCAGTGTGGAACTGTTAGCACAAAAGCTTAGAGCTGATAATGAGCAACGCTCTTGCAAAGGATGCTGGGACACTAAGCTAGTTTTGTGGGCTGATCCTAAGTATAAGGAAGTTAATGCATGGCTTTATACTTCAGGTTCCAAGATGATGGGCTGGTATCAGGTTTAAAGAGGATGTATAATAGGCTGACCAGATAACAGCCATTTGCAGCTGGATGGGTATCATGGGGTATTCATTCTAGAATGTTTCTACATGCTGTAAAGCAATTCTTTTTACTGTTTGTAAATCTGTTTACCAAGGAATTTAATACAAGAGAAAATGTATAATTTTGGAAAGGCTGGATTCCTTAACTGGGATATCCTATCTGCACACCTGACAGCAAATTCGTCTGCTGATTGGAAGAGCAGTTATACGTAAAACTGTTGCAGGATGTACTGTAGAGTTTTGTACGCTGCCTATGTTACCGCCAAAATTGCCAGAAAAGACAAATACAATCCCTGGTGAAGGGACTTGAGCATAAGACCTATGGGGAGAGGCTGAGGGAGCTGGTGTTGTTTAGTCTAGAGAAGAGGAGGCTTAGAGGTGACCTCATCACTCTCTATAACTACCTGAAGGGAAGTTATAGCCAGGTGGGGATTGGTCTCTTCTCCCAGGCAGTTAGCAATAGGACAAGGGGGCATGGGCTTAAACTCTGCCAGGGGAAAATTAGGCTGGATATTAGAAAGAAATTCTTTACAGAGAGAGTGGTCAGGCATTGGAATGGCCTGCCCAGGGAGGTGGTGGACTCGCCGTCCCTGGAGGTTTTTAAACTGAGATTGGACATGGCACTTAGTGCCATGATCTAATAAACGGACTAGAGTTGGACCAAGGGTTGGACTCGATGATCTCTGAGGTCTTTTCCAACCCAGTCGATTCTGTGATTCTGTGATTCTGTGATAATCAGAATGGCATGACAATGAGAAAAACAAACAAAAAACCACACAACACAACAAAAAGAAACTGTTATCAACTAAACATCTGCAGTCCAATTGATCTCTGTGGGGGCTGCACAGTTTTAGTGCACACGAGTGATGTTTGCCTCAAAAGATCTAAAATAAAAGTGGGAGGGAATAGCTGATGACTAACAGAGAAGTGCAAGGCAAAGACCCCTATTATAATAAGAAGTATCTAAGGTTGTTGTACTTGGAAAACATAGAATGACTAAAAACAAAAGTAATTTGATAAGTTTATGGAGAGAAGAAGCTGAGATGTTTAAGTCACCACTGAAGCTGAAATGGCAAGGCCGAGCCCTCCACCAGCTGCAGCCTGTGCTACCCTGCAGACAGCCAAAAGGGGAGCTCCAGCTGTAAGCCCAAAAGTCCAAGATAACAATCGCTTGGAAACATTTGTGCCAAGAAGTGTGGCTCCATTACTGCTCTCCCACTAATGCAAAGGATAATAGAATCAGAAAGATGCTGGTCTGGAAGGGGACTCAGTAAATCCTTTAATTGGTTTCCTGCCCGAAGGCAGAATGAACTGTACTTATGCTATTTCTGGTGTGTGTGTCTAACCTATTCTTAAAGGTCTCCACTGATGAAGGCTTTGCAGGCTCAGAGGAGAGGGCAGGTGGTGATGACACCCAAGGTGGGATGGCAGGTTGGAAAGGCAAACCGAGGTGGAGAACCAGTTAACCTCAAGGAGCTGGGTGCAAGAGCAAGGGAATGTGATAAAAAGAACAAAAAAAGTGAAAAATCTCAGCTGTAACATCTACAGGAAAAATCCAAAGAATGTGGGGCATAGGATACAAAAGCCAGAACAAGCCTCTTTGTCAGAAGCTAGCTGAGGAAACCTGGAGGTCACACAGAAGAAAGTTAGTTAAGAGAAGGAGGGCTTGTGTAGAAGGAAAGGTAGACTAGCGCTTGTTTAGATACCGATCACCTCTACAATTCTAATATGGTTCAATCAGCTAGGTTTATCATATGGGAGTGAAAGAAGAGGTGTCATTCTACAACTCAGGTTAAATAGAGCGTCCAGTCAGACTGTGGTGATGATCTGTTTTGGCCTTTAAGCTCATGTATCCTAGAAGTGCCCACAACCAGCCAGTAACCCCATTCTCACCCTGTACTTGAAATGGAAATTTCCTCAGAAGAACAGCACTGCTTCAAACACTCACATCCCAACTAAGCAGTGCATGGGTGGCTCTGAAGAGCCGTATGGCCTTTTTTAGAACAGGGGGCAGGTGGAAATCAGGAAGAGATTAAAAATAAAAAAAAAAAACCCTGAAGTTACAGCACACAACACGTGGCTACTCATTATCACTAGACATATAAGATAGGGTAAATTAAATGGAGTTTTACTTAGTAATATGCTTTTCAAAAACACATCTTAGCAGAAACAGAGAAGCTGCATTTCAGAGACATTTCCTCTGTCTGTCTTAAAGGGACTGTACCACTAACTGTGCAGGAGTATGAGGCACTAAAGGTGCCCCAGGTGAGACAATGATGACAGAATCTTGATAATAACACTTGTCTTACTTCTAAGAACAGTACCATACTACATCATCAGCTCTGGGTCAAATCCCAGTTTCTTTGATGATGAGAAGATGCAATGGCTCAATTCTGGAATGGCACTAAGGAACCAGAAGTAAGAAAGGATGCTCTGTGCAGGTTCTTGCTGCCCCACATGCAAGAGTCTTCCTATAAAAGAGCTGTGATCTGCATATATGGGATAATAATGGTTGCTTTACAGGAGGTGGGTTATACTGTAGAAAACCACCCTCTGGCTCACACGTTAGGTGTTGAATACATAATACGAGCGCAGCAGAATGATGCGATTACGCAGGAGAACACCTCTGAAGTAATAAAAAGCTTTAAGAGTGAGGCAGGATGTCTAACAACTATGATAACAAAGTATTGCTTTCCTGCCTCTTCTCCATGCAATGGTGAAATGTCACAGCACGTTGGCCAGCAGGCAGCTACACCAACACGCTTCAAGACTTTTGGTTTCCTGGAAAGTTTTAAGTTAGCCAGCTGAAGAGTATAATGCCTGGACTCTTGTGAACTCAACCTAGCATGAAAACAGATAAAAGTGGTCATTCTGGCCACCACAAGCAGGGGGGATATCTGTTTGCATAGCAGCCACAGTGAACCTGCAGTCCCTGCTGATGAAACCCTGCCTAGAGTCCACCCACTTGACTTCACTTGTGAGAAGAGTAATGGTTGCATGTATTGCTCTGAGGCCAAGTTTGAGGCAAGAGATTCCTTCTCTGTCTCCAGTGTTATTTTGGTATATTTTATTTGGCCCAGAATTTGGGAAAACAAGAGGGAGGTTTTCCGTAGGGAGTGGAACGAGGAGGCAGGAAGGGCTACCATATTTCTCCAGATGGAAACTCCTACGGTGTCAGAGTCCAGCACTGCTGCAAGTGTCAACATATCAAATATGATACAGAAGGCCCTCTGCCAACTCTTTGCTACTGCAGCAGTGAGCTGGGAGGAAAGCTGAAACTAATATCCAGTACCACTGAGCTAGCTTCAGTCTGCTGCAGAGGCATGGGGCAGGAAGGAATTAGGAGCTGCCTTCTCCTTACCATGCAGTATGACATGGGCTGGTCCAGGGCCCTCAGTAGGACAGGGCTGACCCAAAGAGGCTCAGAGCCAGCGTGTTCTGGCCATCTGCTGAGCCAGATATGGTGACAGCAGCTTCTGTGATAGGACCTTAATATATGGAGTCCTTGTCCCAGTTGCTGCCTCCCAAGAAAGACTCTGAAAATTAAGTTGCCTCCAGAGTACCGCCCTGCAAACTTGTGACCCTCCATGCCAGCAGGTGTGATTCAGGCCAATAGCTGCTGAGGGCAACAGATTGAGCAGTAATTAGCTGCTGTTAGTCACCCTCTTGCCAAGCGCCAGTGGTATAGCACTTGATTATTTCAACACAGTTGGATATGGGAGGGAAGGTAGGCCTGGAAACATTTTCCTGACAGCACACTTCTCAGCTCTTTTAAAACACCTCTCATGTTGACACTCGGCACAGCATTTCAAATAAAATGTTATTTCCTCTTGTAGAGCAGCTGAGGAAAAATGCTGTCACAGGTTTTATAATAAACATTAGGTAAGGGAAATCATACCCATTGTATAATCTGGGATTCAAGCAGGAAAACAATCCATAGATGGCTAAGAGAGAGGTAGCGGGTGTGAACTGCTTGAGGACCACAGAGAAGGGACAGGGCTGATTGGGTTAGGTGGACAAGTTTGCAATGGTAAGTGTGAAGAACAACAAGACACAGTTTTTTAGCCTGGAAGATAAAAACTGACATCACTGAAGGAAATGTGGGTTACTTGAACTCAGTTAAACTCTTCTCATGATATCATGAAAACGTGCAGTGGTCTGCCTTCAGCAATCTTCTGTCCTTCTGACAGAGATCTCATCCACCATGTAGTGTTAGTGGTGATGTTTATCCATACTATGAAAACCACATTCTCTAAATAGAAAAAATACAAAACCTTTTGTAAGGGTTTCAATAAGTTGTTGGGTTTTTGTTTGTTTGTTTGTTTGTTTGTTTGTTTGTTTTGGGGGGGTGTTTGTTTGGTTTTGTTTTTGTTTGTTTGTTTGTTTGTTTTCACCTGCTGCCTCATTGTTTCATCCTCCTTCTGAATTCTCAATGCCCCAGAAATTTGAGGGCTGCCTTTCTCCTACTTTTCTCCTGGGCAGACACATTTGAACTTCCTACTCACCTCTTGCTATAGCAGCTGGAACACCATACCTCTCTCTGAAGGGCTTTTTGTTGGTCCTCTCAAAATCCCAACTGTACAGAAGTCCCTTTGGAGGGAAGCAAGTGGGGAGATGGGATATCTACGGATCTTAAGTATAATGTTCTCAAAATCCATAGAGTAAATTTCTGAGTGGTAACAGAAGATGTAACATGGAAAGTTCCCATATATATGTTTGGACTTACTTTGGGAGGGCTTAATGAGACTCAAACAAAAAGTAGTTAAGATTATTTTCAGATTCTAGCATTCCAATACCATGCGTCCAGACTAAAAGTGTCCCCTGCACAAGTAGAGACTGCATTGCATACTACAGATTTTGATAGATATTGTCTATGATCAGCTTTTTTAAAGCAAAATGATTCATTCTGACCAAGCAAACTTAAAAGGGAATCAAGACAGTAAGCTAAATATGCACTCTACAATTGCTTAGTCCAACATTTAGAGCATGTTGTTGTCAGCTTGCATTTTTAAAAACTCTGAACCAGCCAGCTGAGTTAGCTGAGTTGCTAACAAGCAGGTCAGAAACCACACCACAGTGGTGGCTACTTCTCTCTCCTGTAAAAAGATCTCAACAGCATTGATAAAATGATACGAACAGCTTAATATGCTGGCATGGTGTACAGGCATTACCAGTTTAACAAGCACTAAACAGGGTGTATGTCTTCGTTTTGAAACAGGAGGAGTGGATGACCAAGAAAGTGTCCATAGTCAGAGTGTGAAAATTAAGAGATGTAAACCAATGTGTTTTGTTTGGTTTGTTTTTTCTTTCCTCAACAAAATATTTCCAACTATACGATTTATTGGCAACGACTAACTCATTACTCTTAGTATCAGGTTGATGGACTCTCTTTATAGCAGTTTGCGCTAGGAATCAGTTTCATGTTCTAATTTGGCTCTCATCTTACATGTTTTAACTCTGCTTTTTGAATGTTGTTTTCGGATCATCAATGAAACAATGTCAAGTAATGCAGTATCAGCTGTGTCTTACTGAGAGATTGTTCCACATTCAAGCGTATTAAAACTTGTCCATTTTTCCATTCTACAAGTCAACCTAGTAGTTCTAATTTTACTTTCCTGTATTACATTAACCATCTCTGGGCTTTAATGCTTTAAATATTCATAGACTGTTGTAATGACCAAATAATCACATTACTAGTCCTTGATAACGGCATGGTAATAACAGCTACATTTCAACAGAACTTCAGGCCCTTTAAGGAGGTAAATAATGGCTTCATAAAGAAGAAATCATCACAGCATTTTAATTGTCCTCCTTTTTGTTGGTTTTACGTTGCAATTGGCTGTCAATACAGCATCTAACGTGTGATGTTACATATCTGGTAGAACGAGGGGACATGAAAGACTCAGATTCAAGGAATAACCACACTTTGTCTGATAACATATATGATGTTTGAATTTTGGTAAAGAAACAAAGAATCAGCTAGGATTTTTTTTACAGTTAGGAAGAAAGCTCATGCAGATGTTGAGCACAGAATTTACACAAACTCAGACATTTGCGTGATTTGTGCCTCATGGTATCTTGGGCTGCTGCCAAATGTGTAAGCTGCTCAGAGACTGCCTGGTTCCCCTGAGATTATATATTCCCTGTAATGCAAGATGTTTTTAAAAAGTAATTTACTCACTGTGATATTAGAAGTCCTAATGATTGGATCTATATTTCCTTCTGGGTCTTTTCTGCTTGAAAATCCTGGCAAACACTGTAATGAATGTTGTGTAATCTCTGTCACTTGACTGTGGATCTAATTTTAGGTACTGATGTTTGATTTGGAGATTTTTAGTGCTTTAGGAGAGACCAGAATGATTTGCATTTCCAGGGTCTGCATTGTTTTGAATCTTAACTGCTGTACCTGTAATCACACAATCACTAAGAACCTGATCTTTCACACACTTACTGCTGTGTGCAATGCAAAATGTCAATGGGACTGTTCATAGGACTAAGTACTGTTTCCTGGCTGAAGTGCTGGCAGATTTGGGTGCCGACAATGCACATTTGTGTGCCCATCTCCAGCCACAGTAGAGAGGCTACTGATGAGGATACAGGGTGCTGCCAGCAAAGAGCTGATGGCTTGGGTTGCAGGCACCAGGAGAAGTTCAGCACTGCATCCCAAAGAGGGTGGAGCGAACTACAGGAAATGAGTGACTCATCAGAAAGTTTTAATAATTTGCCCTTTATACTGGTGTTGCTGTAGAGAGTCTCTCTAGTTCATCTGTGCGTAGCTGAAAGTTTTGAAACCATGGCTGTATTAAACACATCTGTTTTCTGAGGCTTTGTACTATCTACCTAAGGCAGCTGAGCAGTTGTCTCAGCAGAAAGACATCACTTCATAGTCTGGACTTTTACGTGATGTTTGTGTTCCCACCAGGCAACATCTTTGCTTTCTAGCTATTGGTGGCAGATAATAGTTTGTGAAGGGATATGTAATAAGTGGAAGTTGTTTTCAGAGAACAAGAATATGAAACAGAAATATTTTAAAATACTGATGTTTCGGGACTGAAACTGCAGAACCACTGGGTTGGTATCAAAGGTGGATGAACTGGACAAGCTGTTTCTCACAGAAAGATATTAAAATCGAAGTGTCATATATATACATGAGATGCTTCTAAATCCATTTGTGTCACATCTCAAAGACAGTTGAGCTATGAACTTCCATTCTGCTTTATTTGAGGCTACTCAATGAGTTCTTGCATACCTCATTAGTTTGGAGAGGCTGATGTTTTGTGATGGACTTAGTCATCAACAATTTATGACAGTCCTATCACTGTTGTGTCTGCATTTAGGCAGTATCACATGGATGAAAAGGAAACGGAAACCTTTTCTAGTTTTTCTTAGTTTTTAAATCCACCCAGATCTTCTCTCCCTTCTCACCTGGAGCTTTAAGACACTCAACAGCCTCATGAGATCTCTGATAAACATGAAGTAGATTCCCTGGAGTGCTTCACTTTAGATCATGTGCAGCACAAGAACTAGTGCTGTCTTTGAGGCAGCCACAGCTCCCTGATTCTCTGCCCAGCCTTGGACACTGATTTGAGCAACATGAGAGCTTCTCTGACCTGTGTCATCTGGCAGTGGTCCCCAAGAGCTTGTTTACACTGGATATTTTTTCATTAGACTGTAATTACACCACTGAAACTACATGAGTGTGAAAATTTTGCACATGTGCAGCAGAGGTCATTCAGGTAACAAGCGTTGATGTAAGTTACTTTTAATACCAGCGTGCTTATATCATCAATAAACACTTTTGCTACTGACAAACCACTAAGGTAGCCATGCACGAGCCACGGTTGCCAGATTATGTTACGTTTCAACTTTGTGCTTTTGCTCCTGATCCCCACAGACTGCAAGAGGGGCCAGCTGACTGAGTCCACAAGCATACAGCTCTGTAACATGCACAACATGCCGATCACCCCTTGCCCGAAGTATTTTGCAAGGAGAGAAGTGATCTGAGGAAGTTACTTGAGATTTATACTGCTCCTTTCAGCCCAATGATCACATGTTCCCTTTTTCTTTAGGGCTCCTGCCTTATCAAGGGCTTGGTTCTGCAAGGTGTTGAGCCCTGCCATGAGAGGCTGAGTGCTCTTGCCTTCCTGGATGTCAGTGGCTGTGAAGAGCACCCATTACCCTTCTGTAATGCTCAACACATTTCAGAAATGATGAGCACCTTCCAGTACCACAGCTGGGAGAAACGACATAGGAACAGACTAATGCTTTGCATTTGGACCAGACTGTGCTTTTGAAGGACATGAGGAAGTTCTTTATGCTGGGCTATAAGCCTGCTTCTGGTTTGACTAAAGTGAGTAGTATTTTATTTTTGTACTTTGATGTAGAGTGGAGCAGGACTAGACCTGCTGTGAGAGCGATTGATTTTCATCAGCTTGTGAGCAGTGAACAGCAAGCAGGGCAGGCTGACTGCTGCACAGCATCGCTAACAGATTCAGTTGCAAACACAGCATCCCCACCTTTTTCACACTTCCCTCCACCCACCTTCATCAAACAGCTCCTCTTTATTAAAGCAGTGCCCCTGCTTCTGTGCCTGCTTTAGAAGTGTTATGACACTGCTGTGAAGTGTAGAATTCCCTAAAGCCTTAGAGAGAAAAAAGATAAATGAGGCATCCTGAGCAATGAATAAAGACACAGAAAGAGGAAGAACGCAATGCTGATTTCAGCAAATAACTGTGCTCCCACAACACTTACTCACTGTTAGAATACTTCAAAAACTTGTTGTGTAAAGAAACGTTGCAAGAACAGCCACGAAGATAACATAAAGAATGAAGTAAGCAATTATTTTCCTCTGCCCATAATAGGTATGACATTAAATTTGGCCACAGCACCTGTCATTATGGCTTGCTACAGTTTGAAATAGTGCATGAACAATAACTGAGTCTCATCTCTGATAAAATTCAGTGTTTTTTGAGTCATTTTAAATGTCCTTTCATGATGTTCCTGTTGTTTGACTTTATTTGAATGGATTATGTTTGGAGAATATGTATGTAGGTAAATAGATAGGCTACTAATAAATACAACAGTTGATTAGAAACAAAAAACAGGGAGCCAGCGGTGCAGCCTACACTGAGCTCTAGACTAAAGATCATTATTAATATAACTGAAAATTGTACTTTGGTCACAAAAAAACCCACAAGTAACAAACCAGCAATATATCCTTTTCCTGATTCTCTCACCGCTTTTCTTTGCCATGGCTAGAATATATTTGTTAATGTAGCTCAAGAGAATGGTGAAAGAAGGGGAAGAAAAAGAGTTATGCTTTCTATTCTAGTAGCTAGGATGGGGGTGGACGGGTTGGTGAAAGGGAAATGTAGGTTCCAATCTGATGAAGAAGCACATGCTACATTCTGGTTTTATGGTGCAGGGTTGTTGACATTTTCTCAAGCAATAAATTAAAAATGTCACATAAATTAATCATCTCTGGGATTTAGTCTTTATTGTACAATCTGGCTGCCTCTTTCACTTGTCCCTTAGTTAGAGCTCATACTTTGCTCAGGTGTCTTGGCCACAGTGTGGACCTGTCTTCCTGCAGAACTAGCAGACTCTCTAAGCCCAGAGAGCACAAAGAGGGATGTTTAGTTTTGAGCCCTGTAAGACCTGTAGTTCTTGCTCTTTCTCAATGCCCATGGTCCCTGCTTGTGGAGAGACTACTCATGTTCAGGGGTTTTGGCAGGACTCACCACCCAACACCATGTGATGGATCACCTACTACAGAGTCAGAAGATTTAACCTGCCCATAGATCCTAGAGACGGCTACAATGCTTTCATAAATGATGGGTCTTCCAGAGCTACTTGCAAGTACAAAGCCTCACTAAAGAGAAAAGAATAAAATAAATGTAAGACTTTAAGAACAAGTTTCCAATTAAATTTTATTTTCTGGGTGGAAAAACAAAGCAAAACAGGATATCTGGAAAGTTGAATACTCTCATTTCTCGAGCATGTGGTCTTGAAACAATTTGTTTCACTAACTTACAATGTTAAGAAACAAAAATGAAGACTGTGGCAGAAGCCTAGATTCGAGAAATGTCACGGAAAAATAATTTGTTGTAAAAAAATGTGGATTGTTGCTGTTGTTACATGGCACTGTAGCTGCAACCTGGTGATGTGCAATAAAACTGAGATGAACAGTTTGCTTTGAAAAGCACTTAGGTTATGGAATAAAATCACATGCATCAAAATTATGGCATAGCCTTCTGTATTGCATAAGGTATTGCATAAGAGAAAATAGAGGATAGCTGTTTCGCATTAATACTTTGTCACATGGGCAGGTCATGAATGCCAACAGTGAATGAAATTTCACTGGAGAAAGCAAAACAGGAAAAAAGTTTCTGATTCAGTCAACTTCAAAATCACACTTCATTCAGTGTAATTCTTTAAAAACTATTATTGTTCCAAACAAGATGACTGCAACTAAAAGAGGCTTGAGAGAAGGAGGATATTTTTAGTATGTTAAGTGTCAGCCCTTTGGATCTAATCAAAAGATCGTTTAAGTCTCTTTGCCTGTAATTTCTCAAGTACAGTCAGGCTCCTTATTTCTGTTTCTTACAGCAATGGGCAAAAGAAAATGGGCTGAGGAACTCTGGCACCAAAACTATTTTGATTACTTGTTTCTAAACACAGAATACACATACTTTAATGCTTTATTAAATCTTGCTGCAATACTGAAATTTTCCATTTAGCCTAAACACAGTTTTACAGATTAAAAGAAATAAAATTGAAGGGAAAGCAAGCCCACAGCCTTTATTACACTTGTCTTTTTTTAGAATGACAAAATTAAAACAACACCCACATGAAATATAATTGCCAATATAATTCCACCTCATTTTTCAGAGCCAAAGAAGACAAAATCCATCATTCCCACCTCCAGGTCAGCTGCTCAGATTTTATATATATATATATATATTTTTTTTTTTTAATTATTTTTTTATTATTATTTTTTTTTTCCGCCGAGATGACTGCTATACCTGTCTCTGCCCAGAAGAGGAGCCAGCGAGAAAAGCTTGATGTTAAGGACCTTGCACTGAACACCCTGGGCTCAGAGGTATAACCTTCTTGAATTTCAGGAGTATTATACTAAGGAATGTGCTGGATCAGATACCGGGGAGGTGCCTTTTTACATAATTACCACAATTTTTTAGTAGAAGACTGCCTCAGGCCCCCTGTGGCTATGCACCACCAGGCTGCAAGTCTCTTTTGCAAAGCTTTTCCTTAATTAAGGGAAAATATATTTAAGAACAATGGGTGAAAGGCACTTGAGTAAGAGAAGGGCTACACGCAAGGTCTCATTTAAACCACATGTGTAGACCACAGGGTGGTGGTTTCCCAGCTGCAGCCCATCTACCTTTTGTAGTAGATCATATGGTACGTGGCTAAGCACAGACCTGGGAGCTGCTTGCCAAAAACTCCTGATGATGCAAGTGGAATTCACCTAATAGCTCTGTAGGCTTACACTGCAGGGAATGATTTATCACCGTATTATTTCAGGTATAGGCTCATGGAGCTACATCAGGCACCAAGCTGGTGAAAGGTTTGCTATCTACTACTACTTATCCCATCGAAAGGGTTACTAAAAATGCAGCTGGCAGTGGAGGAAAGCAAACTTCTGCTTTAAGGTAGCTCCAGAAGGCAACAACAGTGGTGAAGATGGAGTGGCACAGACCAGGGTAGGTAATGGGGCCTTGGTTGCCAGCCCTTGCTGGAGCTCTGCTACAGTGTCCTACTAACAGTATAAAGTATGGATGCACCTAGTATGGATATACCTGCTGATACTACAAATGGATTTTCATTCTGGCGTCTAGAGATGCACGAATACCTGTAGCCAAGTGTTGAGTGAAGCTGAACCCTGCTTGGGAGACAAGGATCTTGAGGAGATGTTGGTGGTCAATTGCTGGTGCCATTGGTCCTGGAAGTGCAGCAGGGACATGGCAGATTGAATTATGAATTAATTGATTTTGACTTGGTTGCTCTTTGCTGCTGATGAAATCCCTCTGTTTAGCTCAGCATTGTTTTGGAGAGTGTCTACTCTTGTGCCAATGCAGTTTGAGTGGCACACTAATGAATATACTAACTAAATTCTTGCAGTGAAGGCAATCTCTAGAAGGCTTAAGCCATGCAGAAGACTTTATTGATGAGTTGTACAACAAAGCATCATCATTTTGTGAAGATGTATCGTGATTTTCTTTGTTGTTATGAAGGTAAGTAGTACAGAAAGGTGTACAGAAAACAGTGGTGTTCCGACTACTGTGCGGTATTAAATTTTATATGTGAGGAATACAAGTATGTGAGAATTGCTTGCATTGGTATTTTGTGACTGGGAGCTGTGGGGCTCTGAAAGGCCATTTGCGTTACATTGCGCAGAAGGAGTTGAGGCCTTACATCAGCAACACACAACTTCCTCTGATTTACTGGTTTAAAAGTATGTTTTTAAAAAGTATTTGAAATGCCAGTGTGTTTGCTGAAAACATATTATTTACATAACGAAATAGCCTAATTTTTTTTCTTTAACATATTTTTTGATTTGTAGTTGCCTGAAAGACTTGGTACCAAATCATTTGCTCCACCTTCAGTACATTCGTGTTGACTTCTAAAGACTGCTCGTGTAAGAAGGAAAGTGCTTGGTTTAGGTTTATTAATACAAAAGAGGAACATGGTATAAATAAAGTAGATGACTTGTGTGTGCCAGCGCCTTGTTAACCTGAAAGTTCCCGATTTGTGTCAGCATCCGTGTGGGTTCTTGCTGAACAGTCTTGGCTCAGGGGCAGCAGCCATGACTGAAATTGCTGGAGAACAACGATCGTTTTCAGGGCAAAGGTTGCAAATTCAGTTTATTTTAAACGAAGGAGATTCCGCATTTACATGGCAGTTATTTGCATTTTTTGGGTTGCCTGACCAATTAGTGCCTCTTCGGATGACCTAAATCAAGGAAAAACCCAAACCCTCATTTGTTCATATGCTTCTCATGTTCATGGAGTTATCGTTGCCCACAATGGTAAAGAATTTTAACGGCTGTTTGAAAAAACAAAGCTAAACATTTAATATATTAAGTAGGTGTAACACAGGACTTGAAGAAACAAGCAAGGGGAGCAGCCCCAGCGCCTTTGCAACCTCCTGAGGGCCGGGCGGGGGCAGAAGGGGGCGGCTGCGCTCCCCGCCGCCGCCCTGCTTTGGGAAAAGCAGGAGTTGTGGGGCAGCCGCGCTCCCTGGCCCCACATTGATCCCCTAGCCCCGGAGGGCGAGGCGCATCTTCCTTCCCTTCCCCGAGGGGAAACCGGGGGGACTCCCCCAGCCCGTCCCAGCGAGGCGCCCGGCCGCCATCGGAAACTACAACTCCCGTGAGCCTGCGCGCGCAGCGCGGCGCACGACGGGAGCCACCGCCTCCCCGCGGCTTCGGGGTGGAGGGGGCGAGCCGCTCGCCCAGCGCTGGCGGGCGCGCGTGCGCAGGGCGGGCGCGGAAGGGGGCGTGGCCGGCGGCGCTGGCCCATCCCCCCCTCTCCTGTGTGTCGGTTTCGGGCTCTCGTCGCCATTTAGCGCCGAGACGTCCCTGGGGCGGCCGCGCCGGCTCCGGCTCCCTCCTCCCCGCCGCGGCGCTGGGGCGCCACCCGGACTTGGCTTACCTGTGGCAGCGGTGGCGGTGGCGGTGGCGGCGGCGGGCGGCCCCCGGTGAGGCGAGGCTGCGAGCCGCGGGCGGGGGGCAGGAGGAGGGTTTCCGGCTCCGTGCGAGGCGGCGGCAGCGGCGTCCGCTGCTGTTGGAGGGAGCGCGGCCCGGTCGCGCGCGGGCGGTGGCTGCCTGCCGGGAGGTGAAGGCCGCGGCCGCCATGGGCGCCCCCGTGAGGCGGGGCTGAGCCCCGGGGTCCCCTTTCCCTGCCCCCTCGCCGGGGTGAGGGCGCTGGGCCTGCCCAGGCCTCCCCCCGCCCGGTGCGAGTGACTGAGCGCGGCAGCTTCCTTCGCGGCCGGCGTGCGGGGCCTGCCCCCCTTTCCCTGCCTCGCCTCCCGGCACCTTCCCCTCCTCTCCTCACAGGGCTCCGGGGGCGCCTGGACCCACTCCGCTTTCTCCCCATCGCCCGGGAATAATTGTAGCGCTCTCCCCTCGCCTTCAAGCAGCCGGGTGAGGCACCGGCTTCTTGCCGGTCGAGGGCCCGCCTCAGGGCGCCTCCCGCCCCACCCGGGCCCGGCGCTCGGGCTTTTTCTCCCCTCGCTGCTCACATCCCCTCGCCCCGTCTCCGCTCCCGGTGCTCCATGTCGGCCCCGCTGCCCGGCTCCCCGCTGCAGGATGGATGCAGACACTGACCGGGGACCCACCCCGCCGGCCCAGCCTCCCCAGCAGCCGCCTCCCAGCTCCGCCGTAAGGAGCCCTTGGGACCCTCCTCTGTTGCAGCTGCAACGGCAGCCGCGGACAGGCGCGCTCCTCGCTCAGTGACCGGCCCCTTCCCTCGCCTCCCTCCCGCCGCCGCCTCGCCCTAGCAGCGCTCCCCCGGGGCATGATGTCGGGGGGCGCCGCAGACAGCGGCACCCCGGCCCCTCGCTTCTTGGCTCCACCGCCGCCGCCGCCTAAGAACGGTTCCAGTTCGGACAGCTCCATCGGGGAAAAGCTGGGAACCGCCGCTTCCGACCACGGAGCCTCCGGGGCCGGTGGAGCAGGCGGCGGAGTAGGGAACGGGGGCCGTAGTGAGGAGTACCGGCGCCGCCGCCACACCATGGACAAGGACAGCCGAGGGGCGGCAGCCACCGAGCACCGCTTCTTCCGCCGTAGCGTGATCTGCGACTCCAACGCTACGGCCTTGGAGCTACCCAGCTTGCAGCCCGCAGCGCCCTCGGCACCTGTCTCGGGAGGCAGTGCCGCTCCGTTGGTCTCTCCTCCCGAGTGTGCCAGCCGGATCTCTTGCATCGCTGTCAGTGCCGCCCAGGCCCCCTCGCTGCTGCAGCAGCCGCCGCCACCTGCCTCGCTTCCCCTCCAAGGACAGTCTGCTCAGGAGCCTGCTGCCGCGAAGGATGCTGCCCCACTGCTACCCAAGGAGGAGGAGGATGAGACAACCGCGCTACCTCCCACCAGTGCCGCTGGAAGCGCATCAGCTGCCAGCCGGGAATTTGAGGAGCGGAGAACACAGCAGGAAGACATCGAAGAGCTTGAGACCAAGGCAGTGGGCTTCTCCCCAGATGGCCGCTTCCTGAAGTTTGACATCGAGATTGGAAGAGGCTCTTTCAAAACTGTGTATAAAGGACTGGATACGGAAACCACTGTGGAAGTTGCCTGGTGCGAGCTGCAGGTAAAATAAATGAAAATTTGAATTACCAAAGCACAGTCACTCTCCCAGGTGCTAGGCTATGTGCTCCATCAACTGGAGGCCTGCTTTATTCAGACAGGGAACTGCAGACCTTACCTGAGGCACTCCTTTGGAAGAAAAGTGCAGCCTTTCCTTGGAGTCAGTTTGCCTTTTAATTTTTTTGAATATACTGTGCTCTGAAGAGTTTTTTAGTTTTATAATCAGAAAACGTAATAAAGTTCTGTTTCTTACAATGTCTTGCATTTTATGCCTCCAAAAGGTTGCTTGGAGGATTGTTAAAACCCTTGTACACAGCTTCAGGGATGCTGAGGGAAAATGTGTGATTGTCAGCTTGAGCTAGCCTTAATTTTTCCAAAGTTTGCTTAGATGTTTTTCTTAAAAAAAAACTACTAAAGTGTTAATTTCGTAGACATTTCATGTGTTTGTAGCAGTGGATTCTTGTAGGAGGTAACCCTAGAATATAGCCAGAGTCATGTAGCTCATAACATCGTTTAGTTTTGCAAAGCTGTTTTTTCATTTTAAGTTCTAGAGATTTACATTAGATACAGGCACAAGGAAAGGAAGAAAGTAATTGTTTCCTTTTTCAAGCTTTAAAAAAAAAAATTAAAGTAGAAACAAGCCCTGAAATTTAATCTTTCCAAACGACAGGTGGATTAAACTGGCATAAGACACTACTCTTCTATGAAGTTCCTAGCCTGAGCAAAGCCAGAGTTCTGTAGAAGCCCTGTCTAACAATGACAGGAACACCCTCTGTACCATAGAGTCGGAGCTTGTATAACCGGGATGCAGGTTGCTGTGCAACAACCTTAAAAGAAGTGGGAAGAGCCTGGAGTACCAGGAACCTGGTGTACTCGTTTGTTTTCAAAGCTTCAGCATTAAATTAAAAGGATAGTGCTTGTTTTACAGTGTTGTGTTTCAGTGCAATCCATAGAGGGGTTTATGTAGGATAGCTTTATCATTGTGTGTGTTCCCATCCAATTTAGGGCAGACAAAAGAACATGGGGTCAAAATCCCAGAAGTCTATGTGGGGTTTTTAAGCAGTTAGGTAGTCACAGGTGACTGATGGTGGTAACTACACCAAAACTTTTTTCTTCTCAAAAGCAATTTTGTATCTATTCCAGTCAAACTGAGATAATTTATTTAGGAATTTCTAGATTTGTATTCATATTTGCTTTTGAGTCATTGCTCAAACATTCTACCAGTGTCTTGGTTCGTTATGTTATTGCCATTATTCTGTGCTTACTGACTGTGGAATTAAGCTTCCAATTTTCTTTGTGACCCTTAAGCATTCTCTGCTCTTTTGTGCTACCTATGTACTTGCTGTTGTGGTCTTTTGAGCATTGATTTTAAAATCAAAGTGAAATGGTCCAGTGTTGGGCTCCACTTAAGCTTTTTATGTGCAGTTTGAACTGAGAGATTAGTAATCCACCAAAATGATATGACTTCTATTTGAAACTTTTATGTTTACAATTTTGGAGTTCCTTGACTTTAACCCCTGAGATCCATTTTAATCTGCACACTTTACTTACTGATCAGAAGCTAGTGTCAGTTTGGTATCTGTCATTTTCTGCTAACATTTACTCCGTTGAAGTGTCTTAAACATCATCAGTACCATGTGGACAAACTGGTTAAAAGGGCATCTTCTTTTAAGTAATTTAATAAAGAAGCTTATTTATAAAGGACATGTTGCTAAGCTTTCAGTTGATTGAAGAATTTACTGAGTAGTATTTAAAATGACATTATAAAAAGCATGAATGAAAATATTTTTAAGAGGGAAATATTTGATGTTTTGCTTGGAGTTTAACTACACTACAGGAGTGCCTTGTGGGTTAAATTATTTTGAAGGCTGTAGTTTTCCTCTCCTAAGGAGACTGCATACAAAATGACAAGTTTGAAATGACAATAGAAATTGTATAGCTGTTAAAAGTATTTGCTAAGGGAGCTAGACTCTACAGCTAGTACAATATTGTAAGATTAAGTCCTGTTTGTGTCTAGAAATACAAGGAGAAACTTGCTATTTATTGGCATGATGGGTACTTCCTCTTCTTTATCTAGGAAAATATAGTTGTTGTCAGGCTAGTGATATTTGTTATGTGTGATTTGTATCACAATACAATCTGGATTCCCGAAGATGGACTGAAACAGAGTTGTTGTTGATTTTCCGGAATGCCATGGTTTGAGGATTGGTGAACCTTCAAAGCATAATTATTTTATCACGGAAATATGAATTATTTTCTGCATGCTCTATTGCGCTAACCGTAACTAACTGATGGTTACTTTTATTTGTCTTGAAATAGTGTTCTTTAGCAATAGCAGAGCTTTTCTTCTCTGTATTCATGATAGCAAGCATAGGCGTCCTGGGGTGTCCCACTTCTCTAGAGTCTCCTAAACAGTGCTACTGTAATGCTGCTGGAATGAGGCTGCTTAGCATGATTATGCAGAGTAACTTGTTCCTCTCATGGCTTGTCCAAAGTTGATAAAGGTGTATCACAGTTCTTGATTGCAAGATATATAGCAGAATGGGGTGAGAACAGTTCATACTTTTGCAGAGGCTTTGGGCGTATGTTCTTTTAAGCCTTTTCTAGCATACTTCAAATGCTTTGGTTTCTTTAAAATCTCTCCTGTTTGGAAGGAAGCAAGGTGCCAGCTGCTTTCAGCTCAGTAAAACTGCACTGTTGGAGCAAGTTCTGTAGTAGAAATCTTGTGGGTTGAGGACAGCACAGAAGGCTTTGTGATAGTCCCTGGCAGAATGACTTTTTAATGCTGAATAATGCAACTATACCTAATTTTTATGTATGTGCTCTGTAGTGATAAAGTGTAGAATCTGAGAAGATCAATATGCTTTCTTTCAAAGGGAGTCTGGTTGCTGTTTACCAAATGCAGCTTGAGTTTCCAAGGTGCTGCTGATACTCTGGAGAATATTGTGATGCCCCTTACACTTATGTACTGAACTGTGGAGGAAATAGAAGGAGAAAGATCTGAAGTTCTGTAGGTGACCTGATGATGTTCTTAGTATCTTCTGCAAGGGAGGTCCTGGCCAAGACTAGTTTTTCTTGATTTGTGGAAGCTGGGGAGATTTGAAGGAATTGAGTGTTTCAAGGTTACTTATAGATGTGTAACAGAATCCTAACAAAGATGAGACGGATGGACTATCCTAGTTTACTTTGTGGCCTGTCCGTATGAAGCAAATTGTAACTGAAGCTAGCTTGAATATTGGGTGCAGGTATTTAAATGTGAAATACCTGCCATGCTGTGAGCTTAGTAGAGCTGTGAGCTCAACAGCAACTGCATAGGGCCAGTACTCAGCTTCAGTTACTGCAAGGAAATTGTTAGTGTAGTGTTAGCTTTCAAACACTTTTGTTCCCATTGTATATATTCATCTCAACTCTGGTTCTTCTGAGTCAAGTGTGCCTCCTACTGTTGTCATTAGCACATCTCCTAAATTGTGTGAAGCAGTAGTTAAGGTTGCTGCTTTAATGGTCTTTAAGTAGGTAGAAGTCGACAAAAGTGGTTATTACCACTGTTTTCTACTGTAATTTAAAATAACTCTTCCTGTACAGTTGTTACTGGTTAGTCTTTTAAATTAGATTTCTGAGCAGTGAGTCTCTTGTCACCTCTGTACAGTTTAGGTAAGACTGTGGCTAAAATATGATGCCTTTTCCTGTTGCATAAAGTTTGTCTATGCAAAATAATACTCCTGTGTCAAAGGTAGCAAGAGTCACATAGCTGACCATAAAAGCCAAATCTTAGGGGTAATGTGTCATCCTCTGAGGCCCTGTTTGAGTTGGTTTTAATGCAAGGCAGTCATTTAATTTTTGGTTTACATAACAATGCAGGGTGGTGCAGTCACTTGCTGGACTGCAGAATCTTACATCTACAATTGTTGCTCTGGATTCTGTTACGCAAATCAGTAACTTTTCAAATATTCAAGTGTGCTTGATGATATGGAAGGTAAATTGGATTATCTTTTGAACTGCGTATTTGTCAGGCATTTGAAGATGTATCTTCTTTCATTTGGACATTGTCTTCTTTTAGAGGAGGCATGATTTAGAAACTTATTAGAAGATATTTACATTAGTTGAAAATGCATTCCAGTGTGCACTGGAGAACAGCACTGTTTGTCTGGGATGTGCTATGTCACTCCTGTCCTTTGCATTTCTTTGACAGAAAGGGTAGGTTGATCAGTCAGCAGTTACAGTTCACAAATGCATCTTCTTCCTGGTATGTCACTCTGACTCTGGCTTCATGTGAGCTGCTGAAGGGTAGAAGGAGGTTGAGGGCTGTCCCTAAGTGAGATAGAGCTTCTGGGGGTAAGAAATGAGTTTGAGAGCTGGAAGTGGTGCAAGAAGAGTATGTTGTACTCGTTACTACTTTGAGGGGAAGCTGAATGTGAGTTTGGTTACCTTTAGTTATAAATCTTCCGAGTAATAAACTTGTGTAGGTTACACATATGCAATTCTTTTGCAGACTGTTATCTATGGACAAAGTGTAGTGTACGGGTACTGCAACTTACAAATGGATTTTTCTTTACATAGGCAGTAGAAATGAAAAAACAGTTGAGAACAAACATAATGCCATAACCAAATGTGAATCATGAGATTCTGTATTGCGCTCTGGTAAAAATGCAGCTGTGGTCATCACTTTATTACAGGAAGTAGTGAGGTGCTAAATCATATTTCCATATGTCAGAATTTTTCTGTACTGTAACAATGTGTAGAAGTTAGCTTGAAACTGACAGTACAGGAAGTTGCTTGGATATTATGTGTATCTTCACTTTTAGTGACATTTCAGGTTTGACTATACCAATCTTTATCTCTTAGACTTAAAGCTATATTCAATACTGATTTTTTTTTAGGTCAGCAGACAACAGTGGAATGTAGTTTATCTACTCTGGAGTATAGACTCTGCTGCAGGCTCACCATGATAAATATCAACTTACTGAAGTCAAAGTATAATTCTTAAAAACTTCTTTGCTTTTTAGACTGAGCTAGGAATGTTAGAGAAGTTGCACATTCAAGTCTGACAACCAAAAAAGGTCTTGTATCACATAACTGTGGCATCCTGTAGTGTTTTTTTTTTTTTTTTTTAAAGCTGGTTGCATATTGCTCACTAGGAGGCCGGACTGCAAAGATGCTAGCTCTGATGCATGATCGTATGGCTGCATTAAAGCAAAATGGAAAAGCAGATCAAAACATTTGTGCAGTGAGGGAAAGCTGGAGAGTGTGTATCTGGAACTGTATCTCTGTTAAGTGCTACTGGAAAATTATTACATTCTGATAGTTTTGGAAGAATAGTGAGCATGCTGAAACAAATATATGTTCTTTGAAAGCTCTAACTGTGGTTTTATTCTGAATATTTAAAAATATATTTTATAAAACTTTTACTGAAAGGGGTCAAGCTCAAGTCTAATCCAGTATGGTGACTCCCTTGCCTACCTTGTACTTCACATCAGTGTTTAAGATATCCCGCTAGTCTGAGAATAACTGTATGTGGCTACAACTACTGTCACAGTAGCAATGTTCATCTGCTCGATGACTGCATCTGGGTCAGATGCATAATTGTCACAAATATAGGTTAATACAGGTATGTGACAATCTCTATGAACATCATTCCTTATTAGCTCTACAAATTCCAAAGTATTGAAAACAAAAATGTGTAAAACTGTAAGTGTGTAATCTTTTTATAACCCTTTCAGGTTATGCTGTATTTCCAAGTGTCTTCAAGTGTGGATGCATAGGGAGCTTGAAATTTTGTACAGTAAAGTCTAAATTTTTTGTGTTTTTTTTCATGTCATAGGGCAGAACAAGTTACTGGTAGTTACTGGCTTCAGATATCTGATGAGATAACTTCTCCTTTGGCTAAAGAACAAAAACCAGCCGTATTCTTGAGTGTTTCTGCTGTAATTGATACAATTGACAGCTTGATAAATGACATGGGAAAGGAGCCAGACTAATTACCTGCAGAAGTTTAAACAGTGGTAGGGCTCCCTCAGACTTTACAAAGGTGACCCTGAAAGAGAGAAGGGAGCTTTAAAGTACGTTCTGGAGTTGCAGCTGTTAGGAGACCTCTACTTAGGAAAATAATCTTACCTCAAAGGGATATCAGTTTTGGAGGTGGCTGTCGTTCAATTTGTAACTGGCTGGTTGTGAGGCAAAAAAAAAAAATCATCGGATGAGTACATTCAGAAAATGCAGCATTTCTTATGGAAATAAACAGGTTCTTATTTGCCGGTTCAGGTAGGTTTGAGAGCTGCTGACTTAAATCTTTTAAATAAGATTTGTTTTGAGCTGTTGTAGTTTAAAGTAAAAACGCTTAACTTCATAAGTAAACTTTTGAGGTCTAAGAAATAGTATTAGGACTATAATCTTTCTTTGAAATGGGAGGGAAAAAAACCCCACCTGATAAAACTCCCTGGAGATATCCTGAATAGAGTCCTTTGAGAACTGTTGAGCAGAGTGATAAATAAAACAAGCAGTAATAGATCTGTGGTAGTCTCCATGGATGCAGTGCACAGTGCAGTGTAGATTCAGTAGCAACATCCCTCTGGGCCTTATTGTCATTGTTTTTCTTTCTCTCTCTCTTTTTTTTTTTTTTTTTTTTTTTTTTTTTGTTTCATACCAGCAGCTCAGCACAGCTCTGTCACTCACATTCTCCATACTGCATGTGGCAAAGTTTGTGCTAAGCAGTGGCAGCCTTGATGCTTCCTGTCATGCATCTCTTCAGAAACTCTCGTTTCCTGTAAAGATTAGCAGCCTTTTTTTTTTTTTTTTGAGGTCACTAATTGGTTTTTCCAAATCATGGTTGAGTTGAAATAAAAGTTGAGTATTTTTCTGTTTCAATCTTTAAGTTCACATCTGCAAGCTTGTCTTAGTCTTGAGAGTTATTACTTATGAAAAATGGCATAGTGGCTGTAACATATGAGCTATAAGGAAAAGAACAAATGTCATGGAAGTTTGCAGTGCTTCTGCAGCTAGGCATAACACTTTCTCTTGGCAGAGCATGTGTGTTTATTTTAATAGCAAATGGTAGAAAGTTACTGTTTTCAACTCTTAAAACTTGAGATAATGATTCCATGGTTTTAACTTGATCATAATGTGTTCCCTCTATGTCTGGAAAAATGCTTTTCTAGTATACTTGCAATGTTGCCTATTCTAAATAGCTGCATTTGTAGTGCTGCTTGAAAATTGGTTTCTCAGAGTAGCTGAGGCTTTTGTCAAACATGAGGCATCTGAGAATTTTTTGAAATATGATGTTAAAATTCTTGTCCTAACAAATGAGACTCAACTTTTTATACTGACTTAATAAGTATTTTTGTGGAAGCTGCTTATGGTCCCCAGGACTTTCTTTTAGCTGACTCTGAGAATGATTCAGGCTATGTACTGAAAGTCAAACAGTGTTTGAGTGTCTCTGGTCAAGATACTACAGATATCCTTCTTTCTGCCTTACTTCCAACTTCCTTGACAGATTTAGAAATTGTCATACCAGCACTTCTCAATGTGTGGTTTTTGTTGCCCTCATTATTCCCCTTGGAAGAGCCAGAGGAAGTGAAAAGGTGACTAGGATTTTGAGTCTGTGGCTCACTTGAGGTAATCCTTCAGAAAGGAAGCTTTCTCCTTGTTTAATGGCCACAACCTGCAGAATATTCCTTAACTCCATGCAGCAAAGGATAAACTTTGTGTTAATGATCTGTGCCATGTGATGCTATCCTCTTAACCCAAGAGGAGATATTTGGAACAAGATCGTCACAGGTGTTGCCAAGTCATCTTTTTTTCTAGTAAGCCAGAGTGAAAAAAAAACAACCACCAAAAAAAACAACCAACCAAAACCAAGGAGAAGAACAACAGCAAACCCCTGGGATGCAATACAGTGACCAGAAGAATTAGGATTTGGTTCTCAAACATATTCTGAACTTTTCACCAGGTGATGACAGGTGCATTACACATACCCAGATTATTCTGAAGCACTTTGGATTTGCCTGGGTAATTCCTAGCAGTATGTTACTTTGTGTGGCTCACAAGCAAATTGGCATGCTCTTAGTTTATTTTTCAGCAAAGGAAACTGCAATGTGCTAGAAAATAGACTTGTGTTGGTGGTTTTTTTTGTCTTCCAGAAGTTGTTCTAAATAGTAATAACTACATAAAGCAGTAAGCAGTTTTTACAAGGATAACACATTCTAAATCACTTGAGGGGGCAAACTTTCCAAGCTTGGATTTATCATTTTAGGTATAAACAGATTTTTTGGAGACTGCTACCTGCATTCTTAGTTTAGAAATCCTGCAGGAAGTATGTTTATGATGACCATCTGTCTCGTAACTGAAATATATATGAGCTTTTAAATGATCTGTCAATGACACTGGAACTAATGCTTTAGCCAGGGCTGTGTGTTTTAAAGTAGGGGATACCATTTGTTTTTGTACTCAGTATGCCCAAGAATTTGATTCTGCAATCATCTGGTTCATCTATTGGCGCTAGTCTGGGCAGCAGTTCTCTGGAATACGTGTTCTCAGGACAAGATCACTATGGTGGTTTTAAAGTATTTTAATTTCATGAGGACTGCTTTTAGCATGTTACCAGTGAGATTAAATCAAAGAGGGAGATTTTGCAAATTTGAGAAGTGCTAATAAGCAGTTATTGATAGAAACTATAACTATACAGTGAACATTTTTATGCTTTAGGACAGCAGGTGGTGTGTAAAATAAGCTTTATTAGACCCTTTATATGAGGGAGAAGCTTTGTTCCTGTTTAGCTATTTTGGATCATCTTTCAGACATTCCTAATTTCATTATATCAGTAGCTGAAGATAGTGGGTTCTGTTAATGGATTTGGGGCTGGCAACAAAGCAAAAAGCTACAAGTGGAAAAAAAAATCATTAACTGATTAAGAGTTTATTACCACCTCGTAGAGGAATTTGGGAAGAATAAGAACACTGATCTCTTTGTAATTGGAGTAACTCTGAGTCAGCTATATAGGAATGATGAGCTAAACACAAGATAGTACTAAGTTGATACCAGCAATAAAGTGCATTTTATCTTGTTTTGGCTAGTTAATACAGTCTCATCATGGTTTAAGAGTATCCAAGTGATGGTGTTACCCAGTTTTCTTTGGACATTTTCTTCTTTTAGAATAACTTTGTGACTTGTTTCTGCTTGGCTGACTTGCTGGCAAGTTTATGACCCCAATCTGAATGTATTTTGACTGCTTCTATCCTGGCAAAGACTAATGACATACAAACAATAACCCACAAGTATTGCTATTAAAAGCTTCAGCAATCCAGGCTTATTATCTTAAGGATCTGCAAATCTGTCTATGCTTATGTAATATACATCTGTTAATGGCAATTTCTGAACCATTAGCAGGTTTTGCTGAAGTGTCACAAAATGTTGCCATGCCTGTTTTCAAATCTGCTGCTTTTTAGTGAGGCTTTTATTCCTACTGATATTTTCCAACATAAAACTGTTTTGGGTTTGTCTCTTTCTTCAGCTGCTTACAGTATACTTTTCATTTAGGAAATGTAAGTTGTGTATCTATATAAAAGTGGAAGATGCTAACTTAATATGCACTGTTTTGCTATAGCTGGCTTGGACTCAGTCTTTCAGTCTTCCCTAAAGAAAAAATACAGTAAGTGAGACTATGCTTGGAGAGTTGTTGAGAAGCAGTCCATTCAGACAAGTATCATACAGTTAGAAATACTGTCTGAAAAGTGATTGTTTTTTTTTCTTCTTTTCTTTTTTTTTTTTTTTTTTTTTAATGTTGCCCTTTCTGAATGTAGACAAGTAGATATTATCAGTATGTAGACTGGCATTTGGGGGCATGTTTTTTATTTGCATTTATCATGATTTGGGACTTAGTGAGTTGTTAGGTTTTCCAGGAACAGCGTACTAAAAATGGTGAAACTGCAGAAATGTCTGATACAAAAATAAGATTTTAAGTTTAGTTTTAGGATGCTTTTTCTGTGGTTTTTCTCTGCTTCCTTTGTATGCAGCTTGAGCTTTTTTCTGCAGGCAACTGCTCAAAAGCTAAATGCATTTCAGGTTGTCTGTACCTGGGTGGGGGAGGGTGGCGGAAATTACACACTTAAATTTGAATTTTTTTGCCTCTTGATGGCAACTGTGAGCTAGTTCAGGTGATGGTATGATACCTTTTGCTGATCTTGTTACACAAGCCTGAACATATTTGAGACATTCAGTATTTACCCTCAGGAACAGAAAAAAAACAACAAAACCCAGAACAACTCAAAAAACCCAAACAAACAAAAAAGCCCACAAAAATCAGACACAAAAACCCCCAAATAAACAAAAAAAAACCAAACCCAAACCAAAACACAAACCCAAACAACAACCCAATAGTGAAGAGACTCTGGGTTGCTGCTGAAGACTTAAATGCTGTAGTACATTACTAGATTGTGTATGGTCTATACCTGAAGATCTGCCATTTAAAAACTCTTTTTTAAAATACTCAGATTTCCTCTAGGAAAACATGCATGTGTTTCCTATGAGTTCCCTTTGACTTTGTAGACTACCTGCTTGAATGTTCAGAGCTTATTGGTGGTTGCAGCAAAAAACAAAAACAGCAACAACAACAACAAAAAAAAAAACACAAAAGAGAATTCTGAGGAGTAAAATGAGGAATTTTGGCTTCTCAAGTTGTAGTCATCTTGCATTTGCAGAACTTGACAAGATCCCAGGGAATTCTGGTTTGAGTTCCATTTTTGCTTGAAGTAAGTTTTATATACAGAACAAGTAAGTAGTTAACATCCTGTTGTTTAGGGACTGCATTTTTTTTTTCTGTCTGTGTAGGAGAACAAATATTTCCAGTTGCTTTAGATTGTAATGCAACCATTTGAGAATGGTCCTATAGTCTGTAACTTGTCCCTTCTATCTGGGTGTTAGTGATGGAAACAATTTTGTCCAAGTAAGTTTCTTGATTTATTCAGGTAGCATGCATATAAAGCAAAACTTGGAACAGTCAGGTTAGACTAATATAGCTTAATATATTGTTCACTTTTTTTTTTTCTTTTTTGACAGACTGGTCATTTTTCTTATAGTTGGTGTCCCTAGACTTTCCAAGGAGTTTGCATAGGTGCGTCAAGTGGGCTTGTTGTGGAACTGTGTGTATGGAGAGGGTAGTAATACAGCACAAATTATGGCACATCAATCCAACTGAACATGACATGTATATAAGAGCACTTAACTGGCTGTTTTTCCTATTTGAATTATGTTGTCTGTATCTTGGAACTAGGGTTGAAAAGTCATTTTCTTCCTCACATCCAGTATGAAATCTTGCATCTCAAATTGGGTGAATCCCAGGAAACTAAGCAGAATTGAAGTTCGATTTGGTGGTGGTGGAGACTCTCAAATCTGTTGCTAATCTGTGGAATTAAGTGGTTTATTCTAAGGAACCTTAAAAGTTGAAAAGGCATTTACAAGATAAAGGTGAGGAATAGCAAAAAAAGACTTGTTTCTTAGGATGTACATGACATGAATTTTAAGGTTTTGGGACAAGGCAAATTTAAACAATTAATTGATTCTGAAAATTTCCATTACTATGAGTGGCTAGTTCATTAAGTATCATTAGTATTTGTATTATATTGTTTTTGCCAAATACCTCTCTGTATTCTTAGTTTAGTAATATCTTATTCAATAACTTACCTCCTGTTGGCATACTTCAGTTTCTCAGTTTTTTACAGACACAGATTAAATGTATATGTAATTTACATGAACATGAAAAAGTCATTTTATGCATGTATTCAGACTTTGAGATTTGTAAGGGCAGCAGCCAGTCATGATGAGCATTTTGTTGCTACTTGTTGTGGGGTTTTTAGTATTTTGTGATAGATGATAAACCTACACATTTAGCCTCAAAGGTAAAACATTTGACCATAATTTAGGTGTTTGAGGTTTTTTTTGGAACTGGAGAGACAATGTTTGGTTTACAGATTGGACTCAATGATTTTAAAGATCTCTTCCAGCCTAGATGTCTGTGATTCTATGTTCTATCCCAAAACAGCATCTGTGGCCTAGTTAGTGGGACATGATTACCTATTCTAGAAAGCTTTCTGAATCTGTTTTCTAAGATATACTTTAAAATCTGAATATTCTTTGGCATCTGGGAGAAAGCATCCTTAGATTTTAAACCATCCAAGTGATGGGGTTTGAATTTGAGCTTGCTGATAAACTGATTCAGAACAATCTGCAGGAATGCAGGTAGTCCTTTTTCACATAAGAAAACACTAGTGCAAACAGTAATTTTCTCAAATGGTGAAGCAAAGAAATGGTTCAGTTTTGTGAAGAAAGCTTAAGTAGCTTTACATTAGGTCATGCTAACCAAAGGAAGTATGCCAGGATCAGCTGTGCTAAAGCAGCTAGCTGTACTTTCAACATCAGTAAAATAATTCCCAAAATTCTTTTTGTGGTAGCCTCTGTTACTTACTATTACTGCAAATTACTGGTTGGTGTTCCAAATTGCTTAACTGAGGGTTTGCTTCACTACAGTTCTTTAGTGGTTTGACCTCTATCAGAAAACAGTTGTGGCTTCTAATGCAGCAGCTTATAAGATAATACTGAATTTCTAAAGCATGCTGCTTGTGTGATTTTTTTTTTCTTTTTTTTTTACTGTTGTATCACATACAAGAGTATATGTTTCTCAACTTCTGATCTTGATAACTTTTTGCGACAAACCACATGGTTTGGGTAGACTTGTAAAATTTGATGGAATGCACCTACTCTATCTAAAATCACTGATAAATACCAGATAATGACTCAACTGATATGCATGTTAACTGGGTTGGTGTGGATGAGTGCAGATAAAAGGCAGCAGGCTGGAAGCATGATGATGTTTTAAGAGGAGTATGAAATCTGAGGAAGTTGGCATTGGAATTAGAATGGAAAGAATGACTTGGTTGATGATGTAGAAAAATATTTTCCACTTTCCCTTTGACTTCTGTCCTTATCTTCTCTGGCAATAATATTCAGGGAAATGGTATCTTTTGTTTCTCTTGTTCCTGTGTGGGAATGGTAATTGTTCTTGCTTCTTACCTGTTCAGGAAGTATTCTCATTCCTCCCTCGCCAACAAAACGCTGTATCAGTCATTGCCAATGTTGTTTTTTTGCTTTATATTTTAACTTTGGCCTTCCTCAATCCTCCTGTGTTCCCTGCATAAGCCATCAGGCAAAATGAGGAAATTTTTTTTCTCACCCCCTGCCCTCTGGAATAAAGCAGATTTTGTACCTCTGTCTGTCTTTGGCTACTCTATGTAAAATAATAAAGACTATGGTTAAAACCTGAATCTAAATTTTGACTCCTGGAGCTGCCTTCTTCCAAACTTAGATTTTCCAGCTGGTAAATCAATCTTATCCGTGGAAATGTGCTTACAGTTCTCTTGGGAATTTGCCTTCCCCCTCCTCCCTTCTCAAGCCAAATCTCTTTCCAGGAAGTGGAAAAAAAAAATCCATGGACTAGATGGAGCTTCAGCTGAATAGAGTGTCTCACTTCAGATATACCTTCTGCTGCTTCTCAAATGACCAAAACATAAGTGACAGCTGAGTTGTCTGTTTGTGTCATGGGTCAAGGGCAGTCCAACTCAGCAGTTTCCCTTTCCTCTTCCCTGAGTTTTGTTTGGAAGGAGTAGTGACTTGCCGTTATATGCAGTCACCCTCGTCATGAAGACCAGATGGAAATACGTCAATTGTTTCATATATAAATACTCAGTCCAACAGCTGTGAGTTTTATCAGGAGTCACTGGGATCACAAGTTGGTGACCATATTGTTAGTTTAGAGGGCTGTAAGCATTACTCTGACTTGAAATATAGCTGTAATGTGAGACCATTAGAAGCAGTTTTAGACTGAATGAAAGAAGAAGAAAAAATGAAGTTGAACCACTTAAATGCAAATTCCTTTTTAAGCTGGAGTTATAATTCTTCTTCTGGAGCATTACAGAAGTCCTCTTAATATAATGTTTCAGCCACTGATGCTGTCCTAAAGTAACTAAAAGCATTGCTCTGAAATCTTCTCATTACATCCTTTCCTTTTGTAGTTTTATTAAGTAAGAACATTTCTCCAGACTATTACTCAGTGGTCTTTTGGCCATTTGATAATCCTCAGTCTGTGTTTGCATATGGATTTCTAGCAAAAAGGCTGAGATACCTGATGTGATCCTAGCTAACAATGAATCAAGTGTAATAAGATCCATAATAAATCTACTTGACACTGATAATTAAGGGAGTTAACTTGACTTTGCAGGTTGCAGAGGGTTTTTGCTGCCATCTATGTGCAAATGAGCCTTGATTTATTCCAATAATATTGAGAAAGGGGGAGTGGAAGTCTGCTGGTGACTGTTGGCTATATGGTTGCAAAAGGCAATGTGTTGCATGGGCTGCTGAGCATAATGTGAAACAAAGTGCCATAAAAATCCTGAGTGCTAAGTACGTGACTGAGGAAGAAAAACCAACCCAAAACAAACAACCCACTTTAATGGGAGAATTGGTATGGTCATTAACTTAAAATAGCTGCTCTGCAGAAAACTAATGTAAAGCAAGGTTGTAGTTCTTTAGTAGTGAACACTGCAGTGTATAGGCCTGAAACTGAATTACAGATAAAACAGAAAGTTTCAATAACTACAGACTTGTGCTAACAAAAAAACCCAATCGATCAAAAAAAAAAAAGAGTAAAAATTAAAAGACCCAAACAAAAAAAACCCCAGGGAAATGGGCCATGTTTTAGTTGAACTGCCTGTTTCTTGAACCTTGAGAGGAGTTGTTCTTACTGCTTTAAAAAGCTTTCTATTTCAAAGGGGTACTTGAAGATATGTTTCATGTCTATAGTTAACACTTTTATACAATGGAACAATAAATACAATTGATCACACTGTTAGGTCCTAGTCTCTTTGGGCCTCAGCAAACTCAAAAAAGCCAAAACAAAAGTACCCTCCAAAACCCTAAACCATTGTCTGGTCGAGTTGCTTTGTCTGAATAGATCTCACTTTTGCTTCCAGGTATATTGTGTTTCAGAAATGGTTTTCTTCGGATTGTAGAGCTCACTAACGCAGTATATGTGCAATAGAAGCCCTTGTAGCTGGTATGAAAGAGGTGATTCGCAGCTTCAGAGGTCTGGAGTTTGTGGGAGTTAGGGAGGCTGAAGCTGTTGTGGAGTCCTTTAATATGGATTTTGTGTCCTTTGAATCACACGTGTCCTTCAGTGAAAACTACTGTGTTTGAATCCATGTGGTTGGTCTAGATTATGAGAACTGAGAGTGTGCTTTTTCTTGACGTATTAGTAGTGCTTATGAATAGATATGTTAATGTTAAAAAGTCTGCATCTTCCTTGATTCAGAATCATGGTGGACTTCAATTCTTCCTGTTTTGACTTTCTATAAAATAGGTTGTCTGGAATAGGTCATTCTGAAAAATGTTCCTTTTTTTTTTTTTTTTTTTTTTTTTGAGCCATATATTGGCATGTGATCTTGTTTTGGTGTCAAAGCACTAGGAAATCTTCCATCCGGAACCTCATCTGAATGGCCTCTTTATAGTTTAGTGTCAGGTTTACAGTTTGAGAGTCTGGGAGTCATCAATGTGTGCCCTTGGAAACAGCAAGTATAGCTGTTTGCCTGACTGTCTTTTTTGGGTTTTTAACAGTCTTCGACGTGGGGGGGTGACAAAATATCTTGAGCCTTGAATGACGACTTCTGTCAAGTAGAGATCAAGGGTTGCGGTGCTATGCACTTTATCACATCTTGGGACACGTTCATCAAAGATAAGAGGGGTCAACTGTCTTATTCGGGAAACTGAGCTGAATTAATTTACATTTTTATCAGTTTAGTTTCACTTTTTTGTGTCAGTATTTGTGGCTATTGCATTGTTTGGTTTTTAGTTCTTCCTAAGTGGTGGAAGTGCAGAGGGTATTTGCATCTAGCCACGTGCCCACATAATCCCAGAGTATCTAATAGGACTAGTGACTGGTGATGGTACAACTTGGAGACTGCAAATAATATAATATGGTTTTGTGTGTGTGGTGGTTTTATTATTATTGTTTTGTTTTGTTTTTTTTCCTCCCTCCCCCTTGTTCCTGTTGAAGTACTTGCTGTGATTTTTGTTTTCTCTGGTGTTCCTACATGATTCCTGCTGTAGCATCTATGGACAAAAAATTTGATTTGGTGAGGATTCTTGGTTTCATCTGTCTTGTTATCCTGGCTTCTAACTCAGTGTCTGACTAGCACATCATTATGATATTGTGTAAGCTCACTGTGGGGACCCAACTGGTTATTCCATGACGAGTATGCCACTTTCCCTGAAAGAAGTGGTGCAGAGGAAGCTTGGGAGATGACTTACCGGTAGATTTGAGTGGCACTGCAGTTACTTTCCATCCTTGTTACTGATGTGGAGCAATATTAGTTTATTGTGCCTTACAGGTTGTGGATTTCAAGTGCAGTTGGGCTATCTTGCTGTTTCCTGTTCTCCTAAGAAGTGAATTTACCCACTGGATTTCTTGCAGCTCTAAACTGGATATTGCAGCTGTGGACCTTTGGATAGAAAACATATTCTGCAGTTAGTAAACAGTAGTTCAAATTATGAGCTTCATGTCTTATGTTTGGAGTTTTGTGCTTTAGAAAATACAACCTATAGAGCATTGTTTTCTGATTTTATTCAGAAAAGGATCTGCAAATGGAGCAATAGCTGCTGTTAGCTCTTTTCAGTATGCTCTTGTACTGACTAACTAAATCCAAGTATAGTAGCAGTGAGATGAAGTTGCCAAAGAGCACTAATTTTGGGGTGTTCTTTGAGTGAAGTGGCATGAAGAGTCATCTTACTTGCTTTTGCAGCCCCTTGGGGCATTGCTGGCAAAAATCCTACCACAACAATTTAGTATTTGAATATTCAGTGCAAGACTTGGTGAAAATGCCTAAAACGATGGTTAAAGGGATTATTAACCTGTATATGCCTGAATTTCTTTGTGTTACCACCAATCAGTTGCTATAATATGCAAGTTGATTCCTATTTTGCTGCTTCTGAAAACATGAAAATTCACATACTTGTCTTTCATGTTCATGATGGGCTGAATTCCTTCAGTAGAACTGCTGACCTTAATCTAAGGGACAACATGTATCTCTTTCTAGATGAGCTCTAGCCTTGTCAGTCACAGGAAGTACTCTTGCAATAAACTTTGTCTAACGTGGACTGTAGTGAAATGAAAAGAGTCTGTCTGAGAGCCCAGAACTGAGAAATCAGTTGTGTATATTGTTGTAGTACTCTGAATTAGTGCATTGCAGATGATGCATGTGTTTAATATGAATGTCAATCAGGTGTTTTTTTCGTCTTCACAGTGTGAATGTGGTTCACTCAGTCAGTATTAGGAAGCTGCCTACTGAACACAGTTACTGCAGTTTTTGGACTGCACAGTCAATCAAGCAGATTGAGAAGTCAGCTCTATAGCATAAGTATATAACTTTGCTGGAGTCTGGGTTTGCAATGGTCTGTAATTTTGCAAGCTCTCTTTGGAAGATGTGTTGGTAATGCTCTATATTTACATAATGGTCATCTGCTTCTAAATTCTTCAGCAGGACACATGGAACTAATAAATTAGGTAACACCACTTAAATTTCATTCCTGTCTTAAGATCCTGCTTTCAATTGCCTGACTGGTGTGCACCTTAATCACCTGGGCTGCAAGCTGTCAAGTCAGGTATCTGTCTTGTGCTTGATTGTTTAAGAAACTTCAGCAAAGGTGGTAGAGGTGCCTCAGAAAAGAATTTGCTTTGTTGCATCCATTGGTGCCTTAAGCTTTTGTACCTTGGAGCTGTGAAGCAAAGACCTAAAAGCAGTGTTGAGACAGGGGGTTTGTCAAGTAAATAGTGTTCAGATAATAAAGCTTTTAAATAAGTGACATTTTTTACTTGGAAACTGTATATTTTTTAAACTCTAAAGACTTGATCAGTTCTGCCCTGCCAGTAGCCTGTGTTAGCATTCATATGATGCCATAGGAGGCAATTTGTTGGACTTGCAATGCATGTTGGCTTTATGTTTTACAAATGTATAATTACTTTTTGTATAGCATGTGCAAGTCAAACTCTCAGGATGGGAAGTGCAAGATAGAAAGCTGTACAATGCAATTCTGTTCCCTTGTTTGTGTTGCAACTATTTAAGCTAGTCAAGTTTAATATCCTCGGAAATGGCTTGCTTGATCAGAACATAAGGTACTCTGGAGGACTAGGAATTGAAGCTTTTAAGTAGAAAATCTTTTGTGGAACAACAGCCTCTATTTTTGCAGAAGCAGCAAACTGCAGCTATTAACCTCAGTGTTCAAATGATGGAGAATTAGTTTTGGTACTGGTATGTTGTAGTTAGTCTGATGCAAACTTCTGTAAAAATATACTGTTTAAGTGACTTTAGTTATAGTAAATTTGGATCTTGTAAAGAGAATTTTAAAAGCAAATGCCTTTGTCAAAAACCTGTCACCTTTCCCACAAGCCTTGAAGGAAAAATGATATGGATAGAATGGAATATACTGGATTTGGCAATTATCTTTATTTTCTGCCTAATGTATTTTAAAATACAGAAGTTTACAATTTGGCCTCTTAAATACCTTTTGGATTTTTCACATAAAGCTGAACTCTTGATGTTCAGGGTTTAAGTGACACAGAGCTGCCAGCAAACACTGTTGTTATACAGACTGCAAAGTTAGAGAAATGTCTGTGGTGGTGGGGTGTGTGGTGTTTGTTGCTGTTTTTAGGATAGTAGTCATGATTGTGCAGGGGGAGGGGAAAAATAAAAGTCCAAAGAAATGTATGTAAAAGAAACAAGTGCAAAAATCTAAACAGTGTAAACATAGCTGTGATCAGAGTAGTACTTGAGTGCTTTTAGTTCTAGTGGTTAGTATCTAGTATATTGTATGGGAATTCCTTTTTAATTAGCTCAGAGCCAGGTCTGTGCTATGTCTAATGTTGTTTGCCCCTCCTGGAAAGTGGAAACTTGAAAGTACTTTGGAAGGAAGGGCTGACAGGAGTTTCTAATAGGAAAAGGCAGTTGTCCCTTGGATTACCTAGAAATTGTTCTCTCCATTTTTTTAAAAAGAAACTATGGGTACTAGTAGATGTAGTTTCTTCTGTGGTCCTAAGATTTTACCATGTTCTTATGATATCATCCCATTCCACTGTCTGTCTTTGGAGAGCATGAATTTTGGAGAAAAGCATCCCATTTCTACAAAGCTGATCACTGCCAATAGATCTCTTGTGAAGTCCTTATTTAGATGCAAGCATACTGAAGTCAGTTGAGATAAGAAGAGTTCATAGTGGCACAGATTTCAGTTTCCACCCTTAAAACCTTATATGTGTGACTAATTCTGAAATGGAGCCATTTGAACTGAGTCAGCAGTTCAGTATGTTGAAAGTGCTCATGCTATCTTGGTTTGGGTTGTATTGAGCATTAATTTGCTTTGCAGGTGGAAAGTCAAACCGATTGGTTATGTGAACCTTCAACAGAAGGTGGCCAAGTATGGATCAGGTTTATCTGAGAAAGCAGACTTTGAAATAGCAAATGACAAAGTTTCTGTAAGATTCAACATGTGTTGGAAGCACAGGAAAGATTAAAATAGCATCAAAAAACTAGCAGCCTCTGTAGCCAAAGCGCTCAGGGCAAGAGCAAGCTGGTGGCGGTGGGGGAACTGCAGTTCTTTGTTTTCAGTGCAGTCTGGATTTTATTACTTGCAAAGTGAAATCACAAGGGGGAATGTCTGTTTTTGATGGGCAGATATGTTGCAACTCATTTTGAAGAAGCCTGTGTGTAAATTTTTCAGCCTGCTAACAGCTTTGAAGATAGGACTGTAACTCTGAGCCTGTGATTCATCTGTCCAGATCCTTCTTATTGGACAGCCTGTTAGTCTTGTTCCTCTTTCACAATTCCAGGCTGTTAAGTATTGATACTGGTGCAGTTGATAGTAAATTTTGAGTTTTAAAGCTTGTTACTCTGTACTCTTAATATTATTGCTGGCTACTGAAGCTTATTTCCAATATTCTCCAGGTGCTGTAGCAGCAGGTTATAACACTTGGCTGTCATTTTTGGTAAACAAATAGAAAACTAGGAATAGATAAAGTACTTATCTTCCCTCTCTGCCTCCTTTATAAAAAAATAATTTTGTGGCCCAAAATAAGAAACTTGAAGCTGTAAACACAAACACATGTGGTGGTAACAAGAAAACAGTCTTAAGAGTTTTCTTGTCTTAATGACACTTCCACATTTTGATGCCCTAGCAAAAGCTCCCAAGAGACTGTTTCACACAGCTGTCCATTGAAGGTAGTGAAGTCTCTATTTGGACTGTAGCCATCCTGTGGAAAAATTATGTTGTAGTGGTAGGATTTTAAAGAGAAAAAAATGCAAAGCTACCTGAAATTATTCAGAATGAATTGGTGAGGTTCTCATCAATATCTCTAGATACTAAGCACTCAAACATTAGAATTTTAATTGGAAAGTTTGTCTTGGCACTTGGGTTATTTCTGAGTCAATTGAAGAAAGTGTGGGAGTGGCAACAGAGGATGGGGAAAGGAACTGATTCCCACGTGCTTCCAGACTGCCGCTTATGTAAACTTCATCCTGCTTCCACTCACATCTTGTTGCCTGGTAGCTGGACAGAAGGCTCTTATTTTCAAAATGAACGTGTCTTCTCCATTAGGTATCTGTCCAGAGATCTGTCTGGATCCTGTCTCTGCCTGTGAAAAAAAGGGTCTTTTGTAGTCTTGGTTGTCTCAAGAGTGGGGAAAGATAATTTCTTGACTGACCTTTCTAGCAAGAGTAAGTCTGTGTTCTTGTTAAAGTAGTAACTAGTGGATTTGAAACTAAAACTGGATCTGAGTGTCTGTTATCTTTATGGTACTGTCTTTAGCTTAATATGCAATGTCTCAAATCAACCCACCCACTCTTATTCTCACAGAAATGTAGTTATTGCTGCTGAAGCAAGGGACGCAGTAGCAGGACACTTGTGTGGCTTTCTGACAAGCCGCTTTTAATTCCAGCTTCTGTGGCTTCTTGTGTTTGCAGACTTGCTGAACACATAAGAGCATCTTTTAGATGGAGCAATAGTGGATGACTTTTTGGCTAAGGAAGCTTTTTCAGTGTTAAACGTGATTAATCATTAATAGTTTTGGTATATGATGCACAGAGCATCAGATATTTCACTGTAGGGAGAAAGTATTTGATTTTTTTTAAACTTTATTTTTGTATGTTACTCTTCACAACTAAAATTAAATTTGAACTGCAGGTAGAGTTCTTCAGTGTGACAAAGCAGGAGGTAAACTGAAAACAGGGAAGTGTGTTATAGGTTGTGATGACCCATTTAAGGTAGGTTTGTTGGACCATTGACATCCTCAGACATTGTGTCTTCAAGAAATTCCTTCAGTGTTCCTGTTCAAAGAATTGAAATAAAGTGGCACCAGACCAAGGACAGACAGTATGTGACTAAAGCACAATGTAATGAGAAACACACTTTTTGGATAAGCTGTAAGAGTTTGAATAGCTGATTCATAGATAGGTTGTGGTGAGTATCCAAGGTCTTCTAGGTCATGTTTGGTCTTCTGGCAGTGCGGGATATTCCCAGTAGTATTATTCAGAAAAAAAACCTTAGTATAATACCAAATAGCCTTGCCAATGGCAGTATTAATATATGTAGCCCCCAAATTCCAAAGAAAAAATCCTGAATATTCATCAAAAAGTTCCTCTAGTACTTTTCCTTAGCTCTCTGCTTTGGATCACCTTGGAGTTTACTCTGTTGATGTTCTTTCATCTCAGCTGTTTTACAACACTAAATTTTAGTTGTCAAAACCCTTTCTTGCAGGTCAATCCAACACTTAAATTTTGTTGCTCAACTTTTGTAACGATAGTTGTTTTATATCCAAGGTGTGCATATTATTACCTTGATTTACTGTATGGCAAAACACTCTCTGTTTTTATGTATTGTATCTTGTGTTGCTTTATATAATAGGACCTGATTGGTCCCTCCATCTGCATTTTAATTGCACTGTTTTCTCTAATATTTTAACTATTTTTAAAATTATTCAGTGTTAAACTGTAAAACCAGTTATGCCTCTGGATATAGAGTATGCTTCATCATGCCAGTATTCATAGTTGTTCATCCTACCACTTGCCTACTGTTAAATGTTTGAGTGTTTTCTGGCTTCTGACTCAACTATGCTCAGTTTCCTTGCTCTGTGCATATTTTTAAGTTTGCATATTAGAGGTAGATTTGATATTGTCTGAAATATTTCTGACTATGTGAGTAACTTTTTAGTTCTACATCTTTTAGGATGTTTGCTAAGGAAGACATACACAGTGCATTGCAAACGTAGATGTCTCTAATATATATGGTATCATCGTGAAGGACTACAGTAAGCATGCAGGTGATGGAAGAACCTGATTTCATAAGTCAACCTGTCAGGTAATACTGCTTCCTTTTACGAGAAGCCTGAGCTGAAGATGAGCATACTGGTAGATCACAGGAAGACTGCATCATGCATGTAGTGAGGCTTAAAAAAAAATAAAAAAAGTGCTCCTCCAACATGTTTTAGGACTTTAACGTTTGTGAAATGCTAATACCAATACCAGTATTTATGCACAGTATTCCTGAGACCTCATCTAGAATGCAAGTTTTGGTCACCCCATAAAACTCACTGTTTCTGGAACCCTTTAGTCTTTCCCTACATGAGATCGCTTTTTTATTTTGTCTATCTTGCAAGAACATGCAGAACACCTGGCAATTATTTGAGACTTTAAGACGAATCCCTGAAGGATCACTGAATGAGAGATCTGTCTCTGAACGAGAGATGTCTGGTGTGAAGTTCTCTAGTGATTATTGTAAGGATTTTCTGTTGGCTGCCAGCACTTGGCCTACACTTCTTAAGTCGTCCTGTCGTAACTGGTAGTAATCCACTTTTGTACATTAAATGAAGTACTTTTTTTGGATGTGTTTGCAGAAGCAGTGTCAAAGCTGAGAAGAATAACAACTCAGGCTGCATATGTGATATACATACAGATGTTCCATGTAAACTTGAAGCTAATGTGTGCTGTAGGCTGTGGAGGAGTGCAGGGGCAGCCTTGCAGGGGCTGCTTAAATACTTGTGTAGGTAACTGAAGTTTATTGCCTCTAGGCTTTTTGGTGGAATTTTTGCAAGGGAACAAGTCGGAGGTGCAGGAACTTGTTCTTGTGTACCTCCTACTTTGATTTGTTATTAGTAAATCTTTGGAGTCATCTTGACACTTCTGTGTGGTTTTCAACCAGCATATTGATGCAACTTTTCAGTGTCCTGAAAAGTGGATATTGCTAACTCTTCCCCTTCACCAGTAGCTTTGTGAAGTATGGAGGATGAAGAATTGTAGTATGTTTTTGGTACTCTAAATTGATTTGCCTTTATCAGAATTGGTTAAGGGTTCACCCTAATGTTCTAGATGTGTATCTACTCATAAAAGGACTCATAGGGTCATACAGAAATACGTGAAACAAGAAAAGATGCAGTTGCTCTTTAGATACAATAAATTAATAAATCTGTAAGGTAACCAGAATGGATTGTGGAGGGTTTTTTTCCTGCGCTGTCATCACCTCTGAATGGAAAATTGGATTTTAATAGTAAAATTTAACTGAGATGATAGGATGTACCTTCCCCTTCACTGACAAAGCAATCAATTCAGTGCAAAATGATAATTGATGTGAGCTTCAAAACTTTTAATGAGGCATCTGAGCCAAGTGACAAGATGGTCCAGCTGGTTAATAGCTATCAAGAATTCAGTTCAGCTAACACTTCAATTCTCTAATAAGCCATATGAAATAAACATAAGCCTTATTGTGAACTGGTATCAGATAGCAAATGTATCTATTTATCATCCATGGATCAAATAACAATTTTAAAGTGAAAATAAATAGATAAGCTCTCTGTTCTAATACTGGTTATTTTTGTATAGCCCAGCGTTTTGATTACTGTCTCTTATGTTCAGCCTCTCAGGATGAATAAATTGAATAAAACATTTAGCCATCTTTTTTTTTTTCCAGACTTCTGTGTAAAGAAACACAAATGTTGCCTAGAGCAACCCTAGAATAGAAATGACTGAAGCCTAAACAGTTGCCTGCCATTCTTAGACCAGATTCCTGAGGACCTGAGAGATTCCAGAAGAGGTCATGCCTGAGCCACAGGTTTAATATCTGCCGTTTAAAATTTTTCTCTTCCTGGTTGTGTGGAAAGCAAAAGAAAATATATAATTGATTTGATAAAATATTAGTGTAGTTTTTAATATACTCTTGAAGCTGCTATGTAGTTTTCATGGCTGTATTCTGAGAGTGCAAGTTTCCAAAAGGAAATTATGGGATTAGGTAATGTACTGATTAGTCTTAGTCACTGTTTCCCGTGGAAGTAGAATTTGGTTCAGTTCTTCAGTTTGACCTTCCTTGCTTTGCCTTTGTTGGTGTTGATGTGAGAGAGTAGGGAGAGGAGTAGTATAGACTTCTATTCATGCATATATTCACATTCAACACAGCTCTGGAAAACAAGCTAGTAATCCAGTAGAGATTCACACATGGTACTGTTTTGCTGATGTTTGATTTTCCTGGGAAAAGTGAGGTGCTTTATTGCCAGGTGTGTCATATGCTTCTTAAAATTTAAGTTAAAACTGAAAAAACTTCGCTGTCCGAATTCTGGCCTGTGAGCCAGCCAGACTATTCTAGCCCTTTTGGGGTTGTACAGGTTCTCTATTATCTTTTCAAGAGGGACTTGAGGTATAGCTGGCTGCCCCGGGCTCTAGGCAGCATACTGGTGTCTGTCTGTGGTCAGCGTTAGGCATGAACCTTCCATTTAGTATTGTGCGTGGTATTGAAGTGCGCAAGTGTAGTTCTCTTGGCATTTCTGAAAACAAAAATTCCCGCAATGCTACTGTAACAAAAGATAAACTTTGTTATTGGGAGTCATACTTTAAGATTTCTTGTGACCTTACATAAAGAAGAAACATTGTAATCCACTGTTGTGCTGCAGAGAAACAGTGTTTTTCTGCTGCTGTGTTCCTGATGCACATTTTATTTGCATACTCCTTACACTTCCAATCCCACTTCTGCCCTTTATTTGATGTGAGGAAGGTGGAATGGCTTTGTGTCTGACCAAGTTAGTGGGCCCATATCTGCAGTGTTCCTAGCTTTTTTTTGAAAGTATCTTTGTTTTCACATGGTCTAGTTACTCCTTGCTGCCTGCTTCCTGTAGAGCAGTCACAATGCCAGCAGTAGACTTGTTCTGAATGTTCTAATGAATTATGGGATCCTTGAGACTTGAGGATGTAGCCAACATCTTTTTTTCTAGCTTAAGACCTGGAATTACTGTATAATTGTGACTAGTTACCAGTCAGTTGTGTTTAGTGATACTAGAGCTTGGTGCCAGAAAGCACAAACTTCAGTTGTGATGCTTTCTTTTTCTGTTATCAGGAGACTCTCACTGCATATGTTAAGCCTATGTCATTGCTGCCACCAGGTGTCTTAGATGCTGCTACTACTGCTGCTGGCACAGGTACTACTGCACATGTAAAAGTGGGAAGTGACCATGTCAGAGGAATATAAATTATTGCTGGTATTCTCTGCACTTCCCCTGTGGTGATGAATCATAGAATCATGAAAACTGACAGACAATCACAGGATAAAATCAGGAGCAGTGCCGGTATCTTTCAGTCATGTATGTAGGCTCTAGTTGCAGATGCTCTTTCTTCAACCTTAAGACAAAGTTCTGTTTATTTTTTCCTGCAGTTTATTCAAGTATTATTATTTCAAGATATGTATAATTGACTTCTTAAGACTAAGTCCTAACTGATGAAGGTTTCTGTCTGTTCCCCTTCTGTTTGATCACGGACAGTTTCATTTCCCTCCTCTTCTTCCTCCCTGCCATTAGTTTACCCAAGTAACATCTCCGTCAAGATATGTGTAATTTGTTTCTTTAATTCTAACCTTCCAGCAGCAGCAATAAACTTGCATATGTTTGCTGTATCACTGAAAATGGTAAGAGAAAGGACAAGAAGCAATTTTATTCTTTGTGTTTCTAACAAACGAACTGCATCTTCTAATTAATTTTCTGCTGTGGTACTGCTGTTGTGCATTGAAATGCTAGAAATGAAAATACAGAAGAGCACGTACAGGTAGATGCTTTTTACCAGGAAACTGTACAACTAATGTGAATAATCCCTCAACCTTTCACTTAGGTTGACTACTTGTGTACTTTACTGAAACTTAAAGCATTTTAAATACCTTGTGTAAGAGGAAACCTACAAAAAATATTTATCCTTAATCAGGAACTTTAAAAGGTATAATAGTGTTTTAAGCCTATTCTTTTCCATTGTGTTAGATATATCTATTATATTTCAGTGTTATCTTTCTCAAGGTTATTTGCTGACTTCATGAAGGCTGTCTGTAGCTTATATAAAACTGATTCTTCTTGTGGAGACTTGCCAAGGAGCAATGTGAAATTGCACTTTCAGTAAGTGTTAACTTAGCATTGCATTTCGTTCCACTACCCATCCTCAGGAACTTTGTCTTCCCTCTTCTATCTAAGATGAGGAGGAAAGGGACTGAAAGGTTTTGGGCCCCTCAGTACAAGAAAGACTTTGAGGTGCTGGAGAGAGTTCAGAGGAGGGTGATGAGGCTGAAGGGTCTGATGAGGGGCAGCTGAGGGGACTGGGGCTGTTAAACCTGGAGAAAAGGAGGCTGAGGGGAGACCCTATTGCTCTCTACAGCTACCTGAAAGGAGGTTGTAGCATGGAGGGTGTTGGTCTCTCCTCCCAAGCAGCAAGTGATAGGACAAGAGGAAATGGCCTCAAGTTGCGCTGGGAGTCGGGGGTTAGGTTGGATGTTAGGAAAAATGTCTTCACCAAAAGGATTGTCAGGCATTGGAACAGACTGCTCAGGGAAGTGGTGGAGTCACCATCCCTGGAGGTGTTTAAAAGGTGTTTAGACAAGGTTCTTAGGGGAATGGTTTAGAGGTGGACTTGTCAGTGTTATGCTAATGGTTGGACTTGATGGTCTTAAAAGTTTGTTTCCAGCCTAATCACTTCTGTGATTGGAAGTACCAGTTATCAGCATCTGGAATGCAGGAATACTGAGATCCTCAGATCCATGTACGATTTCTTTGATATCGATATGATTACTTGCTTTTCTTCCATTGCAAGTCATTATTTTGGGAGTTTGCAGTCTAATGCATAGAAGAGAGTGTGTGTTGTATTCTTCTCCCAAGCTGTGTGATTTTGGGCACTGCAGCTTTATTGAAAGAAAGCTTTGGAAAAACAGCTGTTCAGCTCCATTTAATCAGTTTCTTGTGTTCAGTGGTTTGTAGAAAGGTATACTGGTAGAAGGATCAGTGCAGATCCTTGATCAGTTTTCAAGTTTGTTGCTCTACAGGGATGCATTTTGGACAGTCTCTTCCCCTACCTTCATTTTTTCACTCTACCTAGTCTTTAATGCTGGTAAGTCTGAAGTAGTATGTGTTGACACAGAAAAGTAGATGCAGTTCTTATGTCCTGAGACTTCAGTTTTTAGGTACTAATTGTGCAATGCTGGATGATTTTTAAGCTCAGTGGATTCTTTGTTGATATTTTGTTAATCTAGCTCAATGGTCACTGTGCTCATTTCTCCTCTTAACTGCTAGATGTTTTCAGGATGAGAACACTGCAGCCCACAAAGCCCTCATTCCATTAACAGTGCTGAATATCAGAGCACAGTCTTGCTAGCTTCTCCTCTGGTGACCCCTCATTAACCTTGCCTAAAAGGCTTGCAAAGCCTTTCTCATATGCTGCAGAAATGCACACAGAAGAACATTTGTCTCTTCTGTATGCTACTTCTTCCTCTGAATAATAGGCTGCGAACAGCAGTATCTTCCCCTCAAATTTTCAGAGATTTGGAAAGCCTGATAAAATGCTGCTTGGTGTAACCTCAGCACAGATAGATAATTTACCTATAGACAATGTATAATTTAACAGCGCTTTGAAGTCTCTTATGGCTGTACGATGTCAGATCACACCACTTGAAGACAGTTCATTACTACTAATTTTTTCTACTGTGCTTTCTAGCACATCTCTTTGGATAAAAGTTACACATTGTTGTTCTAGTGTAGTTTAATTAAAAAAACAAACAAACAACCCACTAACTATCCCTGCACTACAGCTGTGTAGCATTTCTGGATCTAGCAGTGGGATATGCAGAAACCTAGTAAAACATGTCCATAATATGTAAAATGTACAGTCTTTCTGTTTCCTCTTTATTATCTTGCTAATAATGTGGAAGAAGGACCAGCTCTCCAAGCTGTGCTTTTTTTTTTTTCTTTATATTTTTAAAACTTTTTGAAGTTGATCTCTGTCACCTGTGAGTGTACTACTTTGTAGAAGATCGAGACCATGGGAAGATTTCAGGGTCAGGTTTGCTCTGTTGTGCAAAAAGGTTCCAGGAACTTTTGCTATATTAATTGTACTTGATATTAAGAAACAGAAAATCACCTTTGAGGATGTAGAGCATGATTTAGCAGACCTAGTTCCTTCCACATAGAGTATTTCTCTTGTTATCCACTTGCTTGGTATCCTGTAGCATGTGTTTGAGAGTGAAGTACAGTGTGTCTCTTCTGCACAACCGTGTCCATTTAGTGCCTGCTGAATTGTCCTAGGATGTAGCTCAGGCCATTTGGTGTCAGTAAAAATGGACAGTGGGGCTGAGAAGGCCCTTAGTTAGGCTCCGTCTGGATGATGGGTAGACTTGCATGGCCTGAGTAGAGAACAGTGCCTTGCTTAGGTGGCTTTCCTGCTGCCTCAGGTGTCTGAGCTGGGCTGTGCAACCCTGTGCAGTAGTGTGATGTGCTTTGCAGATATGTGATTTCTTGTCATGATACTAATAGGACAGAACTCAGAAGGAATGTGGAAAGTTAGAAAGGAAAATGTATGAGGAATTACTCAGACCCAACGGCTATGTCGGCAACCCAGTTGAAATTTAAGATTAACTTAGGTACTAGAAATGTATTTTCTTTCTCCTTTAAGGATGTTGAGTGGATATTAAACCTTGGCTGAAAAAAAAAATCACCAAAGGAACATAGGCATTTTTGCTGATGAGCTTTGTTTTTTGTGGCTTGGTACAATATTTAATCTTGGCAGTGGGGGGTTGTTTTGGGTTGGGTTTTTCGCATTTGTATAAGGCACCTGGGTACAGGGATAGAAAAAGGGAGTAAAAGGTCTGTGTGTAATTCATGCTCCTGTAAATTTAAGTACATTAGTGAAAGAGTAAACCTATATACCTGGTTTATCATGATGACCAAGATCCCTGTTTTACATTGAATAATGTAAACACCACCGATCACTCGTTCATGACCAAAAGAAATCAGAGAAGTACACGGATAAATGGAAACAGCTAAGAAAAGCTTATTGAATCATTCTGAGCTGAACAATTGCTTCACTTGCTGCCTGTCTCCGTTCAGGCCCCTGGCACTGTAGAACCATGGGTCACGTGCTGGGAAGCCTTGCTGTTTGTCCTGGCTTGTCAAAACAATTTAATGTAGGTGGAAAGGCATGAATGAAATGAACGGAGTGGGCTTGATGCATCTGTTTCAGTTTGTTGGAAGGGCAGCCCAGTGACTGGGATGTGACACTCAAGTCCTCCAGGGAAGCTATCAGTTCAGGAAGAACAATGCTGGCCATTTTATGGGATAGTTAAATCCATTTTAGGGAGCAAGCTCTCCTACACTTTGACAGCTTTGTGTATTTTTAAATATTTGGGCTATATCTGCTCAGCACGTGCTAACCCAAGACACAAGAATGTGATTTGCTAACTTCTAGACTTAGAACTTTGTCTAAGGTTGTTTCATTATGGTAAAAAAAGAGAGACTGGGGAAGGAGGGAGGGAGACTGTTTTTTAAATTTTACTGGTAGGAATTCCAAAACACATTGGTCTTTGAAGGATAGGATATCAACCCATATATTATTAACGGTTCTTAAAGTAGTGGTTTCTTTATAAAGTTGTTCAAGTTTCCGTGGCTTATGCAAAGGCAACTTACATGTCTTTGTATTTTGTTTAGTTTCTGGCTGTTTGATGTAAAAATAAAATAAAAATCAAATCAAATATTGCATTTGTTTAACTAACTTTATACTTTGTGATACTGGAACATTAAGTTGTGAAACCTCTGTTTTGCTTCCAGATGAAAACAGCAAATACATGCTGAAATGATCCACCTATACTATGATCCTACTATATACCTATTTAGACTATGAGCTACAGGAAAAAGTCTTCAGAAGATCGTCTTATTTGGTTCACCCTCAAGATAACTTTATTAAATGGAGTGCTTATTTTGGTTGATATGCCACAAATGTTTTTGCAACCTCTTTAGAGGTGGAGATAGAGCTGAGGGTCTTGCATTCCTGCAGAGTCCAGCTCAGTGACCACAGTGGGTTCCAAGTATTGCCCCAAGTAGCTGCCTTGTTGAAAAGACACATCTGGGCCTTTGAGTCTCTTGGAGTATATACTTATAACAGAGGATTGTGAAAGCTATCCCCTTCCCAAATTCTTGAAAAATGCTCTTTTAAATTCTCAGTAAGTGATGATGGCTTCTTTCTCTCTGCTACAGCTCTGCTGTGTGTGGATTTCATGTGATACCAAGATGTTCTCATTCCCTTGTCCTTCCCCAAGTATTCATACATAATGTGGCTGGTAGCACTATTTCTCAGTCTCTCAAATTACATATGGCGCTCTCTTTTCTTCTTATCTTAATGTTTTAGTATCTGCAGCTGCTTAAATTGCATCTTTGTACAAGAAAGAACATGAAGTCACATTTGTCCATACTAACAGTTCAAAGGATGCCAAAATGTAGTAGTTGCGATGAGCTTTATTCTAGTACATCTCTGTCTGGGTTATCTTACTGTCTCAATGTTTTAAGGTTCTGTTGTATGGAGTACTTGAGTTTTGAAAGTATACTTATAATTTTTAAATTGCATGTTGACCTGTAGGCTATTTGCGGGTTGCATTAGATTGTAGTTTGTATGAGTATAGCCAGTCATTAGGTATACGGATTAATTTTGTTGGTGTAATTGTACATGAGATCTCAGTGTTCTCTTGAACATGAAGGTTGTTTGAAGTATATTCACCCTTTTCTGTTTCCTAGTGTTAGTGTTCCTTTAAGGAAAGAAATATAAATAACTGTTATGGATGAGTGTATGGGTTGTGTATCCAAGGAAATGAGGGCGGTTAAAGGTAGTATGCATTGCTAGTCTTATGAAACAAGTGGCCTCTGTCTTATGGCTCTGTTTAATGTTCACTTTTGCTGCTGCAGTATGCTGCTGGAGGGTGCGATGTTTCCTTGGTTGCAAAAACATAGCTGTCTTCCCTGGCTGAAATTTGTTGGCTAGTGTTTGTGCCCAAACTTGTTGCAGATCATTAGGGCACTGTGACTTTCAAAGCAGTGTTGAATTACTTAGTTAGTATATTGTCACTGTCTTGGTTGGATTTTTTTAATGCCAGCACTGAAGTGCTGAGTGTCTGTTTTAAATGTCACAGATATGTTTGCAGGAACATGATGCTACCATTGATGTGACCAGAAAGAGAAATGAGTCAAAATATGCATGCCTGTTCATTGATAAGAGTGATTACCACTTCTAAGTTTCTGTTTGGGGCTAGTAGTACAGTAGTAGGGAAGACTTACCACTGAGTAAGACCCTTAAGGGAGATTAGGTTTACATAGACTAAGATGAGAATTTAATGTCAAGTGCAGTCTAAAACTGGTTAGTAGTGTTCGTGGTAGATAACTTGTTAGAATGCCCAAAATAAAAGAAATTTTGTCCAAATATATATCTGAAATCCAGGTTTTGGACAAAACCAAATGCAGATGTTCATATTACATAGCTAAATTTAAGTGACATACAAGTAATTGTTGCAGCCTTGTTTTTATAATTACCATATATAATAATTGTATTTACAGCTATACAGTAACTTTAAAATGTGAATTATATGCATCAAGTGCAGAGGCTGAAAAGACTCTGCTTTATTTTACTGTAAGATTTTTTTTAATTGAAATTTTGTATTGCTCGAAGCACTGTTTCTTGGAAGCATATGTGGATGGTCTTGTTGACTGATGTACCTATTGCAGCTCACTGCTTTTCTCTATCAGCTGTTAGTAGCAGTCAAGATTAACTGGTTTTGAACAAACTTGTGCTGCCCTGTTCATTGTAATGAAAATAAAGCTATTAGATGTGTGAGATAGGTCAAATAAAGTGTTGATTCCATATTAAAAAAAATCCAACACCTCAGCAGATGTGAATACTGAAATGTTTGCAGAGTATTTCTGCAAACACGTTATATTGAAATTTGTGGAAGTTTGCTTATGCAGGAGTGAGAAGAGGTGGTAGCACTAATTTCTGCAGAGGGAAATAGTTGCAGGATTGAATGCTTTTGATGTCGATAGACTAAATTTGTGAGACTTAAGAATTTAGCATCTTCCTAAGCAACTGTAAATGTATGTATGTGGTTGACATTCATAGACACTGATGAGGTACTGAGCTCTAAGGTAATTTCAAACTTTCACCTTGAAGACTTCTAAACTTCTGAAAACTGGAGCTTCATCTGGAAATGAAGTTTTTCCATGCCCAGAGATACTGTGTGAACCTCTTACAAAAAGTTAATGGTCTAAGTGAATATAGGATGGTTTAGATATTAGCATGCTGTTTGGTATTGAGAAAACACATTACCTGTGAACAAAGGAGGAAGAATTACTGCCTGGAGGTTAATAGGAGGTTGTGAGCAGTATAAGTAAACCCTGCATGTTTTTAATACCTCCTTTTAATTGAAAGGGAAATATGGAATGGAGTGACTTAAAATCATTACTCAGATTTGACAAAGAGGGCACTGGTTATTCCTAAATGAGGGCTGAAACAATGATTCTAAAATTCTGGGCTTTATGCGTATCCTGAATTGTGATTTTTAATACAAGCTGTATATGTGTATTTATCTCAGTTGATCAGTCTGTCTAACATGGCTTCTGCATTGGTAAGTTTACAGCACTGAATGACACAAGGAGACTGTTTTCTCTTGAGATGTGCAGCTTATTCTGGTAATAGCTGTTCAGAGTCCTGATGATATTCGATAGCCAGTTTTTGGTAGGTAATACAGCAGTATTTTCCAGGAATGCTTCTTCATGATCTGTCCCTGGCCAAAAGATTGCTTTCTGTCTCTAGTGTGAGTTATGTTTTTGTTTTCCTTGATGCTAGATTACAGGAAACTTGCTCAATCATGAGGTCATGCTTTTAATTAAAGAAAATCTGACTTGTTCCCTTGTTCTTCTGTAGTTGTACATACATATTATATGTTAGAGAGGTTTGATGGTCTAGTCCCTATATGGAGGGCTAATCCAATCTATTACCAGGAGTCTGGATATTATACGCAGAGGAATAACTAAAAATTATTGTTTTGTACAGCCTGAGAGAGAAGCTTTAAATGATCCAATTTTGCCTGCTCTTGAACACTTCAGTATTTGAGGACATTGTGCCCCTTGCACCTCAAGTCAGGCAGTGACTTTAGAGTAGGGAAAGAGAAAACAGGAAGAGGAGATAATCTACAGACTCTCAGTTCTTACCCCTTAGAGCAGTCAGATTGTAAGGAAAAAACAGGATTAAAAAGACGATAATATGTCTTCTAAATAGAGTATTTAAAGGTAATTGTAAACAAAATGGCATTTAAAACTGCTAATTTACTTGTTCACTGACTGTACCCAACTGTTTTTCAAGTTGCTGCTTTTCTGAATAAGAAATAAAGCAAAGCTTTCTAACGTACCTTTTCTTTTTCATTAGGATCGGAAGCTGTCCAAGTCAGAGCGACAAAGATTTAAAGAGGAAGCTGGGATGCTGAAAGGGCTTCAGCATCCCAATATTGTCAGATTCTATGATTCCTGGGAGTCTACAGTCAAAGGAAAAAAATGTATTGTTCTCGTGACGGAACTCATGACATCTGGAACGTTGAAAACGTAAGTAAATTTAGGCATGTCAAATCGTGTAAGAATCATTAGCACAAAATCAGAGTGCTTGAAATAGGTGATATTTCAGACTTCCTGTTTAAGAAGAGTCTTATTAGCACTACAGAGTATGGTGGAACATCCTTTAAGTTTGCAAGCTTGTCAGATTTTTCCTTGTGATGTCCTAGTAGGAATATGCAGAAAACTTTCAGATTTTGAGAGCTCAGGAAGACAAAGCTTATTTTAACTTTGCAGAATCTTTCATTATCCTCTCCAGCTGCCTTCCAGTTACCAAGAGTTTGTTTGTAAAGTTCAAAGCATGTATTAGTTCACCTTACTGGGAAGGTTTTGAGTGTTACTACAGTACAATAATATGTAAAAAGTAAAAAAAAAAAACCAAACCCACCGCCTATCTATTTAACTGAACCTTTGTGAAGTAGTATCTAACAAAAATCTGAAAGTATGCAGATGCCTGCTATTTCAACCTGTGAAGTAGATGAGTGAAACTAGGTCTATTTTTAAGCCAGAGTTAAAAAGTAGACACCAAGAAATTGAACTGCTGTGGGGGCCCTCTGGTGGCATGTGGAGCCTGTAGGGGGTTGCAGTGAAATCACGCCTTTGCCTTCCACTGGAGAAACTTGCAGAGCTGTGAGCTGATTTTTGAGCATCCAGTCACCATTAATCTACAAAAATAAAACTGCCAGCATTTGAAATTCAGGGATTGTGGGTTGTTGTCTTAATTCAGTGCCTATTTTAGTCTTGGAGAGGCATTCAAATCTTAAATGTGTCAGCAGGCTGTAGGAGCTGGAAACAATTTGCAATCTAGTTGGTTAAAATAGCCTGTGAATGTCTTATGTTTTTATGATGCTTATTGATAGCCACAAATGGACATACTTAAAGAAGGAAAAAATGTCTCTTTGGGAGTCTGGACTGCATGTACAGGGAAGTGTTTGTCTCTTGAAATAGTGCTGGAGGACTAAAGATGCTGCAACTTTCTTTTTAGCCATGTGTTCAGGGAAGACTTTTCTGAGGTCGATAGTTCAGTTAAAATAATAGATCTGTTGCTTCATGTGCTTTTTTCAGAGCAGTAGCAAAGTAAAGGTTTTATAGCTCAGTATGGAAGCCTTTAAAGAAAGTTACCTAATTTTATGCTAGAATATGTAGTGTTAGATTTAACTTATTTTTCCCCTTTCTTACTCCTTTCTCCCCTATTTGGATTGCTTGTTAGGTGGAGGCATAAGCAAGATGATATAGAAATAACAGGCAATCATGAAGTAGGGTATTGGTAGGAAGAAATACCTCAGGTTTGCTGGCTGTGGGATTATTTTGTACTGTGAAGTATGAAGGTATTTTTGTTTAGAGAGAACTAACAGAAGATTTTTTTTTTTTTCAAGCAGTGAACTCCTGGGTGGCTTTTTTCCCCACCATTGTATAACTTGTGTTGTGATTTAGTTTATTCTTGTGCACTTCACTTGAGGTTTGTTAGGTAAACTACATGGGAAATTTCTGATGTGCCAAATTTAATATAATTAAATACTTAACATACCTGTGTCATATTCCTAGATTTACACTGCACACTAGTTTGCTTATAATATTTGGCTGTTGCTTCCATATCTTTTTTCAGTATGCTTACATTACCTGCATTTAATATAAGTGATACGTTCCTAATTTTGAGATTTGGGACACAGACATTGTTGTCACTTGATGTAAAAAAGTGAACAGAAGAAAAGCATGGTGATATCTTAAAGAAAATGTTCCTTTTTTTTTTTAGTATTTGTATACATTTAGATACAAATAATATACATACAAATAATATTAAAATATTGTGGGCTCATTCTTTTCAAATGCTGTCAGGGCAAATTTCTAATTTTGCACGAAGAAAAGTTCCTGAACTTTTGCATACCAGTGGAAAGGTTTTGGCACTCAATTGTTGTAAATATTTAAACTGCTTTGTGATATTGTATGCTATTATGGAATTAAAATATTTGGAAAAAAAAAAAGTTGTCTATTTTAAGTCTTAATTATAGTGTTTATGAAGACAGCAATTTTTAATCTGACCTGGGTCTTGGCCACTACTTTTGTCTGAGGCTGTTGTAGTGTGTGTTCCTGATCCACATTAAATTAATGTGTCAGCTGTCTTGTAGGGCATGTAGCTTCATAATAACCTCTACCAACTTAGGAGGGTTTCCTGTAGCTCCTTGAGCTGAGATGCTATAGGTCAGCAGCCTTCTGCTTGAAAATACCCCAGCAAACCTTGAGACAGCCAAACTCTAGTTCCTGTTTCTCTCTATTCATTGAAGCTGATTATTAAGAAAGCTTTGTCTTCTCATCTTTGCTTTTATTCTGTGCAATGTCAAGTAGCTATCTTTTTTTTTTTTTAAGTTGAATACTACCCCATAAAATATGCAAGAAAGACAGTGATTAAGCAGGAGCAAGTTCAGGGAGGGGCTGACATACCTGTTCTGTGAGGAAAAACTGAGGGAGCTTGGCTTGGTCATCCTGAAGAAGAGGATCCTTTGGGGCAGACCGAACAGCAGCCTTGCAGGGCATATGAGGGATTCAGTCAGGCTCTTCACAGTGGTGCATAGTAGGAGGATTGGAAACAACAGGCATAAATTGAAATAGGAGGTTCAGACTGATACAAAGAGAAGCTGTTTCAGTGGTGACAGTCATGCAGTGGAATGGGCTCTCTCAGGACATCATGCAGGCTCCATCCTTGGAGATATTAGAAACTTGGTTGGCTACATCCCAGAGTAACCATGGCTGACCCTACCTTGAGCAGAAGCTTAGACTAGAAACCCTCCTGACATCTCTTCAAGCCTGAGTTATTATATCATAATAGGAATATTGAAAACATACTGGCTAGTAGGCTTGTTTGTATTTTTATATTTTTATATATTTATATATGTTTCCATTTTAAAGTGTTTTCTGCCTTAAGTGACATGTGACTTAGTTCATGACAGTGTTATGGAAAAATGACAGGAACACTGCAGGATGCAGGATGAGGGTTGGACACAGGTCCTTTAACAGTGAGAAGCTGGCAGTAGACTAGCATATTTGAAACCAAGAATGTAATTAGGGATTCCAGATGCTGAACTGAAGTGCCCCTACCATGTGATCTTTGGAACAGGCTCAAGAGAGATGAATGAGGGTTGTGTCAATAGCAAGAATTCAAGTGGTAGCTGATGTGATCCAGAACCTCCTTCAGTTTGTCTCCTTCCTCGGCTTTTTCCATGCCTGTCTTTACATTCTGTTTTGAGACTGGATTTCCTTCTGGAGCTGGGTCCTGATTTCCTTTACAGATCTGTTTTCACAGCAGGATTATTGTCAGCAGCTTTATTTTTCCAGATCTTCTTTTGAACCGGAGAAATTAAAGTAAAAGGGATTAATATACTGCATTTTTATTTTGGTGTTCATTCAAGTGATTTTGTCAAGACTTTTTGTCCTGATTAAATGGATATGCAGAAGAGACTGAACACTACCACAGAATAATTTAACATGACTTGGTTTTATTTAAAGACTGTGGTTGCTAGACTCCATGCTGGTCACAGAATTTACTACCAGTCTTGCGGTAGCGTGAAACTGGTCTTTGAGTAACATTGGATAAAGTCCCTGCCCTACACACATGCTAGTTCTTTTCTCCAAATGTATTCCAGCCCATGCTTTTTCAAAAGGAAGAAGAAAACAGCTGTTCACTTAAAATTGTTTTACCCAAAGAGGGGTTGTGAGAATACACTGCCAGAAAGCCCTAGAATACTGTCATAGGTTATTCGTCTTGTGGTATCTCTGTTGAAGTTAAGGAGTAGAATAAGATTGTAGTCTTAGGTCATAAGCATTGGAAAATATTTTTGGTATGAAATTTGACTCTTCTGACGTGGGATTTTTAAAAAGAGGCAATGTTAGAACAATTATGGTTGGGTCATATTCTACCTGCAGAGGGATACTGACCTTATGTATGAACTCTCCCATGTCAATTATTTGACAGAGCCTTTTTAAAGATTTCCACGTGCAATCCATATCTATTCATACTTTCAAAGTAGTGACTAGTAACCAGTCATATTGAGGTCATGGAACCCCATCTGGCACCAGGGAAGGGATCTCTAGGAATTTCTAATTTGCTTGGCAACTCAACAAGTGAATTTGAAGCAGGTTTAAAGTGTAACCTGGAATCCTTGACCAGAGTGCTTGGACTGATATTGATAAACTATGGTCTAACAACTTCAGAGCTCTTGCATGGTTTGCAACAACTCTATTTGGTTGTTATTAGCATTTGGGCATTGGTGCCCCACTTTCCCACACAGTCATATTTAATCAGCAGAAAGGTTATAACTATTTAAGCAGTTTCAGAATAAAAGGTAGGTAAGAAAAAAGCCCTCTTAAATGAATAGATAAAGAATAGTTGTATTACATCAGTTTTTAATTATTTTTTTCAGGGAAGTGGTGCCTTGAAAGCAAGCCAACTGCCTAATTACCATAGAGTGACTTTATATACAAATGAATTAGCTATAGGTCAAGCATTTCACTTTCATCTTCCAGCACTATGGTGTCCTGGCTAGAAGAAAAGGGGTAGAAATTCTGAGTAGGGGAGCTTAAGTTTTGGGAAGGGAAATCATCTTCAGCTCCTCTGAAGTCTTGAAATGCCCATGTAGATTTTTCAATAGAAAGTGAAGTTGAAATTTGTGCATCTCTATTGCTTTCTTACTTCAGTGTGGGAAACTACGGCGAGTCCATGGATACCACAGAGGGTATGGGAACAGAAATTAGCCTTGAAGATATTAAGGCCTATCTGCAAGAAAGATGGGAGTAGAGGAGTATCTGGATATATTAAGGTGTACCCATGAGAAAGAAGGGAGTAAAAGAGTAACATTGACGTTAGCAGAATTAGTCAATGATATGTTACTATTGCAACCTGTAACCAATAGCAAAAGACACACGAACTGGTAAAGACTATATAAAAAAGTGTTTGCGGCAATAAATGGAGACTGCTGCTTGTACGTAAGAAGAACTTTGTCTATGTCGTTTGTCTGTCCCAATCGCGACACTTCAGAGCAGTAACTGATACAGTATAATCTACTACTTGTTAGCAGAATCTGTTTAACCTACTGTAACTTTTTTCATTAGGTATTTGAAAAGATTTAAAGTGATGAAAATTAAAGTACTGCGAAGCTGGTGCCGTCAGATACTGAAAGGCTTACAATTTCTACACACGCGCACTCCTCCCATTATTCATAGAGACTTAAAATGCGACAACATCTTCATTACTGGCCCCACTGGATCAGTCAAGATTGGAGACCTCGGGCTGGCAACCCTGAAACGAGCTTCTTTTGCCAAAAGTGTGATAGGTAAGCCTCTCCTGTTTTGGAGGCTGGTGAACCAGTCTACCTATTTGGAAACTTGAGTCTTGTAAGAGCTTTCCTTAAAAATATGATTTCAAAGGTGTACATGGTTCAAAGCCTGAAAAATGTGTGGGCTTTGTTTCTTGGCTCTTGAGGTCATTCTGTGTTCCTGATGAGATTACATATTGAAATTTTGGTTGTGCTTTTTGTATTTGTATGTTAATATCAAGTATTCTGGAATATAGATTCATTGCCCTGCCCAATGATCTAGTGCAACATGGTTGATAAAACCACTCTTGACTACATATAAATCTCAGCTTTAATATGATGCCTTAAGGAATTTACAAATACATTTTGGTGACCAAACAATATTTTGATATTTAGTCTAACATTAATTTATACATCCATTTTTTTTAATTGTCACCAGGGTTTAATATTAAATCTCTTTGAGTAATCAGAAACTAAGGTATATCAAAGTTGATAGCTGTATTTTATGTCACAGTGAGACTGTGGTATAATGCCTTACTTAGGGAGTCCGTAGAAGGTGGATTTATGTAAGTTAGGAGGATGCATTGGGGAAGTATTGCCTTTATACTTGCTCTGTTCTTATGTATCCAGTAATAACCCTCTTGAGAAATTGGTTTGATAGAAGTACTGTAGTCTTTCTTGTGAATTCTTTAAAGAATTGGTTTTATCAGCTTTGTTTTTATAGTTGAGTAAATAGGCAGGGAATGAAGTTGCTCTCACTCTCAGCATTTAGAGCTTGCTAAAATGCAGTATTACTCAACAGTCCTATACTAGATTCCTAGATGGGAACAATTCATACCTATAAATTGTCTTGCAAGCTGTCGCTGAAATATTTCCTGCTTCTTCACCAGGTCAAAGTATTGATAGGAAAGAAAAAGTTACAGTATCAAAAAATATATTTTCTTAAGCATACTTTCCTTATCCTCACATTTATAATTGGAAAATTACTACTTCATATCTAGCTATCTGTTATCAGTTAGCCTTTGGATAAATGGCTGCAATTACATCCTCTTTTTTGGTTAAGCATGGTGAAAACAAGCAATGTGGCTATAGAATGATTTGTAAACTGACTTGAATCTGGTGTCTGCAGGAAATAATTCTATGCTTAAATTTACAAAAGCAAACTTGCATCTCTGGCTTAAAGTAAATCTGATCATACAATGACAATCCCTTTGCTTACAGAGGGGACGCTGTGATGCTTCACTGGGCAATAATTTTCTGCACACTATTTAAATGGGACTTGTTGAATCTCACGCTCTATGCCTGTAACTCAATCTCTCTGTATTTCTGAGTATTTTTGACTGTAGGATGTCCCTCACTAATGCCTGTATCTGCAGTAGGCCTATAAATATACTGCAGGTGGGAAGGTAAGTATATGAAGAAAAGGGCTCTGGTGAGTGGCCTTTGCAGAAAATTACTTTTTATCCTTTTTTTCACAAAGATTGACATTTGTAACAAGAGAGTTTTTCACTGCAAGGCCTTTCCTGAACTATTCTCTTCAAAACGATGGAGAGCACCAGGTCAGAGACTAGCTGTGGGCTCTTACCAATACTACTTCTTTTGCAGCAGAGGGCAGTCGGGTAATTTTTGAAAAAAGGTTTAATGTACCTCCTTTCTTACAGGAGAGAAGGTAAGTGTCTTAACTCCTCTTAGTATTTGGTTTGCAGCCTATGGCTAGTCTACAGTTTTCCCATCATCTTATCCTCTCTCCTCCATTTGACTCCAGCCCAATCCAATCTGTTTGGATACTTATATTATCTAACACGCATAAAACAGGAATTGCATCCGTCCTTTCATGCCATTCTTATTTCATAAAGGCCTTGCAATGGAAGACTCACAAGTATGTTGATGCAACAGAGTGACTAAGGGTTTCCTCCCTCTTCTTTTTGCCTCCACTTTCTCTTGTCTCACAGGTCTGCCCATCCGCTTCCTCCTGCGGTGAGTAACGCCAGCAGCCTCTGCTCGCTTTGAGACATTTAGAGTCTGAATCGTTCTTTTAATTTAAGGTACCCCAGAGTTCATGGCCCCTGAGATGTATGAGGAGAAATATGATGAATCCGTTGATGTATATGCTTTTGGGATGTGTATGCTAGAGATGGCCACGTCTGAGTATCCTTATTCCGAGTGCCAAAATGCTGCGCAGATCTACCGTCGAGTGACCAGTGTAAGTCCCTCCCCACTACTAAGTCTAAAGCTACTACTACTAGCAGCAAAGGAATCCAGCTGGGTAGCATGGTATGGTGCAAGTGTGTGTGGGGAAAAAGAGAAGCTGACAAGAGGTTTTGGGGCGGTGGGTGGGAAGGTATATGCGAAAGAAAATAAAATTTTGCATGTGTTCATACATAGAAAGTATTGCATAGAGTTTAAAACCAAACAAACAAACTAAACCCATACAACAAAACACATTAGAATAATAACAGATTATTTTCTAAGCCACTGGAGAGATGGTGGAAGTATTTCAGTCTTGGAAGATGAGCTGGTAACTTTGTTCTGTGAAATAGAGGTGGATCACAAGCTCAGAGCACTTTGGCTTAGCTGTCTGCCAAGGCAGATCATAAATTGTTACCTCAGTTAATAGTTTCCTGAATTCCAAATGGCCCTTAGCTACTGTGCATCAGGTGCTCTTCTTATAATGATGCAGTGGAAATAATTGATAAATAGCAAGAAGCTATTCCACCTGGAAAGTGCTTGTAAACGTGATGGTGGTGGTGGAAGCATTGCAAGTGAAATCAAGTAAGGCTGAGAAGAGTTTACCCATTTGACTACAGGAAGTGAAACATACAGACCTTGAACACAGCAGAACTGTAGTGCTACAAATGTTCAGAATGGCTGTAGCCAGATTTACTTTGTGATCTCTGAAACAGTGTCATGAAGACTGCAGTTAACCAGACTGCAGGCATTCAAACTTCTGATCTAAGCATTCAGAAGGAATAGTGAGGTGGCTGCTTGGGGAAGTAAAAACTTGCATTGGATTTCTCAGAATGCCTGTGCGGATGTACAAAGGGAGGAAAAAATCTTACCTCTTTCTGTGAGTGTAGACAAATGAATTCCTGTTAATCTTTGTGTATATTATCTTGGAGATGTTGAGGATTTAATAGACAACTTGCTTGGCTTTGGAAAAATAAAATGCTCTGTTATTCCTGATGCTTCACACACTATAAAAGGCAGGTAAAATTACTGACTTAAAGATGTGAAAGGAACAGTCTTAAATTCTGAAGGAAGGCTTGGTGAAATAAAATACTGTTCCTTTTTTGAAGGGGTATATTGGAGAGGCGCAGAAGGAGGGAGGAAGAAGGGATCAATTGCCATTTTGTTTTTTGAGCAGGTGTTAGAGTAAGTTTATATACATGTATATACACACAGCATCTTTTTTTGTGTGTGTTGGTGGACTTATCTGTAGTTTTCTAAATAGAGAGGCAAAACAAGAGTAAAGTGTAGCCTTTATTCCGCTTAAAGCATAATCTGATCTGCAAGCTATTTGGATCAGTGAAAGAAAACTAAGTATCTTACCAAAACAGTCTTGGTGTGTTTTGCAGTGCTTAGGTGTGTGTCTTGGCCAGAGCCAAAGCAGCATAATTTGGGTGGGCACTTTTTCTCAGAACAGATACCTGATGTAGCTGCCTTGCTTATTCCTTAAAAAGTGCTAGGAACTGGGTCATGGTGAGAATCGGCTTTTGAGTCAATCTCAGGCTTGGAAGTCCCCAGGTTTTAAAGAGATGTCTTTTTCCTGGTCTGTGAAGTACTTAGCAATTGGAAAGCCTCGTAGGGGCTTGTAGCAGACAAACTTATCTAGAGGCTTACCAGGGTGCAGCTTACCGCTTCTTTTTTGCACTTGATGCTTCTTTCTCTTCATTGTTCAACTTCTAAGTGGATGAGAAACACTGTTAATTTTCCAGTCTGTCCAATACCTCCTTCTACTCTGCTGCTAATGGTTCAGAGATTGAATTTAATTGTTGATTTTTTTTTTTTCTGCTGCTTAAGAGCTCCAAAATATACTTCAATATGGAGTCAAGGGAATCTTTTCTTTCAGAAGGAGCAAAGGACAGAAAGGTAAATTAAATGTACATGTATCTGCCTCTAGGCAGAGAATGAAAGGCTTTGGTATATTTGGGTTTGTTTATTTCATTGTAGTTGCAAAGCAGTTTATTCAAAAAACAAAACCAACCACAAGCAAAAACTTGAATAGCTTTTGAAGAAGGCTTTCAATGAAAAAAAGATTATCTGGAAATAAAACACGAAACCTGTCTTTATTGATAATGGAGAATTCTGTGTTTCTTCTATCCTATGGAAAGCAGAACCTTGTTATGAAAGTGAAATAAATTACCCTTCGTATTGTTTTTATCACTCTGTGAAAGATCTGTGAACCAATATGAAAAAGAGCCATATTATTTTTCTGCACTTGTCCTTTGATCCTTTTTAAAGAAAAGATTTTCTTTAATTTCAAAGGAGACTTCAGAAGTTTAGACAATATCTGCAGTTGTGGGTGAGGGGTGAACCAGTTGAGAAATTTAGTGCTTAAAAGAACAGTGTGTGAACCATCAAAAACAGAGTGGAGTTGGAAAACTTCATGTGCAGATGCATGCAACAGTACTTAACAACACTTCTAATGTATGTTGGAGGGTGAGCGTAGTCTGTGGAAGATGTTTAACATTTTCATTTCAACCTCTTAGTTTGCTACTTTCCTAGGCATGTTTAGGAATATTTTGAAATAGCAGCTGTAGTCCTGCTGTGCCTTAAATGAAAGGATTATTTTAACTAAATGCATACACAGAGATCAGAATGAAAGACAATAATAATAGTCTGCTATTGACAGTCACGAAAGATCATGCCATGTGCGAACTTTAAAACTGTTGAAACCCCAAAGGCAATAAGATCAAAGTGTGCAGGTGATATGTATTTAAATTAACTGATTTCCCTCACCACCTTTGCAGTAACTATTAGGCTTACTAAAAGGCAGAGTTGCTCTGTTAGCTTAAATCCTTGCTGTCGCTTAGGTCAAACTTGTAAAAAGTGCCTTAATGCCCAGGTTGTCCTCTCAGTTCTGGACTTGCTACTACCAGCATGCATTCTTTTCTCCCATTTTAGCTGTACATTGGTATCTTTTTGAGGATGGTCTTCAGGTGCACTGCATTTTGACCTTACACCTTTTTTGATAAGATTCGCTGGAGCTGATGCCCAGATGCTGCTATGTTGGATGGGGGTGTTTGCTGGGATTGCCCGGAGTGCTTGGTTATGAGTTCTACCTCTTCTGTTCAGTCTCCCCTCACGGTTGGAAGCAGTTTTCTAATTAAATACAGTTGTGTAAGCAAAGATCTAGATATCAGATGTAAAGGCTGAAGTTCCTCCTAGACTTGAGACATTTTCTGGCAGTTATTGTTGCTTCATATCTTGGATAACAGCACTGCTGTGTGAGTCTGCTGTTCAAAAGATGCTTGCCTGTATGGTCTACATTGGGGTGTCCAACTAATTTTCACTGGGGGCCCACGTCAGCCTCACGGTTGCCTTCAAAGGGACGAATATCATTTTTAGGACATAAAATGTAATTTTAGGACATAAAATGACATTTTAAGACGTAAAATGACATTTGACCCTTTGAAGGCAACAACGAGGCTGATATGCCCCCCCCTGGTAAAAATGAGTTGGACACCCATGGTCTACATTGTCTCACTGGGAAGCTCCCGTTTTTCCTTAAAGCAGTGCTGGGGTGAAGTTCCCCCATCTTCCCTGGCCCAAGAAACAGAAGTGCAATTAAACTGGTTTTCTGGCTCACTTGAACTAGAAGAATTCATCTTTCAGTAGAAGATTCTGGGTAAATGCCTAGCTTAAAAAAAAACAACTGTCTACAATTTGTAGGGCTCAAGGTGTTATGCTGTACTTTCTTTTACAGTTCTGTTAGGGAAGTTAGCAGGAGTTTGACATGGAATTGTGGCCACTGTACTTGTACCCTGTAGCATACTCAGTCCTGACCCTTTTGCTAGCAGTTTCTTTAGAATGAAAAATGAGATCTGCATGTCTTGTCACTCAAGCATAAAGGAGCTGAGCCTTCTTCTTTGTTTTAATTAAATCATAATGTTGAAATTTTGTCTCAAAAAACTGTTTTCTTCAGTGAAGCTATCCTTTGCTGTCCTTTGGAAGTTATTCCAAATAAAGTAGTAGTTAGTACTTAAAGAAATAAAGAAAGAAAACAACAACTGGGGTTTTTACCTTATTGGGCAGGGGAGGAAACAAAACATCTTCTGAGGTTTAAGCAGTATGTTTCATCATCTTGGACTGGATGCATACAGTGAGCACTTTACTGCCTATTTGGCATCAGAAAAAAAGCCATCTAAGCCTGTAATGAATTGAAAATAAGCTGCACTACTAACGTAGTCTTGCCTGCTACTGTGATGAATTTGTTTGTTTGTTTGTTTCTTCTCTCTCCTTCCTCTGCCCTCTTGTGCAGACACAACTGTCTTCATGATGTACTACTAGATTAGGTAATGGGTTATCCTCCCTCTTCTGTTTTTTTTTTTTTTCTTTCCCTTTTTAATTCTGCACCAAATCAAAGCAATACAAGCAGTTTCAATACAGAATGTAATCAAGATACTTACTTCTGTTACATACTCACTTGCACAAAAAAAGGGAATTTTAATATCTTGGTATAATTCAGGAAGGTTTCCCTGTCTGACTTGGTTCTTTTCTGGAGACTAGTATTCTTTCTTTGACCTGTTCCATGCATATTTCAATTAAACAGTTTGTCACGAGATATTTGAAATGGGCTGCGTGTGCATCTAAATGAAAACAGAGATATTTATAGAACAGATATCTTAAGTATGATTTCTTAATTTAGTCTGTTTGAGAAGCAATGCCATGAAGGCATAACTGCAGTAGCTTCAGCTGCTTTGTCTCACCCTCTGGTGAGACTGATGTAACCTGCACAGTTGCTTCACAAGCTAGTGAGGTTTTTTCCTTGCTCACATTGCAGTCACCATTTACAGATGTAGTGCAGACCTTTTGTAATATATTACTTTTTACGCTGTATTTCCTTTGAGCTTTCTTTTTGTAGCACAGAGGTTATTTTTATAAGGATGTAGAGGTACTGATTATTCAACCTCTAATACTCGGATGTCCGGCATATTAAATTTTCTACGTAATTCACTAGTCCCAGGACTAGTAAAAAGACAAAGGGTTTATACAGATTTGTATCATTCTTGCATATCTACCACTAACATAAAAACCTAAACAGTTCATTGCAAGAAAGGTTAATAAGACCATCCTCAGTTTCAAATGTGCTGATTTATCTTGAGTATAAGCAGAAAACTCCCTTTTCTTTCTCATGCCCTCCCTTTATATAAACTTACCTTTTAAGTTCCCCTGATGGAGTTGTGCTCTGTACTTAATTTTCTTCACGCTTACTTTGACAAAGTGAAGTTTTGCGCTTTCCCCAAAAGTCCAGTCTCTTCTCTGTAAATAAATGCCTGCCTTCTGAGCAGACTTTCAGATGAGAAGGAAAAAAAAGGCATTTTGACTTAAAAAAAAAGTTCTGTACTAAAATGTTCCACAGAACAGGCACTACATTTTTCTTCTCTGTTCTACAGAGCTTAAAAAAAGGCCTGAGGGAACAAGGTACATAATGAGTAACCTGACCAGGCAGTATCTATCTAGTTTAAAAACCCGTTTTCCCAAACTGGTGGGAACTGAGGCTCACTGGTTAGAGTGAAGGTCATTCTCTTGGCTGGAAACAAGGCAGTTACTAAATGCTGCAGTTTGGTCAGTTGTAGATGAAATTAGTCTCATTTTTTAGAGTCCTAAAAGTTAAGCATCACAATTGTCTAGCCTAGTCAACTACTTAATTTTCACTAGAGGTGCAACACCAAGGCATCCCACCTTTCTTTCTCTTTTTCTTCCTGAGGTGACCTAGGCAACAAGTGCTTAACCTTTAGGCTTATGATTGATTTTACTTGTAGTGCTTAACAAAAGTTGATTAAGGCCTATTTTGCTTTCTGGAAGCAATATGTGATTTTTTTTTTTTTCTTTTTCTTTTTTTAAACCTTGAATAACTTGATTTCTTGGCCTGGTTCAGAAAGATAGAGACACACCCTTCCAATCAAGCTTTCAAGTGCAAGAAGCATTGCCACAGAATCAATGGGAAATTACAGGGAGGGACCCTTTAAACAGCAAGTAGTGTGTTGTAAAAGCAGATGCTAAAAGACCATGAAACTTCAACCAAGCACAGGAAGCAGATTAGTTGTAAGAAGGGGAAAACTCTTGTGATTGTATTCATTAAAAGAGGAAACTTCAGGCACTGAAGTATCAGATGGAGAAAAAAAAAAGCATGTCAGATGCGATTCATCTGCATCATACTGAATGGATGAAAGAATATTTAAGCTTCTACCACCTTCCTTTTGTAGCTAGTCAACTCAGTTGCAAGCATTTTGCTGGGAACATCTTTGAGAGTGAGGAATCTTTCTAAGTGGAGGTTCAGTCACTGACTCATCAATTCAGAAATATATAGCCTCAAAAATGAGAGATGGGAATTCAAGGTTTTGAAGCATTGATATCTTAAGAAGCTTTGCATGTTAGATTAGAAGTCCTATTTAAATCATTGTAATTTCTTAAAAAAGGGAAAGCAGAGACCAGCTTGAACACTTGGTTAGAATATGCTATATGGGTTGCACAGCAAGAACAGATGATATCTGAAATTGGAAGGAAAAAGGCTCATTCAACTGAATTCCTTTCTAAAAGTAGCTCACTCATGAGTTGATCTTAGAGGCATTTGTACTATTCAGCATGAAAAGCTTCTAGATTACAACTAAAACTGTTTTATCAGTATTGATGTTCCAAGACAAACTTGGTTTGAGGCAAAAGGATACATTTATACTGTTCACTACAGAGTCTGGAATGTGTCTCTTAGCAATTTTTAATTGGACATGATTTTAAAATGATCAGAAATTAAAATGGGGTAGGGGTGGGGCTGGGGCATGAGCTTTGGTTGAATTGCATAAAATCAAGATCTATTGTATTTTTTCGATTTGGAATTTTAAAATCTGGTTCTAATGCATAGTTTCAAAATGTGTTTTTATAAACCTAAGTCAGTTCACAGAATACTGAGTGAACAATGTATGTTTAACAATTTTAAAAGTTCATTACCTGTTAAGGATCAGGCCTCTTAAAATGGTAATGCTAATATTTAATATTCTATCCTGTGCTGACATCTAGTTAGCTCTTACATTAACTGGAGTTAATTTAATTTAACAAGAGATAGGAAGGTGGCTTTTCTCAGGAACAGGGAGGTGATAAGTGTTTTTTAAATACCTGGCTTTGCAGCATGAGGAGAACCATTATTGAATCACTAAGGCATTACTGTGGGGGAGTCTGATAGTTCGATGTTGTCAGTATAGTGCCACTAGTCAAAAATACTGACATTAAGAATGCATGGGCTCTTATTTCTTGTCCTGCCAGCTGTAGAGCTATAGTTGCACAGGGGCAGGAATGGGATAAGTCCAGGGAAGTTTTAGTCTTAAGGGAGCTCACAGGGATGTTGAGTAAAAATAAGTTATTTTGAGATTATTGTGTGATTCATAGGCGAGAACTCTACCAAAAATTTTACATAAACCCATTATAGCTACCTCCAGGTTACTCAGAGCTGTTTCCAGACCAGGCAGTGACCTGGGTGTGTGTTATGCCTAGTTCAATGCTTTTGTTTGTTCCTGTATGAGAAGAACAAAATTTACGGAAGTTGAATATGATTTTGCAGGTAGTTTGTTCCCCAAACTAGAGAGAAAAACTGGGCTAAAAAGTATATGTAAGAAACTGCATTACTTACTGTGCATAATGTTTTTACACTAAAGGGAAGAAAAAAAGCTCTTTGCTTCGCTGTCCAGCAAGGGTATTTAAAAGTTTCCTCACACTATGAGCCTGTGACTTTAAGGTAAACTTCTTTCAGAGACATTTCTACCTTGCCACTCTTTACCACCATCATAAAAATGTCTGCGTAGCAGGGACACTTCTTAGGACCACTGTCTGAAACGCTTGAATTTTTTGGTGCACAAAGAGAAGTCCTTCACTCCTATTAGAATAAGTCATAAAATAAAAGGGACTATGACTTCTTTGGGCATTGTCTGAATTGTGCACTATTTTTGGTGTTTGCAACGTTATCCTAGGCCTTTTAGTAGGTCTAGTGTGTGTTTTGTGTCCCATGGAAAGACTTAATGTTGGATCATTCTTTTTTCTATCAGAATGGTAGCTGATTAAAGCAGAGAAGACAACTAATATGTTTTTTGAAAAATGCATTTTCCATACTGAAAATAGAAGAAAGACACTTTTAGTATTGTGTGACTGTGGCACTTCTGAATTTATAGAACTGAAATGCGTGTCTAGGCATGTCTGTGGTTTTTTTTTTTTTTTTTTGAAAGCCATTTTTAAGCTGAAGTCCCAACAAAGCAAAGGGTCATTCAGCCAGATCAAGATGTTCACCACTGCATATTATTGTTCAGATGATAAAGGCAACATCCTTGCTCCTAAGTGTGAGGTTAAAGAACTGTGTGCAGTAGTTAAACTAATCTTACCTTTACATTCTCGTGCAAGAATAAAAATGGGAAAGTTAGTGCCCAGTCCACTTATCCAATCTGACTTTACTGTGTGTTTCTAAACACTGTTACATGTACTAATATCCTAATTGTTTGCCACTGTACACTAAGGAACTGTGTCCTGCCTTGTAGTTACAAAACTTCCTGTTCTAGAGCTTGAGTCATTTCTTCTGTTCATTAGAATTGCTGCAGTTACAATAGATGCTGTGATTAATTAATCTACTTTTAACTAAAACCATCTGCTTAGCTAGTCATAAGGGCTCCAGATTCTGAGGACTTTTGAAATAGGTTGATATTTTTATTTACCTGGAGGTGCTGAAGTACAGTGGACTTTCATGTCTGAAATAAAAACTTAAAATGCCCTGTGTGCTGGGCTAGATAATTAGTCAATTGGTAGTTGTAACGCATGGTGTATATTCAGCAACAGTATGTAGCATAAGTTGAGTTTCAGTAGTATCACTAATACAGCGGATTTTTACTTTGTTTTAGCCTTTTGCGTGAGAGTGCTGGAAAGGATCACAGCCAGCGATTTCTAGGAAGAGTTATAACTAGTTCTTGTTCAAACTTAACTGTGTGTAAACAGCAACAGAACTGTAGCCTACTATACTGGTCTTGTAAGGCTTTTAACGCTGTAAATTCTCTGGTACTTGAGTGAAAATACAATATTGAGACATTGGCAAAGAAGCTGGTCAAGCAGGCAGTGTCAGTGTCCTGCAGCTCCTGGGCTTGGAGATCAGTTGTAGAATACAGGTGTGGAGATGATAGTGAGCAGTGATGGCTAGTCAAACAAGTAATTTGTTTTCTTTTTTTTGCTAAAGATTATCTCATACAAAATGATTAGGTGCTTCTTTGAAGCAACCTCACAAGCTTTAGGAATGAACAGCTAGTATGAGTGTGGCAATCAAAATACAAATATACCTTGTATGTGTAATAGTCATGTATGTTTGGGATTTTTTTTCTTACTGCTGTGACTGATCTCTCATTTTTTATTAATGCCTCAAAAATTGTTTGAGAGTAGGTAGTAAATCAAGGAGGAAGAGAGTTTTTAAATTGTGATCAGTCAGGTTGCAGCAGGCAAGCCTGTATAAATACTACACTGCCTTTATTGTCTTTACGATGTGCTTGTGAAATCTGGGCATACATAGTTATCTATTGCAAGTCATGAAGACAGCTGGTTTGGAGAAATTTTAGAGTTACGGGACTTAGATTACTTACATACCTGCATCGGAGAGGGTGGAGACAGACTTGTTAAGCTATTTCAGTGGCAAAGAACTCTGAAATAGCTGAGGTATGGATTTTGATCCAGATGATGGTAGATTGTGTTCAAAAGGTACTGGGTTGAAAATGTGTAATTGTGATTTTTGATCAGGAAAGAACTAAGCCTGACCTAGTCTAAATAGTGCCTCATGAGCTAACTCTAGCTCATTGGAAGCTTTCATCTGCTACTATTGCTTGTATTGCAGTAATACTCTTTACTCTGTTAGCATACTGATCTGGTGCAGAGCTTATTCTGCAAGATTTACTGATTTAATTCTTGGCAGGATTATCAATTGTCCAGAATTAATTGCTATGAAAATACTGAAAACAGAGAAGCTAAATTTTCACTTCTGTTAAATGTGTTGCTTCCCCTCCACCCCCTTCCCCGCAGTTTCAACTTCTCCAGCTTCCTTTTTAACAAGAATAAAATCCATCCTCTGGAGGCAACCCTTATCTGTTTTGAACTGAGTAAATCTTAAGATGAAGTCTTCCTTTTTGCAATAGGTATTTGGACAGGGATGAGAATTATGCAATAGTTTTAGGTGTATCCTGTGTGAAAAAGGAAAGAACTAAATCTGAAAGATTGTTTGTAGAACAGACAGAATTAACATGAAGGATTAGAGATGGAAAAGGTGATGAAATGGTTAAACTTGTAGGTTTTGAGGGCTGGGTGAGTAACTAATAGCAGGTGGTGAATTTAGAAGATCATGGGGTAAAGCAATTTAACTGCCACATATCATTGCCTGGGGGCTTCTTTGGGACTATGGAGAAGGAGGTTGGATCATTGGCTTGTTTTCCACTGGAATCGTACACTCTGTCTAAATTCCAGGAATTAATGGTTTGTGGCAGCCTGGGGCTGGCTCAAGCTAGAATGGTAACAACTTACCGAAAAGAAAATGTAGAGACTTTAATTACTTTGTTTGTGTGATTTGACTTTGCAACTGATTCTATTAGCCTCTGGACTGCAACCGTAGAACATTTTGTTTGAGAAGATTAATCAGTTACGGTAGAATTCCTTTCAAGCTCTGCAGTTATAGCACCTTTGAAAAGAGCCAAGCAAGAATTGTGGTTAGACTGGGACAGGTAGACTCTGTGCTTGTTAAATGCTGAAACATTTAATGTTCTTTGCAGGTCATGTAGTGTACCCCAGAAAAGTTTAGCCTTAATTAGGTGTGCAAAATGTTAGCTTTTTATTCCAGTGAAGTAGATTTGCTTTAACTGCAGAGTGTCTGTTTCGTTTGAGTGCAACTGTAACAACAAAAAAATTTACAAGCAATGTCAAACTTCTAATATGCTTTATTTGTGATACCAGTAAGCACTGCTAAAATGGATATGGTAATCAACAGTTGATTTTTTTAATAAAATGTCTAGCTAAGCAGTTGGAAGGACACTCAACATAGCAGGATCTTTAATGACCCCTTTTCCCTTGCCATCTCTAAAGTTTCACAGGAGCTAGTGGAGAGGATTTCTAAAATGCCCAGTAATGGGTCAAAAAGTGTTGCTTTTACAACACTGTCGTATGGTATAACAAGAACACTGGTATAGTTGTGGTATACTTGAGGAATTAAGTATGCTGGTTTGGGGTGAAAAGTGATCTTGATAATGAAAAGATTGAATTTTATCACAGTTTATCATCACTAGTTGGTCAAAATTAATTTGCTTAATTCACACTTTAAAATGGTGTACATTACCTTTCTTAGCATTGCTCCTTATGTCCTTCTGAAAAAACCCCCAAAAGCCCTGAAGCTGTGGACAACTCATTTTATTGGTAAACAAGTTTTACAGTGACTGTTTGAAACTAAATACCAGGGGAAAAAAAAAAAAAAAGATGTCAGACTTTAGGTTTAGGTTTGGAATTTAGCAAGAGGCATTAGACAATATAACTCTGTGGATTATTTATGCACATGTGATGCAAAATAAACAACAATGCGGCTTTCTAACTTTTTCCAACAGTTTGAAAATCATCTTCAAATCTCTGTTCCCTTAGATTAAGCACCCAGGAAAAGGAAAGCAGGTGATGTTGCCAATGGTAGTAGAATGCAATAGTCAGGAAGGAGGGTGGTGGAGTGAATTATGTTATCCTAGTGCTGACTAGTGTTTTATTAGGGTTAAATTGTAGTAATCTGTATGTATGCTGCTGTAGCTCTGTGGAAAGAGGAGAAACAGCAGCTGCCTTTTTCCCTCTTTACAAAACTAGTGCCAGCAACCTTGGGTCGGAACAACACACTGGCTGGCCTGTTTCTGTCTGTTTAAAAGCATACTTCTGCAGTGGTGGGAGCGAACAGGGTGATGACCCTATGTGCAACATTAAACTATGGCAGAAAACCTGGGTGGAGAATAATCAGAGCGTCCAGGCAGGGGGCGGGGACATGCGGGAGGTAAAGGATCCCTGTGCTGCCTCTTCTTCCTCCTCCTTACAGCTTAGCTGGGCAGGCAGAAAAGGATACCCTTACCTCTTGCTTGTATTGATTCTTCCTATTCAGTGGTTGAGTGGCAAAAGCAGATATTGAGCTCAAATCTCTGCAGCCTCATGTACTGGACTTGGAAAAGTACAAGAGGTGTCAAACAGAAAACAATGCTCCCTTTTAACTTTGATGTCTGCTTTCCTTCCGCTGTGCGTTAAGTCCACAGCCTGGTGGATTCTCATCGGAAACTAGCACCCAACTAACTCTTTGGTGTGTGCATCTCTTTTTTTTTTTCCTGATGGATTTTACAAAAAGAGAGATCTGTCCCATATTTGTAATTGTTAATTCCCACTGCTGCTGCTGCTCTCACAAGGATTGCGGTAAAGAGGTAGGTAAGAATTGCAGCTCTATAGAATAAGTGTGTGTACGCACAGGAGGGGATTTTGAGGATAAATCAGAATTCTTGATAAATTTGCTGAGCTGTTTTATGTTTGCATAGATTGACTTTTAAGCTTGACTGTACTTTATTTTCTATAATTTAAATGTAGATTAAAATCCTGAACAGCAATGTTGGAACACTTCTTGCTTCTACTATTTTCTGTCTGTGGTGTTATTCTATATCTAACTATTTTTTAAAATATGGGGTAGGTGAGGGTATATAACACTTTGTCTTCATTTTGGTTTGGTGTCAAAGCTATATGGCGCTGATTGTATCTTCTCTTATGAAGTAGATGATATTTTCAGTATCTCTTGCATTAGCACAAGATGCTAAACCACTGGCCTGGTAATCTGGTGATCTAACTAATGCAGAAACACGTTTCTAGGCAAAAATTGTGGAGAGAAGTTCTGGGTAGCATATACTTCAGTGTTTAAAGTATTTTGAAAATCTAGTGTTTTAAAAATACTAACTTGCCTAACAGTACCTAACTTGCCTTTAATGCATCAAATAACCGTATAAATGTGGATGTTGAATTTTGGAACACACTTTTTTCACTGGATTAAAATCTGATATAATCACAAACTTTACCACATCTAAAAGAAATGAAATATGGAATTTTTTCTTATGCTTAACATGAAGACTGTGAGATAAGAATTTAGTTCTGTATCACTTGGGCTTTGTGCTACCTAGATATGTACCCAGATTTTAGAGGTGCTCTCAAAATGTAAGTGTTCAGTGGGTTTTATTTTAAGTTGGCATTTATTTCAAAAGAAGCAGTTCTGCCCTTCTTCACCATTTCATTTCTGCAAGCCTGAAAGCTGGTGCAACAGTGTAGGGAACCAGGCTGGGGAGCTTCATCTCACTGGAAACTGCTGCAGGCTTTTTTTGGCTGGATTTGTCCGGTTAAAAGGAAGGAAATGGCAGAGGTGTGGGAATGGGAGATGGAGAACAGGAGCTTATCGCTTTTGACAGTGCTGCCAGTTCATGCTATTTTTGATAGCTTGAGAAAATGATGATGATTTTCATATGTATCTGTTATACCTATCTATACTTCCCTCTCCTCCTTTTCCCCTAACCCCGCAAGAGCTCTTCTTTCTATTTCTTTAGCAAACTTGGAAAAAATGCTGGTGGGACTTGGATGTTTAGTTCTCCTTGACTGCCACTGGGAAATAGGACTAAATTTGAGTTATCTTGGGATTCTTTAAGGAGTTTGGGAACCAGGAGAGGCATATAGGAAGGTGACCATCTTGCAGTAAGTGTAGTGAAAACCAGGAAATACTGAATGGCTTAGTGTGTACTTGAGTGCCTTTGGATTCAGAAAGTAATGAACATATGCTTGGCTGCACAGCTCCTGTGCTTTTAAGGACACACCTCAAGGTTATGTGAATTGCAGGGCCTGGCCACCTTTGGTTTCTCTGTGATAGCAGATTAAGGTGTATATACAGCTCTAGGTAGAAAAAGGTTTACTGATTTATCGATTTTTCATCATTCATAGTATCCTCTGTGTTGTTATATAGTGTTTGGAGGAGGAGAAAAAAAAAGTTTTTAAAAGCTGATGGTACTTAAGTGGCCCAAACTTGAGCATAAGGGGTGCTTGGCCAGCACTGTAGATTAGGCTTAGGTAACCCTTCTCAAAGAAGTGCAACAAACTGAGAAATAGGTGGCTGCTTGAACAGAGAATCCTCCGTTGTTTTCAGGCCTCAGTGTGAGATTCTCTTAGATTTTCTGAGAAGCAGTTAGGAGCAGGGAAGCTATGCTGGAGGGAGCTGGGAGGAGATTCTCCTTCTAACTGAGCTCTTGGTTTGGAATTCACAGAATGGGATATTGTAAAGTGAAGATTTTGGACAGGTATTTAATTTCTTTTAGGACAGAGAAACGCAGAGTAGCAGACAGAATCACTGATTTTTAAGATTTGTTCTTAGCTTTACTTTTTCAGGCTTCTTGCAAGAACAGAGCACGTGGTAAAATAATTAACAAGAAAACTAATGTTTTGGCTTTGTTACATTAATATTTGCTGTACCCGTTGTCTTACTCATCTTGGGCTTTAGTTTTTCTGAAATTAGATTGTTACAGATCTGACATTTTCATTCTACTGTTAGAGTATAAGTGAACATACACGCAGGCTGCTGTTTTATGGGGCTTGAGCTATTTTAGGAAACAGACGTGTTAAATAAACCAACTTTGGCACATTTAGGTAAAAATTTGTACAATAAGCAGTTACACAATTATTGCATAGGTTATGTATGTGCACACAGGAGAGCGTTTAATTATGTATAGAAACATCTGTCTCTACATATATGAACCTAAACTCCTGGGACTATTTTAAGCTTGGTCATAATTAAAGGTGGGGGTGTCTGACTAGTCTGCTATATGAGCAGAGACACGTGCAAACAGGTACTTGATGCCAGTAGTAAACACTAAAACTAGTTTTATAAATCCCTATATAGTGCAGGGCTCTGCAGTGTCCTGCAAGGAAGCGGGAGATTCATAGTATGACCTGGCTACAGTATTAAGCTTACTCATCCAAAAGTTGTTCTGGTGTCTTACCAGCTGAGGCATTGATCTCCAAAAGTCTAAATGTTCAGTGAAGCTTTTAAAAGGATTACGTTAACGTTCACTGACAGGCTGTGTTTCAGAGCTTACTGTAGTCATAACAGACTCTTCTGTGAATTTCAATTGCCAGAATTTCATAAGAGCGAATTTTAGAGCAAAGAAGTAGATAAAACCTTCCTGTTAAAACAGCATTTTGGTTATCAAGTGAAAAACTGTGTCTTTCTATAGCTTTGAGGTTTTTCTTATCCTTTTAAAAATTCCAGTTACAACACCTTAGTAAAATGTAATGATAAATAACATTGTTGTCCACTGGAAGACGGGACTCTTGTACTTCTCCCCGTCTTGGGTTTGCATCTTTTAAAGTTGATGTTGGCAGTGCCCTCTTCTGGAAGAGCGTGGTAGAGAATATTTTAGGTAGTGAACAGATGAAGTCAGTGTGCTGTGATGCCTGGCCAAGTGGGGGAAAAAAACTATTTAAATGTAGATGGAAATTATTATTGTATTAAGTCTCCATGTTCAGTTAGATGAAGGTCCGTAGTCGTAAAGGTTCTGGTTCAGAGACTTGAGACAAGTATATGATTTAAGGATTGTTTGACTTGAAAATGTGGGCTCTTCAGATGACAGAATTTAAACAGGATGTCTTCATTCTCTCTCATTCTGCTGTCTTAAATACAGAGTTTGAAGCTGAATCAAATAAAATCAAGTGCCGAATTTTGCTGTTGTGGACAATTGCCCCTGAATTGGAGCTGCTGGCCATGATTAAGTGATGAAATTTGGCTCTCTGCCTGCAGTGTTTTGCAGAATTCCCAGATGGATATATCTCGTGGCCTGTTTTCTTTACTGTGCTTTACTGATATGAGTAGCTGATCATACTTAGATTTTATTTTGCTTTCCCCTAATGGCTTTTTCATGTATTGGAGAAAGGATTGCTGTGTGTCATTGGAGGACTGTAAAGATCTGTATCGCTAAGCTAATTTTCCTGAACTCAACAGCAGTAATGCAGGAGTGTGGTTTGAGCATAGTAGGTCTTCTCGGGAGAGCTAAGATACAGGAAAGCTTTTTAAAAAAATAAATAAATAAATAAAATTAAACACTATACAAGTTATTTAATGATCCAGTCAGATGTTCTGGGCTAAAGTTTTTCCTGTAAAATCAATCTATGCCAAAATTACTTTGTATAATGGCATATCGGAAACATTCTGGGAAGCAGCGGATTCCTTTGAAGACTGTGAAGTTAATCATGTGGGTTGATGCATTAGTGTTACATAGGAAACATTTAATTCTCAGTCCTGTCTGTGCACTCACCTCTAACCAATGTAACTTCCATGGAAATTAAATGGTTCTCCTATCATTACTGAGAACCTGTCTGCCAAAGCCTTCTGTTGTGGAAGTGCAGCTGAGAAACAGGAAGGAAGAAACATTTTTGCAAAAGTCACTAACAAACAGATGAACAGTAAGATTTGGGTCAGATTTTTCTATAATTTGCACTAGTAAGGAATTGAGGCCGGTTATCTGTTGAATAAAAATAGTTTGTCTGTAAACACAATCAAAACTTAAATCAAATGAGCCTTCCAGTTTCTCTGTTACTTGTATGTTCCAGGGTGTCAAGCCAGCCAGCTTTGATAAAGTAGCAATCCCTGAAGTGAAGGAGATTATAGAGGGATGCATTCGGCAAAACAAAGGCGAAAGGTAAGTGCTTTCTTTTCAGGTAGAGATATTACTTGCTGTCTGAGTCTTTTGCCTGTGATGATACCAGATCCAGTTACTTCCTGGGATGTTCTGTCTTCTGCTGAAAGTTGGGAAGCCAGTGTTACTTCTGCAGCCTCTATTCCTTGATAGATTATTATTCAACGATTGTTTTAGGGGGTTAACAGTGTCAGCAAAAGTACACATGCAGTAGTAACCATCCATGTCAGTTTATTCAGAAATTGTACCACTTTTATTAAAACTTTGACCGAGTCAGCAAAATAGTGAAGAACAATTCTTCTGGCTTCCCAGGTATTTGGACTGTTTGGTTGGTTTTAGCCTCCCACTATTCTGTTCAGAGTTAGTTCTGTCAGTCCTTTTTGATTAACTCTTGAAGTTTAGTGTCTGATGGCATTGCTGTGTATTTTTAGTTTTTGTTCTTTTTCTTAGTTTTAAACAATTCTGATTTTTTCCCATTTTATGTTAATTTTGTGGCTGTACTGTTAATGCTGTGCATATATGAACATAGATCTTTTGTTGTACCTTCAGGACAAAGCTTCTAATTGTGCCAAACAGAATGCAAGTTGAAGTGGTTCAAAAGAGTATAAAAAATGAATGGAATTGTGGTGCTTATCTAGTGATGAATTTACTAGATGAAGCTTTTGATAAGATCTTGAAATAGAATGAAATACGTATTTGGATTACCGTACTGATTTGGAGACTAAGGGTTTTGTGTTGTGTTTGGTAAAACCATTCTTCAAGGTTTCTTATTATTTTAGTCAATATATATCCTGTTCAGCTGGCTTAAATCTGTTGGCATGTCTTCTAACCATTGCATGATTTTTTTTTATTTTATTTTTTTTAATATATCTTTACTGTTGTTGCATTTTGGTTTTTCATCGTGCTTTTAAGGAGAAATTTGAATGATGGGCTGTCAGATACATGAGGGAAGTGTGAAATGTAGAAGGGGGGATAACCAGGCAAAAATGTTTCTTAGTAATTTATGAAAACATAATAACTGTGTGTGCTTTCTACATACTTTCCCAATATGCTAGATATGCTATTAAGGACCTTTTGAATCATGCCTTCTTCCAAGAAGAGACCGGAGTACGGGTAGAACTGGCAGAGGAAGATGATGGAGAGAAAATTGCCATTAAACTCTGGCTGCGAATTGAAGACATCAAAAAACTCAAGGGCAAATACAAAGATAATGAGGCAATAGAATTTTCCTTTGACCTGGAGAGAGATGTCCCAGAGGATGTAGCACAGGAAATGGTAAGTGTTGGTGGTCTTACAAAGCATCGGAATTACTGGCATTCTCTGGCAGTGAAATGTAGTCTGTGAGTCTCTGCATTTGCTGCTGTTACCATCTGGAAATAAACCTGCTTCAGAAGTCTGTGAGTGAGAAGTTAGTGCCAGAGAACGGTAGCTTATATTGTAGCACTGCAACAGTGGCTGTCTGTGACAGTCTGAATTCTGTGAATGTATCCTCCTTCAGGTGGAATCTGGCTATGTCTGTGAAGGGGATCACAAGACGATGGCAAAAGCTATCAAGGACAGGGTATCTTTGATTAAGCGAAAGCGAGAGCAGCGTCAGTTGGTGCGAGAAGAACAGGAGAAGAAGCTTCAGGAAGAAGGTAGTCAGAAGCAGCAGCTGGAGCAACAGCAACCATCAAGTGCTTCCCATGCAGGGTCAAAGCATGCCCTATCTGTCACTGGTACTACTCCTGTCCCCACTACTTCAGCATCGGTTTCTACACAAGTGGAGCCTGAAGAACCAGAGGCTGATCAACACCAACAACTCCAGTTCCAGCAACCCAGTATATCTGTTCTTTGTAAGTGTGTCAGTTGGTTTATTTAGGAACTTTTGCACTTACACAGTTCCTCCCTTTAGAATCTTAAACTTCTGGTGGGTATAGCAGTAAATCTCTTTAAGATGTTGCTGTCTGCCATTGCTGTCTGCTGAAGAACATGAGACCACTAGAAAGCACAGCAAAATAAGATGCTTTCTTGTGCCTTAGTTGAGCCAAGTCTTGGCACAATTCACAGTCCAGTGTCTTAGCACAAAATCATTTTCCTTTGTTACAAATTAATTCCCTAAATTAACTGGGGTGCCTGAAGCATGAACACAAGTTTTAGTTTTTGCTGCCCTCCCATAGGGACAGTATGTTCCAGCCCTGTGGAAGGCTGTATACTCTTGCACCAGTGCAGTTAGAGCTATTAGAAACACTGACATAAATCCTTGTAAATTTACATGTAAGGTGGGAATGAGATTAATGTACAAGCCTTTCAGCTCATAATTTGCTTTCTGAAAAAGGTTTCATTTTCTGTTTTACATACTGTGCATGAAAAGATGAATTAAAACTCTTTTCCTCTTTTGCCATTCCAACATATGTGTCAGTATTTGAATAATGATGGTAGATGAAAACTTGTGTGTTAGAATGGTGAAGTTAAAAAGCAAATTACTATCTGCTTTTTTAGTAACAGGGTTTTAAAATTCTCTACTATGCCTACATCAGGTTCATCTCCCAGCCAGCACAATAGACCGGTATTATACGTCTGTGTAAAATTAAATAAATAAAAATAAGTATTTAAAAATCCTGAAAGATCACTCATAACAACGTGGAATTTAAGTTTCTCTTTCTAGTCTAGCCTTTCATAAGAAGCACAGTTAAGTTTCTTGCCAAAGAACTCCTGAAATTGCTGATTTTTTTCAGAGTTTGGGGGAAGGCATATTGATAAGGAATTACTGTATTGAGGAAGAAAAAAAAGACATTTTTAATGAGCTTAGATATTACGAGAGGTAAAATGCTGACAAGGTCCATGTGACATGGCACAAACATCAATCTAATATTTGATTGATTATAACCAGATCTTTAAAGTTGTGAATCCTGACTGCAGTTCTTGAAATGCAGATTTTTATCTTTAACTTCTGCAGCTGATGGGACCGTTGACAGTGGCCAAGGGTCATCTGTTTATACGGAATCGTGCGTGAGCAGTCAACAGACTGTGTCATATGGTTCCCAGCATGACCAGTCAATCTCAACAGCTGCCGTCCAGGGATATCCAGCTTCAGTTGGCCAAGTGCAGTCACAGCAGCATGGAGGATATCAGCCACCTGCAGCGGTAAGCCAGAACTTACACTATTGCAAATGCATGGAATTAAAATTTTATTTTGTATTTCTCTTGAAGGGATGAGAGGAAAGTCTGACAGGCACTTTTCCATGTGTGTGTTGTTTTGCATGTGATGCAAATTCTGCATGGGAGTAGTTAAGGGGCTATTTTTGCAGGGTGACTGAGTCTAGGGAGGGGGGGAAATGCAAGGGCACATTTGTCTTTAAAGCTTTTATTTGGGTGCAGTTGAGCAGAATGATGGGTTAGTTTTTTTATGGATGAAAGTAACATCATCAGAACAAGACTATCTCATAAAAGTAAGCATTTAATCTCACATGGGAAGGTGATCTGTGCATGCGTATATGAAGTTACCAGAAATCAGGCTGTTGGTTTGATTTGAAGAAGGGATTAGAATAGTTTGAGCTATTGTATAAGTATGAAATTGCTATATATGTTCTGTGAGGCTTTGATTACAGATTCTTCAGGTAAGATTTTTTTAACTGTTATAGAATGCTGCATGTGAGAACTCCAGACTGAAAAAAACCCACACCCTTGTTCCCAATTTTGTTTGTAGCTTTTATTGATTTGTTCATCAGTTGCCATGCGTATTCCTTTTCCCTGGAAAGTCTGCACTGGGCACAAATACTTTTCCTACTATGTTCATTTGTGTTGCCCTTTTATTTTGTTTGTTGTTTTCTTTTTTTCCTTAGTATGTTTCTAGATCTGAGAGTATGCAGAAATCTATTCTAACTATGGAGTGGAACTTCTGCTACTGCTGTATTGTCTTCCGTGGTTCCCTTGTCACTTGTTTTTTACACAAATAAAAATCTAAGCCTGAAGCAGAGACATTATGTTATAATGTAGTAATACCATCAGGGAGAAGATGTGACACTTAAGACTGAGGGTGCTCACTTTTTTCCACTTGTGGTTGTAGGCTTCATTACAGAATCATCGGTGTTAGTAGCTTTTTGGAAAACATGCTGGTTTCACTCACAAGCAAAGCATCTCCATCTTTTTTTCAAAGGCATTTAACCTGAAGTGTGTGATACTGCTAGTCCTTGATCAAATGAGTTTTTAATCCCTGTTAAATAAGCTCCGGCTCTGGGTAAGCCATATTTTGACATGTGGGCATATATTGGAGCACAGAAACCGCTTGACAGTGTTGCGATGGCTAGCTCCCAAGTTGAAAGACCACAGTCTTTTGAGAGTGCATGGGAGAACAAGCAGATGGCAGAGGTACAGTCAAGCTGCTCAGTTCACTGCTAAAATGTGCTTATGCGCTGTGATGATGACAATGGTACCAGGATGTTGGCAGAACAGAGTAGAACACTGCAGGAACTACTGACAGTTTGTTGAGAAGACAGGATGACAAGTCAAAATGATACTGGCAACTGGCAAAATGACCTTAAAAAGAGAAAGAGTGCAGTTCAATCAGGACAAGAACAAGGTTCATGCTTAAACAGGAATAATCAGCTACACAAGTACAGGATGAGCAACAACTGATTAGGCAGCAAGTCTGACCCAAAAAAGTCAGACCGTGAGCTGGATGTGGTCAAAAACGTGATGCTGTTGTGAAAAAGGCAAACATGTTACATGAAGTAGTTCTGCTCTTGGCCATTGGTGAGTCTGTTCTGGATACCCTGCTTGAGTGAATTTGAGGGTGAATTGGGAGAGAATTCAGAGAAGAGTGACAAAAAAATCCCACTGGAAATACAGAAAACGTGGTTTATGTGGGAAGATGGAAATAGTTAAGCTGAGCTTATGAAATATGAGCTTCAGGAGAGAGAAAGCTGTAAAGGCTGCTGTAAAATAGGAGGCCAATCAGGTCACAACATTGTTGTCAGGTAGAGTAAGAAATAATAAGCCTAAATTACAGCATGGAATTATTATTTGGGAAGGGTTTTTTTCTAACCAACAAGGACAGTTAAGTATTGCAGTCTCCATCAGTGGAGATGTTTCTGAACAGTTTGGATAAATTAGAGTCAGGAGTGACATGTATAACTAGTCCTGCCTTGGAACAGGTGAAAATTATGCGTAAAGTATCTCTTTAACCCTTTGAGTTCCCTTATGCCTCTCTCCCAAATTTTTGAGCAGTCTAGCAAGATTGCTCACATCAGAAATCAGATCTCTAGTCGATATCTTGAGGATTTTTTTCCCTGAAGGTCTGTGTTTGATTTCAGTTATGTTAAGAAATTGTGGATTATATCCGTAAGAGGCATATACTATTAGAGAAGGAAAATGTGCAGTTGGAGACTGCCTCTTTAAAACATTATCTTTCCATTCAGCTAAAAACAAACAAACCAAACAACACAAAAAAAAACAAACAACCAAACAAAACCCAACCAAACCAAAACAAACAAACAAAACACAAACCAAAAGTAAACCAGTGAAACACAACAAAATCCCCAAACCTAATTCTGATTCTTTATATTTGGTTGGATTGTTGGATTTTGACCCATGGCCTTCTGGGTTGTGGCAAGATTACAAAATCCAAATGCTTTTGTTGTCCCAGTGTTTGCAAAATGCTCATCGAAGACTAATTTTTCTGAATTTGCCACACATTAAACCAAATTCTTTTCCACAACTCCTGTTGTAGAATGTGTAATGGTTAAATATTTATGGTAATGTCTTAGTTAATAAAGAGCCGGTTGCATACAGTTAGTCCACTTCAGGCGGTGAGGTGCCCAAGCAGAGGGATTTGTGAGGTGTTCTCTGAAAACACACATCCACTCACTAAACTAAGGGTGAATATTTGAAAGCTCATCAGTTTCTGTTTGGGTTTTCTTATCAGACTACCAGGTGCTGTCAGTACATACCCTACAGGCCACATCCGTGGTCCCAGAGGAAATATTTTCTCCTTTCTGTTCTGCTTTCCACATGCTTATTGTAAGGGGGCTAGGGAATGTCCCACACTACTCAGTGACCTAAGCAAACTTGGGTCCTCAGAGGTGCACATAGCCTGTTCCCAGTGTGTGTTGGCATTCATTCAGCATTTCTCATATCTTCTTGCACACATAGTAGTCAGTATTGGGCCTCTCATTGTGTGTCTGCGTTTCTTCTCTACCTCATTATAGTTTTTGCTGTTTTTGTTTTTCATTTTGTTTTGAAGTGTTCAATTCTTAACTTCTGTTTTCCTCCTTTAGCCTCAACGTGATCGTAGCATGTCAGTTTGTGTCCCCCACCTTCCTGCTCTTCCCTCTATGTCCTGCATCCCTCTCAGTGCTCCTTGCACCCCACCACCAGCGCTGTCTGCACCTCTTTCTCCTTTCTACCTTCGGATTGTCCCTGAAGAAACCTTTGCAGAAAAGCTTTCTAAAGCCCTGGAAAGTGTCCTGCCCATGCACTCAGCCTCTCCACGCAAGCATCGACGCTCCAGCCTGCCCTCCCTCTGTGTCAGTCCTGTATGTGTTACCATTTGCCTCCTGGCACAGTAAGATAAGTTATCATTAAATACATCCTGGGCTTTGGGCATTTTTAAAATGAGAAAATGAAGAGCTGATTCCTCATTCCTTATACTGTGCTGCTGGAACGTTGATCTTTTTTTGGAAGCAGTACATTAAACACTATCAAACAGTTGCGAACTGTTCGTTTCTTGTATTTGAGGATAGTAGAGAAGTGAATTAGCCAGTTGTACCACAGAACATAAATGGAAGACTAGTTCTTATGCCCTTAAATCAGAAGACCAGCTTCTTATTTTCCAAATTCTAAGCAAACATTGAATGTTCATTAAACCATGCATAAAACAACCAGCTCTTAAAGCTTGGTTGCTGTGGCTCATTATTCTAAAAGCTTTGGCTAGCTGTGGTAGTAATAATAGAAATTCATAGCATTAATATGAATACTTTTGAGATTTTTTTCTCTAAGTTTTTATCAGAAATGCCACTTCAACTGCTGTTTTATGGGGAAAAAGCTGTTGTTTCATGATTCTCAGAAGATTAAATGCAAGGTAGCTTTCTGGACAAGAAGTAGTCTGTTCTCAGTTTTGGGCTTTGATTTGCATTAAATAAATTACTGAGAAACACTTCCCTGTAAGTGAAGTATGTGGAACTAGTTTTCAGAATAGGAAGAGTTCTTCATCCTGTATGACCTTCTTGTTAGTGTTGGTCAATATGGAAATTTGCTGCTGCTTTTCCAGAAAAAAGGGTCCGTGGAGAAACAGAACAATGTGGAATTGGCAACTTTTCAAAGTCATAACTGTCATCTGCCATCTGTCTTAAAGACAGTATATTTGTTACCGACTCTGGCAGGTTTTTTCTTTTCCCTCTAGGTTTGATAATATGTTGTTTCTCAACATACTGTAGGCAAGAGATTAAAAAATGGAGAGTTACAAAGTTGCTTGGTATTCTTACATAGAAGTCTCTTTAGTGAAAACCTCCCTACAAATCTTAAATAAGATAAGCCTCATATGCAGTAGTACATCAGATGGAGTGTAATTACCTGTGGACTCCACTGTTAATAAACCTGTGAATGTTTCATTGTCCAGGCAAGAATTAGATTTGTTTCAGTGAGTGGTAATATCTTAAGTGATGAGTTATGATTAAAACTGATCAAAGGGATCCAAACAGATGATCAAATTGGGCAGAATCAAAAGGCTTTGCAGTTATTATAATATATTTTTTCCATCCATGGGCTGGAATGGTTCAGTTTTGTCTTGTACAACATATCTCTGTAGCTCCCTGGATTGCATACAGACCACACTCCTGACAGGACACTAGCCCTGGGTTTTTTGTATTGAATAATATTAAGATTTAATGCCATTTTAGCTTTTAAATGCAAACTAGAAGCTCTACATTGTTGCTGCTATCAACTTCTGAATTTTCATATTCCTCGTATGGCAGTAACTGCAGGGGTTTCATTGGCTTTCAAGCGCTGATCACAATGGATAACCTGTGACTATAAATCTCATTACACTGTCAGGAGCAAAACTGGTTTATATTTGTGAACTACTGGAATTGGACTGGAAAAGCAGCTCTAACACGAGCAAATGTTTCCATCTGTAGCTCTGCCCGCCATGGATGTATTTAATGGATATTTACAACTCACCTAAATTTCCTAACTATTGTGTGTTTTTGACCATGAATTGAGTAGTCATTCTATAAAGTTACTTCACAGAACTGCCTAGTGAACTGTGCATGTTGATGTGCTTTCACTTTTAATGTATGAATTACTTGTCTTGTTCATGTCGATACAGCCTCAGCATCCGTGTGGGGGAACACCAACGTTCCCAGACTCACAGATATTTTTCCCAACCGTTCATGAACGGCCGGTGTCTTTCTCACCACCACCTGCCTGCCCGCCGAAGGTGGCAGTCGCTCAGCGGCGCAAGAGCACTTCATTTTTGGAAGCCCAAACTTGCCACTTCCAGCCATTGCTGAAGACTGGCCAGAATTTAGTTCCACCTGGTGGTAGTCCCACCAATTGGACACCAGAGGCCTTCGTTATGCTGGGCACAGCAGCTCAGAGAGTCGCTGGAGAGCCTCTGCATGTGCAAGTTAATCCTGTGTTTGAGCCAGCTCCTGTCCACAGTGACTATAGATCTGGACCAACACCTCCAGAGGATGCTCACTACAGAATGCATCCAGAAGCTGTATATTTGGTGGGCATGCACTATCCATCACAGGTATCGGAGCAGTATGATCAAGTAGCTTATAACTCTCATGCGACTGAACATTTGAAGCAGGTCTCTGAGTCAAACCATGGGCAAGGTGGTCCTCCACAAAGCTCTGTGTTCGACTTTCAATCGGGGCAAACATATCTGGCAAGACATATTCAGAACCTGAGGCTGGATTCTGGCATGGGTCCCCTTTCTCCATTAGCCAGTGTTTCAGCTCCTTTGAGTGCAGATCCTGCTCAGATGACGTTCCACCAGGTATTTGTTCCGCACTCTGCCCCAGCTGTGCTCTCTCACAGTGGTGATGGCAGAGCAAGCTGTGTCTTTGAGTTCCATGTCCACACACCGACTTCTGCTCCAGCAGAAGGGGCAGTTTTACCCCAGCGGGTCTACAGAAGTCGCCGGGGCTCTATGGAGACCAGTCAAGAGGAATCCACTCAAGGCGTAGGGTTGCACGGTCGGCTTCAGCCTGTGACAGAGGAGCAGTGTCATTATCTTGGTCCCGAGTTAGCAGGTCCCAGAAGGGGCTCTGCCAGGCGGAGCTGGCCGGAAGGAAGCCCAGAATACTCCAGTGATTCCTCACAGCTGACTTCCTCTGACACTGGCGATTTCCAGTCTCCTCCCCCTACAGGGGGGTCATCTTCTGCTTTTGGTTCAGACTTCTCATTGCCCATTGTTCAGCTGCCTCAGAAGGTATTGCAAGAGTCGCAGCTCTTCATCTGCTTCCCCCAGGGAGCCTCGACTCAGCAGGCCTTGTCCACCTCGCTTCCATCAGGACCACCTGCACTCTATCCTCAGGTTACAGGAGCAAACCCTTCCAGAATTTCTCTGCTTTTTATAAGTCATACCTTGCAAAGGGGACCCTTGTTCTTACACTTGCTACATGTGGTTCTAAGTATTAGCATTCATGGGGATGTCTTTCCACCGAGTCAGTAGTACATTAGGATCTCTTTAACTTACCAGGTTGCAATGAAATAATGAGACATCAGCAACCACTTGGTCTGTGTTCAGCTTCAGCTGAAATCCTGGCTGGGCTTTTGTGTTAAGGGTAACAAATGGTCAGTATTTCTCCTGGGAGTAGTTTGTTTTTTGGCAAGAAATAGCTGGAGTACCCAACTAGCTTTTAAGCAGTGGGTTTAATGACATACGTCTTCTCCAGTTTGAACCAGCAGCGATAGTAAAACTTGCTTTGTATTTTTGTTCCTGCTCCTTAGCCATTTAATGAGAATGTGTTATTTGAAGTTGAACTTCTGTATGAATAATGTTTCATCAGATAACAGCAAAGTTAATTTGATGACTGTCCAAAACACAAGAGTTTTTTCTGGCCTTGGTGCAAGAAAGTGGGAAGAGAGGAATTGAAGGAGCTGTATTATGTCCTTGTACGTGGTTTTGGAAATGTATTTGCAGGATGGTTAGAGAACTAAAGCTGAGTAGTAAATTAGTGGCACAAACAACTGTTGCTATTAATAATAGGTATTGTTCCTCATGAGCCTAGAACATGGTGTCCTTTGAAAAAACAAAATTTGAGGCCTAAAGCTTACTGTGGAGGTACATGTTTTATCAGCATATGTGGTATTCGAACTTGCAATAGTCAGTAACGCGTTTGTACACTGTGACTGTGAGGTGTATGTGTGTATAGATTGTGTCTGCACTTTTAGTTTGAAACTTTTCATAAGAATTTCGTTTGTGAAAAGGGAGAATTTACTTTAAGTAGACTTTTCTCCTTACTCTTTCTGTTCTTGGAATTAGGGGTTCTCTGACATTTTAGTTATTGGAGTATTAGCAACTTTTGGATTTGTGTGAAGGAACTGAAGGAGAATATTTTTTTGCTTTTTGTGGTAAGATCAAGAACTCAGTATTTAAGTATTTCTGTATAGGATACAAAGGTGTTTTATTGAAGCTGAAACAGCTTTAATCACTAGTCTAATAGACAGTAATTTCTATGCTGTAGGAGAACTTGTGGAGTGAAGCTGTTACTCAAGAAGTATGAAAACTACTTGGGGATTGTTTCTCCATAAACCAACTGTGTTAAGCTTCAGGAGGTGACTTCTGATGGGTGTAAATTACATCTGGAAACACAATAAGGGATCATGATTATTTTACAGAATATAAGTTTTGGGATCTTTTATCTAATTCATTAAAAGATTAGAATTTGAAGCACAAACTGAGTCAATGTGAACAGATGTTACAGCAGTGGGATATAGCACATGTTTAGATCCTAGCCCATGAGGGCCTTGAGCTTCTAAAACAGCAAAGAAAAAAATGGTTCTTTTTATTGGCAGTCTGCTTTCTCCAAAGTTTCTATAATTTACGGTAGTATGTCATTTTAATAAGCTTGTTCCTAATAAGCTTCTACAAGCTAAATGATCACAGCATTCAGGAATTCTAGTAGACATTTCTGATATGATACATATGCACCAGATATTTTTCTTACAAAGGCAGTTCACCAAAGTGGTGCATGTTCAGAGAACTCATCTAGAGCTCTTTGTCTACTTGTCTCCCAGGATCTGATAAAGAAATATAATTGTCACAAAAATAATAGTGAAAATCCTGGAATCTGATTTTAAAAAAAGTCAGCCACAAAAATAATAATGAAAATCCATTCCATTTTTTTCTACATCTTCCACATTCATTTGTATGCCACTCATCCATTTTTTTCGTTGCTTATTCATTCAGAAATTCTGTCATAGCTAGAATGTTGACCCCCAGATTCTTCAGTGTCCAATTATTCAATGGTAGTGAGTCTGAAAATTATTTCTGTCTTGTATTTTGACATGCCTTTCAATGGGAACTCATGACATGTACATGTACTGGGTACTTTGTTACTGGTCTAGAATGCTGTATATCTTCTTTTTTTTTTTTGTTTAACAGATAGCTTTATTTCCTTCTAGCTGCCTCCTACCCCCCACCTAACTGTGTTTAGAACATATGTAAAGGTAAAACTTAATGCCTCTATTTCCAGTTATCATACCCAGGCATCCCACTCTTAAAGCATCATCAATGGAAGAAGCAGCTGGTAGGCTGATCTGTCTCATGTTGAGGGGCATGTGGGTTGCAAAGACTTCCTGTATTGGTTGTTTTGGAAGACTTAAAAAGGAGTTCAGTAATTTTCCAGATTGTTCTGCTTTGTTGTATTGGTTGTTGTATTTGGCCAAAAGGACTGGTTGTCCTAAAAGACAGCTAGAAACCTGTTCCAACCAGATCCTTCCAAGCAGAAATTATTTTAATTGCCTGCTGCAGAAACTAAAGGAGATTTTAAGCTGATTTGCTGTCTTTTTTTTCCCCCCTCTTCTAGACACAGGTACAAGGCCAGTCAGCCTCAAGCAGTGCATCGGTGCCATCCCAGCCTACCCAGCATCCTCAGCAGGTAAGATCACAGTACCTAAACCCAAGGCTAAAATAATTTTAGTATAGGTTTTTGATGACTCTTTAAGGGCAATTGTCTACTTATGGTCCCCTCTTCATCCTATAGTTTTGGACAAAAGCAAAGGAATCTATGCTACGAGATTATCTGCATTGGTTCTTCTGAAATTTATTTTTCGAATCATGTTATTGCTTGTTTTCATGTGTCTGTCTTTCCCAACTTCCACCTGAGCTTGCAGTGGAGGTCCCATTCAAGGGAAGCCATGACAGGAATTGCAAGTTAAACAATCTAGATTTCATTCTCATGATTTCTTCTAACTGGAAATAGTATCTTCTGCAAAATCCTCTTCTCTTAGCTGCCTTTTTTTCCTTTATAGAGTCTTCACTTTTCACAGGTGAAATAATTCTGTTGCAGGTTTTGCTGCTAATAATGGGGTTGTATTAGTATTGCTAATAAGTAATTGCTAAAGCTTAATAGACTCAGCATATTCAGAAGAACCACTGATGTCATTTAGGAGGGAGTAAAAAGTAGAATTTAAATAAGATATGCTTTAAAAATTTCTTTGGGGGAAAAAATAGCTTCTGCTTCATTTCCCTGCTACAGAATGCACAGCAGCCAGCCTCTTCCCAACAGCCTGGACAATACCAGCTGCAGCAGCCATCAGTTTCTGCTGGTGCCACTCCCACACAAACTGTGTCTCAAACTCAAACTTCACAGATTATGCCAATGCCTCAGGCAGCAGCTGGGACACAGGTAAACAAAATTCTTCTTTCTAGCAGAAGATTTTTGTCTTCTTCACTGCTGGTAAATTCAACATGCTGCTACTTTCACTTTTGTCATCTTTTCTAATGTTCCAAAACATTCATCCAAATAATAGTGTTCTTAGTGTGCTACAACTGTCAGTTTTGCTGGAAAATGTGTTGGACACCCTTTCTTTCACACATGGCAGTCATGAGTAATTTGAGGGAGGGATAGCACTTCCATGCACAAAGATCTTTAAATCATCAAAAATATCATGAGGTGTATTGATGAATGGTATATTATGAATAGATTTTCAGGAACTTGTCATTTCTCTGCTTCCCATCAATGTCTACCTTCTGCACCATTATGTGTGTAAAACATGTTCAATTATTTAGGTAGTAGTAGTATTTAGGACTGCCTTCTCCACTCTCATCTTTCTTACTCAGCTCTTCTCCTTTGCTCCCTGGTCAAGAAGCTTCTGTTACTGACTGTTACTTCATTTTGGCTCATATCTCTAGCTTGAACATGCGAGCCTTGATTTTGTTTTTAAAAATTGTTGTTTTGTTGCTTGTTCATCTAAACTGCCTTTCAAGTTGCATCATTTGCTGGCTTTAATTGACATATATCCCCTGCCATTTTCTGAGTGCTGGCACAGTGGCTTCTCATTCTCTGTTGCTCCCCATACCCAAAGCTGACAGATTTGTTGAAAGATTTGCGCTTCTCTTCTGTAAGAAGGCAAGCTTGGCTCTGGGGACAGAGTTGCAGGGAACTCAGTTTTGTTTATGCACAAGTCAGTGCTTCAGGATATTTGAACGCTGCTCTTTCACTCTCTGTGGGTGTCTGTTTCAAGAGCCTGTTGAGTTCTCCAGGGGAAGTGTTGCAAAGTGAGGACCTTTTGGAACGCCAGCCGACTTCCCGGCCACTCTGCCAACTGAGCTCCCCACCAATTTTAACAGAGTGCTATAACTTGAATAATTCTTTCTTTGCCTAATGCGTAAAAAATCTGCTTTCTGCAACCTTGCTTTAAACAAAAAAAATCTATCTGTATTTTCTTTACCTCCCCAGCTTCCTGTTTCCCAACCAGTGTCGATCATCCAAGGCGAGCCTCAATTACCTGTTGCAGCACCTTCTGTCCCTCAGCCTTCAGTTGCCCCATCAGTCCCCATTGGCTCTCATTTTCTACCCATGGGACAGCCCTTGACAACTTCCATGGTTCCCCAGTTCTCAGTCTCACAGTTGCCCGTAGCAGCTCCTCATGTGTCAGTGGCTCAGCCGGGTTTCCAGTCACTGCCCATTTCAATGGCAACTGCCATGAATCAGCCATTGCTCACACTGGCAACGTCTGCTGCGGCAACCACTGTCCCTGTAGGACCAACCGTTGTCCCTAGCCAGCTTCCCACGCTGCTGCAGCCTGTGGCTCAGTTGCCCAGCCAGGTTCTCCCGCAGCTCCTGCAGCCGGCTGTCCAGTCCGTGGGATTGCCAGTCAGCATTGGACAAGCTGCTGAAGCTTCACTTCCTGCTGGAGATGCTCTTTACCAGGTATTGTTGCAAGCCAGCAGAGCTCCACATTTTTTACCTATTCCTCTGAAGTACTGGATCTGAACTGTGTGCCCTGACCAACCCACTTCTCATAAGAGAGCCATTAAGCCACAAAGATTAATTCTGTTATGTGGTAAAGGACCATTTAAGTAGGGGGGCGGGGAAAAAGAAAAACTCCTGGGACACCCCAGTGCTTTGGGTTTTTCATATTTGGCATTTGAATGTGCTTAAAATGACAGGATCATAGTGCAAGACCTTGGTTAACCACTGTGTGAAAGAGGACTGCTACGCATCCAGGAGATTTGTCAACTTGGAAAAAAAAGTTATTTTTAAAATGGGGGATGTGTGTTGGAAAGAAATTCAATGGCAACATATTCAGCAATGTCACTATTTCATTCCAAGTCTGGGGAGGGGGTTGAGGAGGTGGACATGGATATTCTAGACAAAAACAGACAGCATGGATCTTGAACGTGAACTAAGTACCTGATGCTAGTCATGAAATGCTAGGCTTTTTGGCACAGGCTGCATCAGCTACTTTGTGGGATCACTGTAAAAATGACTATCTGAATAGTGACAAAATGAGTGATTCAGCACATGATTGTTCTTCTGGAACAAAAATTGTATAGATATAGAAATATCTGCACTGGGATTTTAAGGGGTGCTGTAGTACAGAAGCTGTATGTAGGACGGTTCCTGGGTCAGCTCATCATGAGAGGACAGGAAGAACACAAGAGAGTTTTTGCTGTTAGCCTCAAGAGTCAGCAGCAGTTGCATAACACCTTCTGAGCAGTAGTTGTTCAGCCTGAAAATTCTTCAAACTCATTTGAAGTCTCAGGCCTTAAAATATTAAGCCAAATAGGCAACTGTAAGAGCTGGGAGCTGAGGATTGTTTTGCCGAAGACTTGGAACTTTGAGTAGCAGTTTGCTTGTTCGAGCATGGTGACTCACAAGCTGAGCTTTGGCTATGTGAGCAGTTTGCCCTGCTTCTCTGGGAAGATAGCCTTTGGGAGTGCCTGAAGTATGGAAGGTTGGAACATGCCCCTGAAACCGATACTTTTTCTTTTTTTAATCTTGTTTCCTAATTAGCTTTGGTGCTTGCTAACTTGACTCCCTCGTTTCTATTATAGGGCTTCCCATCTCGGCTGCCTCCTCAATACCCGGGCGACTCGAATATTGCACCTTCCTCTGCTGTGGCCTCTGCTAGCATTCCTTCTGCTGTACTGTCCCCTCCCTTACCTGCAGATGCAATGGCTCAGCCAGGCTTTCTTGCTCCTGTTGTGCAGCCGTATGTGGAGCAGAACGTTTTAGTTCCCATGGGCAGCCTAGGAGGACAGGTTCAAGGGCCCCAGCCTACAGTGAGTTTAGCACAACAGGCCTCATCTGCCTCCTCGCAGCAGGCAGTTTTGGAGGTAAATATATTGAATATAATGTCGTGATACATTCAGGGCATTTGAATTATGCAATGGTGTATATGTGTGTGGAACTAGTCCCTTCCGTGCTTGTCTTCAGTTGGGAATTAATATTTTAAATGACCTTTTTCTTACAGCAGAATGTCATGCCAATGTGGGGACCTTGTTGCCACTGGCTGTTCTGTTGGGAAGTGAGTGTGCATCCTGCAGGCAAAAATCTGTTAACACTTCACTTCTTGCTAGTACTGTAAAACATTTTTGCCATATCAAAGACAAACTGCAACTGATAGCCTCTGAGAATCTGTCATGCCTATTCCCTGCAGCATTGTTCTTGCTAGGGAGAATTTGAATTGTCTTTGTATTCTGCATTGGCTTGTCTTTTGCACATTCTGTTAGTAAGACTGGTTGCATGGCAAACTGTAGTGACATGTAGCAGTAGAAAGGATGGCTGATTTCCTCTTCCCACCCCTTTGCAGATGATGATTTGCTTCACTGCAGTTTGCTCAAGATTTTTTTTGTAAATTAGAGCTCTCTAGATGCCAGCTGTTTGAAGTTCTAAAGAGGTAGTGCTTTCAGCTTTACAACTGATTTGGGTGGAAACACTGAAGACCACTGGGTTACTTGTATAGGAATGGTATTCTTTGGTGTGGTTCTTGATGTAGGTTTCTATCCATAGGGTTCTCAGGGAGTCTCACAGACTGCTCCTTCAGAGACTCTTCCAGCAATGCAGCCTGCTCAGTCTACCCCTTTGGCTTCCTCTATGGATAGGTAAGCATTGTTTTCTTTTCACCAAGCTGAATTTCTATTTCATGTGTTAGATTATTCTTCCTTGGGTGATATCTAGGTATCTTTTTATCACCAGGGCTATTTTTTTTTTCACTGAGAGTGTTCTTGAGGATGTGAGAAAATAAGCTTCCTAGAGGAAAAATGGGTTAATGAGAGTTGGAGTAAGTTTTGGTTTACAGCAGGGTATGGGCGGAGTAAACAGAATTGTATATAGTGATTTAACTTCTAATGCTTTTTTATTTGTCATGTCAAATGGATCATATGGGATATTCTTCTGTCCTTTTGGCACTTAAACAGAATTCAAACTCCAAATAGCTTGGAAACACATTCGGAAGATTTATTTGTATGACTCAGTTTGTAAGAGATACATAGCTAAATAAATACTATTAGAATTGCTATTCAGGCAAACCCTAAGTGCTGACAGGTCTCTTCCCTACTCCATGATTAACAGGCATCTACTGCTATCCAGGAGAGAATACCGTCTGGTACAGTAAAGTGTATTGTTGCAGTTATGGAGTGCATGGATACTCATGTAAAATTTGTTTGTTTTTTAGTGCACATTCTGATGTTGCTTCAGGATTGAGTGACGGTAACGAGAATGTTCCAGCTTCTAGCGGAAGGCATGAAGGGAGGACTACTAAACGTCATATGCGGAGATCTGTCCGCAGTCGTTCTCGCCATGAGAAGACTGCTAGGCCAAAACTGAGAATTCTGAATGTAAGTATTTTTATATTTTAGTGACAGTTTGGTAGTGATTATGTCTTTTTTTGAGTGTAAAAATTTCATTTGCTTTTGAGGAATGTGTGTCTTGCGTGATCTTGTCCCCACTCTGAGCGCACAAGTTACACTGCTTCTGGAGTCAGCCTTCCAAGTATAATCTGTTTAGAGTTTTTTTGAGCATTAGATATGGCAAAATTGGCTTGTTTAGCCACGAGTGATTCCGTAGACTATTCTGGAATAATTGATTTAATCTTACTAGTAAGGGTGGTCCAGTGGCCTGACCTGTAAACTAGAAAGCAACAAAGGAACATCAGGAGTTTTGGAGAAGTGTGGATGAGGTGAGCTTGGGGGTTTGAGTAATTGGCAGATGCTCAGATAAAATGGTGCTGTACATGGCACTGTTTATTAAACTGGAAAAAAGTGTGTTTGCATCAGGGTACTACTGGTTTGTCTCTGTGGTCATACATTCTCATGCTTTTAGTGTAAACTGTCGTTTTCTTTGCTTTAGGTTTCAAATAAAGGTGATCGGGTAGTGGAATGCCAGCTGGAGACACACAATCGGAAAATGGTTACTTTCAAATTTGACCTGGATGGGGACAACCCTGAGGAAATAGCTTCAATTATGGTAAAATATATTTTAGAGATGAAGACTTGAATGCTGTCTTAAACACAGTAGTAACATAAGCAGTCTTACTTTCTTATCTGTGTTTCAGAATTACTCTTCCATGTGGAACTTGCTCTGTAGAGATACATTTAAATGAGATTAATGTGTGTCATGGAATAGAACTTCCTCCCTTTTTTTTTTTTTTATTTAAACTTTTATTCCTGGACTAGTACAATCTGAATGCAACTGAGATTGTTTTAGGGTCACTGAAGTGAGAGGGAGTGACAAAAAGCAGCATCTTTGGCCAGATGCTTAGGCACCTGTGCAGTATTCATCTTTTAGCTTAAAGAGGTGGGAGAATAATAAGTGGTGTGTGCTGGATTCATACCTGTTAAAAGGAAGCAAATCAGTAACATGGGTAAAATTATTTGCCATTAATGGCTTTCCAAGAAAGAAGAAGAAATTGGTGCTTGGCTGTGTATGTGTATTGGCAGTGTAAACAAGTCAATAGAATGAAGGTAAATGCTAAGGGAATGAAGGTAAATGAAGAGAATACACAGATGTTTTTCCCTCATACCTGAAGTGATCCTATAGAGAATCAGTACAGTTAATTAAAAAAAAAAAAAAAAAATTCAAAACAAAAAAAGCCCTAAATAACAAAACCTGCAGATATTTAAAGATTAGTAGAAGCAAAATAAGTGAATTGTGCATCCAGAATGCAGTCACATAGTTGAAAGTGTGCACTTAGCCAACTGAATCTGGAACTTTGTGCTCATTGCTTGTTATTGGATGTTGAAGAAACTTTTGATTATAAGACTCTCTGGTTTCCTTTTAATCAGAATATTATTAGGCAGACCCCATATGGGTATCTTTCATTGCTCCACTTAAAGCTCTGATGGTTTCTAGAGCTAGTCAGTATTCTGCAATGCAGAGGCTTGTCTTTCCTTTTTCTAAACCAGCATCCTGGAAACTTGATGCAAAAACAATGTCTCAGGCTTTACCTCTGAAGCACTTTGTCTTGTCTTTCCAGGCAGAAGTGCTGTGACTGACAGTTTTACTTCTCTTTCATAGTCTGTCTCTGACAGTTTTACCGTGCCTTATTTCAGGAGACAGAATTTTCTCATGGGTCAGCCCAAACTAGGAATGTCTTCTTAAGTGCCAAGTATACTTGTTTAAGCTTGTTTCTGCCAACATAAGCAGCAGAATGTAGTTTTATAAAGCAATACAGTGTATTGAAACTAGATAAGCTGCACGATCTTACTCTCCCTATATAGGGAACATAATTAATACTTGCATTTTTGTACTACAGCCAGGTATCGGTGAGTTAGTGATGTACAACCTGGATAGAGAAGAAGTTCTATATGGCATGGAAAGAAAGAAGCACAGACCACATCTTGGAATACAGAATTTTCAATTTTTTTATATTATAGTTTCTTTTAAATGTGGCTCTTAATGTATATTACATTGGATATGAGGAACTGCAGTAAGATAAGGCTGTTAATTTTAAATGTCATTATGCTAAGCAAAGAGTGAGGTGCAAATTTGATGAAGAAGTGAGACTGAATTTAGTTCCAGAGCAAAGAGTAAACCAGGGCAAATACTTCTGTGCTGGAAATAATTTTAGAAACAATTGTTTTTCTTTAAGGTGTCAGTATCTCTATCTTGTACCTAAGAACAGAGAGGACAAACAGTAACACCACAAGTAAATTAGGGTTATTTGATATATAATTTTGAAACAATTTGTGGAAAATTATTGTTGCTTTATTCTCTTTGCAGGTGCAGAATGAGTTTATTTTAGCAACTGAGAGAGACTCGTTTGTAGAACAGGTACGAGAGATTATTGAGAAAGCAGATGAAATGCTAAGCGAAGATGTCAGTGTGGAGGCAGAAGGTGATCAGGGTTTGGAGAGTATGCAAACAAAAGAGGATGGATTCTTTCCAGGGTCACAGGTATGTAAAGGAAAGATTGCCATAGCTATTTTTATTTTCCATTTTGGGTGGAATGGTTTTGTGACTAGAGCTAGTTAGAAACTAAAACTTTTTTTCATGAGAAGTATCAAAGCTTAATAATTAAATGAAAAGACAAACATAGAAAGCTTCATATCAGGGTGAGAGCCTTAAAGGAATTTAAGAAGCTAAATAATGCTAAATAAATTGGGTTTTGATGTGTTCCAACACTTCTGAAGCTTCTGAATTTCCTAAGAGTCCAATAAATAGACAGTCTTAAATGCTGAGGCTTCTTGGATTTGAGGTTATTGTGAGGCAGGACGCTAAAACCCACAGCTTTGTGCTGCTCACTAAACACTGAGAGCCTGGACTTGGGCCCCCTCTACTCATCAGTCTACTTACTAAGAGATCAGATGGCTTGGTTAGAAAACACAGGTTTTTAAACTTCTTGCTGGGAATAAGAAGGCATGGCATCTCCTGAATCTCTGCCTTATTTCCACCCAGAACTAGTTTGAAACATCCATTTATCTGCAGAATATTTAAGGAAATCAGTTGGACTGCCTGTTAACAAAAAGGTGTTTAAATCAATTTTTTTATATTGACGGTCACCAAGTGCTCTAGAAGCACAGTAGTTGACATTTACCTGGGCAGAATTCCACTAGTTTGGCAATGGTGGTTGGGCCCAAGGTACCACTTACCTTAAATGCCCACATTTCAGTAAGCTAGCATTTTAAGAACTGTCTTGTGGGTTTCTGTTTCAGAATAGAACTTTAAATTTTATCTTACTTTACAGAAATTAGAGTTCAAACAGCCAGATCCTACATCTTCCATGCCACAGAGAATAGGTAAGTCTTTTGTGATTTTTTTTTTTTTTTCCAACAGTTACCTTTTTCTATTTCAGCAGATGGGTGCAGCCAAGTTTTTATTTTGTATGATGGAGTGCACATTCCATGTTGCAAGTTATGTGTTTAGCTACAACCATGTATCACTAAATATGTAACTTCTTTCTGTTTAGGGGTTCCTCCTAGCTCCTTCACCCAGGTTGTCCATTCTGCTGGAAGGCGGTTTATTGTCAGCCCTGTCCCTGAGAGTCGGTTAAAAGAACAGGGCCTTTTCACATCCACTCTTCCTGGAGGTAAAGAAACTTCAGATATGGGTAAGTAATCTGAACTCCTAAAATCTGAGATTCAAGCCATGTTCATCAAAACTATGAAGTTATTTAACTAAACAGTTCCTAAACACCTCTTTTAAGTACTTGGGGAAGTAAGGAACTATCTGTGCTGGTAAAGAAGTGATGATAAGTTGGGTAATATTATGCAGGATTCTCAAGGAAAAAATATTGATGGTCTGTCTGCAAGACTCTGAAAACTTAACTCTGTATTTTACTGTAAGCCTGGATTTATAATTTTCTTTTATTATGCTGAGAGGTAAATGTGATCTCAGTCTAGCAACAGACAATAATACTGTAATGAACCTTTCCAAGTGGACTGATATTATTCTGTTCTTCCAGTTTCTGCATCTCCACTGCATGGTCCTGGAATGAATCTCTCCCATTCAGCATCATCACTGAGCTTGCAGCAAGCTTTCTCTGAGATGGGGCATGCTCAGATGACAGAAGGACCTAATACAGCTCCTCCAGTGTTCAATCAAACAGTACCACCATTTCCACCGGCACTTTCTACCATGGCGGGCAGTGGTGCGCCTTCTGCATCTGTGGCTGCTTCTTCAGCATCTGTTCCCTCCAGCACAGGTGTTTCTCTTCCAGGATCTGTTACTTTGCCTTCAGAAAGCGCAGCTGTTGGAGTTGCACCAAGTGCAAGTGTGCCAAGCTCTATTTCTCCACCTCCAGCCTCACAATCTGGACAGCAGTCGACTGGTGTCACTTCCAGTGTGAGCGCCCCTTCTTTCTCCTTATCTGCCACGTCCCAGCCTGCTCAACCAGTAACTGGAGACATTGCCTCCAGTATCAGCACACCCTCTTCTTTGGCACTGCCATCTACACAGGTTTCTGGTGTCACTGGTCTTGGTGTCGTTGCACCAGCTGTGACATCTCAGTCTACTCCTCAGATTGTAAGTAGTATGGCAGGACCACAGACATCGGTTGCTGTGTCTCTGGATCAGAATGTGGCTTTGCAGCTTCCTCAGCTGAGTAGCAGCAGCTCTGTCTCCAATCTGGCAGAAACAACAGTTGTAAGTGCTCCACAGTCAGTACCTGAGAGTGGGCAGTCTATGGATCAATCACAGCTCTGCAGCACAGCTGGCTTATCTCTTCCGATCTCTGCACCTTTATCATCTTCAGTAGCAACAAGTGCATGTGGTTCAGTCACTCAGCCAGTGATACATCCCTTACTTGTCCCATCAGGAGTTACATCGACACCTGTCCTACCCCAGATTCCAGGTGCAACACCCATATTGCCCCAGGTTCCCTTACCTGGTGTATTACCACAGCCAGTTACTAACTTGCCTGCAGTACAGCAAACTTTGATACACAGCCACCCTCAACCAGCTCCGTTACCCAATCAGCCGCATATTCACTGTCTGGAGGCTGATGCTGATGCTCAGTCTAAAGCTCCTGGTATTGATGATATAAAGACCCTGGAAGAAAAACTACGGTCTCTCTTCAGTGAACATGGTAACGTGGGAGCAGCGCATCCATCAGTATCTCTGGAGACATCCTTGGTGATGGAAACTACAGTAATTCCTGGGATACCAACCACTGCTGTCGCACCAACGAAACCCCTGACATCCATTAGCACTTGTATACCTCCCAGCAGTTTGCCTCTTGGACCAACTGGCGTGCCAGTGCTGACACCGGTTGCCACTCCTGGGCAAGTGATCACCCCGGTCAGCTATATTTCGGCATCGAACAGCGTTGCAACAGCAGTAGTGAAACCAGGGACCTCTCCTTCAAAGCCCCCTCTTAGCAGGGTACCGGTAAGAAATGCAATGTTTGGGTGAATATTCAAGTATTGTAGGAAGCAGGCTTCTTGAGCAAAATCTCTTTTCTGAAGCAAAATATTTATTTAGGCAGGGTTGCCTTAGGTTGTTTTTATGTGTCCCAAGAGATGTTTTGTCTATATTGAGGAAAAAAAAAACAGATTGTATATTGTGCCTTTGGGAGAGCTCTCTAGCATCACTACTGATTTTTCCTACTCCTAAACTACAAGGAGTGAAACAACTGTGGAGTTCTTTTGGTGGATTGTTTTGTTGTTCTTTTTTTCAAATAGAATTTTGAAGCCTTGCTTTAAGGAGCTTTTTATCTTGTACACGATCACTAGAATGAGACATGGTTTTATGTTTTGTAAAGTACTCAGGATAAGATTAGCTTTGCTTCTTCTCATTAGCCTGTTCCTTGAAAGCAAGGGTGAACCCAACTAAAGTTGTTTTTTTTAAAAAGTCCTCTCCTGCTTATGTGGTACCTGGATATTCTCTTCCTTCCACATGTTAGATTTGTGAAACCAGGATTTTGGGAAGTTTAATAGATACCTGGATATCTGAAAACATATACATATATTTTCTTTTAAATGATTCTCTGTGTTGGGAGACAGTGCACTTCAATGCTTTAAACTATCGGTAGCCTTTTCTTTTCAAAGTTAAATGGAAATAGATTGAAGAAACTTTCAGGTGTTTAAGAAACAAAAAAACCTTAATATTCCTTTTTGTTTCTGTAATACACTTTTCCACTCACCAGTGCTTTGTGTTGGTCTTCTTTAGCCAGCCTTGCTATTAACCAGTTTCAGGGCATGTGAAGTGAGCTAATGCTCCTGGCATCTCCACTCATTAGTAGTCTTTCCCTTGCACTCTTTGTATCCAAAGTAGAAAATTTCTGCCATGGAGGAGCAGGAATACGTGCCAAGGAAGTCGTGAAGGAAATCCAGACACAGAGGCATTCTTCTAAATTGGCGTGAAGTTGAGAATTAGAAAAGAAGGGTTAGAAAATAATAGAAACTGGTGTAAGTTCAGCAACTGTTGGAACAGTTAGAAACCTGCTAATTACAAACCTGCAATTACAAAGGTTTGGGTTTAAATATAATCAATGTTTGCGGCTTTTGTCAGTTGTGGAAAAACTACCTGCTCTCTGAAGTTTTCACTTAGGTTTTTTTTCAAAGCTTAATTTTAGATTCGCTTTCTGTATTTTTGTGCTTTAAGAAGCTTATTGCTTTGGTTTTCTCAGGTTTACTAAACTTTGTGTGTGTTCTATTTTATGGCCATTCTGTTAACCAAGACAGTTCAATGTGTTTTGACTTTTCTTACAAATGTATTTAAAGTATGTTTTGCCTCTTATTTATAAACTAAATTATTAACTTACCCCAGCTTAAAAATTCATCATGCCTCAGAACAGGTAATGTCCAGGTGTATGTTCCTAGTGCACAAAAATCCTGAGGTAATGCAACTTGGCGTAGTTCCTGCTGAAACATTTTTGGGAGGATAGATGACTATGGAGTGTATCTTCACCACACAGTTATTACTGCAATTTGAACCATTAATTAAGCTGTGGTAACATGACTGCAAGCTAGAACTGGTTCTGCTTGTTGAGGACCAGAGTAGACTTTGGGCCAAGATTCAGCAGTGCTCACTGTCGTACAAGGGAAGGCAGCTGCCCAACGCTATAACTCATAAGGCTGTCATGTGCTTTTCAAACTTCAAAGTCATGGTCAAACCTCAAGATTACAGCTGAGAATAAGAATTCCAAATTGTGTAATGGATCACTTAATTCCTAGAACTTCCCACTTCCCTAACAATGGAAATAACTAACTGGAATGTGCTATCTGACCTGGTGGGGAGACTTTGATGTCTCCTCCTAACCTTTCCAGTCTCTCTAACCTCTTCCATATAACCTGGGTGACTTCCCCCTACCCAGTTGCATGTCCTAGTCATCTTCTGTGGGTCATCAATAACAATACCCTTCAGGTTCAAAAAAAGGTGATGGGTCAAGAGATTGGTGTGAGAGGTCTATCAGTCTGCTTCCCAACAAATGGAGACATCCTGAGGCATGACCGTTCCTGTTCTCAAGTCACATTGCTTGGAACAGTTTGCCAGAAGCAGGGAGGTGCCTGTTGCTAATGGGCAGTTAACATAGACCTGTTGTAAGGAAGTGCATTCTTGCACCCTTTTATAAATTAGGCTCATTGGAAACTTAGTTGTGTTTTGGAAGAATTATTGTAGCATTTCTTGCAGACTTGAAAATAATATCCCCAAGATGCTTTGCTCCCGGACACAGCAGCTTGTTTAAACTGGAAATTTTGTTGCCTAAAGATGATCTGTATTAAACAGATTAAACCCCAACTTTGTTGCAAAATTCCCTTAAGACTCTATGCTAACTCCCCAGGAAGGAAGCCTCTACAGAAAAAAATGTCGAGGCTTCTTTTGTATGACATGACTGCCTGTAGCTTGGTGTCTGATCCTTCTGTTGTTCCATGTCTGATGGACTCGCGTTTCCTCTTCATTATCCATAGGTGCTACCAGTAGGTTCTGAACTTCCGGCTGGCACTCCATCCAGTGAGCCGCTGCCACCTTTTCCAGGACCTTCACTAACTCAGGTGCTACACGATGGCTTGGCAGATTTTATCTGATGCTTTTCCTTTCAAAGAGCATGTTTTAAACTCTCCATTGCATGTTATTAATGTCTTTGTTTTTCTTTTCTTTTGACTGAGTAACCCCTTTTGTGTAACTGTAGCTGTAGCCAGAGTCACTTCAGCACTGGATATGTAGCCTCCCCTTTGGGATGCTGTACCTGGTGTCTGATGTGCAGGAACAATTAATCAGGCTTGGGGTTTTCTAGTGTGTTAACCTGAACTTTAGGGGTTGTGGGTTTTTTTAATCATAACACAGGTCTACATAAAACTGGAACTGGTTTTCTTCTTGAAAAGGGTAGAGTAGCAAAATAATAGCTCTTTAGGGAAGCAGTATATACTGCAATTAAATGTTAATGAAAATGTAATATGGCTGGCTTTGTGAATTCCTGTTTTTGTTTGGTTTTGTGGTTATTACTACACTTTGGTTTCACTAGGCTTTCAAGTATGAAAAAGGTATTTGAAGCTCATGATCATAAACCTGAGTCGAAATGGAACAGTGGCTTCCCTTGCTCATATTCTGTCCTTGTATGCAATAGTTAGCATGGATATTTTGTAGGTAGAGTGGACAGGTGATCAGCTCAAGACCACAAACATTAAATCTGTCTTCACTTCTATTTAAAAAAAAAAAAGGAATAAAAACAAACCAAACCAAAACAAATGCCCCCTCCGAAACCAAAACCAACCTCTAATTGGAAGAACTGTATTAAGACAAAACTGTTTTTTGCATCTACTAAATATTGTGCAATGAGATGTAACATGGGAAGGCTTCAGTATGCAAAGAAAAGCTGAAAAAATAACCAAACAAAACCCATAAGACAGAACTGTGCTACTTTTGAAAGAAGTTTGTTGAATAAACACAAAGATGGCTTTCTACAGAATTGTATTGAAGTATATGTGGCACAGCATTATCATCCCAATTTTATATTCAAACCTGTGAAGATGTGATTCAGGTGGGTACCTAGTGGTGCCTGCTTAAGGCTCAGAGTAATTTTGTGTTAGATGTAGTTGTTTCTAGGGTACATGTGCTGCTTATAGTATAAACCTCATCTACCTGTGGCTTAAGTCCACAGTGAATAGTCTTAGAAGGTGTCCAAAAGCTACACTTGAATTGAAGTCTGTTCTTTTTTTATAGAAAGGAATTATTCACTTAAGTCTTAACTATAAAGTAACTCCAATAAAATAGTATGAACATTGTACCATACTTATTGGGGTTATGACTCTGTTTCGTTTTTGTTTGCTTCACCACTGAGAAGTTGAATGCAGACTGAGCTAACCTTGATAAAGTCTTCTCCGTAACACTCTGGTAACCTACACTCATCTCTTGCAATGGAGCTCTTGAATTCAAGTTTCACCTGTGGAAGGGAATTTAAAAAAAACCCAACAACTTTAAAGGCTATTTTAGTTCTTTGCAAGCTCCTCCTTTTGTGGGATTTACAGTAGCTTGATGAGAAAACTTCTACCCGAAAGGACTGAAGCTGACTGTCATGCCAAAGGAATAGTGTTAGAAAATTTAAACTGTGCTAAGGCAACTTTGGTTAATGAGTTGTCATGGATCACGTTCTACAGCTACAACTGTAAAAACTGAATTACATGTACTAGGGTGCTGATCTTCAAAGATACTATTGGAATGGTATTTCCATTTCTGTCTCTCAAATGTAAGAACCATTGTATTAGCTGGTTCTAAAGACGTGAGTAGCGTTGGGCAGCAGGGCCTGTTAGCTGCTTTCATCTGGTTTTATGTCGGTTATGACGTTAATAGTCCCTTTTTAACTTTGACTTTTTTTTTTCTTCCAGTGCTCTCTGTGCAGAAGCTCTGTCTTTATTCAGCGGTTTCTCTGATTCTCCTAGTAAATGTCATTATTTTGTGATCACTCAAGAATCTCTCTTAGATGAAGTTTGCATTGAGTTTTTCCTGGAGGTTAGAAAGGAAACAGTCTAGTGGACTGAAGTTACAATGTGCTCAAAGTTGACACATCCTGTCTACTCGTGCTCTACCACCTTCTTGGTCTTCATCAGATGGAGCGAATTACAATCAGTGACCTTAATCAAAGAGTCCTCATAGATGGCCTCTGTGTCCAGAACTACTTCTTGGTTGTCTCTTCTTTTTAATGAGAATCAGTCCACTATTTGGAAAGTATTATTTGGTGTGAAAAGGCAGAAATTTGTGCTCTTTATGTAAGAAAACTAAGAAGGTGAATGTATGGCTCTTGAAACCTGTAATGGAAAGGAGTGCTGCTGTATTTGGTTTTATGCAGGTTCTCTCTGGCAGGCTGAATGGGGCATGTTCCTGCATTGAGTAATCAGGAAGTGGGTGTCTTCTGCATCCAAACTGAGCAAGATGCTGAATGACTTTTGTAGTTTTTCTTCCAGCTTTTTTTTCTTCTTCTGGAGGCAGAAGCTGGTTTATGTCTTTCAGCCAGTTCTTTCTGAAGCATGGTTTAGCTCAAGAGGAGATGACAAGAATTTGGTGATAATTCTTATCTGCATTCTTACCATGAACAAGGGTAGCAAATGGATCTGGAGGAAGCTGGTTAAAATCAGTCATACTAAGTTAATAGTCCTTTTTATTGTCATTGCTTGAAACTGGGTATGTTAGTAATATTTTCCCCCAAACTCAAAGCACTTGTAGCCACTTACGTGACTCAAGCCACTGTACCAGTGCAAAAGGCTCTTCCTGTTTGTCGTAGGTGTTCCTGGCAGGATTTGTGGTATGGAGGAGGCACAAATATAGATCCCTTTCTTCTTGTCCTCTGCAAACAGCTTACCTAATTTCACTTCTCATTTGAACTCTAAAGCTTGTCTGGGAGTGAGACAAAATTGGAGGAGACCAACTGGATCAAATCTAATTGACTGTTAAAAACCTTTGTTGCTATCACATAATACTATCTGGAAAATTACTGGCTTCTCTTAGAGTAGATAGGCTTGCCTTCCTTACTGTTTCTGTCAGTACCTCATTACACAACTTTGGGTTGTTTTTTTTTTTTTGTCTTAGTACCAGACTCCTAATTTGCAGACAAAGTACTCATCATCTCAAGGCTGGTTTTGGACATCTTGTTCCTTAATCTTAAATACCTGTTCTGTTTATTCCTTAATTGCTTTTTGAAGTGTATTTAGATTAATATTTCAAGCTTCATTTTGGTACCCTTGTTCCATAGGGAAATCTTTATTTCCTGATCTTTCTGGTAACTCAGCTCTTTGTTTACTTGAAGCACATATCTTCTTGTGAGCATAAGTGATGAGAATTACACAGTATTTCAGGTGAAACGTCCTCTTTATTTTACAGTTCTATTGAATTAAATTAGCTCACTTGTCTGCTAGGCAATTGCATTTCTGAATGGAGAAGTCTGCATCTTTTTGTGCTCCTTTTTTTTATTTGGGTGGATTTCATACAGGGTTCATTATTCTTAGGTTTTTTGGTTGTGTTTTGAAATCCACAATTTGGAAAGAATGTCATCCTTGCAACCTGCTGAAAGCATCTTTATGCTTTTGTGTAATTCTAACTTTCAGTTTCTTGAAAGTGGAAGGTAATGTTTTTAGGTTGCTGTGACTTCAGCTTCAGTTCTAAAAACAGATCTAGCTTTTTTAATATAAAAGACTTGGAAAGATTAATGATGCTAAAGTTTCGATGAAAGTTTCTACTCCATAGGGTGGTTGCAACTTCGTCATATTTGCCAACATTTTCTTCTTCCATAGGTCTTATGGGTATGGCCCTAATTAATAGTTTTGAGTGAATCCAAACTTTTAGGTGGTTCTTCTTCTCTTCCCCTCCCCAATTCAATGGCCAAGTTTGAAAAACACCTGGGATACCAACTTGAACAGCTGAAATCTAAGTAATAAGCATACTTGAGAGAGATTCTGCCTCTTTCTGTCCTTCTCTTGAAGTCCAGATCCAGATAGTTTCTTTGAGGGAACTTGTAAGTGTGGTGTGTGAGGTTTTTTTAAATTTTATTTTGTGTTATCCTCAGTCTTGCTTTATCCATGCTTACTTTTGAAATTATGGGCATATTTTAAAATTTTTCTATGAGATTTCTTTTTTCTAATTGACTTACTTTCATCAAGATTTTAGATAATCCATGATACAAATTACCTTGGTTATCCTCCAACCGAAAAATGTAGAATCAGAGGCTCGCACCATCTTTGCTCAGTTCTTAAGAGCAGGAATGCAAGCCTCATGCTAACTTCAGGAAAAACAGGAGTTTCAGTTGATGCCTTTTTGTTGTTGTTGTTTGGTTGAGTTTTTTGGTTTGTTTTGGTTTTTTGTTCACCCCCCCCATGTGTTGCTTAAATTGCTTCCAGTCTTACTGTGCTATACATGTTAAATATAAACATGTAGGAACCTGATGGAAATATGGAAGCTGTACAGACTGCTTTAAATTTTAGTATTAAATATGGCTGTTTCTCAAATGTGATGTATTCTTCCCAGGCTGGGACTGCTGTTTACTCTTTCCTTTCTCAGTCCCAACAGCCACTGGAAGATCTGGATGCTAAGCTGAGAAGAACCCTTAGTCCAGAGACTGTTCCAGTGACATCTGCTCCTGCCTGTGTACGTTTGTATTGTTGGCAGTTTAGTCGTCTTGAAAAGCTTCAGTGTTTTCTCAAGGTCGTGCTCTGAGGTCACTGCTTTTAGTGTGACTACACCAGTATTTAGGCTTTTAAAAATAAAAAAGAAGAGTCATCTTCCAGTTTGTGGGACTGAGTCAACCAAAATAGGAAAAATCTCTATGTTGCAATAGATTACGTGTTTTCTGAGGCTGGTTTTGGTATTGGTTCTTAATCCAGCTTTTCTGGTGATGTCATTAACGTCACCAAACTAGAAGGGGAGTGACTATATAACAAGGAGAACGAGCACTAAACAATGTATGTCAGTCTTAATTTGGGAGGGATGTTTAAAGTGTGGATCTGAAATTTTAGAAGACTATAATAGCAACCTTGGATGCAAAATGAAGGTAATGATTGACATTGACTTATGCGTTAGTTCTGCAAAGCCAAAGGGGCTGTTCTGCCCATGGCAGAATCTCTTGCTGATGTTGGTTGCTTTGGGGGTTAAAAACTGTTGCACTGGTCTTGTTGTGGGTCATACTTTGACTCTGGTGGAAATAAAAGATTATGTAATGTGCAGTAGGGTAGATTTGTTGGCATTCAATCAAACTGCTAATTGTTTTAATTTTATTTTGTTTTGTTTATCCCCTTGAACCTGTAGTCTCTGCCCTCAGCAGCATCTACAACGGTTACAGGGCTGGTGTCCACAGCAACACAATCTCTGAAGGATGGTAAGACAGCCTTGATTATTTTAGATGGCATAGAGATATAATCAAAAATTGAACAGACTAGCAATTTGAAAGGATATAGTCTTTTTTAGTAAGTCATACAATGGCAGTTCTTTTAGGGGTTCATATTAGTTTTTAGTAACTCAACTGAAAATTTCCACTTTAGGTCAGGAGAGGGGAATGATACGTGCATATTATAATAACTCACTTAGGATTTAAAGCTGTCCAAAATGCTAAATTAAGGCTTGCAAAGACTCTCCAGTATGCTGCTAAAGTACAGCTTCAGGATTTGGAGGAACTGTTTTCTGTCTTTTGTTGTGTTCTTGGCAGCAACAGTAAGGCTTCTCATTTTGCATCATCATGCTGTGTTCTATATGTAGGATACATCTTCCTAACTTAAGTGTTTGCTTTCTATTTAAATAGACAAATTATGTTTAAACTACTGAAAAATTAAGAAATGTAGTAGGAAAACCAGATTCCCTTCTGGCTGCTTTGGAACAACTGAAGGCTGACTAGATGATCAGCAATTGAAATCTGAATGATCAATGACTTTCAAATCTAAATCAATTCAACCGTTGCAGGGGAATGGGGGATGTAACCCAACAAGTTGGAAAACAGTCTGAGAACTTTTCTGTCAGTATTTCCCTAATTGTTTTAATTTCTTTTTTTAAAAGAAACTGTTAATGTGGTACTAACATTATTTCTGAACTATCCAGTAAATATTATTTAACTTGTGTGTGCCTCTGAAGTTCAATGGCAAACCTTCAGAAGCTAATAAAAGCAGTAGGAAAATAAAATATTCCCATTTTGGTATGTCAGTAGTGAACTGTACTGTAGAACTCATTTGTCCACTAGAAAATGAGTTGATTTTTGCCTGCTAAAGTTTAGAAGGCAAAAGTAAACAAACTGGGAAGTTGCTTAATAAACACAGCAAGGTGTCCAACAGAACTGATTTAAAAATAGAATGTTATTTCTCAGCTTTGTAACCTTATGCTGCCAGTGCATCCAGCAACAAAGTTAGGAGCTCACGCCTAAGAATCCAGCTCTGAAAGCTTCAGATTGGCTGCTTCAAGTAAATGTGGTTTATAGCATATCTTCAGCTTACTACTTTTCTATTAATAAGTTGTCCCAGTGTTTATGAAATTTAGGTAGTCAATGTGGGTATAGAGTTAAAATAAGCTTTTTTCTTACATGAATTTTAGTACAGTTTTTTTTGTTCTTTGGCTATTTCACATCCCTGTTTGAAATCAGGGTGCATTTTTAACTGCTACCTAAAAGTGTACTTTTAGCAAGTATACATATATATATACACCTTAGCAAGCATGCGTGTATATATATATGTGAAGGGAAACTTTATCGAAAAATACTTAATGTTGACGTTGCCGTATGATATTCTGTATGGTAAAGCTGAAAAAATATATCAGGTTTCATGAATCCAAAGGCCTGTTAGGAGTTAACTGGCATTTGAGTTTGCAGTAGATAAAAAGAAATAATTAGAATTTAAATAATTTGTAGCTCATTGTCTTCTTAATCCCATTCTCCTTTTGCCTAGCTTCCGCATCATGTGGTGGAGAGAGCGGTGCTTTGCCTTCCACAGCAGGAGCCAGTGTTCTCCAGATGGGACGGTTTCAGGTAGATGTTGAACTGCTTTGGTTTTTGATACAGGATCTTTGCTGAGCTATTCCTGCATAGTGCCAGATCAGTGTGCCTCATGCTGGGCTTTTGTGTCAGGAGAAAATGTCCATGTTAAGCCTCCGAGTGCAGAGATTTGCGCAGATGCTGTTTTCATTCAGGGCAGAGATTGCACTAGATTATGCAGGTGTAGAATTGTGAATACAGCAGTTCATGAGGTCAGGCCTTAGCTGCGTAACTGTTTGCCCTGGTCTTTAACGTTTGCTGCTTTTTGGCTAACAGTGATCAGATATTCACTGTATTATGTCCTGGTGGTAAAGAAAGTCCCCTCTGAATCTGCTCTGTTTCTTGGACCTAAACCTCCAGATTGCCAGAAGTACTTTTGTACATTAGTGTTTTGTGTGGCAATGTGGTACTTGGAGGGAAGCAGCAGCTTCCTTTGTGGCATTCCAAGGAAATGAGTTATTTTCCCGTCTCAGATGCATCTTACTATTAAGATAACTAAATGCATCATGTTAAGGAAAAACTAACTAAGTCTGCATGATTGCATTTCTATTCTAGGTATCCGTGGCAGTGGATGATGTGCTAAAAGAGGGTGACAAACCTCAAACTAAGCCAGTGCAATTTGAAACCACCTCTGCTGATTCTTCGTCTCTTTCTGGCAGTAGCCCAGAGAGTACGCTGGTAAAGCAGACTAGCAGTCGGAAAAGTGAGCCTGTCACCGACTCTTCCTTGGATGTGGTAAATGGCATTCCTCAGACAGTTCCTGTGCTGCAATTACCAGTAGATGTTGGGCAGCCTACTAAGGTCGGGCGCTTTCAGGTAACAACAACAACGGATCAAGTAGGGCGCTTTTCAGTGTCCAAGACTCAGGATGAGGTCAGCTGTGCAGAGAAAGAGCCACTGACTCTTCCTCTCTCTGTGGACTTGGAACAAGTTGCTTCTTCAGCTGCCGCTCCGAAGAAAGAGTTGGAGTCAAGGCAGTCCCCGCACATGAACGGTCCGTCCTCTGAACCAGAGGCCGCGTTCTTAAGTGGGATGGCCAAGGATTTGGATGATGGCTCGGGGAGCCCAGACTCCCTCCAGCCCCTGGGGTCGAAGATCAGCCTCCCCGTTCAGAGCCTTAGCAACTCGTTCAACTCTTCCTACATGAGCAGCGACAATGAGTCGGATATTGAAGATGAAGACTTGAAATTGGAACTCCGTCGGTTACGGGAGAAGTAAGGCTTTTTTCCTTCTGTGATCGTGTAGGAAATACTTGTAACAGAATTAATATGAAATACATCTGTGCTTTTCGCAAAGAACAAAAGTAAACTTTTTAAAAAACTCAACATTTGCTAAGTGTCAGGACCCATTGTCATGGTTTGTATGGGAAGTAAGATTCTTTAGTGGGAAAGTACTACATAATTATAACAAAAAAGGTATATAAATGTTTGCTGTGCTTAATTTTCTAACCTGTGACTTCGTTGTATGTGTTTATATGTAGATTGATTGCTGTATTGTGGGTAAGACTGCAGAAGTATAGAAGTTTTGCTTATCACTGAAGTTCAGTAGTTAGTAGGAAGATGGTGTCTCGTTTGAAAATGACACACAGCTCTCTGCATTTCTAATATGCATTTCTGCAATTTCTAATGGTTCTTCTGTTCCTGAAGAATCTTTGTTGGCTTAGAAAAAAAGATAAAGCCAAGCCATGTGACTTACCAATTTATTTATACAGCAAGTTGGACATTTTTAGGGCAGCTAGCAATTTTAAATCCTTGTGTATGCAACTGCTCTGAAAAAAACCCCTGAGGAAATACAAATGTAAGTCTCTAAGGCCACGTATCTCAGCAAATGAGTAATCTAGCTATTCATGTAGTATTTTCATGCGGATACAGTAGGTGTATGTTCTTGTTTGTACTTCCATTTATCCTGGTATTATGATTACAATGTTGGCAATTTTGTGCTGGAGTTCTAGCCAGGCTTAGGGCACAATGGAAAATGGCAAGTGTTCTGCCATGTGTGTTCACTGGCTGTTTGTGGAAAAGATTTATTTCCTCCTTTCTTAAATGTTAATGGGAGTTTGACCAAAGAAGCTGCTCAAGCTTGACTGGAGGGGAGGGTTTGTGTGCATGCATGTATATACATATAATTTCTGTAAGTCATACCCTTTTGTAACTTGTCAGGCACCTTAAAGAGATCCAGGAGCTGCAGAGTCGACAGAAGCAGGAGATTGAGTCACTGTACATGAAATTGGGAAAGGCCCCACCTGCAGTAATTATCCCCCCAGCTGCACCTCTTTCAGGAAGGAGGAGACGACCTACTAAAGGAAAAAGCAACAAGTCCAGTCGTAGCAGCTCCCAGGGAAATAAGAGCCCTCAGCTATCAGGTAAGACTTTCTTCATTTTTTTGAGTAGATAAAACAGACAAGGTCCCATCTCTTATTCTTAGATCTGTCTCTCTCTGTCCTGTCTTTCAGAGGGGGTTGTGTGTGTTCCAGTTCCTCCACTGCCTGAATTAAAGCTGTGATTTGTATTTTTTAAGAGATTAGTCATAGAGCTCTGACTAGGAAGGAAAGTGTAAAAATACAGTGTGGGGAAAACTTTGATTTCTTTTTTTTAAGATAAACTGCTCTTGTTGTCTCCTGATTTTGCATAATAGGGCTGGTCTATTCAGTCATATTCAGAATTGTTTGGGTTTTTTTCTACTTTAGCACTACTTAAGCATGGCATTACCAGTGTCCTTACACTTCAGTAACTTAGTCACAGTTGATGGATGTTAAAATTGTGATTTTATTTTTTTTTTAATGGAGTTGCAATTTTTTTATACTAACAAGTTAAGAAACAGTTTCAATTGTCAAGGCTTCCTTTTCTTATTAGAGCCTTTTATATAATAAACAGAACTTAGAAAATAGTTCTATTTACTGGTTGAATGACATGGATGTCAGATGCTTGCTGGGTAATTTTAGATGTCTTTCAAATCCTGTAGCATTGAATAATCAACATTGGAGGGCCAGCACTGTGAGCAGAAATATTTGTAACTGCTTTCTGCACATTCACTTTGGTAATTTCCACATTACGCTGCAATTTCTGTATCCAGTCACCCTGGCTGCTCACTTCTGTTTTGTTATAAGGGAGCTCTGAGCATGTGACAGTGAGCTAGCACAGAGTTGCCTTAAAACTTAAGTAAATAAGCATTTTTCTAGTCTTACTGCTTTCTTGGAATCTGGAGTAGTTCCCACCTCCTGCCTTCCCCTCTCTTGCTTGGATTGTCATGCCTGACTGGAGGATAATATCCCTTTTTTCCTCCTCCACATCTTTTTTTTTCCTGTATCGCTAGTGTAATAGCCCAGCTGATCATCTGAGTTACATGGTGCAGTGATTTCACTCCCTAGTAAACATTCCAGTCAAAATTTCCTCCGTTTTTTCTCCTGTCCCTTGGGAACAACGGCAGAAGTTTTGAAAATGATATGGGGAAACCGAAACATTGAAAGTCTTTTCATCTTCCTCCTTCCTCTAGGCAATCTGTCAGCTCAGAGTGCACCATCAGTCTTGCCCCCTCAGCAAACTCTTCATCCTCCTGGTAGTGTGCCAGAGACTGGGCAGAACCATTTGTTACAGCCCCTCAAACCTTCACCTTCTAGCGAAAATCTCTACTCTGCCTTTACCAGTGATGGTGCCCTGTCGGTACCAAGCCTTTCGGCACCGGGCCAAGGTAAGACTTTAAGTGGAATTAGTGTCGAGTCTTGCACCTTTGTTTCTGGTGAGCAAGCAACCGACTTGATGATACTTGATTTTTAATACATAGCGTAAAGTAGATTGATAGTCTCTAACCAATGTGTGGAGGCTGAGAAGGGTGTTTTTTTGCAGCTAGATTTCTACATTCTCACATAGGTGAAGTGTGAGGTTGTTGAAGTAGTGAATAGTTAGCACATGGCCTTGTCTGCTGCAAGGGAGGCATCAAGGAGAATGCAAGAGAGTGCAATATGGTGGTGGCAAGCAATGCTCTGCTGACCTGGGGAGAGGTATTAGCTGGAAGGATGAGGAGACAGATGAGAATGAGACTCAGAGTCCTTCTAGACCAGGGGTGTCAAACTCATTTTCACCAGGGGCCACATCGGCCTCACTGTTGCCTTCAAAGGGCCGAATGTGATTTTAGGACTTATAAATATAGGAGTAGTTACATTTATCCAGTCCTAAAATCACATTTGGCCCTTTGAAGGCATCCGTGAGGCTGATGTGGCTCCCGGTGAAAATGAGTTTGTCACTCTGTGTCTAGACTTATGAACTACTTTAGCTGTTCCTTCGACAGAATTTTTAAACAATAAAGGGTAAAAAATGCTCATGTTCTGCAGCTGTGAGTTAAAGAATTGTCCTGCAAGGAAGAGTTAGCGTAGGAGGGTGGAATGGTAGGGATAATAAATTCTTCATTTACTCAAGTTGTGGGTTGCTTGTTATTAGTTAGTATGTTATCAAATAATTTCTCAGACACAGCTCTGATTTATCTGGTAGGGAGGGCTTTTTGCTTGCCAGTCATTAAGGAGGTGATAGCTTGATTACTTCTCTGAGCTTAGCTGTTCCGGTTTCTTTTTTCCCTTCAACATCTTTTTGAAAAGCTTTGCCATAGACTGAATACATCAATTCTAATGCATGTTTTTGCTGAAACTGGAGAAGTACAAACAGAAAATAGAAACAGACCTTTTGAAAGAATGTTCTATAAATTTTTTTTTTTAATGAGCTGTTTCAAGTATTTTGGAGCTACTTGAATTATTTCCCTGTATCTAGAGTTGTGCAGTACCGTTTTATAATTGGGTACTTTTGCCAGGATTTAGCTTTACTATAGTTTGCAATGCTATTGTTGGGTCGTGTACTGGAGAGTAACACTGGAAACTTGGCCTAATGTCTAGAGGTATTGGAGGGAGTGTCTTCACTCCGTATATTGTCTACATGCTCTTTGGTCCACACCTTGAGGCTTATTCTTGTGTGTCATGTTAATGCATTTCACCCTTCCAACCTCAAGTTGCTAACATCTTGTAGTGGTGTTCTGTCTCTTCTCTTCTCCTTTCTCTGTTCTTCCCGTTTTTGTTTTCTCACAGGCTGTGCGAAGTTTAACTGTGCATCTGACAGAGTGACGTTCAAGCCTGGTGGCAGGAGGACCCGATTTCTGAGTACGCCCTGCTTGGCTCTTTGTGTGTAACACCTTTACTCCTTCCTTGTCTGTTTTTTGTTTTGTCTCTTTTTTTTATTTTTTTTTTTTTTTTTTTTCTGCTGCTTGGATCTGTTTCATGCAGCCCATTCTTGTCTCCCACCTTGTATTCCCTCCCATCCCATGGCTCAGCTGAGCTTCTCTTCGCACACCTGTAGAAGTTTGGGTTCTCGTGTTAGATATTTGCTGTCGTTAAACTCATAATGATGGACACTCATTTTCTCTAAGCTTTTGGTGGAAACTTCTTCAGGACAGTTCAGTGTAATGACAGAAACTGGGGAGAGTTAGCAGGTTGTGGGTGCACGGGCATTTCCTTCTGGCCTGCCTTAGTAATTACATTTCAGCATATGTTAGTTGACCTGACACTTGGAGGGGAGGTATCATTCTAGTGGAACAGCGAGAAAGATTTGTTTTCCAAATTATTCCTTTGTTAGACGCTACTGGAACTGGGGGGAATATGTTGACTTCCTCCAGCAGAATGCTTACTGTGCAACTCAGATGTGTTTTTGCATGTTCTCAGCACTAGTGCTGATTACAGTGCAGAGCATTGATGCCACCTGTAGGCAGTTAATATCGACATCTTACGTTCGTCAGCAGATGGATAGGTAAAGATTGAAGTGTTGAGTGTTTTACAAACACTTAGGGAATGTTTTCAGGCAAACTCAAAAGATCCTTTACCTACTAATGGGCCCAGGTTTAGAAGGTTTTACTGTGAATTGGTGGTACACTAAATGTTCAACAGATAGCAGTAAAGGTGGGTGAATAGACATCTTCAGACATCCTGTCAACCCTCATGAGTTACTTTGTGGCCCTTTTCAAAATCCTTTCATTTGTACTTACATTATGCCAGATTTAGAAGAGAGCCTCAAACTTCTGATGTGATTGAAGTAATGATACGCTTGAGCTGAGGCTGCTGATGTGCCGCTTTTTATTGGGAGTGCTGCAACATCTCCCACGCTCCTTCTGCAGGCTGGACCCCTTAAGCATCTGACATTTGTTTCCCACCCTCTGGAATGACTTGATATGGGAAAGCTTAAAGTGCTGCAAAGAGCCCATCAGCCACCGCTCTGCATGACAGCACCGCGTGTCTGTAGCGTCTGTCTCGCTACAGCTGGCAGCAGCTCGGCCGAGCCACAGAGGTGTGTGCAGGAGCTCGGCCTGGCCTTCTGCGGAGACAGCTGCAGCACAACCAGCTCCATCCTGGGAGAAGGGGAGGAGTCAGAGGGAGGGAACTTTTTTCCCCCTCCCCAGGTTGTTCAGTTTTGCAATGATAACTCTAGCCCACTTAATTGGATTTGTGGGGGTGTAAGTACTAGCGGTATTTAATTTGTCAAGCTGAACAGCTGTAAATGGCTTTGCTAGGTATATTAATGTGCAGGTGTGCAGTAACTGACATCTGCATTCTCAAGATTTATGGCTCCTTTCTTGGGAGAAGTTAAATTCTTACTGGAGCTAACTCGTTAAAATAACCTTTAGGCTGGCCTGTCCTTTTTTGGGATAGGGAATACAAAGAACAGCCATTCACCTTCTCAAATTGACAATGAAGTGAATACATGAGTATCATTTACTTACAAGGTCTCGGCTTGCTGCAGATTGACCGTCAGCTGGCTATAAGCATACTTTGGCATGTATATCTCTTGCTTATGGGACTGGTGCTAAGGATTCCTTTCGAAAAGCATGTTGTAGCTGTCCTGTAAAAGCCGGTCACGCTTGGCATGGCGCAGCTTGGCCTGGCACTTGGCTTATTGCAGGTTGCTTGCTTCCCGGAGTCTTGTCCTTGAAATGCTGTCGCAAACTGTTGTGGAGAGTGACAACTGGAGAAGATGCTGGGTTAGAATCAGCAGTGTTGAGGAAACAGTGCAGTGATTGATGCTTTTAACTGTGCAGCTGGAGAAACAGAGTGGTACAGCTTGGCAGGGAATGTCTGGACTCTGTTCCCCAGATCTGAGAAAGCAAGGTGACAAACTAAAAGCACTTGTCCTATCAGATGAATATTTCTCATGTTGTAAACCAGTTGAACTTTGTAAAATGCTCCCTACCTCCTGACAAACATGGAAGGTATACTTGCTTTTTGTTTTATGATAACAGCCAGTTGTGACAGTAATGTCTCCTGGCATTCTTCACTGCGGTTTGGGAATTCTGAAGAATAAATGCAGGAGGCTGGGCCTCTTTCTGAAAGTACAACTGATTCAACTGTCACACCAGTCTTTGGGGTTTTTTCCTAGAATGTCCCAGTAGTGACAACAAGAGCCCTGCTGTGCTGTGTCCTCTGTTTCTCACCCAGCTTTATGTACTGTTTGCTGATACTAAACGTTTCTCACTGTTTCTCTTATCTTTAACAAATTACTCTCTCTTTGTGCTTCAGGGAAGATGGTGAAAAAAGTCTGTCCTTGCAACCAGCTCTGTAGTAATTATCTTATTTCTGTTATCTCTGATTCCTGATTGTAAAGCTATTCATCAGCTTTTTCTGGTCACCGAAGCCTTACCTCCCTGACTCTGTCTCCAGCACAGCATCTGTCTATCTGTGTTATGCCCTCTATTGTGAACTCTGTCATTAGTATATTGAAGAGTCTGGCTGTTACTCTTGCAGACAAGTGGAGGCAGGCAGAACCTCACCTTCACTGAGGAACTCTTTGCTCCTCACTAACAAGTGAGCGAATTGAGCGTCGTCGGGGTCAGTTGCTCGCTGTAACGTGCTGGGGTCGCACCTCTGAGCAGCTGGTTTGTTTTCAGATCTGATGGGGTTCGCCACCTCAGTGATGGATCCCATTGCAGATGCTCCTTCAGCATTTTAAAAGAATTAAGAGTAAGCCACGCCTCCCCAAGCAAGAGGTGTTTAGAAAAGCCTGTGTGCGCTCATGTCATCTAAAACTGTTTTAAAGGTGTCTTTTGACTGCTGGCTTATAGAGGGGAAATAAAGAAGGGCAGAATGAAGGCATTATAGGTAGCAGGCTGGAGAGAGAGAAGCCTGTTTCACTTCAGGTCCTTCATGTCAGAGCAGAACTGGGGACGGCTGCTGTGACCGAGCAGGAATGTGGGGGGTTGTTTCCATTGAATGCTGCAAGTTGAAGCACTTTGTTTTCAGACTCTTCTGGATGGCAGTTTCTGAAGGTGGTGACTACATCAGAGCTACAATATGAAATTCCTGAGAAATTGTTTTTAAAATTGACATTACATGGGAGCTTTAGTAATTTTGTAGGTCACCTATCATGTGGTAGGCTGGTCTGTCTGTGATCTGAGGTAGGAGCTCCCTGACAAAATCACTTTTGGAGATAAAACTCTCTGTCTCCCAACTTTCCCACCCTGAACCAATCCAATCCTTTTCAAAACATTTCAGCTTTCATTAAATGATCTTTCACATCTTCAGCTGAATGCACTGTGGTATATACATTTATTAATCCTCTCCCTTCCATGGCCTGAGGAAGCTCTCCAGCGTAGGCCCAAGATCCAGTGTGCTTACTGACTGAAGTGGAAATGTGAAATACCAGAATCAGATACTGGCCATCGTGAAGAGGATGAGAACGAGTGTGTCAATCCCTGCATGGACCCTCACTGTGGAATGTGTTTATTACTGATTTTTGACAGCTCCCCCCAAGTACCTCCTCCTTGCTTTTGCCTCATTTATTTCTAATTTCACCTTTCATATCATTGCTCTCATTAAATGATCGTGTTCTGAGCCCTTTCCACATGGTGCATGCTTCAGGTTCTTGTTGTTTCACTGTAAATTTTCCTTGCCACCACACAACATGTTATTAACACGCTTCATCTGAGCTGCAGCTGCACACCCTGGTCAGGGAACCTTGTCCTTCCCTTTCCCTGGTCACTGTTGCATGTAACAACCACAGCCCCACCTGTGGGTGCCCAGACCGGGACACGCTTCCCTGCTTGAGCTGGAACTAGTGGGAGGGATACGTGTCCTTCCCTCCTCAGCACTACTAGAGGCAGTAACACTTGGCTTACTTGTCCTGCATAGTAAGTACGACACCTTCCTAATTCACTCCTCAATACGAAACATTCCTGCAGGGGTTTGGAGCCAGTTCTTTCTTTGACACAGCGGTTTGCAAGGAGTGTGGCTGATAGGCAAGAGACAGCGACTCTGTCATTTGGCCTTTGCAACAGAGAGGTTATTTTAACTAAGCTGGCATTTTTGATGCTCTGTTTTTAATCAGTCTTCTTCAGAAATGTCTGCCATAAACTCAGGTTTTCTTGGGTTGCCCAGTTGCAGTCTTCAGAGTGAGCAAATAGAAATACTTGAGGAATTTTGATGTGTGCTTGCAAGGAGTGCTGGGTTTAGCACTGCAGTGGCCAGATACTTATTTTGTTGGATTTGATTGGTTTTTTAATAAATGGATTTGTCAAATCTAGATTTATTCCACCTTTACCACATCCTTCAGAAAAGGTCTCTTGCCCTTGTGGTTAACGATCATTTCATGAGGAGACTTTGCAATAGTGCTGGGAATTTAGGAAGCTGGGAATTACTTAATATACAATTTCTTTGATTCCTGTTAGGAGGTCTGCTTTTGAAAAGCTTAAATTTGAGTGCAATTGTGTGTTTATATTGTCAAGGGCACAGTGAGGCTACCTAAAACAAAGCTTCTAGATTTTTTTTAACAGGGTAATGTTCAGCAAACTTTCTAGCAGACCAAAGGCTGGTACTGATGCATGAAGGGTTTTTTGTCTTCTTGCAATCAGCCCAATGAATAGAAAAACACATCAAAGCATGTCTGAGGAATTACTCTCATTTCATTTCTGCCTTCTTTAAGCTGTATTAGTAGTTTGCATCTGAAATGCTTGTTCTTCTGACATAGGAAAACTGAACATAATGGCAAAAAAATGCTTTCAGAGGCAAAAAGCAAAATTTAATGCAGTGCAGACCTTCCCCTGCTGATCCTGGCTGTTTAGTGGATGAAGACAGTCCCATCTGGTTATCCTCAAGAACATAAGTATGGCAGCTATTGGAAACAACAGTTGCTGTTTCTCACTGTGGCTTTTTTATGTAATCTGGGTGAATTTTTTTCTCTTCATTTTACAAAGTGGAGATAATTTGCTACAGAGCAGCTGGTGATGCTGATTGTACTGCTCCTTATTCAGCATCCAGCATTGTCCTCCAAGGTGGAATTGACCTGTGCCAATAGTGGTTGCTGCTAATTAAAAGGTGTAGGATGAGTGGCGTGACTGTACTGTCATTCAGTTCTGACATCTAAACTGCTTTTTCCTCTACAAAGACTTGCAGGCTGCTACCATTCCCCTCTTAAGATGACTACTAGCAGCACTTCTTCACAAGTAAAACATATCTATGAAATACTCTTGACCTGAGAAAATGCCTGCGGGAGTCCTTGTAGTTCCCACTTCAGTACATCCTGGAATTGAAACTTAAAATTAATCTGCATGGCATTTTAACTGGCTCTCTGTTGATGTACCATTACCACAACTATTAAATTTACGAGAGAAAGATGATCTTTAACCCAAGTTGTGATGCCCATTTTTTGTATTTGTAGGGACCAGCAGCACTAACACAGTCGGGGCTGCAGTGAACAGCCAAGCACCCCAGCCCCAGCCCACTGCTATTGCCTCCAGCCGGAAAGGGACTTTCACAGACGACCTGCACAAGCTGGTAGATAACTGGGCCCGAGATGCCATGAACCTTTCTGGCAAGAAAGTTGGCAAAGGGCATAGCAACTATGAGGTAAGATGTAATCTGTGAACATTTCTGGTAAGAAACTGTCTGTCTCTTGCTATCTCATTAGGGTGTCCAGCACAGTACAGTTCATAGAATCACAGAATAGTTGGGGTTGGAAGGGACCTTCAAAGGTCATCTAGTCCAACCCCCTGCCATGAGCAGGGGCATCTTCAACCAGATCAGGTTGCTCAGAGCCCCGTCCAGCCCGGCTTTGAATGTCTCCAGGGATGGGGCATCTACCACCTCTCTGGGCAACCTGGGCCAGTCTTTCACCACCTTCATTGTAAAATATTTCTTCCTCATGTCTAGCCTGAATCTCCCCTCCTTTAGTTTAAAACCATTACCCCTTGTCCTATCTTAATAGGCCCTGCTAAAAAGTCTGTCCCCATCTTTCTTCTCAGCCCCTTTTATGCACTGAAAGGCTGCAATAAGGTCTCCCTGGAGCCTTCTTCAGGCTAAACAACCCCAACAGTTCCTGTGTAGCTTGGACAACTGCTCTAGAAAACTGTTGGCTGTATCTTCAGTGTGCAGGACTGTATCACCTGCTGTGGACAGAAAAGGATAACTAAAGAGGGGGGGCCATGATGTGTATCTTTGGAATGGCTTGTGGGCCAAGGGGTGAACCTGAGGTTTTGAAGCACAGTTGTGTAACTGTTCCTGGGGGTTGGGTTTTCTTTCAGGGCCCTGGAATGGCAAGAAAATTCTCGGCACCGAGTCAGCTCTGTATCTCTATGACATCTTCCCTGGGTGCTACGCCCATCTCTGCAGCATCAGCTACCTCTTTAGGTCCCTTCACAAAGGCCATGTGCCCTCCGCAGCAGTACGGTTACCCAGCAGCGTCTTTCGCCGCTCCGTGGAGTGGGACAGGTGGTCCGGCACAGCCGTCGCTCGGCCAGTTCCAGCCCGTAGGTGCCGCGTCTTTGCAAAGCTTCAACATCAGCAATTTGCAAAAATCGATCAGCAACCCTCCAGGCTCCAACCTGCGGACCACTTAGCCACGCTCGGAGACCACACTGGCTAGACCTCGGGACAGGCCATGGGGAGGGAGATGGGGCCCTGTATCAACAACTAGTGCTGCAATGAACTGGTAGCTTGCCAGACGGGGAATGAATTTCTCTTTTCCAACCATTGCTGTCAACTCTCTGTAAAGGGAGTTTCCCCACACACTTTGAAGGGGGAGGAGGATGATCAGCATCCTTACGATGGGACAGTGCTTTTGACCAAGGGGTTCTGCTCTTGTTTGGAACAAGAGCTGTGAAGAGGAGTCACTGGGTCAGTTAAATGCAGTCTTGCTGTAAAATTTTTCTGTGGTTTGAGGCTGAATCCACATGTGTTGAGGTGGGAGAGCGGGCTCCTAGCATGAGGCTTTAGCACGCTTCTCGTCTCTCCCTGAAGATCCAAGCCCGGGAGAAAAGCTGTCCAAATCCCCCTCCTCTCCCTCTCCCCAGTCGTATCTGGCTCCGAAATGGTGGGGCACACAAATGGACTTGCAGTGCAGCCCGTGCTTGATAGGTCATTACTGCTTTAAGTAAGATATTAACAGCTTTGACTGCAGCATTAGAGCAATTTAAATTGTTTAAAAAATTTTAAAAAGTTCCCTGCGGACATGTACTTACCATCAGTTTTGATGTGGAAACACTGTGATATATAAATGTTGTTGGACAACAGTAGTTTAAAAATGAGTGGAATATAGAGGGTTAAAAAAGTTAAAAAGAAAAAAATGGGAAAAAAAGCTAGCTATATCCTTATACTTATTGGAGACACTTTAACTTTTTCCTTTGTATTTTCATTGTATTAGATAAATAAATGTGAATGTAAAATTGTATAAATTAATGTACTTGAATACTTGTCTGTTCTCCCAGTATGCTTGCTGGATATTTTAGTGCCTTGGACTTCTCTTGCTTCTGCAGTTAGTGTCGTCTTCCCAGCAGACCCCCAGGTGGACAGAGGGCAAGTTCAGAGGAGGCTGGATTGTTTGTGCCTCGTGACTGGGACACTCGAGCTGATTTAGTGACGCCGTTACTGCTTGGAGTAGGTGCGTGGAGGGGGAAGTCACGGAGGCAGCGAGTTGGAGCAACGTTCTGTGTGTTGGGGAAACTTGTCCAGGTGGGCAGATCTGAAGTAGCTGGTGTGACAGGGGCCAGGTGGAGGCGGGACGGAGGGTTGTGGGTGAAGCTAAACCGGGACTAACCAATATCGTCTACAGAGGCAGGAGGTGTGGACTGGAAACAGAGAGAGGATGGGGAGAACGTGTATCTTTGGGAAAGGCCCAACTTAAGATGCAGTGTGACTCCACCTGCAAAGTGGTGAAGATGTTTGGTCAGGATGTGACTTGAGGGAGAGGTGCCATTGCTTGTTGGCATGGGCTTGTCTGCTGGGATTGCTTTTCTTACTTACTTTTTTTTTTCTTTCTTTTTTTTTTTTTTTTTTTTTTGTTTTTTTGTTTTTTGTTTTGTTTTTTTTTTTTTTTTGTGAAAATCCATTTAAGCCAGGAATAGACTGTCCTGGTGTGACGTCCATTGCCGGCAATGGATGTACTTGAAACAGCCGGCATCAAGAAGTTTCCTCTGTCTTATTTGGAGGATTTACAATTTTGTTCACTCTAACAAATTTCAAGCTGGTACCAGGACTGTAACTATCTTGTCACCTCTTTAGTAACTGTACTGTACCTTCTGCTTTAGTCATTCTCCCTTTTCATATTTAAAAAAATACTGGTTTCCTCTTCAAAGTAAAAATAATACCAAGCCAGTATTTATGCAGTGCTGCAGAAAGCTGCGAAGGATGAGAGTCCTGCGTGCTGGTGCTGGGGAGCAGCTCAGCGGTGTCCTGGAAGCTGGGGCATCACAGAGATGTTACTTGCCTGAATTTGGTTTTTTTTGGGAGCGCTATTCCCCCATGGAGCCTTAACAGGGAGTTTTTCTGTCTGCGGATGTTCTCTTATTTTTACAAAGAAACACATCAGATCTGTTCCTTTCCTGTCACTTTTGTTTTTTTAACAGCAGTTTTGGCAGCGGGGGCAGGTACAGGCTGGAGAGGAGCAAAGGGCTGAGGGCGAAGGCCAGTGGCAAGGTGGCTGGGCTGCAAGTCCCTGAGATGTGGAGGTTTGTTCTTTGTAACTGAGGCGCAGATTAGAGCCGTGGGGTGAGAGAGGAGGCTCACGGGGTAGAAAGCGGGGGTGCCCGCGGCTGAGCGAGACGGAGAAACCCCCGCTGTCCCTCCCCAGGGACGTGGGGATGTTTCCCGAAGCGGTGCGAGGGGAGAGGCGTGCGCTGGGAAACGGGAGCAGCGACAAACTGGGGCAGTAATGGAACACGGGGAATACTCATGGCAGGGGAACCGATCAGCTGGATGCAGCACATGGTTATTTAATTTTGATCTAGTGAGTTTGAGGTTGTTTTTTTCACTTAATGTTATGCAAGAACTGGTTTTATTTACCATTGATTTTTTTTTGTTTGTTTGTTTTGTTTCCCCCCCCTTCTCCTCCTGTGGATGAATAACTGAAGTCTAGAGGAATAAACTAATGCTACTGAACTGTTAAATTATTTTGTTTAATATTACACTTTGAGTATCTTTTTCCACATACAATCTGTTTCTGAATTACAAGCGTTTTCTTTACATTATTTAACAAATGTACACTGTAAAAAATAAAAATAAAAAAAATAAACCGAATTGAAACTTTGGGCTTCCCTGGCCGTAGTTAGTTGTATGTTTTGCACTAAACCCAGGCACTGCGCTTCCTGCACGATAGCGCTTTGCGCTGCGATTTGTTACCTTTGTAGAAACACTTAATGAAGTCATTCCAATAAACCAAACCTGCTCTTGTTGAGCTCTGGGTTTTCTTGTTGAACAGCAGGTTCCAACTTCTCCATCCTCTTCCCGGAGTGATTTAACTGTTACCCGTTTATCACAGGGGAAGTACAAGAAACCCATTTAATGAGACTCTTCTCAAAAGCAGTTTATCGGCAACCAGCCTTTGGCCTTTTAATAGAACACGCTGAAACAAGGTACAAATGATTCAGAGAGTGGATCTTTGTGAGAGGAGGGGCCCGAGGGAAAGGGAGGGAGGTGTTGGGAAGGCCCCGTCCTGGGCACAGGAGAGTCCTGCTCCTTTTCTCTTGGGTCTGTACCCCCCTCTCTGGGATGTTAGCAGGGGGGGCTGTGCCTGCAGTGCTGAGAAGAAACTTTTTAGTGTGGCTCTATAATAGCAATTCCATCCCCAAATTTCCGACAGTGCCTGGTAAAGAGTGGAAGTACTTTACGGGGTCATTGTCGAAACAGCGGTAGACTTGCAGGAATTATTTGGTATTTCTAAACACTAATTGCTGCTGCATTTCTTTCCATTTTAAGAACAGCTTCTGTTATGAGTCATGCTGCGCAAGGCCTTAAAGGGGAAAAAAAAAAGCTCCAAGTATAAGTTTTGCTGCCTCCTTAAAAGGGACCAATCCTGAGAGACTTATTGCAGTGACTCCTCGGAAAGGAGGCACAGCTCCATTTGCACCGTTTCGGTAAAAAAGCTGATGCAGTTGCGTTTGTATGAGACGTCTGGAGCAGCCTTGAATACAGTAATTCTGAATGTCTGCACGTTCCCTTCCTAACAGGTATCTGATTGCAGCAGCGAGTGCGATGACTCAAACATGTGGTATGTGTTTCTTCCCTGAGCTGTCCTGAAGGCAGCACTGAATTGGAGAGAAATTAGTACCGTGAAATGTGAAACCATTTTCTAGACGTAATCTATTACACTTAATTAAAATCTGTCCTTTCCTTTCATGCTGAAGTCTTTGTCCTGTTGAGGAACTGGATAGCAGAGGAGCTTCTGAGCAAAAAGGACCGATTAAGTGGTGAAGGTAAAGTAGGAGGAACAGGAATAAATGCTGAATACTTCAAATGTATTTACACAGGGGTTGCTTTAAGAGACTTGAACAGATAGAGCAGTGATGGCAAAGCATGGGAACAAGGTCCTGTTTCAAGTCTGACACTGATTTTGGAGTTGGATTAATCAAAGAGTTTGTGTGATTTTTTTTCCAGGTCTAGCTCTAACTTCTAGGCCTGCAGTATCATCCTCCTTGTCTCAAGCACTGCACTTCTGAAAAATACTACTGTGTCCAGTTAAAATACTGCTTAAAAAACTCTTTATTTGACCTTCTTACTGGAAAGAACAGCTGTTGCTTTGCTCTGATGTTTAAAACCCACTTGAAGTTTCCTGTTGCCCACCTTCAAGCGAATGCAAAGCTGTACAGATGTGGTGGGAGCCTCTTGAGCTTCCTCCTCGTAACTGGTCAGAATGTGTTTGCTTCTCTGAGTTTGTTAAACAGGAAACGAGTTGTAAAGGTTTCAAGGGTACAGAGGCACAAACAGCTACAAGTGTGGATAGTTTTTCAAAATTTCATGTTTATTTTTATCTTGAAAGTTTGTTTAAAAACAAACATGCGGCTCCCGGTCATTTTACAAAGGGTCTGAGCAAACCCTGCCCAAGGTGCAGCTCCCTGGCAGCCGCTGCAGCGCACTCCTGACCCTGCAGCGCAGGCACCACTGAGCATGTTGCTGCTGCTGCTGCAGGGAATCCCCCACAGCTGTGGAACAAGCTGAGGAGGAATAACGGGCTCTGACCCTGTTTGCGCAGCCACAGAGCAAACAGGTGAGCTGCGCAGCGGGGGCTGCCGCTGCTTTGCACCCTCAGCCGCGCTGAACAAGACCACAGCTCCTTGGCTTTGTCATCTGACCATTACCCACCCCCCTCCTCATTTTACTGAAAAATCTCTGTGTGCTGAAATGCAACACTGAGGGAGAAAGATGCTACAAATTGCATCTCATTGTAAATACTAATTCTATTGCCATTTCAGGCAACATTTGTGTAACATCAGCTTGTAATACAGCCACAAGTCTAGTGCTGCAGAAGCACAAATGATTGCTCTTTCAGCTGAAACATGTAATAACCTCGAAGTACATGAAGCTCTTGTTGGCTGTATTACACTCTTCTGTGTTGCTTCACCACAACATACAGGAAAACCCATTAATGTGTTAGACTTCCTCACATAATTCAAACAGCCAACTCCAGTCCGTTGATGTAATCCAGTCCGGAGGTAATGACACCACCAGGTGTCCTACGTAGGTTCCAGCCTCCTTTTCTTCAAGCTTTGACTTCTCCTGTGGGGGCTGCACTCTGCCAAACAGGGAGACAGGGAGAAATGGAAGTTTCTTAAACCTTTTTTCCTGCTTCTAAAAGTGCTCCTCAATTATTTTTCTAGCTCTTCCTTGATAGGACAGTTGGATGGAAAAAACAGGTAGTTCTCCTAGCTCACTGTCACAGCATCTGCAGCCAGGTCCAAGAAAAGAGGAATGTTTCTCCCACTCTGATTTACTAATCCAACAGCACTTCTTTCAAAGGCAAAAGCTGTTAAGACAGGACTTGGTCATTTTCTTTGGTAGGACATACCTGGGCCATGCTGGTTGGCACAGCTGCTGTTGCTCACAATTGCAGGAGACGGCTGCAGTTGTGCAAGTCGAGCAGAAGCTTTGTGGTAATTCATTCTGTGAGGTGTCCTGTTACGAGTTGTCATTTGATGACGTCCACGGGGTGTTTCAGGTGGCTGGTGTCCAGCTGCTGGGTCTGCCACTTTGTGACCCATTATCTTAAGATCAACGGTCTCCAAGGAAATGTCCCAAAGTTCAGGATCATCTAGAACGAACGCAAAGGTGATCAAAACAAACATGATGCTATTGTACTACGGTAACTCCAGGACAAGCCAGCTCTTTTCCTACAAGTGGTGGCCACCACAAAACTAAAACTGTAAAGCATCTTTTCTGTCAGTGCACAGCAGGGAAACAGCACTGTCCCTTGTCCTCTGGACTTAAACCATGTCCAGCCACCGTGGTGTGTGACCCAAACAGCCACGGTTATGTTAAGACACCCCTGACCCCCACACGTGTTCTGTTTCTGTGCAATATCACTTGAGGAAAAGGGGTTACTGAAGAGATGTGACAACTCTACCGAAAAGCACAGCGTCCAACCCTTCCTAGTGATGGACATAACATCACTGCCACTTGAGCAAGGTTCATATTGCGAATATCAGACTCATACCCACACTTCCATTATTCCATGCTCTTCGGAACTTGAACCTTTACGCTGTGCTCCGAGGAGCTGATTTAAATGCTGCTGATTTAACAGGCTACTATCACTTTTAGGCTGACCTGCAAAGAACTCCTCTTCTATTGCCAGCTGCTGTTGTTCTGCTGTCGGAGTGCTGTGCTTTACAGGAGGATTGGATGTGGCTGGATGGAGGTAACAGAAGAAGAGATTAATATTGGAAATACAGAAGAACATTTCTGCTCCTTTTTAACAGAGCATGAGTCTGAAATAAGCAGCAGCTGACACCAGGTACCTTCTTTTTTACCAAGAGCTGGTTATATTTTGGTAGCAGCATGTAGAACGGTGAGATTCTGTACCTGATGATGGCCAATAAGAGCAACTGCACTGCTTTAAACTGGTTTTTAGCCTGTTTACCCCATCCCCAAGTTCCTGCCTACCATATAGCTGTCCCAGCTTCCCCATGAGTAAAGAGCAACATATTGGTAGCTAATGCAACGTGCCTGCAACCACCTCAGGGAAGTGCTGCGGCCTCAGCTCAGGTGCAGCGTGTTAATGGTACTGACAACAGCCCCTGTGCTGCACGGAGCTTTGGGGTCATTGGGAAGTGGTGATTTTAATGATGCAGTTTTAAAGCTGATGTTCTGACACTTCAAGAACATCGGGAGGAAAAAGTACAACGATCCTCCTTGCTCTGGTCTCACAGGTGTGCCAATAGAACAGTACAAACACAAACGCAACTGGCCGGGCTCCTGTGTGGAGGGTAACACACGCCTGCCAGTAGCTGTCCTTGAAACTGGTAATTTTTAATGCCAAGTCTTACCCTGTTTGCTGCCAGGAGTAACTACTGGAACCTGATGCTTTTTCTCCATCTGTTCCCGGAACTGTTGCTGTAGCTGCTTCTGTCGCAATTTCCGCTGGTAAGTGGCATCACACTCAATGGCTAAGGAGTCTGTACTTCTGCCCCTCCCCCCAAGTAAGAACAAGGTTAAACAGGATTTCAGCAACGACATTTTATGAAGAAAAAAGAAGCATAAATAATTATATCAAGAAAAATCCACTAGACTTGCATTTTATGGAATCTTCCAGATTGGGCTGTCCACATGTTTTAAAAAGTACAGTAACTTCTAATATAGGTTATAAAATAAATTTCTAATAGCAGTCTCACCTGGAACTATTTGGCTGCTTCTGATCCACAATCACTACAGCAGCCTCTGTCTGACCAGGCTCACAAGTAGGTGCTGTCTCACAGTGTTGTCTCCCTCCTGCATTCTGCCTTTCCAAGCAGCTATTGTATCTTGCTCTCTCGATTTCAGGCTCATAGTCCTCTCTTTTAGCTTTGACCAAATCTAACTCAGGGGGTGTCTAGTAAAGGAAAAATAAAAAAGGAAATGTGTTCAGAAATTTCCTTCATTGAGTTAATGAAATATGCACAGGCCTTTTCTAGATGGTATTGTTGAAAAAAATCTAGTTCGTTTGCTCTAAGTGGAATAGTAAGTTAGAAAACAGAAATGCATTTTCAGTACAAAGTCATTCAGTTAGTTAATCACTGAATTCATGCAGCTTTGTGTTGGTGCAATAGTTCAGTGCTGCAGGGCAGACAGCCCATGTCTCCCCGTACTGCGTTCCCTGCAAACGAGCACAGATGCAGAGGATCGATGCAGAATTCTGCAGCTGCTCAGACAGTCTCACAAGTCTGTTGCTGAGTCTGTTTTGCCCGTTCCATTTTCATGCTTGTGTAAAAAGGCCTGGCAGACCTTCACACAGCTCTGCAATCATGAGGTCACCGAGGAAGGTGCACCATTCTCTTTCTATTAAAGATGGGATGGTTTGGCTCTGTGATTTTACCAATTAGTGGCAATGCCACTAATAGACAACAACCCTGGCAAAGCAGAGATTCGTGCCACCTTTGCCTGGCAAGGTGTCACCTTGGGTCTGCTCCTACAGGCTAAGTTAGCCAGGTAAAACTGCCTCACAGCTCTAGCCTGACTAGCAGAGTTTGGTAAAGCCTAGTTATAACGAAGGCAACTTTACTATGAAACTCCATGGCTCAGCAGTTGTACAAAGCTTACTTTTTCCCCAAAGAGCAAGGTAGGAGACTGCCTAGGAGCCCCCTGCTCCCAGCTGGTACACCTCAGGAGCTAACAAGATTAATATTGGCTCCTGAGGTGCAACCTCAGTAATAACCAGGACAACTCCAATACTATGAAAACCGCTGTGGTACATCACAGCATACTTATAAATTATAAAAGAACGGGGTTAAAGTGTGGTTGTCACTGATGAAGATGTACATCACAATTTCTTGTCTCTGTCTAGACCAAAGACCTCCTCAAGAGGCGTTTCTCCATGGTGTTGGTTACCTCAGAAGGTTCACTGTTTGACCTAGTGCTTCACAGAGTAAAAGTAACCGCAGCTCTTCCCTTGTACACTGAAAGCTAAGGAGGTAAGGAGTCTGAAAAGCAAAGCAAGATGTAATGTGGTTTCTTGCTGTTCAGTAAGGATAAGAACCATATTATGGGAAGGAAAGTGTTCAAGTACAGATCAGCTGTACTTCATACACTCAAGAGCCAGTAGTATTGTGTCAGCTATTTAAAACAAATTAATTGGAGTGTAGATCATCCTAATGTTATTCCTTATCCTCCAGTAGCCAAGTCAGGTACATCCTGCTGTCATAATTCAGTTGCAATATTCAGGTACCAACGCGTTTAGCCCAGGACTTGCGGGTGCCTGCCCTGCAGCCACTGGTGCTGGCTCCTTTGCTGCACTGTGCTGGGAAATTCAAGATTGGTTTTATATTATTTTCTCTATTTTATTAGTAGCATTAGTAAAGCATTTTTAACTTTTCCCAACTTGCAAGTCTGTCTCTCTCTTTTCCT